>NC_055990.1:48700811-50082925 GCF_018446385.1 Zingiber officinale
GTCAAAAATAACTTTTGAAAAATTTCTAAGCATTCGACATCAAGATTAAGAAGTTTCTAAACAGAAAGCTTTATGCAAGAAAATTTAAGAGAATTAATAACATAAAGAGAAATTTTCTATGCACTTATTTATTTATATATTTTATTCTTTATGCTTTAATCAGAAAGTTTTAAATTTTCATTTTAATATATCATGACTTCTTAAATCACACTTTTTCAGATTTAGAGTGATAAATATTAAACATGCAACAAATTGTATCATGTTAATTTCTGTTAATAGTTTGTCGAGATACTTTAAATGACAAGCTATTTCTTTTAATTTTTTAGACTTTACTTGACAAAATTCTTTCGATAACATAATTTGTAATCCAAAAGAATATTCGAAGAAAATTTTCGGCAATATTTCTAACTTGCAAAGTTCTTTCAGAAGAATATTTTGTAATTCATAGAAGTATTTTGTCAAAACTTTTTGCAATTCGAGAAACTTTTTCGATGATTTAATTTTTAATTCGCAAAAAAATCTTTGGGTAATTTTTCGATTGATTGAACCAGTTGTTCAGATGGCAGAGGGTTGAGGCCATACCTGCCTTACCTCGTTAGCTGTTGATTCTCCCCCTGTCGAGTTGCTTTCTTCCGAAGTCTCTCCCCCTTCATCGATGCTCATCTGGGATGAGCTTTCTGTGACTTCGGGATGGAATTCAACTATTGAGGTTGTTGCGGCACTTATCTCGGTTTCGGACTTTTCAAATGACGGATCAGTGTTGGATTCAGTCTCGACTTGTTCTTCGTAGAGTTTCAAGAACCTTTCCCAAAGTCCATTTGCGCTTTTGTATGTTCCGACTCTGTCGAGATCCCTAGCAGGTAACATGTTCAAAAGACTGGATTCAGCCTTACCGTTTGCCATGAATTTGTTGCGCTGCTCGTCACTCCATTGATGCTCCTTTAGTTCTTCTCCTTCTTTGCTTTTGGGCATTACAAAACTATACTTCATTATTAATAACATATTGAAATCAGTTTTAAAGTCAACCTCCATTCGTCGCTTCCAGAATGCGAACTCCCCCTCGAATGTTGGTGGAGAGATGTTAGCTCCAGCCATCTCATTGCTTCGATCGGTGGTTAGTCCTCCTGAAGCGCCTTGCTCTGATACCACTTGAAGGACCGTTGAGGCTGGCTGGAAGGGGTTGTTGGATAGTCCTGTAAACACAAAAATGAAACAACCCTTCTCGAACTCTTTAAGCTAACACTTGCATAAATAAGGTAAAGCAGTAAATGAAAATCATAAAGAACGAGACACTAGTATTTACTTGGTTACAACCGATGTAGTTGTTAATCCAAGGAAGATTAAGTACTAAAAACTCCTTCAGGTGGAGAAGCCTCTTACAACGTTGAAGCGCAGAAATAGAACCTTAACTACAACTAAGGCGTACAAGTGTTTGGAGATGAAGTGCTCGTGATTGTTGAAAAGCTTTTGGACCAAGGCTATATTTATAGCCTTGGTCGGGGCGCCCCGAAGGGTTCCGGGCGCCCTGGGGGGGATAAACTTTATCCCCCAATGATCAGATCGAGTCAAAACTCGATCCTGGTCAAAAGGCTGGTCCGGGCGCCCCGGAGGGGTCCAGGCGCTCCAGTCGGCTCCGAGCGCCCCGAACCCCGAAAGTCAACTCCGGTTTACTTTTTCGTCTGGGACCTCTGCTCCGTTTCAGTCCCGCCTCGGTTTGGGTCTTTCGCTCCGGATCCGCTTACTTGGGTGATCTCTACCATCCGAAATAGGGCTCACCCGAACCCTAACTTCCGGTCTTCTCGAGCGGGCTTCCCTCCGGCTTCTCGTCCCTCGGAATCGCCGCGTGTTTCCTTCTCGTCCACCGGCGTACTCATCCACAGTCTTCGTCCCTCGGACGCACCGCATGTCATCCTTCTCGCTAGCTGCGTCTCTTGCTCCCCGAGCAATCTTCCGCTCCGGCTTTCGTCCCTCGGAACCACCGCACGCTTCCTTCTTGTCTGCTGGTGTACTCTTCCGCAGCACCTCGTCCCTCGGACTGCCGTCCTTCTCACTAGCTACGTCTTCCACTCGACTACCTGTGTTCCTAAGCTCCTGCACACTTAGACACAAGGTTAAAACAACACAGGACCTAACTTAACTTGTTGATCACACCAAAATAACCTTGGGGTTCCAACACAAAATACCCTACAAAATAAGTATTAGGACAATAATAACGAATAAAAAGTGTAGTAATTAGTTGTCGTCCTCCTAGAACCAGGAACTAGTCAAGGGCTCAGTTTAGGGATCCCAAATGGACCTAAACTGGACCGACGCCTAATGCCCTTTCAACCGGGATGCGTCCTCACTTAATCATTCTCCTCCAGTGACTTGCCTTAACTTACAAGTTTGCCAGACATCCGGTCAACCCGTTGACCTGTCCGGACTTCATGCCAGCTATCTGGTTAGCCCGTTGACCTAGCTAGACTTCTTGCCAGATATCCATCAGCCCGTCGACCTATCTGGTCTTCATATCAGCTATCCAGTTGACCCGTCAACTTAACTAAATTTCTTTCCAGATATCTGGTCAGCTCGTCGACCTATATAGACTTCGTACCAACTATCCGGTCGCCCCGTTGACCTAGCTGGATTTCCTGCCAGATATCCGGTCGGCCTATCGACCTATTTGGACTTCGTACTGCACACTTAATCATGTGGTTAGATCGCAACAGAACCTAACTTAACTTACTTATCATTCATCAAAACCCGAATTAGACCGTTAGTGCAAATTGCATCAACAATTATCCACCTTGGAAACACATCCTTTCACTCATGTGGTCAAACTTTTCATATGTGTAATACTCTTCATGTTTATTCTATCACCAAAAATTTAATTTCTACGCATCAATTTGCTCTTGATAATAATATATTCTTTGAATTTCATCATCATCATTATCTTGTGAAGGATCCCATAACAAGAACTATTCTTCTCTGAGAAAACATTAAAGATGACCTCTATCATCTTCAACCCACCTATACTAATACTTTTGTTGGAGAATGCACTGATAAATTCTTTTGGCACACACGTCTTAGTCATCCATCTCTACGTCTTGTTCAGAATATCATTAATCAGTATGACTTATCAATTTCTTTAGTCTCTTTATCTCATTTATGTAAAACTTGCATGATAGCAAAATCTCATAAATATAACCAAGGAGCTAGCATAAGGACCAGTCGACTGGTAATGATAAAGATCAAAGCTATTTTTCCCCAAGCTCTATAAGATAGAGTTTGGGATGGTTGGCCAAAGTGATAAAATTGGACTTGGTTAAAGTCTAATTAGAGTCTCCAAGCTTACGTTACAATCCGTGTGTTATTGGTCGAGTTGTGACGAGGTTTCTCCACCGACAATGAGGATTGTGCTAGCCGGAGTTTCTGGGGATTAATCCATCGATGGATAGAGATCGTCCACCTTACGGATAACCGTAAAGTGGGAGTTCGAATCTTCGAACCACGTAAATCGGCATGTTGTGGTTTGCATTTCCTTTCTTTAGTTTAACTTTCTATTTACTTTGTTTGTATTTCCACTTGCGCACTAACATTGTTTTAAAAAAAAAAAGCAATCATTTGGGGTGTACGACTATTGAACCCCCTTCTAGCCGGACACAAGATCCTCAATATTATCTACTACTTCCACCAACACGAACCACACGAAGTTGAATAGCAGAGAAATGAAAAGAAGGACAACAATAAGCTTGCTATTGGGTTTCACTGCCTCCCGCTGGAATGAAGCCTTTCCCGGAATTGAGATGAACCAAGTTTCTCTAGATACTTTCTTGCCTTCACAACCACACCTGCAAGGAAATGCTCCACATCACACAATGCTAGGTTTGTTGCCAGAAACATGAGTTGAAGTTATACAGTGAGGTTGAAATAGCTTATGCGATGGATGCACACACTGAGATGGGTGGAGTTTCTTGTTTCCGCAACCACCTCTATAAGGAAATTCATAACGCTCAGTGATGAAGTTGAGAAGAAGCTCATTGGAGATGAAGATGAAGTGATCGACTACTAGCCAGAGAAGAAGAAGAGGGACAACTGACTTCCTCTGGAATGCTCTGCTGTCACGACCATGCCACAGGGAATTCTATAAGGAAGAGGTGTAGAAGGGATGCCTTGCCGGAGCATAATTACTCTGGCAAGGAAACCCTAATCTGGAGCCACCAGATTCTCTCAAGAATCGGGAGTGAAGGGACTCACGATCGTCGAAGCAGATCCACTCCGTCGGTAGGGAACACTGACAAGATGTCGTTGCCGCTAATAGGGGTCGCTGGAGTTGCTGTCGTCATCGGCTTGAAGCATATTGCGAGAAGAAATGGAGGCGTCAGGCGTCGGGCAAGAAAATGTGAGGAAAGGGAAAGAAACCCGAGCCGAATGGGCACTGTGTGCCACGTGAAAGGACAAAGGGAAGGGCTTCCCTCCTTCAATGAATAGAGTGAAGATCTTACTGTCACATCATGAGATAAGCGGTCTAGATCACTTTAGATTAAATTGAGGTTAATTTCATCTTTATATTTGATAGTCCACATAGCTTCAAATCTGGATGGAGGGTTGAATAGCTTGATATGAGTGAAGGAAGAAGATCTTTCTAGATCTAGATCATTGGTTCATATTGATTCAGTTTGATCTCCTCCATTTGACCTCTAAATTAAGCCAAATTGGATCTGACCCAACCATAATCCATGACTCTTTAGATTCCCTATAAAACCATATTAAAAACATGAGATTTAATTCTACAATTTGTAGGAAATTTATGATTAGTTCAAAATGAAATCCTACACATAAATCATGATAAAAACACCAAATTTATTATACAAGAAAATAAAAATGTCAAATCTAAGAGCTAAAATATTAGATAAAAATACTAGTTATCAAATGTTCACTCCGACTATCTCCGTGTTACTTCAGATGGTGGTTAATCCTTTTAAAGCGCATCTCACTCAGATATCGGTGGGTCGACTAGAGGGGGAGAATAACCTACAATTAAAGTTAGCACTTCTCTTGCTTCTTAACTTAGAAAGAACAAACATGCATTAGTTAAGCAATAAGAATAACATAAAAAGTAAATAGACTTAAGAGGTTACTTGGTTATAACCTGGGTGGTTGTTAATCCAAGAATGTGAAATAATACACTACTAAAGCTCCTTCTTCGATAAGTGTCGGAGGCGGAGAAGCCACTTACAACGTTAAAAATATAGAAGCTTAAAATAGAAGATAGGAAAGAATACAAAGTGTGTTGTATCTCAACTTTGAAGACAGAGCTCTATTTATAGTCCACTAGTTGCAACTAGTCGTTTGCTGACATGGCAGCTCTCGGGGGTTTGGACCAGGTTTGGGCACATGAACGTGGCCACCTCAATCCATTCTGCAATGGCTCTTTGTCGACGGTTTATCGGGTCTCGGGCACCTGGACCCGGTCCGGGCGTTTGGAGTCTTGCTGACGTGGACTCCAATATGATCCTCACTGCAACGAGTCGATGACGTGGCCGGCACATCTCGGGCACATAGACCTAATCTAAGCGCCTGCAGTCCAGGCACCTAGAGTTCGACGCCTGGAGCCCGGGCGCTTGGACACAGTTAACTTAGGTTAATTTGTCCGGTCGCTTGGGTGATCTTTCAATCATCAAGAGTTGAGTTCACCCGAACCCAGCTTTGACTTTCTCCTCGAGCAGTCTTCCTCCCCTGCTTCTCGTCCCTCGGAAGAGTCGTGCGTATTCTTCTCGTCTACCTGTGTACTCTTTAGCAGCTCCTCGCCCCTCGTATGCACTGAGCCTGTCGACTCGTTCCCTGAGCCATACTTATCGTTCGCTATATCTTTCGCTCAATTTTTTACCTTCTTAAGTCCCTACATACTTGGACACAAGGTATCAAATCATAGAACCTAACTTAACTCAGATTAATCATAGCAAAGTTTACCTAAGATACCTACCTATATCAGGAAGCCTCATTAGATACTTAATCTTATTATTATTTTATAATACTTTCATGTTCTTCTCTTTTGGAGTGCAGACTTATGTGTTAAGCGTAGTTTATGTTTATATCTTTCTAGTCTTTCTTGTGATAATTGATAGTTGGGATTATGGC
This sequence comes from Zingiber officinale, assembly GCF_018446385.1. NCBI lineage: Eukaryota > Viridiplantae > Streptophyta > Magnoliopsida > Zingiberales > Zingiberaceae > Zingiber > Zingiber officinale. Next base: position 48,706,932 of record NC_055990.1, read on the forward strand.
AAATGTTTCAGAGCTAATAGTGGATGATGAGGTAAGGATTTCTAAATTAGGAATATGTTAGTTTTATTTGCAGTAAATAGGAGTTAAAGTGGCTTGAATTGGACAGGTATTGAAGTCGGGTCTCCAAAAAGATAGTTTTTATTTTATTAACATACTTTGTTCCACTTTGTTAGCAAACTGTCATTACATTTTAATAACTGTCTCAGAGATTTCAACTTCGATCATCTCAGTATGAAATACAAGAATGGAATCCTTAAAGTAGCAAATTCCGGAGTCTGTGGATTGCGACTTATACGAAGAGTTGATTTACAAAGGGATGCATGGACTTTGTGTCTTTTTTGTTGTGTCATTTGATGAACCGAATGAGTGAATTCTTGCTGCATCTCTGTGAGAACACTATTTTGAATGATTATCTAAGAAGATCCTTCTACTAAAACTGAATAAATACTTATAATTTACTCACTTCTAAAATGTATGAGGTTGTTATAAAGAGACCGTTAAGATGAAGATTTTATATTTTACTACTACACATATTGTTTGGTCGGTATCGATATCATTTTACTTAGGTTACTTTATTCTAAAATTATCTCAATTTAAATTACGTCATTTTTAGATGATCATATCTAATGGAGCAATTTTTCAATGGCACTTTCATGGCAATTTTTAAATTCTAGAAGAGGATAAATCACAAGTAATATTTGATCTAGTACCATAGTCCTTTTCAATAAGATATTTTATCACCGCTAGAAATTAACCTGAATGCCTATTAAGATAATTACCTATCTATACCACGAATGGGTGGGGACCAGATGATATCATAGATGATCATATCTAAGACTTTACAAATTCCTTCCATTAGATTATGGTATTCATCAAATACGGCATATTCTGTCTGGAACTGCACCAACATTTACTTGCATAGCCTTTTACTGGATCCTGTAAAGTTTTAACCGCATCCTGACGTCAAAACTTCCCAGATTACGTCACCAATGGTACATGGTACGCCAGCCTGTGTTACACCTCAGCCTCAGCCTCAGCCTCAGCCTCAGGTGCCGTCCTACTCGATCCCGACCGTTGAAAAGTCATATCAGAGTCAAACATCCAACTAACGATGAAGATGCGGAAGGAATCTTGTTCTTCCCGACACGCACAGATTTAGCCGTTGCTCTTCCTCATCCGTCAATTTATTTCCTTTTTTGCCCTCACGCGCTCTACTCAGAGTTTGCCGGACGACAACAGTTGGAAGCGGAACTGAGGAAGATGATGCGGGTAGGAAAACTAGCCGTTGGCTTCCTCCCGAGAACCAAACAATAATAATAATTAGCACCAAGATTCCCTCTCTCACAATTTATAATCCCATCCCTTTCCTTCCCAAAATCCAATTAATCTTCCTCCTCTTCGCTCTCTCGATTTCTCTATCTCTCTGTTCCTTAATCTTGTTCTTCGTCCGAATTGATCAAGCACAGAGCACAGACACAGTGTGGATCCCTGCTTCATGGATCGATCAACACTCCAACGGCAGCCACCGCCGCCGCTGGTGGTGTTGATTTTACTTGGGTGGCTTACGTTGAGATCGGCGGCGGGAATCGAGTGGGACGGGGTAGCGATCACCCAGACCAACCTCCAGGGGTTGCAGGCCATCAAGGCTGAGTTCGCCGACCTCCGGGGCGTGCTCCGGAGCTGGAACGGCACTGGCATTGACGCCTGCACCGGCACCTGGGTCGGCATTAAGTGTGTCCGTGGCCAGGTGATCGCCCTCCAGCTTCCCTGGCGAGGCCTCACCGGCCGCCTCTCCGATAAGATCGGCCAGCTCACTGCCCTCCGCAAGCTCAACCTCCACGACAATGCTATCGGTGGGCCTATCCCGTCTGCTCTAGGTGGCCTCCGTGACCTCCGCGGTGTCTATTTGTTCAACAACCGCTTCACCGGCGGCGTGCCACAGTCCATTGCGGGATGCATCCTTCTACAGACGCTCGACCTCAGCAACAATACGCTCTCCGGTAGCATCCCTGCCGCCATCGCCAATAATTCCAGGCTCATTAGGCTCAATTTGAGCTACAACGACATCTCTGGTTCGATACCTGTAGCCGTCACTCGTCTCCCTGCTCTTGTGTTCCTCTCCCTCGAATACAACAACCTCTCCGGCTCTGTTCCTGACACATGGGGAAGCAACAAGAGCAATGGATCAGCTTTCCAGCTCAAAAGCTTGCATCTCGAACACAATTTCCTCTCCGGCAGCATTCCAATCTCCCTCTCTCGCCTTCGGATGTTGGAAGACATTTCTCTCAGCAACAATGAGCTACAAGGCAGCATTCCTGAAGAATTCGGGACGTTTCCGAGGCTAAAAACGCTCGATCTCTCCAACAACTCCATTGCCGGAAGCTTCCCTGCTTCGCTCTGCAACCTGTCGTCCTTGGTCGAGCTCAAACTTCAAGGTAACTTTCTCAAAAGCCCAATCCCAGAGTCCATCGATGGTTTAAAGAATCTATCTTTATTAGATCTTAAACGAAACCAATTCAATGGTCCAATCCCTCCCACCTTGGGGAACATCTCCGACATCTCTCTGCTGAATTTGGCGGAGAACAACCTCACCGGAGGAATTCCCTCTTCCATTGGTAACCTCACAAGCCTCGCCTTCTTCGATGTGTCCTACAACAATTTATCCGGCCCTGTTCCTGTTCTTCTCTCTGAAAAGTTCAATTCGAGCTCTTTTATTGGAAACCTCCAGCTCTGCGGTTACAGTGCCTCAACTCCCTGTCCTTCTGCTCCTCCAACGTTTCCACCGTTTCCCTCCACCGCGCAGGAGCTGCGCAGCCGAAGGAAACTCAGTTCGAAGGCTCTAATACTCATAGCCGTGGGGATCGTCCTCGCGCTCCTCTTTATCCTCTTCTCCGTTCTTTTCTGCTGCATGATCAGAAGTAGAGCTTCAAAACAGAGCAAGGCAAGAGATGTGGCGGGCGGGAGAGGCGAGAAGCCAGGGACGGAGACCAGTGGGACTGAAGTAGAGGCGGGCGGGGACGCTGGAGGTAAGCTGGTGCATTTCGATGGCCCGATGGCCTTCACTGCCGACGATCTCCTGTGCGCCACCGCTGAGATCATGGGGAAGAGCACTTTCGGGACCGTCTATAAGGCGACGCTGGAGGACGGTAGCCAAGTCGCGGTGAAGCGGCTTAGAGAGAAGATCGCGAAGGGTCAGAAGGAGTTCGAGGCGGAGGTCGGCGTTCTTGGGAAAATCCGGCACCCCAACCTGTTAGCTATGAGGGCCTTCTACTTGGGGCCTAAAGGGGAGAAGCTTCTTGTCTTCGATTTCATGCCCAAAGGAAGCCTCGCAGCTTTTCTGCACGGTAACAAACTCGATTTTTCAGTCAAATTCACGCAATCTCTGAATCTGATGTTGTCTGTCATCGAATTTAACATCTTCTGCTACTCTTCTGATGTCAGCTCGAGCGCCAGATAGCATGGTGGACTGGCCGACAAGGATTACGATCGCCATGGGAGTAACCCGGGGCCTGCACCACCTCCACACCGAGCTCAACATCGTCCACGGCAACCTCACTAGTACCAACGTGCTCCTAGACGACAACTGCAACGCCAGGATCAGCGACTTCGGCCTTGGCCGCCTCATGACTGGCGCCGCCAGCTCCAACGTCGCCGCCGCCGCGAGCGCGCTCGGGTACCGTGCGCCCGAGCTGTCCAAGCTCAAGAAGGCCAACGCGAAGAGCGACGTGTACAGCCTCGGCGTGATCCTGCTGGAGCTGCTGACCGGGAAGTCGCCGGCGGACTCGACCAACGGCATGGATCTGCCGCAGTGGGTGGCGTCCATAGTGAAGGAGGAGTGGACCAACGAGGTGTTCGATACTGAGCTGATGAGGGACGCAGCGGCGGGGACGGCGACTGGCGACGAGCTGCTCAATACGCTGAAACTGGCGCTGCACTGCGTCGACCCCTCGCCGGCAGCAAGGCCGGAGGCGCAGCAGGTGATGCAGCAGCTGGAGGAGATCATGCCGGAGTTGGCAGAGCCTTCCAAGGCTGAGCCGGAAGCACCGAAGGCCGACGAATAAAAGTCAGATATTTGTTATAATTATCAATAATTATATTTGAGTGATTTTATTATTAATTTTAGGCTTCGGGTTAGGGCCATTGTTTATACATATCGGTTCTTGATATTCTTTTCCAATTTTTAGTTATTCTCATTAATTATTATATGACGTCATCGGCTGAATAAAACATTAAATTCATGTAACGGCAATAATGATATTTTGACTAATTTGAGATTTATATATTGAATTTCTATAAATGGGTATGAACTAGTTTGGGGGCCGGTTAAAGTACACTGGTTTTTTTATACAGGTATTTGTATTTGCGGTCTCATATAGACTCGATTATTCTCAGAAGTGGACGACATTCCCTGTTTCATCCATAGGTAAATCGAAAGCCCTCACAAGCAGATTCTATCTGTCTTAGTTCATCTTTGGACCAGAGATAGTGATTGAAGGGATTCAATAGTACCCATTTATTTAGCAGATGGGGACCATTGAACCCCTCCAATCACTATTACAGTGAAATAAGATTTGATCCGCTAAAATGGACCAAAGGAACCCTACTCCTCACAAGAGTATATCTAATAGTCGAATTCCAATCTTGTCCCCCACTATAGAGTTATATATATTTATTAATTATGTAATCGAACTGTCTTTGCACAATCTCTCTACTAATTAATAGCCTTGTTGCCAGCCCTAGTTAGCAGTTGGTATTGAACTGTGGTGCTTTATAAATCCACCAAATGTTTTCATGTTGCACTGTGTCCGGGGGTAAGAGCAAAGCCATGTCTTAGTTTACTCCAGCCCCAGGCTCGACGACCCCTGAGAATGAGCTACAGTTTGAATTTACGGTTGGAGAAAGAAAAAATGTGATAGAAAAAAGAAGGCAGTTCAAGATGATGGCATGACTATCGTGATCCACAGTCTGGGTAGATCAATCGTTTTAACTTTGCTACTAGGGTTAAGGTTTTTTATTATAGTAAAAGGTGATTATGCTCATCGAAAGATACCGCTTATAACCCGTTTTCAAATTATATGAAAGAAGGTAAATCACGGTGTCAGCTTATAACCGACTACCAAGTGGTTAGATAGTGGAAGGGGTTTTTTTCCCTGAGAGCATGCATCCGTTGGGAATTGACCTCTTGTGTTATTATAGTAAAGTTGTAATCGTCTAACCAATTGGGCACCTCATGATGACGAGATTAACGTACTCTAGGCTTTACTCTATATTGTTAATTTACCACTTCAAAAGTATGTTCAATTAATTTCTATAATTTTTTTAGTAATTCAGGTATCTAATTCTTATTATTTGACTAATCTTACAATTGATCGGTCCAACTCTAAGGAAAATTTCTATCAGTTACTAGGATAAATATGAAATTATAAGTGATAATCCACACAATAGCCAATAGTCCCAGTGGTTCAATCACGGGAGACAAATTTCTTGCGCTCCTTAGATTTTGAACTCTGAGTACATGAGGAGTCTTAAAGTGTGCTTACCACTACATCATAGCCTATAAGCAATCTATCTATTTTTTTTTTTTGCTAATTTAGGTATACAACTCTTATGATTCAACTAATCCTTGAGGTGACCGATTTAGTCTTATGAAAATTTTCCATTAATGACTAGAATAAATTAGAAAGCGCAGATGGATCATGACGAACAATCTAATGTGACAAATTTTTCAAACTTTTCAGGTGTAATATACTCTGGGTAAGACTTAAACCCTCTTTATCCAGAGAACCCATCACACCTCCTATCATCATACTATAGCCAAGTGGATATATACTATGATCTTAGCCAAAATCCTATAGATTTGGTTATGTAAGATGTTTTCTTTGATATTATTCTTGTAAAGGTATCATAGTTTTTTTGAAATGCCTACAATAATTAGGCCATATTCACTAATTCGTGGGATAAAGATTTTATTACGGGGAAAGGTGGCATCTTAACGGTTAATTTAGATGGAAGTATGAATGATATAGAGTTTAGGATTAGGATACTAAGGTTTTAGGTTTAAAGATTGTGGTTTAGGATTTTGGATTTGGTTTTGATTTAAGGGTTTGTGGTTTAGTAGTGTTAGATTTTCAAGTAATGAAAATTAAAGGAAAGAAAGTAACATATATTTAAAGAGAGCATATGAGTAAAAATATGTGGAGAAATAATGAAATAAAATGCCACTAAATTTGAAAATGATGGCCAATGATATATTGGTGAGTCAAAAAAAAAAAAAAAAAAAAAAAAAAACTTCCACTGCCAAATAAACAATATATGAATATTGGCTATATGCTTTATGAAATTTGATGGATAGCTTATAGTACATCATGATGTTAGAGATAGATGAAGTGAGATGACCTATTTTAGACGTTTTAAATGTTCAATTTTACCTAATTGAAAGAATGTCATTTTGTAAGGTCTCATGTAATTAAAAAATTTATTTATGAAATTCTTTAATGTCACACGAGCGTTAATTAAGGGATGAATCTATAAAATTATCTATAAATTTTAGAAATTTTTTAGAATTTTAAATGAATTTGTATGATATATTTCAAGGGGATAGAGGTGTGAAATTTGATGGAAGCATATGATACTTATTTAATTTAGGAGTTGATTAAACTTAATTACACTAAGTTAACGCTAAATAACGTAAGTATAAAAGAAATCCACCGTTCCCCAATTCTTCTGCCTCGTTCCACTCCGCAAGTTGCTGACTTCGCCACCTCACTCATCTCTTCCATTCACGACGGAGCTCCTTCCTGTGCCCTAAGCTCCAACCAAGCATCACCCCAGGCCTACGATCCCACGGAGGGCACTACGACTGGATGCAGGGACTAGGGACGACCTCACTGTCGACGCGATAACGCTGGGCGAGGGCTTTCGGAGGCAGCTGAGGGAGAGAAAGGCAAGAGCATTTTCCTCTATGTTGGTATGAATCGGTGAGGTATGGGATAGGTAGTTAGGAGGAGCCAATATGCTTGTTATGTTGCCGATTGTTGGATTGAGAGGTGGATTGATCTTTCCTGTGTTGTTCTTGTTCCATCTTGTGAATTGCTATGGATTTCCACTAGGGATTTGGGCGTTTGCATTTGGATTTGGTTTTGTTCAGCTCTTTCTTGACAGATTGAGTTCTGGTCCAAGTTCTTGGTGGTTTCAGCTAGTTCCGATGAAGTTTTTGCTCCTTCCTATAGCTTCTGAAGGTTCAGATTGAATGTTTGTGCTTTAAGCCTTGATCAAAGATGCTCTTGTTTTCCTATTGCTTATGAAATGCTGGATTGATTTAGAAGGTAGGAGTTTGATTCGAAGTGGTTCTATTTCACTAAATTTCAGTGGATTTGACTGGTTTCAATTCAATCTTGTTCTATCTTTCCGATTAACAGTGGAATTTTGAGAATTTATTCGGTAGGTTTTACCACAGGTTATAGATTTGGATTCAGATGGATAGTGTTGGTAGAATTGTGATTTCACTTGTGTTCTGCATTCTGTGCAGATTCGAAGGTGGGGAGATGAACTTGATTTAAAACTTGGTTGGTTATTTAGCAAGACCTTGGTACGGAGTTTGGGGTATTTCGAATTGAATTTGGTACTGCACTTGTGTTCCGTTGTTGGATGAGGTTGCTTTGAGTGATTTTGATTGCCGATAACATGTTATTTGTGGCAGTCTAATTTGTATTGTTAAATCTTGATTTGTTTTTTTTACTTCTTACAGTTCTATGTGGAGGAACTCATTTATTGACGTGAACTGTTTTGACGAATAGAATTCAAATTGATAGCAGAATTGGATGGATGTCTTCAATAAGTACTAGTTTGGATGGATGGTGGATTTTCGTCATTGGTTTTAATGGGTTTATTTTCATTTCTTCTTTAAGATTCTCGGTTATGATTAGGTTCTTGTTAATTAGTATGCTTATGGTTATGCATGATTCTCAGATACGAATAGGTACTTGATTACTAGTATGACTATGATTATGCTCGATTCATGTACTGGTAAGCTTATAAATGAATGAAATGTGTTATTGATACGAGTATAATGTGGATAGATTATGTTTTCTCATGTGGCTAATTGGATGGGTATTGGCACATGTGGTGACACTACGGATGGGAGTCTCGGGATGAGCTCCGGGGAGGGCCCTTCTAAACTTGACTAATAATGTAGCTTATCTTAGCTTCGGTTATATGACTGCATATTCTTCTAGAAGGTACCTCTAGGGTTATGATTATAGACTGATTGACTGGTTCAAATGGTGGTTACCACATGCGTGACATATCCACCCCTATTAGCTGAGTGGGTTTATTTACATATCGTACTCTTTTTCACTATCCTGTGATTTAGTTCATGTTTTATGCCTACTAGCTTCTATTTCTACTTCATATGGAAGTCATATATCTCATATTGGAATGCTCTTGCTGAGTTTGTAAACTCATGATGCTTATGTTAGAGGGAGACACTTCCTAGAATATGATGGAGTCTATACGGACGGAGTAGGCGAAGAGGTGGGATGGATGCATGACACACTGTCTGGGAGTCTTTCGGAGTGCTATGAAGGCTTGTGCTTCTTCCGAGTCTTTCCTTTACTTGTATGAGAAGTTGTGTTGGTGCCTCCATATCCTCTTTTCTGGATAAACTCCTTTGGTTGTGATGTTACCGTGTACGTTGAGTATGGTAGGTCATTCGATGGGGTTTATAGCATAGTTTTTTTTTTTTTAAAACAACAATGTTTTCAGAGGTTGTCCGTTGAATATTGGTCTACAATTGATTGGTAAATGTTGCATATGTTCTGTTATAGGTTCCTAGAATGTGTGAGAAGTCTAGGGATATTTAGTTGGTATCAGAGCCATCACTCCTAAAGGACATGCCATCTCGTTAAGAACTCGGCTACTTCTGCTTTCAAATTTGTAAGATTTACCTTGTTATAATCCCGAATTTAATTTAGCAACTCAGCTAGGACATAACCAATATATTAACATGCATATGTGAAGTAATGATGAACATGTGTTGGGATGTACAGGGTATGACTGCTAGAAGGAATAACGATGAGACTGAAGGTCAGAATAATCAGTTCCTAGAAGGACTCACCACACTCTTATAAGAGCAGAATTGCATTCATGGGGAGCAGATACAACAACTATTGAGAGTTAGGGAGAATGGACATGTACACAGTCACGCCACAGCTGGAATGAACCCGGTTTACAAACAGTTGAGAGAGTTTGGACCGACAGAGTTGCAAGGCACAATAGACCCAATCATTGTAGAAGGATGGATCCGATTACTGGAAATAATATATGACTTCATGTAGCTCATGATGCTGATAGGGTTAGGTGTGCCATATTTATGTCACATGACGATGCGCAGATATGGTGGGAGGGTGCATGCTCTACGGTGGATGTGACTACCTTAACTTGGGTTGGCTTTAAAGAAATACTTTCTGGGAAATATTTCACTACCGACAGTAGAACTAGATTGGCCAGAGAGTTCCTAGAACTTCAACAGGGAGACATGACAGTGGTTGGGTACGTTAAGAAGTTTGAGAGGGGATGATACTTTGTACCTATGTTTACAGGACAACCGGTAGAAGAGCTGAAGCATTTCATTGAAGGGATGAGAGCTACAATTTGACATGACGTTTGGCTGAGTCGGGTCACTACATTCAGAGAGGCTATGGATCAGACTCTGATGTCAGAAAGGGACAGGAATGATATGATCAGGGAAGAGCAAGAAAGCCGGTTACCAAGGAAGGGATCAACAAGAGTCGAGTAGGAAGAAGCCTGTTCCAGCTCGGCCTCAGGGTAAGCCATAACAAAATATGACACAACCACGACAGTGACACCAGGGATTCCGATCAAATGAAGGAATTGCCCACAAGGTTGAAGACAAAGTTCAGTGCCTCAAGTGTGAGAAGGTTCATGCAGAACAGTGTTTGATGGGTTCAGATGGTTGTTATATGTGCAAGAAGATAGACATTTTGCTAGAGACTGCTCACAGCTCAAAGAGCCCACTAAAGGAAGGGTGTTTACAATGACACAGGAGCAGGTGGATCTAGACTCAATCATTATCATAGGTATGATTCTTGTTGCCAACCTACAAGCTCATGCATTAATAGATTCTGGAGCTACCCATTCTTTTATATCTATGGCTTATATTGTAAAATTGGGTATTGCACCCAATCGAATGGTTATGGGATATAACATTTCTTTACCTTTGGGGAAGAACTACACAACAACAGGATGATAAGGAATTGTCAGATAATGATGCAAAACTATATGGTGTATGCAGAACTCATTGTGCTGGAAATGACATATTTCAATGTGATCCTTGGAATGGATTGTTGACCCAACACGAGGCTATCATCGATTGCAAACAATGGACGGTCAGGTTGAAGCTACCAAATGATGAATCCTTCATTTTTAATGCAACTCTAAGACCAACTCTCCCTCATATTATTTCAACGTGTAAAGCTCAACGAATGCTGAGTAGGAGGTGTAGTGGATTCCTAGTCAATATCATAGTTAATTCAGAGACTCGTAGACCGAGTTCAGAGGAAGTGGAGGTAGCTCGAGACTTTCCAAAAGTGTTCCTAGAGGATATTACGGGAATACCCCCTATCAAAGAGGTGGAGTTTGAGATAGAATTGATATCGGGAACCATACTAGTGTCGAAAGCACCATACCGATTGACACCTATGGAAATGAAAGAATTGAAGGAACAACTGCAAGATCTATTGGATAAGGGTTTCATCTAACAAAGTGTGTCATCATGGGGAGTGCCAGTGTGGTTTGTTTGTAAGAAGGATGGGACCATGCGTCTGTGCATTGACTGCTGGGAACTGAATAGAGTTACTGTCAAGAATAAGTACCAATTTCCTAGAATTGAGGACTTGTTCGATCAGCTACAAGGAGAAACAGTGTTCTCAAAAATTGATTTGAGGTCAGGATACCATCAGGTGAAGGTGAGAGAGGAGGATTTCCATAAAATGACATTCAGAACGCGATACGGACATTACGAGTTTCTAGTTATGCCGTTTGGACTTACTAATGTACCAGCAGTATTTGTGGATTTGATAAATTGGGTTTTCTAGCCATATTTGGACCATTTCGTTATTGTCTTCATTGATGACATATTGATATACTCTCAGAGTCGCGAAGAGCATCGTTTACACTTGATGGCAGTGTTGCAGACTCTGAAGGATAAATGCTTGTATGCGAAGTTCAACAAATGTGATTTCTGGTTGGGACAAATTCCATCCTAGGGTACATAGTTTCAGAGAAAGGTATAAAAGTGGATCCAGCTAAAGTAGAGGAAATTAAGAATTGGGTTACACCAAGGAATGTTACCAAAATTTAAAGCTTCTTAGGGCTGGCAGGCTACTATCGAAGGTTCATTCAGAATTTCTCATGGATCACCTTACTCCTAACTTCGCTGACCAAAAAGGGGTAAAGTATGAATGGACAGACCAGTGTGAGAGGAGTTTCGAGGAGTTGAAAGAAAGATTGATGATAGCACCAGTGCTTGTAATTTCGGATAGTTCTGGATGGTTCGTAGTATACATCGATGCCTCCAAGAATGGTTTAGGTGCTGTTCTGATGCAGAATGAGAAAATCATTGCCTATGCTTTACGTGTTGGAATGTATACTAAAAACCTAGTTTTTTTTATAAATATTTACTTAGAAATAAGAATCATATTGGTCAAATATCTACATTTATAAGCTAAGTGTAGTTGTTCAATTAATTTATATTGTAGATAACATAGTGTGTGGTGTCACACACAGAAGATAATGTTATCAATTCCTTATAAATTTAAACAGTAGCTCACGACTGAGATGGAAAGAAACAAACCATTAGAATAGTCGTAGTGTAATTAAGTATTAGTTTATCTTGACTGATAAATTACACTAGTACACTCTGAGTGTATTGAACATGACCATTTAAGATAAGTTCTTTTTATACTGACTTAATAAAAGAACAAGACCTTAGTTATTATGGAAGTGTGTGCTCTTAATCCTAATTAATAACAAGCACATATATTTAGTATTTATTTCTTTGACTTATCAAAGGGTGAGATTTAGCTCGATAAATCAATATGCCCGATAAGTTGGGAAATGATATTACTTATAGTGTGTGTTGTTGATTATAGAAGGAAACTGTGTCCTAGTAATCTAGGTCGATAATGTCCCAAAGAGGAGCTCATAAGGATTGTCATGTTAAACCCTGTAGGTGGACTTAGTCCGACATGACGATAAGGTTGAGTGGTACTACTCTTAGACAAAGATATTAATTGAAGTGAGTTGTCAGTAACTCATTTAATTAGTGGACATTCGACATCTTAAATACAGGGAGATTAACACACTCATAATAAGAAGGAGCCCAAAATATAATTTGGGATTGGTGCGGTAGTTCAATAATAATTCTTTAGTGGTATGAATTATTATTGATGAAATTAAGTTGAGTGTTCGGTGCGAACACAGGAAGCTTAATTTCATCGAGAGACCAAAACCAATTCCTCCTCTGGGTCCCTATCGTAGGCTCTTATTTATAAAGTATTATACCCACCTATACCCATCTTTATACCCATCCTAAGATGGTCTGCCAAGCAAGCTTGGAACCCAAGCTTGGGCCGGCCAAGCAAATAGGATGAGCCAAGTTGTGTGGCCGATCCTAGTTTTAACCCAAGCTTGGTGTGGCCGGCCACATTAAATTAAAAGGATTTTAATTTTTTAAAATTTTTCTTATGTAGATTCCATGGTTTTAAAAGAGAGTTTAAAATTATAAATCTTTCCTTTTATAGTTTTCTACAAAAGATTAAGAAAAGATTTGATATCTTTCTTTATTTGTAGATTGAAAGGAAGATTTTAATTTTGAGAAAACTTTCCTTTTTTGTAACCATGTTCATGATTTAAAAAGAGAGTTTTAAAATTATAAATTTTTTCTTTTATAAGTTTCTACAAAAGATTAAGGAAAGATTTGATATCTTTCCTTATTTGTAGATTGAGAGGAAGATTTTAATTTTAAAAGATAATTTTCCTTTTTGGAAATCATCCACATGTTTTAATAGAGATATTTTAATTTATAAAATTCCTTTTATAACCAACCATGAAGGGAAAAATTATTAGAGAAATTTTTATTTTAAAATTTTCGGAAACAAATTAGGAAGTTTTAATTTTGTGTTAAAACTTTCCTTGCTTGGAGCAATGAGGTGGCCGACCATGATATTTAAGAAAAGGAAATTGGTTTTAATCAATTAAAATTTTCCTTTTCATGGCAAAGAAAATAAGGAAGATTTTATTTAATTTTTCCTTTTTTGCCAAGACCAATGAATATAAAAGAGGGGGTAGGGGGTGCCTTCATGAAGGAGAACTCTATTCTATTTTCCTCCCTCTCTTCCTTGGTAGTGGCCGACCCTAGTCCTTGTTCTTCTTCTCTTCTCTTCTTCTTTAGTGGCCAGCGGCATCATCCCTTGGAGCTTTATGGTGGTGGTCGGATCTTGCTTGGAGGAGAAGGAGAGAAAGGAGGTTTTGTTTCTAGCATCCCTTGGAGCTTGGTGGTGTGGCCGAAATTCTTCATCTCAAGGAGAGGAGCTTGGCCGAAACTTGCAAGGAGGAAGAAGAAGGGTTTGGGTGGTTCTCATCTCGGTAGATCGTTGCCCACACAACATCCAAGATAAGAAGAGGAACACGGTAGAAGATCAAGAGGTCATTGCATACAAAGAAAGACATAACTAGTAATTGTTTTCCGCATCATACTAGTTTTTCTTTGTATGAATTCCAAACACAAGAGGCATATAATTCTAGGTTTTGAATTTGTGATTCGAGTTTGTGTTTTTTTTTTGTTTGTCAAATTTGTGATTCAATTGTTCCTTTTGGTTAAACCTAAGGTTATATAAGGAAATTAAATATTATATTTCATTGAAAGGTTTTGTCTAGGAAGTGGTAGTTGCTCCCATATCCAAGAAGGCCTAGTGCCTCGCCATGTTTAACCTGGAAGCCGATTTATGAAATTAATATTTAATTGAATTTATAACATAGGTGGATTTGGATCAATAATGTTAAGCATCGTTTGCGATCCAAGTCTAAACCATTAAGAACAGATAAGTTAAATTTGGAATCAATAATGTTAAGTTCCGTTTGCGATTCCGATTTTAATTTCTAAATAACACAATAGGTTATTAGGATAGGTTCGACACTTGTACAAAATTTTTCTACAGTGGAATCAGTACGATCTTCCTAGGACTAACCAATAATTGATATAAGAGCTAGGGGTTACCTCTATGTGTTTGATTTTCAGTTTAATTATACACATGTCATACATAATTTAGGTAGGATAATAGTAGGATGTGCTAACTCTGTGGTTGCAGGCTCCAACTATTATGACTTATAGATATTGTGTGTGATTGGACTCTTGGACATGTCAAGGACATTTTATTGTGTGTGCATGATTGTATTTAACTAATACAGCAGGAGCTGTATTAGCCCTAGGATTTTACATTTATGTTTGATCTAGACTTGATGTACATTCTCTTGTGGAATATACGATCGATGTATGTAAAATTTGATTTTTTCTGTCGCAGATCGTAACCTTGCGAGGCGTGGTGCTATTAGAGGACCAGAGGAGCAGTGGAAAAGGAAGCTCGATGGACCCGACGACATGAACACTAGGGCTGGGAGCACGCGAAGGACAATGATGGAAAAGACCATAATAGTTGAAAAATTAATTTCCATATTTATTGCTTTTATTTACTGTGATGTGTGTGATGTATACTTGCTAGGTTAAAATTCCTCACCTTAAATAACTAAGTGGGAGAGAGATTTTTAAATAAATTCCACGGTCTCCATTACTAGTTTATAAGTGATGCAACAAGCTTGCGTGTTGGCTCTGAGTGTCTCCCTCCACAACGGATGAGTTTGTTGCGGATTATTAGATCAAACTTCCTTTATGGATGGTGGTGTTGGCCATTTCCATGTCACGTGGCGCTCCAAATTAATAAAGATTAGGAACTCAATTAACTAAATAAAATACGTGTAGTAAGGAGCCCCAAGTCGTATTTTTTCAAGGATAACTAATAAATGTATGCATATCGAGAATTAATTCAAATTGAGTTATTACAGCAACAAGGTCAACCTAGCACTTCTCTTTAACTTGCAATTCAAATTAATCTCATCTAATAAATCAAGAATAGATTCAAGAAGTATGGTTCTTCTCAAAAGATGATCTCCTTCATTTCATCAAATTAACATCAAACTATCATCATTGACTCAAGCTCTTCAACTAACAAATTATCCAATCTCATACATGTTCATCAACATACAATTTGGGTAACAATTAAAAGCTTAAGTAAGCATTCCACATTTAAACTCCATCTCAATCAATACCAATCAAATTCCGAGAGCAAAGATTAGCTAGCTACATAACCAAAACTAAATAAACATGTGGTAATCAGATCTTTCTAATTCAAAATAGAACAAAAAGAATTGCAAACTAAGTTAAAGCTAAACATGGTTTGGATTGCAAATGTTCAAATGAAAACAAACTTGCAAATAGAAAATCAGAAACAGGATTGCTTATAAAAACTAAACACTAACAAAACGAAATGACAAAGTAATAGATCAGATCTGAGGATCTGAGCAAGTTCAAACACAATTCAGAAAACAGAAATGAAGTAAATAAAACCCTAACATTCCTCAAACCAAAACCCGGATCAAAACTTCTTCATTCTGCCAGAAATAGAGCCACCTCTGAGAAACACCCTTCTGGTGACCACCAGCGAAGAACAGAGCTTCCAGCTAATGCCACCTTTCGATCACAACATCTGGGAAACACCCTTCGAGCTCACGGATCAGTTAGCACTCACGGCGCATGAAGACAGTAGCTCAATTATGGAATTGCAGACTCAAATCGATTGATCAGATCGACTCGGATGTCGCGGATGGAATGGTAGTCGGAGGAAGATCGGAGCTTCTGGGAAACACCCTTCGAGCTCCGGTGATGATGGAAATCGCAGACTGGAAACCGCCCTCGTCCGGATTGTAGAAGGAAATCAGAAACTCGGCTCACAGACTGGGAAACACCCTCGACCGCTTCCTGACCTCGGACGATGAACGCCGACAGCTCACTGATCGCCGGCGATGAAGAAACCTAGCTCACGGATCTAGAATGGGAATGGAGGCTACGACGTCGCGAAGAAGAAGAAGAAGAACACTGTAGCAAAATTGCGAGATCGCCGAGCCCGTCTGTGCACTGTAGCTTCTCACGGAATTTAAACCTCTCCTCATCTGATCGGACGGTCTAGATTATTTCTGGGCTTGATCAACGGCTGGATGAACTCAGATCTGGATCAAAACCCTTGGACCTTCATCTACGGCTGTGATGTACTTCCTCGTAGCTTGGATGGACCAGATGCTTGACGGATGGCTCAGATCTCTCCAATCTTCAATGGACGGTCCATAATGCTCCAAGGTTTGATCACCTCGTTAAGCCCTTGATTTGAGCCCAAATGCGGTCTGATTTGATCGGGCCCATGACCCTTTTGATGCCTACAAAATAATAAACAAGTATTAGCATCAAATACCATAATTATAAGTCAATTTGCAATTAAGTCCAAATTCAAATGCAATTATGAAATATGATGTAAATGTAAGATTAAGCTATAAAAAGACCATTAAAAATGTGCATTATGAATCAAGATAATATAGCCAAAATCATGGTTATCAAATCTCCCACACTTAATCTTGGACGCCCCGTTCAAGTCAAGAAAAAATTAAAAATCATCTCCATAGTAATTTCCTAGTAATATCTAGAAAATGGTAAAAAGAATTTAATTAAGGTCATCTTAAAGATCACCAACAATCATGAATACAATCAAAACAATAATTAGTAGGTATGGTAGTTTCAATCCAATTGAAAAATTAAGCAAGTTACAATCTCACAAGGTATTTACCTATTCTAGCCCTCACACTCAAAAATGCATTTAAGTGGAACTCACTCAATGCAACTCACAACATTTCACTACCATAAGCTTGCTTATTTTCTAATTCTCCACCACTATAAACATAGCATACATGAATCAAAAGGATTAAATCATCAAGAATTGAAATAGAATCAAAAGAACAATGAAAATGAATGAAATAGGCAAAAGAAATGAATTTAATGGAGAAAATGAGAAGATAAGAGTATTGGAGGAATATACTTAATGAGTTAACCATTTTGATGTGAAAAGGGATGAATACCATTTGTTTTTATCAATTCAAAAGACCAAGCTAACCTCCCCTGCAATTTGATGGCTATCCAAAAATTTTGATACTCTATCTCCACACTTGATACTTTTTTGTTTTGCCACTGTTTTTCCTTTCTTCTTCACTATTTTTGAACTTCAATTTCAGCATTTTGAAACTAAAACAATTCAATATCACCTCATGGAGAAGAATTCCCTCCCCCACACTTAAAATATTAGCCGTCTCGAACAATCAAATTTTTTAAAGGTGCTACTGTAAAAGACTTGTAATTTCAAAAATTGAAATTCAAGTAATGGCAAGAATTCCAACACCACAATGATGTTTAAAATCTAGAGTCATAATTCATATTCAATCCCATACTGGTTTAGCAGGAATTAAACCCATGAGGAGTTCAGTTTGCAAGATGATAAACTCAATACTGGTTTAGCAGGAACTCTAAGTTATTACTGACAAGATAAACTCACATTGAAGGAATCCATGCTTAAACCATTACAATACCTCCTTTCATGGTCTGTTTTAAACACTTCAACATCTCTTCCTTTTCTTGTTCTGTTTTAATAACTTTGTAAGAGAGGTAACTGCTCAAATTGGTGTCAATTAATAGGAGACTCTTCTCCATAATTCAGCATAACATCTGTGCATTCTTAGAAATCAGAAGTGAACCTCTGAAAACCTGTAATCTAGGATCCTATAACTGCACATTCAGAATTCAGGAAATTAGATTCAGCTTCATTAATCTTCACTAATCACCACGAATTCCAGTAATCCAATAAGCTGTGCATTGCTGCACACTTCAATTCTGGCAATTCCTGTATTCAAGCTACTGATAACTTTCCTCTAAATTCAAGCTTTTTCATTTCAATATTCTTCAATACTAGATGATAGCAGAAAAATTACCTTGAATCTGCACTTCCATTAGCTACAATTCAGTATCTAGACATCAGTTCAATTTCTGAATTCCTGCACATTAATGCCACTTCAAATTCAGTGGTATTCCAATTGTAATATGGTTCCTAGCCCTTGCTTAGCTGGTGTAGCACACCTTCTTCGTATGATTGAAATCTAAAACAAAATTCAGAACTGGCAGCAACATCTACATTCTGCCTAAAAAATGCTTTATACGTTTCTTTGGTTTAGTTGTAGTTTCTGCAGAAAAACATTGCTGGTCAATCAGATTCAACAACAGTCAACAAAATCAGAACCAAAGTATCAAAATCCTATTAAGAATATCAACTTAGATTGTCAGTTCAAAAATTATAGCTTCCAAGTGCCTCACATCTCCACTGATTAGATTTTCTTTTTTCCTTTTTGAATTCTGCAGCAGATTTGTTTACTGAACAATGAAAATTAAATCAGTGACTTCTACAAAAATTGCAAATTCTGCATCATCTTAGTTGGCACACAATTTTTGGATTATGTTTCAGAATTTCCTGCAGCAGTCTTTATCACAGAATTCAGTTTCAATCAGCACATCTCCAAAACCAGTAATTTGAATCTATATCTGCACTCACAATTTCAGAATCATGAACTTCAGCTTCCATTATCTGAATACTAAATCTACAAAGTTCCAGCTTCTGAGCTTGAGCAAGTAATTCAATGTATCATTTCAAGTTTTCTTCAAAATTTGCTCTTATCACTGAAATGAAACACTAAGAACTTCCTCATCATCAGCTCATCCACTATCAGAACAACTGCAAATTTCCTTAATTTGTTTGCAATTAAAGTAATCCATTTAATGACATTGATTCTGATATCAGAAATCACGTCAAACATAAAATTCAGCATTTGCAACTCATCAAATTCAAATATCATTTCTGCAATTTCACATAACTGAAATTGATTCACATTTGATATAACACTAAATCACTGAATTCAGATTCAGTTACTAGAATTCTGATACTGCACAGTTTCAGAAATCTGAAATTACCATATGGAATTAACATCTGCTGCAACAAATTTTAGCCGGATTCATGAAGATTAAGCTTTGAAGCAAACATCATTCAGCACTAAAATGTTCGAACTCTTACCAACATACTTAATTCATGCATTAAAGTTTAGAAGGTCAGATTAAGGAATCAGATTCAGCAGAACATTAAAAAAAAACTTCTAGCTTAATACTAGTTCCAAAAATCTGCATAGCTGATACTTATAAACATCCTTGTCTAATCATTAATAAATGGTAATCGTTGCTATCCAAGTACTTATGATCTTCCTTGATAAGTTCTTGACAATAAATCTAGCTAAGTTTTTCCTTTATCCGATAACTAACCCAAAAACTTGGCATGCTTAAACTTCACTTGATACACTATCTTTGTGCCACTATTTTTTTTTCTTTTTTTTTTTCCATTCTGCAGATTTTTTCTTTCTTTAAGTCCTTGCTCAAGATTGTCTATCAGAAGTTGATCAATAACATCCAAGAATTCACTAATCTCCCTGCAACAAAGTGCTTGAGTAAATCTGCACTTCTCAATTCCTGCATTAGAGTATCACTGATACTTATTTCTTCCTTTGTAGTTTTGTCCATCTCTGAAATAGATTTCAAACCCAAAATGTATAAATCTGGTTGAATTCTCTGTCTCATCAGCAGCAGCTTCTAAAGTCTGAATTCCTAGATTTCAATTCCAAACTTCAATTCTAGAACTCATCAAAAACAAATTTAATTTTCCAACTAAGTTTCAGAAATTTCATTCCAGGTCTGCAAGTTTCTGTTTTCTTCCAATTCTCAGTCTTAGATCTTGTAAACTATGGAGAAGCAAGATCAGCATGTAAGAAGACTCTACAAATAGCTAGCTTTCAATTTTTTAGTGAACAGATGCCTATAACCTCCAAATACCACAGTTAAGTACAGATTTCTGATTATCCGTGCAGCTTCCTAACTTCGTGTCAACTAATCATCATTTAGCCATCAAAAATTTCAATTCTTCTTCGTCTTGTTTCTTAAGACCCCTATCAATGCATACTCAAATGCTTTCCAGGTTCCAGTAGTTCTAGCTCATTCAAATTCAATTCCCAAATTGGCACAAAAAGGGCCCAATTCATTTCTGCAGAATTCTGAAATTCCTGGATTACTGCCTCTCTGTTAATTTCTGTTTTTGCAGCAAAGATCTCCTTCTAAAGCTTAATTTGTAATCCTTGAATGAGTATCACTAAACAACTAGAATAATATACCCAAAAACAGCCTTCAGTTGCTAGCTTTGTTTCCCTGTTTGGTATCAAATTTCTTGTCTAAAAGTCTTGTAAACTTTTTAAACTCCACTTGTGCAGCAAGATGCAGATTTCATTTTCTTCTTCAATTCTGGACTTTTGTATCAATTTGTCACAGATTTGCAGGACTGGAAGGGATTAGAAAGGAAAAAAAATGATCAATTAAACCCCTCAAAGTTCTTGCTGTCTGAATTTTGATGTTTATGCAACTACAGTTTAAAAAAAAAAAATCTGTTCGACCTTCAATTTCAATTCTGATATGGCTAATAATCTGAAGTTGCCAATTGAATTTACCACTTATACTTGATTCTCAACTTGATACAATTTTTTTTCCTTCCATTGTTCTAAATTTTCTATATCATAACTAAAATCAGAACAAAATCCAGATTGAAAACAAAAATAAAAATAGAACTAGGCTGATTTTGAATTTTATTCCCTTGCACCATGCACTAGTTACACAAAACACAACTCTTTCATTAGCAGCAAAAGTAGGGTCTTCACTTAAATTCTTTGCTGATCAGAAATCTTCATCAGACTTGGCACATTGTCATTCAGTATTCTAATTTTTGGTTGAATTCTATATTCTGCTGCGTTTACAGAATTTCCAGCTCTCCTAAACAACTTGAAAAATGCACTTGTCCCTTATTACAACCATTCACATTCCTAAAACAAGATCTTGGCACGTTTTTTTCTGCATTTTCAAACAGCTTCCTGCACATTTCTTGTCTTATAGCTCTCTTCCATATCTCTGCATTTCCAATTCCAACATCCCCTGATTTCATTGTCTAACACATCCTGGGCAGCATCACCACAGAAGGATAGATAACAAATAACAATGAATCGATATGAACTTCAATTGAAGGAGTTTCTACTCAAAAACAGCAGTAAGCTTTTGTTGCTGTGATTTTCAGGTTTTCTTCATTTACTTGATACTATTCGGAGAGTTTGTAAAAGAAGTTGGCACAAATCAAGTTCAGCATTTAGCTTCAGCTTTCCTCTAATAACTTGCAAACAACCTTTTAATTAGCACAAAGATAAATCATAGAGATGAAGGGGTTTCTGTACATCACTGAATTATCACTTTTAGCAAATCATAGAGATGAAGGGCTCTTGTCACTTCCATTTCATTCCCGAAAGTCAAAAAGCAACCCTCATGAAGCCATCAAAAATTCCTTCAAGTCCTCAAATTTTGTCCAAAATCTTCCCCCACACTTAGAACCTTGTCATCTTAATCAAGCTAACTCATCAAGATAGTCAACCAAAACCCTAAATGAAATGGACCAAGCAAAAGTAATCAAAGGTTAAAGTGCAAGAGAAAAAATGTTTTAAGAAAATTATGAAGAAAGGAATTGGAATTCATGAGGGATCAAGAATGAAAATAATCCTTCATCTCCATGCATACATATGCTATTGTGACTTTAAAAGAAGCAAAGCAAGTTCTAGAGTTTCAATTGTTGTAAGTACATGTCACACAAAGAAAATAATATAATATAGGCTTGAAGTGGTCCTCTCTAGGTATTTTTTTATGCAATCAAGCTCAATTGATCAAATTGGAATCCACCACCAAATTGACCAATATCATGCAAGAAAAGCATCCAATCATGTCACATGACCTACTTTGACGATCAAATTTAAAAAACTTTTACCATCTTAAAAATATTATTTAAGAAATTCCCATGAAGACATTTATTCAAATGAAATGCTATATACTAAACAAAATGCAAAATATGAAAGCAAAGTGTTGGAAACAAAATGCAAAATGCAAAGTATGAACCTAAAGAAATGCATAAAAAGAATTTATTAACAAAGTATGAATTAAAATGCAAAAGAAAACGAAATTGGAACCAACTCCCTTAAATTCTGGTGGTCGAAGAAGATTTAACAACAAAATCCACACCGGTAGAGGTGTAATTGTGGTTCCACTAAAATTCTTTTTATTCTTCATTTTTTCCTTTCAAAGCTTTTTCTGGAGGACGGAGGCGGTTCAGTTCAAGCATCCACTCCGGAAGCTTATATTCTCCTACAACATCAATAAAAGGAAACACCTCCCATACGCATATGGGATAAGAAGAAAATAGGAGAACTTTAGTGTAGGTATAAAATGTATGAAGAAATGAATCACAACTATTAAAATCAATAAATGGTACCTCTATTAAATTTTCTGAAAAATCACAAGAAATACTCACCTTGTCATCTTGAAAGGTACTTGGAGTGGTGATTGTTACCTCCTCTTCATCAAGATATGACTCAAGCTCTGTGGTGAAGGTACATCCTCATGTAGTGATTCTTAGGTGCTTGGCTCCACAGCACAAGTCTCTACACTTACATCTTCATCTTCATCAAATCCAGGTGATTCTTGAGGTAATACTTCCAGTAAGCAATCCCC
This sequence comes from Zingiber officinale, assembly GCF_018446385.1. Classification (NCBI taxonomy): domain Eukaryota; kingdom Viridiplantae; phylum Streptophyta; class Magnoliopsida; order Zingiberales; family Zingiberaceae; genus Zingiber; species Zingiber officinale. The sequence continues at coordinate 48,729,784 of NC_055990.1, forward strand.
TACACTTAAATCATCTTCTGCAACAATAGCTGCATCATTCACAACATCTAGAGCAACATCATTAGTAGAATCAAAAGTATATTCATCTACATCATCACAACAATAAAAAGTACTTAAAGAATCTAGTGAAGAAGTAGATGCAGTGTCGGGCCTGACAAGAGCTCCACAATCCATCTCCTCATTGGCATTTTGTGTTTGTAACTGATGAATGGATGATGCAATCTAGTCTAATTGATTCTGTATATTCTGTATCCATGAGAATTGCTGCTCTTGATGCTCACTCATTTGTTGCATAATCTCCCTGAGTTTCCATGTTGACTCATCCATCTGAGGATCATTTTGTTGAAAAGAATTTAGCATAAAATTTGTTGAAACCTCTTGAAATCCATATGAATTCTGGTAGGTTGGATATGGTTCAATAAATGGTTCTTGTGCACTTTCATACCTGAAACATGAATTATCCACCCAATTAGCATTAAAATCATTTGAAAACAAGCATCCACTCCGGAAGCTTGTATTATCCTACAACATCAATAAAAGGAAACACCTCCCATACGCATATGGGATAAGAAGAAAATAGAAGAACTTTAGTGTGGATATAAAATGTATCAAGAAATGAATCACAACTATGATATTGTGAATTTGTTCAGGACTATGATATTGATCAAGCTAGAATGAGGGATTTTATGCAGGGCATGAGTATTACTAGCCAACAAATAGATGCTCTTTATGAATATCATAGATTCTTAAGTGAAACCCCTGGTTTTCCTAGTTTTCCTATTGGGGAACGACGTAGACCTCCTTTCCCTCGTCCACCTCCTCCACCATATTGATTTCATCGGGGCGATGAAAAGTTTAAGTCTGGGGGGGGGGGTGGTTTGAAAATCTAAATTTTTTTTGCATTTTCTGTTGTCGTGAGTGGAATCTAGTAAGTCACCCCTTTGAGACCGAGTTAGGTTACTGGGGAAATGACTACTTAGCTTCTCTTAAGATTGAGCACGCCTTTGAGACCTTGGGTTGATTGAGAAATATGAATCAAGTGTGTGGCAGGTAAGTGTCTATCACTGAAAACATTAGGAACTCATTTGGATAATGATTTGACAAGGATATAGATTGAAACTTGAAAAGTTTGGGTCACATTTTGCACTGTGCACAAGAGACTTATGCTTGAGCCATACTTGACTTATTTCCATGATCATACTTGTTAATGAAAATTTTTGATAGAGTTAGGAAAGTACATTAGGGATTATGAATGTATTGTAGAGCATATGAATTAAGATTGCGACATTTTTGCTTGAGGACAAGCAAAAGTTTAAGTCTGGGGGGGGGGGTGATGTGCGTAGATTGTAAATACTTGTTTAGCATGTTTTGACGCACATTCACATATTTTGCGCATACTTTATCTATGCATTTTCGTACTTCCAGCTTTGCTTTTAGCATATTTACTCTTTCTGTTCGAAGATCTGTTTTGGTGCATTTTCTCTATGCAGGAGTTGATTTTGGAGAAGAATTGATGTTCGAGGCAAAATCTACAATTGAACGAAGGAGGAAGGTACCATCCCTGAGTGCCACACGACCCTGTCATGGGGAGTTGCCCAGGTCGTGTGGTGATCCTCACCCTTGCAGCACTGGCAGAATGAAGGAGTGTCCAGGCCGTGTAAGCTTCACACAGCCGTGTCAATTTTTGAAGACAAGCATATCACAGTCGTGTAGATCTACACGACTGTGTAAGCCTTCTAGAGCCAAAGCAGTGCATGGCCGTGTGCTTCACACGACCATGCAACATTTCTAAAAGCCAAGAAAGCCCTGGACGTGTCCCAGACACGGCCGTGCAGGAGTTACAGAACCAGAGTCAGAGCTGGCCGTGTAGATCTACACGGTCGTGCAAGGGGGAAATAGCAGAGCATGCCACGGTCGTGTGAACTTCACACGGCCGTGCCCAAACCCTAGCTCTGTATAAGAGTTTCTTCCTCATTTGAAAAGAGGAGTTCTCCCTTTTGGGAGAGGGAAAGATTTGGGGTGATTCCTCACCTTCTTAGAGGGATTTTTTGGATCTAAGGGCGGATCTTCAACGAATCGACTCTGGGAATGAGGATTGGATCCGAAGATAGTTCTTCATCGTACATAAGCTTTTCTTCCCTTTATCTTCATGGGTTTTGGAATCAAGATGCTTGTAATTTTCTTGTCTTTAGATTCCTCTTCTTGTTCTATGGATAAGATCTCTTTGTTCTTGGATGGAGGGAGTATTTGTAATATGATTTGATGTAAACTCTTGTGGATTTACCAATTTCCTATTTCTATGATATGTTCTTATTTTGTATCTATTTGATCTTGTGTAAATTGATGTGATTGGACTTAATTACCATACTTGATTGAATGTTTGAGTGTCTTGTGGATCTTGTAGAGGTAATCCCTCATTCGATTATCCGAGGGACGTACGTGATAGACATGCCCGTGTAAGGACGATTGAGGGATAATCATGAAGGGGAAATAAGGACATTCAAGGGGATAGGATAGATTGTATGCATTAATCTTTATATCTTGATATGGTTGAAAAGTAATGAATTTCTATGTTGATTATCCGAGGGACGCACGTGACAGACAAGCCCGTGTAAGGATATCATAGGAATCATTCCTAATTGATCACATTAGATATAACTTTTGGTCCTAGGTCAGTTGTCTATTGCAAGAGAGAATCGGCAATCTCCTACAAATGAAGAACAATTGAGGAATAAGATTTGGTAGATCTTTTACATTGAATAATATTACAAAGAAATCAAAACTCCTAAAACAACCCCTTTATCGTAGCCCTTATTCCTGTTTTTATACTTTACTTTTCATAGTTGCACTTAGTTGTTATAATCAATTGTTTAATTGTTTAGCTAATTCATTTTGAGATATCTTTAGTGGTTATACCAGTCCCTGTGGATACGATATCTTTCTTTATTACTGACGACGTATCCGTACACTTGCGGATCGTTAACAATAAGCCACGGATGTGAGGGCATGGGTTATTCCTAATCCTCAACACCATTCTTGGATCTTGCGTCCTTGGAATTGTTTTCCATTATCTGAGACCATCTTGTACGGTATTCCAAATCATCATAAGATGTTCTTCCATAAAAATTGAATAATGTTTCCCTCAATAATCTTCGTCAGGGCTTTTGCTTCCACCCATTTGGAAAAGTAGTCCACTGCTACGAGCAAGAATCATTTCTGACCTGGTGCCATTGGGAACGGTCCTACATGTTGATACAGTCTGACCTGGATGTTGTTTTGCTGTTGACACTGATTTAAGTTTGTATCAGATATTTAACTCAGATTGATTACTAATCTAGGTTGACTTGGTTGACCTGATTGAGAAAGTCCTAACTGGGATGTTAGGCAGTTGGAAAGTCCTGGTGAGTGAAGCCAGGTAGATTGGAAATCCTAGTGAGTGAAGCTAGGTGCAAGTCCTGGTGAGTGAAGCCAGGCAAGGGAAAATCCAGATGGATCAAGGGTGATCGGACATCTGGTGTTGAAAAGTCCAAGAAGGAAACTTGGCATGCGAAGTCAGAGAGGGCTCGGTAGCTCATTCTCTAGGACCAGATGAAGTCGGAGAGGGCTAGGGAGCTCGTTTCTCCGGACTAGGTCAGAGAGGGCTCGACCCGGACTGAGTCAAGAAGCTGGATCGGTCGGCAGACCGATCCAGTAAAACCTTGGACACCTGATCGGTCTGACTACCGATCAGGAATCAATCAGTGGCTACTGATCGGTCTGCAGACCGATCAGAAATCGATCAGTAGCCTACTGTGATTTTACTGATCGGTCTGGAGACCGATCAGGAGGCTGTAAGCGCTTGGGAAGAGCGACATCTGATCGGTCTCGGGATCGATCAGATTAGTGCCTGATCGGTCCGCAGACCGATCAGAAGCTGTGCGCAGCGACATCTGATCGGTCTGGAGACCGATCAGCGATGATTCAGAAAGCGTGGATCGGTCTGTAGACCGACCCACGGTATTGTTTGTTTTGCATGTACTTTTTCTGATTGCCGTATTTGTTTTCACCCATCTGTTTTTAACCATCTGCTGTTTGTCTTTTTAGCTTGCAGGTTGCAGGTCACACTCTCATGGTTGAATTCAAATTAAGCTTCATTAAGAGAAGAAGACAAGTGCTCTTTACACTGTGATTTGCTGCAACAGATGCATTTGAGGCATCAACGTTCACTGACGAATCTTATTGCGATTGGGCTGCGCTCAGTTTGACCTCTACTTATTGGTTCGTATCCAGAGACGCCAGTGATTTCCATTGGCATGGGTTCAGAGAACCAGATGAGGAGGAGAGGTGATTGGCTACGCCTTGTTGGCAGCAGCGATTCTGCAGGCGGCAGTGATTCGAGCCAGTAAAGCAGAGAGACATAAGAAGGAAGAAGAGAGGTTCAGAAAGAAGGGAACTGGATTCTCTGTTTTCCAATCGATCAATCCTTTGAGAAACCAAGTTGGTGAAGCTATGAGCTCCTTGCTAAGAAGGTTGTTGTGTGCTCTCTGCTCTGTTTCTTCTCCGCGTGGCTGTAAGCTCATCTGATTATTCTTCTCAGCCACTGTAAGTCTTGTGCTTAACTCTATAATCAACTGAGACTCTGTTGAGAGGTTGCTCCACCGAGAAGGAGACATCTTTAGCCGGATTTTGTCCGGGGTGCGATCTACCGAAAGATCAAGGAGTCATCCTCCTTACGGACACGCCGAGGAGTAGGGGCAAGTTATCCCTGAACCTCGTATGTCCTTGTGTCTGCTGTGCGTGTTTTTCTTCCTTCGTTTTAGTTTTCTACTTCCGCTGTGCTAACTAGTTTTTGTGTAGAACTTTCTGTCTAAGTTTTTTTAGAGGCTATTCACCCCCCTCTAGCCATCTAAGATCACAACAAGTGGTATCAGAGCAAGAGACTCTTTGATTCGGATTAACACCCAAAAGAGCAAACAAGGATGGCTATGAAGGAAGGCTTTAGCACAAATCGACCACCCTACTTTGAAGGAGCAAATTTTCAATATTGGAAGGGCCGCATGGAGTATTACCTCAAGACCGACATTGCCATGTGGTTCTCAGTCAAGGAAGGTTTCACACCACCAAAGGATGAAGAAGGTAAGGAACTCGATTCGTCAAGGTGGTCTACCGAACAACTCTGCAAAGCACAAGCCGATGCCAAGGCTATGGTCACCTTGCAATGTGGAATCGCCAAGGACCAACTCGTCAAGGTAAGTCCGTTCTCGAGTGCAAGAGACCTATGGAACAAACTCATCGAGCTCCAAGAGGGAACTCGAGATTCTCGGATTGCCAAGAGGGACTTATTCTTGAATCAGCTCCAAAATCTAACCATGAAGGACAATGAAACGGTAAGTGAACTTCATGGGAGATTCAAGGAGATCATCAACGGTCTACACTCTGTGGACGAACGAGTGGAGAATCGCGATCTAGTAAGGTACGCTCTTAAATCTTTTCCTAGGAATGCCTTGTGGTCATCTATGGTAGATGCCTACAAGGTATCAAAGGATCTTTCCATTGTTAAACTAGATGAATTTTTCTGTGAGATGGAACTTCATGAGCTTGCTAACAAAGGTCAAAAAGAGAAGGGTATTGCTTTATTTGCAGGACCAAAGAGCAAGGATGGAAGAAGGAAGAAGGAAAGAAGAAGGAAAAGGAGATTTCCTCATCCACCTCTTCCTCCGAATCCGATGATGAAAGTGGATCATCATCAAGTGAGATGGTGAACTTCGTAAGAAGGATTATGAGAAGAAGCCGAAGATACAAAGGAAAAGGTAAAACTAATGATCAAAATTTTGATAAATCTAATGTTATATGTTATGAGTGTAGCAAGAAAGGACACATTCGGAGCGAGTGTCCGAAATTAAAGAGGAAGGAGGAACGAGCCAAAAAGAAGGAGGAAAGAGTCAAGAAGAAGAAGGCTCTCAAGGCCACTTGGGATGAGTCCTCATCAAGCTCATCGGAGGAAGAAGAGAAGATGGAAAAGAGCACACGACAATTAGCACTTATGGCAAGGGAGGTTTCGGACTCCGGAAGTGAGGGAGACTCGAGCGACGCTTCAACCACGGCTTCATCATCGTCGGATGATGAAGAGGTAACCTCTTCTCATATAGAAAAGTGTTATAAGACTATCACTCACTTATCTACATTGCTTAAAAAGTCAAAAACAGAAAATAAATTGTTAAAAGAAGAAGTAAAAACCTTAAGGACCCTTAGGGAAGATGAGGTCGATGACCTACATCTAGAAGTCCTTGAGGATGAGAACAAGACTTTAAAGGGTGAGGTTGAGAAACTCAAGAAAATGCTTGAGAAGTTCTCAACTAGCTCTAAGACTCTAGACATGATTCTAAATGGCCAAAGGGTAGTCTACAACAAGGTCGGGCTAGGGTATCAACCCAAGGAGTCGAGTTTCATTTCTCTAATGTCTAGAACTCAAAATAGTAGATCACATGTTTCTAGGGCTCATGGAACTAGGAAAGGTATGACCAAGGCATGGATTCCTAGGTCTTTCGTTGTAGAAGCATTAGGTCCCAAGATTTGGGTACCTAAAACCTCTATCTTCCGTGTCTTGTAGGCATTGGTCGAGGGGGAGCATCTATCAACTTGGTTTGTTGATAGTGGATGCTCCAAGCACATGATCAGGGATAAATCACTGTTTACAACCATTCAAAACAAAAGTAGAGGTAATGTGTCTTTTGGTAATAATGGTAGCCTTAAGGTTGTAGGAGTTGGAGACATTCATATATCCGAATGTTTCCATATCAAGAATGTCCTTCTAGTCAAGGGGATGACTTTTAATCTCCTAAGTGTAAGTCAATTGTGTGATACGGGTTACACAATTGAATTTCATTCAAGTCAATGTTTGGTTAAACACATTGACACACTTGACACAGTACTAGTAGGCACAAGGGTTGATAATATTTATCAAGTATCGTTTAAAAGTGCTACTAATGCTTTAATTAAGTGTTTCATGTCAAAAGAAGAAGAGTCTTGGCTATGGCATAGAAGGTTGGCACATGTAAACATGAAGAACATCCGGAAGTTGGCCAACCAAGGATTAGTGCGAGACTTACCCAGCATCAAGTACCACAAGACCAAACTATGTGATGCATGTCAAAAGGGTAAGCAAACAAAAGTTGTTCATAAAGGTAAAAGCACTGTAAGTACATCTACTTCTTTAGATTTATTGCACATGGACCTATTTGATTGCAGTAGTGTAATATCATTGAATGGAAGTAGATATTGCTTGGTAATCGTTGATGATTTTACTAGATACACATGGACTTTCTTTTTGAAACATAAGGACCAAACTATAGATATTTTTATTTCCTTTTGTAGAAGAACTGAAAATGAAAAATCGACAACAATTAAAACCATTAGAAGTGATCATGGTGGGGAATTTCAAAATCATAGGTTTTTAGGGTTTTGTCAAGAAAAGGGATATAGGCATGAGTTCTCTACTCCAAGGACCCCACAAAATGGGGTTGTGGAGAGAAAGAACCGAGTCCTACAAGAGGTTGCACGAAGCATGCTCAATGAGTACTCACTACCGAGCTACTTATGGGCTGAAGTGAATATAGCTTGCTATGTGCAAAATCGAGTTTTAATACATAGGTTTTTAGGAAAGACTCCCCATGAACTTTGGTTTGGGAAACCGCCTACAATTAAACATCTTAGGGTGTTTGGTTGTAAGGTGTTTATCTTGAACACCAAGGATCATCTTGGGAAGTTCACGGCTAAGGCTGATCAAGGGATACTGGTCGGGTACTCTCTTACCAGCAAAGCCTATCGAGTCTACAACAATAGGACTAAATTGATTGAAGAGTCCTCTGATGTAGCTTTTGAAGAAATCCCTAACTTAAATGATCAACCAAGGGATGTAGGAGAAATTCAATTTGAACTTAGAAATCTAAGTTTGAATGATCAAAATGAAGAATGAGTCGAAGTTGACTCTGATGTTGATGAGCAAAGGCAACAAAGAACTCAATCTGATCCTTTGCCTGATATTGAGTCCTTGCCTGTGCCGAGTGAGACCACTCATGAGGCACCGCCAACACCAAGGCAGTCTAGGTTAGCCACTAGTCATCCCCAAGACCAAATTGTGGGAGACATCCAACAAGGGGTTAGGACTAGGTCATTCTTTAGAAATGAGTCTAATGAAGTCGCATTGATTTCAGAGATTGAACCAAAAATAGTTGATGAGACATTGCACGATCCTGATTGGATCTTAGCTATGCAAGATGAGTTAGGTCAATTTGAAAGGAGCCAAGTGTGGGACTTAGTTCCTAGACCTAAGAAGACCACCATTATTGGAACTAAATGAGTCTTCAAAAATAAGTTAAATCAAAAGGGAGAAGTTGTAAGAAACAAGGCAAGACTTGTAGCCAAGGGCTATAGTCAAGTCGAAGGTCTCGATTATGATGAGACTTATGCTCCCGTGGCTCAATTAGAGTCCATTCGTTTGATGCTAGCTTTTGCTGCACATAGAGGTTTCAAGCTCTATCAAATGGACGTTAAATCAGCTTTCTTAAATGGATTCATCAAAGAAGAGGTCTATGTTGAACAACCACCGGGGTTTGTGAATACCGAAGTTCCAAACCACGTGTACAAGCTCAAGAAAGCTCTTTATGGGCTTAAACAAGCACCTCGAGCATGGTACGAAAGGTTGTCAACTTACCTATTAGAAAAGGGCTTTGTAAGAGGCCAAATAGACCCAACACTATTTCTGCGTAGAGATGGTGAAAACATTTTTAGCCCAAGTGTATGTCGATGACATAATTTGTGGCTCAAATAACAAGGTCTATTTGAATGAATTCATTTCTCACATGGAAAGTGAGTTTGAGATGAGTCTAGTAGGAGAGTTGACATTCTTCCTCGGACTTGAAATCAAACAAACTCGAGATGGAATTTATGTCCATCAGACAAAATACACTCAAGAGATGCTTAGAAAATTCAATATGAGTGACTCTAAGGAAGTGTCCACTCCAATGGAGACAAACACTCGCCTTGACAATGATGAGAGTGGAAAACCAATTGATCTAACGCAATATAGAAGCATGATTGGTAGTCTTCTATATCTCACAGCTAGTCGACCAGACATACTTTTTGCTGTGGGCATGTGCGCTAGATATCAAGTCTGTGCCAAGGAATCTCATTTAATTGCAGTTAAGAGAATATTGAGATACCTTAAGGGCACAATTCGAGTAGGTCTATGGTACCCTCGTACAGAGTCTTTTGACTTGATAGGCTATACCGATTCCGATTATGCTGGGTGCAAATTGGATCGAAAAAGCACTAGTGGGGGTTGCCAATTCTTAGGTTCATCATTAGTTAGTTGGTCAAGTCGGAAGCAACATTGTGTTGCTCTCTCCACGACCGAGGCTGAATACATTGTCATGGGAGAGAGTGTATCACAATTGTTGTGGATGATTCACACTCTAGAAGATTATGGACTTTCGTATAAGGGAGTGCAAGTGTTGTGTGACAACATTAGCACAATAAACCTAACGAAAAATCCAGTCCATCATTCAAGGACCAAACACATTGAAGTGCGTCATCACTTCATTAGAGATCACGTAGCTAGGGGAGACATTGCACTCACATATGTTGAGTCAAAGTCAAACTTAGCCGACATTTTCACAAAACCCCTTCCAGAAAATGAATTTAGTCATTTAAGGAGGGAATTGGGAATGTGTTTGGCTCAATAAGTCATGTTGACCACATCATGATCAATAAGGACCATTAAAATGACAAGAGAAATTGGGAAATTAATTTGGGCAACTTGGGGACATCTCACACAAACTATAAGGTTTAACAAATTGTTTTTGTTTGCTAAATATGGGGTGAGATGCTAGGATCAACCAAATTATTCAAAATGTATCATGCGTCCCTTGAATAATTAGGTTGAAGAGACATTAATTGAGTATGGGGAAGGCCATTACATAATTCATGTGTATTTGGCTCCTAGATCTTACTCATATATTCCAACCAAGGAATCTTGGTTGGACTTTTGCCTAGAAATTATCTAATTATGGTTGATGGTTGATGTGTTGATTGGTATTGTTGTTTGGTTCATTTCATGACTTTGATTGATAAAACGATAGGTTGTTAAAGGAAATAATAGCAACTTGGATATATTTTGACAAACTTGAAACTAAACATAACAAAGATCAAAAATTTCAGCTTTCATGCCTTGATTGAAAAATTAGGACAAGTTGTTTATATTTTGACAAATTTGAACCTGATCATAGAGATGAGTTTAGGAAAAATATGTTTTGAACTTCTAAGGACCAAGAAGATAGAACTCCATATGGTTGGAGTTAGTGTGAGGTTTTGTTTGATAAGAGTCTGAAACTTTTGGATTATGAACAAGTTCAGGCCATAAGAAATCATATTTCGAATATATTAGTGTTTGGTGATTCCTAAGTTCTAGGGTATGTCTTAGGGAAGTTATGAATTCTTGAGTTCCGGATTCTTCAGACTTCATGGCTTAGTATTTCAGTTACTGAAATTACTGAAATCGGGTTATCAGACACTGATCGGTCCACAGACCGATCAGGAAAGTCTGGATCGGTCTGTCGACCGATCCAGAACGAAGCCAAACTCTCTGTTTGGTATCTGATCGGTCCAGTGACCGATCAGCGCACGAAGAAAGCCCCCTGATCGGTCCGGGCACCGATCAGGATGATCCCTGATCGGTCCATTGACCGATCAGGTGTCGCCGATTCACTCGGGTGAATCTGATCGTTCAGGATTTCTCCTGATCGAACAGCCGTCCGATCAGGGAATAGATCGATCCCTGGCTTTAACTCCTCCCGACTCCCTCCTTTCCCATTACCTACGAAGCCCTAGCCGACTCTCTTTTCCCCCGTTTCTTCTTCCCCTTGATCGCCGAACCCTAGACGACTCCCTCCTGCCTCAGCATTTCTTTCTTTCTCCGAAAACCAGAGAAATGGCTCCAAGGTAACTTCATCAGCTCTATTTCTCGTTAGTACTTCATTTGTTTCATTTCTCACTGATTCAGTGATTTGGGGTGGTGCTCGGGTTGTGCTCCTTTGCTTCATCTGTGTCATGTTCCTAACCCCTTAGGAAGAAACCAGTAGGTGAGGGTACTTCCAAGTCCAAAGATAAATCCAAATCCAAAGAAACCTCCCGACCTCAACCATCCAGTTCGGGAAGATTTCCCAACCAACAGTTTGAACAATCCTTTAAGGAAAGGACCTTCAAGTTGCTCCCATGTAGATCAGTCGATAAAAAATACATGAATGAGTTTTGTCCAGCGATTACGGAGACCATAGCCTACTATAAACTTGATTCCTTGGTATATTTAGAAAGGGACATCAACCTTGACCTAGTTTCTGAATTCTATAACAACCTTCATCAAACTATTGATGGTAGTTATAGATCAAGAGTGGCTAAGCAAACCGTTGATTTCAGCTTAATTGCCTTCTTTGATTATTTAGGCTGTCGTTTGTGTTCGGGGACGGTGTTCTCATTCTATCCTGCTTTGCCTGAACCCGTGCCTCATCCTCTTGATGTCTCATCTGACTCGATTTATGAGTACTTCTTTGGACATCCGAGACCGGATGGATTAGATGAGTTAGATGTCGACTTTCCTACATTTGCAGCCCTTGGCCTTTCTGCTCCTGATTACATTCTTTTCAAAATTGTCACAAACTGTCTACTACCTATTACTTCTAAACCATTGGCGGAGATTCGACCGTATCATTGTCTGATGCTTTATGGGTTGCGTAGGCGTCTTGACTTTGATATCATGTCGAGTGTCTATACTTCTATCATATCCCATAGAGAGCCAAGCGGTTACACCATCTATATGCCTTATGGGCATGTAATTACTGATTGGCTTGAGACCCTGGGTATTGACGTCTCTAGGGGGAGGATGGTAAAGATGGTTAGGCAGGATTGTCGACTTGGGAAACGTGCATTTTCCAAGTCTGGAATCTTAGGACAGGCTGGGGCAGTTAGGTGGAAGGATGGGAGGGCACTAGGTGAGTTACCTCGACGACAGGTTGCTGCTGATGCTGCATATGGCGAGGCGGATCCAGATCTGCGCTGGCAGATCGCTGAGTTGGAGAGCCGATTTGATCGCCACGAGGAGATGATGGCTGCTGAGTTCGATGGACTACGCATACGGATTGACCAGCGCTACGATGATCTGCGCAGCCAGCAGTTGGTGACTCAGCAACTGCTTCAAGGGTGGATGGCCAGATACCCACCTCCGCAGCATCACCCGGACCATACACTTTCGAGCAGCAGCATCCCGCCTCCGGAAGATATTCCTCCAGCCGACACTGGAGATGTTCCTCGTCTTGAGGAAGATGACTGATACTTTTTGATGATCATATTGATTGTATGTTTTGGATGATGGTTGCTAGATACTTATGCCTGACCTGGTTGTATGCTACTTACTGTTATGGTACTCATTCTTCCTTATATATTTGCTGTTCTTTTCTTGGTTGTTACTATACTCTTCATATGTCTTTTATTTCTTTATTCATTTACTGTCCTAAAATATACTTAGAAGGAATTCTAGGGGGATTAAGCAGAAGACAGTATGGATTAAGGGGGAGCTCTTTAAGTTATCTTACCTTGTTCGCTCCTTTTCGGTATTTGACAAAGGGGGAGAAGATAACTAAGTTTAGAAATGAATGAAAGGTTGATTTTAGGAGTCTTTTTGAATCCTCTTACCTAATTCGCACCTATTCGACTAAGTTAAGTTAAGTGATGAATTGACTTCATCGAGTCGATATGAAAAAAGTGGGAGAAGATAACTAAGGTATATCCGTCTTAGGGGGAGGATCCTGATTTCCCTAAAAATTATGGGTATATGAGCATTTCTGATCTAAACTTAAATCGTGTTGTCAAACAACAAAAAGGGGGAGATTGTTGATACAGTCTGACCTGGATGTTGTTTTGCTGTTGACACTGATTTAAGTTTGTATCAGATATTTAACTCAGATTAATTACTAATCTAGGTTGACTTAGTTGACCTGATTGAGAAAGTCCTAACTGGGATGTTAGGCAGCTGGAAAACCCTAGTGAGTGAAGCTAGGTGCAAGTCCTGGTGAGTGAAGCCAGGCAAGGGAAAATCCAGATGGATCAAGGGTGATCGGACATCTGGTGTTGAAAAGTCCAAGAAGGAAACTTGGCATGCGAAGTCAGAGAGGGCTCGGTAGCTCGTTCTCTAGGACCAGATGAAGTCGGAGAGGGCTAGGGAGCTCGTTTCTCCGGACTAGGTCAGAGAGGGCTCGACCCGGACTGAGTCAAGAAGCTGGATCGGTCGGCAGACCGATCCAGTGAAACCTTGGACACCTGATCGGTCTGGCGACCGATTAGGAATCGATCAGTGGCTACTGATCGGTCTGCAGACCGATCAGAAATCGATCAGTAGCTACTGTGATTTTACTGATCGGTCTGGAGACCGATCAGGAGGCTGTAAGCGCGGGAAGAGCGACATCTGATCGGTCTCGGGACCGATCAGATTAGTGCCTGATCGGTCCGCAGACCGATCAGAAGCTGTGCGCAGCGACATCTGATCGGTCTGGAGACCGATCAGATTAGTTCCTGATCGGTCTGCCAGACCGATCAGCGATGATTCAGAAAGCGTGGATCGGTCTGCAGACCGACCCACGGTATTGTTTGTTTTGCATGTACTTTTTCTGATTGCCGTATTTGTTTTCACCCATCTATTTTTAACCATCTGCTGTGAGTCTTTTTAGCTTGCAGGTTGCAGGTCACACTCTCATGGTTGAATTCAAATTAAGCTTCATTAAGAGAAGAAGACAAGTGCTCTTTACACTGTGATTTGCTGCAACAGATGCATTTGAGGCATCAACGTTCACTGACGAATCTGATTGCGATTGGGCTGCGCTCAGTTTGACCTCTACTTATTGGTTCGTATCCAGAGACGCCAGTGATTTCCATTAGCATGGGTTCAGAGAACCAGATGAGGAGGAGAGGTGATTGGCTACGCCTTGTTGGCAGCAGCGATTCTGCAGGCGGCAGTGATTCGAGCCAGTAAAGCAGAGAGACATAAGAAGGAAGAAGAGAGGTTCAGAAAGAAGGGAACTGGATTCTCTGTTTTCCAATCGATCAATCCTTTGAGAAACCAAGTTGGTGAAGCTGTGAGCTCCTTGCTAAGAAGGTTGTTGTGTGCTCTCTACTCTGTTTCTTCTCCGCGTGGCTGTAAGCTCATCTGATTATTCTTCTCAGCCACTGTAAGTCTTGTGCTTAACTCTATAATCAACTGAGACTCTGTTGAGAGGTTGCTCCACCGAGAAGGAGACATCTTTAGCCGGATTTTGTCCGGGGTGCGATCTACCGAAAGATCAAGGAGTCGTCCTCCTTACGGACACGCCGAGGAGTAGGGGCAAGTTATCCCCGAACCTCGTATATCCTTGTGTCTGCTGTGTGTGTTTTTCTTCCTTCGTTTTAGTTTTCTACTTCCGCTGTGCTAACTAGTTTTTGTGTAGAACTTTCTGTCTAAGTTTTTTTTAGAGGCTATTCACCCCCCTCTAGCCATCTAAGATCCCAACACTACAATGTCCATGCCCCATTGATCAAAGGGGCATGAGACTATTGAGGTTTTCAGCGTGTCGGTCGGGCGATGGGTCAAGTTCTATTACTTTTGGCAAGATAAGCAAGTATACACGAATCACTAAGCATCTCTCTGCAGAGGGGCTAGAAATAATCGGTCAGCAATACTTTTCGAGCCAGCATCCTTCCTCCAACGTGGTTACCGCAGCACCCTTAATGCACTTTTTGCAGGGCAAACTACACCTCCTTCATTCCTAAGCATTTGAGCAGCGGTTTGGAGAATGCTCACTTGTACAACTGATCCCTGATTAGGGTATATACGTGAACTCTTTTCCTTATCAATCTGGCTTATTCCAAATCAGCAGGTAGGACGCCCTGCTAAAGATAAATGATCATTGGAGCTCTCCAGTCGATCATCTCCTCTACATTGTTCTGTAGGTCTATCTGAGCTATTAGGAAGGTCTGGGCTATCAACCTATCTAGCACCCAAGTGGTCAATGAGCTGGTCATTTTAGCTAGTTCATCAAGCCTTTGGTTATCTACCCGGGGAATCTTAGTCACTGTGATTTCCTTGAAACCCTCTTTCATTTTCTCATATGTTTCCCGGTATAAATGTAGCTTGTCACTGTTAACCTCAAAGTTGTCCGCTACTTGCTAAGCTACAAGCTGAGAATCTGAATAAATGATCACCCGGGCGGCTCCGACATGCCGAGCTGCTTGTAGCCCTACCAATATCACCTCATATTCTACCTCATTATTAGTGGCTCTGAAATTTAGCCTCACGACTAGTTGCATAATATCTTCCTAAGGGGATATCAAGAGTATCCCCACTCTGCTTCCCTGCTAGGTGGGTGACTCCTCTACATAGACCTTCCATGTTTAATCAGAATCAGGTTGATGGACCTCTGTCAGAAAATCTACCAGGTCTTGCGCTTTAATCGTCGTTCAGGACTGATACTGTATGTCATAATCTCCCAACTCAGTTGGCCATTTGATGAGATGCCTAACTATCTCCATGTTAGTAAGAGTCTTTCCCATAGTGCTATTGGTCAGGACTGTGATAGGGTGTGCCAAGAAGTAGAGTCTTAAACGGCAAGCCATGAGTACTAATCCATAAACTAATTTTTCCAGGGTCGTCTATCAGGACTCGACCCCTTTCAATAAGTGGCTGAAGAAGTACATTGACCGTTGTACATCATCTTGATCTTTTACCAACACCGTCCCCACAGTCTCAGGGTTGGCTGACAGATAAACCTAAAGCGGCTCCCCGACAATAGGTTTAAATAATGAGGGCAAGGTCTCCAAGTGCTTTTTCAATTCTTCGAAGGCTTGGTTGCATTTCTCATCTCATTGAAACTTGGCCGCTCTCCTGAGCACCTTGAAGAAAGGTAGTGCTTGATCTACAAATCGAGATATAAACCTGGATAGTGCAGTTATTCTGCCTACCAACTTCTAGGCTTCCTTTAGATTTTGAGAGGTTTTCATGCTCCAAACAAACACTTCAATGGGTTTTACTTTAGCCCATATTATCGTAGTGTGCCGCAAGTCTCCTCTATGTTAGAAATCAAATTTATGGCCAGAGTGAATTTGATGAGAATGTCATCTACATAGACCTCCATGTTTCGTCCTATCTGCTCTCGGAAGATCTTATCCATCATTCTCTGGTAGGTAGCTCCTGCATTTCGCAATCCAAAAGGCATGACGGTGTAACAGAAAGTATCACCTGCCGTGATGAAGCTGACTTTCTCCTGATCTTGCTGCTTCGAAAGGATTTAGTGGTACCCTTGGTAAGCATCGAGTATGCAAATCCTTTCACAGGCTGAGGTCAAGTCTATTATCTGATCAATCCTGGGTAGGGGTAGCAGTCCTTGGGGCTGGCACGGTTGAGGTCTTGGAAGTCGATACAGACTCTCCGCTTATTGTTGGGTTTAGACACTAGGACAACATTAGAGAGCCAGAACGGGAATTGTACTTCTCTAATGTGCCCTGCTTTCAGGAGCTAGTCCACCTCAGATCAAATGATATTATTTTGCTCGACCAAGAAGTTTCACTTCTTCTGCTTGACCAGTTGGGAATCAAGCAGAAGATGTAGTTTGTGTTCAGCCACCTTGGGTTTGACTCAAGCGAAGACACCCCTATTGCTCATTTGACCAAATCTATCTTGATCTCGATAGACAAGTCACTTGATATACGGGTGAGACTTTTTGGACGCTCGGGATAGAGCTGGACCTCCTCCCAAGGGATGAGCTCCTCTGCTATAGGCGGAGGTTCCTCTTGGATGACGTGGATCCTATCATCTTGGGTTCTTTGAGCCTTACGAGCCTCCACTTTCACCATGTCGATATAACACCTATGAGAGACTAATTGCTCACCTTTGACTTCCCCGACCTAGTCTCCCACAGGGAATTTAATCTTCTGATGGAAAGTGGAGACTATCGTCCGAAACTCATATAGTGTCGGTCTCCCCAAGATGATGTTGTACGAGGACGACGAATCCACCACTATAAAAGTACTTCTCCGAGTCCTTATCAGGGGCTCACTACCCAATGATATGGCTAGCTTGATTTGACCCATAGGTCTTACTTCATTACCGGTGAAACCGTATAATTAAGTGGCTACGGGTTGGAGCTCACTGAGGTTGATTTGCATGCCCTCAAATACAATGTTGAACATCACGTTGACAGAGCTTTTGATATCCACGAAAACCCTGGCCACGTGACTGTTGGCTATGACAGCTTTGATTATTAGGACATCATTGTGAGGGAGCTCTAACCCCTCCAGGTCTTGCGGCCCAAACTGATTACGGGTCCGACAGCTTGCTTTCGACTACATCCTACAACGTGTATTTCCAAGCATCGCTCATGAGATTTCCAAGCCCTTGTGGAATCTCCATCTATGGGCCCCTTGGAGATCATTCCAATCTCTAGGATGGCTGCATTTCCCCTATTCTCATCCTCCAGGGGTCCCCTGGCTCCTTGCCATGGCTTGGCTGTTGGTTTCCTGGACCTATGTTGTCAAGCGGGGGCTTACTTGACTGACCTGCCGCGGCTTGCTGGCCAACCATCAACTTCTGAAGTTTGGGCACGATCTCAGGTGGAGGCAGGCCCAATTCAGTAGCGCTCCATGAGTCATGGGCGAACTAGAAGCAGTCCCCGGTGGCATGAGTGTGGGACCTGTGGTAAGTGCAATAGCGAGGTCCCCATTGACCGGGCCTTGGGGCTTGAATAGTTGCCACATGTTGGGCCATCCTAGAATCCTGACCGAGCAGGAATTGCAGTCGGGCATCCCGAAAGCGTGGAAGAGGTTGAGCTGGTGATTGGGATGACCTCTTCTCCGATTTGGCGAGAGCAGGCACTTTGTCCTTTTTCCGTCGAGTCGCCTGAGCTTCTTCTACGTTGATGTAACTAGCGGCCTTCCCTAACATCTCATCAAAGTTCTTCATGGGCTATTGGATGAGGGCTCGAAAGAACTCCCCTTTTACCAAACTATGAGAGAAAGCGTTCATCAATATTTCAGAGGTAGCGGACGGGACGCCTTGGGCTAGCTGGTTGAAGCGTTTGATATAACTTCTCAAGGACTCAGCAGACCCTTGCTTGAGGGCGAAGAGACAGTGATCTATTTTCTGGTACTTCCGGCTGTTGGTGAAATGGCGTAGGAAAATAGTTTTGAAGTCATGGAAGCAGGTGATGGGCCCATTTGGCAATCCATCAAACCATTTTTGTGCTGAGCTGGACAGAGTGTTCAAGAACGCTCGGCACTTGATGGTGTCGCTGTATTGGTGTAACAGCGCAACATTCCAAAATTTTCAGAATCCTCCGGATCCTTTCTACTATCATACTCTCCGATAGCTGGGGGCTTGTACCCCTTTGGTAGCTTCTCCTCGAGTACCCTTAGAGAGAAGGACACTTTCTCCTCAGGCTCCCCCCCGGGGCTCTTCCCTAAGGACTATGGCTTTCTCTTTCTTTGAGTCCCTGGGCGAGGAGCTTTCTGCTATGGAGGCCTGCGGTTGCTCTTTCTTATTACAACAACCCGAACCCTTGTGGTAATAGTTCAGGCCAAGCTCCCGATAGAAGGCTGGAAGGAACTCCTCGAGCTGTTTTTCTCTTAGATCCTCTATCCGAGACGTGAGTAGGGTCCTTAGAAATTATAGGCATTTTGTACGGTCGTGAAGCAGTGTTTTGTTTTTCGGAAGCCGCTCGCCTCTTGGCCTCCTTGAACAGTTCGTACTCCCCCCCCCCTCGTCATGGTGACAATGATTCTTTCGGTCTCCTCCATCTTCACGCTCCAGAGCAGGTGAAGGAAGTTCCCACAGATGATGCCAAATTGATCCTGTCCGGAATCTGAGTCAGACGAAGGCAGGATGAGCTATCGCTGGTGTTGACGGAAAGGCGACTATGACACCCATATCGTATGTGTCCCAGAGAACGGTCCCCCACGTGGCGTTGACGGACGACAGTAACTAAGCCGGTGGTACTTGAGCTCTGCGTGCACTCAGACAAGCACACAGAACGTAAGAGGCAAGAAACCAGGGGAAAAGTCCTCGGAGCAGACCCTTCGACGCTCAAGTCAGGTACTTTTTTCCCAAAAGAACAATATATGAAGGGGAAAGAAAAGTAGAAGACAAGTGCGAATGTGTGATAGAGCGTACCTGCTCAAGGGAGAGGACCTCCGTTTTTATATGATAGTGCGTACCTCTGGAGCTTGACTGATGTTAGGGAATGTCGGGTGTCAGGACCTGTCCGGGGATGAAGGGCACGTGGCATCCTTTTATGGACTGGAAGAAGGTTCCATTCGCAGATGATCGCAGACCATTGGAATATTCTCTGACATACAACAATTATTTTCTGACAGACAGTTATGATTCCCTGACCTTGTTGTCACGTAGCGCCTTCCCGTGCGGGTATGACTAGGGGTAGCTCGAGATGATCTGTCAGGTATAACACCTGGCCTAAGTCTTAAGGAGCAGGGAGGGCTATAGTGAGATCACTTAAGAGCTGACAGGGAGTTGACCTACTAAGAGAACTAGGCCTAGATATAATCGAGCTGTGGAAACCCGATCAGTCGGAGCAGGTCAGACATCACCCCGATTGTACACCATGATTCAGATCTGAGATCCTGATCTGCAAGCACCCGACCAGGCCTCATGCAACTGATGACACAATGCGGTCCTACCTCTTCTTTCCCTAACTGCTGACTGTTACGTCCTCCTGATTGTTGACTGTCACATCCCCTTGACTTCTGACTGTCATATCCCCTTGACTTCTGACTATCACATCTTCTTGACTTTTGACTACCAAATCTCCTTGACTTCTGATTGTCACGTCTCCTTAACTTCTAATTATCACGTTTGCTTGACTTCTGACTATATATATATATATATATAGTTCGGATATGTTCTACACTGCGCTTGTAGGCGATTGAGTTAGATTCCGGATACACGAATAACTTCCCGACTCCCGAGTATTCAAAATTAACTCAGGGCATTTGAAAATGATCCGGACATCTGAAATCCTACTCAGTTGTGCAGTGACACGCACAGTTGGAGTGTCCCGTGTTTTTTTTTCCTTCTGAAAAGTACTATCTTCAGTCACGCACCACATTGCAATAAAGTGATCGATCAGTTGGTGGCAACGAGACAAATGCTTGGATTACAAGCTCACCTACTCAGACGATCATGAGATCCCCATGAACATGTGATGGTCGACCAATCTCCAATAATTTATCAGACACCAGCAGACAAACATTGAATGATGAGCACCAACTCCAGTACTGATTAAAGAACACCACCAATTATGAACAAATAGCTAGTTCATTATTCAGTGGGAAAATTTGGCAAACTAATGCTGAATCTATCTCTCTCTACAGTACATCTTCACTGATAATAACAATATATTACTTAACGAGTTATTGGTGGTATCCTCCTCATCGAAATCTATCTTTCATGTACGTGGAGACGCCATAACATGATCTTGGAGCAATCTGCAGGGATGCCCTTCATCTTGGTCTCGTCTTCCAACATCACTTCTTTCACAAATCTGATAGAATCCTGCATGCAGCAAAATTAAACTTTGAGTAAAAGTGGAGCAATGTGAATTAAAGTTGTCGACTTTGGAAGACGACAGACTACCTGGGATGTGTCTGGGACTGAAATGGAACGACCCCATCTCTCTGGATCCCACAAAATGGAGCTATTGAATGCGAAGCCTGAGATGTTGATCTTTGGAGGTTTCGCTTTGATCGTTTCTGCAGTACTCTTCATGATCAGATCATTGCTGAGACTAAACTTCGCATTGGACAAGTCCTCTGATATCCACCCAAGAATAACATTGGACGAGTTACAGATTGGTCCGTCCACCACCACTCTCTTTCTGTTCGCCGACACCATGGCCATTGGCCAAGCCCCAAAAACCCTGCACAAATTATATGAGGGAATATTGAAATTAAGATGAAAAATGAAGAGAAGGAAATAGTTCTTATACTCGATGTTTCTTAATTCTTGGAAGAATTGGAGATCGTAGACATTGGAGAGTTCGGCAAAGTGCACGATTCCGGCGAGCCGGTGGCGCTCGATGTGGCTCAGGGCCACGTTCCGCTGGTGGTCGTCCTCCTCTGCCGCTGCGTTAGTGAGGTTCTCCTTGAATACCAAGTGCCGGTACATGATGCCGGTATTCCTCAACACCTCGGCAGTGGCCTCCGTGTCTGCATCGGAGGAGGCTTGAACGACGACCCAGAGCACTGGCTGCGGCACCAGCCTCAATGTCTCGGCCATCCTCCTCAGCAGCGCATCCTGCCACCGGTCGCCAGAGCGGGTTGTGGTCACGACGATCAACTGCCGGAGGTTGTGATTGGAGGAAGACCCGACGAGGGGTTGGAGTTCAGCCATGAGGCTCCTGTTAGTGACGGCCACGGCGTCAGTGAACTTAGTTCGAAGAGCTTCAGCGTTGCGGCTGGTGAAAAGGGAGACAGAGCTCGTCGGAGCGAAGCCCGTGAAGAAGCCCATGATGAAGCAGAGAGCGAAGTGGACCAAGGCCTTCTTCCATAGCTGGATTCGCTTCTTCAACCGGTCGCCGGAGCCCATCTCAGCTTTCCCTGAAGAGAGAAAGAAGAGGAATTAAGGTTTGGTTTTATTTATTCCGGCAAAAAGGTGGTTGGAATAGGAAAATATTTTTTTTAAAAAAAGGCGGGAGCGG
Organism: Zingiber officinale; assembly: GCF_018446385.1. NCBI lineage: Eukaryota > Viridiplantae > Streptophyta > Magnoliopsida > Zingiberales > Zingiberaceae > Zingiber > Zingiber officinale. The sequence continues at coordinate 48,751,545 of NC_055990.1, forward strand.
CTAACGGTTGAATTAGCTCTCATTTGTTAGGCATTTAAAAGTAGGTGTTGGTAATGATGCTACCTTTTTGTTCCATGTGAGTTGCCCTTTGAATTTAACATCATGTCACCTTCCATTTAATTGAGTAATAGACCAATTTGTACTGTGCAAAATCTTTAAAAAAAGGACGGAATCCTATTAATCTATTATATATAATTTTATCTTATATTTTGTAAAAGACTATTTTCTCAATTTGAACATTTGATCTCAAAGTTAAGTGACAATGACTTTGCCATTGCATGAGAGCTCCTCTTCTCACCTTCCATTCAGTCCAAACAAAAATTAAAATGAGAAAAAAAAAGGAAAAAGGAAAAAGGTGAGTGCTTTAATTATTTCATTGAGAGAAGGCTAAGTGCTCACTTTCTATGGTTGGCAAATCAAGTCATCACTTTAAGCTAAAGAAAAAGGGGAGATGTACCAATTGTAGGGTAAGGATGGGCTCGCCCAACTAATGGCAACTTCATTGCTTGGAGTAAGCAAGCTAATCCATTATATTTCATGGGACACAATAGTGTAGTAGGGCCCGAAGTTAATTATTTGATTGATTGTGAGGAGAAGGTTTAGAAGAATAAGATGGGATTATTGACCCTAATTCGTTTTTTATGAGATAATATTTTATTAAGATGCACTACCCTCTATTTTGTCCTATTTCAACCACCTAAAAGTGCTAATATAATTGATTGAGGTAATTAATCATGTTTTGCATTTAATTCTTTTCATACCGACATATATATTTATAATATGACTCTAGCTTTTTGTTTGTTTGAGCTTTCACATCATGAAAATTGAGAGCGTCATCAAATCTCTTTTTTTAAAGTGGATCAAGTTCTAAGGAAAGATTGGAGAAATCATGGTTGTGCAAGAGCAAGTTGTCATTTGGATAATGTGCGTTCAATCCTTATAGCCCTCGTATACAGTGGCACTAAGATGGGAGCGATTTCACGCAATCTTAAAATACAATCTAAATTTTATATTAAAAATATATAATAAAAACATAAAATTGAAAGATAAACGATAAGATTTTTATTTTTTATAGACTAAAAAATAAATTTATAAAGATTTAGGTTAATACGATACTATTTTAAAGATATATAATTTTTTTTTATTTTAATAAGTGGTTTTAAATTTATGGTCCAAATTAGATATAATATGAAATTACCTTTAATAAAATTGAGGAGAGGTCCGGAGTAGATCAAGAGTATCCGGATATTTATGGGGAGACCTAAAGTAGGTCAAAAATGATCAGATATTTACAAAAAGACCTTAAAGTAAATCAAGAGTGATTGGATGTTTACATAGAGGTCTGGAGATGGTCAAAAGTGATTAAATATTTGTGGAGAGGCTCCAGAGTAGGTTAAGAAAGCCTGGATATTTACGGAGAAATCCAAAGTAGGTTAAAAGTAATCAGATATTTGAAGGGAGACCTAGAATGTTAAGACATATATGAGTTAAAGGAGGGGTGAATAGCTCACTTTGCTTTTTTGAACTTAATTTGTAATAAAAATTTAAAGTAAAAAATTTTTACAATACTAACATTTAGATTATACTTAATATCCATCTCCTTAAGATCACTAATTCAAAAGTCCACTCTTCACTCACAATTCCATTATAAAATCATTGGTAATGGGAATATGAGATAGTGGAGGTTGCCCATGATATACATGTTACTCGCATTTAATAAGAGAAATTAGCATTCTACCCCTTAGGATTCTTATTATATAATATGTCCAAGTTTTTCATAAAAGAGAGGTAAGAAGTAGAAAAAAGAAAATCATCCAAAAAGTCGTGAGATTTGGTTCGTAAATTTTTAAAGGTTTTTTTATTCTTTAATCGCTCTTCTAACAAGTAGCATGAAATTTTGTTGGTGCACGGAGACCGGTAAGAGGGGGTGAATTGTTTAAAACAAAAATGAAATTACCCTCCTCGGATTTCAACTCAGAATAAATACAGTAGTAAAATAATAATGACAGAAAATAAAAGAAGAAACAGAAGTTTAACCTGGTTACAACCAAGAGGGTTGTTAATCCAGGGCAGTGAAAAGCGCACTAAGAAAATTCTCCTTCTTTGAAGGCGGAGAAGCCTTTTACACTCTAATTGCTCAGAACTACTGCTAGGAATTGCTTATAGATTGATTACTTGAGTTGTTATTGAATTCCTAGCTCCAGGGGCCTTTATATAGCTCCTGGAAAGTCTATCTCGAGGGTCCAAGGCGTCTCCAGCTCGGTCAGCGGATAAAACTTTATCCGCAACGCAAACGGTCAAATCTGACCTGTTGAAGGCGCCTTCAACAGGGTTGAAGGCGCCTTCAAGCCTGATAGAGGCGCCTCCAAGCCTGCTTGAGGCGCCTCCAAGCTGTCAGCACAGTTTCCAGCTTGGTTTTTCCAGCTTCCGACGCTCCATTCTTTTGGGTGATTGCGGCCAACCGGAATAGGGCTCACCCGAACCCAATTCCCGGCCTTTTCCTCGAGCAGCCTTCCGTCCTGGCTTAACGTCCCTCGAACGACGCGTACGCTTTTCACGCACACCGGAGTACTCTTCCGCAACTCTCTCGTCCTTCGGACGCACCGAGCCCGTCGGCTCCCTTCCCGTGCCGTCCTTCTCGCTAGCTGCGTCTTCCGCTCGACTTCCTGTGTTCTTAAGCTCCTGCACAATCAGACACAGGGATCAAACTTAGCAGGACCTAACCAACTTGGTTGATCACATCAAAACTACCACGGGGTCCAACAATCTCCCCCTTTTTGATGTGCATCAACCCAAGTTCAAGTTAGGGTTAAAAATAGACATAAATAGTAATTTTAAAGAAAAATTACTAAACTAACAAGTTAAGAATAATTTTTACAATTAGTAAAATTGCAACATAGTTTAAAAAATTTTAAGTTTTTTCTAATTCTTTCTAACTCCCCCTTAACTTGTACTTTTCTCTCCCCCTTTGATCACAGCAAAAATGGGGTCTTAAGAATTTTCAAGTAAGATTGAAGTTTTTTGAAAATTTTCTAAGTTAAAAATGAATTTTTGAAAAAATTGCTAAGTTAAAATAAATTTTCCAAAAAAAAATTTCTAAGTAAAAAAAAAATCCTAAGTAAATGTTCAAATGTTCCCAAAAAATTTCTAAGTCAAGTGAATGAACTTTTAGAATTTTCTAGAAGAAAATTTCTAACAAAAAAAAAAATTAAGTTAGAATTTAAAAAAAATTTCTAAGGAATTTTTGTTTATTTTAACAAATATTTGATAAACTTTCAAAGCATTATTTAATTCTTGTTTAATGCTTTTTCAGAAAGTTAATTAAACATTTTCTTTCAATATTTTAGCTTCCAGGTCGTGGCGAGGCACTAGGCCTTCTTGGTTATTGGAGCAACAACCACTTCCTTAGACAAAGCTTCCATAAAGAATTTCAATGTTTAATTTTCTCACTGTAAGCTTTTAATTTTTGAAAAATTAATTAAGCACAGATTTTGGAACCCAATAGAGGTTACTTCCTACAAGATTTTTCAAAAATCTAGGGGTACATAGTTTCTTGGTATTTTCCTAAGTTGACCTTGATGTCTCCTTATATACCAATTTAATTTATCATAAATTCTTAATTTTGAATTTGGAAATTGATTTAAGCATGCAGCAGATTTCAGTTTTTCAATTTCTAATTTTAATTTATCATTTTCTGATTTTATACTATCATACATTTCCAGTGGACATGCTTTTGCTAATTTCATTTTTAATTCTTTATTTTCTTTTTCTACTTCGAATAAATCTTTAGAAAGCGATTTAATAAATCGAAATGACTGAGACGGGGTTAGATTGCGTACCTTACTTACCTGATCTGGTGACTCTCCCCCTTCACTGCTGCTTTCTTCTTTTGATGTACCTCCCCCTTCATCGATGCTCATCTCTGAGCTTGAGTCTTCTTCCGGTTGATGGCTCGTCAATAGCGCTAACCCTGAGAATTCTTCGATGTCTGACTCAGAGGTTGACGAATCTGACCAAGTAGCCTTCAGATTCTTGTGCTTGGAGGGTTCTGGTTTCTTGTATTTTGGTTTTTCTTTTTCTTTCTCCTTTCTCTTCAATTTTGGGCAGTCCTCCTTGATATGCCCTTCTTCGTTGCAGTTGTAGCAACGAACCATCCTCTTCTTTCGATGATGCCTCTGCGATTTAAATTTATTAGAACTGAAAAACTTATTGAAGCGTCTTACCAGTAGCTTCGCTTCGGATTCGTCGACTGAGGCTTCGGAGTCAGAACCGTTTACTTTTGCCTTTAGAGCTATGTTTTGACTGGTCTTCTCTACTCCATTTGGCTCTGAAACTCGAGATTCTTGAAGTTCAAAAGTCGAAAATAATTGTTCTAACGTACTTACCTCGAGGTCCTTAGAGATGTAGTACGCATCTACTAAGGAGGCCCACTCTGGAGTTCTCGGGAAGGCATTGAGCGCGTATCGAATAGAATCCCGGTTGGTTACCTCTTCTCCAAGGTTCGTTAGTTGCATTATCAGCTCCTTGATTCTCGCTTGGAGTTGCGCTACCTTCTCGCCTTGGTTCATCCGGAGGTTCGTTAACTGGTTCCGGAGGATGTCGCGCTTCGCTAGCTTCGCTTCGGAAGTACCTTCGTGAAGCTCCAGGAATTTTTCCCAGAGATCTTTCGCTGAGTCGTACCTTCCGATCCGATTTACCTCCTGCGGCGGTAGAACGCCGAGTAGGTGGAACTCAGCCTTTCCGTTGGCGACGAAATCTGCTTGCTCCTTTTTCGTCCAGGTATTTTCCTCGTCTTTCGAAACTGCATAGTCATATTTCATTATTAACATAATGCCAAATTTGTTTTTAAAAAATACCTCCATTTTGCACTTCCATGTGGCGAAGTCTCCGTCGAACTTCAGGGGATGGATGTTCGATCCGGCCATCATCTTGATCATAGTGCTTCAGTTGGCGGTTAGTCCTTCTGAGGCGATCAGGCTCTGATACCACTTGTTGGTGCAGCGGAGACCGGCAAGAGGGGGGTGAATTGCTGAAAACAAAAATGAAACTACCCTCCTCGGATTTCAACTCAGAATAAATGCAGTAGTAAAATAATAAGGACAGAAAATAAAAGCAGAAACAGAAGTTTAACCTGGTTACAACCAAGAGGGTTGTTAATCCAGGGCAGTGAAAAGCGCACTAAGAAAATTCTCCTTCTCTGAAGGCGGAGAAGCCTTTTACACTCTAATTGCTCAGAACTACTGCTAAGAATTGCTTACAGATTGATTGCTTGAGTTGTTATTGAATTCCTAGATCCAGGGGCCTTTATATAGCTCCTGGAAAGTTTATCCTGAGGGTCCAAGGCGCCTCCAACAAGGTTCAAGGCGCCTCCAGCTCGGTCAGCGGATAAAACTTTATCCGCAACGCAAACAGTCAAATCTGACTTGTTGAAAGCGCCTTCAACAGGGTTGAAGGCGCCTTCATGATGGAGGCGCCTCCAAGCCTGCTGGAGGCACCTCCAAGCTGGCAGCACAGTTTCCAGCTTGGTTTTTCCAGCTTCCGACGCTCCGTTCTTTTGGGTGATTGCGGCCAACCGGAATAGAGCTCACCCGAACCCAATTCCCGGCTTTTTCCTCGAGTAACCTTCCGTCCCAGCTTAACGTCCCTCGAACGCCGCGCACGCTCTTCACGCCCACCGGAGTACTCTTCCGCAGCTCTCTCGTCTTTCGGACGCACCGAGCCCGTCGGCTCCCTTCCCGTGCCGTCCTTCTCGCTAGCTGCGTCTTCTGCTCGACTTCCTGTGTTCCTAAGCTCCTGCACATTCAGACACAGGGATCAAATACAGCAGGACTTAACCAACTTGGTTGATCATATCAAAACTACCACAGGGTCCAACAAATTTTACCTTCAAGAGATCACTTCGTTTTGGAAGATAATTGTAAGTTTTTACAGTTTTAGCGGCATCATAATTTTCATATTTCATGCATTTAATCCACAATGGTATCAAAGCGTAAGGCTAAATGCATGAAATAAATTATGAAATGCATGTTCGATTTTTTTCATTTGATACAATGCATTCTAAAATTTATGTTCGAATTATAAAAATATCTATGATTCGATTTCGTTGCCGGAATTGCTGAACTTCGTCGAAGAACAAAACATGTCCCTAGCCAGATGACCAAAGACCTTGTTGCGAGCCATGGCCAGCGCGGTCAGTGTGGTTGTTGTGCTCCTACTTTAAAAAAAAAAAATACATTATTTTGGTACGAAATTTGAGACGAATTTATAAAAAAATTCATTACAAAAAGTTTTTGGCACGAATTCTACGACGAAAATATTTTCATCCCAAACCTCTTGTTGCCAATTTTTGGAACGAATATTTTGTTGTTGCAAATTTGGTAATGAATTTGGGAACGAAATTGGCGATGAATAATATTTTCATCCCTAAATTCGTCACCAAATTTACAACAAAAACATTATTTGTCGCAATATCCTATACAATTTTGGAACGAATATTTGCTTTGTTGCAAACTTAGCAACGAATTTAAAGACGAAATCGGTGACGAATTTATTTTTGTTACCAATTTTATCCCTAATTTGGCAACTAACTAGATTTTCGTTGCCAAATTCGTCGTCAATTTTCACCAAACCTTTGCAATGAATATTAATCTTGTTGCAAAATTCGCGATAAATTTGGCAACGAAAATACTAATTTAATTTGGAACGAAGAATCATTCGTCCCATATTTCGTCTCAGATTCTGAGACGAATCCACAGATTCGTCCCAGATTTTGGGACGAAATTTGGAACGAAAATGATTTTGTCGGGAAATTATCGATGCACATAATTACGATAAGTTTGCGACAAATTATTTTCGTTGCCAAATTCGTTCCTAAATCAAAATTTTTTTTCCAGCAACAATTTATTTCTGCATTTCAATCCATACATACATATATACAATAAATTCAAATAACACATTATATACATTCAACACATCCTAATTAATATTATCACATCCTATTTCACATACATCTATTAATAAATAAAATCAAATCATAATACAACAAATTTAAATGTCTCAAACACAACAAATTCAAAAGTCTCAACAAGTTATACAAGATCATTCTTCTTCCAGCTACTCCAAAATAATATACAAGTTCCACACTCCAAAAGTTATACAAGTCTAACAATCCAAGAAGTTAAACAAGGATTTAAAATAAAAAAAAAACTAAGATACAACTCATCTTCTTGGTCCGAAAAAGTTTTCTTCCCCATCAAATATTCTTTTCCTGCATAAAAACAAACAAATAAAGCAGATCATTTGTAACAAGAAAGATAATTACTTAAATTCTAATGGTCTCATATAAGCAGATCATTTTAACAGATAATAATAGTAAGTACTCACTCTATAGAGTAGTAATTTAAGATGTTAAAGTGAAAACCTATGATGATAAATAAACTAGAATTAAGGGAAACAAAGAGAAACGAGCAAAAAATGTAAGGACATAATCTACTTAACATTCATAAGTTTACCAATATCATATACTCCTTTTAAATTGGAAGAAGAAAGTATGTTAGTAACCCATAATTAGACTATAAGATAACTTTGCAATGAGAAAATAAAAATTCTTGTACAATTAATAGTAAAATGACTCATAATCATTTAATCAAAAAAATATTGAGAGCATTAATCAGGATTTTATAGCAATGGTAAATTAAATAGTAAGAAACACCATGAAGCTAGTATGAATCATCCATTTCATAGCAATGGTAACTTAAATTATAAGAAGTACCTTGAAGCTAACTACAAGTATCCTAAATATGATATAACCTATTTTACCAGATCAAATTATTATAATACAACCTATTTCACCATATTAAACAATAGCTACAAATATCCTAATTCCATATGACATGGAGAGCATGAGATGTATTATTAAAATTCCTATCATATGAAAATGTCTCAAATGAAAAAAAAACACAAACTAGTTAAGGTCAATTAGTTGATATTAGTCTTTAAGTACTCATGGTTACTTGGTTGCTAAGAAAATTCTAATCATAATTCAGAATTTGAACTAATAATGTTGTAGTAGCAAATTTCAACAAATTTATAAAAAGAATGATAACCTTATTTAACTTTTCAAAAGTAACTAATAAAAAATTTAAAAAAAAATTAAAAGTATAACATGTTCAACTAAGGGTGTGTTACTTAATACTTACTTTTTTCTAGGGAATGTATTACGGTAGAGGGATACGTTCTTTCCATTGTTGTATTATCACAGGCAAAGCTAGCAATCGACTTCTGTGGCCAGAGAGCACCGACGATCGTGTTGAGAGGGCGGCGATGAGCAGCCATTCGTCACAACAGAGGGCATGCAACGTGCGGTGTGCGACACGAGTTGTGCGTCATGGGAAGGAGTTTGTGACGGCATGGGTGACAATAAAAAAAACAAAAATGAATAGGTTTAGTATGCGTTGGGGCAAAAAATGCTTATGGTACAATTTATTACTAATTATATTGGGCTTGAACAAGATTAAAGCAAATGGGCTAGATTAGTTCAAACTGAGATCCAATTTGATTCAAATCAGAATCAAATTGGACTGGTTTGATTAAATGAGTCTAGATTAATTATAAAATTGGGCCAGTTTGATTTATTAGGCTGAATTTTTTCTAGATTTGATCAAATGGACTAGATTCATTCTAATAGGCTAGATTTGATCAGAATTAAGTTAGATTGCCTAATAGGTCAGAATTGAATAAATGGGCTTGGACAAGAACAACATAGATAAGGCATCCTGACCCAATTAGATTAGTTTTGATGAGGACAATGGACTGAGCTCAGGATTAGGATTTCCAATCGACTGATCAAGTATATCAGTCCACTAGAGCTCCTCAAATAAAGAAATTTAGGTTTTCTTAATTTTTTTTTATAGATTTTGTATATTTTTCTATGCATATGTGTGAATTGAAATAAATCAGCTTTGTTATTAGTTTATGGTTTTGTACTGACATTATTATTTTTCAATTCTAGATGTCTCAGATGATATACACGATGACTCATCGCGATGTGCGATGGAATTAGCTATGGGAGGAGATTCAGGAGATTGAGTATCACCCATTTCATAGAGTTAGATGGCATAGTGGACGACTTGATCGATTGTTTTGGAAACTCGAAAATGAAGAGTTTCTCTTCCTTGATAATTACAAGATATAGGCTTTGATTCATTCACTGCGAGGAAATCCAAAGGTGGTAACACACCATATATGAGGGCTCTCCAAAGGGAGAATCTCATATGCATAGTTGTGTATGGATCTACTACACCATGAGTTCCCAGAGGTGGATCTTGAAGAATCAGAGGAGAATCCAGAGGAAGAACCTGAAAAATGAGAAGAGGATTCAGAGGAAGATCCTGAAGAATTTGAAGAGGATCCAGAAGAGGATCCTGAATAATTTGAGGAGAATTCTAAAGAAGGTTTGATGATAGACCAGATTGAAAATCCTAAAGTTGGTCTGAGATTATCTCAAATGAGTCTAAATTGAAAAGGATTGAATTGACCACTACACTTGTGTTTGTTCTAGTTGGAGTGGTGTTGACCTATCTAGTTTATTAGAGTTCTATTGTGATTACTGTCATCATGTACGAATAGTATTAGTCCATTTGGTTTATAAGTTGTGTAATAAATTCTGTCGTTATATATGAACAGAGTTATTTTATAAAAAGTTATGTTATGTGTTAATAAATTTGAAAATATTTAATTCATTTCATGATTAGTTCATGTTTAATTAATGATTTGTTCATTCTATTATTAGTTCATTTTTTGGGATATGTGTAATAGTATTGATCAATGTTGATTTGATTGGTCATATGAAAGATATGTGAAAAATATAGTTATTACTTGATTTTATAAACTAACTCAAATTAACATTGAGCCAATCATAAATTATATATATATGAATTATATTGAGTTACTAAATAATATATTTATTTTTGTTCGATCATGGCAACTAAAAACATCATAGATAAACTTAATAAGGGAGAGAAATTTAATGGCGATAACTATAAAATCTGGCACATGAGGATTCAGTATGTACTTGAGGAATAAGTAGTTCTAAAAGTTGTAAATTAAGTTATGGTAGAACCTGTAGATGGTCCTACTACACAAAACGGACAAGATCTTGATGTCTATAAGCCATGGAAGAAAAAGGACTCCATTGCAAAGGACAGATTGATTAGTTCAATGGTTGATGACCTAGCTTTTGAGTATAAGTCATATCTTTTGACTTATGAAGTCTGGGCCCTTAAGGATAAATATAATGGAGTAAGTCTGAGCAAGATTCAACAGCTGACGATCAAGTTTGACATCTATAAGAAGTCTTTGAATATTTTGATGGTTCAACACCTCATGAAGATGCCAAATATAATTCAAGAGCTTAACTGCTGGTCATGAGTTAACTGTTGAACAACAAGTTCAAGAAGTTATTCATTTCCTTCTGATTCTTAGGAGACCATAAAGCAGACCCTAACTCACAGTGAGAGTATCAAGACTTTCACTGATATCTAATGCCATGTAGAATTAAAGACTGAAAGAGTATAATCCGTAAGGATTTCTAGACTGGCATATGTGGCTGTCAGTTCTATTGGATCGTCTAGATCCAAGAAAAAAAATGGTTCAAGAAGGGGAATGAAAAGAAGAAAGAAGTTGCTACTATGGAATAGGGCCTAATAAAGAAAAAAGGAAAGAAGACTGGTGAGAACCCTAAAAGAAAAATGACTTGCTATTGTTGGTTGCTACTCGGAAAACCTAGAGGTTCCACTGTACAAAAATTTTGTACAAAGGTCTGAACCTTTTCCTAGCTACCATGTGTTCTTTTAAATTAAATTTTGGATCGCCTGCGGAACTTAACACGTTTGATCCAAAACTTAATCTATTTGTTCTTTTAGGTTTAGACTTGGATCTCCTGCGGAACTTAACACGTTCGATCCAAATCACCTTAAGTTATTAATTCCATTAAATATTAATTTTCATAATTGGTTCCCAGTACTGATGTGGCGAGGCACATGACCTTCTTGGATATGGGAGCAACCACCACCGACTAGACAAAACCTTTTATGGAAAGCTAATATTTAATTTCCTAAAATAACTTTAGGTTAACCGAAAGGAACAATCAAATCACAAGGAAAAATAAATCAAAAGAACACAACATCGAAAAACATATTCGAAATACTAGAATCGTAAGCCTCTTGTATTTGGTATTATTTCCAAAAATAACTAGTATGATGCGGAAAGAAAAATTACTAGTTATACCTTTTAGAAAGACCTCTTGATCTTCTACTGTATTCCTCTTCTAACCTCGGACATTGTGTGGGCAACGATCTTCCAAGATGAGAAACCACCAAACACCTTCTTCTCCTCCTAGCTAGGTTCGGCCAAAACAAGAAAGCTTCACCAAGGAAGAAGAAAAAAACACCAACCAAGCTCCAAGGGATGCAAGCTTTCTCTCCTCCTTCTTCTTCTTCTCCAAGTAGTATCCGGACACCACAAGAGCTCCAAGGGAGATGAAGAATTCGGCCACCACAAAGAGGAAGAAAGAAAGAGAGGATGGCCGGCCACAACACCAAGGAAAAGAGGGAGAGAACAATAGAAGTTATATCCCATGAAGGCACCCCTACCCCTTCTTTTATATTCCTTGGCTTTGGCAAATAAGGAAATTTATTTATAATAAAATTTCCTTAACTTTCCTTGACAATAATTAATTAAGAAAAATTTAATAAAATTTCTTAATCAATTAATCATGGCCGGCCACCTCAAATAGAAAAATTAGGAGGGTTTCAATCAACAATTAAAACTTCCTTATTTGTCTTTGGAAATTAAAAAAAAATAAAATTTCCCTTTATAATCCCTTCATGGTTGATAAAAAGAAATTTCTATAATTTTAATTTTTCAACATGTGAATAATTTTTAAAGAGAAAATAAAATATCTTTCCAATCTACAAATAAGGAAAGAGATCTAATCTCTTTCTTTAATCTTTTGTAGATCCTTTTAAGAGAGATATTTTAATTTTAATTCCCTTTAATAAATTATATCTTCCACATAATAAAAATTAAAATTAAAATTCTTTTTAATTTAATTATGGCCGGCCCTCACTAGCTTGGGTTCAAGCTAGGGCCGACCACCCATAAACCAAGCTTAGGCCGGCCCTAGCTTGATTCCAAGCTAGCTTGGCCGACCCCCTTTAGGTGGGTATAGAAGGTGAGTATAGGTAGATATAGTACTCTATAAATAAGAGGCTACGATAGGGACCGAGAGGAGGAATTGGTTTTGGTCTCCCGATAAAATTAAGCATCCCGTGTTCGCCCCGAACACACAACTTAATTTTATCAATAATAATTCATTCCACTAGAGAACTATTATTGAACTAATCCCAAATTATATTTTTGGGATCCTTCTTATTATGAGTGTATTAGTCTCCCTGTGTTTAAGATATCGAATGTCCACTAATTAAATGAGTTACTGACAACTCATTTAATTAATATCTTAGTCCAAGAGTAGTACCACTCAACCTTATCGTCATGTCGGACTAAGTCCACCTGCAGGGTTTAACATGACAATCCTTATGAGCTCCTCTTGGAGACATTATCAACCTAGTATATCTAGGACAAAGTTTCCTTCTATAATAAAAAACACACACTATAAGTGATATCATTTCCCAACTTATCGGGTTTATTGATTCATCGAACTAAATCTCACCCATTGATAAATTAAAGAAATAAATATCAAATATATGTGCTGGTTATTATATTAGGATTAAGAGCACACACTTCCATAATAACCGAGGTCTTTGTTCCTTTATTAAGTCAGTATAAAAGAAACGACCTCAAATGGTCCTACTCAATACACTCTGAGTGTACTAGTGTAATTATATAGTCAAGATAAACTAATACCTAATTACACTACGACCTTCTAATGGTTTGTTCCTTTCCATTTTGGTCGTGAGCTACTGTTTATAATTTATAAGGTACTGATAACATCATCTTCTGTATGTGACACCACATACTATGTTATCTACAATATAAATTAATTGAACAACTACAAACAAATGTAGATAATTTGACCAAATGTGATTCTTTATTCAAAACAAATGTTTACAAAAGCTTAGGCTTTCAGTATACACTCCAACAGCTATAACTGTGACAAGAAGGGTCACTTCGCACAAGAGTGCACTTAGCCGAAAAAGGTAAATCTGGGTATGTCTTTTCTGAGCATTTTGTCACTAGTTCAATTTTGTTAGCTGATTATTATCCTTTATAGATTATAGATTCGGGAGAAACCAACCATGTAGTTCGGGAGTGAGTTACATTTGTAGAGTACTGTCGGGTATCAGCTGCCAACAAATGGATCTATGTATGAAATAATCCAAGAGTTGAAGTTAAAGGAGTCGACACTTGCAAACTCAACCTCTGTGGTGGTGGCGTTTTATTTCTACATGATATCCTGTATGCTTCTGAATTTGAAGGAATCTTGTTTCCGTTACACGTCTGCTTGATTTAGGATATTGTATTAGTTTTTACAACTAGTGTGTTGAACTTAAGATTAACTTAGTGTTAATCGGATATGATTTTTTTTAACAAATGATTTTATGGTTCTTGATATAAAACCATATATTAATTGTGCTATTAAGTGTTATTTTTTTAACATTATTTTAACTAATGATGCATGTATAACTGATGAGATTTGACATGCTAGATCAGGACATATAGGATAAAAACATATGAATTGATTAACTAAAGTGGGTCTATTAGACGCTCATGCTAAGATTAACTTGTCTATATGTGAGCATTGTCTTGTTAGAAAAGCAACTAAGAAACCATTTGATAAGGCTATTATAGTTGAATCACCATCACAATTAATTCATTTGGATATTTGTAGTCCAATGAATGTGAAGGCTAGACATGGAGTTTCATATTTTATTACATTTATTAATGATTTCTCTCATTTCGGTCATGTGTATTTGATGTTTTATAAATCTGAAGCATTGGATTACTTTATTTGTTATATGAACAAAGTTGAGAATCAAACGAAATGTAAGGTTAAGACTTTACGAACTGAGCGTGGGATGGAATATTTATCTGATATGTTCAAAACAATATGTAATGATACAAAGATTATTAGATAGTTAACAATCCCTAGAACTCCATAACAACATGGAGTAGCTGAAAGAAGAAATAGGACTCTTCTTGAAATGATTAGGTCTATGATGCCACAGACTAATTTGCCAATCTCTTATTGGAGAGATGCATTATTAGCTGCGGCCTATATACTTAACAAAATACCTTCAAAGTCAATTCCATCTACTTCATATAAACGTTGGACAAGTAGAAAATCAAATTTGAGTAATTTGAGACCCTGGGGGTCAATTGCTTATGTTCATGATAGTTCTCACAAGTATGGAAAACTGGGACCTAGGGGTAAGAAATGTATCTTTATTAGATATCCTGAGACCTCCAAAGGTTATATTTTCATAGGTGAACAACTAGATAGAACCATGTCTGAAATAGATTCGAGAGATACGACTTTTCTCGAAACAGAGTTCCTAACTAGAGATGATATTGATAAAAGTGTTCCTCTTTTTAAGGAGGATGAGATATTATCAACAAAAGAGGTGTCAAAAGGGATGTCTGAGTATAGTTAATTGAGTGTGAGTGATTTGCTAAGTCATGAGTTGACTTCTCAATAACCCAACTTACAAAGAAGTGTTCGTAAAATCAAACTTAAGAAGAGGTAGATATTGAGAATGAGGCATTGATGACACTCTTAGTGGACAATGATGAACATCAATCTATTGAGGAAGCATTGGGATGTAGAGTTAGAGAAAAGTGGAAAGTTGTAATGGTTGAAGAGATGGAGTCTATGAATTAGAATCATGTTTGAGACTTAGTCGATCTTCCTCCTGGTTGAAGGACTATTGGAAGTAAGTAGATTCTCAAAACAAAGAGAAAAGTTGATGGATCAATTAACAGATACAAAGCTCGTTTGGTTGCAAAAGGGTTTACCTAATTAGATGGTTGAATGATGTGTGTTGATTATATACACTTTTATGCATGTTTGGACGCACATCTACTTGTATTTCATTTGCATAATCTATGCTTATCACACCCTATTTCTTTATAATGTCATACTTCCATTATATTTTGTTTGGAGATATGCTCTTTGCTTGTCTTGATTGACAGGATGTTATTTGAAGCAAAAATGGAGCTAAAACACACACAGGAGCTTGGGTCGTGTAGGCCATACGACCGTGTGGCCATTATCATGCCTTGGCTGTGCCGAATGGCACGACCGTGCCAACACCCGATGTGAAGAAGGCCACGACCGTGTGCCCCACACAGTCGTGACATTATCCCCGTGCCAACAATCCAAAGGAGAGGAAGGCCATGGCCGTGTGAGCCACACGACCGTGTGACTCAAAGCTATGTGAGGCTGTGTGGATTCCACATGGTCGTGTGATGAAGAACACGGGCTGTGCCACGCCAAAACAGAGCTATGCTGAATTCTGGGCAGATTACAAACTGATCGTAATTCGGCCATAACTTTGCGGTCCGTTGGAGTTTCAAGATGTTCTTTATACCAAAACATAGCTGACTTCAAGATCTACAACTTTACTTCAGATCCAACAGAGAGAAAGCATTGTCTTCCCATGATAAATTGCACGGTCGTGCCTCCTAACCGCGGGTTCAACTGGACCTCCGCCCAGACTGCACACCAAACTTTGAACCACCATAACTTTCGGCTCGGTTGGAGCAGGGCTCGATCCAAGTATCAGATTGAAGATAATTTCAAGAGGTACAACTTTGGTTGAGAGTGAATCACGAGAAAACCTGGTTTAATGGGTGAAAAATCTGGGTTACCAGACCCTTGTAATCCTAGTTTTCCTGGGCAGCTTGGAGGAGGTATAAAAGGGTCAAGATCCTCATTCTTTGACTCACCTTGAGTTTGGGATTTCGTCGCTCTCCTTGGGGAAGGATTCTCCCCTTAGGAGGAAACCCTAGAGCTTCATTCTCCTCCATCCCTTGAAGATCCGTCCATCTTCGGAGCAAGGAGGCATCCCCAAGACATCGGAATCATCGGCAAGCATCTCTTCTTCCTCTTCTTCTTGAATCTAGGGTTGTAAGTATGCTTTATTTTATGTTTTGGGTTTGTTCTTCCTTTGCAATGAAGTATATCTCAGATCTAGGATGTAGGAAATATTTGTAATATGATGGAGATGTAAAAAACTATGTGGATTTGCCATGTTTGTATTCAATGACTTGTTAATGCATTGTTCATGTTTGATGATATGCATGTGTTGTTGGGTTTTTCGGGCCGCGAAAACTGATTTTTCACGTCGCGGAAACCCTGAAACCCCAAGCCACCGGATCCGTGCAAAGTAAAATAAAACAAAAATACGAGTACGAGTATACTAAAGCCTAGATCTACACTAGGAGAAGAGCCTTTACCCTTGATGCGCGCCCTTCGCAAATCCCGCTCGTCCAAGGTGCCGGATCTCAAGATTGTCAAAGTAGACAATCCTCTAGAAGTATCCACACGAACAAACTAGGTGGAGAAACCTAACACAAAGGTGTGCTAGCACCTTGGTGAGGTTCGGCCAAGAGAGGAGAGGGAGAGCAAGGAAGAAGATGAAGTGAATGCCCTTGAATGAAAAATGAATTTTTCATTCCACACAAAAGTGGTCGGCCACCTCTTGGAGTTGTAACTCCTTTTCATTAAATGTGGAGGCCATTAAAGAGGGGACTTGTAACCTCCATGAGGTGGCACACATATGTGCCAACTATGATGATGTGGCACATCATCATTGGCCACTTAATGCCAACTCATAAATGAGGTGGCAAATGGTCAAGTCAAACTTGACCTTTTATCTTCCTTCTCAAGTCAAGCCAAACTTGACCAAATCTCTCTCATGGTTGATCTAATCTAACCATTTGATTCAAACCAATTTAATATAATGAATCTAATTCATTTGATTAAATTGATTCAATGAGTCATAATCTAAATTAGACTCATTGAACACATGAATCAACTTGAGTCCAACTCAATTAGCCCAATTAGGATTACTCTTAATCCAATTTGATTCATCACATGAATCTAATCCTCTTGGTTCATCATATGAACCTAATCTTCATCTAATTTTCCTTTGTGTGTGACCCTATAGGTTCTTGTAACGTTGGCAATGCCCCTAAACCCATTTAGAAGCATAAGTAATGAGCGGTATCTAGCAACACATCATTACTACCCAAGTTACAAGAATGTTGAGATCCAACATCACCTTGTGATTACTAATTGTGACTCCTCACAAAATATGACAAGTGTCCTTCTATCCTAGACATCTAGATTGATCAATGTGAGGCATAGACCATGTCATCCTCTAATTAATCTAAATCTTGAACTCCAAGTAGACTCACTCGATCAAATGAGCTCAATATCTTATATTGACGCATTTGGGCATGACCATGCACTTCGTGGTCTCACTCTATCAAGAATATCGATGTCGCTCCCGTCATATAAGAGGGATAGATCCCATCTACATCACTCACATCCCTCTGCATAATTCGTTACATACCTAGTAATCGCCTTTATAGTCCACCCAGTTACGGGTGACGTTTGACGAAACCAAAGTACATAACTCCTTATGTAGGGATCCATGGTGACTTCAGGTCTAAGGACTAGTAGTCATACTAATAGTTACATGAGAAAGTTTATGACACTCATATAACGATTCATGATACTTTCTCATGGCGGGTCATTCAGTATACATTCTCCAATGCATACCCATGTGTCAACTTGATATCTCTATATCCATGACTTGTGAGATCAAGTCTTCGAGTTGACCTACATGCTAGTCTCGTCGCATTAACATTATCCCTGAATGTAATACTTGACTAGGAATGATTAAGAGTAGTGTTCCCTATATCATCTCACTATCGGTTCAACTAACCGATTGATATATTTAAGAACCCTCTACTCAAGGACGCTATTATACTTAGTTATTTGGCACCAATACAAGTAAGTATGATAACCAAAACAAATGCCTTTATTTTTATAAGAATATGATACAACAAGTCCATAATACAATCATCAAATGATTGGCTCTAGGGCTCTAACTAACAATCTTCCACTAGCACTAGTGCCAATCAGTGTAGGCTCTAAGCCCCAATGACCTAGTGTGACCATCATGCTTTCTCTGTGCCAAAGCTTTGGTCAAGGGATCTACGATATTAGCTTCTGTGGGTACTCTGCAAATCTTCACATCTCCTCTCTCGATAATCTCTCGAATGAGATGGAAGCGACATAGTATGTGTTTGGTCTGCTGGTGTGAGCGAGGTTCCTTTGTCTGTGCTATAGTTCCATTGCTGTCACAATAGAGCTCAATGGGGTCAGCGATGCTAGGAACCACC
This sequence comes from Zingiber officinale, assembly GCF_018446385.1. NCBI lineage: Eukaryota > Viridiplantae > Streptophyta > Magnoliopsida > Zingiberales > Zingiberaceae > Zingiber > Zingiber officinale. The sequence goes on from NC_055990.1 coordinate 48,769,977, forward strand.
CCAAGTTCAGTGATGAACTTGTGGATCCAAACTGCCTCCTTTGCTGCCTCTGATGCAGCAATGTACTCGGCCTCTATTGTATAATTAGCAACTGTGTCTTGCTTCGAACTCTTTCAGTTCACAACACCACCATTTATGCAAAACACGAACCCTGACTGCGATCGATAATCATCCTGGTCGGTCTGAAAACTAGCATCACTGTAACCCTTTACAACTAGCTCATCATTGGCTCTATATATCAAGAAATATTCTTTAGTCATTCTTAAGTACTTAAGAATATTCTTGACCGCTATCCAGTGACTTTCACCTGGATCTGACTGGTATCTGCTCATCATGCTCAAAGCATACGAGACATCAGGACGAGTACATAGCATGTCGTACATGATAGATCCTATGGCTGAGGAATAAGGGATCTGATCCATGCGGTCACTCTCCTCTCTAGAAGAGGGACCTTGAGTCTTCGAAAGACTCACGCCATGTGACATCGGCAGAAATCCCTTCTTGGAGTTCTGCATGGCAAACCGAAGGAGTACCTTGTCAATATATGTACTCTGACTTAGGCCAAGCATCCTTTTAGATCTATCTCTATAGATCTGTATGCCTAGAATGTGAGATGTTTCACCTAAGTCCTTCATTGAGAAACAACTCCCTAGCCAAGTCTTAACAGACTGTAGCAAAGGGATGTCTTTCCCAATGAGTAGTATGTCGTCCACATACAATATGAGGAAGACAACTATATCCCCTACAACATTCTTGTAGACACAAGGTTCATCTTCATTCTTGATGAAACCAAACTGTTTGATTGCATCATCGAATCAAAGATTCCAGCTCCGAGAAGCTTGCTTTAGTCCATAAATGGACCTATGCAGCTTGCATACTCTGTTAGTATGCTGTGGATCTACAAAACCCTTAGGTTGTGTCATGTACACATCCTCGAGCAGGTTTCCATTCAGAAACATGATTTTGACATCCATCTGCCATATCTCATAGTCATGGTATGCTGCAATAGCAAGCATGATTTGAATGAACTTAAACATCGCTACTGGAGAAAAGGTTTCATCATAGTCAATACCATGAATTTGCTTGAAACCTTTAGCTACCAAGCGACCTTTATAGATAAGTCCATCCATGCCAATTTTTCTCTTAAAGACCCACTTGCACCCAATGAGGTTTACCCCTTCAGGTGGATCAACCAAAGTCCATACTTGGTTGGTGTACATGGATTCCATTTCGGACCTCATGGCCTCTAGCCATTTCTCGAAATCTAGTCTCATCACAGCTTCCTGATAGGTGGTAGGCTCATCCTCTATGAGCACAACGTCTTCATGGTCAGACAAGAGAAATGAGTATCTCTCAGGCTGACGACGTACCCTATCAGACCTGCTAAGAGGTATGTCTACTTGAACTAGTTGTTGTTCCTCAACTCTTTGTGGAACAACATCATCCACAACACTTTGTGGTTCCAGTTCAACTTCCATCGAGGCTTCAGTGCTATGGTCCGCATCTTGAACTTCTTTAAGATCGAACGTACTCCCACTAGTCTTTCTAAAAACAAAATCCCTTTCTAGAAAGACCCCAGTGTTTGCCACAACTACCTTGTGCTGACTGGGAATATAGAAGTAATATCGCTTAGTTTCCTTAGGATATCCAATAAAGTAGCACTTGTCGGATTTGGATCCTAATTTGTCTGAGACTTAATGTCGAACGTAAGCCTCACAACCCCAAATCCTCATAAAAGACACCTGGGCATCTCTCCCAGTCCATATCCTATATGGTGTCTTTATGACAGCCTTGGATGGAACTCGGTTGAGTATAAAAGCTGCCGTGTCTAGAGCATAGCCCCAAAGAAATGTAGGAAGATCTGTGTAACTCATCATAGACCGTACTATATCTAATAGGGTACGATTCCTCCTTTCGGATACACCATTTCACTATGGTGTTCCAGGAGGAGTGAGTTGGGATAGAATCCCACACTTAGCTAGATAGTCATGAAACTCATGGCTAAGGTATTCTCCACCTCGATTTGATCGAATACTCTTGCCAAGCTGGTTTTGTACTTCATTCTTGAATTCTTTGAACTTTTCAAAGGATTCAGACTTATGTGTCATCAAGTACACATAACCATATCTACTGAAATCATCAGTAAATGTGATGAAGTACCTATAACCGCCTCTAGCAGCGACATTGAAAGGGCCATATACATCACTATGTATAAGTCCTAACAAATCAGTCGCTCTTTCACTGTGCCCACTAAAGGGAGTCTTGGTCATCTTGCCTAGTAGGCATGACTCGCATGTCTCATAAGATTCAAAATCAAATGAGTCCAGCAAACCATCCTTATGGAGCTGGGATAAGCGCTTGTCATTTATATGACTTAAGCGACAGTGCCAGAGATAGGTTTGATTCAAGTCATTTGACTTGAACCTCTTGGTATTTATGTTATAGATAGGGCTTTCAAGGTCTAGAATGTAGAGTCCGTTCATCAGATGTGCACTACAATAGAACATATCTTTTAAATAAACAGAACAACATTTGTCCTTTATTATAAAAGAGAACCCTTTCTTGTCCAAACAAGAAACTGATATAATGTTCTTAGTTAAGGCAGGCACATAAAAACATTCATCTAATTCTAGTACAAGCCTAGAGGGTAGAGATAGATAGTAAGTTCCTACAGCAACAGCAGCAACCCGTGCTCCATTGCCTACTCGTAGGTTTATTTCGCCCTTCGTCAATGCTCTACTATTTCTCAGTGCTTGTACATTAGTACAGATGTGAGAAGCACATCCGGTATCTAATACCCACGATGAAGAAATAGAGAGGTTGACTTCTATAACATTTATACCTGAAGTAGAAATCTTATTTCTCTTCTTCTTAAGATCTTCCAAGTATCCTATGTAGTTCCTCTTCCAGTGCCCTGCTTGTCCTTGATACAGTTGACGAAGATGTTCAACCATATCATAAGCGCCCATTAACTCGTGTTGCTTCTGAAGCTCAGAGTTTATGGTCACGAGCATAAAACAGGACACATCTAATGCGTCAACTTGATGCTTCTTGTAAGCATCTCGGTCAGCTCGCGTGGCAGTGGTAGGAGGAACCTCCGGAATGGGCTGCTCCAGAACATACAGTTTACATTCTTGGGTGAGAACTATTCTCAAGTTCCTTTACCAGTCCAGGAAATTTGCTCCGTTGAGCTTGTCCTTCTCAAGGATAGAACGCAGGGAGAAAGAGTTCGTATTCGACGTCATGATTATCTACAACAGAAAAATACAGAAAATAAATATCATATTCTTTTAAATCATTTAATTAGGCCTTTAACTAAATGATGCTCCCACTGAATTCTATAATTCATGTGGGACAAGATCCACAACATACTAACCCTTGAGTTAGCTTTGGCTAATACACCCAAGATTTAGTATGATCGGTAGGTAACGATTTACTAATTACATCTCTATGCAACTCTTGTTTATAGGATCATTATCCGCAGTTATATTAAAACTTGAGTTAGCTTTGGCTAATACACCCAAGAATTAATATAAATGTGATTTATGTCCTATCTTTCCAACCGTTGGAAGAATGCCTATAGTTGTACTCGATCCAACCGAGTTAACTTGGAATACTCAATCTAATTGAGTTTGTACTTGCCCATGCATTGATAAGCGGGACCAAAATTGTTCCTCCGTACCCTACCAAGATAATATGTGTTGCTCTGCTTTGGCAGATTCAACAACACATGTGATCGAGGTAGTGATAGGTATCACAGCACGGTAGGCATTTGAGTCGACGCGATTTAGATCTAATCTAATCGACGATGTGTATCATATACTCAATTTAGATCTAATCTAATCGTAGAGGAGGTGCATCATGTGCGCGACTTAGATCTAATCTAATCGTCGAGATGTATCATATACACGATTGATCGAATCGAATCATTAAGGCGCTAATTAATTACTTTACTAGCATGCATCAAATACACACACACAAGCAATTAATTATACTATTTGTGATTAGTCATGGCCCTAATACGATCTTCTCAAACCAATGAGAAGATCGGATGGTCAACCTAAGGTCCACAGCTTCTCAAGCTCCTCCCTTTGACCACCTTGTGTTGCTCGCGCCATCCTCGTAACTCTGTCTCGAGTGGACCTTCCACGGCTCCAATTTTGTATATTACAATTTTGAAACTCGAGTTACATTTGAGTCTAAACTAATTTACAACAAGAATATAAATGGAGAAAGGCACGACGCGCAGGTCGCGTATCAAGTATACAGCACACACAATCACATGACGGCACGCAAGCCGTATTATGAATTACAACACAAATATACCAATCAAATTGGGTCTTTTTGGGCCATGACCATAAAAAATTATACATAATTCCAAATTATGTAATTTCCATAATTTTCTGTAATTTTAATACTATATTTTACAATTTTTATGAGAAAAAATTCCCGGCGGTCCCGATTAGCAGTTTTCGAGCGCAATCACGGAACGAATCCCCTTGCGGGGCTAGGGGCAGCGCCCCTACCTGCGATCTAACCATCGCAAGTGTTCCTTAGCGATCCTACAGTGCCTTAGTCTGCTGTCCCAAAAGGATTTGGGGCGAAACCTTGTCGTTTTGGAAAAATCTTCTCGGTAGTCGAAGCCTACAAGTGTCTAAACACTTGTGCTTCGATTCTACGAGAAAATTACTCATAAACCCATAAAAAACCTAAATTAACAGAAAAATCACAGAACCTACATTTTTCATAAAAATGCAAAATAAACTCGTACAAGACTTCACACGTGGCTCTGATACCACATTGGGGTTTTCGGGCCGCGAAAATGGCTTTTTCGCATCGCGGAAACCCCGAAACCCCAAGCCACCGGATCCGTGCGAAGTAAAATAAAACAAAAATATGAGTACAAGTTTACTAAAGCCTAGATCTACACTAGGAGAAGAGCCTTTACCCTTGATGCGCACCCTTAGCGAATCTCGCTTGTCCAAGGTGCCGGATCTCAAGATTGTCAAAGTTATCCACACGAGCAAACTAGGTGGAGAAACCTAACACAAAGGTGTGCTAGCACCTTGGTGAGGTTCGGCCAAGAGAGGAGAAGGAGAGCAAGAAGAGAGAGCAAGGAAGAAGATGAAGTGAATGCCCTTGAATGAAAAATGAATTTTTCATTCCACACAAAAGTGGCCGGCCACCTCTCGGAGTTGTAACTCCTTTTCATTAAATGTGGAGGCCATTAAAGAGGGGACTTGTAACCTCCATGAGGTGGCACACACATGTGCCAACTATGATGATGTGTCACATCATCATTGGCCACTTAATGCCAACTCACAAATGAGGTGGCAAATGGTCAAGTCAAACTTGATCTTTCATCTTCCTTCTCAAGTAAAGTCAAACTTGACCAAATCTCTCTCATGGTTGATCTAATCTAACCATTTGATTCAAACCAATTTAATATAATGAATCTAATTCATTTGATTAAATTGATTCAATGAGTCATAATCTAAATTAGACTCATTGAACACATGAATCAACTTGAGTCCAACTCAATTAGCCCAATTAGGATTACTTTTAATCCAATTTGATTCATCACATGAATCTAATCCTCTTGGTTCATCATATGAACCTAACTCCATCTAATTGTCCTTTATGTGTGACCCTATAGGTTCTTGTAACGTTGGCAATGCCCCTAAACCCATTTAGGAGCATAAGTAATGAGCGGTATCTAGCAACACATCATTACTACCCAAGTTACAAGAATGTTGAGATCCAACATCACCTTGTGATTACTAATTGTGACTCCTCACAAAATATGACAAGTGTCCTTCTATCCTAGACATCTAAATTGATCAATGTGAGGCATAGACCGTGTCATCCTCTAATCAATCTAAATCTTGAACTCCAAGTAGACTCACTCGATCAAATGAGCTCAATATCTCATATTGACTCATTTGGGCATGGTCATGCACTTCGTGGTCTCACTCTATCTAGAATATCGATGTCGCTCCCATCATATAGGAGGGATAGATCTCATCTACATCACTCACATCCCTCTGCATAATTCGTTACATACCCAATAATCGCCTTTATAGTCCACCCAGTTACGGGTAACGTTTGACGATACCAAAGTACATAACTCCTTTGTAGAGATCAATGGTGACTTCAGGTATAAGGACTAGTAGTCATACTAATAGTCACATGAGAAAGTATATGACACTCATATAACGATCCATGATACTTTATCATGGCGGGTCATTCAGTATACATTCTCCAATGCATACCCATGTGTCAACTTGATATCTCTATATCCATGACTTGTGAGATCAAGTCATCGAGTTGACCTATATGCTAGTATCGTCGCATTAACATTGTCCCTGAATGTTAATACTTGACTAGGAATGATTAAGAGTAGTGTTCCCTATATCATCTCACTATCGGTTCAACTAACCGATTAATATAGGTAAGAACCCTCTACTCAAGGACGCTATTATACTTAGTTATTTGGCACCAATACAAGTAAGTATAATAACCAAAACAAATGCCTTTATTTCTATAAGAATATGATACAACAAGTCCATAATATAATCATCAAATGATTGGTTCTAGGGCTCTAACTAACATGTGTGAATGATTATATATATCTTTTGCATATTTTATCAAATGGTTATGTAAAATTGTTAATCCCATAGGGGAAATACCATAGATCATATGGTCGAAGGGTGTCGTGTTAGGGCTACCTCACTAACAGACGTCTAGGGTATCATCTTGAAAGGAGAAGCAAATATCCACAAGGAAGTAGGGGATCAGACATAATCAGTATTTCTATCTCTATGTTATTGTGTGTTTCTATGTTGTATGACTGAGTGGTGTCGTGACAGGGCTGTCCCGCTAACGGACTTCATAGGAATCACTTCCATTTAGTAGCATAGGACATAGAGTAGGAGATCATACTGGCTTATCCACTGCAGGGGAGAGTTGGTAATAAATCTAACTTCCTACAAGAGCATGAACATGGAGGATAGGAACTAAGCAATCTATGTAACATCGCTTAGCATTACAAGGAAACCGAAATCCTAGAATCTATCATCCTCTATCCTCTTAGCTCAACCCCTCTCGATATCCATTCTCTCTCTTCCCTCTTCTCTTTCTCGTACTCTCTTTTCCACGTTTGTCTAGATAACTCTCTGTGCGAAGTTAACTAGTGCTTAATCAAAAGTCCCTGTGGATACGATAATCTTTTATATTACTGACAACTTAACCATACACTTGCGGTGACGTAACAAGTTTTTGGCGCCGTTGTCGGAGACTATTTTCGATAAATATTAGTTGATTAGCATATAAATTACTCTAGACATTTTTCTTTTTTCCTTTTGTCTTTTCTTTCTTATTTTCATTATGCATTTTTCTTTACTTTGTTTTTAATTCTACATTTTTTTTTACATGTCTATCCTGGTCTAACTATAATCATTTAGATGAGCATGTTTAAACTGAACACTAGATTGAAAGCTCTATTTCAAAAGTTTGACCAAATGTTTGTTGTGAACTCTAATACTCTTTTCTGTGAATTTTGTTGTGCAACTGGTCATATATATGATAATTGTCCAACATTGTTTGACCGTCCATATAGAATGCATGTTGAAAGAAGGGGTGTTTCTCTAACTTTAATCATAGGTCAGAGAAAATTTTTTGTAAAGCTTACAATGAGATAGGTCATTCAATTGAGAGTTGCTACAAGCTATACAATTTGGGAACATCAATAGATGAACTCGATAGAAAGATAGATGAAATGGCTTCACCAAATTCACACACATATGACTTTGACTTGAATGACCCCAATTTTCTTTTAGCTTCAATGAGGACAAGGCAATTATGTAGATGCTATGGAAGCTCAATCATTTGAGGATAGAATGTTAAAATGTTTAGAGGAGCTTCAAGCTATTCAAGCTGAATCACTTAAGGACATCAAGAAAATGCATGATACACTTGATAGAATGGACTCAAGAAACATTAGAATTTCAGCTAATCTCGAGTCTATAATAAAAAAATGTTGTAATGAGCTTGAGGATCATGAATCTAAGACTTTGACAAAGGAGTGCACCACTTTAATTCCATTACCTCCTAATATCAAAGATCTAGAAGTGCCTTCCCTTCCTACATCTGAACCAATTTACAATCACGTTGTGGAGGGATGTGTAGGGATGACCCAAGAATCACTCCCCTTAGTCACACAACCATTAGTCACTTTGGATGATGTAGGACATGAACTAGTTGATGTTGAGAGTGTAGGGACTTGTGCAATAGAAGATAAGTCTCAAGAATCACCTCTTTTAGAAAGATCACCACTTGAGCCACAACCTTCCTTATCTAAATTCCAAACCATGTTCGATGATTTACTTACATTAGTGATTGGTAAGAGTCAAATTTCAATTGATTTATCTACTGTTACTAATAAATTCTTTTTTGAGCATGGTGGTGGCAGGACATATGTTACACAGGAGTCACAAGGACAAGATAAGGTTGAACCTTTGAAGGAGAGCATATTTGTTGAAAAACTGAGAGCCCCTGGTAGGAGGGTTCTAAAATATCTTACCCCTCCAAGAGCGAGATTTAGATGAATCTAATGAGGTGGTCGAGCTAATGACCTTAAACAAGCGCTTCTTCGGAGGCAACCCCAAGTTCATTTTCTTTGTTTTCATTTCTTTATAATAAACATGTATCATCTACTTAATTTTTGTTGTCTACCTTCTTTTATAGGATTCAAAGATTAGGAGGAGGGCAATTACATGATGGAGAAGTTAATGACATGGGCATTTGACACACATTATTTGGTAACTTCTCTTACTTTTAATTTCCTCCACATTATTTTTTGTTTTCATTGGGATAATGAAAAGTTTAAGTCGGGGGGGGGGGGGGGGGGGGGTGCATTAGATGCATTTGGTTTAGTTTGCTTATCTCTTTTGCATAATAAAATTTTGTTAGTTGCATCACTCATCACATCATGATTGTTTGTTCCTTAATGCAAAATACTAGCACGTTTATTCTAGCTTTCATGTGGTTTATGTGTTACATATGGTGCTAGTATGTTTAGTGATCTATCTTTTTCTATCTATGATAGCATGAAGTGAGCAATATTTTTACTATAAGAGTTTAAGTATTGGCCTTGTTTTAGGATCTCTATACACTTTGCCTAGTTTTGATGGTAGAAAACTCTAAAAATAATTATGATTCATAAAACTTAATTAATACTAGTGTTTTTGTGGTGATTTCTCAAACTGCATTTTGGTTACTGGATGATGCTCGAATCATGTCAACTCATTTGGAAAAATCAAAATATCCCAACATTTGCACTTATATGCATTTGTGTTCAAGTGTTGCATCTTGCAATCACTTAAAAATAATGATGAAAAAAAGAAAAAAAATGAATAAGGGATATAAAAAACAGTTGTCGTGAGTAGAAACTAGCAAGTTACCCTTTTGAGACCGAATTAGGTTACTGGGGAAATAACTGCTATGTTTCTCTTGATATCGAGCATGCCTTTAAGACCTTGGGTAGACTGAGAAGAATGAACCAAACGTGTGGTAGGCAAGTGCCTATCACCAGAAGCATAAGGAACACAGTTTTATGATGACTTGACTAGGGTTAGGGATTGAAACTTGATAAACATAGGCCACTATTGCACTAAGCACGGAGGACTACTACTTAGGTCATACTCAAACTACTTTTGTATCTTGCTCACCAATGAAATCATTTGATAGGATTAGTTTGACTTGATAGATATTATGATGCACTACCTAACCACATGAGTCTAGATTGCGGGCTTTGCTTGAGGACAAGCAAAGGTTTAAGTCTGGGGGTGTGATGTGCGTTGATTATATACACTTTTATGTATGTTTGGACGCACATCTACTTGTATTTCATTTGCATAATCTATGCTTATCGCACCCTATTTCTTTATAATGGCATACTTCTATTATATTTTGTTTGGAGATCTGCTCTTTGCTTAATTATTTTGATTAACAAGACGCTATTTGGAGCAAAAATGGAGCTAAAACGCACACAGGAGCTTGGGTCGTGTAGGCCACACAACCGTGTGGCCATTATCATGCCTTGGCCATGCCAGCACCCAATGCGAGAAGGCCACGACCGTGTGCCCCACACAACCATGCCATTATCCTCGTGGCCAAGCAGCACACGACCATGCCAAATGGCACGACCATCCCAACAATCTAGAGGGGAGGAAGGCCACGACCGTGTGAATCCACACGACCGTGTGACCTCGTCAGAGGAGAAGAAGGCCATGACCGTGTGAGTCACACGCCCGTGTGACTCAAAGCCATGTGAGGCCTTGTGGATTCCACACGGCCGTCTGATAAAGAATACGGGTCGTACCACACCAAAACAAAGCTGTGCTGAATTCTGGGCAGATTGCAGACCGATCGTAAGTCGACCATAACTTTGTGCTCCGTTGGAGTTTTGGGATGTTCTTTATACTAAAATGTAGCTAACTTCAAGATCTACAACTTTACTTCAGATCTAATAGAGAGAAAGCATTGTCTGACTGTACTAAATGGCACGTCCGTGTCTCCCAACTGTGGGTTCAACTGGACCTCCACCCAAACTGCAAACCAAACTTTGAACACCCATAACATTCGGCTTGGTTGGAGCCAGGGCTCGATCCTAGTATCAAATTGAAGATAATATCAAGAGCTACAACTTTGGTTCAGGGTGAATCACGAGAAAACCTGGTTTAATGGGTGAAAAACCTGATTTACCGGACCCCTATAATCCTGGTTCTCCTGGGCAGCTTAGAGGAGGTATAAAAGGGTCAAGATCCCCATTCTTTGACTCATCTTGGGTTTAGAACTTCGTTCCTCTCCTTGGGGAAGAGTTCTCCCCTTAGGGGGAAACCCTAGAGCTTCATTCTCCTCCATCCCTTGAAGATTCGTCCATCTCCGGAGCAAGGAGGCATCCCTAAGACATCAGAATCATCGGCAAGCATCTCTTCTTCCCCTTCTTCTTGAATCTAGGGTTGTAAGTATGCTTTATTTTATGTTTTAGGTTTGGTCTTCCTTTGCAATGGAGTAGATCTCAGATCTAGGATGTAGGAAATATTTGTAATGTGATGGTGATGTAAAACTATGTGGATTTGCCATGTTTGTATTCAATGACTTGTTAATGCCTTGTTCATGTTTGATAATGTGCGTGTGTGAATGATTATATATATCTTTTGCATATTTTATCAAATGGTTGTGTAGAATTTTTAATCCCGTAGGGGAAATACCCTAGATCGTATGATCAAGGGGTGTTGTGATAGGGCTGCCCCGCTAACGAACGTCTAGGGTATCACCTTGAAAGGAGAAGCAAATCTTCATAAGGAAGTAGGGGATCGGACCTGATCACTATTTCTATCTCTGTGTTATTGTGTGTTAGTATGTTTCTATGTTGTATGACCGAGGTGCGTCATGACAGGGCTGCCCCGCTAACGGACTTCAGAGGAATCACTTCCATTTAGTAGCATAGAATATAGAGTAGGAGATCATGCCGACTTATCCACTATAGGGGAGAGTCGATAATGAATCTAACTTCCTACAAGAGCATGAATATAGAGGATGCGAACTAAGCAATCTATGTAACATCACTTAGCATTACAAGGAAACTGAAATCCTTGAATCTATCATCCTCCATCCTCTTAGCTCAACCCCTCTCGTGATCCATTCTCTCTCTTTCCTCTTCTCTTTCTCATACTCTCTTTTCCACGTTTGTCTAGATAATTCACCGTGTGGAGTTAACTAATATTTAATCAATAGTCCCTGTGGATACGATAATCTTTTATATTACTGACGATGTAACCGTACACTTGCGGTGATGTAACAAGTTTTTGGCGCTGTTGTCGGGGATTGTTGTAGCTCTTGAAATTATCTTCAATCTGATACTTGGATTGAGCCCTGGCTTAGGCACCCTCCCAGAGCTCTCCCTTAATGAAACTTTCCCGGGCACCCGGAGCAACTCCAGGTGCCTGGACTCCGGGTGCTCAGACCAACTTTTTTTCAAACTCTTCTTGCTATAAAATAAAGTTAGTGTTACGCCCCGAGGGTATACTTGTCCTCTAAATTAGTCGGTACCCCTTAGTGACAATATAGGAAATAATCGATATCAAATTATTAAAAGCCAACACAACTAGCTAATAATGATAATGTGTGTATGTTTACATGTACATGTGAACACATTCAAAAATCTAGAATAGAAAGAAACTATAACCATAAGCAACGGAAATAATAAAACGAAGCAAATTGACATAAATCCAACTTGAGCGGAATTGGCATCCAGGACCTCTGAGCGACACACATCCTCTATATGCTAACCTGGAGGATCAAATAAAAATAACAGGTAGTGAGTATAAAATACTAGTGGGTATAAAAAAATAGTGTATGAATAACATACTGTTAGGAGATCAAAGGATGTAATTTCAAATGAAATACTTACTATAACAGTAAGGCAGTCAATATGGGCAACCACTAATGAAGCATAACTAACTACATACTCATCTACTAACATGTTCTATCAAGTAAGACCAATAAATCAAGAGTACATGTAGATCCTACACATTATAGTCATGTACACATGCAAATAATAGAAATCAATCATCATATATGGGAATAACTGCTCTACCTCAAGAAATACAAATGACCAAGACATCTAACTAAGAATTGCGGGAAAAACTATCTACCATGAATGGTCTCGTGGGTAGTCCAAACTATCAAGGTTTCTATTGTTAGAAGAAATCTTGCCTCAAGATGGTCAGGTGTGACCTTGGATTTTAATGGTTTGGGCAAAAATATTTAAGTTAGGTTTACCCCTGTATTTGATATGTGTATTTGAGTTGTATAGGCTTGTAGGATACACATGTGACTCAGCTTGATGGCTTAGGGTCCGATGAAGGATGGAGCATCCAAGGGACTGTGGACAAAATAACAAGGACAAGAGCTGAGAGAAGCACACTTCGAGGCATACGTGAAGGATGATATTGTGACAAGCTGCGGGCTTGAATGCATCCGAGGGATGAGAGTCAAAGGAAGGTGTCTTGAAGGTAAGAGATCAAGGCTACAAAAAAGAGTCAGGTGAGTTATGAGGGTCCGAGTGTGAGAAAAATGTACTCGAGAAGGGAAACCCTCAGTTTAGGATTTTACCAGTCAACTGGTATGGAACCAGTCGACTGGGGTAGGGCACAGAATGCTTTTGTGCCTGACGGCTAAAGGGATCAGTTGACTGGTGAAGCTACCAGTCGATTGGTGGAAGTATCAGTCGACTGATAACAGTGATTTTTTCAAACTCTATATAATGGAGCTTGGGGTGGCAGGCCTTTGTTGATGAAATAGAGGTGGTTAACTCCTATTAGTAGTCTTCTAAGTGCCTTAGCATCTCAAGTGTTCCTGTGAAAATTATGGTGAGGTTTCTCCAGCCACAAGGAGCTACTTGAGCTAGTTGGAGGTTTTTCGAGGAGTTATCCACTAACAGATCAGGATCGTCCACCTTATAGACAGTCGTGGAGTAGGAGCTTTATCTTTAAACCACATAAATCGACGTGTTAGTGTTTTGGTGTTCTTCCTTATTATTTATCTTTCTTAGTATTTGTATTTCCACGACACACTAATCATCTTGTAGAAAGAAAGATCAAATTGGGATTTCTTACTTAGTTTTGAAAAAGATTTCTTACTTAGCTTTAAAAATGATTTCTTACTTAGCTTTGAAAAGAATTTCCTTATAAAAATACTTAGCTAAATAGATAGCTTTAAAAAAAATCTCTTTGAAAAAATACTTAGTTATAACTCCTTTTACTCAGAAAATTTTTACTCAGGAGATTTCTTTAAAAGGTACTTAACTTTAGTTATACTTTTGAAAATATACTTAGCTTTATGAAAAAAAATACTTAGGCTTATCCCAAAAGAAACTTTTTGAAGATACTTAATTTAAAAAAAAACTTAAGTTTTTGCATAACTTTATCTTTAAAAATTTGACATGTAATTTTAAAAAATACTTAGCTTTTGTAAATACTAAAAATATTTAAATTTTAACGTCTTTTTTTCTCCCCTATGATCAATGCCTTAAAAAAATAATTAAATTGTTTAAGTTTGAGGGCCCTATAGTCCAAGCATTAAAAAAAATAAATTAACGATATATTTAAAATAATTATTTATTTTCCATCTCACATTTTCTAAGTTAGCAAACATGTTAAGCTTATGAGTTTGTGTGAGATAGTATTAAGTTAATTTTGAAGTTTATTTTAAGTTTGATCTGATTAACTTTAAATTTTGAAAAATATTTGCATTCGAATGATTAAATTTACATTTTGAAAAATATTTAAGTTTGCATGATTAAATTTGAATTTTGAAAATATTAATTAAGTTTTGAAAATAATTAAGTTTTAAAATTAATTAAGATTTTAAAAATTAGTTAAAATTTAAAAATTAATCAAGATTTGAAAATAAGTAAGATTTTAAAATTATTTAAAATTTTAATTAAATTTTGAAATTAATTTGTAATTTACTATATTTAATTTGAATTTTGAAATTAATTAGATTTTGAAATTAATTTTATTTTGAAATTGATTATGATTTAAAAATTAATTAACATTTAAAAATAATTTTATTTTTAAAATTACGTCAGTTTTGAAGATTAAATTAAGTTTAATTTGATTCAGTTTAATTAAGTTTGACTAATTTTCATTTCTAACTTAAATCCATCTAACTCTTTTCTAGATTTTCAATTAGCGAACCTTATGAGTTTTGTGAGATGGTTTCATTTTATCTTCAGTTTAGATTAAAATCTAAGAATTAATTTATATTTAAATTAGACAAAGATTTAATAGAGAGTCAATTAAACATCCATTTAGATAATTGGCTTCTAGGCTATGGTGAGGCACTAGGCCTTCTTGAATATTAGAGAAACAATCACTTCTAGACAAATTCTTTTCAATAAATTGAATATTTAATTTTTCTTTTGAGAATCCTTAATCTAACTAATTAAGTATTGATCAAGCCTAAGTCCTTATCTACACATTCTAATCTAAGCATGAATAGAAAAAGCAGTAAATCAAACATCAAACGGTTATATTTAATAATAAAAATAATCTTTTTATTGGCTTCCCCTGGATCATAACCTCGATAAGGTCTATCAAAGTAATGAATTTGATTCTTGGAGATCCAATAATGATTGAGTCCAACTTGATTAATTAAGTTAGACTTGAGAACCCATTCTTGGAATAAGTTTCTATTTGATCATTTTATTAAAGATAAGTATGATCTAAATATTTATTTAGCCTTATATCCAAGTCTGAATCAATTTATATGACCCTTTATTTTCCAAGAATCAAATCAAGGTTCTTGGAACTTAAAGTGAACTATTCCAATGAATTCTTGAGTTTTTTTTACTTGAGTTTTTAATTGAAATTCTCTTCCTCAAGTTGTTGGATTTGAGTTAAGGTTCCATCTTGAACTTGTTCAGTTAGAGAACTCAGGTTAGTTACTTCCTTAAGGGCTATTACCTCCTTTTAGAGTGACTTGATCTGGATATTGGATTTGACCAACTTTCTTAATAAGTATGAAATTAAATTTTGTAATTTATCTACTCGAGTACCAGTAACTAGAGAACTTACAGTATTGTTTGGCCTTTCAAAATTGGATACAAGTCCATGGCTTCTTTTGGACTCAGTTTATGATTCAACTATGGTTTTAGACTTGGACTCAGTTTCGGCAATGTAAGCTTGTATTGGTAGAGCAAGGAAGCTCACTTGTTCTTGTTCTTCGTCAGAGTCTTCTGAGGATTCCAACCATGTTGCTTTCAAAGCCTTCCTCTTCTTTGCTTTTGGTTTGGACATTCCGGCTTGTAGTGCCCCTTCTGGTTATACCCATAGTAAGTCACTTTTGATTTTGTCTTCAAAATTTGATTCGCACCCAATTGCTTGCTCTTGCTCTTGTATTGGATCACCTTTTTCTTCTTAAAGATTTTTTGAACTAGTTTGACTAGTTCGGTGGTGATCCCATCATTGTCTTCAGAATCTGATTCATCTTTGGATTTTGGTTCAGTTCGGTACTTAGGCTTCGACTTCTTATTTGTGAGTTTCCCTACATGCAGTGCAATACCTTTCTCAGCTTGAGTAGTATTAGTTTGTTCGTGAAATTTGAATTCAGAAAATAACTCATCTAATCTAATTAAGGAAAGGTCCTTAGATATCTTGTAAGCATCTACCATTGATGCCCACAATGTATTCATCGGAAAAGTGTTTAACGCGTACCTTATTACATCACGATTCTCTACTTTCTATCTAATCGCATGGAGACCATTAAGCAGATCTTGGATCTGGGAGTTTAGCTGACTCGCCGATTCACCATCCTATATTTTAATGTTATATAATTTATTGAAAATAAGGTCGTGTTTACTTACTTCTGCATCTGAGGTGCTTTCGTGTAGTTTGATCAATTTCTCCCATAGATCCTTTACACTTGAGAATGGGTATATTTGGTTCAGCTCTTCTTTGGTTAGGCTACATTGGAGAGTACATGTCGCTTTTTGCATCCACCTTATTCTTCCTCTTTGTTGGTGCATCCCACTTGTCACAGGTCAATCTTCAGTGGAAATGAGAATCTGGTTTGGATTATGATCCACATTTCCACTTGCGTCTTCAAACGGTACTCCATCTTGTTGGGATTTTTGGGCCGCAAAAACTGCTTTTTCGCGTTACGGAAACCCCAAATCTCCCATGCCACCGGATCTGTGCGAAGTTTATAAAACAAAATTTCATGTACGAGTTTACTAAAGCCTAGATCTACAATAGGAGAAGGAATTTACCCTCGATGCGATGCCCTTCGCAATCCCGCTCATCCAACGGTTCGCCGGATCTCGAGATCGTCAAGTGCATGAACCTCTAGAAGTATCCACACGAACAAACTAGGTGGAGAAGACCAAACAAAGGTGTGCTAGCACCTTAGATGGTTCGACTAAGGAGGAGGAGAGGGAGAGCAAGAAGAGAGGAAGAAGAAGCAATGAATGCCTTGAATGAAAATCAAATTTTCATCCACACCATAAGTGGTCGGCCACAATTGTAACCCCCATTCCATTTAATGTGGTCGGCCATTAAAGAGGGGACTTGTAACCTCCATGAGGCGGCACACACATGTGCCAACTATGATGATGTGGCACATCATCATTAGTCCTAATGCCAACTCACAAATGAGGTGGCAAATAGTCAAGTCAAACTTGACTCTTCCTCTTCCTCTCAAGTCAAGTCAAACTTGACATTATAACTCCCATGGTTGATCAAATCCAACCATTTGATTCAAGCCAATTTAATATAATGAATCTAATTCATTTAATTAAATTGCTTTAATGAGTCATAATCTAAATTAGACTCACATGAATCAAATTGAGTCCAACTCAATTAGTTCAATTAAGATTACTCTTAATCTAATTTGATTCATCACATGAATCTAATCCTCTTGGTTCATCATATAAACCTAATCTCCATCTAATTGTCCTTTGTCTGTGACCCTATAGGTTCTTATAACGTTGGCAATGCTTCTAAACCAATTTAGAAGCATAGGTAATGAGCGGTATCTAGCAACACATCATTATTACCCAAGTTATAAGAATGTTGAGATCCAACATCACCTTGTGACTACTAATTGTGACTCCTCACAATATATGACATTGTCCTTCTATCCTAGACATCTAGATTGATCAATGTGAGGCATAGACCGTGCCATCCTCTAATCAATCTAAATCTTGAACTCCAAGTAGACTCACTCAATCAAATGAGCTCAATATCTCATATTGACTCATGTGGGCATGGCCATGCACTTAGTGGTCTCACTCTATCAAGAATATCGATGTCACTCCCGTCATATAGGAGGGATAGATCCCATCTACATCACTCACATCCCTCTGCATAATTTGTTACATACCCAGTAATCGCCTTTATAGTCCACCCAGTTACGGGTGACGTTTGACGAAGCCAAAGTACGTAACTCCTTATGTAGGGAACCATGGTGACTTCAGGTCCAAAGACTAGTAGTCATACTAATAGCCACATGAGAAAGTATATGACACTCATAAAACGATCTTTGATACTTTCTCATGGCAGGTCATTCAGTATACATTCTCCAATGCATACCCATGTGCCAACTTGATATCTCCATATCCATGACTTGTGAGATCAAGTCATCGAGTTGACCTACATGCTAGTCTCGTCGCATTAACATTGCCCCTGAATGTTAATACTCGACTAGGAATGATTAAGAGTAGTGTTCCCTATATCATCTCACTATCGATTCAACCAATCGATTGATATAGGTAAGAACCTTCTACTCAAGGACGCTATTATACTTAGTTATTTGGCACTAATACAAGTAAGTATAATAATCAAAACAAATGCCTTTATTTATATACAAGAATATGATACAACGAGTCCATACAACAATCATCAAATGATTGGCTCTAGGGCTCTAACTAACAATCTCCCACTAGCACTAGTGCCAATCAGTGTAAGCTCTAAGTCCCAATGACCTAGTGTGACCATCATGCTTTCTCTGTGCCAAAGCCTTGGTCAAGGGATCTGCGATATTAGCCTCTGTAGGTACTCTACAAATCTTCACATCTCCTCTCTCGATAATCTCTTGAATGAGATGAAAGCACCGTAGTATGTGTTTGGTCCACTGGTGTGAGCGAGGTTCCTTAGCCTGCACAATTGCTCCATTGTTGTCACAATAGAACTCAATAGGGTCAGCGATCCTAGGAACCACCCCAAGTTCAGTGATGAACTTGCGGATCCAAACTGCCTCCTTTGCTGCTTCTGATGCAGCAATATACTCGACCTCTGTCGTAGAATCAGCTACTGTGTCCTGCTTCGAACTCTTCCAGCTCACAACACCACCATTTATGCAAAACACGAACCCTGACAGCGATCGATAATCATCCTGGTCAGTCTGGAAGCTGGCATCACTATAACCCTTTACAGCTAGCTCATCATCGCCTCCATATATCAAGAAATATTCTTTAGTCCTTCTTAAGTACTTAAGAATATTCTTGACCACTATCCAGTGACTTTCACCTAGATATGACTGGTATCTGCTCATCATGCTCAAAGTATATGAGACATCAGGTCGAGTACATAGCATGGCGTACATGACAGATCCTCTGGCTGAGGCATAAGGGATCTTATCCATGCGGTCTCTCTCCTCTCTAGAAGAGGGACCTTGAGTCTTCGAAAGACTCACGCCATGTGACATCGGCAGAAATCCCTTCTTGGAGTTCTGCATGGCAAACCGAAGGAGTACCTTGTCAATATATGTACTCTGACTTAAGCCAAGCATCCTTTTAGATCTATCTCTATAGATCTGTATGCCTAGAATGTGAGATGTTTCACCTAAGTCCTTCATTGAGAAACAACTCCCTAGCCAAGTCTTAACAGACTGTAGCAAAGGGATGTCTTTCCCAATGAGTAGTATGTCGTCCACATACAATATGAGGAAGACAACTATATCCCCTACAACATTCTTGTAGACACAAGGTTCATCTTCATTCTTGATGAAACCAAACTGTTTGATTGCATCATCGAATCAAAGATTCCAGCTCCGAGAAGCTTGCTTTAGTTCATAAATGGACCTATGCAGCTTGCATACTCTGCCAGTATGCTGTGGATCTACAAAACCCTCAGGTTGTGTGATGTACACATCCTCGAGCAGGTTTCCATTCAAAAACGCGATTTGGATATCCATCTGCCATATCTCATAGTCATGATATACTCTAATAGCAAGCATCCGAATGGACTTAAACATCGCTATTGGAGAAAAGGTTTCATCATAGTCAATACCATGAATTTGCTTGAAACCTTTAGCTACCAAGCGACCCTTATAGATAAGTCCATCCATGTCAGTCTTTCTCTTAAAGACCCACTTACACCCAATGGGTTTTACCCCTTCAGGTGGATCAACCAAAGTCCATACTTGGTTAGTGTACATGGATTCCATCTCGGATCTCATGACTTCTAGTCATTTCTCGAAATCTGGTCTCATCATAGCTTCCTGATAGGAGGTGGGCTCATCCTCTATGAGCACAATGTCATCATGGTCAGACAAGAGAAATGAGTATCTCTTAAGCTGACGACGTACCCTATCAGACCTACGAAGAGGTATGTCTACTTGAACTGGTTATTGTTCCTCAACTCTTTGTGGAACAACATCATCCACAACACTTTGTGGTTCCAGTTCAATTTCCATCGAGGCTTCAGTGCTATGGTCCGCATCTTGAACTTCTTTAAGATCGAACGTACTCCCACTAGTCTTTTTAAAAACAAAGTCCCTTTCTAGAAAGACCCCAGTCTTTGCCACAACTACCTTGTGCTGACTGGGAATGTAGAAGTAATATCCCTTAGTTTCCTTGGGATATCCAATAAAGTAGCACTTGTCGGATTTGGGTCCTAATTTGTCTAAGACTTGACGTCGAACGTAAGCCTCACAACCCCAAATCCTCATAAAAGACACCTGGGCATCTCTCCCAGTCCATATTCTATATGGTGTCTTTATCACGACCTTGGATGGAACTCGGTTAAGTATAAAAGCGGCCGCATCTAGAGCATAGCCCCAAAGAAATGTAGGAAGATCTGTGCGACTCATCATAGACCGTACCATATCTAATAGGGTATGATTCCTCCTTTCGGATACACCATTCTACTGTGGTGTTCCAGGAGGAGTGAGTTGGGATAGAATCCCACACTCAGCTAGATAGTCACGAAAATCATGGCTAAGGTATTCTCTGTAGGGGATCGGTGGCCGGCTAGAAGGGGGGTTGGATAGCTAGGTCACCCCCAACTTTGATTTCTTCTCTACACGGTTAGTTTGCGCAAGCAGAAATGAAACTAAAACAAGAAAGCAATGAGTAAGAACACAAACGCTGACACGATTCTTTTACGTGGTTCGGAGATTGCTTGCTCCTACTCCACGGCGTGTCCTTGAGGTGGATGAGCCCTTGATCCTTCGGTGGATCAGTCCCCGGCAATCTCCGGCTAGAGCTTTCTCCTTCTCGGTGGAGCAAACCTCTCACAAAGGATCTCTTCCTCTTTACAATGATGAGCTTAGGTTTAGGAGGAAGAGAGTAGGCTTGGAAGCTTTTGGACAATGACAAGGAGTTATTCAATAAGCATTAGTAACCTCCTTCAAGCCCCAAAGCTTCCCTTAAATAAGAGGAGAGAGTTGATCATCATATCAACTCATCTCGACACCAGTCGACTGCTAAAACATGCAGTCGACTGGTGTTACCGTTGGAGGTAGCCAACGGCTACTTTCCAGCACCAACGGTCATATACCAGTCAACTGCTAAAACTAGCAGTCGACTGGTGCAGTCGACTGCTAAAACTTGCAGTCGACTGATCTACACCGACCGAACGAACAGAACCATTCAGTCAACTGCTAAAACATGCAGTCGACTGCTACAGTACTGCTACAGTGATGCTACAGTAACGCTACAGTACTGCTACGGTAACGCTACAGTACTGCTACAGTGCTGCTACAGTAAACCCTAGAATTTATGTTTTTACTCCGAGTACAATCTCTCGTGTACTCGTACCCTCACCCTTACGACTCTTTTGATGCTTCCTTTGCAGCTTTACCAGAACCTTCAAGCATACTTTCTTTGGCTCTCGTCCCTCGGATGCATTCAAGCCTGCGGCTCGTCCCCAATGCCATCCTTCGCGTATGCCTCGAAATTGCTTCCCTCGGCCTTTGTCCTTGCTGCCTTGTCCACGGTCCCTCGGATGCATCATCCTTCACCGGACCCGAAGCCATCAACCTGAGTCGCATGTGTATCTTGCGAACCTGCACAACTCAAATACACATATCAAATACAAGGATGAACCTAACTTAAACTCTTTGACACACACATCAAAACTATGATCGTGCCGATCAAAACCTAGGTTGATTGCACCAATATTCTCCACCTCGATCTGATCGAAGTATCTTAATACTCTTGCCAAGCTGGTTCTGTACTTCATTCTTGAATTCTTTGAACTTTTCAAAGGATTCTGACTTATGTGTCATCAAGTACACATAACCATATCTACTGAAGTCATCAGCAAATGTAATGAAGTACCTATAACCGCCTCTAGCAGCGACATTGAAAGAGACACATACATCACTATGTATAAGTCCTAACAAATCAGTCGCTCTTTCACTGTGCCCACTAAAGGGAGTCTTGGTCATCTTGCCTAGTAGGCATGACTCGCACGTCTCATAAGATTCAAAATCAAATGAGTCCAGCAAACCATCCTTATGGAACTGGGATAAGCGCTTGTCATTTATATGACCTAAGCGACAGTGCCAGAGATAGGTTTGGTTCATGTCATTTGACTTGAACCTCTTGGTATTTATGTTATAGATAGGGCTTTCAAGGTTTAGAATGTAGAGTCCGTTCATCAGAGGTGCACTACAATAGAACATATCTTTTAAATAAACAGAACAACATTTGTCCTTTATTATAAATGAAAACCCTTTCTTGTCCAAACAAGAAACTGATATAATGTTCTTAGTCAAAACAGGCACATAACAACAATCATCCAACTCTAATACAAGCCCAGAGGGCAGAGATAGAAAATAAGTCCCTACAGCAATAGCAGCAACCCGTGCTCCATTGCCTACTCGTAGGTCCACCTCGCCCTTTGTCAATGCCCTGCTATTTCTCAGCGCCTGCATATTAGTACAAATGTGAGAAGCATATTCAGTATCTAATACCCATGATGAAGAAATAGATAGATTGACTTCTATATCATATATACCTGAAGTGGAAGTCTCACTCCTCTTCTTCTTAAGATCTTCCAGGTACACTTTGCAGTTCCTCTTCCAGTGCCCGATCTGACCGCAGTGGAAGCAGGTAGCATCCTTGACGACCCCTCCTTTAGGCTTCAGTGCTTTGCCTTTGCCCTTGGCTTGGGACTTTCCCTTGCCTTTAGGCTTGCCCTTGCCCTTGTGTTTCTGAACCATCAGAATAGAGTTGGGCTTAACCTTCTTAAGGTTGAGCTTAGCAGTTCATAACATACTAAGCTGTTCGGGCAGTGGCTTGTCAATTTCGTTCATGTTGTAGTTCATGACAAATTGACTGTAGCTCTCTGGCAAAGATTGCAAGATCAGGTCAGTGGCCAGCTCTTGACCAAGTGAGAACCTCAACCTCTGTAGGTTTTCTATATACCCAACCATCTTGAGTACATATGGGCCCACGAGAGTCCCGTCTTGCATCTTGCACTGAAACAGTGCCTTAGAGATCTCGAATCTCTTGTGCCTCGCTTGTCCTTAATACAGTTGACGAAGATGTTCAACCATATCATAAACGCCCATTAACTCGTGTTGCTTCTGAAGGTCAGAGTTCATGGTTGCGAGCATAAGACAGGACACATCTAATGCGTCATCTTGATGCTTCTTGTAAGCATCTTGATCAGCTCGCGTGGCAGTGGCAGGAGGTGCCTCGGGAATAGGCTGCTCCAGGGCATACAATTTCCTTTCCTTAGTGAGAACGATTCTCAGGTTCCTGTACCAGTCCAGGAAGTTTGCTCCGTTGAGATTGTCCTTCTCAAGGACATAATGCAGGGAGAAAGAGTTCGTATTCGACGTCATGACAATCTACAACAGAAATAAAAGCAGAAAGTATATATCATATTCTTTTTATCATTTAATTAGCCTTTAATTAAATGATGCTCCCACTGAATTCTATAACTCATGTGGGACAAGATCCATATCATACTAACCCTTGAGTTAGCTTTGTCTAAATCGCCCAAGACTTAGTATGATCGGTAGGTAACGATTTACCAATTACATCTCTATGCAACTCTTGTTTATAGGGCAAGACCCGTATTTATATTAAAACTCGAGTTAGCTTTGGCTAATACGCCCAAGATTTAATATAAACATGATTTTGTCCTATCTTCCAACCATTGGATAATGCCTACAGTTAAACTCAATTTAACTAGTTGTACTCAATCAAATTGAGTCTCTACTCACCCATGCGTTGTTAGGTGGGACCAAGATTGTCCCTCCGTACCCTACCAAGATAATATGTGTTGCTATGCTTTGGCAGATTTAACAACACATGTGATCAAGGTAGTGATAGGTATCACGGCATGGTAGGCATTTTAGAGTTGATGCGATTGAGATCTAATCTAATCGTAGGGTGCATCTTGTACATGATTTAGATCTAATTTAATCGTTAAGGCGCTAATTAACTACTTTACTAGCATGCATCAAATACACACACACAAGCAATTAATTATACTATTTGTGATAAGTCATGGCCCTACTACGATCTTCTCAAGCCAATGAGAAGATCGGATGGTCAACCTAGGGTCAACAACTTCTCCAAGCTCCTCCCTTTGACCACCTTGTGTTGCTCGCGCCCTCCTCGTAGCTCCGTCTCGAGTGGACCGCCCACCGGCTCAGTTTGTACATTATAAAAGGGTGAAACTCGAGTTACATTCGAGTCTAAACTATTTACAACAAGAATATAAATGAAGGAAGGCACGACGCGCAGGTCGCGAATCACATATACAACACGCACAATCACATGACGGCACGCAGACCGTATTATGAATTACAACATAAATATTCCAATCAAATTGGGTCTTTTTGGGCCATGACCATCACAAATTATACATAATTCTAAATTATGTAATTTCCATAATTTTCTGTAATTTTAATACTATTTTTTTACAATTTTTATGAGTAAAAATTCTCGGCGGTCCCGATTAACGGTTTTCGGGCGCAATCGCGAAACAAATCCCCTTGCGGGGTCAGAGGCAGTGCCCCTACCCACGATATAACCATCGTGAGTGTTCCTAAGCGATCCTACAGCGCCTTAGTCCTCCCAAAATGATTTGGGGGTGAAACCTTGCCGTTTTGGAAAAATCTTCTCGGTAGTCGAAGCTTACAAGTGTCTAAACACTTGTGCTTCACTTCTACGAGAAAAATACTCATAAAAACCATAAAAAACCAAAATTTACAGAAATTTATAGAACCTACATTTTTCATAAAAATGTAAACTAGACTCGTACACGCTTCGCACGTGGCTCTGATTCCACTGTTGGGATTTTCGGACCGCAAAAACTGCTTTTTCGCATTGCGGAAACCCCGAATCTCCCATGCCACCGGATCCGTGCGAAGTTTATAAAACAAAATTTCATGCACGAGTTTACTAAAGCCTAGATCTACACTAGGAGAAGGAATTTAACCTCGATGTGATGCCCTTCGCAATCCCGCTCGTCCAACGGTTCGCCGGATCTCGAGATCGTCAAGTGTACGATCCTCTAGAAGTATCCACACGAACAAACTAGGTGGAGAAGACCAAACAAAGGTGTACTAGCACCTTAGATGGTTCGGCCAAGGAGGAGGAGAGGGAGAGCAAGAAGAGAGGAAGAAGAAGGAATGAATGCCTTGAATGAAAATCAAATTTTCATCCACACCATAAGTGGCCGACCACAATTGTAACCCCCATTCCATTTAATGTGGCCGGCCATTAAAGAGGGGACTTGTAACCTCCATGAGGTGGCACACACATGTGCCAACTATGATGATGAGGCACATCATCATTAGTCCTCCTAATGCCAACTCACAAATGAGGTGGCAAATAGTCAAGTCAAACTTGACTCTTCCTCTTCCTCTCAAGTCAAGTCAAACTTGACATTATAACTCCCATGGTTGATCAAATCCAACCATTTGATTCAAGCCAATTTAATATAATGAATCTAATTCATTTAATTAAATTGATTCAATGAGTCATAATCTAAATTAGACTCACATGAATCAAATTGAGTCCAACTCAATTAGTTCAATTAGGATTACTCTTAATCCAATTTGATTCATCACATGAATCTAATTCTCTTGGTTCATCATATGAACCTAATCTCAATCTAATTGTCCTTTGTGTGTGACCCTATAGGTTCTTATAACATTGGCAATGCTCCTAAACCAATTTAGAAGTATAAGTAATGAGCGGTATCTAGCAACACATCATTACTACCCAAGTTATAAGAATGTTGAGATCCAACATCACCTTGTGACTATTAATTGTGACTCCTCACAATATATGACATTGTCCTTCTATCCTAGACATCTAGATTGATCAATGTGAGGCATAGACCGTGTCATCCTCTAATCAATCTAAATCTTGAACTCCAAGTAGACTCACTCAATCAAATGAGCTCAATATCTCATATTGACTCATTTGGGCATGGCCATGCACTTAGTGGTCTCACTCTATCAAGAATATCGATGTCACTCCCATCATATAGGAGGGATAGATCCCATCTACATCACTCACATCCCTCTGCATAATTTGTTACATACCCAGTAATCGCCTTTATAGTCCACCCAGTTACGGGTGACGTTTGACGAAGCCAAAGTACGTAACTCCTTATGTAGGGAACCATGGTGACTTCAGGTCCAAGGACTAGTAGTCATACTAATAGCCACATGAGAAAGTATATGACACTCATAAAACGATCCTTGATACTTTCTCATGGCGGGTCATTCAGTATACATTCTCCAATGCATACCCATGTGCCAACTTGATATCTCCATATCCATGACTTGTGAGATCAAGTCATCGAGTTGACCTACATGCTAGTCTCGTCGCATTAACATTGCCCCTGAATGTTAATACTCGATTAGGAATGATTAAGAGTAGTGTTCCCTATATTATCTCACTATCGATTCGACAATCAATTGATATAGGTAAGAACCTTCTACTCAAGGATGCTATTATATTTAGTTATTTGGCACTAATACAAGTAAGTATTGTTGGATCGTGAAACGTCGATAGAGGGGGGGGGGTGAATATCAATTAAAAAAAACTGTTTAAAAAGAGTTAAGCGCAGCAGAATTTAAAAACAATAGACACAGTAATTTTTACTTCGTTCGGAGCCTGTGACGACTACTACTCGAAGGCCCGTACTCCGTGAGTATTTTCATTGGGTAATTTACTAGCAATTTGATAAGATAAGTACAAAGGCAGTACAAGAAATGCTAATAAACAATAAAACAAAGCTATACCGACAGAAGGAAAACTACAAAGAAAAGATCACGTTGTCGGAGCTTCGTTTGCGTCGTCGGAGCGCAGAGCAGCAGAGCAAGAAGTCTAAGAGTTTTGAGATGTTCTTGAAGCTCCACCCCTGGGGCTTCTTTTATATGCTGCTCCGGGCGCCTGGATCCCTTCCGGGCGCCCTGATGCGACGTGGCAGGTCTAATCAGTGAACTCCACATGACGACGACTTGGTTTGGATAAAATTCACCTCCGGGCGCCCGGACCTCCTATTTCCAGAAAGTCCTTCTCCTGCAAAATAGAGTTAGTCCGAGACAAATATATATCCTGTAAAATAGATTGTTAGCACAATTAAAGTTCAACAAAGTAATAGAAAAGAGTATGACTTAGATTCCGTCTTTCCGAGACCGGAATCTAGTCACGATCTCGACTTAGATATCCGAAATGGATCTAAGCCGGATCGACGCCTAATGTTTTCTTCCCGAGAACGCGTCCTCGTAGTCACTCCCCTCCAGTGACTTACCTCACTTACCTGCCAGACGTCCGGTCAGCCCGTCGACACGTCTGGACTTCGTGCCAGCTATCCGGTCAGCCTATCGACCTAGCTGGACTTCGTGCCTAAGCGTCCGGTCAGCTCGTCGACCCTCTTGGACTTCGTGCCAGCTATCCGGTCAGCCCGTCGACCTAGCTGGGCTTCGTGCCAGACATCCGGTCAGCCCGTCGACCTGTCTGGACTTCTCCTGCACACTCGATCAAAGTGTCAAACAACAACAAACTAACTTAACCTGATTTGTCATTCATCAAAACCTGGGTTAAATCGTTAGTGCTAACCGCACCAACAATCTCCCCCTTTTTGATGGAATGACAACCTGGTTAAGTTAGTGAAAACCTATTCAAGAAACAACATGTGGTTTTTAAGTTAGTTAGTATTGTATTTTCAGTTTGGTTTAGCTAACTTAACCACCTAACCCTCCCCCTTTGTCATTCATCAAAAGAACTAATGTTAAGTAATCATAGATACAGACAAGGTAAAAAAAATGTCAAGTTAACCTAGGAGAGTTTAAAAGATAGTTTTACCTTTACTTCTTAAAAAACTAAGTCTTGAAAAATAGCTGATTTATAATTTAGTAACTTTGAAAAATAGCTAATTTTTCAAGTATAATTTTTAAGGTCAAAGTAAAAAAATTCAAGTTTTTCAAACATAAGTTTTTCAAAAACCAAAATTCCAAAACTAAGTTTGAAAAATCTATTTTTCAAAACTGATCGAAATTTATTTTTCAACACTAAGTTTGTAAAAGATTCAATTTTCAAAATTGAGGAAAATGATTTGGAGAAGCTTAGTTTGTAAACTTAAGTTTTGAAAAATCTAATTTCCACAAATTTCAATAACAACGCAATTTTTAAAACTAATTTTTATAAAATTTAACTTTCAAATCAAATTGTCAAAATTAAGTAAAATCAACTTTTAAGAACTAGAGTCAGGACAATTTTCAAAGTTAAGTTAAATTAAATTTAAACTTTACTTTTAGTTTTCAAAGGAGTTTGGTAAAACTAATTTTGGTAAAGTAAAATAATTTTTAAAATGAAGGAGTTTTCAAAAATTTTGTAAAATTCTTTTTCCAAAATCAAATTTTCAAAGTTCAAAGGTACTAGTTTCAAAACCATGATTTAAAATACTTGAAAAGTTCAGTTTTCAAAGACTAAGTAAAAAGGATAAAAAGTTTGTGATTTAACACAAACAATTTTGAGTTGATTTCACAATTTTAAACAAGTTGATTTTGAAGATTGATTTTTAAACTTTGATTTTCAAAATTAAGTTTAAAATTCAATTTGAAAAACTGAAAAAAATTAAGTTTAAAATTTAATTTGAAAAACTGAAATAGTTTTATTTCTCGCCCTGAACCTGACATTAAAATAAAGCTTTTGAAAATATTTGCTAAGAATTTTTAATATAAGATTTTCAAAGTATATTTTTTTTTAAATTAAATTGAGGTAGAATTTTCTAAAGAGACTTTAAAGAAAAAATAATACTTAAGGAGATAAAAAAAAAATCTCCCCCTGAATTTGATACTCCTTTAATTTATTACTCTCCCTCTTAAGGTAATACTAAGGTTTGATTGTGTTAAATTTCAAAGCCCTAACACATTTGTCTAATTTAGTAACACTTATATTATTATCTCTGTATCCTTGGTATAAATGTTTCTTTGAGTTTGAATAATCAATAATGAATTTTAGATTCAGGCGCATAACTTTAGTTTAAGGTTAAATAAGATAAGATTTTATTAATTCAATAACAGTTAAGCATTATCATTAATTTATTGATTAGTTTTTACTTGATTTAATAATTTAAGACTTAGAGAAATAATTTAAATTTCATATTACTTGATTGAGTTGGTCAATGAAAGTGTTAGTTATAATTATTATTATTATTATTTTTATTTATTTATGGGATTTTTAAAGAGATTTCTAATGGGATTTCTAAAACATCATTTAAAATGATTTTTATAATATGTTTTATGTCAATTAACATACATTTGATTTAGTTTTGATCTTAGATTTAAATTAATATTAGTGGTTAATTTAAGTTTAAGTTTAAGTTAAAATTTTAATTTTAATTGTAATTTCAATATTAAGTTTTAATTTTAGATTTAATTTTCAGTTAAGTTAAATTTAAAAAAATTTTAAGGTAAAAATGATGTTTAAGAAAAAATGAATTTAAAGTTAAAATAATAATTTTTAAAGTGAAAATAATCTATAGAAATAATTTATTATTATTACTATTTTATTTAAGTTAACAGAATTAGAGTGAAAAAATAAGAAGAATTTTTCAAAATGATACATAGTTTTCAAACGTTTTTTTTTAAAATAGTTTTTTTAAATGATTTTTAAAAGTTTTTAAAATAATTTTTGATACAATTTTTAAGTTAAAATAATCTTAAAAATATTTTTTAAATTAATTAAAATAATTTTTAGGTTAAAATAATTTTTAAATAATTTTGAAGTTAAAATAAATAATTTTTAAGTTAAAATGATTTTAAAAATATTTTTTAAGTTAAAATAATTTTTAAAATAATTTTTAAATGAGTTTTTCAATAATTTTTAAATGAGTTTTTAAAACAATTTTTAAATGAATTTTTAAAATAATTTTTTAAAATAAATTTTTAAAAGAGTTTTTAAATAATTTTTTTTTAAAAAAATTTGAAAATAGTTTTCAAAGAAATTTTTTAGAATAATTTTTAAAGAATTTTTTAAAAGAGTTTTTAAAGAATTTTTAAAATGATTTTTAAAAGTTTTTGAAAATAATTTTTTAAAAGAATTTTTAAAATGATTTTTTAAAATTTTTTTTTTTAAAATAATTTTTTTAAATAAGTTTTAAATTATTTTTAAAATAATTTTTAAAAGAATTTTTTAAAATGATTTTTTTTAAGGTTTTTTTAAAATATTTTTTTTTTAAAATAAGTTTTAAAAGTTTTTAAAATAATTTTAAAAGGAATTTTTAAAATGATTTTTTTTAAAGGTTTTGAAAATAATTTTTAAAAGGATTTTTAAAAGTTCAATAAAATTTTTGAGTTATGAAAAATTTAATTTTAATTGTAATTTGATTTAATTTAACCTAATTTAAATTTAAATATAATTTTAATTAATTTAATTAATTAATTTTAATTTTAATTAATTTTATTTTATTTTATTTAGTTGATTTAATTTTATTAATTTAATTTTAATTTAATTAAGTTAATTTAAATTTAATTTAAGTTTAATTAATTTAATTTAATTTTAATTTTAATTTAATTTAGTTTAATAGTCATCTCACCCGATCTAGATTATCAATCACGAAATCCTATAATTTTGTGAGATGAATTAGATTTAATTACAGAGTTTGGTTTAACTTGTGTTAGATTCAGGTTTAGCTTTGGTCTCAACAAATAGGCATTCTTCGGATAAACTTCTAAGCTTGGTGAGTCACTTGGACGCCATTAGAAGTAACCAACCTTTCGAGGTTTTCCGAATAGTCCTATCCACGAAGCTTAGTACTAAACCTTGGTCTAACTAGTTAGGATCCATTTAAGGGTAGCTTCGGTCAGTTCCACTTGGCCAAATGCACCAAATCGAAGCCATATCTTTCTAGACATGCGATGCCCAAGCTTCCCCAACGTACTATCATCCAAAACTTCACCAGTACTACTTGTCAAGTTAAACTTTTGTCCCTATTTATTCTATTCCTAACTACCCTGCCAGGTAGTCTACTCTTATTTTACCCATGTCGGGTAGATTAATTTTGGAGGTGCCAACTATTCTGAAGTCTCCCTTGAATTATTGACCTTTAATTTAAGGTTTTTTGTATAATTAGAGTTGATTTTAGTTAAGTTTGAATGTTTAATTTGTAATTTGTAATTTTAAGTTTTTAATTTTGAATTAATTAAATTGGTCAAATTATCTTTCTTTAAGAAAGTGTATTTAATATTTGAATTTTCTTTCAATTTTAATTTTATTGGGTAAATTAGATTATCTTTCTCTAATAGCTTATTTTTAAAGTTTAAGTTTTTATTTAAATTTGAATTAACTAAACTGTTTGAATTATATTTTCTTAACGGTTTTTCTTTTAGCTTTTTATTAATTGTTAATTTTGAAATTTCTAGATTATTTTTGTTTAATATGTTATCTTTATCAATTAATTTTAAGTTTGTTAAATTCCATTTTGATTTTATCAAAGTGTTTGATTTTATCCTTATATTTTCTTTGTCTTTTAAATTGATATGGTTAATTGAATTTATTAGATTAGTTTTATCTTTAAAGTTTAATTTTTTATTAATTAAATTATCTTGGTTTTGGATAGCATTTTCTAGACTGATTTTATCTTGATTATTAAATATTTTATCAAGGTATTTATTGATTTTATCCATTTTCTCATTTTTTGCATTTAAATTCAAATTTATTTTAATGTTTGACTTATTTATGTCTAAATGCTCACCTAATTTTAAATTTTCTGAATTAATTAAATTATTTGAATTGATTTGGTCATTGTTCTGTTTGACCAAGTCTAGGTTGATGCCAAATTGATCAGAGTCTAGATTATTTTGTGTAACTCGAAAATTCTCAAAACTATTTTAGAAATATTGTATGATTTTTCTGGAATTTTAGAATATTTTTATGGAATTTTTTAGAGTAGCGGAAGTACAAAAAATAAATAGAAAACGAAATAGCTTAAGCGAGGATTGAACCCGAGACCTATGGGTCCTATGCCTTATGGTGAACCATGGTAACCAAGTGAACCCAACGGGGCCGTGCTGAAAGGAAAGGGAAACAATTTCATTTAAATTAGAGTTGGGGGAATTAATTCCGTAAAAATAAATAGGAATTAATAAGTGGGGAGATGAGATTTAATCGGCAACTTCTTCCTTCCTCACCCTAGCCACGCCGCAACCCTCCTTCTCCTCTCCTTCTTTCGGCGCCAACCACAAGGAAGGATAGGGCTCCACCCAAGGGCACTTTCCGGCGACGACTTCGACACGGGGACGCTCCCCTCCGCGAGAGGAACACGAAGACGCGAGAAGATCGTCGAAAGGATCATCTCCTCTGGAAATCTAGCGATTAGAATCGTAAGAAACTTCGAATAGGAGGTAAGAAACCCCTCACCTGCAGTATAAGTAGTTTCCGTTTGAATGCATGCTTCTAGATTAGTTATACTCGGATTTCTGTCGACATCTAGGGTGTATTTAACCCTCCTCGCAGCTTTAGGGATTAGTCGAGCACCTCTAGATGGGCCGGACGCGTTTTCCCTCTTCAGTTTGAGGTTTTAGACGTTGTCGGGTGCCTAGAGGCGGTCTCCCTATTAGAGAGGAGAGTTAGAGCACACCAAATGCTCGATAAAAAGACTAGGACAACTTTTGATTCAGTGGGCATTTATTCAGCTCAGTTAAATGTCGTATAACCGTATTGATCCAGCTAATTAGCTTTATTACAGCTTTCATGGGACTAGATGTCCAATGGTTGGGCTCCCACAGTCGCCTCTAGGTTCAGACAACCTAGCTCTAGGTTCAGATTGTAACGACCCACCTTTCTACACTACTACTATTCTCTAAAGGTGGACGCTACTTGACTACTAACTCTACTTAACCGGTATGATTAAAAATCACATTGAAACTCTACCGAAAAATTCGGCAGAGTCTCCCCTGTACCGGTGACCAAATCCACAATACATAAAAGATATACACAGCCACATGCGGCTGGATCACAATATTCTTCACAACCATGCATTAATAAATCATATTCTAATCAAAAACTAAACTAGCAATAAGAATTAAACTCAAAACTCTCAGAACAAAGCATAACAAGCTACAATGCACTTCAAACTCAAGCATAAACTCATGGTTTCATAATGGAAATAAGGAAAATGAACTAGACATAAACTCTAAATGAATAAATCTTGCTAGTCCCCTCTGGATCCCTCCATAGTTTAGCCACCACACACATCCATCATCACCACCACCCTGTCGCCTCCCTTCATATCTTAGCTTTTCCTTTATCTACAGTAGGAGGAAAGAAAACAAGATCTATAAGCGAAAACGCTTAGTAAGTACTAATCTATCTCACAAAACTCGAAATGCATAAATGAAATGCATAAGTACTGAAACTGAAATACTAAAACTATCTGCATATGCTC
The DNA here is from genome assembly GCF_018446385.1 of Zingiber officinale. Taxonomy (NCBI): domain Eukaryota; kingdom Viridiplantae; phylum Streptophyta; class Magnoliopsida; order Zingiberales; family Zingiberaceae; genus Zingiber; species Zingiber officinale. Next base: position 48,803,696 of record NC_055990.1, read on the forward strand.
ATGGTATACAGAAAATGAACTAGATACAAATCATACTCAGTATCCAGCAGAATAACAAGAAACTAACTATGTAAACTTAGAATTAAAGAAACTAACCATTCTTATTTATTCTAAGCATGTAACTTGTTTCCTTTCTTATATCCTTGTGTTAGAAATTAACCTTTTAATTCCTATCTTTTACTCGCTTCTTCTTTCTTTCTTTCTTAACTTTTCTTTTCTTTGGTTTTCTTTTCTTTGGGGCCCAGGCTTAGTACCATCTCATGCGCGTTCCCTAATAGGTTGGGGTTGCGAGCTACCAATCCTAAAAGAGCAGACCTCGGTCTACCAGGGCCAAGACCACGGAAATGGTCACCTGGATTTGTTTAACGACAAGCTCTTGGATGTCGGGTACTAGCCTCTTGCTTGACTTACTTGTTATCTTTCTTACTCTTTTATCTTCCTTATTATCTTTTATTAAGGATTGTGGGAGTCCTTTAAATATACTTAACAAGTATGGGTGTATAATCAACTAACCATGCTATATAACAGAATAAAACAAGTAACTTAAAGCTTACTGATCATGCTAAAAGCTAAACTAAAGAAAGCAATTTAAAGCCTTTGAATCATACGGTGAAAACATGGCAAAGGATGCTATTTTAGTGCTTCTAAACATGCTGTAAAAATAGGCAAAGAATGCTACTTTAATACTTCTAAACATGCTGTAAAAATAGGCAAAGAATGCTACTTTAATACTTCTAAACGTGCTGTAAAAATAGGGCATAGAATGCTACTTCAGTGCTTCTAAACATGCTGTAAAACTAGGCAAAGAATGCTACTTTAATACTTCTAAACATGCTGTAAAAATAGGCAAAGAATGCTACTTTAATACTTCTAAACGTGCTGTAAAAACAGGGCATAGAATGCTACTTTGAGCTTTCTAAACATGTTGTTCATGTCCGGTTATTTGCACTAAAATCTGCAAAGTTAACATAAGATGGAATACTTAAACACATGCTAAAACCCTTAAAGTTCCTTCTCCTCTTCTATATCAAACTCACGGCAGAAAAAAAGAATTAACCAAGCTAAGGCAGCAAAAAGGGAGATTTCGCCAGGATTATCTAAACTTGGAATGCTACAAGATCAAGGGTTGTTTATGCCCATCCGATTGGCCCAAAAGGAAGCAACCTTGCTGGAATTTATGGGCAGTAGGTAAATGCACAAGGATACAACACTGAAAGCTAAAGGCATGCTTAAAACATAACTACGTGTTAGAGTTAGGGGCTGTTCGGTAAGTAACATCCTGCACTAATGACTTTACTGCACATATTTTAGCATGCAATTTAAACAATTCCAGAAATCACTAGAGGAAGCCAAATTCTGCTGAGGGTATTCCCAGCAAAACAAAAGCAATACCAGCAGTGCTATAAACAAAATCTCTATGTTCCATTAACACTTTAAATAAGAAACCTAACTAAATTCTTAACAAGATTTCATGCCAATAGGTAGGGTTATTCGGCTTAAAAACAGAGCAAGGAAAGAACCCATAACCAATTAAATCCTTAGCAATATAATCCCTGTTCAACAGGTTCTGTAAGCAAGGAAAGAAAAAAAAAACGAATACTCAAGGACAACCGAAACTTCCTGCATAAATACAAGTTGTCTCTGCCACTTGGGAAATTAGCTACAAAGTCCAACCGAAAACTTAGAATACATGGCAAAATATCTAAGCAGCATCTAGAGAAAAGAATGAACAGCAAACCCTAGCATCCTCTATTCGGCACTGCCAATTCTGTGAGCAAGGAAACGAAAACCAAAAACTCGGAGCTACTCCTACCACAGGTGAGTAGTACTTACCCTTGATTGCTTGGACTTACAACCGAGAGGGAGGGGTGGCTAGGGTTCGGCGAGAAGCTCACGGTCTTAGAGTTCTCCTTGTGTCCGCGTGTCTTCCTTGCCGAGGGGAGCTCGGATCTGTGAAGAACCCGTGGAGAAGGGTGCTCGTCGGCCGCCGGAGTGAAGCCCTAAGTTCGGCTTCGTCTTCGCACCAAGTAGCGCCGACGCCGTCGCACGCGAGAACGAGCGGAAGAAAGGATTTCAGGAGAAAAAGAAGAATAAAAATAAATTCCATTTCACTTAACCTTTTATAGCTAGGTCTAATTTTGGGTTCCCATTATACTATACCTTAAACCTATTTCTCCTCATACTTGGTTAACAAGGCGTGCGCAGCCCAGTTGGTTTGCTGTGTCCGGTTGGGTTTGGTTCGGCCGGAGGTCACGGGTTCGAGCTTCGGTTTTGACAAATTTTTGTCAAAATTTCTTTTTTTTTGTAAACATACTAAACGACCTCCAAAAATTACGTAAAAATACTCTAAAAATTTCTAAAAATCTCTAGAATATTTTAAAAGCATTTCCGAATATTTTTATGGACTTTTAGGACTTAAATAGGGAAAATTGGGTCGTTACAATCCCCCATACCATATAAAAAGTTTGTCCTCGAACTTAGAATAGCTCTGGATACTTCTGTCTCATACTGTCCTCCCGCTCCCAAGTGATTTCCTCGTGCTTCTGGTTCTGCCAGATGACCTTCACTAGTGGTACTTCTTTATTTCTCAATCTCTTGACTGCTCTGTCCACTATCTGTGTAGGTCTGCTCTCATAACTAAGATCCTCTTGGATCTGCCCTGACTGAGGCTGAATCACTTGGCTCGGGTCATGGAGACACTTCTTTAGCATAGAGACATGAAACACATTGTGTATTGCTGACATGTCTTGTGGTAAGTCCAGCCTGTAAGCTACTTTCCCAATCCTCTCTATGATCAGGTAAGGTCCTACATAGCGAGGACTTAATTTGCCCTTCTTGCCAAATCTCATCACTCCCTTCATAGGAGCGACCTTGAGGAAAACTGAATCTCCTACTTGAATTCCAAAGTGTGTCAAGATAACTCTTCTGCCGCGCCTCAATTCTCTGTCGATTCTCTGGATTGCTTGAGTAGTCTCATCTATCACCTCTCAATGCCCAACTCGCTTCTATCTCTTTCTCTCTCCGCTTCTTGCCAAAGATATGGGTGATCCGCATTTCGCCATATAGTGCTTCATAAGGTGCCATCTTAATGGTAGCCTGATAGCTATTGTAGGTGAATTCAGCTAAACACAAATACTTGCACCAACTTCCTTTGAAATCTAGCGCACAAGCTCTGAGCATGTCTTCTAAAATCTGATTCACTCGCTCTGTCTGTCCATCAGTCTGCGGATGGAAAGCTATGCTGAACTTGAGTTTGGTGCCTAGTGCATTCTGAACGCACTCCCAAAAGTGTGAGGTGAAGCGCCCATCTCTATCAGAAACGATAGATTTAGGAACTCCATGAAGTCTGACTACCTCTTTAACATATAGCTGGGCCAACTGCTCTATGGAGTGGGACACTTTGATGGATAGGAAGTGAGCAGACTTGGTCAATCGGTCTACTATTACCCATATCGCATCATATCCATTGGTGGTTCTTGGAAGACCTGTTATGAAGTCCATGGAAATGTCTTCCCATTTCCATTTTGGTATTGGAAGAGGCTGAAGAACTCCTCCTGGTCTCTGGTGTTCTGCTTTGACTCTCTGGCACGTCAAGCAGGTACTGACATACTTAGCTACATCTCTTTTAAGTCCTGACCACCAAAACCTCTGTTTCACATCTTGGTACATCTTGGAAGAACCAGGATGCATGGAATATGGTGTACTGTGAGCTTCCTCTAAGATCTTCTTTCTCAGTTCCTCATCATTGGGCACGCATATGCGACTCCCCTGATAAAGAACTCCGCTGTCTGTTACTCTAAACTCTGAGTGGTCTTCTTTCTGTATCCCCTGCTTGATCTTCTGGATGTCCGGATCTTCACTTTGCTTTCTCTGTATCTCCACAAGAAATGTAGACTCTAAGGTCAATGCAGAGAGCTGTCCTTCGATAATTTCAAGTCCAAAATCTGACAACTCCTTCTGCAGTGGCAGGGCTAGTGATGACAAAGACATCAGTGATGCACTAGATTTTCTGCTGAGTGCATCTGCCACTTTGTTAGCTTTGCCTGGGTGGTAGAGAATTTCACAGTCGTAATCTTTGACCAATTCCAGCCACCTACGCTGTCTCATGTTTAAGTCCTTCTGAGTGAAGAAGTACTTAAGACTCTGATGATCTGTGAAAATTCTACACTGGACTCCATACAAATAATGTCGCCAGAGTTTAAGTGCAAAAACTACAGCTGCCAGCTCGAGATCATGAGTAGGGTAGTTCTTCTCATAGTCTTTGAGTTGTCTGGAAGCATAAGCTATGACCTTTCCTTCTTGCATGAGTACCGCTCCTAAACCCATCTTGGAAGCATCGCTGTAGATGTCGAAACTCTTGTCGCTCTGTGGAACAGTCAGAATGGGAGCACTGATCAACCTCTTCTTTAGCTCTTGGAAGCTCTGCTCACATTTATCTGACCATTCGAATCTCTTGTTCTTTCTGGTGAGGGCTGTTAGCGGAGAAGCTATCCTGGAAAAATCCTCCACGAACTTCCTGTAGTACCCTGCTAGACCAAGGAAGCTTCTGATCTCTCTGACGTTCTTGGGTCTACTCCAGTTGTTGACCGCTTCCACTTTAGCTGGATCCACTTGAATACCTTCTTTGGAAATAATGTGACCTAAAAACGCCACCTGATTTAACCAGAACTCGCACTTTGAGAATTTAGCATAAAGCTGCTTCTGCTGAAGAGTCTGCAGTACTATCCTCAAGTGCGTGTCATGCTCCTCTGGGGTCCTTGAATAGACCAGAATGTCATCGATGAATACAATGACAAATTTGTCAAGATATTCTCTGAACACTCTGTTCATTAGGTCCATGAAGACCGCAGGTGCATTGGTCACTCCAAATGGCATAACTACAAACTCGTAGTGTCCATATCTGTTCCTGCGCTCTGGGTATATCTCTTTCTTTCACCTTCAGCTGATGGTACCCAGAGCGCAAGTCTATCTTTGAGAACACCGTCGCTCCTCTTAACTGATCAAATAAGTCATCGATCCTGGGAAGGGGGTACTTGTTCTTGATTGTCACTTGATTCAAAGCTCTGTAGTCTATGCACATCCGCATTGTCCCATCTTTCTTCTTGACAAACAACACAGGAGCTCCCCAAGGTGAGTGACTAGGGCGAATGAAGCCTTTGTCCAGTAACTCCTGTAGTTGCTCTTGTAACTCCTTCAGCTCTGCTGGAGACATGCGATACGGAGCTTTCGAAATTGGACCGGTTCCAGGAACCAATTCAATCTCAAATTCCACCTCTCTGTTGGGAGGTAGTCCAGGTAGCTCTTCTGGAAATACTTCTGGATACTCGCATACTACCCGGACCTCCTCCTGCTTGAGTCCCTTCTCCTCTTCTGCCTTTACTATGTATGCAAGAAAACCTGCACACCCTTTAGCTAACATCTGGTGTGCTGCTAGGGATGAGAGGAGCTTCTGGGTCTTCTTCCTTGGCACTCCTGTGAACTCAAAAGTTGGCTCACCTTCTGGACTAAAAATTACTTTCTTTCTGCGGCAATCCACTGAGGCACTGTACTTGCTGAGGAAATCCATACCAAAAATGATATCGAAATCCTGCATGGCGAGGACTATTAGATTTACATATAGCTCTCGGTCTGCAATTCTAACCAGTACAGCTCGAAGCCACTGATTGGATTCCATGACTTTCCCAGAAGGTAGGGTTGTCAGGAACTTGGAGTTCATACTTTCTGTAGGCACCTGTAAACTACTGGCAAAAGGTATCGATACAAAAGAATGGGTCGCCCCAGTGTCAAATAGTACAGTAGCTATGTGCTGGAAAATAACTACTTGACCTGTTACGACCGTGGAGGCACTAGCAGCTTCTTCTTTGGTGAGGGAGAATACTCTGGCACCATCAAAGGCTGGAACTGGTGGGGCTTCTAACCTTCCTTGACTGATGTAGGGTCCCTCCAATGCCGCTCCCATGTGGTGCAACTGTGCAGGCTGGCCTCCATATTGCAATGGTTGCGGCTGAGGTGCTTTGAATTTATTAGGACACTCTTTAGCCATGTGTCCTTCCTGACCACAGGAGTAACATCCAGTCTTACCCAAGAGACAGGCTCCTGGATGTGTTCTCCCACATTTGGGACAGGGAGGGAACTTGGTCTGCTTGTTTGCTGGTCCTCCCTTCTGGCCACCTCCTGTGTTCCACTGCTTCCTTTTACCTTTGCCTTTCCAGTTCTGCTTACTTGACTGTGACTTCTGGCTTCCTGCTGTCCTGTCCTCTGTCTTCACTGGCTTATGTTGTGCTCGCTGCGCTTTGATGTTGTTCATGTAATGTTCAGCAATTAACGCTCTACTGATCAATTCTTCGCCACTGGGGTCGATGAGCTCCACCGCTCACATTCTGCTATCTGTGGTCTCAGATTTCGAGCATCACTCGACTCGCTCCTTCTCTGTACTCACTAGCTCTGGATAGAGACGAGCTAGACTGTTGAACTTCTTGGCCGCTTCCTCCAGCGACAAGTCACCTTGCTTGAACTCTATAAACTCCTCGTAGTGTTTGGTGGTGATCTGCAGTGAAAGAACTCTTCATAAAACTCGACTGAAAATCAGCCCAGCTCATCCGATCAGCCGCTCTCTTGGTCTTTATCCTCTCCCACCACATACGAGCATCTCCAGACAGGCAGAAAGAGGCACACTTGACCTTCTCGACTTTTGGCCAGTCAAGAAGCTCCATAGTGCTCTCTAGTGTTTTAAACCAAGCCTGGGCATCCTGGGCTCATCGTGCTCGAGAAGCTCTGGTTTCACCACCATAAGATAAGCTTCGGTCTCGGGTGTGTGGCGGTTCCCCGAGTAGTGGTGGAGTCTCGATTACCACCGGGTCTCGCGACAACCGGAGGAGGGGAGGAACCGCTTCGGTTTGCCATCGATTGGCAATCACTTGCGCCTGCTACTTGCCTCGGAGGCGAGCAACCACTTCGTAAAGGTTGGGCTCGGTTGCTCTAGGCACTTCGTTCTTTTGAGCTGGTTCCTCAGTGTGAGTAGCACGGGGACGTCCTCTTCTTGCCATCTAATTATGAAAGGTAAAGGCTTGATATCTTACTTTAACCCTTCTAATCATACTTAAATATGAATAAATAAAAGGGAAACTAAATCTTCTATCTTACTTTAGTACTAAAAAGGAAAGTACTCTATACTGCAGTAAAAATAAGGAAAGCAGAAATAAGAAAGGAATTTAAATACTTTCTTACTTGGAGACGGCGAGGATGATGCTGATGTGTGTGTGATGCTGGAGAATGGAGCACTGCTCTGATACCAACTGTAACGACCCACCTTTCTACACTACTACTATTCTCTAAAGGTGGACGCTACTTGACTACTAACTCTACTTAACCGGTATGATTAAAAATCACATAGAAACTCTACCGAAAAATTCGGCAGAGTCTCCCCTGTACAGGTGACCAAATCCACAATACATAAAAGATATACACAGCCACATGCGGCTGGATCACAATATTCTTCACAACCACACATTAATAAATCATATTCTAATCAAAAACTAAACTAGCAATAAGAATTAAACTCAAAACTCTCAGAACAAAGCATAACAAGCTACAATGCACTTCAAACTCAAGCATAAACTCATGGTTTCATAATGGAAATAAGGAAAATGAACTAGACATAAACTCTAAATGAATAAATCTTGCTAGTCCCCTCTGGATCCCTCCATAGTTCAGCCACCACACACATCCATCATCACCACCACCCTGTCGCCTCCCTTCATATCTTAGCTTTTCCTTTATCTGCAGTAGGAGGAAAGAAAACAAGATCTATAAGCGAAAACGCTTAGTAAGTACTAATCTATCTCACAAAACTCGAAATGCATAAATGAAATGCATAAGTACTGAAACTGAAATACTAAAACTATCTGCATATGCTCATGGTATACAGAAAATGAACTAGATACAAATCATACTCAGTATCCAGCAGAATAACAAGAAACTAACTATGTAAACTTAGAATTAAAGAAACTAACCATTCTTATTTATTCTAAGCATGTAACTTGTTTCCTTTCTTATATCCTTGTGTTAGAAATTAACCTTTTAATTCCTATCTTTTACTCGCTTCTTCTTTCTTTCTTTCTTAACTTTTCTTTTCTTTGGTTTTCTTTTCTTTGGGGCCCAGGCTTAGTACCATCTCATGCGCGTTCCCTAATAGGTTGGGGTTGCGAGCCACCAATCCTAAAAGAGCAGACCTCGGTCTACCAGGGCCAAGACCTCGGAAATGGTCACCTGGATTTGTTTAACGACAAGCTTTTGGATGTCGGGTACTAGCCTCTTGCTTGACTTACTTGTTATCTTTCTTACTCTTTTATCTTCCTTATTATCTTTTATTAAGGATTGTGGGAGTCCTTTAAATATACTTAACAAGTATGGGTGTATAATCAACTAACCATGCTATATAACAGAATAAAACAAGTAACTTAAAGCTTACTGATCATGCTAAAAGCTAAACTAAAGAAAGCAATTTAAAGCCTTTGAATCATACGGTGAAAACATGGCAAAGGATGCTATTTTAGTGCTTCTAAACATGCTGTAAAAATAGGCAAAGAATGCTACTTTAATACTTCTAAACATGCTGTAAAAATAGGCAAAGAATGCTACTTTAATACTTCTAAACGTGCTGTAAAAACAGGGCATAGAATGCTACTTCAGTGCTTCTAAACATGCTGTAAAACTAGGCAAAGAATGCTACTTTAATACTTCTAAACATGCTGTAAAAATAGGCAAAGAATGCTACTTTAATACTTCTAAACGTGCTGTAAAAACAGGGCATAGAATGCTACTTTGAGCTTTCTAAACATGTTGTTCATGTCCGGTTATTTGCACTAAAATCTGCAAAGTTAACATAAGATGGAATACTTAAACACATGCTAAAACCCTTAAAGTTCCTTCTCCTCTTCTATATCAAACTCACGGCAGAAAAAAAGAATTAACCAAGCTAAGGCAGCAAAAAGGGAGATTTCGCCAGGATTATCTAAACTTGGAATGCTACAAGATCAAGGGTTGTTTATGCCCATCCGATTGGCCCAAAAGGAAGCAACCTTGCTGGAATTTATGGGCAGTAGGTAAATGCACAAGGATACAACACTGAAAGCTAAAGGCATGCTTAAAACATAACTACGTGTTAGAGTTAGGGGCTGTTCGGTAAGTAACATCCTGCACTAATGACTTTACTGCACATATTTTAGCATGCAATTTAAACAATTCCAGAAATCACTAGAGGAAGCCAAATTCTGCTGAAGGTATTCCCAGCAAAACAAAAGCAATACCAGCAGTGCTATAAACAAAATCTCTATGTTCCATTAACACTTTAAATAAGAAACCTAACTAAATTCTTAACAAGATTTCATGCCAATAGGTAGGGTTATTCGGCTTAAAAACAGAGCAAGGAAAGAACCCATAACCAATTAAATCCTTAGCAATATAATCCCTGTTCAACAGGTTCTGTAAGCAAGGAAAGAAAAAAAAATGAATACTCAAGGACAACCGAAACTTCCTGCATAAATACAAGTTGTCTCTGCCACTTGGGAAATTAGCTACAAAGTCCAACCGAAAACTTAGAATACATGGCAAAATATCTAAGCAGCATCTAGAGAAAAGAATGAACAGCAAACCCTAGCATCCTCTATTCGGCACTGCCAATTCTGTGAGCAAGGAAACGAAAACCAAAAACTCGGAGCTACTCCTACCACAGGTGAGTAGTACTTACCCTTGATTGCTTGGACTTACAACCGAGAGGGAGGGGTGGCTAGGGTTCGGCGAGAAGCTCACGGTCTTAGAGTTCTCCTTGTGTCCGCGTGTCTTCCTTGCCGAGGGGAGCTCGGATCTGTGAAGAACCCGTGGAGAAGGGTGCTTGTCGGCCGCCGGAGTGAAGCCCTAAGTTCGGCTTCGTCTTCGCACCAAGTAGCGCCGACGCCGTCGCACGCGAGAACGAGCGGAAGAAAGGATTTCGGGAGAAAAAGAAGAATAAAAATAAATCCCATTTCACTTAACCTTTTATAGCTAGGTCTAATTTTGGGTTCCCATTATACTATACCTTAAACCTATTTCTCCTCATACTTGGTTAACAAGGCGTGCGCAGCCCAGTTGGTTTGCTGTGTCCGGTTGGGTTTGGTTCGGCCGGAGGTCACGGGTTCGAGCTTCGGTTTTGACAAATTTTTGTCAAAATTTCTTTTTTTTTGTAAACATACTAAACGACCTCCAAAAATTGCGTAAAAATACTCTAAAAATTTCTAAAAATCTCTAGAATATTTTAAAAGCATTTCCGAATATTTTTATGGACTATTAGGACTTAAATAGGGAAAATTGGGTCGTTACACAGATAACCTAGAAACGGCTAAATAAAATAGTACAATTATTCAGTATTTTATTTTCAGCAGTGGCACTGTACAGGATCAGATATCCATTGGGTTGGACTCCCACAGTCGTCCTTAGGTTCAGATAACCTAGTAAACCCTACTAGATTTGGAACTTGCAATCCCGGGTCTAGCTAGGGATGCGCATACAACACGTACAGTTGCCAGGGCCCTCAGCTGCATGATTATTATTTTAATCTACTTATGTATATAGTTTTCAAAACTCGCAGTCACCTATGTAATCAGGATTTAGTTCAGTATCAGCTTAGTTTAGTTCGGTTTCAGTTTCAGTTTAGTTCTTCCTGATTGATACCATGAGTTAGTTCCATGCTTAGCTTTTGATATGCATGCTATGTTTCAGTATCTGTGCTTAGTAACTTTGCTACGTCATGCTTATCTATGTTCAATACATTTTTCAAATAGCATGTTTTCAAAACATAAATTGCATCGTGTGCATGTTTTGTGAGGTAGCTGGTTTCTTACTAAGCTTTAAGCTTACAGATACAGTTTCCTTATACTGCAGATAAAGGTAAAGGGAAAATGGACTAGCGGAGGCTGGAGGACAATGCGATGAAAATGTGTGTGGAATGAACTTGGAATAAAAGATCTGAGGGATCTAACAAGTTTTATTTATGCATTAGAACTTTCAGCAAAATTAGTTAACTGTCAGAACTTATTATTCCACACTTAGAATATTTGTATGCCATGAATTAATGAACCATGATATCATGCATTATATCATGTTTAAAATGTTAGCTAATACATGTTGAGATGTTTCTAGCTTTTATAGACTTGATGAGTATGATTTGGGCACGAAATAGTGCTGAATTCAGGGGTTCTGATTCGAAATCAGAAACCCAGATCGATCTACAGATCGATCAGAAATGGGGTTGAGCCACTGGATCGGTCAGCTGACCAATCTAGTCGCGAACAGAGAGTTAGCGTCTGTTATGGATCGGTCAGCCGACCGATCCAGATGCGAACAGAGAGCATCGGAGCTTACTGATCGGTCAGCCGACCGATCAGTGAGCCACTAGATCGGTCAACCGACCGATCTGTGTGCTCCTGGATCGGTCGGTAGACCGATCCAGCCGCATACAGAAGCAATATAGTTTATGGATCGGTCAGTCGACCGATCTAGAGTTTTTCTCCGTGCCAGTATCAAGCTGGATCGATCACTGGATCGATCCGACAGGCCAATCGATCCATGGATCGATTGAAATGCCTGATTACAGCTAGTAGGTCATCCGAGAGGCATAGATTATCTTCCCTAGCATGTGTACAACTCCTAGGTACACCTAGAATATTAAGTTCATATTTTACAGTAATCAGTTTAGTAAAATTTTAATCAATTCAGATTTCCGCAATAGTAATTTAGCATAGCATAATGTAGCGATCGACCTCACAGCCTAGTTACTAGGAGGCGGGTCGTTACAGAGTGGTATCAGAGCAGCTTCCATACTTCCTACACACGCATCAACATTGAACCTGCAGTTTTCAAGTAAGAATACCTCTACTTTAATTATGTCTTGCTTTCATGTTTATGGGTAATTATAACATTCTTATATATGATAGCTTTAACATGTTTATAGTAGCTAGTTAAATAGGATAGTAGAAATTCTACAAACATGAATGCTTTAGTTATATATGTCTTCTGTGTATCTAGAAATGGCACGAGGACGCCCAGCTAAGAGGGCACCAGCTACTGAGCCCCAGCAAGAGGCAGGCAGTTCAGTGCCTCCCCTAGATCTTACAGCATTAGTGGCTCAGTTACAACAGCAGCTAGCTGATCAGCAGTAAGAAATAGCCACTCTTAGGGCTAATCAGCAGAATACTCCCACAGTCACCCCTGAACCTGACCTTGCAACCCCAGCATTTATAGAGGTTCCACCAGTCCAGCCTACAGCACCAGCAGCCCCAGTAGCAGAGGCAAAGAGGGAAGCTTACCTGATCCAGTGGCAGAGAGTTAAGCCCAAGAATTTCTCAGGCACTAGCGAACCATGGGATGCTCAAGCATGGTTCAAAACACTGGAGAGGATGATGGAGCTTCTGGACTGGCCGGAACAGGAGAAAGTGAAGTGTGCCTCCTTCTGCCTGACAGGGGACGCCAGTATGTGGTGGGAGAGAATCAGAGCGAAGCGCCCAGTGAATCAGATGTCATGGGTTGACTTCGAGAAAGAATTCTTCGAGGAGTTCTTTCACATGCGGGTCACGAACCGCCACTACGACGAGTTCACTGAGTTTCGTCAGGGCAACCTACCCGTTGAGGAAGTCGTGAAGAAATTCAACAGGTTAGCTCGGTTGTGCCCCGAACTGGTCAACACAGAAAAAGAATGAGTCCGGTTGATGCTCAAGATGCTGAGGCCGGAAATAGCGATGAACGTGGCTGGTGGTGTTCATAGGCCACAAACCACAGAGGAGCTAGTGAGCAGTGCTCTAATCACTGAGCATTACCAGAATAGCATTAAGCAGCAGAAGCAAGTCCTCTCAGAAGCTAAAGGTCAAGGAGGCTCAGGCACTCAGAAACAGCAGGGCCACAGCTCCCACGGCTCTAACTGGAAAGGGAACTCCAGCAACAAGCGCAAACCAGGGAGTTACCCAAAAGGAGGACCAGCCAACAAACAACCCAGCTATCCCAAATGTACTACTTGTGGGAAATTTCACCCACGAGTTTGTCGCAAGGGCACAAGGGGATGCTTTGAATGTGGATAGGAAGGGCATATGGCTAAGCAGTGCCCAAACAAGACTAGCTTTCCTGCACCACAGCCGATTCAGTACGGAGGCCAGTCAGCACAGTTACATCAGATGCAGGCTGCTATAGATGGTTCCCACATCAGCCAAGGCAGACTAGAAGCCCCCTCAGCCATGACGAATGCGAGGATCTACTCACTCACCAGAGAGGACGTAGCAAATGCCTCGACAGTTGTTACAGGTCAGATTAGTATTTTTCAACAAATAGCAACTGTCTTATTCGATACTGGGGCAACCCATTCTTATATAGCCAGGGCATTCGCAAACAAGTTAGCAATACCTCCAGAGGTACTCAGTAGCCAGTTTCTTATGACGTTACCCTCTGGAGAAATCATGGCATCCACGCACTGGCTCAGAGCAGTGCCGGTCATTATAGCGGACAGAGAGCTCTTTTGCGATCTGATAGTGCTTAATATGACCGACTACGATGTCATCTTCGGGATGGACTTCTTGATCAAATACGGTGCCTCCATCGAGTGCCGTAAACAGAAGGTCATATTCCAACCTGAAGCAGAAGCACAGTTCGAATTTATCGGAGAACCCAGGAGAAAAGCCAAGAAGTTTCTCTCAGCTATGAAGGCACAGAGGTTGATGGATTCAGGGTGTATGGGATTTCTAGCACACGTGGTCAGTACCAGTCAGGAAAAGGACCAACTGCTAGCAGAGGTCCGAGTCGTATGTGAATACCCAGCAGTCTTCCCTGAAGAGTTACCAGGATTAGCACCAGACAGGGAGATTGAATTTGAGATAGAGCTCATTCCCGGTACCAATCCGATTTCCAAAGCGCCTTATCGCATGGCTCCAGCAGAACTAAAAGAACTTCATGAGCAACTACAGGAGCTACTTGACAAAGGCTTCATACGTCCTAGTCAGTCACCATGGGGAGCACTTGTATTGTTCGTGAAGAAGAAGGACGGGAGCATGCGCCTGTGTATAGACTACCGAGCACTGAACCAAGTCACGATCAAGAACAGGTATCCTCTTCCCAGAATAGATGACCTGTTCGATCAGCTAAAGGGAGCAGTAGTGTTCTCTAAAATAGACCTCAGATCAGGTTATCATCAGGTGAAAGTCAAGGAAGGGGATATACCCAAGACAGCATTCAGAACCAGATACGGACATTACGAGTTCGTAGTCATGCCCTTTGGCGTGACCAATGCTCCAGCTACTTTCATGGACCTCATGAATAGAGTATTCAGGGAATATTTAGATAAGTTCGTTATCGTGTTCATCGATGACATTCTTATCTATTCCGGAACTCAGGAAGAACATGCAGAGCACCTGAGAATAGTATTGCAGACCCTTCAGCAGAACCAGCTGTACGCCAAGTTCACAAAATGTGAATTTTGGTTAGATCAGGTGTCCTTCCTGGGTCATATCATCTCAAAGGATGGTATCATGGTAAACCCCAGTAAGATAGAAGCTGTGAGCAATTGGAAGAGACCCAAAAACGCTAGCGAGATCAGAAGCTTTCTGGGATTAGCAGGGTACTACAGGAAATTCGTAGAGGACTTCTCCAGGATAGTCTCCCCACTGACATCTCTTACCAGAAAGAACAGAAAATTTCAGTGGACAGAGGACTGCGAGAACAGTTTCAGCGAGCTGAAAAGAAGATTGACCAGTGCACCTATTCTGACTCTACCAGAGAACGCAGATAGCTTTGACATATATAGTGATGCCTCAAAGTTGGGACTAGGAGCAGTGCTGATGCAAGATGGCAAGGTAATCGCCTACGCCTCCAGACAACTCAAGGATTATGAGAGGAATTACCCCACTCATGACCTTGAGCTTGCAGTAGTGGTGTTCGCTCTCAAGATTTGGAGACATTACTTGTATGGAGCTCAGTGCAGAGTGTATACAGATCATCAGAGTCTGAAGAACTTCTTCACTCAGAAGGATCTGAATATGCGACAGCGCAGATGGTTAGAACTGGTCAAAGACTACGATATAGACATCCTCTACCACCTAGGAAAAGCAAATAGGGTAGCAGACGCCCTCAGCAGAAAGTCCAGCACTGCCCTATTATCTTTAGCAGCCATGTCACCGCCCCTACAGAAGGAGATTACAGATTTCGATCTCGAATTCATAGTTGGATAGCTCTCTACTATGACATTAGAGTCTACCTTGCTTAGTGGCATCCAGGCAGCTCAGGAGCAGGATCCTGAAATTCAGAGAATCAAGCAAGGTTTAGCAGAATCAGAAAGTGGAGAGTTCAGAATATCAGATAGCGGGGTGTTGTATTTTGGCGACAGACTCTGTGTTCCAGATCAGGAGGAACTACAAAGGCAGATTCTAGATGAGGCTCACAGGACTCCTTATGCGATGCATCCTGGCTCCACCAAAATGTACCAGGACTTGAAAAAACGTTTTTGGTGGCCTGGGATGAAGAGAGACATCGCTCGATATGTCAGCACCTGCCTAACCTGTCAGAGGGTTAAGGCAGAACATCAGAGACCAGGAGGAGTTTTGCAGCCCATCCAGATCCCAGAATGGAAGTGGGAAGATATTTCTATGGATTTTATAGTGGGACTACCCAGAACCACGAATGGTTTCGACACCATCTGGGTAATAGTCGACAGGTTGACTAAATCAGCCCACTTCCTAGCTATCAGAATATCCCATTCCATGGAACAGCTAGCTCAGTTATATCTCAAGGAGATCGTCAAGCTGCAAGGAGTCCCACGAACCATTATTTCAGACAGAGACAGTAGGTTCACCTCACACTTCTGGGAGTGTGTACAAACAGCTTTGGGCACGAAGTTAAAGTTTAGCACAACTTTCCATCCTCAAACAGATGGTCAGACGGAGCGAGTGAATCAGGTACTTGTAGATATGCTCCGAGCATGTGCCCTAGACTTCAAGGGAAGTTGGTGCAAATATCTGAGCTTAGCAGAGTTTGCATACAACAACAGCTATCAGACCACTATCGGTATGGCACCCTACGAGGCTCTCTATGGGCGGAGGTGTAGGTCTCCAATCTGCTGGTATGAGAGTGGTGAACAGAAGGAACTAGAACTTCAGACAGATCTAGTGGTAGATACCACAGCAGCTATACAGCAGATCCGCCAGAGGATAGAGACAGCTCAGAGCCGCCAGAAAAGCTATGCTGATACACGGCGCAGACCTTTAGAGTTTTCAGTTGGGGATTCAGTGTTCCTCAGAGTAGCTCTCATGAAGGGAGTAATGCATTTTGGGAAGAAGGGCAAGCTAAGTCCCAGATATGTGGGACCATACCTTATCAGCAGAAGAGTGGGCAAGGTAGCATATGAGCTAGAGCTACCCCAGGAGATGTCAGTTGTCCATAATGTATTTCATGTCTCTATGCTGAAGAAGCATATCCCAGATGCCACCCAGGTGATCGAGCCCCAGCTGGTCTAAGTCCGCGAAGACCTCAGCTATGACAGTCGGCCTACTCAGATAGTAGATCGAGCAGTTAAGAAATTGCGGAACAAGGAAGTACCACTAGTCAAAGTTATTTGGCAAAATCACACAGTAGAAGAGGCAACTTGGGAGACAGAAGCCAGCATGAGACAGAAGTACCCAGAGTTATTCTAAGTTCGAGGATGAAGTTTTTATAAGGTATGGGGGATTGTAACGCCCGAAAATTCTCAAAACTATTTTAGAAATATTCTATGATTTTTTTGGAATTTTAGAATATTTTTATGGAATTTTTTAGAGTAGTAGAAGTAGCAAAAATAAATAGAAAACGAAATAGTTTAAGCGGGAATTGAACCCGAGACCTATGGGTCCTATGCCTTATGGTGAACCATGGTAACCAAGTGAACCCAGCAGGGCCGTGCTGAAAGGAAAGGGAAACAATTTCATTTAAATTAGAGTTGGGGGAATTAATTCCTTAAAAATAAATAGGAATTAATAAGTGGGGAGATGAGATTTAATCGGCAACTTCTTCCTTCCTCACCCTAGCCACGCCGCAACCCTCCTTCTCCTCTCCTTCTTTCGGCGCCAACCACAAGGAAGGCTAGGGCTCCGCCCAAGGGCACTTTCCGGCGACGACTTCGACCGGGGACGCTCCCCTCCGCGAGAGGAACGTGAAGACGCGAGAAGATCGTCGAAAGGATCATCTCCTCCGGAAATCTAGCGATTAGAATCGTAAGAAACTTCAAATAGGAGGTAAGAAACCCCTCACCTGCAGTATAAGTAGCTTCCGTTTGAATGCATGCTTTTAGATTAGTTATACTCGGATTTCTGTCGACATCTAGGGTGTATTTAACCCTCCTCACAGCTTTAGGGATTAGTCGAGCACCCCTAGATGGGCCGGACTCGTTTTCCCTCTTCAGTTTGAGGTTTTAGACGTTGTCAGGTGCCTAGAGGTGGTCTCCCTACTAGAGAGGAGAGTTAGAGCACACCAAATGCTCGATAAAAAGACTAGGACAGCTTTTGATTCAGTGGGCATTTATTCAGCTCAGTTAAATGCTGTATAACCGTATTGATCCAGCTAATTAGCTTTATTACAGCTTTCATGGGACTAGATGTCCAATGGGTGGGCTCCCACAGTCGCCTCTAGGTTCAGACAACTTAGCTCTAGGTTCAGATAACCTAGAAACGGCTAAATAAAACAGTACAGTTATTCAGTATTTTATTTTCAGCAGTGGCACTGTACAGGATCAGATATCCATTGGGTTGGACTCCCACAGTCGTCCCTAGGTTCAGATAACCTAGTAAACCCTACTAGATTTGGAACTTGCAATCCCGGGTCTAGCTAGAGATGCGCGCACAGCACGTACAGTTGCCAGGGCCCTCAGCAGCATGATTATTATTTTAATCTACTTATGTATATAGTTTTCAAAACTCGTAGTCACCTATGTGATCAGGATTTAGTTCAGTATCAGCTTAGTTTAGTTCAGTTTCAGTTTCATTTTAGTTCTTCCTGATTGATACCATGAGTTAGTTCCATGCTTAGCTTTTGATATGCATGCTATGTTTCAGTATCTGTGCTTAGTAACTTTGCTACGTCATGCTTATCTATGTTCAGTACGTTTTTCAAATAGCATGTTTTCAAAACATAAATTGCATCGTGTGCATGTTTTGTGAGGTAGCTGGTTTCTTACTAAGCTTTAAGCTTACAGATACTTTTTCCTTATACTGCAGATAAAGGTAAAGGGAAAATGGACTAGCGGAGGCTGGAGGACAATGCGATGAAGATGTGTGTGGAAGGAACTTGGAATAAAAGATCTGAGGGATATAACAAGTTTTATTTATGCATTAGAACTTTCAGCAAAATTAGTTAACTGTCAGAACTTATTATTCCACACTTAGAATATTTGTATGCCATGAATTAGTGAACCATGATATCATGCATGATATCATGTTTAAAATGTTAGCTAATACATGTTGAGATGTTTCTAGCTTTTATAGACTTGATGTGTATGATTTGGGCACGAAATAGTGCTGAAATCAGGGGTTCTGATTCGAAATCAGAAACCTAGATCGATCTACAGATCGATCAGAAATGGGGTTGAGCCACTGGATCGGTCAGCTGACCAATCCAGTCGCGAATAGAGAGTTAGCGTCTGTTATGGATCGGTCAGCCGACCGATCCAGATGCGAACAGAGAGCACCGGAGCTTACTGATCGGTCAGCCGACCGATCAATGAGCCATTGGATCGGTCAACCGACCGATCAGTGTGCTCCTGGATCGGTCGGTAGACAGATCCAGCCGTATACAGAAGCAATATAGTTTATGGATCGGTCAGTCGACCGATCCAGAGTTTTTCTCCGTGCCAGTATCAAGCTGGATCGATCACTGGATCGATCCGACAGGCCAATCGATCCATGGATCGATTGAAATGCCTGATTACAGCTAGTAGGTCATCCGAGAGGCATAGATTATCTTCCCTAGCATGTGTACAACTCCTAGGTACACCTAGAATATTAAGTTCAGATTTTATAGTAATCAGTTTAGCAAAATTTTAATCAATCCAGATTTCCGCAATAGTAATTTAGCACAGCATAATGTAGCGATCGACCTCACAACCTAGTTACTAGGAGGCGGGTCGTTACAATTTTTGATTTTGAATTTAAATCATTTAAATCTAGATTATCATGCACCATACTTGGACGAATTTCATACTTATCATCATGTTGATTATTTAAACTACTATTAGCAGGGGTATTTTGGTAAATATTACTAACCTTGAGCACAACCCCTAATTCAGTAGGCTTCTCCATTGGATTTGACTCGAGTCCATATTTGACTTTAACTTGATCTTCTAGCTCCATCGGCGTCTCGTGAAGCTTGATCAACTAGGTCTACAGCTCATATGCATTCTTGTACTTTTCTAATCTGCATAAAATATTGTTAGGTAAAACATTACAAATAATGTTACTTACCTTTTTGTTCAGTTCTGAGTTTTGAGAAGGTTTCCTCAAAATTAGCATATAATTGATGTCTACGCTTCCTTAGAAGAATTCCATTAATCGCTTCCAGTAGTTGAAGTCTTCATGATCGTATGGTGGTGGTTCGCAGGGGTTCCGTCCTTCTAGAAGAGTCATAATTTCCCGACAAGAGAAACAAACAAAAAAATCCCAAGACTTGGTCTTGGATTAGCAGTGCTGGAGAAAGAATATAATATTGCACTAATTTCGAAAAATAATAAAATATTAATAAAATATTAATAAAAAAATATTATTCCAAAATTTTGAAAATGTAATATTTTATCAATACTTAGCAATGGTGAAAAGATGATGATGTGTTTTTCAAAAACGGTTTTGGAGGGAAAAAATGAAAGGCGTACCCCCCTTTAAAGACAAACGATATCTAATTTTTCTTTCAAAAAGTCCCCCCTTTGCCTGATTGGTGGTTGCACCAAATCAAAGTGGTACCTGCTCTGATACCACTTGTTGGATCATGAAACGTCGATAGAGGGGGGGGGTTAATATCGATTAAAAAAAACCGTTTAAAAAGAGTTAAGAGCAGCGGAATTTAAAAACAATAGACACAGTAATTTTTACTTCGTTCGGAGCCTGTGACGACTCCTACTCGAAGGCCCGTACTCCGTGAGTACTTTCGTTGGGCAATTTACTAGCAATTCGATAAGATAAGTACAAAGGCAGTACAAGAAATGCTAATAAACAATAAAACAAAGCTATACCGACAGAAGGAAAACTACAAAGAAAAGATCGCGTTGTCGGAGCTTCGTTTGCGTCGTCGGAGCGCAGAGCAAGAAGTCTAAGATCTGAGATGTTCTTGAAGCTCCACCCCTGGGGCTTCTTTTATATGCTGCTCCGAGCGCCTAGATCCCTTCCGGGCGCCCTGGTGCGACATGGCAGGTCTAATCAGTGAACTCCACGTGACAACGACTTGGTTTGGATAAAATTCACCTCCGGGCGCCCGGATCCCTTCCGAGCGCCCGGACCTCCTATTTCCAGAAAGTCCTTCTCCTGCAAAATAGAGTTAGTCCGAGGTAAATATATATCTTGTAAAACAGATTGTTAGCACAATTAAAGTTCAACAAAGTAATAGAAAAGAGTATGACTTAGATTCCGACTTTCCGAGACCGGAATCTAGTCACGATCTCGACTTAGATATCCGAAATGGATCTAAGCCGGATCGACGCCTAATGTTCCCTTCCCGGGAACGCGTCCTCACAGTCACTCCCCTCCAGTGACTTACCTCACTTACCTGCCAGACATTCGGTCAGCCCGTCAACCCGTCTGGACTTCGTGCCAGCTATCCGGTCAGCCCATCAACCTAGCTGGACTTCATGCCTAAGCATCCGGTCAGCCCGTCGACCCGCTTGGACTTCGTGCCAGCTATCCGGTCAACCCGTCGACCTGTCTGGACTTCTCCTGCACACTCGATCAAAGTGTCAGACAACAACAAACTAACTTAACCTGATTTGTCATTCATCAAAATCTGGGTTAAATCGTTAGTGCTAACCGCACCAACAAGTATAATAACCAAAACAAATCCCTTTATTTATATACAAGAATATGATACAACGAGTCCATACAACAATCATCAAATGATTGTCTCTAGGGCTCTAACTAAAACATCTATCATTTCCAGTATCTGAAGTCCTGACCAGAGAAAAGGGGTAGACTTGTGGTATTATAACCTTCTTGATGGAACATTTTAGTGAAGATCTTACAAAGACAAAAATTATGAAACTTATTCCAAGACTTAGTCTTGGATTAGTAGTGCGGTAGGAAAATAAGGCAAAAAATTGGCTCGAGTGGTGTTAAACTAATTTTAAAAACAATTCGACAAATCGATAAATTTGTCAAGAGATGTTATTAAACCAATTCTAACTTTTGGTAAAAATTTGAAAATTAAAAAAAGTGTAAGAATTTATTTTTATCAAAAATGGATGAAAAATCAATGAAAAAGAATGCTCGAATGGTAGTTGTACCGATTTAGAGAGGTCCCGCTTTGATATCAATTGTAGGATTGAAAGCACTAAGGGGTGGGTTGAATAGCGCTCGTGACTTTCATGTTCGTTCAAAACTCGAGAATAATGCATCGGAATAAAGATAAGTTAAAATAAGCAATCGCTAACACTTTGATTTACTTAATTCGGAGTCTATGACAACTTCTACTTCAAGGCTTGTGATCATCGATCACTCTCATTGGACAATCACTAACAATTTAAATAAATTACAAAAGTAATTACAACTGTGTATAAGTAACATGAACAATTAAAAAAAATACTGATGACTAAGAGGAAGAGATCTTTAACGTAGTTGTCGTCGGATCAGCTTTTAGGCATTATAGAGGCCTATTCACAGAAACACGTAGGAGTGGAAGTTGTTTGAAATGATGTGTTGAAACTGCTGGTCGAAGCCTCCTTTTATAGCCCCGTCTAGGTGCCTAGATCCCCTCCTAGACACATGGACTATACTGATGTGGTGAGCACTCGTTGAAACTTTATCCTTGAAGTTTATCCACGTCCGGGCACTCGGACCCCCTCCCGGCACCTGGACTGTTGACATGGGGTCTGCCAGTCATCGTGCTCCATCTTAGTATGTTAATAAGATTTTGGTCGTCTGGGCACCTGGAACAACTTCGGGCGTACGAACCACCTCGTTGCCTGACCAAGCACTTGCTTGGGGCTCTCCCTTGATGAAACTTGGCCGGGTGCCCAGAGCAACTTGTGGCACTCGAATCCCTTCCGAGCGCCCAGATCAACTTTTTTTCAACCTCTTCATTTACAAAATAAAGTTAGTTCAAGTAATAATATATGAATCATAATAAGTTTTAACAGCCTTTAGATAATCCGATCCTGACTTTGAGTTTCATAAAAACTCTAGGTTGGACTGATGCCTACTGTTCCCTCTTTGGGAAATATGTCCTCACCTACTCCTTTCAGGAAAGATTATATTTTGCCAGACCAGTACTCCAGACCGTTTGGATATTTTCTCAACATCTGAGACATCAGGACATCATGATGAACGTTTGATCCCTTACCCATCTTGTCTTCCGCCTGGTGTCCGTGACCCTTAGGACTTTCACCTAGCATCCTCGACCCTAGAATTTTTCCAAATATCCTCAACCCATCAAGACTTTACCCTGCCCCCCGGACTAGGACTTCGTCACCGAACCACAGCTAGGACTTTCCACCTACCTAGCCTCAACTAGGACTTTCCTTTGCTTAAGATAACTTATGACTTTCCTTCCCATTTAGTTCAACTTGTTAGAATAACAATAACCCTTAATTTTGAACCCTTTGTGATAATCAAAAACCTTGGTGACTTGCCTTGGATGAGTAGGAGATTTGGCAATGGGAACGTGTGATAGTGGGGGTTTGATGTGCGTAGAATATATACACTTTTATGAATATTTTGACACATATCTACTTGTATTTTATGAGCATAATATATTTTTATTACACCCTATTTTATTATAATGTCATATTTCTATTCCTTTTGTTCGGAGATCTACTCTTTGCTTGTTTTGATTGATAGAATGTGATTTGGAGCAAAAACGGAGCTTAAATAGAGTCTAGAGCTTCCAAAGTGTCTGGGTCGTATGGAACTCACATGGGCATGGAAAAACTAGGTTTTTCCATGTTCGAGCCGTGTGGGGGTCGTGTGGAGGCCGTGTGGAATCCACACAGCCTTGTGAAGGCCATGTCGAATCGACACGGCCGTGTGGAATCCACACGACCGTATGGAATTTTCATCACTATAGATTGAAACTAAAATAGCTATAGCTTTGTACTCGATTGGAGTTATAGCCTATTCTTTATATCAAAATGCAGATAACTTCAATATCTACAACTTTACTGAAGACTTCAACTAGAGAAAACTCCATCTTGATGGTCTAAAAGATGTTGTAATGAGATATAGCTATGCAGAGCATGTCAAGGGCATGCAAGGGTCAAGTCATGGCCATGTAAACCATACGGTCGTGTCACATTCCCAAAGAAGAAGAAGCATTTGGCCGTATGGACCATACGACCATGTCACATTCCCAAAGAAGAAGAAGCCTTTGTCCATGTGGACCACACGACAGTGTCACATTCCCAGAGAAGAAGAAGCCTTTGGCCTTGTGGACCACACAGTCGTGTCACATTTCTAGAGAAGAAGCAAAGTTAGGCCGTGTCGATCCACATGGGTTGTGTGGAAGTTCCAGAGAAGAAGAAGACGTTGGCCGTGTGGACCACACGACCATGCCATCAGACCAGAGCCAAGGTAGCACATGGCCGTGTGGATTCACACGGCTGTATCATGGCCCATGCAAGGGCTGTGCCAAATGCTATAAAAGGGGTTGTTCTCCCCTTTTCATGGATCTTTAGCTTAGGGCTTGCCCCCATTCCTTGGAGAAGGGTTCTCCCTCTTGTGGGAACCCTAGAAGCCTCATCTTCACCGATCCATCCACCTCTGGAGCAAGGGAACACCCCCAAGGAGGCCATGCTTCAAGGATAAGCACTCTCCTCTCTCTACTTCTTTATATTGGGTTGTAGTTTGCTTCTTTCTTCATCTTTAGCTTTATTTCCTTTGCTATAGAGTAGATCTCTAGATCTACGATGTAGAAGTAGCTATGATGTGATTATGGATGTATGAACTATGTATTTGAATATGTCATGTTCTATTTGTGTTATGCCTTCTATGTGTTTGATGAAGTGTGTGAATGGTGCAAACATGTAGATTAGATTGATTGTGGATTCCGTAGAGGGATACTCTAGATCGTATGACCGAGGGATGCTAGTGACAGACAGATCCCGCTAACGGGCGTTTAGCGTGTTAACTTGAAAAGAGAAGCAATTCTCTACAAGGAAGTAGGTAGTCGTAGTTGATTGTAATCCCCATCTCTATGTTTATTAAGTAGTGCATGTGTTCCTATGCTGTATGACCGAGGACGCTAGTGACAGGTAGATCCCACGAACGAACTTCATAGAAATCATTCCTATTTAATTGCAAGGGATGTTGATCTAACTACCCTACCGATTGTCCACTGCAGGGGATAGCCGGAAACTTTCTACATGTATATAAGAATGGAGGTAAGGAGATGAATAATACATAGGGTCTTTAACTAGCATCATAGTGAAATCAAAATCCTAGTACCTATCCATCCCCAAATACAACTCTCCCTCTTTGTCTACTCTTTACATTCTCTCTTTTCTTCACTCTCTCTTTTCCAATTAACCTTCGATTGTCTAGATAGCTCACCGTGCAAAGTAAACTAGTGCTTAATCAATAGTCCCTGTGGATTCCATATCTTTTTTATTACTGACGACGTAACCGTGTACTTGCGGTGACGTAACAAGTTTTGGCATCGTTGTCATGGACTATTTCTGATTAACATTAACTGATTAACATATGAGTTACTCTAGACATTTTATTTTTTTTTCTTTTTTGTATTTTTTATTTCCTTTGTTTTTAATTCTGTATTTTTTTGTTACTTCTACATGTCTATCTTGGTCTGACTATAATCATTTAGATGGGCATATTTAAACTGAACACTAGATTAAAAGCTCTATTTCAAAAGTTTGACCAAATTTCTGTTGTGAACTCTAATACTCTTTTCTGTGAGATTTATTGTGTAACTGGTTATATATATGATAAGTGTCCAACATTGTTTGACCGCCCATATAGAATGCAAGTAGAAAGAAGGGGTGTTTTCTCTAACTTTAATCAAAGGTCAGAGCAAAAGTTTTGTAAAACTTGCAAAGAAATAGGTCATTCAATCGAAAGTTGCTACAAGATACACAATTTGGGAACATCAATAGATGAACTCAATAGAAAAATAAATGAAATGGTCTCATCAAATTCACAGATATATGGCTCAGACTCAAAGGACCCCCAATTTGCTTTTAGCTTCAATAAGGGACAAGGCAACTTCGTAGATGCTATGGAAGCTCAATTATCGTCTGTGGTGGATAGAATTTTGAAAGATTTAGAGGAGCTTCAAGCTCTTCAAGATGAATCATGCAAGGACATCAAGAAAATGAATGAGACGCTTGAGAGTATAAACTCAACAAATAATAAAATTTCAGTTAATCTCTTAGCTTGGCCGGAGTCTATAATGAGAAAAATACTGTGATAAGATTGAGGATCATGAATCTGAGACTTTGATAAAGGCGTGCACCACTTTTATTCCATTACCTTCTAATATCAAAGATCTAGAAGAGCCTTCCCTTCCTACATCTGAACCAATTTACAGTCACATTATGGAGGGATGTGTAGGGATGCCCCAAGAACCACTCCCCTTGGTCGCACAACCATTAATCACTTTGAATGATGTAGGACATGAACTAGTTGATATTGAGAGTGTAGGGACTTATGCAATAGAAACAAAGTCTCAAGAATCACCTCTTTTAGTAAGACCACCACTTGAGCCACAACCTTCCTTATCTAAATGTCAAACCATGTTCAATGATTTACTTACATTAGTGATTGGTAAAAGTCAAATTTCAATTGATTTATCTACTGTTACTAATCAAGTTTTTTTAGCATGGTGGTGGCAGGATGTCTGTTGCACATAAGTCATAATGATAAGATAGTGTTGAACCTTTGAAGGAGAGTATATTTGTTGAAAAGTTGAGAACCCTTGGTAAGAGGGTTTTAAAATATCTTACCCCTCTAAGATCGAGATTTCAATAAATCTAGTGAGGTGGTCGAGCAAATGACCTTAAACAAACGGTTCTTGGGAGGTAACCCTAGTTCAATCTTATTTTCATTTTAGTTTCCTTCTAATTCCTTTTTAGTTTCTTTATTAATAATAAATCATATCCTCTACTTAATTTTTCTTGTCTATCTTATTTTTGTAGAATTCAAAGTTATGGAGGAATGTGAGAATTAGATAGAGGAGTATCTTTGGAATGTCAATGTCTCAACCATTTGGAGCTCATCACTTGGTAACTTCTCTAAACTTCATAAATCTCCTCCATATTACATTTCTAGTTTTTATTGGGACAATGAAAAGTTTAAGTCTGAGGGGATGTTTGGATTTAGTTTAGTGTTTGTCATACTTCTTAGTTTTTGCACATTTCTTGTTGCATAATAAAATTTTTACTAGTTGCATCATTCATCATATCATGATTGCTTGTTCCTTAATGCAAAACACAAGCACGTTTATTCTAGATTTTATGTGTTTTATGGGTTACTTATGGTGTTAGTATGTTTAGTAATTTATCTTTTTCTATCTATGATAGCATGAAGTGAGCAATGTTTTTACTATAAGAGTTTATGTATTGGCATTGTTTTAGGATCTCTTACACCTTACCTAGTTTTGATGGTAGATAACTCTAAAAATAGTCATGATTCATAGAACTTGATTATTAATAGTGTTTCTATGGTGACTTCTCAAATTGTATTTTAGTTACTGGATGAGGCTCGAATCATGTGAACTCATTTGGAAAAATCAAAATATCCCAACATTTACATTTATTTTCATTTGTGTTCAACTATTGCATCTTGCAATCACTTAGAAAAAAATGATGAAGAAAAAAAATGAATGAATAAGGGATGTAAAAAATAGTTGTCGTGAGTTGAAACTAGCAAGTTACGCCTTTGAGACCGAGTTAGGTTACTAGGAAAATAACTGTTATGTTTCTCTTGATATCGAGCATGCCTTTGAGACCATGGGTAGATTGAGGAGGATGAACCAAGTGTGTGGCAGGTATGTGCCTATCACCAGAAGCATAAGGAACATAGTTTTATAATGACTTGACTAGGCTTAGGGATTGATACTTGACAAATTTAGGACACTATTGTACTGAGCATGGAGAACTACTACTTAGGTCATACTCAAATAACTTTTGTATCTTGCTCACCAATGAAATCATTTTATAGGATTAGATTGATTGCTAGAGATTATGATGCACTATTTAACCACATGAGTTTAGATGTAGTTTTTGCTTGAGGACAAGCAAAGGTTTAAGTCTGAGGGTGTGATGTGCGTAGAATATATACACTTTTATGCATATTTTGACACACATCTACTTGTATTTCATCAACATAATCTATTTTTATTGCACCCTATTTCATTATAATGTCATATTTCTATTCCTTTTATTCGGAGATCTACTCTTTGCTTGTTTTGATTGATAGGATGTGATTTAGAGCAAAAATGGAGCTTAAATGGAGTCTAGAGCTTCTAAAATGTTCGGGTTGTATGGAACTCACATGGGCATGCAAAAACTAAGGGGGTGTTTGATTTGATCATTTTCTTTTTTCATTTTCTATGAAAATAAAAAATATGTTTGGTTGATAATTTTTACCTATGTTTTCCAGAAAATGAGATACCATTTTCTAGAAAATTAGAAAATGTCTAAAAGTTATTTTCAGAAAAAAAAATGAAAACATGGTTGAAAAATTGGAAAATGCGATTGAAAAAAAATGAAAATGCGGTCGAAAAGTCCTCCCGACTCTCGCGTCAATTTTTTCATTTTCTTTGACCTTATAGCCAAGTTTTTTTTCCTCCTCTCCCTTCCTCCCAACTCCCGTGTCTCCCATGTCTCCCATGCCCTAAAACGCGCTTCCGCCACTCCTCTCCCCATGCCCTAACGTCGCACTTTCGTCGCTCCTCTCCCCATGCCCTAACGTTGCACTTTCGTCGATCCTCTCCCCGTGCCCTAACGTCGCACATTCGCCGCTCCTCTCCCCGTGCCCTAACATCATGTTTCCGTCGCGCTTCCGCCGCTCCTCTCCCCGTGCCCTAATGTCGCGCTTCCGTCGCTCCTCTCCCCATGCCCTAACGTCACGCTTCCATCGCTCCTCTCCCCGTGCCCTAACGTCGCACTTCCGCCACTCCTCTCCCCGTGCCCTAACATCACATTTCCGTCACGCTTCCATCACACCACTGCTCCTCCTTCTCCCCTGTTGCTCACACACCGCCAGCCCTTGTTGGTCCCACATCCCGTTTGTCAATCTCTCCTCCTCCATATTTTTGAGCGATCCCTTCCATTCGATGCCTCCTTGACAAATTGCGTGTGTGGCCCCTTCCGTCTGTCGCCTCCTCCACAAATTGGGCATGCAGTCCCTTCCATCTATTGGGCTTGCCTCTTCCCTTCCATCATAATCTTGCTACATCAAAATTCCAGCCACGGGCATTTCTCTACACCCACCTCTACTTATTCCAGATCGGGTAAGCATCCAAAGTCATATTTTCAATTTGTTCAATGGCATATTTCAACCTTTGACTTAATCTAATATGGTATTAATTTTTAACATCATGCATCTTGTTCCTTTAGCTCAAACAATTACTTCTGTAAAATACTGAAAAATGGTGAATAATGATAAGGGAATTTTTAGAAATTTTCTGGGAATTTTTCGGAGATCGTATGGTGTAGGTCACGGGGATCAATTAAGGGCCCCGGAAAGCCTGTTTAAGGTACCACATTTAAGCAGGGAAAACTTTGGTTTTTATTTTTTTTTCTTTTTTTTTTCTTTTCTCCTCCGTCGAACAGTGCCATGTGCCCTAACCTCCTTGCGCCGACGCCGTTTCTCCCCAAAAATCGTCGCGACGGTTCCTTTCTCTACTCTATTCTTCTTCTTTGTCGCCGAATCCCATCCCCTCTCCTTTGTGCGGTGCTGATCCAATCGTCTTCCCCATTGACGGTGCCACCTCGAGTTGTTTCTCCTCTCCTCTCTACACCTTCTCCACTCGATGACACCGCCGGCTATCTCCTACTTCTTCTTCTTCTCTGTGAAGCCGAGCCCCTTCCTCCGATCGCCAAGCAGAGCCCTTCCCTCTGCCATAGCGATGACAGCTGGCCGATTTCCTCCTTCATGGGCTCACGACACCGCAGTCCTTCGGTGAGCCCTAGCTTCCGATCGCAACACCAGTCGTGCCTTCTCTTCATCGCCGGCCACCAGGTCCAACCCACCACAGATTTCCTCCTCTGTGCCCGCCATTGAGCACCGCCGTCTCTGGACCTAGCACCACCAATAGCGCCTGGGAGCTTGTTGCCATCGTCGATCGAGGGTCTCCGGTGGCCAGATTAAGGTAGGTGTTCTTTCAAGATCTTATTTTAGTTGTGGCTATTGTGCTGATGTGTGGAACAGTCCCAATAGAGTTAGGCTATGGAGTACCTGATTTCCAGGTGCTAATCCTTTCTGGCAGTAAATTCCTTGGCTGTGAATTGAAGGAAGAATTACAACGGGCTTTTGTGTGCTGTGGATCAACAAGCACGGTTGTGAAAATTTCTTGTTCAAATTTCAGCAGTAAGCAACCTTTCACCTCAGTCACTTGGATTGTGAATTGAGGTAAGGTTTAGGGTTTTGATCTTCATTGTAGATGATTGCTAGTTGTGTTAGCAATGATTGTTAACTTAGGTTTAAAATTTATCTAATGTTGTAATTAGGGTTAATGAAGCTAACCCTAGATGGTCGGTGGATTAGGAATTTGTTTAGTTATTTGTTTATATTTAACTTAGCTAAACTGTATGATTTACTACATGACTTTGATGCGAGACGAGTATCTCGACGTTGTATTTGGACCAGATTGAACTTTTCGATTGGAGGCGGGTACTTTAACTTTATGTCATTCGATATGCATAATAATGTTTTTAACATATAGCAATGATTGTGTTTCTCATTTACTTCGGTTGATCACTACCCGATCTATTACATGCTTGTTTGTTTATTTTTATGCACATCATGTTAGTATTTACCTGATCATACATGCTTATAGAGGTAGTGACACAACCATGTTATATATTATGTTCAGAACCTAGGGTTTATTTGATACCCTATCTGATCTGTGTACCTTTGATTTGATTCATTGTCCTATGGTACACATTTTATATTTATATATATGGTTATTGTTATGCTGTTCAGGATATTGCCATGTTTAGTGTCATGCATCATCTCGCATGATTGCATGTTGTGCGATAGTTTGCTCCATTATTGTCGAGCACATCGCCAGTTACATGTATTTGTATACACCACCACTCATGGGTTAGTGGTATATCAGACAGGTGTGTGGCGGTTCTGCTGTTTGGCTCCGTTGGTCTGGTGACTCAGCGTGGTAGCCGACAGACAGTTTTGCTCTGTTTGGCTCCACTGGTTTAGTGTAGCAGCGTGGTAGCCAGCAGGCAGTTGGACTCTGTTTAGCTCCATTGGTCCGCTCATGGGTAGTGTGATGCAGCGTGGTAGCCGGTAGAGATTCCTCCCCGTCATCGTGTGCTGGGAGATGAGAGCATTGAGCTCCCCCATTTATGATTTGGGGTAGGAGGATAGGTGTACTCCGATAATATCCCATCCACTCGGTCACTCATTAGGAGCAGTGATGGAAGAGTGCACGGTTGTCACAACCTTACCCACTCAGTCTCACCATTATGTGTGAGATGGCTGATTGGCGTCAGGGGTGACCATGACATTTACATCATATGCATGATGCATTTATTGCTTGTGTTTGCTGCATTTACTTGCTGCATTTATATGGATGCATATGATTGACATGCATACAGGATTTATGACACTCTCAGTCTGACGACCCTGTTGTACTTATACCCTGGTCCTAGTTAGTACAGTTTTTTCCTGCTTGTTTCAGTTGCATTTATCCTTCTTGTATCAGGAGATTGTACGCATGATTAGTGCTGGTTGTTATTTTCTTTATTATGCATATCTGTTGTTACCCGCTGAGTTGTTGAACTCACCCCCGTGGACACTATTTTCATGTACCAGGTTGTTTACGGAGTCGCTTGGAGTATCCTGTCTGCCGGTCCCCATGTCACATCAGAAGACTTACAGTTTCTCTTTATGTTTTATTTGATTTATGTGTCAGTGTATTTAGCTTTTGTGCTTTGGTTTTTGTTTCTGGAGTGTGGTAGTTGTTACATGGTATTTTGTATTATTTGTTGGTTGTGTAAGCCTAGCTGGCTAGCAGTCTTGTATTTTAGTTTGTATGTGTGCCCGTTGTATTTCCGCTGTGTTTTGGTTCTGGTACAGCCGAGTGGGCTGTTAGTTTTACATATAACTGCGTGGTGATGTTTTATTGTATCAGCCGAGTAGGCTGCATATAAACTGCGTGGTTGTGTGTATATTCCAGCGGTCTGTGGCTGAGGTATATTGTGCATGTAGAAATGATTCAGATTGTCTGTCGTACAGGGGAGGTACTGTCGAAATTTCTTTGGACAGGAACTTCCCCGAGGCGTGACAATTTAGTAGTATCAGAGCAGGTATACGATACTTGTTATGTGTTCTGGATTTTCGAGATTTATCTGATACTAATTTATTTGGTATCAGAGCTCGGTTTACGAGTCTTATTTCTGGTGTTTCGGATTTCGTGTTTTAGTCTTCTCGATGTGACTTTTCGAGTTTTGGGACCTGGTAGCGGTAGGACATCTCCAAGCTGTAGGAGGTAGTTGGTATAATGTTATCCTACCTTGTGTTAGTATATGCATTGTTGACTGTGATAGTTATGACATGTATTGGCATTTTTTATTGGTATCTGTCTGATGTTGTAGCCCATATTACATGTGATGGGTTAGCCACTGATGATGATCGATTCTATTAGAGATCAAGGATTACAGTTTCTGGTGATTTTTCATATCATACACCAGTAGTTTTATCTTCTGTTACTACTAGTTGGTTAGCAGATTGAGGCGCATACCAGCCTCTGCTATTATTAGCTGGGTAGTGGATAGTATCTATATCTTCATGTTGACCTAGCAGTAGTATACCATTTTATCTTAGTTAATTTCATGAGTAAATATTGATTTACTCTTGTTAGATCGGTCAGTAGAAGACTGATTTACGTTTGTCGACTTGGGTAGTCGTAGATCGATATACCTTTGTGATTGCGGAGGATTAACGTACATTTGTTAGATTTAGATAGTCGATCACCGATTCATTATTTTGGTTGGTCCGATCAGCAGGGGATCGACTTACTCTATTTTATAATTTGATCAGTCTATAGAGGATCGATGTATCCTATTCCATGTGGACTTTCATTTTTGACTGTATGTACCTAGTTGGATAACATAGAAGGTAGCATGGGGAATGCCAGGTTGATTGGATTAAATATGCTGATTCTGCATATCTATGTGGTGTGTACTTATGATTATTATGTGTTGTAGGAGTGTTATAATGGACGGTCTAATTGTATGTAGTGGGTGTATACTTTTCCAGTTATGATTGTTGTGGGTTTCTAGTAGATTATACTCGAGTGGTCTGATTGGTTTATTTGAGGTATTTTGTCTATTAAATCTATATTGTGAAATGTACACATGTGTTTGAGTATTTTATTGAAGGTATCTTATCGATTTAATCTGAGTTGTGATATGTGCAGATGTGTTCGGTGTAATATTTGAGGTATCTTGTTCATTATATTTGTTCTGTGTGTACACTCGTGTCGATTATGATTTTTTGGAAGTATTACGTTGATTATACTCTTGGCATAGGTGTATATATGTCATATGAGTGTTGTTTGAGGGTGTATTGTCGATTATACCTATGTTGATATATGCACTCGGGTTTGGTATACATTATTGGAGGTATCACGATGATTTATACCTATGTTGTGAGTATGTTTGGTGTGTACTAATTTGAGGATTATGTCGACCATACATATGTTGTGTGTGCACGTGTGCCAGGTGTATTGTTGGTAGCATCATGATGATTTTACCTATGTTGAATGTAGAGTATTGAGTGTCTACATTATGTTACTAGTTGTATTACCCTGTCAACTAATTCTCCTATTAGTGGGTGACCGACCCACTAGGATGATGATAGAGTTGACTATGGATTTGATTTGCTTACGAGGTTGTTATACCCTAGGCAACTCACAGTGATCTATGGTAGAGAGATCTCGTGCAGTCTCTAGCTGGATAGTTAGGTGCCTTGGGCACTTATGTATTGTTTGTGGTGGAGTGTTGCTCCCACACATGTTATGGATTGTTTGTGGAGGAGCGTTGCTCCCACATATTGCGGATTTCGTGTAGCGGAGCATTGCTCCCATATTTAATGCAGATACATATTTCGGATTATTTGTGGTGGAACGTTGCTCCCACATATGTGGTATTTCGTGTGATGGAGCATTGCTCTCACACTGGAGGATCTATTCTTTGGTAATTTATATCGTTGGTGATCAGATTCCTAACTTGTTGTCGGGGATCTTATGGTTAGGAATGTCTGTGATACGGACATTATGTGTCTTGGTTTTACCATTAGGACTTGCGGAGCTTTAAATGTTTTCAGGGACTCGATGTATTTGGTATTCCTAGGATGTTTGGATCGGTTTCCATTGTCTTTGTTGACGATGTTGTGATCTATTACGGATCCGAGGTGAGTCTCGTACACCATCTTCGCATAGTTCTAGAGATGTTTCAACGGAAACGTCTATATGTGAAGATCAGTAGTGCGTATTTTGGTTATCTTCTGTGAGATGTTTGAGACACATGGTCGCCAGTAGGAGTATACCGTGGTTCCACAGGAGATAGAGGTTGTTACCGTTGGGAGTAGACGGAGTTTATAGAGGAGGCTCACAACTTCCTTTGTTTGGCTCGATATTTCCGGAGATACGTTGAGGGTTTCTCTCGGATTGCTATGCCACTTACACGCCTAACTAGGAAAGGCGTGAAGTTCACTTGGACTGAGGATTGCGAGACCAGCTTCCAGGAGCTGAAGCGGAGACTAGTGTCAGCTCCGATTTTGGTTTTACCTTCTGGAGAGGACGGATTCATGCTCTATACCGATGCATCTCTACAGGGTTTGGGGGCTATTTTGATGCAGCATGGCAGGGTAGTCTCCTACTTCTCGGTAGTTGAAGGAGCATGAGGAGAACTACCCAGTACATGACTTGTGGCTGATCATCATTATCTTTGCTTTGAAGATTTGGCGGCATCATCTATACGGTATTACCTTTTAGATTTTTACAGACCATAAGAATTTCAAATATCTGTTCACTCAGAAGGAACTTAATCTCTGATAGAGGAGATGGATGGAATTCCTGAAGGATTACGATTGTACCATTAGCTATCACCCGGGAAAAGCTAATGTGGTTGTTGATGCACTTAGCCGGAAGTCCAGAGGGACTTTAGTTTGCCACCGAGTTGTGGTCACAGATTTGATTCAGGGTTTCTACGAGTTAGGCCTTGAGGAACAGGAACAGACAGAGCAGGGTATTCTGGTTACCATGGTTGCTCAGTTGTCGATCAGGACGAGGATCCGAGAGGCCCAGGCTGGTGATCAGCATTTGTAGTTCGTTTGCAGCCGGATAGTTTCTGGGCAGCAGACCGAGTTCACGCGAGGTGAGGAGGGTATTATATACTTCCGAGGCAGATTAGGCATACCTCAGTCTCACCCAGTCTTACAGGAGCTACTTAAGGAGGCTCATCGTTCTCGATTTACGATCCAACCAGGCGGTACCCGTATGTACCGAGATATGAGGCATTCCTAGTGGTGGAACGATATGAAGAAAGACATCGCGAAATTTGTAGCGAGATGTCTTGTCTGTTAGTAGGTGAAGGCCGAGCACCAGAGACCTGCCGGATTACTTCGGCGGATTCCTATTCCTTAGTGGAAATGGAAACTTAATACCATGGACTTTGTGGTGGATTTACCGAGGACACGACGAAGCCATGACGTGATTTGGGTAATCGTTGATCGATTAACCCAATCCACGCACTTTTTAGCGGTCCAAAAGACTGATTTCCTGGATCGATTGACAGATTTGTATTGCCGGGAGATCATCAGATTACATGGTGTCCCTTTGACTATTATTTCGGATAGAGACCCGCGGTTCACGTCTCGATTCTGACAGAGTCTGCAGCAGGCCTTGGGCACTCAGCTCCGATTCAGTACAGCTTTCCATCCGTAGACAGATGGACAGTCAGAGCGGACCATTCAGACTCTAGAGGACTTGCTGAGGGCATGTGTATTAGATTTTGGAAGCAGTTGGGAGGACCATTTGCCATTGGTAGACTTCGCCTACAACAACAGCTTTCATTCGGCTATCCAGATGGCACCGTTTGAAGCGTTGTATAGTAGGTCTTGTCGGACACCCACCCTCTGAGATGAGGTTGGAGAGGTCTCGCTATTGGGACATCATAGAGCTCAACAGGAGGGTAGAGTTGGTCTGTAATATCAGACGGAGGATGTCAGAGGCGCAGGACCGCCAGTAGAGTTATGCTGATCGGAGACTCAGACCTTTGGAGTTCTCTATTGCCGACCAAGTATTTCTGCGAGTTTCACCCACGAAAGGGGTGAAGAGATTTGACCTCAAAGATAAGCTAGCTCCACGATATATTGGACCTTTTCAGATCTTGGAGAGAGTTGGAGCGGTAGCTTATCGTTTGGCGCTAGCATCGGCTCTGCCAGGCGTGCACGACGTATTTCATGTATCTATGCTGAGAAGATACGTACCCGACCCGACACATGTGCTGACAGATCTCTCAATTCCCGTTCAGTCTGACGTCACTTATGAGGAGATTCCGGTACGGATTCTGGACCGGAAAGAGCGTCAGTTGCGGAACAAGACTATCCGGCTGCTTAAAGTCGGATGACAACATCATTCGGACGAGGAGGCTACCTGAGAGTTTGAGGATACTATCCGAGCTGATACCCCCATCTTTTCACTTGAGGTATGTGATTTAATTTACCGTTCAGCATTTATACTCTTTACCTGTTGTTAGTATTTGCTGATGGTAGATAACTAAATTTGGGGACCAAATTTTTATTAGTGGGGGATAATGTAAAATACTGAAAAATAGCGAATAATGATAAGGGAATTTTTTGAAATTTTTAGAAATTTTCTGGGAATTTTTCGGAGATCATATGGTGTAGGTCACGAGGATCAATTATGGGGCCCGGGAAAGCCTGTTTAAGGTACCACATTTAAGCGAGGAAAACTTTGGTTTTTATTTTTCTTTTTCTTTTTTTTTTCTTTTCTCCTCAGCCGAACAGTGTCGTGTGCCCTAACCTCCTTGCGCCGACGCCGTTTCTCCCCAAAAATCATCGCGACGGTTCCTTTCTCTACTCTTTTCTTCTTCTTTGTCGCCGAATCCCATCCCCTCTCCTTTGCGCGGCGCTGATCCGATCCTCTTCCCCACTGACGGCGCCACCTCTGTAATGACCAAAAATTCCTCATTACGAGTCCTAATAGTACGTAAAAATATTTAGAAATGTTTTAGAAAAATTTTAGAGATTTTTAGAAATTTTTAGAGTATTTTTAAGTAATTTTTGGAGGTCATTTGGTATTTTTACTAAACGAAAGAAGTTTTGACAAAAATAATATCCAAGCCGAGATTCAAACCGGAGACCTCCGGCCGAGCCAACTCTTAAGTGAATCCGGCTGACCAAGTGTCCCAGCGGGTGTTGCTGATTAAAAAAGGAACAAAAATCTATTTAAGAAGTAGTTGAGAAATAGGAAATAAATTGAAAAAAAAAGAGGTGGCTGAGGAATCGAACCTGCGACCTCTAACCCGATCAAGATTTAGCAAAGCGCGGCTGACCAGGTGGCCCAATGAGCGTTGCCAATTAAAAAGGGGAATGAAATTTATTTAAGCAGTAGTTAGAAAACAGAGAATAAATGGGAATAAAAAGGGATGTAGCCGAGATTCGAACCTGCGACTCAGACCCGACCCGAACCTTAAGCAAATCCAGCGGACCAAGAATCCAAGCGGACGTATCTGTTTAGAAAAGATAGAAAAATTTATTTAAGGAGTTAACAGAAATATTAAGTTATAAAAAGGGATAAGTTGATGCTCTGTTTTCCCATGACCTAAACCATTCTCTCCTTCTCTTCTACGTACGATGGCGGAGCTCGGACAAAAAACAAAAGGGAGTTAGGGCATCATCTCCGGCGGTCGTCCAAGGTCCTAGAAGCCCTTCTTGTTCAGTTGTGAGTCCAAGAAGCAAGGTAAGTGCTCTCACCTGCAGTAAGAGTAATTCCGAGATTTCCTTTACTTGCTGCCATGAATTGAGGTTTCGGATTCTTGCTTCCTTCTTTATTTCATAGCATGTTGTAAGGGCAGTGCTCTTGATGTCTGCTGACAAGAATCTCAAAGAAAGAAATGAATTGTTTAGTTAGGCATATGGTTTAGATTTCTACAGATTTCGTATTATGCTGTAAAGATTTGTTGATTGAGGTTTTACTGCCATGTGTTTTATAAAGAAGATGAGAAGGGGTTTTAATGGATTTGGCATGTAGGTTAGACTTATTAGTTCTTATAATTAGCATCTCATAATTGGATTTTTGTTAATCATGGTTACCTCAATGGACACAGTCGGCTCATATGGAGCCTTGCAAGTTCGGTTTGTGCTAAGGAAAGGGCATGAATAATTTTAGTTCCGAGGTGTTCAATGGATTGCTGTGGCACAGTGTATGAGGAATGATTGTTCAGTATTACAGATTTTGATTTGTTTAGCATTGCAGATTTTGAATTGTTTAGGATTGTAGTTTTGATGGTTTAGCATTGGAAGATCCAATTTGATCTCTAGTATCTTAATTAGATTTGTAGATCTTTGATTATTTAGCATGAAGTTTGGTTGGAGCAATGAAAAGGGCACAAGTAGTTTCCTTGGGGTTTGTTGTGCAATCCAGTCATTCTTTGCTATTAGGCAATGAACATGAGATAGTATAGATTGGTTGTTGAGCATGTAAGTTTCGGTTAAGATCCTCTTAAGATTTTTGGTGGAACTTGTAGTGTAGATTTTTGGTGGAATTTATAGTGCAGATTTTTATTTAAGCTTATAGTGCAGATTTTAATTAAGTCTATAGTGCAGATTTTAATTAAGCTTATAGTGCAGATTTTTATTTAAGCTTATAGTGCAGATTTTAATTAAGCCTATAGTGCAGATTTTAATTAAGCTTATAGTGCAGATTTTTTTTTAATTAATCTACAATTCTTATATATAGCATGCTTAGTCTTGCTTCAGTTCATATGGGACTACGGTCCAATGGGTGGGCTCCCATAGTCGCCTCTAGGTTCAGATAACCTAGCTCTAGGTTCAGATAACCTAGCTCTAGGTTCAGATAACCTAGCTCTAGGTTCAGATAACCTAGTAAGAGTAAGATAAGATAAATCAGCTTATGAATCAGTATTTTACTTTTATCAGTGGCACTGTGATGGATTCTTAGTTGTCCTTGGGTTGGGCTCCCATAGTCGTCCCTAGGTTTAGATAACCTAGTAAACCCTACTAGATTTGGGACTAGCTACCTCGGGTCTAGTTAGGGATGCGCACATAGCAAGTACAGTTGCCGGACCCATCAGCAGCATGATTATTATTTTTATCTATTATGAAAATAGTTTTCAATCAATTACGTGAATACAGTTCAGATTCAGCATTAGCCTAGCATCAGTTTAGCTCAGCTTATGTATCAGTTCAGTTAAACTTATTATTCTGAAGTATAAAAGTATAAGTTTTGAACAAGTGAAATAAGCTTTACATGTTTAGCATTTCAGCATGTCTTGTTTCTTTTGCTATTAGATGAGCATGTGTATATTTCCTTTAAAGCATTCAGTTTTAGATTTATTTTATTCACATGCATATTCGAGTTTTGTGAGTTAGATAGCGCTTACTAAGCAATTTTTCTTATAGTTGCATTTCCTCTTACTGCAGATAAAGGAAAGGAAAAGTTATAGCAAAGGAAGGCGACAAGGAGGTGCGGATGGATGTGTGATACTTGGACTATAGAAGCCTTGGGATTTAGTATAAGAATTTATTAAGATTGTCATGTATTTAGAATTCTTTCATTTAAATTGTTACGCACATTAGACCTATTATTTGAGTTGTATAATGGTTGAATGCATGTTCAGATTAATACATATATTTCAGCATGATTAGATTGATGTATAGTTTTAGTTGTGTGAACAAGCCTGAGTAGTATGTATAGATAAGTCATTTAGTCTTCCACTGCCAGTTAATTGCATGTTTTGAGTGTTTAGAGAGTTTTAAGTATAGATAATTACATGTGTGCAATGTTAGTTAAGATAAGTTAGTAGTCCAGTAGCACTCCTCCCTCACAGACTAGTAGTGAGGAGGGTGGGTGTTACAACCTCGAGTCGTTTCTCCTCTCCTCTCTGCACCTTCTCCACCCGACGACACCGCCGGCTATCTCCTACTTCTTCCTCTTCTCTGTGAAGCCGAACCCCTTCCTCCGATCGTCGAGCAGAGCCCTTCCCTCTGCCCTAGCGACGACAGCCGACCGACTTCCTCCTTCCTGGGCTCGCGACACCACAGTCCTTCGGTGAGCCCTAGCTTCCGATCGCAACACCAGTCGTGCCTTCTCTTCATTGTCGGCCACCAGGTCTGACCCACCACAGATTGCCTCCTCTGTGCCAGCCACTGAGCACCGACGTCTCTGGACCTAGCACTGCCAATAGCGCTTGGGAGCTTGTTGCCATCGCCGATCGAGGGTCTCCGGTGGCTAGATTAAGGTAGGTGTTCCTTCAAGATCTTGTTTTAGTTGTGGCTATTGTGTTGATGTGTGGAACAGTCCCAACAAAGTTAGGCTGTGGAGTACCTGATTTCCAGGTGCTAATCCTTTCTGGCAGTAAACTTCCTTGGCTGTGAATTGAAGGAAGGATTACAGCGGGCTTTTGTGTGCTGTGGATCAACAAGCACGGTTGTGAAGATTTCTTGTTCAAATTTCAGCAGCAAGCAACCTTTCACCACAGTCACTTGGATTGTGAATTGAGGTAAGGTTTAGGGTTTTGATCTTCGTTGTAGATGATTGCTAGTTGTGTTAGCAATGATTGTTAACTTAGGTTTAGAATTTATCTAATGGTATAATTAGGGTTAATGAAGCTAACTCTAGATGGTCGGTGGATTAGGAATTTGTTTAGCTATTTGTTTATAATTAACTTAGCTAAACTGTACGATTTACTACAAGACTTTGACGTGAGACGAGTATCTCGACGTCGTATTTGGACTAGATTGGACTTTTCGATTGGAGGCGGGTACTTTGACTTTATGTCATTCGATATGCAAAATAATGTTTTTAACATATAGCAATGATTATGTTTCTCATTTGCTTCTGTTGATCACTACCCGATCTATTACATGCTTGTTTATTTATTTTTATGCACATCATGTTAGTATTTACCTGATCATACCTGCTTATAGAATTAGTGACACAACCATGTTATATATTATGTTCATGACCTAGGGTTTATTTGATACCCTATCTGATCTGTGTACTTTTGATTTGATTCATTGTCCTGTGCTACACATTTTATATTTATATATATGGTTATTGCTACGTTGTTCAGGATATTGCCATGTTTAGTGTCATGCATCATCTCGCATGATTGCATGTTGTGCGATAGTCTGCTCCATTATTGTCGAGCACATCGCCAGTTACATATATCTGTATACACCACCACTCATGGGTTAGTGGTATATCAGACAGGTGTGTGGTGGTTCTGCTATTTGGCTCCGTTAGTCTGGTGACTCAGCGTGGTAGCCGGCAGACAGTTCTGCTCTGTTTGGCTCCGCTGGTTTAGTGTAGCAGCGTGGTAGCCGGCAGGCGGTTGGACTCTGTTTGGCTCCATTGGTCCGCTCATGGGTAGTGTGACGCAGCGTAGTAGCCGACAGAGATTCCTTCCCGTCATCGTGTACTGGGAGATGAGAGCATTGAGCTCCCCCATTTATGATTTGGGGTAGGAGGATAGGTGTACTCCGACAGCATCCCGTCCACTTGGTCACTCATCAGGTGCAGTGATGACAGAGTTCACGGTTGTCACAGCCCTACCCACTCGGTCTCACCATTATGTGTGAGATGGCTGACTGGCGTCAGGGGTGACCATGACATTTGCATCATATGCATGATGCATTTATTGCTTGTGTTTGCTGCATTTACTTGCTACATTTATATGGATGCATATGATTGACATGCATACTGGATTTATGACACTCTCGGTCTGACGACCCTGTTGTACTTATACCCTGATCCTGGTTAGTACAGTTTTCTCCTGCTTGTTTTAGTTGCATTTATCCTTCTCGTATCAGGAGACTGTACTCATGATTAGCGCTGGTTGTTATTTTCTTTATTATGCATATCAGTTGTTACCCGTTGAGTTGTTGAACTCACCCCCGTGGACACTATTTTCAGGTACCAGGTTGTTTACAGAGTCGCTTGGAGCATCCTGTCTGCAGGTCCCCACGTCACATTAGAAGACTTACAGTTTCTCTTTATGTTTTATTTGATTTATGTGTCAGTGTATTTAGCTTTTGTGCTTCAGTTTTTGTTTCTGGAGTGTTGTAGTTGTTACGTGGTATTTTGTATTATTTTTTGGTTGTGTAAGCCTAGCCGGCTAGCAGTCTTGTATTTTAGTTTGTATGTGTGCCCGTTGTATTTCGACTGTGTTTTGGTTCTGGTACAGCCGAGTGGGCTGTTAGTTTTACATATAACTGCGTGGTGATGTTTTATTGTATCAGCCGAGTAGGCTGCATATAAACTCTGTAGTTATGTGTATATTCCAGCCGTCTATGGCTGACGTATATTGTGCATGTAGAAATGATTCAGATTGTCAGTCGTACATGGGAGGTGTTGCCGAAATTTTTTTGGACAGGGACTTCCCCGGGGCGTGACAACTTCCCTGATGAAAAATATCATGTTTTGAGTTTCCACATGAAGATGAGTGGATCATAGTTGAATGATAATTTTTTTGGTTTCTTAGTTGAATTCTTTATAGCTCGTAAGGAATTCCATAAAATATTGCCATGACTTGTGGAGTTAATCTTGTATTGAAATTTGAATCATACTATTTGCATGCGTTGTTTAGAAAGAGCTCTGGCATTCTTTTCCATTTTTCCTTAATTCTACTGTTCTTTATGTTCTTCATTCTATTTATGCCCTTAAATATGAAGATAATTGTTTTATAGAAGGCATTATGGGAGGGGCATAATCTAGGTATCGACGTGGAGAAATATGAGTGGTCAAAGGCTAATGTTGCCATGTTTATTGAGATCATTTATGATAAAGTGAAGCAAAATAAGTTACAAACATCTACCTTTAGTAATGTGGTTTGGGAGGAGATCAACAAAGAATTATATCAATCTACGAAGACGAATTATGGTGTCGATAGGCTCAAAGGTAAATGGAATCGTCTACGCACTAGGTAATGACTTTTTGCTGCATTGCTTGCTCATACTGGTGTGACAATGGATCTAGACACCGGTAAAGTGAATGCTCTAGAGGAAGTGTGGGCAGAATTTTATATGGTAAATATTTTTATCCATTCAAATATATATTTTTATTGTATGCTAGTGTATAATAAAATGCTTTCCTAATCAATGGTATAGAAAAATAAAAGGGAATACAAGTCAATACGAAAGGAAGGTTGTGATCATTTTCACATTCTTAGTGAAGTTTTCGATGGGACAACAACAACAGGTGATATGCATAGGGATTCTACTCAATTACCACCCACATCTGATGAAGAGAGAGAGCTTGAAGAAGCATTCATTAATAGAGGTGTTAACTCATATGTTGAAGTCATTGATGACGAGAATGAGGATGTTGGAGGGGAACCTAATAATCGACAGCGTCGTGTTGCAGAATCATCTAATAGTCGTCGATGTAAAGATCCTAAACTTTCAAGAATTGAAAAATATAAGGCTTGTATGGACAAGTGGAGTAATAACATGGAACAATTGAGTGGAGAATCTATTTCTAGGTAAAAATACTTGGAGTTGAGGGTTGCTAAGTTAGAACATGAATAAGATATATCCTGCTCTTCTGGAACTAGTGTGTTCAATGATCCCTACTTTATAGAGATGTGCATGCAGATTTTAAATGGGATGGAATCATTATCTACCCAAGCATACACAAAAGCTACTGAAGCTTTTCTTAAACCTGGTTTGCTTGAAATTTTCATGAAAATTCCATCAAATAGGAGAGATGAATGGTTGGATTGCCTCAATCTTGAGCATGTGTAGGATCATATGTTGTTGAAGACTACTTAATGTTATTGGAGTTTGTTTGATTTCGTGGCTTGAATATTGAAGACTTGTTTGATATTTTGGAATTTAATGTTAAAGCTTATATTGAGCTTTTCAATATGAATTGTTTATTGGGTGTCTAAGTGATGAATCTATTGGTAATTTGATACATGTGTGTTGATTTTAATATTGGTTTGTTGCAGATCATGTCAAGCTCTAATGATGAGTATGATGAATTAGGCCCAGATATTAATTTGCTGATAGTTTTGGGTATTGCAAATGATTTTTTTCATGACATGATGACTGAATATCTTGGATACATTGATTGAATGCTGTGTCGAACTTCATCTCTTACTGGGAGGATGTATATACAAGAAATACTTGATGGACACCCCCAAGTTTGCTTTGACAATTTTTGTATGTCAAAAGATATGTTTGTGAATTTTTGTAGAACATTAAAAGAGGTGAATCTATTGCAAGATGGAAAGAAAGTTACAGTTGAAGAAGGTGTCACTATGTT
This sequence comes from Zingiber officinale, assembly GCF_018446385.1. NCBI lineage: Eukaryota > Viridiplantae > Streptophyta > Magnoliopsida > Zingiberales > Zingiberaceae > Zingiber > Zingiber officinale. The sequence continues at coordinate 48,847,658 of NC_055990.1, forward strand.
CTTACTAATTGTCGGGCACAACACACAACATCAGATATGTGCAGATCAATTTCAACATTCATTCTACACCAGTAGCAAGTGGTTTAAATGAGTTATACGAGCTATTTGTACCTTGGGCACATATATTATTCGACCATATGAACATAATAGCGTCCATCCTCACATATTGAACAATCCAAAGTGGTTTCCATATTTTAAGGTACATATGCTACACTAATGTGTCTACTTACATTAACAATTTATCCTTACTAACACATTGTGCATTTTTAGAATTGTCTTAGAGCTATCGATGGGACTCATGTGTCGGCATGGGCACCATTATCAATTCAGACATCTTTTCGTGGTAGAAAGGTTATTGTTACACAAAATGTGATACTTGTATGTGACTTCAATATGCTTTTCACATTTGTGTATATGGGTTGGGAGGGGACAACAAATGATTCCAGGGTGTTCATAGACGCATTGACAAGTCATGAAAATAATTTTCCTAAACCTTGTGGTAGTAAATGACATATAAAACTCTCTATATATATTCATTTATGTTGATGTTTTACATCATTAATTTGGAAACAATATGTGCAGATCAATTTTATCTTGTTGATTCTGGTTATCCAAACGTGCAGAGGTTTATCGCCTCGTATCGAGGTCGACGCTATCACTTGCGAGATTATCGGGGGTAAGGCAAACCAAAGGGGAAGGAAGAGTTATTCAATTATAGGCACAGTACATGTCGTAATATTATAGAGCGGTGCATTGGGATGCTCAAAGCAAGGTTCTGAATTTAACAGATATGCCAAACTATCGAATTACTATTCAAAGATTAATTCCAGTTGCATGTTGTGCGGTGCATAATTTCATACGTCGACATCATGCCATGGATAATTTGTTTATGGAATACTCTTCTAATGATATGCTCATGTCTGGAGTTGAAGGTGATTTTAATGATCAAGAGTCGATTCCAATTGATTCAAGCCAAACATCTCAGATGGGAAACGTACGTGATGAAATTGCAAGCAATATGTGGAATGATTATACGGAGCACCCCCCAAGTTTGCAATGACAGCTTCTACCCAGCCTTAGTTTTCCCTTGAACCATCAGTCTCTTGCTACAGGTATCTTGTGGCTAAATATGGACAACTTTTTAATTTGCTTACTTGTCTCTAACATGTGTTTCTTATTAATTTCACAAAGTGCAGAAAAAGTTGCAGGAAAGTAGTTGCAGTAACAGAAGCGAATATGTCATCAGCCAAGGAAAGATGATGATTCTACGTTCTTATTCACAACTTTCTCTTAAAACTTTTCTCTTTGTAGATTAAAGTAACAATTTATTAATTTCAACTAAAGACATTTCGTTGATATCTATGTTACAAGTGGGACTCTAGCATTTTAACCAATTAATCGAAATTCAAATAGAAGTCTAAATTAAGCTATACTATTTAAAAATTCAAAAAAATAGAATTTATTTTTTTGAAGCGCTAAAATTATTCTCTTATAGTATAAAGGATATGATAGTTCTTTATCACCATGGAGCCTCAAAAGAATGAATAGAAGCTCCATGGATGCAGTGCCTTGTTTAAATTCTTCTTGATGTTCTAATCTAATGTTGCACTCTTGTAATTGAGCACCTAAAAATCTTGTTTTCTCAATCAACCATGTGGTGATTTGCTTAGCTCTAGTATTATTGTAATATGGAAGCTTAACCCTATATTAGATTAGAAATAAGAATAATTTTGCTATATTAATTTTTCATCTTTGTTTTTTTTCTAAATAAGAATAATTTTACTTATCATTTTCCATATTATCCTAGCAAACGTATTTTCCAGTTTTCTTTTCTGTAAGATAGAAATACAATCTATCATACCAAACACATTTTCTATTTTCTAAAAACTACATTAGAAAACATAAAAACAGAAATAGAAAATGAAAAGTAGAAAATGAAAAAATTTTACAAATCAAATGCACCCTAAGTTTTTCCATGTTCCAACCGTGTGGAAATCACATGGTCGTGTGGAAGCCGTGTACGTGGGGGTCGTGTAGAGGCCGTGTGGAATCCACATGGTCGTGTGGAATTTTTAGCACTGTAGATTAAAACTAAAATAGCTATAACTTTATCCTTGGTTGGGGTTATGGGCTATTCCTTATATCAAAATGTAGATAACTTCAAGATCTACAACTTTGCTGAAGACTTCAACTAGAAAAAACCCCATCTTAATGGTCTAAAAGACGTTGCAATGAGAAATAGCTATGCAGAGCCATGTCAGGGGTCATGCAAGGGTCAAGCCATGGCCATGTGGACTACACGGTCATGTGACATTCCCAGAGAAGAAGAAGCCTTTGGCCGTGTGGACCACACGATCTTGTCACATTCCCAGAGAAGAAGAAGCGTTTGGCTATGTGGACCACACGGTCGTGTCACATTTCTAGAGAAGAAGTAGAATTAGGCTGTGTCGATCCACACGGGTTGTGTGGAAGTTCCAGAGAAGAAGAAGACTTTGGTCGTGTGGACCACATGGCCGTGCCATCAGATCAGATCCAAGGTAGCACATGGCCGTGTGGATTCACACGATAGTGTCATGGCCCGTGTAAGGATTGTGTCAACTACTATAAAAGGGGTTTTTCTTCCCTTTTCATGGATCTTTGACTTGGGGCTTGCCCCCATTCCTTGGAGAAGGGTCCTCCCTCTTGGGGGAATCCTAGAAGCCTCATCTTCGCCGATCCTTCCACCTCTAGAGCAAAGGAACACCCCGAAGAATGCCATGCTTCAAGGATAAGCACTCTCCTCTCTCTACTTCTTTGTATTGGGATGTAGTTTGCTTCTTTATTCATCTTTGGTGGTATTTCCTTTGCTATGGAGTAGATGTCTGGATCTAGGATGTAGGAAGTAGCTATGATGTGATTGTGGATGTATGAACTATGTATTTGAATATTTCCTTATTCAATGAAATGTTATATCATGTTCTATTTGTGCTGTACCTTCTATGTGTTTGATGAAGTGTGTGAATGGTGCAAGCATGTAGATGTGGATTGATTATGGATTCCGTAGAGGGATACTCTAGATCATATGACCGAGGGATGTTAGTGACAGGCAGATCCCGCTAATAGACGTCTAGGGTATTAACTTGAAAAGAGAAGCAATTCCATAAAAGGAAGTAGGTAGTCGTAGTCAATTATAATCCTCATCTCTATATTTATTAAGTAGTGCATGTGTTCCTATGTTGTATGACCGAGGGACGCCAGTGACAGGCAGATCCTACTAACAAACTTTATAGAAATTATTCCTATTTAATTGCAAGGGATGTTGATCTAACTACCCTGTTAGTTGTCCACTGCAGGGGATAGTCGGTAACTTTCTACATGTGCATAAGAACAGAGGTAAGGAGATGAATAATGTATAGGGTCATTAACTAGCATCATAGTAAAATTGAAATCCTAGTATATATTCATCCCCAAACTCAACTCTTCCTCTTTCTCTACTCTTTACATTCTCTCTTTTCTTCACTCTCTCTTTTCCAATTAACCTACGATTGTCTAGATAGCTCGTCGTGCAAAGTTAACTAGTGCTTACACAACAGTCCCTGTGTATTCGATATCTTTTGTATTACTGACGACGTAACTATGCACTTGCGGTGACATAACAGGGTTTCCCATGATATGCATGTTAGCCACATTTAATAATGGAAATTACCATTCTACCCCTTGGGATTCCCATTATATAATGCATCCAAGTCTTTCATCAAAAAAGAGGCAAGAAGTAGAGCGAACAAGAACATTCAAAAGTTACAAGATTTGATTCATGGATTTGTGAATGATTTTCAGATTCTGTGATCGCTCTTCTGACAACATGTACAAAATTTGTTCTTCATCTTTAAGAGATTGCTTCTCTTTAGGAGATAACCCTAAGTTTTAACAATTTTACAAGCATCATAATTTTTATATTTCATGCATTTAATCCATAAAAACTGAAGGATCGAGAAAGTGTGATAGGAGGGGAGGTGAATATCACTTTTTAAAAAACTCTTTTCGTTTTGAGTGTTTAAACCAAAGTAGTGCAACGGAAAATAAAGAACACGATACAGTTACTTGGTTCGAAGCCTAGGTTGACTCCTACTCCAAGACTCATGATCGCTGATCACACCATTAGATAATTCACTAAAATCCTTCTTTCGAAAACCTTTAGAAAGAAGCAATTCGTACAATGAAATGTGTAAGATAGTAATAGCCTACTATCTTGCTTGAAATAAAGTACAAAGCAAGATAAATAAAAATATACTGCCACTAGATATAGGATGAAAATCGGTCGGTACTTCTTGGATGGAGCAGTACCTTGCTTGGAGATTAGTAGTAGACTTGTCGCACGAACAACAGCTTTGCACAGAGATGAACTCAGAACCAATACTCAACCTCGAACCTCGAGCACTACTTTTATAAGAATCATCAGCATTCGATCGACCGATCTTTGGGTTTGGTCGACCGAACCCGCTCCCTTCCTTCTTCACTGAGATCCGATCTTCGAGCATTAATTTATCTTTAATTGTTCAGTTTGATTTATGTCACATCATCAAGGTTCAATCGACCGATCTTCTTATTCCATCGACCGATCAGACTTGAATCGAACTCAGCTTTGTTATGCTCTGATATATCTTTGGTCTGAGTCTACCTGGTTTGATCGACCGATCCCTGCATTCAGTCATGCTCTGATATATCTTTGGTCTGAGTCTACCTGGTTTGATCGACCGATCCCTGCATTCAGTCAACCAATCAGGCCGAATATGCAAAATAGTGTTAGACAATATAATCCTTCAAAATAAAGGTTAGCACAGTAATATTATATTTGATACATGAGGAGTATTAGACAGTATAATTGTCTTGATCTCAACTTGGAAAACTTCCCGATTTCTTCAATTAGATCAACGACGTTAGGTTGTTCCTTTCAAGAATATGACCTCACTATCACTCCTCCAGTTGCTTACCTAAACCTACTTGCTAAACCTTGGTCCTCCAGACCTGTTTGGACTTTACCGCTTAGCATTGGATTGGCCACCCAGGACTTTCCCTTGATCTTTGGTCCTCCAAACCTATTGAGCTTCCCTGCCAAGTGTCGAGTTCTTTCGACTCACTTGGACTTTTCACCTGGCTTCCACGATCTGCTAAGTCTTTCCTGCCTAGCCTCCAACTAGGACTTTCCCAGTTGAGTAAACAGCCTACACACTTGGTCAACTTGTTAGATCACAACAAGACTTAACTTGAATCTTTGGTAAAATCAAAACTTAGATTTGATTCTAGTGATACTTGCACCAACAATCTTCCCCTTTTTGATGTTTGGCAATCAAGATTCATAGTTAAGTCAATATATGCAAACATATAAGTAAGCAAGAATTTATTTTTCACTTAACTCCCCTTGAGTTTAACAACTCCCCCTACATCACTATCTCTCCCCCTTTAACACACATCAAAAATAGGGGTAACTTGAATAATGAGCAACAAAATAGCTTGAATATAAAATTCCCAAAGTGATTTTCAAATCTTCGATTTCTAAGGTATTCACTAAGAATTTCTAAGGTATGATGAAATATATTTTCTCAAAAATATTCTCACTGTATTCCTAAAGTATTCCCTTACCCTTTTGAAAGACTACAAGATGTATTTAAGATTTTCAAAATGATCAAGATTTAAATATATTTTGAAAAACATGTGTTTATAACTTCAAGAATTCTTTTGAAGGAATCATTTTCAAACAATTTTCAAAAAATATTTCCAAGCCAAATATGTTTTTCAAGAAATTTTCAAAGAATTCACTTAGTAAAATTTTTCAAGAATATATTTCAAAAAGACATTTCAAGAGTTAAAATATTTTTACAAAACTAAGATATAGAATAATTTAATGCTTGCAAATTTTTTAAAATTATTTTCAAAAATATTTGCCAAGGAATAAAAGTTTCTTTCAAAAAGATTATTGCAAAGAGTTTTTATCAAGCATCCTTTTCATAAATTTTAAAGGAATTTTCAAAGTATTTTTCAAACTAGGATTTTTCAAAATATTTTCAAAATTATGATTTTGAAGAAATTTTTAAAATAATGTTGAAATATGTCTTTCAATAGTCTCTTCCCTTAACTAGACATTCATTCTAAAGACTTAAATGATGATCTAAGGGTCAAGATTGACTTAAACATCTAAAAACGTAGGTGATGATCAATAATTTATATATAATACACCCAATCAATCATCAATCAAAATTTTTAAAAATAGATTTATAAGTTTTCAAAAACTTTTTCAAAAATATTGTTAATTGACTTTAGCATCTCACCCATTCTAAATTATCAAATATGGTAATCCTATAGTTGTCTGAGATGACTTTATTAAAGTTGAAATTCATTAAAGATTAATCATGTATATTAAGTTAAATTAGTTAAAGATTATGATTAATTAATTAAGTTATCAAATTATGAAGTTAAGTCAAAATTTGAGTTTTATTATAAATTACTTATATTTAGAGTTAAGGAGTTAGAAGTGTATTTTGAATTGGTTCAGATTAATTTTATTAATTTAGAAAATTTATTGATTAATGTTATTTAATTAAAGTAAAGATTTCAAGTTGAGATTCATTAAGAGTTAATTACGTGTATTAAATTTTAAGGTTTAATTATTAATTTAATTAAGTTAAAATTATTTAGAAATTGATTAATAATTTTTAATTAATTTAGTTTTAATTACCTTAATTTAGATTTAAGTTTACATTTTTAAGTTTTAAATTAAATTTACGTTTAAGTTTTAATGGTTTAATGTTTTAATTAAGTTTTCATTTAACATAACTTATAATTAATTTTAATTTAAATTAGGTTTAATTTATTTAAGGTATTAAAAATTATTTATTAATTTCAAATTAAATTTTATTTAGTTTTTTAACTTGTTTAGTTACTTCAACTAAGTTTAAATTAAGTTAATTAGATTTAAATTATTAAGAATTTTGAAAAGGTTGTTCAACATAGATTAGATTCAAACTTAGCTTTTGGTTAATCAAGCAAGCTTTTTGAGAATAAGTTTTTAGTTCAATGATGAAGCATATGACCTTCTTATATATCAACGGTGGACCATTTACTGAATACTTTCCAAAATATTCTGTCCCAAAAAAATTTAATACTAAGTTTTGATATAACTAGCCCATGTTTGACTGGAGTAGCTTCAGACAGATCCATTAAGCCTAGTGTACCAGGTAGAATACACAAGATTCGGCCTAGATATGTCTTTGACAAAGCTTCCTTGACGTACTATCATCCCAATCCATTCTGATGCTATTTTATTAGGATTTGGTAAACCTTGTATAGCTAATCATTCTAAACTAATAGCATAAGGATAAAATGCATGACATGATATATAACAGGTAATTAAAGTATGCATGATCATGGCAAGTCAATCAAATCAAACAAGTCATATTATTTATAATTATTATTATTGTTGTTTTATTATTAGTAGTAGTATTTTCATAGCTAAAGGGTACATTATTATAATTAGATTTGTAAAAGTTTTTTTTAGATTTAGCTTTGATTTGTAACCTAAATCTAGATTTTGTGAATTTATAAAATTAATAATGATGTTTTCTAGTTTATCAATTTTATTTTTCAAGAGGTTATTTTATTTTTATAATTTTCTTAACTTTTATTTTGAGCTTTTAAGTTTAGAAAAATTATTTTCATTGTTATTTAATCTTAAGCTAGAGTTTTGATTTTTATAAGTTGAAAATTTATTTTCCAAATTCTTATGTTCGAAGGTTAAAGGATTATCTAAATCCATATTTTTAATTTCTAAATTTTTAATTAAATTTTGCTTATTTTTAGTTATTTTTAATTTTTTATTATTCATAATTAAATTTAAATTAACTTGATTAAATATATTTGGATATATGTTTTGATCAAATAAATTAAGATTTGAGTTAATTTGATCAAAGTTAGTTACATTAGTTAAATTTTTATGAATTAAATTATTCTTGTTAAGTAGTGTTGATTTAGAATATTCATGCATTTCTATTTCTTTAGTATAATCTAAACATGAAAAATCTAAATCATGTAAATTTTCATGTAACTTAAATTGATTTATCTTAATTGCTCCACCTAAGTCCTTGGGTCTTCTCTCTGTGCATTGAGATTTGTAATGTCCCATTCTTTTGCACTTGAAGCATTTGATCTAGTCCTTCATTTTCTGGACTCCAGGCATCGATTCCTCCTTTACCTTCGGTTGTGTAGAACGGTTCTTTGGACATTTGCTTTTGTAGTGCTCTTTTTCACTACACTTAAAACATGTTATGTGATCTTTAAATTTTATATTTACAATGTTACCTTTTGAATCCTTGTTAGAATTCTCCCCCTTGACTGTTGCCATCTCAGATTCAGTCTTGGACACTTGTTTTGACTCGAGTTTGAATTCATCAGCTTCTTCCTCAGTGATTAGTGCCATGAAGTTGATTTGGTCTTGCTCTTCTGTATCTGACTCTGAGGATAGCTCTCCGGATTTGAAGTCAGATTCTAACCCACTTTTTTCTTGATCTTCTAGCCTCGACGGAGTCTCATGAAGCTCGATCAATTTGGTCCATAGCTCGAATATGTTCTTGTAATCTTCTAATCGACACAAAATTTTATTAGGCAAAACACTAATTAATATATCTATTACCTTTGTGTTTGTTTCTAAGTTTTGAGAAGGTTGTCTCAGTGCAATCTAGTTGTCAAAATTGTTGCTTCCTACAAAACATTTCATCATTCGCCTCCAAGAATTGAAATAGACTTAATCGTATGCTGGGGATTCATAGATGCTTCTCCCTTCTAGATAGGAAGACAACATTCTTGCAAGAAAAAGATAAAAAATAAATTTCCAAGACTTTCATCTTGGGATTAGTAGTGCAAGATAAAGAATAAAAAAATATTACTTAAGTATTAAAGAAAACACTTTAAAAGAAAAAGGAAAAGTTTTTAAAATTGTTCAAAAAACGGTTAAGTAATTTCAGAGCTACCAGGCTCTGATACCAATTGAAGGATCGAGAAAGTGTGATAGAGAGGGGGGGGGGGGGGGGGGGAATATCACTTTTAAAAAAAAATCTTTTCTTTTTAAGTGTTTAAACCGAAGTAGTGCAATGAAAAATAAAGAACATGATTCGGTTACTTGGTTCGGAGCCTAGGTCAACTCCTACTCTAAGACCCGAGATTCTTGATTGCACCATTGGACAATTCACTAAAATCATTCTTTTTAAAATCTTGAGAAAGAAGCAATTCGTACAATGCAATGTGTAAGATAGTAACAACTTACTATTTTACTTGAAATAAAGTACAAAGCAAACTAAATAAAAATATACCAACACTCGATATAGGATGAAGCTCTGTCGGTACTTTTTGGATGGAGCAGCAGCTTGCTTGGAGATGAGTAGTAGACGTCACATGAACAACAGCTTTGCATAGAGATGAACTTAGAACTGATACACAGCCTCGAACCTCGAGCACCACTTTTATAAGAATCATCAACGTTCGGTCGACATATCCTTGGGTTTAGTTGACCAAACCCGCTCCCTTCCTTCTTCCCTGAGATCCGATCTTCGAGCATTAATTGATCTCTAATGGTTCAGTCTGATCTATGCCACATCATCAAGGTTCGGTCGACGGATCTTCTTATTCAGTCGACCGATCAGACTTGAATCAATCTCCACTTTATTCTACTCGGATCTGATCTTTGGTCTGAGTCCACCTGGTTCGGTCGATCAATCCCTGCATTTGGTTGACCGATTAGGCCAGATCTGTAAAACAGTGTTAGAAAATATAATCCTGCAAAACAAAGGTTAGTACAGTAATATTATATTTGATGCATGAGGAGTATTAGACAGTAGAAATGTCTTAATCTCAACTTGGAAACCTTCCCGATTTCTTCAGTTGGATCAACGACCTTAGATTGTTCCTTTCAGGAACACAACCTCACTATCGCTCCTCTAGTTGCTTACCTCAATCTGCCTGCCAAACCTTGGTCCTCTAGACCCATTTGGACTTTGCCGCTTAGCATTGGATCTGTCACGCCCCGGGGAAGTCCCTGTCCGAAGAAATTTCGGCAGCATCTCCCCTGTACGACAAACAATCTGAAACTTTATACATTGACCTCTGGGCCACATATACCTCGTCCAACACGGCCAAAATAATAACAGTAATAAAAATATAACACAGAGACATCCACGCAGTATAATAGTTGACAAACTAGACTAGTAATAAGAAGACTAAAAAACAACCCTACTCAACTACACTCATAAAGCACAAAACTGATGTCCTACTCCACTACACTCATAAAGCTCAAATCCGATGATAAAATCAACTTACCCCTTCTGCCGTCTAGGCAGGCGTGTAGTAAAACATATCCAATCTAAACCCATCGACAAATAAAAATCCATATAAGATCCAAGTGTGTCAAAATAGAACAAGTCTCAACATAGTCTAGTAAAGAACACCAAAAGACAAATAAACATCCTTGTGGACTGCAAGGGACTAGCGAATGGAACTCTTCGGACAGCATCAACCTGAAAATAACAACGGAGGAGGGTGTGAGTCCAACACTCAGCGGGTATCAACTGATATGCATAATAAAAAAAATAACAGGCAACACTAATCATGCGTACAGTCTCCTGATATTAGAAGGATAAATGCAACTGAAACAAAACAGGAGAAAATTGTACTAACCAGGACCAAGGAATAAGTACAACAGGGTCGTCAGACCGAGAGTGGCATAAATCCTGTATGCATGTCAATCATATGCATCCATATAAATGCAGTAAGTAAATGCAGCAAACACAAGCAATAAATGCATCATGCATATGAAGCAAATGTCATGGTCACCCCTGACGCCAGTCAGCCATGTCACACACAATGGTGAGACCGAGAGGGTAGGGTTGTGACAACCATGCACTCTGCCATCACTGCCCCTGATGAGTGACCGAGTGGACGGGATGCTGTCGGAGTACACCTATCCTCCTACCCCAAATCATAAATGGGGGAGCTCAATGCTCTCATCTCCCGGTATACGATGACGGGGAGGAATCTCTGCCTGCTACCACACTGTGTCACACTACACATGAGCAGACCAACGGAGCCAAACAGAGTCCAACCGCCTGCCGGCTACCATGCTACTACACTAAACCAGCGGAGCCGAACAGAGCAGAACCGTCTGCCGGCTACCACGTTGAGTCACCAGACCAACGGAGCAAAACAGCAGAACTGCCACACACCTGTCTGATAAACCACTAACCCATGAGTGGTGGTGTGTACAGAAACATGTAACTGGCGATGTGCTCGACAATAATGGAGCAAACTATCGCACAGCATGCAATCATGCGAGATAATGCATGACACTAAACATGGCAATATCCTGAACAGCATAGCAATATCCATACATAAATATAAAATGTGTACCTTAGAACAATGAATCAAATCACAGGTACACAGATCAGATAAGGTATCAAAAACCCTAGGTCCTGAACTTAACAAATAACATGGTTGTGTCACTACCTCTATAAGTATATATAATCAGGTAAATACTAACATGATGTGTATAGCAAATAAACAAACAAGCATGTAACAGATCAGGTAGTGATCAACCGAAGCAGATAAGAAAACACAATCGTTGCTATTTGTTAAAGACATTACTATGCATATCAAAAGACATAAAGTCAAAGTACCTGCCTCCAAATCGAACAGTCCAAACCGGTAGTTGAGATACTTGTCTCGTGCCAAGGTCCTATGATATCAAACATACATTTTTATTTAGCTAAAAATTAAATGAATAGCTAAATAAAAATCCTTAAGAGCAATTTAGGGAAAAACCCTAAACCATAAATCTCGACCTTCCTAAATTAAATCCAACGATTAACTAGGGTTAATTGCCTTTAACCCTAATCATAACATTAGATAAAAAAAATCTAAAGCTAATCCAATCTACCACTTTCCAACAGCTTTAAATCTCCTATCAGTAGTATCAATAATGCAGACAACACACACAAGACCGATACCACACAAGGGAACTTCAAACAACTTTAATCTCCTATAACATAATCAAATAATGGAACAACGCACACACTGCACGATTTAATTTCAAAGGAAATCACCAATCGATTCAAAAGCAAAGCCAAAATAGCTCTAGATATGCAACCGTCGTAGAACTTCGTATCGAAACCCATAAAGCATGAGAGGTAGAACTGTATTAAAATTTTCGGAACTAAACTTCGTATAGACCACGAAAACTAAGCAGAAAGATCATGGAAACCCTTCAACTAAAAAGCAGAACTCTATACAGAGCACAAATCACAATCGGTAGTTCTAACAGACATTTGAACAGACAGGTACAATGCAGCGTTTGAAGCATCCATATTCCGGAAGAAAATGAACCTCCGTGACCAGGAGATACTGCTAGTGCTTCGGCTGGCGACTCAGAGAAGGAGACGGCAGAGTAGAGAGGCTAGGGCACAGGGGGGGGGGGGGGTCGGCGGCATTGTGAGGAGCGACGCTGCTCCGTGCGACGCCGGTGGCTAGCTAGGGCACGAGCACAGAGGTGGGGCCGCTGATCGGTTGGCGTCGCTGGGTTGTCTTCGTGCTACCACTCCAAAGGGTCTCGGCAATGGTAGAGGAAGAGAGGGAGAGGGAGAGCTTGAGGAAGAGGATGAAGTGAATGCACATGAATCAAAAATTCATTCTCTTCCCTCACAATAGTGTGGCCGGCTACTTTCAAAATGTGTAACCCCCATTCTCATTAAATGTAGCCATTAAAGAGAATAGATTTGTAACCTCCATGAGGTGGCACACACATGTGCTAAACATGATGATGTGGCACCTCATCATTAGCCACTTAATGCCAACTCACCAATGAGGTGGCATAAAGTCAAGTCAAACTTGGCTCTTCACCTTCCTCTCAAGTCAAGTCAAACTTGACTTAATCTCTCTCATGGTTGATCTAATCCAACCATTTAATTCAAGCCAATTTAATATAATGAATCTAATTCATTTAATTAAATTGATTCAATGAGTCATAATCTAAATTAGACTCATTGAACACATGAATCAACTTGAGTTCAACTCAATTAGCCCAATTAGGATTACTCTTAATCCAATTTGATTCATCAAATGAATCTAATCCTCTTGGTTCATCATATGAACCTAATCTCCATCTAATTGTCCTTAGTGTGTGACCCTATAGGTTCTTGTAACGTTGGCAATGCCCCTAAACTCATTTAGGAGCATAACTAATGAGCGGTATCTAGCAACACATCATTACTACCCAAGTTACAAGAATGTTGAGATCCAACATCACCTTGTGACTACCAATTATGACTCCTCACAATATATGCCAAGTGTCCTTCTATCCTAGACATCTAGATTGATCAATACGAGGCATAGACCGTGTCATCCTCTAATCAATCTAAATCTTGAACTCCAAGTAGACTCACTAAATCAAATGAGCTCAATATCCTATATTGACTCATTTGGGCATGGCCATGCACTTCGTGGTCTCACTCTATCAAGAATACCGATGTATCACCCGTCATATAGGAGGGATAGATCCCATCTATATAACTCACATCCCTCTGCATAATTTGTTACATACCCAGTAATCGCCTTTATAGTCCACCCAGTTACGGGTGACGTTTGATGAAACCAAAGTACATAACTCCTTATGTAGGGAACCATGGTGACTTCAGGTCTAAGGACTAGTAGTCATACTAATAGCCACATGAGAAAGTATATGACACTCATATAACGATCCAAGATACTTTCTCATGGCGGGTCATTCAGTATACATTCTCTAATGTATACCCATGTGTCAACTTGATATCTCTATATCCATGACTTGTGAGATCAAGTCATCGAGTTGACCTACATGCTAGTCTTATTGCATTAACATTGTCCCTGAATGTTAATACTCGACTAGGAATGATTAAGAGTAGTGTTCCCTATATCATCTCACTATCGATTCAACCAATCGATTGATATAGGTAAGAACCTTCTACTCAAGGACGTTATTATACTTAGTTTATTTGGCACCAATACAAGTAAGTATAATAACAAAAAACCAAATGCCTTTATTTATATAGAATATGATACAACAAGTCCAAAATACAATTATCAAATGATTAACTCTAGGGCTCTAGCTAACAAAATTAAATCACATACCTCAAGTGAAAAAATGGGGGTATCGAGCTCGGATAGTATCCTCGAGCTCCCAAGTAGCCTCCTCGTCTGAATGATGCTGCCATCCGACTTTAACCAGCCGGATAGTCTTGTTCCGCAACTAACGCTCTTTCCGATCCAGAATCCGTACCGAAATCTCCTCATAAGTGACATCAGGCTGGATGGAAACTGGGATATCTGTCAGCACATGTGTCGAGTCGGGTACGTATCCCCTCATCATAGATACGTGGAATATATCGTGCACGACTGCCAGCGATGGTGGTAGTGCCAGCCGGTAAGCTACTGCTCCAATCCTCTCCAGGATCTGGAAAGGGTCAATGTATCGCGGAGTTAGCTTACTTCTGAGGCCAAATCTCTTCACCCCTTTCGTGGGTGAAACTCGTAGAAATACATGGTCGCCTGTAGAGAACTCCAAAGGTCTGCATCTCCGATCAGCATGACTCTTCTGGCGGTCCTGCGCCTCTGACATTCTTCGTCTGATAGTACGGACCAACTCTGCCTCCTGCTGAGCTCTATGAGGTCCCAACAGTTGGGCCTCCCCAACCTCATCCCAGAGGGTGGGTGTCTGACAAGACCTATCATACAACGCTTCAAACGGTACCATCTGGATAGCCGAATGAAAGCTATTGTTGTAGACAAACTCTACCAATGGCAAATGGTCCTCCCAACTGCCTCCAAAATCTAGTACACAAGATCTCAGCAAGTCCTTTGGAGTCTGAATGGTCCGCTCTGACTGTCCATCTGTCTGCGGATGGAAAGCTATACTAAATCGAAGTTGAGTGCCCAAGGCCTGCTGCAGACTTTGCCAGAAATGAGACGTGAACCGGGGGTCTCTATCTGAAATAATAGTCTAAGGAACACCATGTAATATGATGATCTCTCGGCAATACAAATCTGCCAATCGATCCAGGGAATTAGTCCTCCGGATCGCTAAGAAGTGCGCGGATTTGGTTAATCGATCAACGATTACCCAAATCACGTCATGGCCTCGTCGTGTCCTCGGCAAACCCACCACAAAGTCCATAGTAATATGTTCCCATTTCCACTTAGGAATAGGAATCCGCTGAAGTAAGCCGGCAGGTCTCTGGTGCTCGGCCTTCACCTGCTGACAGACCAGACATCTCGCTACAAATTATGCGATGTCTTTCTTCATACCGTTCCACCAGTAAGAATGCCTCAAATCTCGATACATGCGAGTCCCACCTGGGTGGATCGTAAATCGAGAGCGATGAGCCTCCTGAAGTAGCTCTTGTAAGACCGGATGAGACTGAGGTACGCATAATCTGCCTCAGAAGTATATAATACCCTCCTCGTCTCATGTGAACTCGGTCTGCTGCCCGAAAGCTATCTGGATGCCAATGAACTGCAAATGCTGATCACCAGCCTGGGCCTCTCGGATCCTCATCCTAATCGACGACTGAGCAACCATGGTAACAAGAATACTCTGCTCTGTATGTCCCTGCTCCTCAAGGTCTAACTCGGAGAAACCCTGAACCAAGTTTGTAACTGAAACTCGGTGGCAAGCCAAAGTCCCTCTTGACTTTCTGCTGAGTGCATCGGCAACCACATTAGCTTTCCCCGGGTGATAGCTAATGGTACAATTATAATCCTTCAGGAACTCCATCCATCTCCTCTGTTGGAGATTAAGCTCATTCTGAGTGAAAATATATTTGAGACTCTTATGATCAGTGAGAATCTCAAATGTAATGTCGTACAAATGATGCTGCCAAAGTTTTAGAGCAAAGATAATGGCAGCTAACTTCAGATCATGAACTGGGTAGTTCTTCTCATGTTCCTTCAACTGTCGAGAAGCATAAGAGACTACTCTGTCGTGCTGCATCAGAACATCACCCAAACACTGAAGAGATGCGTCGGTGTAGAGTACAAATCCATCCTCTCCAAAGGTTAAAACCAAAACTGGAGCCGACACTAATCTCTACTTCAGCTCCTGAAAGTTGGTCTCGCAATCCTCGGACCATGTGAACTTCATGCCTTTCCTGGTAAGACGTGTTAGCGGCATAGCAATACGCGAGAAACCCTCGACGAACCGTCTGTTATATCCTGCTAGTCCCAGAAAACTACGGATCTCCTATACTGGTTTCGGCTACTCCCAATTGGTAACAACCTCGATCTTCTGAGGGTTTACTGAAATACCTCTGCTCGAGACCACATGTCCCAGAAAATCGACTGAGGATAACCAGAATGCACACTTGCTGAACTTCACGTACAGCTGATGTCGTC
Organism: Zingiber officinale; assembly: GCF_018446385.1. Taxonomy (NCBI): domain Eukaryota; kingdom Viridiplantae; phylum Streptophyta; class Magnoliopsida; order Zingiberales; family Zingiberaceae; genus Zingiber; species Zingiber officinale. The sequence goes on from NC_055990.1 coordinate 48,864,095, forward strand.
AAAGAGTCTCCAAGATTGTGCGAGGATGCTGCGCATGTTCCTCCTTGGAACGCGAGTAAACCAATATGTCATCGATGAAAACGATAACAAACTGATCCAGATACTCCAGAAAGATGCGGTTCATCAGATCCATAAATACCGCTGGAGCATTGGTAAGCCCAAATGGCATTACCAAAAACTCATAATGACCGTACCTGGTACGGAAAGCTGTCATCTAAATATCAGATTCTCTGACTCTCAGCTGATGATACCTGGACCGCAGATCAATCTTAGAATACACTGATGTACCTCTGAGCTAATCAAACAAATCCTCGATCCGTGGTAAAGGATATTTATTTCTGACGGTCACTGCATTTAGCTGTCTATAGTCAATACATAACCTCAGAGTGCCATCCTTTTTCTTGACAAATAACACCTGAGAACCCCATGGAGAAACACTAGGGCAAATAAATCCCCTATCCAAAAGCTCCTGGAGTTGAACCTTTAGCTCGTTCAATTCTTTTGGTGCCATACGATAAGAAGCTTTCGATGCTGGCACGATCCCCGAAATTAGCTCAATAGCGAACTCCACTTGCCTTCTGGGAGGCAAACCGGGTAGCTCCTCTGGAAATACATCTGGGTACTCTCAGACCACCGGAACGTCGGAGAGCTGCGAACTACTGTTGTCCTCAGTACTAATCAAAGATATCAGGAAACCCTGACAACCATGCGACAACAGCTTCTGAGCCTGAATCACTGAAATGATCGATATGTCGTCGTCTCTGATGCCAGTGAAATCCCACGAGGGTTGGTTCGGAGGCCGGAATGTGACCACCCTTGTCTAGCAATCAACTGTGGCATGATATGCTGACAAACAGTCCATGCCAAGTATAATATCAAAATCGACCATTTCCAATACTAAAAGATCCACCGTAAGTATTAGGTTGCCAAAATCTAATGGGCAACCTCTGACCTCTTGGGTGACGTCCATGGTGTCACCGGAGGGTAGAGAGACGGTCAGTCGCTGTGATCTGAAAGTGGGTAATCTACCAATCTCCCGCATAAAAGTACGAGATATAAAAGAATGCGAGCTACCAGTATCTATCAGTATATCTGCAGATAAGGCATAAATAGAAATTGTACTGCAGAAAACAGATCCGTCGGCTTGCTGCGCATCCTCTCTGGTGACTGCATGAATATGCCCAGTCTCTGGCGGAGGAAGAGGTGGTAACTCTACCTGCGACTGCTATGTCTAGGCAAGAGCCTGCCACTGAGGTGGTGCTGGATACTGCGCCAGAGAAGTCTGAGAGGGTGGCGACTGATACTGTACCGATGGCTGGGACTGCGTCTGATACTGAGCCTGTGGCTGGGGCTGCAATTGATACTGCCCCTGAGTCAGATAATGAGGTCCCGAAATGGAGCTCTGGGGTACTATGGGAGTACTAGGATACTCCTGTTCGAACATACCAAATGCAGCTGCTGCAGGGGGAGCACTCCGCTGCTGGCCATGCGAAGGTTGGGCTCTTTGCCCTCCTCGATAAGTTCCAGACTGACTAAACTGTCCTCCATGACCAGACCCTCCGGAAGTCATATGCTGAGTCTTCTGCGGACAATCTCGGCTCTGGTGCCCAGGCAGTTTGCAATGAAAGCAAACTGACTGTCCCAGAGAGCAGGCTGAGGTGATGTGATCTCCGGACCCACATCTGAAACAGCGAATGTCGCTGGCGAGTTGTTTCCGGTTCTGCTGTGGAGACCGGAAACGTCCTGAGGAAGACTGCCCTGACTTCTGAGACCTACGTAATACCCAAGAAGTATCCTAACCTGGCCAACTGCGACCGCTCTGCTGTTAGGTAGCCTGTGGCTGCTAGATCTGTCCAGACGTCTGACTCGGCTATTTCCTTTTTCTATCCGGAAACGCTCTCTACTGAGCTGGCTCAATCATGAGGGCTCTGTCCAAAATCTCCAAATAAGATGCGTAACCAAGACCGGCAAGCCTTACTTGCAAATGTCCATCCAGCCCCTGAATGAACTGCTGCATACGTGAACTGTCCTTAGCAACAAGCTCTGGACAAAATCTGGCCAATCTGTCAAACTCTGCATTATACTCTGTCACCGTCCGGTTGTTCTGTCGTAGACTCAGGAAATTCTGCCGGCGAGCCATCTGATAAGCTCGTGGGAAGAAGCGGCTCTCAAAAGCCTCTCTGAATCTGGCCCAAGTGATGTTCTGCTCGCCGATGATGGAACGCTGAGTAATCCACCAGGTGTCGACCTCGTCCCGTAAGTGAAAAGCAGCCAGCTCTGCTTTATCCCACTCGGAGCAAGTCATATAGAAGAAGGTCTGCTCCATAGTCTCTATCCATGACAGGGCCACACTCAGATCATGGTCTCCTCGGGAGAGTGTAAATCGACTCTGCCAATGCTGGAATCCTAGCTCGTGCCGCGACAATGTCAGTGAGGTGTGTCGGAACGGCTGCAGGAACTGGCGAAACCACTGGAGCTGGTGCTACAGGTGGTACCGTTGAATAGACCGGAGGAGGTACTCCTGGTGCTGCTGTATAACTAGAGCATATGTCGTCGGTGGCACTGTAGGGTGAACATAGGTGGCCGCGGTTGGATGTACGATAGGTAGTGGTACCGGATGTGAAGCAGCCGGCATCGCTGGTGCAGGTTTTGCTAGGTATACTGTAGGTACTGGGGGCACAGGTGCCACTAGTGTCGGGTACATGGTAGGTCCAGGTGGTGGTGGTGTCGAGTACGTCGTAGGCTGGGCCGGAGCAGGTGCGGGGTATGCCGGTAGTACCCTTGGTGGTACCGAAAATACAGTAGGGATAGGTACACTCGGTACAGCCGAGGTAGGTACCTCTAACGGAGCCATCGGGATATGAGAGCCCGACATGCCTGCAGTATACTGAGTCTGTCCCTGACTGACAGGCTCAACCCTAATAGGCATCTCTGGCAAATCCAGAGATCCCAAGGTCCTCGTACGTGGCCGTCCAGCACCACGTCTCGCAGCAATACGTGTAGATCTCCTCATATCTGTTAAGTTATATCACAGATATTACTACAAGTATAACAATCATAAAATAAACATCATACTTATTTGTCGTCTGGAGATATTCCTTCGCTGTCCAGCCCCCATATTACCTCGGAATTCCGTACAAGAAAATCAATAGAAATCCATATAAATCCGAAATGGAAGTCCGAAACATAACATAATGGACATCCGTGCTAATCCGAAATAGATACCCAGTTTGACTCGCAAACTTGGGCTAACCCAAAATCCAGAACACCAAAAGCAGGTATCATAACCCACTCTGATACCAATAAATTGGTATCAGATAAATCTCGAAAATCTGTAACATGACAAACAACAAGTATCGCCAAACTTGGCGCTCTAATACCAAATAAATTGGCATCAGATTATCCCAAATATCCCAAAATATGAAAACAAAGGATCGTATACTTGGCTCTGATACCAAAAAAATTGTCACACCCTGGGGAAGTCCCTGTCCGAAGAAATTTCGGTAGCATCTCCCCTGTACGGCTGACAATCTGAAACTTTATACATTAACCTCTGGGCCACATATACCTTGGCCAACACGGCCGGAACAATAACAGTAATAAAAATATAATACAGAGATATCCACGCAGTATAATAGTTGACAAACTAGACTAGTAATAAGAAGAATCAAAAACAACCCTACTCAACTACACTCATAAAGCACAAAACTGATGTCCTACTCCACTACACTCATAAAGCTCAAATCCGACGATAAAATCAACTTACCTCTTCTACCGTCTAGGCAGGCATGTAGTAAAACATATCCAATCCAAACCCATCGACAAATAAAAATCCATATAAGATCCAAGTGTATCAAAATAGAACAAGTCTCAACATAGTCTAGTAAAGAACACCAAAAGACAAATAAACATCCTCGTGGACTGTAGGGGACTAGCGACTAGAACTCTCCGGACAGCATCAACCTGAAAATAACAACGGAGGAGGGTGTGAGTCCAACACTCAGCGGGTATCAACTGATATGCATAATAAAGAAAATAACAGGCAATACTAATCATGCGTATAGTCTCCTGATACAAGAAGGATAAATGTAACTGAAACAAAACAGGAGAAAACTGTACTAACCAGGACCAAGGTATAAGTACAATAGGGTCGTCAGACCAAGAGTGTCATAAATCCTGTATGCATGTCAATCATATGCATCCATATAAATGCAGCAAGTAAATGCAACAAACACAAGCAATAAATGCATCATGCATATGATGCAAATGTCATGGTCACCCCTGACGCCAGTCAGCCATGTCACACACAATGGTGAGACTGAGTGGGTAGGGCTGTGACAACCGTGCACTCTGCCATCAATGCCCCTGATGAGTGACCGGGATGTTGTCGAAGTACACCTATCCTCCTACCCCAAATCATAAATGGGGGAGCTCAATGCTTTCATCTCCCGGTACACGATGACGGGGAGGAATCTCTACCGGCTACCACGTTGCGTCACACTACCCATGAGCGGACCAACGGAGCCAAACAGAGTCCAACCGCCTGCCAGCTACCACACTGCTACACTAAACCAGCGGAGCCAAACAGAGCAGAACCGTCTGCCGGCTACCATGCTGAGTCACCAGACCAATGGAGCCAAATAGCAGAACTGCCACACACCTGTCTGATATATACCACTAACCCATGAGTGGTGGTGTGTACAGATACATGTAACTGGCGATGTGTTCGACAATAATGGAGTAAACTATCGCACAGTATGCAATCATGCGAGATAATGCATGACACTAAACATGGCAATATCCTGAACAGTATAGCAATATCCATACATAAATATAAAATGTGTACCATAGGACAATGAATCAAATCACAGGTACACAGATCAGATAAGGTATCAAAAACCCTAGGTCCTGAACTTAACAAATAACATGGTTGTGTCACTACCTCTATAAGTATATATAATCAGGTAAATACTAACATGATGTGCATAGCAAATAAATAAACAAACATGTAACAGACCAGGTAGTGATCAACCTAAGCAGATAAGAAAACACAATCGTTGCTATTTGTTAAAGACATTACTATGCATATCAAAAGATATAAAGTCAAAGTACCAGCCTCCAAATCAAACAGTCCAAACCGGTAGTCGAGATACTCGTCTCGTGTCAAGGTCCTGTGATATCAAACATACATTTTTATTTAGCAATAAATTAAACGAATAGCTAAATAAAAATCCTTAAGAGCAATTTAGGGAAAACCCTAAACCATAAATCTCGACCTTCCTAAATTAAATCCAATGATTAACTAGGGTTAAATGCCTTTAACCCTAATCATAACATTAGATAAAAAAAATCTAAAGCGAATCCAATCTACCACTTTCCAACAGCTTTAAATCTCCTATCAACAGTATCAATAATGGAGACCACACACACAAGACCGAGACCACACAAGGGAACTTCAAACAGCTTTAATCTATAACAAATCAAATAATGGAACAACGCACACACTGTATGATTTAATTCCAAAGGAAATCACCAATCGATTCAAAAGCAAAGCCAAAACAGCTCCCGATATGCAACCGTCGTAGAACTTTGTATCGAAACCCATAAAGCATGAGAGGTAGAACTGTATTAAAATTTTCGGAACTAAACTTCGTATAGACCACGAAAACTAAGCAGAAACATCATGGAAACCCTTCAACCAAAAAGAAGAACTCCATACAGAGCACAAATCACAATCGGTAGTTCTAACAGACATTTGAATAGACAGGTACATGCAACGTTTGAAGCATCCATATTCCGGAAGAAAACAAACCTCTGCGACCAAGAGATGTTGCTAGTGCTTCGGCTGGTGACTCAGAGAAGGAGACGGCTGAGTAGAGAGGCTAGGGCACAGGGGGGTCGGTGGCGCTGTGAGGAGCGGCGCTGCTCCGTGCGGCGCCAGTGGCTAGCTAGGGCACGAGCACAGAGGAGGGGCCGACGATCGGCTGGCGTCGCTGGGTTGTCTTCGTGCGGGAAGAAAGCTCGGTCGGCGCTCGTGTGGTGTAGTCGGAAAAGAAGGGAGATCGGCGCATGGCTCGGCGAGGTGGCAGAGCAAGGTGGCGCCGTTGGGTGGAGGACGAAGAGGAGAAGAATCAGGCGGCGCGGCTCGGAAGAGAGGGGAAGATCAGGCTCAGAAAAGAGGAGGAGGCGGCCGGTATCGACGTGACGCTAGGGCACACACACACTGATCGACACCATAAGAGAAGAGAAGGGCTCGGGCAGGAAGAAAAGGAATAGAAGGGGAGGAGAAGAACCGCCTTGAGCAGTTAGGGCACGAGAGGGCTTCGGCGGGGATCGGCGTCGGCCACACGCACGGGGAAGGAGAGAAGCAATTAAAGAAAAGAAGAAACAGAAATAAAAAGGAAAAGAAAACTTTTCCTCGTTAAAATGGGGTAGCCTAAACAGGCTTTCCCGGACCCCGTTTTTATTCCCGTTAACTCGTCCATACGAGCTCCGAAAAATTCTTGAAAAATTTCCAAAAATTCTAGAAAAATTCCCTTATTATTGTTCGCCATTTTTCGGTATTTTATAGGATCGGCCACCAAAGACTTGTTAGTTAGAGCCCTAGAGCCAATCATTTGATGATTGTATGGACTCATTGTATCATATTCTTGTATATTAATAAAGGCATTTGTTTGGTTATTATACTTATTTGTATTAGTGCCAAATAGACTAAGTATAATAGCGTCCTTGAGTAGAAGGTTCATACCTATATCAATCGATTAGTTGAATCGATAGTGAGATGATATAGGGAACACTACTCTAAATCATTCCTAGTCGAGTATTAACATTCAGGGACAATGTTAATACAATAAGACTAGCATGTAGGTCAGCTCGATGACTTGATCTCACAAGTCATGGATATAGAGATATCAAACTGACACATGGGTAAGCATTAGAGAATGTATACTGAATGACCCGCCATGAGAAAGTATCATGGATCGTTATATGAGTGTCATATACTTTCTCATGTGGCTATTAGTCCTTAGACCTGAAGTCACCATGGATCCCTACATAAGGAGTTATGTACTTTGGTTTCGTCAAACGTCACCCGTAACTGGGTGGACTATAAAGGTGATTACTGGGTATGTAACGAATTATGCAGAGGGATGTGAGTGATGTAGATGGGATCTATCCCTCCTATATGATGGGAGTGACATCGATATTCTTGATAGAGTAAGACCACGAAGTGTATGGCCATACCCAAATGAGTCAATATGAGATATTGAGCTCATTTGATTGAGTGAGTCTACTTGGAGTTCAAGATTTAGATTGGTTAGAGGATGACACGGTCTATGCCTCACATTGATCAATCTAGATGTCTAGGATAGAAGGACACTTGTCATATATTGTGAGGAGTCACAATTAATAGTCACAAGGTGATGTTGGATCTCAACACTTCTTGTAACTTGGGTAGCAATGATGTATTGCTAGATGCCGCTCATTGCTTATGTTTCTAAAGGAGTTTAGAAACATTACCAATGTTACAAGAACCTATTGGGTCACACACAAAGAACAAGTGGATGGAGATTGGGTTCATATGATGAACCAATTGGATTGGGTTCATATGATGAACCAATTGGATTCAAATTAGACTTATTGAGTTAGACTCAATTAGATTCAATTGTTGAATGAGTCTAATTTAGATTTGATTCATTGAGTCAATTTATATTAATGAATTGAGATTTATTAAACTTAAATTGACTTGAATCAAAGATTGGATTTAACTCAACAAGGAAGAGATTGGTCAATTTTGACTTGACCAAATGGAATTTGAAACATCAAGTATGACTTGATGCCACATCATAAGGATGACTCATCCTTGCCACATCACCTCCACCTCATGAGGTATGCCACCTCATGGGGGTTACACTCTCCCCTTGGTTTTAATGTGGCCGGCCACATTAATGAGGGGGTTACAATGTGGTGGCCGGCCACACTAATGCAAAGGAGGTTTTGGTTTTGTGGCAATTGATGTGTGGTAATTATTCCATCTTCTTCCAAGCTTTCTTCCTCCTCCTTGTTGCTGTTGCCGTGGACTTCCATGGTGAGGAGAAGATGGTTGAGTGAATGCAAGAGCAAAGGAAGAGTGAAGGTCACAAAGGAAGGATACTACTAGTGAGTGTATAAGATTTCTTTTATACCTTCTTCTTTTCTTCCTTTCCAATCCCATTCGAGAGCTCTAGAAAGTGCTAGCACACTTGGGGCTCTCTTCTTCATCCTTTGAGTGTGGGAGACACTCCTTGTTCATGTGGATATCATTAGAGGAGTGTCTACGTTGACACTCTCGAGATCCGACAAATCCTTGGACGAGCGGGAACGCGAAATGGCTCGCTTCGAAGGTATAACTCTCATCTAGTGTAGATCTAAAAATTTTGAAACTCGTACTCGTAAGTTCATTCGGTTTTTTTTTCTTGCACGGATCTACGGCTTTGGGTGATTTGGGGTTTCCGCGACGCGAAAAGCGATTTTCGCGGCCCGAAAAACCCAACAAGACTTTCCCTTGATCTTCGGTCCTCCAAACCTATCAAGCTTCCCTGCCAAGTGTTGAGTCCTTTCGACCCACTTAGACTTTCCACCTGTCTTCCATGATCTGCTAAGTCTTTCCTGCCTAGCCTCCAACTAGGACTTTCCCGATTTAGTAAACAATCTGCACACTTGGTCAACTTGTTAGAACTCAACAATACTTAACTTAAATCTTTGACAACATCAAAACTTATGTTTGATTCTAGTGCTACCTGCACCAAAAAAACCTCCTTTCCAGAGGTGGAGATCCTGGTACAAACTTGAGCACGAGAATACAACAAGAAATACTAATAAGATTACAAACGAAATCAAAAATGACTTTATAATAATAAACCTTGCTTTGGTTGCTCTTTTCTTTCTCCTGTTAGCTTCTTAATGCTTGGAAAGTGCAACAGCACTTGTTGCCAAAACCTCAAGAATCGGCGTATTGCTCTCTTCATGAAATCACCTTTTCTAGGGCTTCTCTCGGGCTGGAAAACACCTCTCAATCAATTGGCCTTACCCTCAATCGATTACCACGTCAGATCGATCGTTCAAACCTATAGAATGACTCTTTTTTGTCCATCCAATTGATTGGTAAGCCATACTAATTGATTGACAACTTTTAATCGATTGACCCAATCGATTCAAAAACTTTCTATTCTCTCAAAAGACACTCTAATCATTAGGCCAATTGATTGGAGTTGCTGAATAGATTAAGCCAATCGATTCAGCAATATTATGTTCTCTTTACAAAAGCATAGCCAATCGATTGCCTTAATCAATTGGCTTGTTGAATTGATTGCCCTAATTGATTCAGCTAGCTTGTTTTCACTTGTGAGAAACCTTCAATTGATTGCACCAATTGAATAGAACTTGTTCAATTAATTGCTTCAATCGATTCAAGTAACAAACTCAAATTTTGAGTTTAGGTTTGCCAATCGATCACTAATCAATTGCTAACACTAATTTCAACCTTTCAACGATTGAAATTTTATCTCGTTTGATATCCAGTTGACATCAACCTACTAGGACTTTCTCTATCCAACATCCGGTCATCTGTGACATGTTGAAACTTCCCGTTGCCTAGCATCTGGTCATTCTTGACCTCCCAGGGCTTCTTCACCAACTATCTAGTCCTCCTTGATCCAATTAAACTTTCCTTGCTAACTTACCATCAGACTTTCAATCATCAAGTGTCTGGTCAACTTTTGACCCACTTGGATTTTCTCACCAAGTATCCGGTCCTCCTTAACCTACTTGGATTTTTCTCTTGCCAATCTTCCCATTGGACTTCCCTTGCCTAATATCATGTTACGACTAGTCACTCCATAGACTTCTCATTCTTGTCTAACCTCTAGTTAGGACTTCTTTTACCTAACTTCCAATTAGGACTAGTTACTCGATAGACTTCTCACCCTTGCCTAACCTCTAGTTAGGACTTCTCTTTGCCTAATCTTAGTTTGGACTTTCCATTTTCTAACCTCCAGTTAGGCCTTTACCTTGTTTAATCTCAGTTAAGACTTTTTGTTGCCTAACCTTAGTTAGGACTTTCCCAATCAAGTATCTAGTCCCTCCTTTACCTATTTGACTTCTTACTCACATATTGTCAAACATCGAAACTCAAGCTTAAGTCAATCTAGGCTTAGTTAACTTGGTCAACTTAGCGTGATTATACTAACAATCTTTCCCTTTTTGATGTTTGATAATATGATTAAGTTAGGTTAACCCATATTATCCCAAGTTCCTTCTTCATCCCATGCCAAAGTATAAATGAGGGTTTCCTAATTTGAACCCTACATTCTCCCCCTTTGACAGACATCAAAAATCTTCTCCCAAGATTCATTACTCTTACGACAATGAAGGTTCCCAATCTTCCATTATTTTCAATACTCAACCTTGAGAATACATCCATCATCCTTCTATATATCTTCTTTCTTCTCCAAATCATGCCTTTAATGTGAAACACCCCTTTAAAGCATGTTTCAACTTCTAGCATTGCACCAATAATGATTTGAAGTTCTTAAACCTTTAAAAAAAAAATCCCAAAATTGAAGTCATGGGGTTAGAAATTCTACCTTGAATATAAACCTCCTCATAAACTCCAAATTTGTCTCACTTAACTATTCTTTTCTCATTTTCATCAAGAAAATTATCCCCAAATACTTATCAAAGCATTTCATAGGGTTAGAAATAGTTAAAAAATACTTATCCTCCTAAATGATACTTATCAAGTATCATTTAATTAAGAAATAATGAATTCACAAATTTACTACAAAACTTAAAATTTAACCAGAAAAAATTTAAAATTAATTACCTTAATTCAAGAAAATAAATTTATAAATTTTAATAAGTCAAATTTAAATTAAAATATCGAAAATTAAATTGTTATAATTATGGAACTAATTAATAAAACTCTACCTAATGAAACAATAAAATTAATAAAAATCAAAATGTGTCAAAATGAGTTGACATATTTGTGGGTTCACAAAAAATGTATCAAATCGAGAATTTGATACATAATTATAAATCAATTAAAAATTTATTTGACTTGATTGAACCATACATAATTGCCATGAACATGCATATGCTTAATTAATTTTTTTCTTAAATGTCATGTCATTCATACTAGTCTTTTATTAATTGCTTAATCTAGAATGGCTAGATAGGAAAAATATATTTGATTCTTGTCTAACATAGTATCAGGGTAGGGCGAGATGATAGTGTAGGATCGATTGTATGTTAGGGGGGGGCAGTGAATCACGTGTATTTTAAAACTTTATTTTCAATTTTTTAAAATGAGTGCATAGTGGAAAAATAAACTAAGTAATAAAAAAAAAAGAAATAGAAATTATTTTTTACTTAATTCAGAGTCTTCGATGACTCCTACTCCAAGACATAGGTTCTTTAGATCTTTCCAATGGATAATCCACTGATCAATCATAATTGAATACACAAATAAATAAGAAAGTGTAACAACACCTACAATTTCTTTAAGCAATAATTAACTTTAAACCAAAGTTGTTATCCAATACTTAGATGGAGATCTAAATGTGTTTGTGCATCGATGTTGGTCTGTTTGTAGTAGTCGATTGTAGCGACGTTGCAGCACAGTAGTAGTACAAAGTCGGAGCAGCCAAATGGTCGAGAAATCATGTAGAAATGTTCTTTTTCTTGGACATATAGCCTCTTTTTATAGATGAACATGTTCTTATTAGATCCATTGAATTCGGGATAAACTTTCTGACATCAGATTTTACAGATAATTTCTATAGAGGAAACTAATTAAATAATTCAAATATTATCTGTTGGTGCGGGAAGCATCCGACGATCGAACCTAAATTTTGATAATGGCAAAGGATTCAAAGTTAAGGTTATGTTGTGATCTAACAAGTCTGTTTAAGTGTTTCAGGAAAAGTCCTAGCTGTGGTTAGGCAAGTGAAAACCCTAGGGGGTGGTAACCCTAGGTCATAGGGGGTGGTAACCCTATGTGGAAAGTCTTGGTGGGTCGAGTGCTTCAGGCAAAAGTCCTAGGGGGGTAACCCTAGGTGGAAAGTCCTGGTGTCGCGAACCAGGTGAAAGACTGGACCAGCCGGGAAACGAAAGTCCAGCAGAAAGTCCGGAAGCATCGAGCACCGAGCAAAAGTCCAGTCAATCTGGAGGATCACACTGGCAACGGGTAAATCTCCTGAGTGGAGTAGGTGAGGACGCGCTCCCCATAGAGGGAACAGTAGGCGTCGGGTCGACCTAGGGTTTTCGGTCAGAAATTCGAAGTCAGACCCGGACAGTCCATTGATTGTCAATATTTTGGTCACTATAACTTTTATGTGCTAACTTTGTTTTGCAGGGTATGTGTTTGGGACTAACACATTTTCTAGGAACAAAGGAGCATGTTACACCTCGGATGAACAGTGTTCGAGGCGCCTCTATGGGGCTTGGAGGCACCTCGGGTGCGAGCCAGCTTCTGCCAACGCAGCTCAGTGGAGGCGCCTTGGACCGGGCTTTGAAGGCGCCTTGGAGAGCACAGAAGGCGCCTTGAAGGGATAAGTCACGACCAGTTCAGGCTTGATCGACGCGGGCGACTCGGCGGCATGGAGGCGCCTCGGACAGGCTTGGAGGCGCCTCCTGACTATTTAAAAGGGAATCTCGACCAGCAGCTTGAAACATCTTCTTCCAAGCAAACTTTCTGTTAGCTAGAGCCCTAGAGCCAATCATTAGATGATTGTATTTTGGACTTATTGTATCATATTCTATATAAATAAAGGCATTTGGATTTTGGTTATTATACTTACTTGTATTTGTGCCAAATAAACTAAGTATAATAATGTCCTTGAGTAGATGGTTCTCACCTATATCAATCGGTTAGTTGAACCGATAGTGAGATGATATAGGGAACACTACTCTTAATCATTCCTAGTCGAGTATTAACATTCAGGGACAATGTTAATGCAATAAGACTAGCATGTAGGTCAACTCGATGACTTGATCTCACAAGTCATGGATATAGAGATATCAAGTTGACACATGGGTATACATTAGAGAATGTATACTGAATGACCCGCCATGAGAAAGTATCATGGATCGTTATATGAGTGTCATATACTTTCTCATGTGGCTATTAGTATGACTACTAGTCCTTAGACCTGAAGTCACCATAGATCCCTACATAAGGAGTTATGTACTTTAGTTTCGTCAAACGTCACCCGTAACTGGGTGGACTATAAAGGCGATTACTGGGTATGTAACAAATTATGCGGAGGGATGTGAGTGATGTAGATGGGATCTATCCCTCCTATATAACGGGAGTGACATCGGTATTCTTGATAGAGTGAGACCACGAAGTGCATGGCCATGCCCAAATGAGTCAATATAGGATATTGAGCTCATTTGATTTAGTGTGTCTACTTGGAGTTCAAGATTTAGATTGATTAGAGGATGACACGGTCTATGCCTCATATTGATCAATCTAGATGTCTAGGATAGAAGGACACTTGTCATATATTGTGAGGAGTCACAATTAGTAGTCACAAGGTGATGTTGGATCTCGACATTTTTGTAACTTGGGTAGTAATGATGTGTTGCTAGATACCGCTCATTACTTATGCTCCTAAATGGGTTTAGGGCATTGCCAACGTTACAAGAACCTATAGGGTCACACACTTAGGACAATTAGATGGAGATTAGGTTCATATGATGAACCAAGAGGACTTGATTCATTTGATGGATCCAATTGGATTAAGAGTAATCCAAATTGGGCTAATTGAGTTAGACTCAAGTTAATTCATGTATACAATGAGTCTAATTTAGATTATGACTCATTAGATCAATTTAATTTAATGAATTAGATTCATTATATTAAGTTGACTTGAATCAAATGGTTAGATTAGATCAACCATGGAAGAGATTTGGTCAAGTTTGACTTGATTTGAGAGGAAGATGAAAAGTCAAGTTAGACTTGACTTTATGCCACCTCATTGGTGAGTTGGCATTGAAGTGGACCAATGATGTTACTCCACATCATCATGGGTGCCACCTCATGGAAGTTACAAAGCCATTTTCTTAATAACTTCACATTAATTGCATTTAATGGGGGGTTACACTATGGGAAGTGGCCGACCACTTTTGGTTTTGAATGGAAATTCAATTTTTCATTCAAGTGTGCATTTTCTTCCTTCTTCCTCTTGGAGCTCTCTTCCTCTCCTTCTCCTCCTCATCTTGGCCGAACCACAAATAGGTTCTAGCACACCTCTTTGTGTGTTTTTCTCCGCCTACGTGTTCATGTGGATACTTCTAAAGGGGTATCTATCTTGATACTCTCGAGATCTGGCGTTTTAGACGAGCGGGATACGCGAAAGGCACGCTTCGAAGGTATAATTCTTCTTCATGTAGATCTAGGAGTAGATCTAAGTTGTAAACTCGTACTCGTATCGTTTTGAAAAGTTTTCTTCGCACGAGATCCGTTGGCTAGGGTGATTCGGGGTTTCCGCGACGCGAAAAAGCGGTTTTCGCGGCCCGAAAACATTTTTGAATCAGTGTAAGTACTATTCAAAACATTTTTTTTCGTGGTATTTTCAGATTTTTTAGAGTCAAATTAGAATTAGCTTAATAGCTACATTCTAATTGTTTTATCGAATCGGTTTTGCTCGAGGTTGGTACAATACCACTCGAGCTCGTTTTCCCTTATTTCTCCCGCACTGCTAATCCAAGACCCAGTCTTGGAACCAATTTTATTGTTTTTGTCATTCAGGATTTTAAATGACCCAACAAGAAGGTTTCAGCACCGTTCGCCCCCCACTCTTCTCTGGAGAAGACTTCGGATATTAGAAGGGGCGAATGGAAACCTTCCTCAAGACTCAGTTCGATACGTGGATGATAATCAAGACCAGACTACAACTGCCATCTGACGAAGACGGCAAGCCAACACCCTGCAAAAATGGGAACCGACCCTAATCAAAAAGGTGGAAGCTGATGCCAGAGCAACCTGCACCCTCCAATGTGGACTGACCAAGGAGGAACTCAACAAAGTTGGACCATTCTCCAGTGCAAAAGAGCTTTGGGAGAAGCTGATCGAACACCACGAGGGAACCTCCGACACAAAAGTAAGTAAACGTGACTTGTTGCTTAATAAATTTTATAACCTAAAAATACAGGAAGATGAGACGGCCTGTCAACTCCACACACGGATACAAGGCATCCTCAACTCCCTCCATGTAATTGGTCAAAAGGTCGAGAATAGGGACATTATAAGGTATGCACTCAACTCTTTTCCTAGGAGTACATTGTGGGCATCAATGGTAGATGTCTACAAAGTCTCCAAAGATTTATCTTCAATTAGATTAGATGAGCTATTTTCAGAATTCGAACTTCATGAGCAGACTAATACACAGCCTTCCGAGAAAGGAATTGTTTTGCTTACAGGTACCGGTGGAGCTCGTGAATCAAGATCACGACGAAGAACCGAACAGGAGCCGGAAGCAGAAACTGACTTAGATGAAGAAGACAATGAACTAACCATTAAACTCATGAACCTTGTGAAAAGACTCTACAAGAAGAAGAAAGGTTTCAACAAGCAGGACCTAAAGAAGGCAGTCCAATCCAAGGAGGCCCAACCGAATTCTAAGGTAAAATTTGAGGTGATCTACTACGGATGCAACCAGAAGGGGCACATCAAGGCCAACTGCCCTAATCAAAAGGAAGCAAAGAAGCAGAGAAGGAAGAAGGCCCTGAAGGCGACATGGGATGAATCTTCCTCAGAAGACGATGACGATGAACTCGATCATACGAGTTTACTGGCACTGATGGCCCGGGACCAAATCAACCTGTCCGAGAGTGAAAGCGAGTCGGAGGCTGAGTCCAAGCGAAGCCACAGATCCGTATTCATTTCCGAAGGGCCCGATCCCTTTGTAAGTATCTCTCGACTCAATAATTTAGTTAATTATTTGTTATGAAAATTAGCTAAATCAAACCTTAGAGTCAAGTCACTTCTAAAGGAAGTAGAAGTCCTTAAAGAAGTGACTAACTCCAAATCTTTGACTGAACCAGTTCAGACTGGAAATTCAACTCAAGTCCAAAAACTTGAAGAAGAGAATTCCAGCCTGAGAATTCAAGTCAAGGATTTGGAGAAAACACTAGAACGGTTTTCTTTAGGTTCCAAGAATCTTGACCTAATTCTTGGGACACAAAGAGTCGTTTACAATAGAACTGGTCTAGGATTTAAACCAAAGAAAAAATATAAATCTTATTTATCTCTTGTACAAAGAGCAAATAGAAAAGCATCCCAAGCATGGGTCTCCAAGTCCAAATTGATTAATCAAGTTGGACTTGGTCAATATTGGATCCCGAAGGATCAAATACACTACCTCGATAGACCATATCGAGACTATGATCGAGGAGGAGCAAAAAGAAAGACGATATTAATAAAACAAACATAATTCAAAATTCAAAATTAAATTAAAAATTCAAAAATTCAAAATTAAATTCAAAATTCAAAATTCAATCAAAAATTTGAAATGAAATTCAAAATTCAAAATTCAAATTAAAAAAAATCAAAATTAAACTCAAAATTCAAAATTCAATTCAAAACTCAAAATTAAATTAAAAATTCAAAATTCAATTAAAAATTAGAAATTAAATTAAAAACTCAAAATTAAATTCAAAATTAAAAATTCAATTAAAAATTCAAAATTAAATAAAAAATTCAAAATTCAAAAATCAAAAATCAATTAAAAATTCAAAATTAAATTAAAATTCAAAATTCAATTCGAAATTAATTCAAAATTAAAAGTAAAATTCAACTTAAATCAAATAAAAATAAAAGGAGGATCTAGAATAGCTGTTCAATTTACCTCATTAGAAGTTCTGAAAGTTCTTAGAAATATTTAGAAATACTTTAGAAATATTTTAAAGATTTTTAGAAATTTTTAGAGTATTTTTATGCAATTTTTGGAGGTCATTTGGTATTTTTACTAAACGAAGGAAGTTTTGACAAAAAAATGTCCAAACTGAGATTCGAACCCGTGACCTCCGGCTGAACCAGGCCTTAAGTGAATCCGGCTGACCAACTGTTCCAGCAGATGTTTCTTATTAAGAAAAGGAGAAAAATTTATTTAAGTAATGGTTAATGGGAAACAGAATAGGAAATAAATAGGAAGGAAAATGGTTGCAGCCAAGATTCGAACCCACGAGCCAAGCTTTTGTTGGTTGCTACTCGGAAAACCTATAGGTTCCACTGTACAAAAATTTTGTACAAAGGTCTGAACCTTTTCCTAGCTACCATGTGTTCTTTTAAATTAAATTTTGGATCGCCTGCGGAACTTAACACGTTTGATCCAAAACTTAATCTATTTGTTCTTTTAGGTTTTGACTTGGATCTCCTGCGGAACTTAACACGTTCGACCCAAGTCTCCTTAAGTTATTAATCCCATTAAATATTAATTTCCATAAAAGGTTCCCAGTACTGACGTGGCGAGGCACATGGCCTTCTTGGATATGGGAGCAACCACCACCGACTAGACAAAACCTTTAATAGAAAGCTAATATTTAATTTCCTAAAATAACTTTAGGTTAACCAAAGAGAACAATCAAATCACAAGGAAAAGAAAGAAACAAAAGAACACAACTTCGAAAAAACATATTCGAAATACTAGAACGTAAGCCTCTTGTATTTGGTATTATTTCCATAAATAACTAGCATGATGCGGAAATAGAAATTACTAGTTATACCTTGTAGAAAAACCTCTTGATCTTCTACCGTATTCCTCTTCTAACCTCGGACGTTGTGTGGGCAACGATCTTCCAAGATGAGAAACCACCAACCACCTTCTTCTCCTCCAAGCAAGGTTCGGCCACAAAAGAAAAGCTTCACCAAGGAGGAAAAACCAAAATACTAACCAAGCTCCAAGAGATGCTAGCTTTCTCTCCTTCTTCTTCTTCTCCGAGTAGTATCCGGCCACCACAAGAGCTCCAATAGAAGGGTAGGGTTCGGCCACCACAAGAGGAAGAGATGGAGAGGTTGGCCGGCCACACCAAGGAACAAAGGAGGGAGAGGAATAATAGATGTTGTGTCTTGTGAAGGCACCCTCACCCCTTCTTTTATATTCCTTGGCCTAGGTAAATTAGGAAAAATAAATTTTCCTTAATTTCCTTGACATGATTTAATTGAGAGAAATAAAATAAAATTTCCCCAATTAATTTGTGATGGCCGGCCACATTATTGGAATACAAAAGAGGACAAGTTTTAATCAACAATTAAAACTTCCTAATTTGTTTCCGGAAATTTTAAAAAATAAAATTTCTCTTTAAAATCTCTTCATGGTTAATAAAAGGAAATATCTATAATTTTAATTTTATTAACATGTGAATAATTTTAAATAGAAAATAAAACATCTCTTCTAATCTACAAATAAGGAAAGAGATCTAATCTCTTTCTTTAATCTTTTGTAGATCTTTTACAAGAGAGATATTTTAATTTTAATTCTCTTTAAAATATATCTTCCACATAATAATAAAAATTAAAATTAAATTTCTTTTTTAATTTTATTTGGCCGGCCCTACTAGCTTGGGTTCAAGCTAGGGCCGGCCACCCCAAAATATACCTAGGCCGGCCCTAGCTTGATTCCCAAGCTAGCTTGGCCGGCCCCCTTTGGGTGGGTATAGAAGGTGGGTATAGGTGGGTATAGTTCTCTATAAATAAGAGGCTACGATAGGGACCGAGAGGAGGAATTTGTTTTGGTCTCCCGATAAAATTAAGCATCCCGTGTTCGCCCCGAACACACAACTTAATTTTATCAACGATAATTCATTCCACTAGAGAACTATCATTGAACTACCGCACCAATCCCAAATTACATTTTTGGGCTCCTTCTTATTATGAGTGTGTTAGTCTCCCTGTGTTTAAGATATCGAATGTCCACTAATTAAGTGAGTTACTGACAACTCATTTAATTAATGTCTAAGTCCAAGAGTAGTACCACTCAACCTTATCGTCATGTCGGACTAAGTCCACCTGCAGGGTTTAACATGACAATCCTTATGAGCTCCTCTTGGGGACATTATCAACCTAGTATCTCTAGGACACAGTTTCCTTCTATAATCAACAACACACACTATAAGTGATATCATTTCCCAATTTATCGGGCTTATTGATTCATCGAACTAAATCTCACCCATTGATAAATTAAAGAAATAAATATCAAATATATGTGCTTGTTATTATATTAGGATTAAGAGCACACACTTCCATAATAACCGAGGTCATTGTTCCTCTATAAAGTCAGTATAAAAGAAACGACATCAAATGGTCCTACTCAATACACTCTGAGTGTACTAGTGTAATTATATAGTCAAGATAAACTAATACCTAATTACACTACGACCTTCTAATGGTTTGTTCCTTTCCATTTTAGTCGTGAGCTACTATTTATAATTTATAAGGTACTGATAACATCATCTTCTGTATGTGACACCACATACTATGTTATCTACAATATAAATTAAATGAACAACTACAAACAAATGTAGACAATTTGACCAAATGTGATTCTTTATTCATAATGAATGTTTACAAAGCTTAGGCTTTCAGTATACACTCCAACAATCTCCCACTTATACTAATGACTAAGCTGCCATATCTTCTACCATACATCTGATTCCCATTCCCTCCACATGCCGATCGAAAGCTTTCGCCGGAAGGGCCTTAGTGAAAGGATCTGCCAGGTTATCCGCTGATGCAATCTTGGCGATGACAACTTCTCCTCGCTTCACGATATCTCGTATCAGGTGGTACTTGCGCTCTATATGTTTACTTGCCTTATGAGCTCGTGGTTCCTTCGAGTTTGCAACTGCACCGCTATTATCACAATAAATTGTGATGATTTTGGGCAAACCAGAATCACATCTAAGTCCATTAGAAAGTTCCTGAGCCATACTGCTTCTTTAGCTGCCTCGAGGTCTACATACTCGACTTCCATGGTTGAGTCCGAAACGCATTCGCTTAACACTCCTCCATGAAATGGCTCCACCTCCTAAAGTAAACACATAGCACGATGTAGACTTCATGTTATCCCTATCGATTGGAAATCAATCAGTATAACCCATGGAGCGGATCATCGCTTGGTAAACTAGCATATAATCTCTAGTCCTTCTCGGTACTTTAATATATGCTTTACCGCAGATCAATGTCCTTGTCCGAGTTACTCGATATCTGCTGACCATGCCCACAAAACAGATATCGGTCTCGTATATAGCATTGCATACATTAGGCTTCCTACACCCGAAGCATAAGGAACCGCTTTCATGTCCTCTATCTCTTTTGATGTCTTTGGAGACATCTCTTTAGATAGAGCTACTCCATGTCTAAAAGGTAAGAAACCTTTCTTGGAGTCTTGCATGCTAAAACGAGCAAGGATTGTATCTATATATGAAGCTTAGGATAGACACAACATTCTTTTCTTGCGATCCCTTATAACTTTGATCCCAAGAATGTGTGCACATTCTCCTAAGTCCTTCATATCAAATTGTTTGGACAACCATACCCTTACGTCTGATAATACCTTGACATTGTTGCCAATTAACAAAATATCATCTACGTATAGTACAAGAAATACCACCACATTTCCGTTACACTTCTTATATACACAAGACTCATCCGGACTTTGAATAAATCCATATGACTGGATTACTTCATTAAACCGGATGTTCCAAGACCTTGAAGCTTGCTTCAGTCCATAAATGGACCGATTGAGCTTGCATACTAGATGCTCTTTGCCTTTTTCAATAAATCCTTCTGGTTGCTTCATATGGATGTTCTCTTCAAGACTTCCATTAAGGAAAGCTGTCTTGACATCCATTTGCCAAATCTCATAATCCATATGAGCAGCAATGGATAAGAGTATCCGGATAGACTTAAGCATGGCTACCGGTGAAAAGGTTTCCTCATAATCGATTCCCTCTTTCTGAGTGTACCCTTTCGCAACAAGCCTAGCTTTGAAGGTTTCTACCTTCCCGTCTGTCCCTCTTTTCCTTTTGTAGATCCACTTGCATCCAACGGCTTTTACACCATCAGGTGGTTCTACAAGCTCCCAGACCTTATTAGAGTACATGGACTCTATTTCAGAATTCATTGCCTTTTGCCAAGATGCTGCATCTATATCTTGGAGTGCTTCGTCATATGACCGGGGATCAGGTTCATGTTTACCCGGGATCAAGTCCGAAGACTCTCCCAAAAACATGAATCTTTCAGGCTGCCTCACAACCCTCCCACTACGACGAGGCATTATCTGTGGTTGTGTATCGTGTGTGACACGTGTTGCAGTCTCTTGTGATACTTCATCTTGTACTGTTGGTACTGAAGTAGACATGTCCTCTCTAAGTTCTTCTAAAACAACTTTACTACTGGGCTTGTGATCCATTATATAGTCTTCTTCTAAAAACTGGGCATTGGTGCTAACAATGACCTTCTGGTCTTTAGGACTATAAAATAAACCACCTTTCGTTCCTTTGGGATATCCTACAAACACACGAACTTCTGTACGAGATTCTATCTTATCAGCATCTGGTTTCAGCACATGTGCTGGACTACCCCAAATCCGAATATGTCTTAGACTAGGTTTTCGCCCATTCCACAATTCTATGGGAGTAGAAGAAACTGATTTAGAAGGTACTAAGTTCAGAACGTATACTGCTGTTTCCAGAGCATATCCCCAAAACGAATTTGGTAATTCTGAATAACTCATCATCGATCTAACCATTTCCATAAGAGTCCTATTCCTTCGTTCTGCTACACCATTCTGTTGGGGTGTTCCAGGTGCAGACAATTGGGATTGAATCCCAGCCTCTGATAAGTAATTCCTAAACTCTCCTAAGAGGTATTCGCCACCACGATCAGATCGTAGTGTCTTGATACTTTTACCTAATCGTTTCTCCACATCAGCCTTGTATTCTTTGAACTTGTCAAAGCACTCGGACTTGCGGCGCATTAGGTAAATGTATCCATATCTTGAATAATCGTCTATGAAAGAGACAAAATATTCAAAACCTCCTCTTGCCTGGACAGACATAGGACCACACAAATCAGAGTGAACCAATTCTAACACTTCTTTGGCTCTATACCCCTTGGCCTTGAACGGCCTCTTGGTCATTTTACCTTCTAAGCAAGATTCACAAGTTGGAAAATTTTCCAACTCTAATGAACTCAAAAATCCATCGGCTATAAGCCTCTGAATCCTACTTAAATTAATATGACCAAGTCTTAGATGCCAAAGATATGCTTGGTTCATTTCTGAAGGTTCTTTTCTCTTATTAGAATTAGAAGATGAGTTATAAATTTCCATGTTTTGCTTTGTGGAAGAAATTGGATTTAAAATATATAAATTGCCAACTAATGCACCAGAACAGATAATCACTTTATTTCTTTTAATAACTACATCGTTACTGAAAGAAACTGAATATCCATCTATAAACAGTTTAGAAACCGAAATTAAATTCTTTCTAAAACTGGGTACATAAAGACAATTTCTTAAAACCAAATTCCTATTTCTACTAAAAGATAAGTAGACGTCTCCCACTGCAACAGCTGCCACCTTAGTAGCATTGCCCATGTAGACGGTAATTTCTCCTTCAGATAGTCGTCGGGTTTCCTGGAACCCCTGCAAGGAATTGCAGACATGATCAGTGGCTCCCGTATCTACACACCAGGTGCTGGTAGATAACACCGCTAAACATGTTTCAACAACTAGAGTATGAGATATACCTTTGTTTTGGTTCCTACGAGGGCAGTCCACCTTCCAATGTCCTGGCTGCTTGCAGATGAAGCACTTGCCCTTCGACTTCTTCATTCCATCTTTAAATCCCGTACTCTGAGACTTATTCACTTTCTTTGCTGAACCGACTTGTTTCTTCTTCTTCTTTCCTCTCGGCTTAGAAGTAGAACCATTTTCAGCATAGTGAATTTGAGCATTGTGACGAAATAATCCTTCTGCTGCTTGAAGTTCCGTCAGTAGTTCCGCTAATGAATAAGCCCTCTTATTCATATTATAGTTCAAGTGAAACCGCTCAAAACTTCTAGGTAGCGTTTGGAGGATCATATCGATCCGGGTTTCCCCATCAATTTCTCCTCCAAGGATCATATCTCGTTCGGATAAGCCATCATCTTTAGGATATGATCCCACGGAGTACCCTCTTGCATGGTGGCTGTCATTATCTTTCTCATGGCTTCTTGCCTAGAAGCCCTATCCCGATGACCAAAGAGTTCCTTGAGATTGTTCATAATATCATAGGTCGTTGGTAAATCTTGATGTTGATGTTGCAATACATTTGACATTGAAGCCAAAATGTAACACCGCGCCATCTCATCCGCTTTTACCCATTTCCTATGATATTCAATCTCCTCTTGGGTAGATTCACCGGTGGGTGCATCGGCAAGGCTCATCAGGACATATTTATAGCTTTCAGAAGAAGAACAATGTCCGTGTTTCTTTTATGTAGTTTGGTCCAGTAAGTCTATTCTGTTGAAGTATGATGGACAGTGGGTTGAAAGACATCCTAAGAATCACAAATAACTTTTGGTCGAACTCTAAATTTAGAATAATATTGATTCCTCAAACAATACTATTTTAAATTAACCAACACCTCATAACACCGTGAATTTTGTATGCCACGTTAGTGTGGACGTATACAAATTCAACATTTGTAAAGGAGGGTTTTAACCCATTAATTTTATTATCTTGTCAACCTAACTTTTTGACAAATAAAATAATAGTTGGTATCATTTGGTCACACATATAATAGCGGTGACTCCGTTGGGAGGATACTATTAGATGTGTCTAAGTGTATACCATTACTTGACACTAAGTCCATTAATAAGATTATGCCCTTCCGTTGGGGAAGATCACACGCTCTTAATTAATTTCCTATAGTCATCCAAAATGGAAGTTTGTTCTAGTGATCCACAAACAAGCTCATCCGTTATGGAGGAAGGCACTCGAGCCAACGCGCAAGCTTGTTTGCATCATTTACAAACCAAGAATGGAGACCATGGGATTTATTTAAAATCCCTCTCCCACTTAGTTATTTATAAATGAGGAATTTTAACTATGCTAGCCTACTTAAACTTGTAAACTAACATGCACACACAGCATAATATAAAAGCAATAAATAGAAAATTTAATTTTCAACTATTATGGCTTTTATCTCTAATTGTCCTCCGTGTGTTGTCATCCCAAGCTGCTGCCAAATTTGGCCACCGCCTCCGGGTTGTCGTATCAATCTTGCTCCTAGTTTCGATGCGCCTCTGGTCCTTAGAAGGTTCCACGCTTTGCAAGATTCGATCCGCGACATAAATAGAATTTTACATTTTGATCCTATATTCCATAAAAGGAATGTACATGTATCTAGATCAAAAAATAAAATCCTAATAAAACTAAATACAGCTCCTGCTGTATTTTAATACAATCATGCACACACATATAAATTGCCCTTGACATGTCCAAGGGTCCAATCACACACATAATTAACTAAAAGTCATAATAGTTGGATCCTGCATCCACAAAGTTAGCACATCCTACTATTATCCTGCCTAAATTATGTATGACATGTGCATAATTAAACTAAATACCAAATACACAGAGGCAAAACCCTAGCTCTGATACCAATTGTTGGTTGCTACTCGGAAAACCTATAGGTTCCACTGTACAAAAATTTTGTACAAAGGTCTGAACCTTTTCCTAGCTACCATGTGTTCTTTTAAATTAAATTTTGGATCGCCTGCGGAACTTAACACGTTTGATCCAAAACTTAATCTATTTGTTCTTTTAGGTTTTGACTTGGATCTCCTGCGGAACTTAACACGTTCGACCCAAGTCTCCTTAAGTTATTAATCCCATTAAATATTAATTTCCATAAAAGGTTCCCAGTACTGACGTGGCGAGGCACATGGCCTTCTTGGATATGGGAGCAACCACCACCGACTAGACAAAACCTTTAATAGAAAGCTAATATTTAATTTCCTAAAATAACTTTAGGTTAACCAAAGAGAACAATCAAATCACAAGGAAAAGAAAAAACAAAAGAACACAACTTCGAAAAACATATTCGAAATACTAGAACGTAAGCCTCTTGTATTTGGTATTATTTCCATAAATAACTAGCATGATGCGGAAATAGAAATTACTAGTTATACCTTGTAGAAAAACCTCTTGATCTTCTACCGTATTCCTCTTCTAACCTCGGACGTTGTGTGGGCAACGATCTTCCAAGATGAGAAACCACCAACCACCTTCTTCTCCTCCAAGCAAGGTTCGGCCACAAAAGAAAAGCTTCACCAAGGAGGAAAAACCAAAATACTAACCAAGCTCCAAGAGATGCTAGCTTTCTCTCCTTCTTCTTCTTCTCCGAGTAGTATCCGGCCACCACAAGAGCTCCAATAGAAGGGTAGGGTTCGGCCACCACAAGAGGAAGAGATGGAGAGGTTGGCCGGCCACACCAAGGAACAAAGGAGGGAGAGGAATAATAGATGTTGTGTCTTGTGAAGGCACCCTCACCCCTTCTTTTATATTCCTTGGCCTAGGTAAATTAGGAAAAATAAATTTTCCTTAATTTCCTTGACATGATTTAATTGAGAGAAATAAAATAAAATTTCCCCAATTAATTTGTGATGGCCGGCCACATTATTGGAATACAAAAGAGGACAAGTTTTAATCAACAATTAAAACTTCCTAATTTGTTTCCGGAAATTTTAAAAAATAAAATTTCTCTTTAAAATCTCTTCATGGTTAATAAAAGGAAATATCTATAATTTTAATTTTATTAACATGTGAATAATTTTAAAGAGAAAATAAAACATCTCTTCTAATCTACAAATAAGGAAAGAGATCTAATCTCTTTCTTTAATCTTTTGTAGATCTTTTACAAGAGAGATATTTTAATTTTAATTCTCTTTAAAATATATCTTCCACATAATAATAAAAATTAAAATTAAATTTCTTTTTTAATTTTATTTGGCCGGCCCTACTAGCTTGGGTTCAAGCTAGGGCCGGCCACCCCAAAATATACCTAGGCCGGCCCTAGCTTGATTCCCAAGCTAGCTTGGCCGGCCCCCTTTGGGTGGGTATAGAAGGTGGGTATAGGTGGGTATAGTTCTCTATAAATAAGAGGCTACGATAGGGACCGAGAGGAGGAATTTGTTTTGGTCTCCCGATAAAATTAAGCATCCCGTGTTCGCCCCGAACACACAACTTAATTTTATCAACGATAATTCATTCCACTAGAGAACTATCATTGAACTACCGCACCAATCCCAAATTACATTTTTGGGCTCCTTCTTATTATGAGTGTGTTAGTCTCCCTGTGTTTAAGATATCGAATGTCCACTAATTAAGTGAGTTACTGACAACTCATTTAATTAATGTCTAAGTACAAGAGTAGTACCACTCAACCTTATCGTCATGTCGGACTAAGTCCACCTGCAGGGTTTAACATGACAATCCTTATGAGCTCCTCTTGGGGACATTATCAACCTAGTATCTCTAGGACACAGTTTCCTTCTATAATCAACAACACACACTATAAGTGATATCATTTCCCAATTTATCGGGCTTATTGATTCATCGAACTAAATCTCACCCATTGATAAATTAAAGAAATAAATATCAAATATATGTGCTTGTTATTATATTAGGATTAAGAGCACACACTTCCATAATAACTGAGGTCATTGTTCCTCTATAAAGTCAGTATAAAAGAAACGACCTCAAATGGTCCTACTCAATACACTCTGAGTGTACTAGTGTAATTATATAGTCAAGATAAACTAATACCTAATTACACTACGACCTTCTAATGGTTTGTTCCTTTCCATTCTGGTCGTGAGTTACTGTTTATAATTTATAAGGTACTGATAACATCATCTTCTGTATGTGACACCACATACTATGTTATCTACAATATAAATTAAATGAACAACTACAAACAAATGTAGATAATTAGACCAAATGTGATTCTTTATTCATAATGAATGTTTACAAAGCTTAGGCTTTCAGTATACACTCCAACAGCTTTAACCCACGCACGCGCTAACCAAGTGTTCACGCGGGTGGTTTTGTTTAGAATAAATAGCAAAATTATTTTAAGTAAAAGTTGATAATGGAATGAAAACCCTAGGTTATAAAGAGAAGACTTAAGGGATTTTCGGGAATTAACCTAATTCCTCCTTCCTCTCACGCGTCGGCGTTCTCGTCTCGGGCAAACACGCAGCAGGGTGAGGGCACCACTTCCGGCGCCGGTGAAGATGTCTTCTCCGTGAGGTCTTCATACCATCGAGTTCCTCTCGTCAAGAAGGGGCGTGGACACGAAGAGGAGCCGAGATCTTCACTCCTCCGAAACCCTAGAAGTCTCCTTCTCGGCCGTAAGTCCAAGAAACTCAAGTGTAAGTGCTACTCACCTGTGGTAAGAGTATTTTCGAGTTTTAGTTCCCTTCTTTTGTTTCGGATTGTGTTGTGTCGAATTCATATTTGCTAGGGATTTTGATCTCTTTCTTTGCTTCCGGAGTGATGTGCAGAATTGAGTTTTTGCTAGAGGGTTAAGTGTAGTTCTGAGAATTGATTCCTCCTTTGTGTTTTTACGGTAGCATGCTCAAAGATTGAATAAGTTTTGCATAGGTTTTATTTTAAAAACAAACCAGCAAGCATAACTTAGTATTGTGCAATGAAAAGGGTAAAAGCAGCTTCTCTTGAAGTGTTCTGTGGAGTTCGGTTGTGCTGGGAAAGGGGCACGAGCAGTTCCCTTTGGGGCTTTCTGTGCAATTCGGATATTGTTGCTGCTAGGCAATGAACCTGTGATGGTTTAGATTTTTGAGCATGTGGTTTAGGTTCTAATTTTCCAGCAAGTTCTGGGTTGATTTACGCTACAATAGGGTCACGAATAGCGTCATTTGGAGCTTAGAGCAGCCACATTCCTTTTTGCATTTCTGTAGGCGTGATCAGCTCTGTTTAGAGCTTAGAACAACCCCTTTTTGGAGTTCATTCCATTCGAGATTTCTTTGTGTTTGCTGCAGAAATGCACAGCTCTATTTAGAGCTTAGAACAGTCTGTAGTGACAATGCAGATTTATTTCTTTTCAAGCCTTTATATAGGATTTAAACGGTAGCAGATTTCTAGTTTAGTTCTGGAAGTGTTTAGTTAGATAATAGTGGCTTCGTTGTTTCCATATAGAAGTCCAGTTGTCAAATCTGAATGCCACGGAAGTGAATCTCTAAATTATGTTCCTATCCTTGCTGCTGATCCATATATGATAGTATATGTTAAGCATTTAGTTGGCATTCAATTACATGTTTCAGTTACATGTTGCAAGTTATTGATTCTATTTTTGTAGATAGAAATTCGATTTCCAAAGGAGTTAATGGTTAGACTTGAAGTTGAAGATATTATTTGATTTGATCTTCAGACATTGAGAGTATTTTGAGTAATCTTCTTCATTAAGTTAGGAAAGATGAAGTGAAAGAGATAAATTAAGCATCCAGGACCTACTCTCTTAAGTTAACGTGGGAAGAGAATACAGAACAAAGTTGGAAATCAATTTGGAAGTTTTAATGATGTCTAGATCTCCTTGTAGTGCAGAATTTTAATGCAGTTTAGATCCCTTCGTTGTACAGATTTTATTAAGCTAGTATGCAAATTTCTTTTAAGTTAGTATGTAGATTTTTATTAAGCTAGTATGCAGATTTCTGTTAAGTTAGTATGCAGATTTTTATTAAGCTAGTATACAGATTTCTGTTAAGTTAGTATGCAGATTTTTATTAAGCTAGTATGCAGATTTCTGTTAAGCATTAGTGCAGATTTTTGTTAAGTATTGTATGTGCAGATTTCTTTTGTGTTCTATGCATGATTACGTGTTACCTAGTTAGTTTCACTATAGATGCATATGGAAGATACCCTAACAGTATTTTGGGTTTAAGAAAAGTGTAAGAAAGATAAAGAAAAGTATAAGAAAGATAAAGAAAAGAAAGAAAAAAGGTCAAGGCCTTAAGTAGATCCCAAAGTCAAGACTTTAGAGATTTATGGTACACAAGGTGCTTATTAAAATGCCAAGGCATTTAAAGAAGAAGTAAATAAGATAATAAGTATTTTACTTTTAAGAAGAGGCTAGTACCCGACTTCACAAGGTTGTCGTTAAACAAATCCAGGTGTCCAATTCCAAGGTCTTGGCCCTGGTAGACCAAGGTCTGCTCTTTTAGGATTGGTGGCTCGCTACCCCAACCTATTAGGGAACGAACATATGATGGTACTAAGCCTGGGCCCAAGAAGAAAGTTGATTATTATTTTGAAGTATTATAAGTATAAGTTTTTGAACAAGTAAAATAAGTTTCACATAAGTGTAAAAGTATTAAAGGATAAGTTCTAAACAAGTAAGATAAAAGAATAAGTTTAGGACAAATGAATTAAGTTTCACTTTGTTTTAAAATCAGCAAATTTAGTTTTCTTTTATGCTGCCATGTTATTTAGATTAGTTTACTGTTCTTTGCTATTAGAAGAGCATGAGTAACTTTACATGTTTAGCATTTCAGTATGTTTGTTCTTTTACTAGTAGATGAGCATGAGTAACTTTCTTTTTGAGCATTCAATTTTAGTTTTCAGTATAATCACATGCATATCGAGATTTTGTGAGTTAGATAGCGCTTACTAAGCATTTTGCTTATAGATTACATTTCCTCTTACTGCAGATACAGAAAAGGAAAAGATATAGAAAGGAAGGCGACAAGGAGGTGCTCGAAGGATGTGTGATGCCAGGACTATGGAAGTCTTGGGACTAGAAAGGAGTTCCTTTAGTCTTCTTTCCTTATTCTTTTAGTTTATGCAATTTAGTTATTGTAAACATTTGAGACTGTACTTTACATTACGTGTCATTCAAGTTTATTCTTGTTCTAGGGTGCATATAGGATGAGTTCTGTTTAGTAAATAGATATTTGTGTGTTTGATACTTATTTAACTGCGTGGGTGTTTGATAAATGTTCCAGCCGCCTGTGGCTGATGTATACTATGTTTGTATCTTGGTTTATGGTCACCAGTACAGGGGAGACTCTGTCGAAATTTTTCAGTAGAGACTCTCCGTGGTTTCGATCATACCGGTTAAGTAGAGTTAGTAGTTAAGTAACGGTCACCTTACAGAGTAGTATAGTATAGTAAGAAGGGTGGTCGTTAGAGTTGGTATCAGAGCAGTTACCATTATCCAGCATCACACATCAGCACCATCTTTGTCGTCTTCAAGTAAGAAAGTATTTAATTTTTAGTATGCTTTTCTTTATTCTTTACAGTAAAGAGAAATCCTTAGAAGTATTAGATTATATGTACAGAATAGGGAGATGTTTAGAAGTGCTTATAAATTTAAGAAATTCTGCTTAGTTTCTTTTACATAACATGATGTGTTCTGGGATGGTGGTATGATCCGGGGACCTAAGCCCGGTGAGCGCACCAGAATCAAACAAGATGTGTTCTGGGATGGTGGTATGATCCAGGGACCTAAGCCCGGTGAGCACGCCAGAATCAAACAAGATATGTTCTGAGATGGTGGTATGATCTGGGGACCCAAGCCCAGTGAGCGCGCCAGAATCAAACAAGATATGTTCTGGGATGGTGGTATGATCTGGAGATCTAAGCCCACTGAGCGCACCAGAATCAAACAAGATATGTTCTGGGATGGTGGTATGATCCGGGGACCTAAGCCCGGTGAGCGTGCCAGAATAAAGGGGAACTCCAGTCCTAAGTTCGGACCCCTACCAACCTAGCGCTAGAATAGTTGTCTGATCAACAACTTATGTTACGGTACTACTAAGTGCAACCAGACCACCACAATAGTATGTTTATAAGTATGCATGCAAGTATGTTCAAGTCATGTTATGTTTATATTTACGTTTATGATTAGGTCTACGTTATGTTCATGTTATGTTTTTGCCTATGCATATGGACATGCTTGTGATCGAGTCTATCATTATGTTTAGTTCATCTACCATGCATACATTTATGCTGTCATGCTTATGTCACTACTTATGCTTATGTTCATTGTATGTAGGTTAAGAGGTCCTAAGATACCTTTGATAGGGTTTTCCTTAGTACATTAGATGATGGACACTAACTAATGCATGTACAAGGTAGAGAACGTACTATAGAATTATTCTAAGTTCAAGGACGAACTTTTTATAAGGTATGGGGGATTGTAATGACACAATTTTCCTCATTAGAAGTTCTAAAAGTTCTTAAAAATATTTAGAAATGCTTTAGAAATATTCTAGAGATTTTTAGGAATTTTTAGAGTATTTTTATGTAATTTTTGGAGGTCGTTTTGTATTTTTACTAAACGAAGGAAGTTTTGACAAAAAAATGTCCAATCCGAGATTCGAACCCGTGACCTCCGACCGAACAAAGCCTTAAGTGAATCCGGCTAACCAACTATTCTAGTAGACGTTTCTTATTAAGAAAAGGAGAAAAATTTATTTAAGTAATGGTTAATGGGAAACAGAATAGGAAATAAATAGGAAGGAAAATGGTTACAGCCAGGATTCGAACCCACGAGCCAAGCTTTAACCCACGCACGCGCTGACCAGGTGTTCACGCGGGCGGTTTTGTTTAGAATAGATAGCAAAATTATTTTAAGTAAAAGTTGATAATGGAATGAAAATCCTAGGTTATAAAGAGAAGACTTAAGGGATTTTCGAGAATTAACCCAATTCCTCCTTCCTCTCACGCGTCGGCGTTCTCGTCTCGGGCGAACACGCAGCAAGGTTAGGGCACCACTTCCGGCGCCGGTGAAGATGTCTTCTCCGTGAGGTCTAAATACCATCGAGTTCCTCTCGTCAAGAAGGGGCTTGGACACGAAGAGGAGCCGAGATCTTCACTCCTCCGAAACCCTAGAAGTCTCCTTTTCGGCCGTAAGTCCAAGAAACTCAAGTGTAAGTGCTACTCACCTGCGGTAAGAGTAGTTTCGAGTTTTAGTTCCCTTCTTTTGTTTCGGATTGTGTTGTGTCGAATTCATATTTGCTAGGGATTTTGATCTCTTTCTTTGCTTCCGGAGTGATGTGCAGAATTGAGTTTTTGCTAGAGGGTTAAGTGTAGTTCTGAGAATTGATTCCTCCTTTGTGTTTCTGCGGTAGCATGCTCAAAGATTGAATAAGTTTTGCATAGGTTTTATTTTAAAAACAAACCAACAAGCATAACTTAGTATTGTGCAATGAAAAGGGTAAAAGAAGCTTCTCTTGAAGTGTTCTGTGGAGTTCGGTTGTACTGGGAAAGGGGCACGAGCAGTTCCCTTTGGGACTTGCTGTGCAATTCGGATATTGTTGCTGCCAGGCAATGAACCTGTGATGGTTTAGATTTTTGAGCATGTGGTTTAGGTTCTAATTTTCCAGCAAGTTCTGGGTTGATTTACACTACAATTGGGGCACGAATAGCTTCATTTGGAGCTTAGAGCAGCCACATTCCTTTTTGCATTTCTGTAGGTGTGACCAGCTCTGTTTAGAGCTTAGAACAACCCCTTTTTGGAGTTCATTCCAGTCCAGATTTCTTTGTGTTTGCTGCAGAAATGCATAGCTCTATTTAGAGCTTAGAACAGTTTGTAGTGACAATGCAGATTTATTTCTTTTCAAGCCTTTATATAGGATTTAAACGGTAGCAGATTTCTAGTTTAGTTCTGGAAGTGTTTAGTTAGATAACAGTGGCTTAGTTGTTTCCATATAGAAGTCCAGTTGTCAAATCTGAATGCCACGGAAGTGTATCTCTAAATTATGTTCCTATCCTTGCTGTTGATCCATATATGATAGTATATGTTAAGCATTTTGTTGGCATTCAATTACATGTTTCAATTACATGTTGCATGTTATTGATTCTGTTTTTGTAGATAGAAATTCGGTTTCCAAAGGAGTTAATGGTTAGACTTGAAGTTGAAGATATTATTTGATTTGATCTTCAGACTTTGAGAGTATTTTGAGTAATCTTCTTCATTAAGTTAGGAAAGATGAAGTGAAAGAGATAAATTAAGCATCCAGGACCTACTCTCATAAGTTAACGTGGGAAGAGAATACATAACAAAGTTGGAAATCAATTTGGAAGTTTTAATGAAGTTTAGATCTCCTTGTAGTGCAGAATTTTAATGCAGTTTAGATCCCTTCGTTGTACAGATTTTATTAAGCTAGTATGCAAATTTCTGTTAAGTTAGTATGCAGATTTTTATTAAGCTAGTATGCAGATTTCTGTTAAGTTAGTATGCAGATTTTTATTAAGCTAGTATGCAGATTTCTGTTAAGCATTAGTGCAGATTTTTGTTAAGTATTGTATGTGCGGATTTCTTTTGTATTCTATGCATGATTGCGTGTTACCTAGTTAGTTTCACTCATAGATGCATATGGAAGATACCCTAACAGTATTTTGGGTTTAAGAAAAGTATAAGAAAGATAAAGAAAAGTATAAGAAAGATAAAGAAAAGAAAGAAAAAAGGCCAAGGCCTTAAGTAGATCCCAAAGTCAAGACTTTAGGGATTTATGACACACAAGGTGCTTATTAAAATGCCAAGGCATTTAAAGAAGAAGTAAATAAGATAATAAGTATTTTATTTTTAAGAAGAGGCTAATACTCGACTTCACAAGGTTGTCGTTAAACAAATCCAGATGTCCAATTCCAAGGTCTTGGCCCTGGTAGACCAAGGTCTGCTCTTTTAGGATTGGTGGCTCGGTACCCCAACTTATTAGGGAACGCGCATAAGATGGTACTAAGGCTGGGCCCCAGAAAAAGTTGATTATTATTTTGAAGTATTATAAGTATAAGTTTTTGAACAAGTAAAATAAGTTTCACATAAGTGTAAAAGTATTAAAGGATAAGTTTTAAATGTAACACCCACTAAGCTTTTAAGAATAAATATGGCAATGATGAATTTGCCTTAGAAAAATAATAAGAAGTGAGTTGAAGTAAAAAGAAATAAAATGAAATAAAAAGAAGTGATGGTCAAGGATTGAACCTTGAACCTCTTATATTATATTTCATAGAATTAATGGGTAATAACCAGTTGGGATGGGAATAATATGTTGATAGCAAAGGAGGGAAACTCATGATAAAGGTGAGAATAAAAGATAGCCAAAAGGAAACAAGTAAAGAGCAAGAGAAAGGCAACTTGCCTTCCTCCCTTTCTCTCCCTCTTCCTCTTTGATCTTGCCAAAATTTTAAAGAGGAGTTAAGGGGATTCATTCCCCCTTATTTTATCATGAATGGTGAGAATAAATGGAAAATAATATAAATAAAATAAAAATAGAGAAAAAGGCTAAGGGAGAAGGAAAGCAAAAATCAAGTTTGCTACCTCTTCCCCCTTAACATAAAAGGGAGCAAGAAAAGAGAGAATTATTTTTCTCTCATTTTCTTTCACTCATCCTCCCCCTCACCGAGAACACCAAAGTCCCCTCTCCTCCATCTTCAGCCCCAAAGCCAAATTTTTCCCTAAGAAAAGCCTAAGATACAAGGAGGACTTAGCAAAGGAATCAAGGGAAAGGAACTAGAAGAAGAGACTACTTCTTCTTCACCATACCTTAGATCCACAAGCGAAAAAGGATGTAAGCTTCCCCTCACCTGTGGTACAAGGATTTGATGTGTTTTTTTTCGGATTTTATGAGGATCTTAAAACCTAGAAACAAGTTTGAGAAAATTCGGCTAAGAAGAGCTTTCAAAAATCTAGTGATGTTTAACTAGTCTCCACTACATGATAGATTTTCTATGCCATGGAAAATGGTTCTTCTTCATGTTTTTATACCTATATGATGCTTGATCAGAGAAGTACTTAACCCTAGAATTTTGGCCAAAAATATTTTTAAGAGGCTAGGAAAATTTATTGTTTTACCCAACTAGTACAAGGTTCTCCCTATGAAATATTAAGGATCATGTATTAGTTTTCTTGCTTAGAAGATATTTGAAACTAAAAGAAAACCCACTCATATGTTTCGGCCAAGAAAGGGTTTAGGGTTAGGAAGACCCTTAAATTTAAATAAACATGCTCATGTGATAGAATACAAAGATCTTAAAAGATTTGTGTGTTTGAATATTGCTAGAACTTCATGAACTCTTCTTAGGGTTTTTCGGCCATGATGAGATGGATAGCTTAGAAAAGCTTAAAAAAAATTTTAATATGCTCAAGACCTCTGTGATGTTTAGATATGAGAGTTGTCTAATGCCCTCATGCTTAATTAGGGTGTAGAAAAATTTGTTATATGACATATGACATGTATGATCACAAGAGTCCAAGTTTGTTCATGAACCAAATTTATATATATGTTTCTTAGTAAATTTTACCATGAAACTTACTTAGGTTTTTCATGCTTTAGGCCACTTAAAAACCTAGCTAAAGAATGGTAGGTTTCGGCCATAAGAAAAAAAATAAAAGAAAAAGAGAAAAAGAAACCTAGAAAGCCTAAGACACAATTCATATGTATGCTCATTATGCTTGAATTTACACATGCTATGAAACTTGTATGACTTCATATGGTTTTATGTTACTTGAAGCAAGTTTAAACACTGATGAGTTTCTTCCAAGTAGGATTTAAATGACCTAGAGGCCCTAGAATTTAAACCAAAGGTGTTAAAATGCTTCTTATGAAAATATGATAACCTATTGATTGTGTCACATGCTTGTATGATTTTTCCATGACCTAAATGGACCTTTGTAAGTCTCGGCCATGGAGGTTTAGATGCCCTAGAAACCCTAGGACTTAAATTAATTATGCTCATGTCACCCTACATGAAAAATGATAAGTAGAAAGCCAAGGTTCAATTGCTATATGTTGTTTTATGACCTAAAATGATGCTAGGGTATGTTTCGGCCATAACTATTGGATGATGCCTTGTATGAATTTATACATAATATTAGTCCAAGTTCACATACTTGTATGCTTGTTTGTAGCCCTAATGAGAATTTGTTAAATTTTGACCATGACATATGTTAAGGGCTTAAAGAACTTAGGAACTAATTCAAATGTGTCAAATGTGTTTACCTTGTTCCTTGGTAAAAATGTTATAAATATGATTTAAAGTTGTCCATGCTTTTATGTCATATGGAACCTTGTTTCACACCTTAAGGTTTCGTCCATATGAAATTAGGGACTTGAGGAACTTAGAAACTAAGTTAATCATGTTTATAATGCTTCCTATGAA
Source organism: Zingiber officinale (assembly GCF_018446385.1). NCBI lineage: Eukaryota > Viridiplantae > Streptophyta > Magnoliopsida > Zingiberales > Zingiberaceae > Zingiber > Zingiber officinale. Next base: position 48,900,307 of record NC_055990.1, read on the forward strand.
AATGTTATGATGATAATTTAGGTGCCACATGCTTGGATGTTGTGTTTAACCTAAATAGAGCCCTAAAGGGTTTCGGCCACAAGGGTTTAGGAAGCTTAAAACCAAGATAAATATGATATCATGTTTCCTATGATAGGATAATCACAAGATACACCCTTATGCTTAATATGTATGCTTGTGATTTATGACTTATGATATGATATGCATGCTTTCATGATATGATATGCTTTGTGCTTAAAATATGCATGCTTATGTTATGATATGTGGTTAAATTATGCATGCTTTGATGCTATGTTTAGTGCTTAAAATATGCATGCTTTCATGATATGATATGTGGTTAAATTATGCATGCTTGATGATATGCTTTATGCTTAAGATATGCATGTTTTTATGATCTATGCCTAAGTGATGCATACCTTTATGATATGATGTATGCCTAAGTGATGTATACCTTTATGACATGATGTATGCCTAAGTGATGCATACCTTTATGATATGATGTATGCCTAAGTGATGCATACCTTTATGATATGATGTATGCCTAAGTGATGCATACTTTTATGACATGATGTATGCCTAAGTGATGCATACTTTTATGATGTGTGCCTAAGTGATGCATGCTTTTATGATACATGATATGTATGACATGTACTTTACTTTATGTGTGAGTGGCTTGTACCAAGGGTGGGCTCCATAAGCGCCCCTGGGACTAAGGACCTCGTTAGGGATGGGCTCCTAAGTGCCCCTAGGACTAAGGGCCTAGTATGCTTTCCTCGTAGGGTTCAAGACTTGCTACCTTGGACCTACAAGGTTGCGCGCAATATGTAAGTGGTACATAGCCGGGATCCCCCTTATGTTGAGATTATTTTCAAGTATATATGTAAAAGAAAATGGTTTTAAAGATCATGAGACATACACATGTTTTTCGGATACATGTTTTCCAAAATCATATTGCATACACCTTATGATTATGCTATGTTTCATGTTATGCTCTTGATTATGATATGCCATGATAAGGTATGATTACGTTATGTTCATGCTATACCTTATAGACATGTTTCGGCCATTGATTTGTTGATGCTTGGTATATAGATTTCGGCCATGGATATGATGATGCCTTGATGTATATGTTTCGGCCATAGTATGATGCTTTGATATACATGTTCGGCCATGCTTTGATATACCATGATACTTGTTTGTTATGCCATGTCTAGCTATGTTTTATGCAATGCACTATGTATATGTTTCGGCCATGGTGATGCTTGATATGCTATGACTAGTTGTGATTATATTATGATGTATGATATGTTTGAATAGAATGCTATGTTATGCCATGATTAGTTGAGATTATGACTTGTTGATGCATTCTTGATCATGTGCTGATTGTTGGTTTTAGTGAGTAGGAAAGGAACTTACTGAGCCATGAGTGCTCATAGCTTACTTTCCTTGTACCACAGATAAAGGAAAAAGCTGGATGAGTTAGAGGAGCAGCAGGAGGGGCAACGAAGATGTGTGTGGCAGTGGCTAGACAACCAAATAAATAAGAACCTGCTTAAAGTTTCTTTAAAGAACTATGCATTGGTATTTTATGACTTGTGATACCTAAACATGTGTGGCTTGACATTATGATTCCACTAGATTTGATGTTATGATTTTGATGCCATGTGATAGTATAGTTCAAAAGAAATTTAAAAGAAAAGTTTTATTAAAACTATGAAAATTATTTTAAGTCTTCCGCTGTTTTAAAAAGAAAAATTTATACGTAGAGTATCGTAGCCCCGTCCCTTAGGGTAGCAGGGAGGGTGGGCGTTACATTAAACAAGTAAGATAAAAGAATAAGTTTAGGACAAATGAATTAAGTTTCACTTTGTTTTAAAATCAGCAAGTTTAGTTTTCTTTTATGCTGCCATGTTATTTAGATTAATTTACTGTTCTTTGCTATTAGAAGAGCATGAGTAACTTTACATGTTTAGCATTTCAGTATGTTTGTTCTTTTACTAGTAGATGAGCATGAGTAGTTTTCTTTTTGAGCATTCAGTTTTAGTTTTCAGTATATTCACATGCATATCGAGATTTTGTGAGTTAGATAGCGCTTACTAAGCATTTTGCTTATAGATTGCATTTCCTCTTACTGCAGATACAAAAAAGGAAAAGATATAGAAAGGAAGACGACAAGGAGGTGCTCGAAGAATATGTGATGCCAGGACTATGGAAGTCTTGGGACTAGAAAGGAGTTCCTTTAGTCTTCTTTCCTTATTCTTTTAGTTTCTGCATTTTAGTTATTGTAAACATTTGAGACTGTACTTTACATTCCGTGTCATTCAAGTTTATTCTTGTTCTAGGTTGCATGTAGGATGAGTTCGGTTTAGTAAGTAGATATTTGTGTGTTTGATACTTATTTAACTGCGTGGGTGTTTGATAATTGTTCCAGCCACCTGTGGCTGATGTATATTATGTTTGTATCTCGGTTTATGGTCACCGGTACAGGGGAGACTCTGTCAAAATTTTTCGGTAGAGACTCTTCGTGGTTTCGATCATACCGGTTAAGTAGAGTTAGTAGTTAAGTAACGGTCACCTTACAGAGTAGTATAGTATAGTAAGAAGGGTGGTCATTAGAGTTGGTATCAGAGCAGTTCCCATTCTCTAGCATCACACATCAGCACCATCTTTGCCGTCTTCAAGTAAGAAAGTATTTAATTTTTAGTATGCTTTTCTTTATTCTTTAGAGTAAAGAGAAATCCTTAGAAGTATTAGATTATATGTACAGAATAGGGAGATGTTTAGAAGTGCTTATAAAGTTAAGAATTCTGCTTAGTTTATTTTACATAAAAAGATGTGTTCTGGGATGGTGGTTTGATCCGGGGACCTAAGCCCGGTGAGCGCGCCAGAATCAAACAAGATGTGTTCTGGGATGGTGGTATGATCCGGGGACCTAAGCCCGGTGAGCGCGCCAGAATCAAACAAGATATGTTCTGGGATGGTGGTATGATCCGGGGACCTAAGCCCAGTGAGCGCACCAAAATCAAACAAGATATGTTCTGGGATGGTGGTATGATCCGGGGACCTAAGCCCGGTGAGCGCGCCAGAATAAAGGGGAACTCCAGTCCTAAGTTCGGACCCCTAACAACCTAGCGCTAGAATAGTTGTCTGATCAACAACTTATGTTACGGTACTACTAAGTGCAACCAGACCACCACAATAGTATGTTTATAAGTATGCATGCAAGTATGTTTAAGTCATGTTATGTTTATATTTACGTTTATGATTAGGTCTACGTTATGTTCATGTTATGTTTTTGCCTATGTATATGGACATGCTTGTGATCGAGTCTATCATTATGTTTAGTTCATCTACCATGCTTACATTTATGCTGTCATGCTTATGTCACTGCTTATGCTTATGTTCATTGTATGTAGGTTAGGAGGTCCTAAGCTACCTTTGATAGGGTTTTCCTTAGTACATTAGATGATGGACGCTAACTAATGCATGTACAAGGTAGAGAACGTACTATAGAATTATTCTAAGTTCAAGGACGAACTTTTTATAAGGTATGGGGGATTGTAACGACACAATTTTCCTCATTAGAAGTTCTAAAAGTTCTTAAAAATATTTAGAAATACTTTATAAATATTCTAGAGATTTTTAGGAATTTTTAGATTATTTTTATGCAATTTTTGGAGGTCATTTGGTATTTTTACTAAACGAAAGAAGTTTTGACAAAAAAATATCCAAGCCAAGATTCGAACCCGTGACCTCCAGCCGAACCAAGCCTTAAGTGAATCCAGCTGACCAACTGTTCCAGTAGACGTTTCTTATTAAGAAAAGGAGAAAATTTTATTTAAGTAATGGTTAATGGGAAACAGAATAGGAAATAAATAGGAAGGAAAATGGTTGCAGCCAGGATTCGAACCCACGAGCCAAGCTTTAACCCACGCACGCGCTGACCAAGTGTTCACGTGGGCGGTTTTGTTTAGAATAGATAGCAAAATTATTTTAAGTAAAATTTGATAATGGAATGAAAACCCTAGGTTATAAAGAGAAGACTTAAGGGATTTTCGGGAATTAACCCAATTCCTCCTTCCTCTCACGCGTCGGCGTTCTCGTCTCGGGCGAACACTCAGCAGGGTTAGGGCACCACTTCCGGCGCCAGTGAAGATGTCTTCTCCGTGAGGTCTTCATACCATCGAGTTCCTCTCGTCAAGAAGGGGCGTGGACACGAAGAGGAGCTGAGATCTTCACTCCTCCGAAACCCTAGAAGTCTCCTTCTCGGTCGTAAGTCCAAGAAACTCAAGTGTAAGTGCTACTCACCTGCGGTAAGAGTAGTTTCGAGTTTTAGTTACCTTCTTTTGTTTCGGATTGTGTTGTGCCGAATTCATATTTGCTAGGGATTTTGATCTCTTTCTTTGCTTCCGGAGTGATGTGCAGAATTGAGTTTTTGCTAGAGGGTTAAGTGTAGTTCTGAGAATTGATTCCTCCTTTGTGTTTCTGCGGTAGCATGCTCAAAGATTGAATAAGTTTTGCATAGGTTTTATTTTAAAAATAAACCAGCAAGCATATCTTAGTATTGTGCAAAGAAAAGGGTAAAAGCAGCTTCTCTTGAAGTGTTCTGTGGAGTTCGGTTGTGCTGGGAAAGGGGCACGAGCAGTTCCCTTTGGGACTTGCTGTGCAATTCGGATATTGTTGCTGCCAGGCAATGAACCTGTGATGGTTTATATTTTTGAGCATGTGGTTTAGGTTCTAATTTGCCAGCAAGTTCTGGGTTGATTTACGCTACAATAGGGGCACGAATAGCTTCATTTGGAGCTTAGAGCAGCCACATTCCTTTTTGCATTTCTGTAGGTGTGATTAGCTCTATTTAGAGCTTAGAACAACCCCTTTTTGGAGTTCATTCCAGTCCAGATTTCTTTGTGTTTGCTGTAAAAACGCATAGCTCTATTTAGAGCTTAGAACAGTCTGTAGTGACAATGCAGATTTATTTAGTTCTGAACGCCGTTCTGGGTATATCTCTTTCTTTCACCTTCCGCTGATGGTACCCAGAGCGCAGATCTATCTTCGAGAACACTGTTGCCCCTCTTTACTGATCAAATAAGTCATCGATCCTGTGAAGGGGGTACTTGTCCTTACCACCAACCGGTCTACGAAAGCTTTGTTAATTATATAGGAGGTGGAATATATTTAAGCTATAGTTAGAGCGTTTTGAATAAAAGGGGAATAAAAGTGCGCGGCTGGGATTCGAACCCATGAGCTGGGCTTTAAGCAAAACCGACCCAAACCAGCTGAGCTACACGAACTTTGTCAACCTAATATGGAGAGAATTGGTATTAAAGTGTAGTTGTGATTAAACCCGAATATAAGAAAGGGTATTAGGTTTTTATTTTCAGAAAAACCAAAAATTTTCTCTCAAAATCTCTTCTCTTCTCTTCTCGCAACGGCACCGGCTCTTCTCGGGCAAAAACTGCAGCCAAGGCTAGGGTTTCTCCGGCGGCCGACGACAGTCAAATCCGAGAGCTTTGCATCTTTTCACGTTCCTCTCGGCAAGGTGGACGCATAGGCACAAGAAGAGGTCAGGAACTCAAGCATCTCAGCAACCCTAGAAGCCCTTTCCTCTCCTCGGTTGTAAGTCCAAGAACCCTCTGTAAGTACTACTCACCTGCGGTAGGAGTTGTTTCAAGTTTTCTGTTTTGATTTTTCCTTGCTTCCGAGGCCTAGCATGAACCCTAGACTTAGTATTTGGGCTGCACAGCAAGTTGCCCTTTCCTTTTCATGAGCATAGCATGTTAAGGTCAAGAAATTGTGTTCTTTGTTCATTTTGAATTCAAGCACGTTGTAAAGATTTTTGGTTTCTTTAGTTTTCTGCCGTGAGTTTTCCTTGATTGGATGATTGCTGTGGTGTAGATTTTATTTACATGAATAAAGATGAAACCCTTAGATAAGTGGTTTTCTTTGTTTTAGATGATTGCTGCCATTTTCGTTTTTCTACCGTGAATTGATGGTTAGGTAATTGCTATCCATGTGTTTCTGTGGGCAGACAGTGAGCACAAAGAAGAGCATGACTAGTTCGTGGGTTCTTTGTGGACACTGCAATGGATAGCAACATGTAGCACTTAGGTCTCTTTCGTTTATTTTCCTGTCGTGCCACTAAACCGAAAGAAACCTTTCAGATTTTGGGTTGCAAATCAAACATTCTGCATACTTAGATTTTATGCTACTATTATGTCTAGTTACACAGTTCTGTTCCAGATTCTTACCACAAATGTTTGGTCACTGATCTAAGGGTTAGGACAATTTCCTGATTTAATTAGGGGCACTTTGACCATGTATAGTTTAGAGTAACAATGTAAATTTAGTAATATGATTACCAAGATCAAATTAGTTTTCTTTTTGCTCTATTTTGTAGCATGATTTGTAAGGTTAGATTAGCTTTCTTTTCCTTTTATCACAGCATGTTTAGGAATTCTAAATAAGCTATCTTTGGCCTTATTTTACAGTATGTTTAGAAAGTCCAAGTTAGCTATCTCTTGCCCTATTTTACAGCATGTTTAGAAAGTCCAAGTTAGCTATCTCTTGCTCTATTTTACAGCATGTTCAGAAAGTCCAAGTTAGCTCTCTTTTGCTCTATTTTATAGCATGATTAGCAAGTCTGAATTAGCTTTCTTTTGCTCTATTTTATAGCATGATTAGCAAGTCTGAATTAGCTTTCTTTTGCTCTATTTTATAGCATGATTAGCAAGTTTGAATTAGTTTTCTTTTGCTCTATTTTATAGCATGATTAGTAAGATTAGATTAGCTTTCTTTGCTCTTATCACAGCATGTTTTAAAAGTTCAAACTAGCTCTCTTTTGCTCTATTCTAGAGCATGATTAGTAAGTTCAGATGTGCTTTCTTTTCCTTTGTTTTACAGCATGTTTAGAAAGTTCAGATTTGCTTTTCTGTTGCTTTGTTTTATAACATGCTTAGAGAGAGTCTAGATTTATTTCCCTTGTATTGTTTTTATATAGCATGCTTAGTTAATTGTAATCCTACACTTGATAGGTATATCTAAAGGATTCCAATAAACTCTAATAAAGGATTATGAGAAAACTGAGTAAAAAGAAAAAGACTAGAGTCTAGTTAAAAAGAGATAACTAGTAAATTAAAGTAAGAGGCTAGTACCCGACTTCCGAGGTTGTCGTTAAACAAATCCAGGAGACCAATTCCGAGGTCTTGGCCCTGGTAAGACCGAGGTCTTTATCCTCATAGGGCTGGAGGCTCGCTACCCCAGTCACTATTAGAGAGCGCGTAAAACAAAGATGGTACTAAGCCTGGGCCCAAAGAAGAAAGAAAAGAAGAAAGAAGAAGAAAGTAAAAGATATAAATTAAAAGATTAATTTCTGTTACAAGGATATAGGAAATTGAAACAAGTTTTATGCTTAGATTAAATAAAAAGTTAGTTTTCTTAATTCTAAGCTTACAGTGTTAATTTCTTATTATCCTGTTAGATAGTGAGCATGTTAGTATCTAGTTTCATTTTCTGTATACCATGAGCACATGCAGATTTGCTTTAGCATTTCAGTTTCAGTATTATTGCATTACTTTTTATGCACTTCGAGTTTTTGTGAGATAGATTAGTACTTACTAAGCGTTTCGCTTATAGATCTATTTTCTTTCCTCCTACTGCAGATAAAGGAAAAGCTAAGATATGAAGGGAGGCGACAGGGTGGTGGTGATGATGAATGTGTGTGGTGGTTGGACTATGGAGAGATCCAGAGAGTGCTAGCAAACTTGCAAGACCTAATGATTAGAGTTTATGCTTTAGTTCTTTTCTTTAAATACTGTTATGAAGTTTATGTGATTGTGATTGAGTTTGATTCGTATTGTAGCTTATTTATGTCCTATTCTGGGAGTTGTGTTTAGTTCTTGTTGCTAGTCTAGTCTTTTGGTTATAGTATGAATTTATTACTGCGTGGTTGTGAATAAAATGTGTTTCAGCCGCATGTGGCTGCGTATATATCTTGTGTATTATAGATTTGGTCACCAGTACAGGGGAGACTCTACCGAAATTTTTCGGTAGGAATTCCTCTAAACCGTGATAAATCTAACTGACTCTAATAATAGCGTCAGTGACACTAGATAGAGAGTTGTAGTTAGGTAACATTCGCCCTTAGAGAATAGAAGTAAGAAGGGTGGGTTGTTACAGTTGGTATCAGAGCAGTTCCCATTCTCCAGCATCACACATCATCACCAACCTTGCCGTCTTCAAGTAAGAAAGTATTTAATTTTCTTTTATGTTTTCTTTATTATTTGCAGTATAGAGTATCTGCTAATATGTGCTTAGGAAAGAAGAAAATTCATGTTTTAATTTTCTATGTTTTGATACATATGCTTAAAAAGAATAGAGACAATTTTAGTTTTGTTTCTCTCTTATATTCATATATACATAAGTATGTTTAGAAAGTATAGGGAAGATATCAGGTATTATTCTTGGCATAACTAGATGTTAAAGATAGAGGACAAGACAGCGGGGAGTCAGAAGCCCAGTTAAGTAATTAGAACTAGAAGAACAATGATAACAAGAAAGACCCAAGCAGGAAGACGTTCGGGTAGTTTATGAATATCCAGAGGTATTTCTAGAAGAGTTACCTGGACTATCTCCCAACAGAGAAGTAAAGTTTGAAATTGAGTTGTTTCCTGACACCAGCCTAATTTCAAAAGCTCTGTATTGAATTTCTCTAGCAGAGCTAAGAGAGTTACAAGAACAAATTCAGGAGCTACTTGACAAGGGTTTCATCCGCCCTAGTCATTCACCCCGGGGAGCTCCAGAGTTGTTCAGTAGGAAGAAAGACAGATCTATGCGGATGTGCAGAGATTTTAGAGCACTGAGCAAAGTAGCAGTTAAGGACTAGTACCCTCTTCCCAGAATAGATAATCTATTTGATTAGCTAAAGAGTGCAATAGTGTTCTCTAAAATAGATCTGCGTTCTAGGAACCATCATTTGAAAGTGAAAGGAGAATGAAGAGTCTAGGACAGTTTCCAGTATCCGATATGGACACTACGAAGTTGTAGTCATGCTATTTGGTGTGACTAATGCATCTATGGTCTTCACAGACCTTATAATAAGCCTTCCAAGGACCAATAATGGGTACGATTCGATATGAATGATAGAGGACCGAGAAGTTAAGAGATTAAGGAACAAAGAGTACCATTAGTGAAAGTTATTTAGAACCAGAAGCACGAGGAAATTATTTAGGAGTGTAAGGACAGTATGAGACAGAGAGATCTAGAATTATTCTAAGTTCGAGGATGAACTTTTTATAAAGTGTGGGGAATTGTAACGACCTAAATTTTCTCATTTTGAGCCCCAAAAATAATTCAAAAATATTTTTAAATGTTATAGAAAAATTCTAGAGATTTTTAGAAATTTTTAGAGTATTTTTATGTAATTTTTGGAGTTCGTTTGGTACTTTTACCAAGAGAAAGAAGTTTTAAAAAAAAAAAAAAGAAAAATGTTAAAGCTGGGTTTTGAACCCAAGACCTCGGACCCGAACCAAGTTTTAACCGAACTCAGCCAACCAACCGGTCTGTGAGAGTTTTGTTAATCAAGTATGGAGTGAAATATATTTAAGCTATAGTTGAAACATTTAAAATAAATTGGAGAAAAAGGAGCGCGGCTGAGAATCGAAGCCCAGACCTGTGGCTTCGAGCAAAATCCAACGGACCAACTCTACCAGCGATCATTTCTAATCAAATAAGGAAATAGATTGATATTAAGCAGTATTTAGGAACGTTTGAATAAATTGGAAATAAAAAGAGGGTTCGGCAGGATTTAAACCCGCGAGCTGCATCTTAAGCAGCACATAGCCAACCAACTGATCTGCAAGTATTTTGTTAATCAAGAAGGGAATAAAATGTATATAAGGTAAAGTTAGAAATGAAAATAACCTAAAGTATAAGATTTAAATCTTTTTTTGAAAACCTAAAATTTTCTCTCATAATTCCTCCTCTCCCTCACGAACGGCGTCGGCGCCGATTCTGCTCGAGCGAAGGAAAACGAAGCCCTAGCTTCGTCTGCGGTGGCTGGCCGAAGGGGATTTCCACGAGCTCTTCTCGGATTCGAGCTCCTCTCATCAAGAAGGACCCGTGAACACGAAGAGAAGCTACGATTTCAAGAGACCCGAACCCTAGAAGTCTTCCTTCTTCGACTGTGAGTTCAAGAACACGATGTAAGTTGCTACTCACCTGCAGTAAGATAGCTCCGACGTTTAATCCTTGATTTTTTCCTTGTTTTCGAAGCTTTGCATTGTTTTCCTTTTTGTTTCATTGCCGTAGCACTGGACATGAGGATTAGTTGTGGTAGCAAATCGTTTTCCTTGTGTTTCGGATCATGTATTGCTGAGTAGTTGCAATTTGGGTTCCTTTTTGTTTAGTTGTCGTGTAAGTCATTGATAAGGGTTTGCTGCCGTGAGATTCCTTGTTGTAGAATGTTTGCTGTCGTGAACCCTAAAGAAAGAAAGGGAAGAGTTAGTTTAGTTCAAGCAGGTGGATTAGATTTCCTTCAAAGCCTTGTAATTAGTATTCCTTGGTTTTGACTCAAACCCTTGTTGTTTGTTACCTTAGTAGGCATGATCGGTTCATGTAGGACTTTGTAGATTTTAGAATTTGTTGTAGTTGTAATGATCTCGAAGTTGTTCTGTTAAATTCTGCAAGGATTGAATGAAGCATGATTTTAGGCTATAAGGTTTTGATCTTTTAACTACGCCAGATCTTGTTCGATTCTGTTTATGTCTCATTGAATGGATATGAGAAGTTAGTGGTTGCTGTGGTTTAGGTTATCCACTGCTACCATAATCTGAATTGATGTACTGTTACAAACTGAAAAGAGTATTTCTCCAATGTATATGATCCATCTTTTACTTCCCTATGCATGAGTTAGATTTTTATTTGTTAGTTCCTTTAAAGCTAGTTTAAGTTCCGTGAAGCTAATTGTTGATGTTTGGATTCTCTTGAGTTGATCATGGATGTGGTAGCAAAACCTACAGATTCAAGTATAGATTTGGTGAGTATCATGTGTTAAGACTAAAGATGATTTGAATTGATGTAATGAATTTAACAGGTGAGAAGTATGTGAATAATTTAGATATGCTACTTCCATTCGAGTGAGTATACAGATTTGAGATTCTGAACATGAGGTTTAGATAATTTGCTTATGTTAAATCTGAGCATGAGGTTTAGATAATTTGCTTACATTAAATCTGAGCATGAGGTTTAGATAAATTGCTTATGTTGAATCTGAGTTTGAGGTTTAGTTATGCTACTTCCATTCAAGTATATGGATAACATCTGTGCTTGGCTGATTCTGGAATTTTAAATGGATTACGAGTTATAATATCTTTATTGAGTGAATTCCAGATAAGCTGTGTATTAGTCATATTATGGAAAGGTAGTTGAGAGACGATGAAAATTTGTACTAGCCAGAATATGTTTCTTTTGTTAAGTTTCTTTGCAGAATTTCTGTTAAGCAAGTGCAGATTTTGTTAAGCTAGTATGCAGATTTCTGTTAAGCTATTATGCAGATTTTTATCAAGCTAGTATGCAGATTTCTGTTAAGCGTTTGTGCAGATTTTTGATAAGTATTGTATATGCAGATTTCTTTTGTATTCTATGCATGGTTATGTGTTACATAGTTAGTTTCATTCATAGATGCATACGAAAGATACCCTAATAGTATTTTGGGTTTAAGAAAAGTATAAGAAAGATAAAGAAAAGTATAAGACAGATAAAGAAAAGAAAGAAAAAGGCCAAGGCTTAAGTAGATCCCAAAGTCAAGACTTTAGGGATTTTGGCACACAAGGTGCTTATTAAAATGCCAAGGCATTATATATTAGAAGTATTAAAAGATAACAAGTATTTTACTTTTATCAGTGGCACTGTACTGGACTCTCAGTTGTCCTTGGGTTGGGCTCCCATAGTCGTCCCTAGGTTCAGATAACCTAGTAGTAACGGCACGACCGACGGTCGACGGTCGACGGTCGACGGTCGACGACCTGAGGGTCGCCAAATGGGCCGCCAAATGGGTCGGGTTGTTACAAAAGTAAAAGCAAGTACAGTTGTCGGGCCTAAGAAGAAGTTGATTATTATTTTGAAGTATTAAAAGTATAAGCTTTTGAACAAGAAAAAAAATAAGTTTCACATAAGTATTAAAGAATAAGGCTTTAAGCAAGTGAAATAAGATACAGAAGGTGTTTAGAATTCAGTAAGTTAAGTTCTTTATGCAAGCATGATAGTATAGACTTGCCTTACATGTTTAGCCTTTCAATATGTTTCTTTACTAATAGAAGAGCATGAGTTAGTTTACTATTCTTTGCTATTTATGAACATGATTAGCTATACATGTTTAGTATTTCAGTTAGTATGATTCCTTTGCTATGTATGAGCATGAGTAGCTTTACATGTTAGCATTCAGTTTTAGCATTTTTTTATTTATATACATGCATATCGAGATTTTGTGAGTTAGATAGCGCTTACTAAGCAAATTTTGCTTATAGACTGCATTTCCTCTTACTGCAGATACAGGAAAGGAAAAGATATAGAAAGGAAGGCGACAAGGAGGTGTTTGAAGGATGTGTGATGCCAGGACTATGGAAGCCTTGGGACTAGGAAAGAAGTTTTATTTTAGTCTCCATTGTCTTTTGCTATGTTAGGAGTATTTGAGATAACATTTATTATTTTGATGTGATTAGGACATAGTAGAAGAATTGTGATATGGTGTGATGAGTTATGGTATTGTTTCCTTTATTTTGGATTTATTATACTGCGTGGTTGATTGATATGTGTTCCAGCTGCTTGTGGCTGTGTATATTATGTCATGTATTAATGATTATGGTCACCGGTATAGGGGAGACTCTGCCGAAATTTTTCGGTAGGGTTTCTTCGAGGATTTTAATTATACCGGTTAAGTAGAGTTAGTAGATAAGTAACGGTCATCCTTAAAGAGTAGTAGTAGTAAGAAGGGTGGTCGTTACATATAGAAGTCCAGTTGTCAAATCTGAATGCCACGGAAGTGAATCTCTAAATTATGTTCTTATCCTTGCTGTTGATCCATATATGATAGTATATGTTAAGCATTTAGTTGGCCTTCAATTACATGTTTTAGTTACATGTTGCAAGTTATTGATTCTGTTTTTGTAGATAGAAATTCGGCTTCCGAAGGAGTAAATGGTTAGACTTGAAGTTGAAGATATTATTTGATTTGATCTTCAGACGTTGAGAGTATTTTGAGTAATCTTCTTCAATAAGTTAGGAAAGATGAAGTGAAAGAGATAAATTAAGCATCCATGACCTACTCTCTTAAGTTAACGTGGGAAGAGAATACAGAACAAAGTTGGAAATCAATTTGGAAGTTTTAATGAAGTTTAGATCTCCTTGTAGTGCAGAATTTTAATGCAGTTTATGTTGGTGCGGGAAGCATCCGACGATCGAACCTTGGTTTTGATAATGGCAAAGGATTCAAAGTTAAGTTAGTGTGTGATCTAACATGTTTGAATGAGTGTTTCAGGAAAGTCCTAGCCGCGGTTAGGCAGGTGAAAAACCCTAAGGGGTGGTAACCTTAGGTCCTAGGGGGCGGTAACCCTAGGTGGAGGAAAACCCTAAGGGGCGGTAACCTTAGGTCCTAGGGGGTGGTAACCCTAGGTGGAGGAAAACCCTAAGGGGCGGTAACCTTAGGTCCTAGGGGGTGGTAACCCTAGGTGGAGAAAAACCCTAAGGGGCGGTAACCTTAGGTCCTAGGGGGTGGTAACCCTAGGCTGAAAGTCCAGTCGGTCTAGAGGATCGGACTGGCATCAGGTAATCTCTCCTGAGGGGAGTAGGTGAGGACGCGTTCCCCGTAGAGGGAACAGTAGGCGTCGGGTCGACCTAGGGTTTCCGGTTGGAAATCCGAAGTCAGACTCGGACAGTCCGAAGACTGTCAGTTATTCCTTACTTTGTTTTATCAGATTCTAACACTGTCTTGCAGGGTATTTTTCTCGGACTAACCTTTGTTTGCAGGTGAGGAACCTGCTGGAAAAAGGTGGTCCGGGCGCCCGGGACCAAACTTTATCCCTACCGCGACTTCGCCACGTGGAGCATCCTAGTTGGTTGGCCACGTCACACTCCAGGCGCCCGGAAGGGATCCAGGCGCCCGGAACCGCATATAAAAGGAGGGTTAAGGTGCAGCTTCAAACAACAACGAATTCCAAGCTTTCTTTTGTGAAGTGCTGCCAACGAGACGACCTTGAAGTGCTACTACTCGACGTCGACAACCCGAAGCTCAGACTCTTCAATCTATTGTTGTCGGTATTAGTTTACTTATTGCATTAATTGTAATTCTATTTGTAATCTTTCCGATATATAGTTGTTGCCCACCGAAAGCGGTCAAGGACCGCTGGCCTTCGAGTAGGAGTCGCCATAGGCTCCGAACGAAGTAAAACACCTACGTCTCTGTGTGTTTTATTTTACTTTCCGCTGCGTTTCTATTCTGTGTTTAAAATCGTTAAAATAGCCACGAGCGCTATTCACCCCCCCCCCTCTCTAGCGCGTTTCGATCCATCAATTGGTATCAGAGCGAGGTTATTTTGAATCGGTGCAACCACCATTCAAAATATTTTTGTCGTGGTAATTTTTTTTGGAGTCGATTAGAATTTAGCCTCATAGCTATATTCTAATTATTTTTCCCTCGAATCAATTTTTCTCGGAATTGGTGCAATACCACCCGAGTTCGTGATTCATTTTTTTCTTCCGCACTACTAAGCCAGGACCAAGTCCTGGGACATTTTTTTGTTGTTTTTTCACTTTAGGTAAAACTGAAATGGCCCTTCAAGAAGGTTATAGTACTGCCCGCCCTCCGCTATTCACCGGAGACGACTTCGGGTACTGGAAAAGTCGGATGGAGGTATATCTCCAGACTCACTTTGAAGTCTGGATGATTGTCAAAATCGGATTCGAACTACCATCTGACAGCGTCAGCGAACCACTACCGTACGAGGACTGGGATGCATCTTCGATCAAGAAAGTGGAAGCTAATGCCAAGGCAACCTGCACCCTCCAGTGTGGCCTATCAAAAGAAGAACTCAACCGCGTCGGCCCCTTCAACAACGCCAAAGAATTGTGGGAGAAGCTAATTGAACTTCACGAAGGGACATCCGACACCAAAGTAAGTAAAAGAGACTTAATTTTTAATAAATTATTTAATATCAAATTGCAGGAAGGTGAAACAGCTGCCCAACTCCATGCCCGGATTCAAGATCTGCTCAATGGTCTTCATGCGATTAGACAAAAGGTAGACAACCGGGACATCATAAGGTATTCTCTAAACGCCTTTCCAAGGAACACCTTGTGGGCATCCATGGTAGATGCCTACAAGGTCTCCAAGGACTTGTCTACCATTAAATTAGATGAACTGTTTGCAGAATTCGAACTTCACGAACAGACTAATGCACGCCAGACCGAGAAAGGGTTGGCTTTGGTTGCAGGAACAGGGAGATCGCGTGAGTCAAATGTAATACCCACTAAGTTTGTAAGATAAATATATGAATGTAGGATTTTGCCTTAGGAAAATAATTGGAAGTGAGTTGAACCAAAAAGGAAATAAAAAGAAATAAAAATAGGGAGAGGTCAAGGATTGAACCTTGAACCTCTTATATTATATTTCATAGAATTAATGGGTAATAACCAGTTGGGATAGGAATAATATGTTGATAACAAAGGAGGGAAACTTATGATAAAGATGAGAGTAAAAGCTAGCCAAAAGGAAACAAGAAAAGAGCAAGAGAAAGGCAACTTGCCTTCCTCCCTTCCTCTCCCTCTTCCTCTTTGATTTTGCCGAAATGTTTAAAGAGGAATTAAGGGGATTCATTCCCCCTTATTTCACCATGAATGATGAGGATAAATAAATAAATAAAAATAAAAATAAAATAGAAAAAAAAGGCTAAGGGAGAAGGAAAGCAAAAACTAAGTTTGCTACCTCTTCCCCCTTAACATAAAAGAGAATATGTAAAGGGAAAATTCTATTTTCTCTCATTTTTCTCATTCTCTCCTCTCCCTCACCGAAACCTCAGTTCCCCTCTCCTCCATTTTCGGCCCCAAGCCAAGGTTTTCTCCTAAGAAAACCTAAGATACAAGGAGGACTTAGCAAGGGAATCAAGGGAAAGGAACTAGAAGAAGAGGCTACTTCTTCTTCACCATACCTTAGATCCACAAGAGAAAAGGATGTAAGGTTTCCCCTCACCTATGGTACAAGGTTTTTATGTGCTTTTCGGATTTTAAGAAGATTTTAAAACCTAGAAACAAGTTTGAGAAAATTCGGCCAAGAAGAGCTTTCAAAATCTAATGGTGTTTAAACTAGTCTTCACTACATGATGGATTTTTCTATGCTATGTAAAGGGGTTCTTCTTCATACTTTTATACCTATATGATGCTTGATCAGAGGAGTACTGAACCCTAAAATTTCGGCCAAAAATATTCTTAAGAGGCTAGGGAAAATCTATTGTTTTACCCAACTAGTACAAGGTTCTCCCTATGAAATATTAAGGATCATGTATTAGTTTTCCTTCCTTAGAAGATATTTGAAACTAAGAGAAAACCCACTCTTATGATTCGGTCAAGAAAGGGTTTAGGGTTAGGAAGACCTTGAAATTTAAATAACCATGCTCATGTGATAGAATACAAAGATCTTAAAGGATTTGTATGCTTGAATATTGCTAGAATTTCATGAACTCCTTCTTAGGGTTTTTCGGCCATGATGAGATGGATGGCTTAGAAAAGCTTAAACAAAATTTTAATATGCTCAAGACCTCTGTGCTATTGAGATATGAAAGTTGGTTAATGCCCTCATGCTTAATTAGGGTGTAGAAAAATTAGTTGCATGACATATAACATGTATGACCACAAGGGGTCCTAGCTTATTCATGAACCAATTTGTATACATGTTTCTTAGTAACTTTTGCCATGAAACTTACTTAGGTTTTTCATGCTTTAGGCCACTTAAAAACCTAGCTAAGGAATGGTAGGTTTCGGCCACGAGAAAAAAATAAGAGAAAAAGAGGAAAAGAAACCTAGAAAGCCTAAGACACAATTCATATGTATACTCATTATGCTTGTCCTTATACATGCTATGAAACTTGTATAAATTCTCATGCTTTTAGGCTATTTGAAGCAAGTTCATATTCTGTGAGTTTTGGCCAAGTAGGGTTTAAAAGACCTAGAGGCCTTAGAAATGAAACCAAATGTGTTAAAAGTACTTATTATGAAAATAGGATAATGTGTTGATTGTTTCACATGCTTGTATAATTTTTCCAAGACCTAAATGAACTCTTGAATGCTTCGGTCATGAAGGAATAGATGCCCTAGAAACCCTAGGACTTAAATTAAATATGCTCATGTCACTCTACATGAAATATGATAAGTAGAAAGCCAAGGTTCAATTGCTATATGTTGTTTTATGACCTAAAATGATGCTAGGGTATGTTTCGGCCATAACTATTGTATGATGCCTTGTATGAATTTATACATAATGTTAGTCCAAGTTCACATGCTTGTATGCTTGTTTTAAGCCCTAATGAGAACTTGTTAAATTTCGGCCATGACATATGTTAAGGGCTTGAAGAACTTAGGAACTAATTCAAATGTGTCAAATGTGTTTACCTTGTTCCTTGGTAAAAATGTTATAAATATGATTTAAATTTGTCCATGCTTTTATGTCATATGGAACCTTGTTTTACACCTTAAGGTTTCGGCCATATGAAATTAGGGACTTGAGGAACTTAGAAACTAAGTTAATCATGTTTATAATGCTTCCTATGAAAATGTTATGATGATAATTTAGGTGCCACATGCTTGGATGTTGTGTTTAAACTAAATTGAGCCCTAAAGGGGTTCGGCCACAAGGGTTTAGGAAGCTTAAAACCAAGATAAATATGATATCATGTTTCCTATGATAGGATAATCACAAGATACATCCTTATGCTTAATATGTATGCTTGTGATTTATGACTTATGATATGATATGCATGCTTTTATGATATGATGTGCTTTGTGCTAAAAATATGCATGCTTATGTTATGATATGTGGTTAAATTATGCATGCTTTAATGCTATGTTGAGTGCTTAAAATATGCATGCTTTTATGATAAGCTATGTGGATAAAATATGCATGCCTTTATGATAAGCTATGTGGATAAAATATGCATGCTTGATGATATGCTTTATGCTTAAGATATGCATGTTTTTATGATCTATGCCTAAGTGATGCATATTGTTATGACATGATGTATGCCTAAGTGATGCATACCTTTATGATATGATGTATGCCTAAGTGATGCATACCTTTATGACATGATGTATGCCTAAGTGATGCATACCTTTATGATATGATGTATGCCTAAGTGATGCATACCTTTATGATATGATGTATGCCTAAGTGATGCATACTTTTATGACATGATGTATGCCTAAGTGATGCATACTTTTATGATGTGTTCCTAAGTGATGCATGCTTTTATG
Organism: Zingiber officinale; assembly: GCF_018446385.1. Lineage (NCBI taxonomy): Eukaryota > Viridiplantae > Streptophyta > Magnoliopsida > Zingiberales > Zingiberaceae > Zingiber > Zingiber officinale. The sequence goes on from NC_055990.1 coordinate 48,918,817, forward strand.
ATACATGATATGTATGACATGTACTTTACTTTATGTGTGAATGGCTTGTACCAAGGGTGGGCTCCATAAGCGCCCCGGGGACTAAGGACCTCGTTAGGGATGGGCTCCTAAGTGCCCCTAGGACTAAGGGCCTAGTATGTTTGCCTCGTAGGGTTCAAGACTTGCTACCTTGGACCTACAAAGTTGCGCGCAATATGTAAGTGGTACATAGCCGGGATCCCCCTTATGTTGAGATTATTTTCAAGTATATATGTAAAAGAAAATGGTTTTAAAGATCATGAGACATACACATGTTTTTCGGATACATGTTTTCCAAAATCATATTGCATACACCTTATGATTATGCTATGTTTCATGTTATGCTCTTGATTATGATATGCCATGATAAGGTATGATTACGTTATGTTCATGCTATACCTTATAGACATGTTTCGGCCATTGATTTGTTGATGCTTGGTATATAGATTTCGGCCATGGATATGATGATGCCTTGATGTATATGTTTCGGCCATAGTATGATGCTTTGATATACATGTTCGGCCATGCTTTGATATACCATGATACTTGTTTGTTATGCCATGTCTAGCTATGTTTTATGCAATGCACTATGTATATGTTTCGGTCATGGTGATGCTTGATATGCTATGACTAGTTGTGATTATATTATGATGCATGATATGCTTGAATAGAATGCTATGTTATGCCATGATTAGTTGAGATTATGACTTGTTGATGCATTCTTGATTATGTGCTGATTGTTGGTTTTAGTGAGTAGGAAAGGAACTTACTGATCCATGAGTGCTCATAGCTTACTTTCCTTGTACCACAAATAAAGGAAAAAACTGGATGAGTTAGAGGAGTAGCAGGAGGGGCAATGAAGATGTGTGTGGCAGTGGCTAGGCAACCAAATAAATAAGAACCTGCTTAAAGTTTCTTTAAAGAACTATGCATTGGTATTTTATGACTTGTGATACCGAAACATGTGTGGCTTGACATTATGATTCTACTAGATTTGATGTTATGATTTTGATGCCATGTGATAGTATAGTTCAAAAGAAATTTAAAAGAAAAGTTTTATTAAAACTATGAAAATTATTTTAAGTCTTTCACTGTTTTAAAAAGAAAAATTTATACGTAGAGTATCGTAGCCCCGTCCCTTAGGGTAGCAGGGAGGGCGGGCGTTACATCAAAGGTCAAGCGAAGAACCGAACCTGAGTCAGAAGACGAACCAGACTCAGAAGACGACGATGAACTCACAATCGAAATAGTCAGCTTAGTAAAGAAGCTCTGCAAAAAGAAGGGCTTCAACAAAAAGGATCTCAGAAAGGCCATTCAGTCTAAAGAAGCCCAACCAAGCTCGAAGGTCAAATTCGAAGTGACCTGCTACGGGTGCAATCAGAAGGGTCACATCAAGGCGAATTGCCCGAACCAGAAGGATCCAAAGAAACCCAAAAGAAAGAAGGCATTGAAGGTAACATGAGATGAGTCTTCTTCCGAAGAATCCGACGACGAAGAACAAGAACAGACGAACTTTCTTGCCTTGACAGCCTGGGACTTCACCAACGGATCCGGAAGTGAGGACGAATCGGAAGCCGAGTCCGAGAGAAGCCACGGATCCGCATCTGTTTCCGAAGGGCCGAACCCCTCTGTAAGTAAAAGTCGGTTATATAGTTTAATTAATTATTTAATGCATAAAGTAGCTAAGTCTAAGATTCGAATTAAAGCGCTTTTAAAGGAGGTAACACTCCTTAAAGAAACGCCTAATAACGAATCCTTAACAGATCAAGTTCAGACTGGAACCTCAACTCAAGTTCAAAAACTTGAGGAAGAGAATTCCAATCTGAAAAGTCAAGTCAAGGATTTGAAAATAACTCTAGAGAGATTTTCCTTGGGATCCAAGAATCTTGACTTAATTCTTGGAACTCAAAGGACAATCTACAATCGAACTGGACTAGGATATAAAAAGAAGTATAAATCTTACCTATCCTTAATAAAACCAAATAGAAAATGGTCCAAGCATGGGTTGCCAAGTCCAACCTGATCAATCGAGTTGGACTTGGATATTATTGGGTTCCTAAGGATCAAATACATTACCTCAATAAACATTATCGAGGCTATGATCCAGGGGGAGCTAAAACAATAAAAATTCGAACTTAATCTAAAACTCAAATTTAAAAATTCGAAATTAATTATTAAAATTTCAAAATTCAAATTAGAAATTAATTATTAAAATTCAAATTCGAAATTAATTAATTATTAAAATTCAAAATTCAAAATTAATTCAAAATTCAAATTCGAAATCAATTATTAAAATTCAATTTCAAAAATTCGAAATTAAAACTTAAAATTCAAATTCAAAATTAATTATTCAAATTAAAATTCAAATTCAAAATTCGTAATTAAAACTTAAAATTCAAAATAGAAGGAGGGTCCAGAATAGCTGGCAACTCCAAAATCTATTTACCCGACTAGGTAACCGAACTTAATCTACCCGAAATGGGTAAACAAGAGTAGATTACCCGACAGGGTAAATAAGGATAGATTAAAAAGGGTTAGATTTAACTTGAAACACAGTAATGGTGAAGTTTTTGGATGATAGTACGTTGGAAAAACTTGGGCATCGCATGTCTAGGAAGATATGGCTTCGACCTGGTGCATTTGGCCAAGTGGAACTAACCGAAGCTACCCTTAAATGGATCCTAACTAGTTAGACCAAGGTTTAGTATTAAGCTAAGTGGGTAGGACTATTTGGGAAACCTCAAAGGCATGGTTACTTTAATGAGCTCCTTGTGACTCACCATAGCCCAGAAGTTTATCCAAAGAACGCTTACTTGTTGAACCCAAAGCTAAACCCGAATCTAACATAAAGTTAAACAAAACCCTATAAATTGAACTAATTCATCTCACAAAATAATAGGATCCCCTGATTGAAAAACATACATCGGGTGAGATGACTAAGCAAATTAAAATTTAAACATTTCTCCAAATTACTTAAACATCTTCAAATCAAATTAACTTAACCAATTTTAAAATTGAATTAATAATCCTCAATCAAACATGTTTAAAATCAAATTTACTTAAACATCTTTAAGTTAAAAAAAAATAAAAAAATTAAAAAAATTAAAAAAAAAACGAACATACAAAGGTCAAAAACCAGGGGCGGGCGCCCCCGGTATTGAGACCCCAGGCGCCCACAGCAAACTCGGGCGCCCCGCCCGCAGCGACCCCGGGCGCCCGGACTCCCTTATATATAGGGGGCAGCAGGCGCCCCCTACCCTTGCACCAAAGTCTTCCTCAAAGCTTCTTAGCTTACTTGTGAAGACTTTCAAAATTAAAATTTTCCGCGGTTGATACAGAGTCGTGACTCAACCGAGGTCGTCAGTTCTAAAATTTATTACAATGGCTCCTCGGTAAAAATTTTATCCCCTCCTAAACTTTATTTCTTATAATGCTTGTTCATTTCCTAGTGTAATATTAATTTGAAATTTAGGAAGCGTTCCAAATCTGGTGCTGGGCCCTCTACACCTAGCATTGACCCTAGGTTTCCCACCGACGAACTTAGGATTAAGTTTATGTCAACAAATTACATGGCCATTAGAACCAAATGTATAGATAGATCGTTTTTTCTACGCTCTTGTATTCCAGTCTCCGAGGCTATAAACCACTATAGGTTGCGAAATCTAGTTGAGTGCACTAGCCCAGTAAACATAAGTTTATGTGCCGAATTTTACAACAACCTAGTGAAAGTAGACGACTTTCAAAAGTTGGATTTAGCGTAGGATTTCCCCCTAGAAATCATGTTCCCCCAGGACTCAGCCAGAGCATCTCACAAACACCTAGATTTACCTTGCTTGTGTTTGTAAAACATAGAATGGTGTGAGATGCATAGGGTACAGCCTGGACTCGAGAATGCTTATTTCTGTGCATCAATATGAGTCTGGGCGTTAAATACGTGATTAAAAGTAATCGAATCAAGTCTTCCAGCCTTAGTCAAATCTAACTGGATCTATTGACTTGACTTGACTAACCAAGTGAACATTGTTGCCCTCTAAGCAATCAGCAAGTAGCTAAACGGTTAGACAGTTGGTAAAGGAAATAATAAGTTTAAGCATGTCTGTACTTAAAGGATCTGATACCTGATCAAAACAAATCTTGACTCATGCTTGGACTTTAGGGCTCTGATACCTTACTAAAACAAACGGCAAGCTATTTAAAAAATAAGGTCATCGCTTCTCCTTTGCCTTAAGTATTCTTGAAATACATTTCAAAAACATGCCTTAAGCAGCTTTCTCAAAAACTTTCTCCAAATTTAAAACTTTCAAATATTCTCTACTTTAAAACTTTAAGACTTCTTTAAAGTACTATTCTCTTTAAAACTTTTAAAAACTTTTAAGTTAAAGTAGTATTATTTAAAACTTTGAAATTTTTAAGTTAAAATTTTTTTTCCTTGGAAATTTTCTTTAAACATCTGAATATTTGTGAAGTTGAAAATCTTGTTTGAAAATTTCTGAAGTTGAAAATCTTGTTTGAAAATTTCTGAAGTTGAAAATCTTGTTTGAAAATTTCTAGAGATGAAAATTTTGTTAGAAAATTTCTGGAGTTGAAAATTTTGTTTGAAAATTTTTGAAGTTGAAAATCTTGTTTGAAAAATTCTGAAGTTGAAAAATTTTGTTTGACAATTTCTAAAGTTGAAAATTGTGCTTTGAAAATTTTTTCAAAAACTAGCTCATTTTTTATATATGACAAAGGGGGAGAGTAGAGAAATTCAATTCAAAGAAAGAGCAGAGAAATTCAAAGAAAATATTTTAAAAGGGAGCTTGTATTAAGGGGGAGCGATGTTTATCTTGCTATCACGCTTATCCTGTTTCTTGTGCTTATACATATCTTTTACTTAACATTGAATTTCGGTTGCCATTATCAAAAAGGGGGAGATTGTTGGTGCGGGAAGCATCCGACGATCGAACCTTGGTTTTGATAATGGTAAAGGATTCAAAGTTAAGTTAGTGTGTGATCTAACATGTTTGAATGAGTGTTTCAGGAAAGTCCTAGCTGCGGTTAGGCAGGTGAAAAACCCTAAGGGGTGGTAACCTTAGGTCCTAGGGGGCGGTAACCCTAGGTGGAGGAAAACCCTAAGGGGCGGTAACCTTAGGTCCTAGGGGGTGGTAACCCTAGGTGGAGGAAAACCCTAAGGGGCGGTAACCTTAGGTCCTAGGGGGTGGTAACCCTAGGTGGAGAAAAACCCTAAGGGGCGGTAACCTTAGGTCCTAGGGGGTGGTAACCCTAGGCTGAAAGTCTAGTCGGTCTAGAGGACCAGACTGGCATCAGGTAATCTCTCCTGAGGGGAGTAGGTGATGACGCGTTCCCCGTAGAGGGAACAATAGGCGTCGAGTCGACCTAGGGTTTCCGGTTGGAAATCCGAAGTCAGACTCGGACAGTCCGAAGACTGTCAGTTATTCCTTACTTTGTTTTATCAGATTCTAACACTGTCTTGCAGGGTATTATGCTCGGACTAACCTTTGTTTGCAGGTGAGGAACCTGCTGGAAAAAGGTGGTCCGGGCGCCCGGAATGGATCCGAGCGCCCGGAGGTACGGGCGCCCGGAACAGGTCCGGGCGCCCGGGACCAAACTTTATCCCTGCCGCGACTTCGCCACGTGGAGCATCCTAGTTGGTTGGCCACGTCACACTCCAGGCGCCCGGAAGGGATCCAGGCGCCCGGAACCGCATATAAAAGGAGGGTTGAGGTGCAGCTTCAAACAACAACGAATTCCAAGCTTTCTTTTGTGAAGTGCTGCCAAAGAGACGACCTTGAAGTGCTACTACTCGACGTCGACAACCCGAAGCTCAGACTCTTCAATCTATTGTTGTCGGTATTAGTTTACTTATTGCATTAATTGTAATTCTATTTGTAATCTTTCCGATATATAGTTGTTGCCCACCGAAAGCGGTCAAGAACCGCGGGCCTTCGAGTAGGAGTCGCCATAGGCTCCGAACGAAGTAAAACACCTGCGTCTCTATGTGTTTTATTTTACTTTCCGCTGCGTTTCTATTCTGTGTTTAAAATCGTTAAAATAGCCACGAGCGCTATTCACCCCCCCCCCCTCTAGCGCGTTTCGATCCATCAGTTTAGATCCCTTCATTGTACAGATTTTATTAAGCTAGTATGCAAATTTCTGTTTAGTTAGTATGCAGATTTTTATTAAGCTAGTATGCAGATTTCTGTTAAGTTAGTATGCAGATTTTTATTAAGCTAGTATGCAGATTTCTGTTAAGCATTAGTGCAGATTTTTGTTAAGTATTGTATGTGCGGATTTCTTTTGTGTTCTATGCATGATTGCGTGTTACCTAGTTAGTTTCACTCATAGATGCATATGGAAGATACCCTAACAGTATTTTGGGTTTAAGAAAAGTATAAGAAAGATAAAGAAAAGTTTAAGAAAGATAAAGAAAAGAAAGAAAAAAGGCCAAGGCCTTAAGTAGATCCCAAAGTCAAGACTTTAGGGATTTATGGCACACAAGGTGCTTATTAAAATGCCAAGGCATTTAAAGAAGAAGTAAATAAGATAATAAGTATTTTACTTTTAAGAAGAGGCTAGTACCCGACTTCACAAGGTTGTCGTTAAACAAATCCAGGTGTCCAATTCCAAGGTCTTGGCCCTGGTAGACCAAGGTCTGCTCTTTTAGGATTGGTGGCTCGCTACCCCAACCTATTAGGGAACGCACATAAGATGGTACTAAGCCTGGGCCCAAGAAGAAAGTTGATTATTATTTTGAAGTATTATAAGTATAAGTTTTTGAACAAGTAAAATAAGTTTCACATAAGTGTAAAAGTATTAAAGGATAAGTTTTAAACAAGTAAGATAAAAGAATAAGTTTAGGATAAATGAATTAAGTTTCACTTTGTTTTAAAATCAGCAAGTTTAGTTTTCTTTTATTCTGACATGTTATTTAGATTAGTTTACTGTTCTTTGCTATTAGAAGAGCATGAGTAACTTTACATGTTTAGCATTTCAGTATGTTTGTTCTTTTACTAGTAGATGAGCATGAGTAGCTTTCTTTTTGAGCATTCAGTTTTAGTTTTCAGTATATTCACATGCATATCGAGATTTTGTGAGTTAGATAGCGCTTACTAAGCATTTTGCTTATAGATTGCATTTCCTCTTACTGCAGATACAGAAAAGGAAAAGATATAGAAAGGAAGGCGACAATGAGGTGCTCGAAGGATGTGTGATGCCAGGACTATGGAAGTCTTGGGACTAGAAAGGAGTTCCTTTAGTCTTCTTTCCTTATTCTTTTAGTTTATGCATTTTAGTTATTGTAAACATTTGAGACTGTACTTTACATTCCGTGTCATTCAAGTTTATTCTTGTTCTAGGTTGCATGTAGGATGAGTTCGGTTTAGTAAGTAGATATTTGTGTGTTTGATACTTATTTAACTGCGTGGGTGTTTGATAAATGTTCCAGCCGCCTGTGGCTGATGTATACTATGTTTGTATCTCGGTTTATGGTCACTGGTACAGGGGAGACTCTGTCGAAATTTTTCGGTAGAGACTCTTCGTGGTTTCGATCATACCGGTTAAGTAGAGTTAGTACTTAAGTAACGGTCACCTTACAGAGTAGTATAGTATAGTAAGAAGGGTGGTCGTTAGAGTTGGTATCAGAGCAGTTCCCATTCTCCAGCATCACACATCAGCACCATCTTTGTCATCTTCAAGTAAGAAAGTATTTAATTTTTAGTATGCTTTTCTTTATTCTTTACAGTTAAGAGAAGTCCTTAGAAGTATTAGATTATATGTACAGAATAGGGAGATGTTTAGAAGTGCTTATAAAGTTAAGAATTCTGCTTAGTTTCTTTTACATAACAAGATGTGTTCTGGGATGGTGGTATGATCCGGGGACCTAAGCACGGTGAGCGCGCCAGAATCAAACAAGATGTGTTCTGGGATGGTGGTATGATCCGGGGACCTAAGCCCGGTGAGCGCGCCAGAATCAAACAAGATATGTTCTGGGATGGTGGTATGATCTGGGGACCTAACCCCAGTGAGCGCGCCAGAATCAAACAAGATATGTTCTGGGATGGTGGTATGATCTGGAGATCTAAGCCCAGTGAGCGCACCAGAATCAAACAAGATATGTTCTGGGATGGTGGTATGATCCGGGGACCTAAGCCCGGTGAGGGCGCCAGAATAAAGGGGAACTCCAGTCCTAAGTTCGGACCCCTACTAACCTAGCGCTAGAATAGTTGTCTGATCAACAACTTATGTTACGGTACTACTAAGTGCAACCAGACCACCACAATAGTATGTTTATAAGTATGCATGCAAGTATGTTCAAGTCATGTTATGTTTATATTTACGTTTATGATTAGGTCTACGTTATGTTCATGTTATGTTTTTGCCTATGCATATGGGCATGCTTGTGATCGAGTCTATCATTATGTTTAGTTCATCTACCATGCTTACATTTATGTTGTCATGCTTATGTCACTGCTTATGCTTATGTTCATTGTATGTAGGTTAGGAGGTCCTAAGATACCTTTGATAGGGTTTTCCTTAGTACATTAGATGATGGACACTAACTAATGCATGTACAAGGTAGAGAACGTACTATAGAATTATTCTAAGTTCGAGGACGAACTTTTTATAAGGTATGGGAGATTGTAACGACCCAATTTTCCTCATTAGAAGATCTGAAAGTTCTTAAAAATATTTAGAAATACTTTAGAAATATTCTAGAGATTTTTAGAATTTTTAGAGTATTTTTATGTAATTTTTGGAGGTCGTTTGGTATTTTTACTAAACGAAGGAAGTTTTGACAAAAAAATGTTCAAGCCGAGATTCGAACCCGTGACCTCCGGCCGAACCAAGCCTTAAGTGAATCCGGCTGACCAACTGTTCCAGCAGACATTTCTTATTAAGAAAAGGAGAAAAAATTATTTAAGTAATGGTTAATGGGAAACAGAATAGGAAATAAATAGGAAGGAAAATGGTTGTAGCCAGGATTCGAACCCACGAGCCAAGCTTTAACCCACGCACGCGCTGACCAAGTGTTCACGCGGGCGGTTTTGTTTAGAATAGATAGCAAAATTATTTTAAGTAAAAGCTGATAATGGAATGAAAACCCTAGGTTATAAAGAGAAGACTTAAGGGATTTTCGGGAATTAACCCAATTCCTCCTTCCTCTCACGCGTCGGCGTTCTCGTCTCGGGCGAACACGCAGCAGGGTTAGGGCACCACTTCCAGCACCGGCGAAGATGTCTTCTCCGTGAGGTCTTCATACCATCGAGTTCCTCTCGTCAAGAAGGGGCGTGGACACGAAGAGGAGCCAAGATCTTCACTCCTCCGAAACCCTAGAAGTCTCCTTCTCGGCCGTAAGTCCAAGAAACTCAAGTGTAAGTGCTACTCACCTGTGGTAAGAGTAGTTTCGAGTTTTAGTTCCCTTCTTTTGTTTCGGATTGTGTTGTGCCGAATTCATATTTGCTAGGGATTTTGATCTCTTTCTTTGCTTCCGGACTATGGAAGTCTTGGGACTAGAAAGGAGTTCCTTTAGTCTTCTTTCCTTATTCTTTTAGTTTATGCATTTTAGTTATTGTAAACATTTGAGACTGTACTTTACATTCCATGTCATTCAAGTTTATTCTTGTTCTAGGTTGCATGTAGGATGAGTTCGGTTTAGTAAGTAGATATTTGTGTGTTTGATACTTATTTAACTGCGTAGGTGTTTGATAAATGTTCCAGCCCGCCTGTGGCTGATGTATACTATGTTTGTATCTCGGTTTATGGTCACCTGTAGAAGGGAGACTCTGTTGAAATTTTTCGGTAGAGACTCTTCGTGGTTTCGATCATACCGGTTAAGTAGAGTTAGTAGTTAAGTAACAGTCACCTTACAGAGTAGTATAGTATAGTAAGATGGGTGGTCGTTACATGGCACCCCCAATTAAACTATCCGACTGGGTAACCGAACTTAATATACCCGACAGGGTAATCGAACTTTACCTACCCGGCAGGGTAAATAGGGTTAGATTAAAATGGGATAGGTTTAACTTGACCCACGGTACTGGTGAAATATTGGATGATAGTACGTTGGGGAAACTTAGTCATCGCATGTCTAGGAAGATATGACTTCGACCTGGTGCATTTGGCTAAGTGAAACTGACCGAAGCTACCCTTTATAGATCCTAACCAGTTAGACCAAGGTTTTGTACTAAGTTCAATGGGTAGGATTATTTGGAAAACCTCGAAAAATGGTTACTTTAATGATATCCTTGTGACTCACCATAGGCCAAAAGTTTATCCAAAGAACGCCTACTTGTTGAACCCAAAGCTAAACCTGAATCTAACACAAAGTTAAACTAAATCTTTAAATTGAAACTAATTCATCTCACAAAATTTTAAAAACCCCTGATTAAAAATTTAGATCGGGTGAGATGACTAAGGATTATAAAAAATTAATTCAAAATTAAATTCAAAATTAAAATTAATTCAAAATTAAAATTAATTCAAAATTAAAATTAATTCAAAATTAAATTCAAAATTAAAATTAATTCAAAATTAAATTCGAAATTAAAATTAATTCAAAATTAAATTCGAAACTAAAATTAATTAAAATTATTTTTTTATTTAATTTTTTTAAAAAAAAATTAATTAACTTAATTATTTTCAAAATTAATTAACTTAAAATTATTTTTCAAATTAATTAATTTAAATTATTTTTCAAAATTAATTAACTTAAATTATTTTTCAAAATTAATTAACTTAAAATTATTTTTCAAAATTAATTAACTTAAAATTATTTTTCAAATTAATTAACTTAAATTACTTTCAAAATTAATTAATTTAATTCAAAAATTAATTAACTTAAATTATCTTTAAAAATTAATTAACTTAAATTTTTTTTTTCAAATTAATTAACTTAAAATTTTATTCAAAAATAAATTAACTTAAATTTATTTTCCAAAATTAATTAACCTAAAATTATTTTTCAAATTAATTAACTTAAATTATCTTTCAAAATTAATTAACTTAAAATTATTTTTTCAAATTAATTAACTTACAATTTAATTCAAAAATTAATTAACTTATATTATTTTTCAAATTAATTAACTTAAAATTTAATTCAAAAATTAATTAACGTAAATTATTTTTCAAATTAATTAACTTAAATTATCTTTCAAAATTAATTAACTTAAATTATTTTTCTAATTAATTAACTTAAAATTTAATTCAAAAATTAATTAACTTAAATTATTTTTCAAATTAATTAACTTAAATTATCTTTCAAAATTAATTAACTTAAATTATTTTTCAAAATTAATTAACTTAAATTATTTTTCAAAATTAATTAACTTAAAATTATTTTTTCAAATTAATTAACTTAAAATTTAATTCAAAAATTAATTAACTTAAATTATTTTCCAAATAAATTAACTTAAATATTTTTCAAAATTAATTAACTTAAAATTATTTTTCAAAAATTAATTAACTTAAATTATTTTTCAAAATTAATTAACTTAAATTATTTTTCAAAATTAATTAACTTAAAATTATTTTTCAAAATGAATTCACTTAAAATTATTTTTCAAAATTAATTAACTTAAAATTATTTTTTTTAAATTACTTTTCAAAAATTAACTTTTAATATTTAATCTAAAAACCTAATTAATAGAAATTAATAACCTCTCAAAACTTAATTAATCATAAACTTCTTCAACAATAAAAATAAAAATTAAAAAATTAAAAAAAAAACACGTGGCGCCTGAATAGAGGCGCCTCCTACACAAGTGAGGCACCCTCAACAGCGGTGGGAAATCTCCCACCGACCTGATTAAGGCGCCTCCGACCATCCTGAAGGCGCCTTAAGGAGCCTTTAACCCTCTGTTTGGGAGGAGGTGAGTAAAGGGGAGGGAAATGTAAACATGGGTAAAAAGAATTTTTACACTTGTTTGGGAGAGAGTGAGCCATGAAGGGGAAGGGGAGAGAAGGGTAAAGCTTCCCCTTGCATGTTCGGGAATCAGCGAAATTCCTTACACCCCAAATTGGGGTGTAAGGAAGGGTAAGGAAAAATTATCCCAATTTTATCCTTATTTATATTTTCACATGCAGATTTATTAAAAAAATAAGAGGATATTTTTGTAAATTTGTATATTTAACCTTCATTTCCATCCCTTTGAACTTTCCCTCCTTTCCAAACAAGGGCAAGATAAATATATTACCTTCCCTCCCTTCCCATCCCTTCCCCTTCCATCCCCTTCCATTAACGAACCTTACCTCACCCCATCCAAACATAGGGTAAGGCGCCTTAAGGAGCCTTTAAGGCCCCTTCATTCTGCGATTTTGCCACGAACAGAAGGCTTCTTCTGTTCGTTTTCTACCGAAACTCAACACGAAGTTCTCGTGCGATTTCTCCCCAACCAAGGCGCCTTCAACCCATCTCTTCCTCCTTTAATCCTAGCAATGCCTCCTAGGTATACTCTAAACTCTTCTCAATCATCTATTACATAAATTTTGTACTAATTTTGCTATTTTTATTGTATAATGTCAAAAATAGGAAGCGTCGCATTATGGATCCTACACCGGCTAGGGCCCGTTCTACGGACCCTAGATTCCCTTCGGAGCAACATAGAATAGATTTTGCTAGGTTTACCTTTGAGTCCATTAAACCTAGATATATTGGTAGGGAATTTTTATCCCAATTTTGTCTACCCGCAGTCCAGATGATAGACTACTATCATCTAGATAAACTGGTTGACTGCACCACTACAGTGAATCAAGACCTGTGTGCCCAGTTCTATCACAACCTTGAAAAGGTTGATGATAACACCTATTCCACCAGAGTTGGTGGCACTGACCTTCAGTTTACTCGCTCCCTGCTTCGCACTAGCTTAGAGCTTAGGGAGTCCCAGTGTACATTTTTGTGTTACCCGAGTAGGGAGCTACCTTTCGGTGATCCCTATTCCCACATTACCTTAGATGACATCTACATGCATTTTTTTGGGGAGGAGAGATCCTTTGGCCTGACTGAGTTCAGGTCTACTCTTCTTCGAGTTCAGGACTATGTTATGTACAGAGTCCTGACAACATGTATCCTACCCATCACATCTCGAGACGTCTCGAAGATGCGACCATCCCACTCATTCTTTTTGTACACCCTTAGCCAGCGCTTAGATATAGACATTGCACTGCATATGTTTCATAACATCATTCAGGCATCTAGTACAGTCACGACTGGAGTAATTCATATGCCCTACTATCATATCCTGACCCAGATATTCTCCGGCTCTAGGATAGACATTACCAGAGGGACACTCATCCCACTTACCATTTATGATGAGTTAGGTCAGCGTAGTCTTAGATTAGCGGGTGCAGAGGTCACTACCGAGGGGATTCTTGCCTGGAAGGGCCGACCACCGCCAGTCGCTGCTCCTGGTGCTCCAGAGGCCGAGGACATACCAGGTGAGGGTGAGGAGTGGCCCGACTTCCTGACAGAGGACTTTTTCGCAGATCCTTCCACCTCTGCCGGACCCTCCACATCTGTCGGTCCTTCGACTTCGACCCCTCCTTTCGTCGAGGACAGACTTACTCGGCTCGAGATCCAGTCCATTCAGACGTGACGGGCTGTGCCAGATAGTCATCGCTTCCTCCGATCTCTCTGATCCGAGATAGTTGCAGGGTTCGTGTCTCTCGGAGGTGAGATACGGCGCCAGGGATAGCCTCAGCCGGCACCCAAGCAGCATCTTGCACCACCTCCAGCTGACGACCCTCCAGCTGATGATCCTGCTCTTGATGATCCTGCCTTCTGAGACTATTACTTGATATATTTTGGGCAGACACCTATTTGTCTTCTCAAACTGTATTAGTATTTGGTTGACTTTTATTTACTCATGTTTATTAGATTTTAGTTGTTTATTGAGATAGGAATGTGCTGGGTAGAATAGATGTTGATTTTCAAACTCATTGTCTTACTTAATCATCCTGTTCTTTTCAAAAATTCTAGGAAAAATAATGATTTTAAAATCCCATTTTCTTAGAATTTTCAAAAGTTGGACTTAGTTTAGGCTCTACCCTAGAAATCATGTTCCCCTAGATTTAAGCCAGAGCATCTCACAAATACCTAGGTATACCTTGCTTGTGTTTGAAAAACATAGAACGGCGTGAGATGCATAGGGTACAGCCTGGACTCCAGTATGCTTATATCTGTGCATCATTATGAGTCTGGGCATTAAACACGTTATAACAGTAATCAGTTTAAGTCATCCAGCCTTAGTCAAATCTATCTGGACCAAATGACTTAACTTGACTAACCGAGTGAAAGTTGCTGCCCTCTAGGTAATCAGCAAGTAGCTAAAGGTTAGACAGTTGGTAAAGGAAATGGGGATTTTAAGATTGAGCATGCTTGTACTTTAGGGCTCTGATACCTAATCAAAACAATTTGGATAACTTAACAACTATTTAACTTGACTCATGCTTAGACCAACTAAATTTGATTAAATAACCTAAATTAAATATTTAGTTACTCCCTCTTCGTCCTAAAATTTAATAACTTCTTACTCCTATTTTTTTCAAAATTAAGTTTTTTTAATTAAGCTAAGTACCTTTTTAAACTGAAACTACATTTTCAAAATTCAATGTTTGCAAAAGGCTTAGCTAAGTGATTCATATAGCAACTTTTAAACTTTCTCAAACTTAGCCACCTTTATAAATTTTTGCTAAAATACTTTTCTAAGTTACCTCTCAGATTCATTCTTTACTTAGCTAAAAGTATTAAAAAACATATTTCTATACTTGCAAAAGTTAACTCATTGCTTTCAAAAGATTTTTGCTAAGTAAAAAGAGACTTCAATTTTTTTTTCAAAAATAGTTTGGCTCCAAAAATTCATTAAAATGTAGCTAAATTTTTCTTCTAAATAGATTTTCAAAATTTATCTAAGTATTTTTTCAAAAACAACTAAGTTTCAAAAGTGGCTAAAGTCATCCTTCGAAGTCAACCATATATTAGCCTTTTAAACTTAGGTGAAAAATATTCCTCTTAAGCCCTTTATCTCACTTAGCTAACAGTTTGTTCAGTACAATTTAATTATAAGCTAAGTGTTACACAAGCATTTTTACCTTCTTTCAAAGCCTAATCTATTTTTTATAAAAACTTAAAACTTGCTTTCAACTGGCTTATTTTTTAATAAATGGCAAAGGGAGAGAGTAGGGAAATTCAAAAGTAAAAGTCTGATTCAAAAAGAAAGCCCTGTATTAAGGGGGAGCTTCATAAAGTTTAAGTGTTAGCTTAAGTTATGCTTGTATTTGAATTTATATACTTAAGCTTGCTCACTTAAACCTTTTAAGTATATTTGAGGAGTAGGGAAATTCAAAAGTAAAAGTTTGATTCAAAAAGAAAGCCCTGTATTAAGGGGGAGCTTCATAAAGTTTAAGTGTTAGCTTAAGTTATGCTTGTATTTGAATTTATATACTTAAGCTTGCTCACTTAAACCTTTTAAATATATTTATGCATTTGTTTTACTTAACTTTGAATTTGGGTTACCATAATCAAAAAGGGGGAGATTGTTGGTGCGAGAAGCATCCGACGATCGAACCTAAGTTTTGATAATGGCAAAGGATTCAAAGTTAAGGTTATGTTATGATCTAACAAGTCTGTTTAAGTGTTTCAGGAAAAGTCATAGCTGTGGTTAGGCAAGTGAAAACCCTAGGGGTTGGTAACCCTAGGTCATAGGGGGTGGTAACCCTATGCGAAAAGTCTTGGTGAGTCGAGTGCTTCAGGCAAAAGTCCTAGGGGGGGGTAACCCTAGGTGGAAAGTCCTAGTGTCGCGAACCAGGTGAAAGACTGGACCAGCCGGGAAGCGGAAGTCCAACAGAAAGTCCGGAAGCATCGAGCACCGAGCAAAAGTCCAGTCGATCTGGAGGATCGCACTGGCAACAAGTAAATCTCCTGAGTGGAGTAGGTGAGGACGCGTTCCCTGTAGAGGGAACAGTAGGCGTCAAGTTGACCTAGGGTTTCCGGTCGGAAATCCGAAGTCAGACCCGGACAGTCCATTGACTGTCAATATTTTGGTCATTATAACTTTTATGTGCTAACTTTGTTTTGCAGGGTATGTGTTTGGGACTAACACATTTTGCAGGAACAAAGGAGCATGTTACACCTCGGATGAACAGTGTCCGAGGCGCCTCCATGGGGCTTGGAGGCGCCTCGGGTGCGAGCCAGCTTCTGCCAGCACAGCTCAGTGGAGGCTCCTTGGTCCAGACGGGAGGCGCCTTGGACCGCGCTTTGAAGGCGCCTTGGAGAGCACAGAAGGCGCCTTGAAGGGATAAGTCACGATCAGTTCAGACTTGATCCACGCGGGCGACTCGACGGCCTGGAGGCACCTCGGACAGGCTTGGAGGCGCCTCCAGCACTATTTAAAAGGGGATCTCGACCAACAGCTTGAAACATCTTTTTCCAAGCGAACTTTCTGCTACAAGCTGCCTACGAGATGATCTCGAATTGCTGCAACGACACCCCGACAACCCAGAGCTTCAGATTTAGTCTTTTGTTGTCGGTATAATTTTATTTACTGCTTTGAATTGTACTTAGTTTGTAATAGTTTTTATGAACTATAGTTGTTGCCCATCGAAAGCGGTCAGCGACCGCGGGCCTTCGAGTAGGAGTCGAGATAGGCTCCGAATGAAGTAACCTCTCGTGTCTCTTGTATGTTTGTGCATTTTTATTTCCGCTGCTTTATAACTCGATAGTTTTACGAATTCGAAAAGTGTGAAAGCCACGAGCACTATTCACCCCCCCTCTAGCGCTTCTCGATCCAACATTATCCATTGCTTCAGTTCGGTCTAATTTGGTTCTATCCAGTCTGGTTCGAATCACTCCATCCACTTGAGGTACCTTCAATCATTATTCAACTCAACAGTCTTTCAGAGGCCATATCTTTTGGCTCCGAACTTAGAATCAGGGTTTGTTAGTGGCCACATATGAAGGATTTGAAGATCTGCGTATGTATATACAATACAGAGTTAGAAAAATATATAAATGAATAGTTTTTATATATTTATGAGTTAGATCCTATCTTACTAAGACCAGGATCTAGTATTGATCTCAACCTAGATTTCTAAAAAGATTCTAAGTTGGATCAATGCCTATAGTCCCACTGGGACTCATCCTCACTGGATCTCTCTCCTCGAGTGTTTACCTCCACTTACCATTTATAGACTGATTTGACTCTGATCTCTTGATCCACCAAGTCTTCCTATTAGATGCATCATCTGGACTTCAGCCAATTGTCAAGTCTTGCAGACCCAACTAAACTTCCTACCAAATATCAACCTATCTGAACTTTTTTTTAGTTATCAGGTCCTCCAGATCTAACTGGACTGCAACCTAATGTCAGGTCCCATCAAGTCTTTTAGTCCTGCACATTTGGTAAACAACTTAGAATACAACAACTAACTTTAACCACTTGTCATACATCAAAACACCTAACTTTGATTATTAGTACTAACTGCACCAACAATCTCCCTCTTTTTGATGTAAAGGCAACCCATGTTAAAGTTAGAAAAATAATAGTATTAATAATGTTTAGGAGAAAAATAATAGTAAACATGATGTTTAATTATTCTCTTAAGTATTGTTTAATTTTGGGTTATTATTTTTCTTATCTTAAACCCATCACTACTCTCCCCCTTTGACATTCATCAAAACATGCAAGGTATAAGGAACAAGTAGAAAACAAAACATTATCAATTTTGAAAACATCTTGAATAATATAAGCTAAAGCATCTATTTTCAAAAAATCAAAAAAATTACAAATATGTATAGATTTTTCAAGAATTTGCAATTTTTTAAAAAAAAATATAGATCTTTCAATCAAGTCTCTCCCTCAATCTGACACACCCTTAGGAACCCTTGTTAATTACAAAGCAAACTCCCTATGTGTCTTATGGATTTTTTATATCAATATGGGAGGGTTAAAAGATTTTTTTAACTTAAGTTTCAACTCCATTTATCACATATAAAAAAGATGTATCAATTATATAAAGGGTTACCTTGGTCAAGAGTTAATCCCTAACCCTTCTTGAAAGTTTTCAAAGAACATTTGTCAAAATATTGGAAAAATTAGAGGAGTTTTCAAGACATATTTTGTAGGATACTTTAATTAAAGACTAAGTATCTTTTGAGAAATAACCTTATGAGATTTTTCAGGATTTTTAGATTTTTTTTTTAAGATTTAAACAAAATATGTATGACAAGTTTAAAGGGGATGAATCTACTAGGTTTTGAGAAAGCTTGTTTAGAATATTAATTAAGCTAGGAGTTAATTGAATTCATTAACCTAGGGTTGGAAATATTAATTTAAGTATAAATATATTAGACCTAGGTTTATCTCATTCATCTCTCGATCCATTTCTTCTCTTCATCATCGTAGCCCATCTCCTGATTCACTCCATTGCCACCCCTCCTCTCGTGTGGAGCGCTGATCATTGGTTGCCGAGCATCAACGTCGATGACCACGAAGGGATAGACACCTCCGGCATAGCCTCCATGGCCACTAGCACTAGATATGGCCACGATGGGAGCGGGAGCCAACCCCTCTCTCAGCTTGCTCACACTAGACAGCTCCATCGCGCCGCCTGATAATGAGTACTTTGATGCATTATTTTGGCTCTTATACTTGACATATTTTACCTTCTCATATGCTTAATTTTGCATTTATATTATGTTTTTCAAGTAGAAACCTATTTTGGACTTAATTATAAATTTTCTGCAATTGTGGAGTTTAATCTCATATTTTTAATATGGTTATATAGGAAATCCAAAGAATCATGGATTAGGGTTGAGCCAGATTAAATTTGGCTTGATTTGGATGTCAAATAGGGGGGATCAAACAGAATCAGTGGGAACCATTGATCTAGATCAAGAGAGATCTTATTCCTTCATTCAGATCTAAGCATCCTGCCCTTGATCCAGATCTAAAATGATATGGACCATTGGACCCAATCAAGAAGGCAACTTGATTTGGACCACTCATCTCTTCATCAATGAGATCAAATGCCAGATCATACTACAAGAAAATCCTCATTCAACAACACTCAAACGACAACAGTTTTAAACCAAATCGTTATTTTTTTGCCTTTTAACAATGATTTTAACAAAAATTGTTGTCTTTTAGTAATTTTTTGGCATACGACAACGGTTTTTAAAAATTGTTGTTTATTTATGCTTTTTTTGGGCTACGACAATGGTTTTTAAAGGCTACGACAATGGTTTTTGAAAATTGTTATCTATGTGCGCTTTTTTTGGGGTTATGACAATGAATTTTAAAAATCGTTGTTTATTAAGTGTTGTTGAATACCATTATTTTTTCCCTCGTCGTTTTTTTCCCTTCGCCATTTTTTGCCCCCGAGTTTTTCTTTCCCTCTCCCCGGAATTTTTTGTCGCCGCATCTCCCTTCTCCTTTGCCTTCACAAACCCTAACCATTTCCATCCACGATATCATCACATTTTTCTTTCTTTATCTCTTCACGCTGTTGAACCCCCTCTATGTCGGCGATCCTCTCTTTGCGAACTCCTCTCCACCTAACCGCGCCTCTGAACTCCTTTCCGCATAACCCTTTTAAGTTGAATCCTTCTTTAGCTGAACATCTCCGCCGAACCACCCACCTTCATTCCCTCTTCATAGCAAGCTAACCCAACGCTCTTCGTTTCCTCTTCGTTTACCAACTCTCGTTGGCGAGTTCGTCGCCGCCACTGAGCGGTGGCGAGAGTGTTCAATTGTTCATGGTAGTTTGCGAAACCCATAGACAGTCATTTTATTATTGTTCTGCAGCCGATGAGGACGGTGAGTGTCAGGAGGGACTGCCTTTTTGCTGCCCTCGGTGAAACTTATAGTAACTCCCATTCGATTCTCCCTATCTCCTTTCTCGTCATCTATGTTGCTGCTTATTTTTCATTTTTGACGATCTCAGTGCAGGAGGAGTTTGAGGAACTATGCTTCAAATTCAGCATCGAGCTCGATGATGTTGTGAATCATCGTAGATTTGATTTTATCTTACTCTTTCATAGTATTCGTTGACTTTATTGTAATCGACTTATTTTATCTATTCCCTTTCTACGAAGACTACGGAGAAAGCCATTATTTGGAAAGAGAAGCATGAAGAAGAAGAAGAAGAGGCAGAAGCTAGTGACGATGATGAGGAAGTCATTTATAAGATCGAGGTCATGACCAATAGGTAAAATTTGAATCTTTCTAGTAGGTCTCTAAATCTTAATTAATATTCTGTCTAGTCAACTTGTGTTATTGAGGTGCAAAGGGAAATCGTTACATTAGTTGTTTTCCTTTTTAAATTCAGAATGTATTTAACATGCAGAGATGATTAACAACGTTGTCTTTGTACTGTTGCTGTATTATTAGAAATATTTTATAGATACATGGTGAAGAAGAGCCACATAGATCATTATTTTTATCTACATATTTTATAGGAATTTTCTCTAGATCCTGTGCTTCATCCTCTAATTGCTAGGCCTGATCATGTTAAAAGAGCGCTTTCAGCACGCTATCATGATGCAATGACTATACTCCAACCTCAGGGAAAGGAGCTTGATTTTCTCATTGTAATATTGCCTGATAATGATGGTTCTCTTTATGGTATGATGTCTTTCTTGCACTTGATCTTGTTCGACACAACTTGATATTTTTGCTTGTTGACAAATATCAATTGGTTGAACCTTTTAGCTTTAATTTTTTCTCTTTCCTTGTTCGCTTTATTATTATATGCCATAGTTATTACAGGTGATCAAAAGCAGATATGTGAGACTGGCCTTGGTTTAGTTTTATAATGTTGCTTGACAAAGCATGTTTTCAGGATGTGTAAACAGTGTGTTGCCAATGTTGGCCTCTAGATCAATGGAAAGGTGAGTACGTGGAAGATGGGTCTATTTTTCTTGTTCTGCTTTATGTTACTAAGGTTTGATTCATAGGTTGGAGGAAGGGACACAGTTCTTGTCGATGCATTGTCAAGGCGCATTCCTCTTGTTAGCGACCGACCAACTATAATATTTGGTGTTGATGTAACACATCCTCATCCTGGGGAAGATTCTAGCCCTTCTATCGCAGTTGTAAGTAATTTTGTTAATCTTCATTTCTTAGTCTATGTATAGTTGCCTTGATGTATCCTTACTATCACATGCAATGTATTAATATTTCATTTAGATAAGAGATTGCTAGAATCAATATAAAACTTCTGTTAGCTTAATGTAAAGTTTGTTCTTTATATTCAAATTTAATTGCATGATTTATTATCCTTACTCGTTTTTATCAAATACAATTACTTAAATGAGGGTTAGTTTACATTGTTTAAAGTTCAGACATGTTTGTATTATAATGCTTCATAGTAGAATAAAAAACCTAACTTGTTGAGGGGATAATGACCTTGTTTTGGATATTTTTATCTTCTAATATATGTTTATATTTTGCAGGTTATGTTGACAAAGTTTCCTACCGTGCCACCAACATTTCAAGTAACATCAAATGTTGTCCAGGATTTGACAATTACAAGTAATATTCACTCAACAATCTATATTTCTTTATCTATTTTTTTCATAATTAAATAAATGCATTAGTTGAACATAACAGTTAAAATAGACTTATATGGAATATGTTGGTCTATGTTCCCATATGAATTGCACTTTTATTTGAAGCAGAAATTCTTATGCACATGTTGATCCTTGTTACTAATGTTGTCAAGCACTAACATTACAAAATAGTGTGACAACTGACAATCAAGATTACATGGAATAGTATCATCCTCAAAGGTACATGCACTTGTTGTAAAAGGTTATGGTCAGTAAAATTATAAAGTTGCAACCATTAGCCATATCACTAAAAATTGGCAAGATATCAAAAATTTACATGTCCAACTTCATAAGCATTAGTATTATGCATTGAAATTGATAATAAGAAAATATAAGTAGATTAACAGCTAGGGTTGTTTTTCTTTAAATTGTTAATTCTCTTATCCTGAGTCCAATTACTCTCAACTCCCTAAACTAAATCAAGTAAATGACAAGAAGTTCTATTATTTTCTTAATATTGTATATTTGTCATATGTTAGTAAATTGAGGACTCACAATGTTCTTCATTAATTATTGTTAATGCAAACCAGTATGGTTAACCTAAAATTGGATCTATTGTTATAGACATAGATACCAGCTAGTATGTGATAAGGCGGTTGCACATGCTGTTTCCATCAAATCTATATGATTAGTCTCCTTAACTCTATATATCTATAGGTGGAGATTAGGAAGAGGGCAAGAAAAAATATGAGGTCTTGTTTTACTTTTGCCCCATAGGAGATGAGTCTTTTTAGTAGGAATCTTGCTATTTTACACAATGTGGATACAAAAAGTTTTTATTATCATGTTGTGCACACACTTTTAATCTCATGTTCATTTAAATATTGTATTAGGTGTTATGGATGAATTGTTTAAGGTTCTTGAAAACCTATAATATAACAACTTGGGCACAAGATGCACTTATTCCATGTAAAATAAATGGTGGATGCTGAAAATTTAGTGTTTTCAGTAGAATCATATTTAAGTTTTCAAATTTACTTGTTCTAGATATAAATACTGTTTGTCTTGTTATTCCACATGATTTGAGGAGGCACGGTGATGGAACCATGCTGAGCAAAAAGTAGTTAGCTAATTAATTAATGTTTCGTCAATGGCAATCCACGCATTCATGATTCTAATTCTCTATCTGTAATACATTATTTTGTTCTCAAGCATCCATGACCACATCATCAAATTATGTCTATGCATGTTTACTAAATACATCTTTCTTTCAAATATTAACAGGTATCATTCTCCACATTAAGCTAAAATTTAGCCACTACCCCACTGTTTCATACACTTGCACTAACATGATCTCATCTACCAATTCTCTGTAAATGCTCTCTGATGTCGATCTCTACATTCACTCATTTCAGCACCAACAAAGAGCTAGCTTCATATACATCAACAATCACCTTATTCTTCAAGTAAGATATATAGAGAGACTTTTATTTTTTTAAATTTTCTTGTATACCTGTGCTATCGATGTTGTTTTCTTACATGTAGAACTACAATGAACAGAAAGAAAGGTAGCAGTATTCAGATCGACATTTGCTTGCCGTCAAATGCAACACCACAATCAGAAAGCATGAAGAAGTCTACCAAGGATCATAATGGAAAAGCCACGATACCAATGAGGAAATTGATGATGGAAGTGTAGGAGTTTGCCAGAGAGGACACAGATAGGGTGACCTTTTCCCTCAAGGTTGGCTTGGCTTGCCTCCTTGTCTCTCTTCTCATTCTCATCCAAGCACCTTATCAAGTCTTCGGCACCAACTTCATATTGGAAAAGGTTGGTATGAAAAATAAGCAAGTGAGAAAGATGAGTCCAATGAAATCCTACAAGTTGAAGATTGTGATGGGACTTGGGTTGATAATAATTAAGTGCAATCCCACATAGCATGAACCACCATTAAAAGTTTCTAGTCTTTTGGCTATTGTTCATTAGTTGTAAATAGAGTTTATTTGTTTATTTGTATTGGGATAAATTTTATTTGAACATGAGATATATTTCTTCTTTTGTGATTGTAATTCTTGTATAACTAACATTTTGAATGATATTGATGTGGAGAATATTCTTTCTTGATTATGATTCTTTATTATATATTTAAATTGACATATGATATATTGGTATTAAAAGATAATAATTTAAAAGACAACAGTTTAAAACCGTTATTGTTGTCTATCACCCTCAAAGACAGCGATTAAAAATCATTGTCGTACCCCCAAAAACGATTGTAATTGGTAGTGTTATGTTATTAAAAATGCTCTAAATAACAACAATTTTAAACTGTTGTCTTTTCATTCAAAGACAACGGTTTAAAACCATTGCAAAACTGTTGTCTCTTCATTCAAAGACAACGGTTTAAAACCGTTATCGTAGCCCCCCCCCCCACTTTTAACAACACTGTCAATTACAACAGTTTTAAAGGGCTTACGACAACAGCTTTTAACCATTGTCTTTTAATGTTTTTGTTGTAGTGAGATCTTCATCCATCTCCCTCACAAAGATGGATGGCTCAAATCGAAAGGGAAAAAACCTTTCCTTTCCTTTTATTCACGCGGCAACATAGTACCTCTCTCTCTCTGTGTTCCTTTTCTTTTTTTTTTTTTTGCTAGGGTTCACGACTCCCTCTTGCTAGCGTCGACCTCTTTTCTTCCTCCTCACCATCGGCTAGCAGCCTCTTCCCTTACCTTCACTACCGTCAACTGGTCATTCCCTTTCCACTCTTCTCCTACTCAGTTTCAAGAGGTGAGTGGCGAAAACACACTTGGCAGAAGCCACGAGTGACAGCGATGACTCCGATCAAGCTCAACTCGTAGAAGAGGGTTTCTCCGGTGTTTACTCTTCTTCCCTTGCTTCTTCAAATTTCTGCCATAGTGGTTGCAAAGTAGAGTTTCAAGAGGCAACGACAGCAGTGAACTCCGATCAATCCAACTTGCTGGAGAGGGTTTCTCCGGTGTGACCTCCACCTTCCAGCAACCTTCTAAAAGTTCCACCTTTTGGGGTTTAGGCGGCAGAGTGGAGAGAAGATGGACAGTCTATTTCATAGTCTGGTCAACTTTTATCTGAGGGGATTCTTTGGTGGAAGATTCATATCATCATCATTGTTGAAGCAAGCACCAACAACAGTGTGCTACTATCCACAGGAGTTAGGGGTTCGATCTCTGGGCCTTTGTGTGACGACAAGGGTAGTCTTTAGAATTGAAGTTGATGTGCGGATTGTGGAGTGGTAACTTAGTTTTATTCATGTTGATGTTTATTAATTGTGTCAAGTTTCTTGTGTTGATGTTCTTATTGAATGCTTGTATCAAACTTGATCTTCCATGTTTACTTTGCACACATTTGGTTCAACTCAATTCATTCCTACAATGTGTTTGATGAATTGTCTCTTCTATTAGATAGGTTTTAGTTGATGCAATTTCTTTAGTCTAATTCCATGCAATGCTTGTTAGTTTACTGATTTATGTTTCTATCATGTTTGTTCTTCATTTGAATACAATTAGGATAGATTAGCGTAGGTTTCATTACTTGTTATAGGTTTCATTCTATGCTTAGTTTCATTGATGTTTTACTTTATATTGTATTTATTTTCTGCAATTGTAATTTAGGTTAGGTTAGCTTTCCTTTACTTGCATTGTTTTACATTTACTAGATTAGGTTTTATTTAATTCTTTGTAATTTCATTCCTTAGTTTAATTATGTTGATGGTAAAACCCATAGCATAGAGTGATAATGCGTTGTGGATTAATTATTGACACTTAGTTAAATTTCATTTAAGCATTAGATTAGTTTCTTACTTGTTCTGCTTTTAATTTGTTAGGTTTAGAATCAAAATCCAAAACCCCCATTTCCATATCAAAAATCCAAAAACATAAATATCAAACAATCTTAGATTATCATCCTATCGTTGTATTCATTGGGAGATGACCTGAGTCATTTCTATACTGCATTAGTGTAGTTAGAGGGGTTCAACACTTAAATTCTTTTTATATCGTTTCACAATAAAAATGACTTTATCAAAATTAGTGTCATTGTTGGGGACTATTAGTGGTGTTTAGTAATCTTAGGATTATTTTTTATTTTCTCTCTTATTTCTATTTCCTTGGTGGTTGCAGAAATTCAAAAATATTGTTAGGGTTTAATTATTTCATCTCTTGAATGCACATATTCTAACTTGTATATGTTCCTATGTCTTTTGATGGTATTTGCATGAGTGTTTTAGGTAAGACCAAAAAAACTCTATATGTTATCAGTAGTTTCAGAGTTTCAGTGTGATCAAGATCTCATATATGATAAAAAAAAAATGGATAACAACACTGAAAAGACTCTCAGAGAGCTTTTGGCACTAGATTTGTCAGATGATTCTTTCTACATTCAATATTCTAATTTAGATGTAGACTTTGAGCTGTGGACTATTGTACATCTATTACCGAAGTTTCATGGACTTTCCGGTGAAGATCCCAATAGACATATACAAGAATTGGATATGGTGTGCTCCACATGGAACCCACATGGTATATCATAAGAAGACATCAGACTTAGAGCATTTTCATTCTTACTGGCAGATTCAGTAAAAGATTGGTTGTATTGTCTCCCACCCAACTCTATCACCAGCTGATTCAAGATAAAAAAAAATTATTTCTGGTGAGGTTCTTTCCTACTTCTAGGAGCATAGCTATTTAGAGGAGTATTTGTAGAGTCCAACAATCCACAGGAGAACCGTTACATGAATATTGGGAGAGATTTAAAGGACTTGTTGCTAGTTTCCCTCAGCATCAGATAAGCAATCAACTACAGATTATATACTTCTATGAGGGATTGCTTCCCATAGACAGGTGTATGGTTGATGCAGCTAGTAGAGGGGCTCTAGTTAACAAGACATCTACTCATGTTAGAGAACTTATCAAGATTATGGTTGTAAAGTATCAGCAATATGGGACTAAACCCACATTGCCAAAGATGTTCATTCCTTTGCTAGTGTATTTCTGACCAGGATCCAATATCAGCAGCCTGATCCTTAGTATTATCAGATTCATCAGCAGGATAGGTATAATTTATTTGAAGGATTCAGGTATGGAACACACACTAAGGGATTTCTGAGTAGACCTAGTTTTTTCAGCCTTACTTTCAGTACCAGCAGCCTGAGTAGGTTTTTAGGGAGAAGTCGCAATAATTTTTGCAACAGTAAGAAACACAGTTACAAGAAAAAAAACACATTCGTCGACATAATTATAGTTGCTATCAGATCAACCTAATGCATCAAGTCCCGAGGAGATGAATTGTAAAGTTTACGATATTTCTGACCTTAATTCTATTACTTTACATGACTCTTCTAGTTTTTTGTATTGTGATGTTGTAGATGATCCTGATAATATTTTTATTAATGATATTATTATTCCAGATATTCTTAAGGTTGTAGGTGTTGTTGATGATGATAGAGGTGTAGGGGAGACCTAAGAATCACTTCCTTTGACTATGTTATCACCCGAGTCAGCTAAGCCAATTGAGCTTGTTATTCTACTTTTTGAGGATGGAAGTGTAGGGATGACCCAAGAATCATTTCCTTTGAGTGCATGATTACCTGATCCAAAGACAAATCTTTTATCTAACCAAGATAATATCACATTCAATGTTCTAGAGACTCTAGATACCTTCTAGGATTGTAAGGTCAATGTTTCTTTGGAATCTTTAGAAAATTCTATGGAGGTAATTCATTTTGAATGTGACGCATCTTTTGATTCATGTTCTATTGATATTGATATTATTTCTAGTCCATCTGACACACCATGCATGCAGGAAATGCATTCTCTTTTTAGTGCACAGGATTTCTATAAACATTTCATTTGCAATCAATCACACAAGGATGCATTATACCAATTGAAGAAGGTTGTAACACTCTATGTAATAATGAAACTTCTAGAGTGGAGACTCCATCTGAACCATCTTTGGCCATCGGAGAAATTTTTGAGGAGTTAATGGTGGAGGGAGCAGTCCTCACTTCACCTACATTCATCCCACTTCTAGCATGGCTTCTAGAACTGAATCGACTTTGACCACTAGAAATTCAAGGGAGTCTGTTCCATGTTACCTTCTCTTTTTCTTTCCACTTATATATATTTCTTTACTTTCTTTGATTTGATTTACTTTTTCTTGGCATTTCATTTTTAGTTTGTCTTGTTGGTTTTCATAATAAATTTCCTATGCATTCTTGTTATCATTTTAGAAATTGTAAAAGTGGGTTAAATTTGTTTGTCGAGTTTGGAGATTTATTGTCATGATTGGATTCTTGGATTACATGTGGTTATAACATGGTGATGGATTCTATTTTGGTAAATTGAGATGATAATTTTTGTATACCTAGTGAGGATTTTCTAAGTCTATTATTCCCATTTATGTGTGATGCACTTGTGGTTAATGTTACTGTAGAACTTGCTTTAATTCTTTCATGACCACATTAACATAGGTTTACTTGATTTTTATAAAGGCTATCTCACTTTCTTTTATTCATTCCTTTTGTTATCTCATGTTGCTTGAATAATTCCCCTATCCTCAGACATTTCATTCTTTTTTCTCTTCCATTTATTTCCATTTATTCATCTTATGGATGTGGATACTTTTGGATATTACATGATGAATGTTTTTCTCGAAATAGACAAAAGTTTAAGTGTGGGGGAGAGGAATACCTTAGTAGAATTTAGTGGAAGCATAGGTGAACCATACTTAATCACCATAAGTAAATCATGCTATTTATCTTTTTATTTCAGCTATTGATGATGATGTATAGGGAAGATATACAACATGTTGAATAAAATTTAAAAAAAAAAAGACAAAAACATAATTGAAATAAAAAAAAAAGAAAAAAAAATCAAGAAACGAACAGAAAAAGAGAAGAGAAAGGATTGGAAAAAAGTGAAAAAAAAAAAGAAGAAAAGATTTGACATGTTGTGTCATTTTATATTTATTTGTGGTAGAATTTTTGGGATAGACAATCTTTATTAAGCAACATTAAGATAGTATTGTATATCATAAGTGAATTTTTATTAAAAAGCTATAGTAGAGGTTGTTTACATGTTTATTGAGTTGTGAAAGCTAGTTTGAAAGTTTGGATGGAATATCTTTTTGGGCATTGGTTACTTGTACTCATCAATGTAGCATTCCATTATCTCCATGTCTTCCACAATTACCTTGATTTATCTTCCTTATTTCTTTTCTTACGCTATCATTTGCTTGATTCATATTTCTATTACATAATTAATACATTCATTATTTTATTGTGCATTCTTATGTATATGATAGTAGTGGAGATTAGAAGAAAAGCAAGCATATGGTAGTACATAAATCATGAGTAGCTTGAGTGAGCTCCACTATTGCATGTATATGAGAAGAGGGCCACCATTACTTTCCTTGTGAGGTTATTTTGTTATCATCCTTAGTTTATTTATTATGGAGTGAAGTTACTATATTTGTTAATTAGTGTATAATTGAATCCATGAATGCTTGGGTCTTTGATATTTGACCATCCTAGGTAACTTTCTTTCCCAGTTTTCTAACCATGATTAAGAATTACTAAGGGAATGCATCTTTAGTATTTTCTTGTTTGTTTACTTGCTCGAGACAAGCAAGAATAAGTATGAGGTAGTTGATAACGAGTATTTTGATGCATTATTTTGGCTCTTATACTTAGCATATTTTACCTTCTCGTATACTTAAGTTTGCATTTATATTATGTTTTGCGAGTAGAAACCTATTTTGGACTTAATTATAAATTTCCTACAAATTTTGAGTTTAATCTCATATTTTTAATATGATTTTGTAGGAAATCCAAAGAGCCATGGATTAAGGTCGAGCCGGATCAAATTTGGCTTGATTTGGATGTCAAATGGGGGAGATCAAGCAGAATCAGTGTGAACTGTTAATCTAGATCAAGAGAGATCTTATTCCTTCATTTAGATTTAAGCATCCTACCCTTGATCTAGATCTGATATGATATGGACCATTGGATCCAAGCAAGAAGGCAACTTGATTTGGACCACTCATCTCTTCATCTGCGAGATCAAATGGTTAGATCTTCATCCATCTCTCTCACAAAGATTGGCAGCTCAGATCGAAAGTGTAACACCCATAGAGTACTTAGCAAGATTTTAGATATTTTTATTATAAATAAAAATAGGTCTTATGTGGAAATTGCAAAAATAATAAAAATAAAATAGAACCAAAAAGAGAGATGACCAAGGCTTGAACCTTAGATCTCTTACTAGATATATGCATGTGTTAACCAATAGACCAAGAGAAATTATTGTTAAAGAAAGAAGTGACAATATAGTTAAGGGTAAGAAAAGAGATTTTTCATTGAGAAGGAGAAGTTAGAGTTGTCTTCCCCCTCTCAAAAGAAAAGAGGATTCTTGCTTCCTCTTCTCATTAAGAAGAAGTAAAAGAAAGGAGAAGGAAAAGTACATTTTCCCTTCCTCCTCTCATGATGAATAAAAGGGAAAATTAAAGAGGAAAACTCATTTGCTCCTCTTCCTCCTCCCTCCTCCTCCTCACCATGACCAAGACCTTCCCCCACCTCTCCTTGCCGAAATCCAAAAAAAAAAACAAAGAAGACCCCTCTCTAGGAAGGTTCCACAAGAAAGATCCCTTTTCCTTAAGCAAATAAGGATGTAAGTATTCCCTCACCTGTGGTACAAGTTGCTTACGGTATTCTCGAAAGATTTGAACTCTTAGAATTAGAAATAAAAAGAAGAGAAGAAACCATGCTTATGTACTTTAGAAGGTTATGATATGAATTTAGTAGAAAAGAAATTATGTGTGTGATGTTAAGTTGATCTTCTTATTAAGATGTTTATTGACCTTCTTTTCTTTTATATGGTTCGGCCATGGTGAAAAGTTTGAGTTCATGAGGCTTAAAACCTAATCTAACATGCTCATAGATTTATTTATGATGTGTTATGAAATTTGCTAGAGATTCATGTTCATATGTTGTTTAGAAGTGGTGTTCTTGCTTGAGAAAGGTTCGGCCATGATAAAAGTATAGAGTTCATGAGGCTTAAAACCTAATCTAACATGCTCATAGATTTATTTATGATGTGTTATGAAATTTGCTAGAGATTCATGTTCATATGTTGTTTAGAAGTTGTGTTCTTGCTTGAGAAAGGTTCAGCCATGATAAAAGTATAGAGTTCATGAGGCTTAAAACCTAATCTAACATGCTCATAGATTTATTTATGATGTGTCATGAAATTTGCTAGAGATTCATGTTCATATGTTGTTTAGAAGTTGTGTTCTTGCTTGAGAAAGGTTCGGCCATGATAAAAGTATAGAGTTCATGAGGCGTAA
Source organism: Zingiber officinale (assembly GCF_018446385.1). NCBI lineage: Eukaryota > Viridiplantae > Streptophyta > Magnoliopsida > Zingiberales > Zingiberaceae > Zingiber > Zingiber officinale. The sequence continues at coordinate 48,949,755 of NC_055990.1, forward strand.
AACCTAATCTAACATGCTCATAGATTTATTTATGATGTGTTATGAAATTTGCTAGAGATTCATGTTCATATGTTGTTTAGAAGTTATATTTTTGCTTGAGGAAGTTTCGGCCATGATGGAAATATTAGGGTTCATGAAACTCAAAACCTAAATTAGTATGCTCATAGACCTCCATGTGATATGTAATGAAATTAACTAAGAGATTTATGTTTACATGTTGCTCATAATTTTATTTATTAGTTGTGAAGTTTCGGCCATGATAGTGATTTAGGGTTTCATAAAACTCCAAATCTAATTTAGCATGTTCATAGGCTTCCTTGTGATATGTTATCAAATTTGCTAGGTATTCATGTTAAAAGATTTCTTAGAAGTCTACTTCTTGTTGCATGAGGTTTCGGCTATAATAACTTTTAGGGTTCATGAAGCACAAAACCTAAGTTAGTATGCTCATAGGCTTCTTGATGATATGTTATAAAATGGGATAGAAACTTATACTTATATGTTGCTTAGAAATTCATTTCCTACATGATAAAGTTTCGGCCATGATTAATCTTTAGGGTTCATGAAGCTCCAAACCTAATTTAGTATGCTCATAGACTTCTTTATGATATATGATGGAATTAGCTAGGTGTTCATGTTACATGTTGTTTAGAAGTTTATATTCTTGGCTTATGAAGGTTCGGCCATGATAAGATTTTAGGGTTCATGAAGCTCAAAACCTAATCTAGCATGCTCATAGACTTCCTTATGATATGTTATCAATTTGGCTAAGTATTTATGTTCATGTGTTGCTTAGAAGTTTTACTCCTTGTTATATGATGTTTCGGCTATGATAAGGTGTTAGGGTTCATGAAACTCAAAACCTAATTTAGTATGTTCATAGACTTCTTATGATATGTTATGAGATTTGCTAAGTATTCATGTTGTATGTTGTTTAGGAGTATTCTTTTGTTATGAACTTTCGGCCATGACTATGACTTAGGATTCAAGAAAGTTTTAAACTTAAACTTAGCAAGCCATGAATTTTCCTTATGATATGTTTAGGTTTAAGTATGCATGTTTTATGATAAGATCAGTAACATGTTGATTATGTATGTTATGAATTATGCATGATATGATCCTTATGATGATTATGTACACAAGCAAGTATGATTTCAATATGTTGCATGCTCATCTATGTAAGCTTATGAACCAAGCATGATAATGGTTTCATATGATGGCCATGTGCCAAGAATGCATGCCTTATGATATGATAAGAAATGGCAAAGAGTTGCTTCCCTTAAGTGGGATTAAGAGCACTCTTCATGTTAAGACAAGAGCATGACCTTATGATGATATGATATGCATGACATGTACTTTACTTTGTATGGCTTGTACCAAGGGTGGGCTCCATAAGCGCCCCTAGACCGACGGACTATGAACGGGTCTAGTAAAAAGGGATGGGCTCCTTAGTACGCCCCTAGACCGACGGACTATGAACGGGTCTAGATCCCTAGTAGGTTCGGGGCTAGCTACCCTGTCCTAGGGCTTTGCTCGCATTTATGTATGTATGTGGTACAAGCCAGGCCCTCATAATGATGATATTATGTTCAAATATTAAAAGATATGTATAAAGACATCTTGCACTCGACATGGCATATGTTTTAAAAAGACATTTTGCATAATGCACCCATTCATATATGATATGTTTCTTTCTATGTTCCATGATATGTTATGCTTTTCATGATCTACCTCATATGATTCCTTTGTTTATGATATGTTAGAAACATGTTTCATAAGGATATGTTATGATAAGAAACTATGCTCACCTATTGATGATTATGTTTATTTTTCATTGATGATATGCTTGTATGATTACGCTTGAGATATGGATTTTTGTGAGTAGGAAAGAATCTTACTGAGCCCGTGTGCTCATAGCTTACTTCCTTGTACCACAGATAAAGGCAAGGGATGGATGACCTAAGTGAGCTGCAGGAGAGGCAAGGAGGTGTGTGTGGCAGTGGCTCGGCTAAGACAAATAAGACATGCTATAATGTTTTATTATGTTTGACATGAACCATTGTAATTATGTTACATTCCAGTATAACTCTATGACATTTCCGCTGCTTTATGTTATAAGAAAGAAATTTTGAATATGTATGTATCCTGGAATAGTTAAGTAAGTCAGTAGCCCCGTCCCTTTGAGTAGCAGGGAGGGCGGGCGTTACAGTTTGGTATCAGAGCGAGGTTAGTCTTTCCACTGCACACGTACCGAGTCTCTTTCTGCCGCTCCAAGTAAGAAATTATTTTTATACTTAGTAAGATTTCTTTATGATGCTTATGCTCAGTCTATTTATTTAGTTATTTTATGCTTATGCTCAGTTTATTTATTTATGTTATTTATGATGTTTATGCTCAGTTTATTTATTTATTTTATTTATGATGCTTATGCTCAGTTTATTTATTTTGCTTATGCTCAGTTTATTCATTTTATATATGATGCTTTAGTAGTATACATGCTTACTTTATTCTTTTAAGTCACAGTTTTAGTTTAGGTTGCATGATGGTAGGTTAGGGATGATAACACAACAAATTTACAAATAGTTAGAAATGACATTAACCTTTCGTTAGTCTAGTTAGGAATGATAATAACTTACGCTAGCTCTGTTATTATTAATGAAGATAAGGATGGCTAGAAGACGTAATATCAGAGCAGAGGAGATAGCACCTCCACCTGATCTGATGCATGTAGTTACCGAGCTCCAGCGTCAGGTTACGGAATAGCAGCAGATGATCACTGCTCTACTGAATCAACAGGGGAATCCTGCCACCCCGCCAGGACATCAGAACGTAGTACTAGTAATACCTACAGTGGTACCAGTACCACCGGCACCTGCACCACCGGTAGGCCCAGCTCGAGTGGTTCGTCAGGAGGCATATCTGATTCAGTGGCAGAGACTGAAGCCAGAAGTTTTCTCCGGTAACTGTGAACCATGGGACGCACAGGCTTGGTTCAAGACTATAGAGAGCATAGTGGAGTTACTGGATTGGCCGGAGCACGAGAAAGTCAAATGTGCATCGTTCTGCCTTACGGGTGATGCCAGAATGTGGTGGGATCGAGTCAAAGCAAAATGACAGATAAATCAGATGAGATGGACCGACTTCGAGACAGAATTTTTCGAAGAATTTTTCCATATGCGAGTCACAAATAAACACTATGATGAGTTCACCGAGTTCCGGCAAGGTGATCTATCAGTCAATGAAGCTGTTAAGAAATTCAACCGCCTAGCACGTCTGTGCCCAGAGTTGGTCAGCACGGAGAGAGAAAGGGTCAGACTTATGCTAAAGATGCTCAGACCTGAGATAGCCCTGAACGTGTCCGGCGGAGTTAATAGACCGTAGACCGCCGAAGACTTAATCAGCAGTGCTCTGATCATGGAACACTATCAAAAGGCAATGAATGAGGGCAAGAATCAAACTCAGTCGGGAGGACAAAAATCACAAAGTAACCGAACCAGCTGGAAAGGAAATCACAGTGGCAAGAGGAAGCAATGGGGTGATTCCAAGAGTGGTCTAGCCAACAAGCAACTCATGTTCCCTCAATGTACTACTTGCGGAAATAAGCACCCGGGGACATGCCGTATAGGTACAAACAGGTGCTACAACTGTGGAATGGAAGGACATATGGCTCGGAACTGTCCTACTCAGATCCAGACACCTATCCCTCCGCAGGTTCCGAACAAAGGTGTACTTCCACAGCTACACATGATGTAAGCTGCAATAGAAGGCCCGCAGATAAGCCAAGGGAGACTAGAAGCTCCGCCAGTAGCGACGGATGCCAGAATTTTCTCCATCACCAAGGAGGATGCGGCCAATGCTTCCACGGTCGTCACAGGTCAGATAATTGTCTTTAATCAGTATGCTACTGTGTTGTTTGACACTGGGGCAACACACTCGTTTATTTCTACACCTTTCACGGGAAAGGTAGACATGCCACCACAAACCTTAGACTGCAAATTTTTAACGACGTTACCATCGGGAGATGTGATGCCATCCACACATATATTGCGAGCCGCACCCATCAGAATTGCAGACAGAGAACTCTACTGTAATCTGATAGTGCTGGACATGCAGGATTATGATATTATACTGGGCATGGATTTCCTGAGTAAATACGGAGCTTCGATAGAGTGCGGAAAAAGAAGAGTAATTTTTCGGCCTGAAGCGGAACCAACCTTCGAATTCATTGGAGAAAACAAGAGAGAATTTAAAAAGTTCTTATCAGCTTTAAAGGCACAGAAGATGTTAGACAGTGGACGCACTGGGTTTCTAGCGCATGTAATTGATACAAATCAGGAAAGGGAATTGAAACCAGAAGATGTCAAAGTCGTATGCAATTACCCAGAGGTATTTCCGGATGAACTACCAGGGTTAGCACCTGACCGAGAAATCAAGTTCGAGATTGAATTAGTTCCTGGTACAAGGCCGATCTCTAAAGCACCTTACCGTATGGCGCCGGCTGAGTTAGAGGAACTTAAAAAACAGTTACGGGAGTTGCTCGACAAGGGACTTATCCGCCCTAGTCACTTACCATGGGGGGCTCCGGTACTGTTTGTTAAAAAGAAGGATGGGTCTATGCGAATGTGTATAGATTATCGAGCACTGAATAAAGTTACAATCAAGAACAGATATCCCTTACCACGGATTGACGATTTGTTCGACCAGTTGAAGGGGGCCACTGTTTTCTCCAAGATTGACTTGAGATCTGGCTATCGTCAAGTGAAGGTGAAACAAGAGGATATACCGAAAACGGCCTTCCGAACAAGATATGGACATTATGAGTTCGTAGTAATGCCCTTCGGAGTAACAAATGCTCCTGCTCTATTCATGGACCTGATGAACCGGGTATTCTCAATATATCTCGACAAATTTGTGACTGTTTTTATCGATGATATTCTCATTTATTCGAGAACCCAGGAAGAGCATGCCAAACACCTGGAAATAGTATTACAAATTCTCCGGGAAAAGCAATTGTATGCGAAATTCTCCAAATGCGAATTTTAGCTCGACCAAGTATCATTTCTGGGTCATGTTATCTCTAAGGATGGAGTAATGGTAGACCCAACCAAGATCGAAGCTGTCAGTAACTGGAATAGGCCAAGGAATGCCAGCGAAATCAGGAGTTTCCTCGGACTAGTAGGTTATTACCGGAAGTTCGTAGAGGGTTTCTCCAGAATCGCAGCACCAATGACACCCCTCACTTGGAAAAATAGAAAGTACGAATGGACAGATGACTGCGAGAAGAGCTTCACAGAACTAAAAAAGAGACTGACCAATGCTCCAATTCTTACTCTTCCGGAAAGCAACGAAGGATTTGATATGTACAGTGACGCTTCTAAATCAAGACTCGGAGCTGTACTCATGCAAAATGGCAAGGTCATTGCCTATGCCTCCAGGCAACTCAAAGAACACGAGAAAAATTATCCTACACACGATTTGGAACTAGCAGCCGTGGTCTTTGCTCTTAAGATATGGAGACACTATCTATATGGAGCGCAGTGTAAGATCTATATACATCTATTATGGAACCCCGACTGCCGTGGTCTTTGCTCTTGTCATATATTATGGAACCCCGACTGCGATCTATAATCATCCTGGTTGGTCTGGAAGTTAGCATCACTGTAACCCTTTACAGCTAGCTCATCATTGCCTCTATATATCAAGAAATATTCTTTAGTCCTTCTTAAGTACTTAAGAATATTCTTGACTGCTATCCAGTGACTTTCCCCTGGATCTGACTGGTATCTACTCGTCATGCTCAAAGCATACGAGACATCAGGACGAGTACATAGCATGGCGTACATGATAGATCCTATGGCTAAGGCATAAGGGATCTGATCCATGCGGTCTCTCTCCTCTCTAGAAGAGGGACCTTGAGTCTTCGAAAGACTCATGCCATGTGACATCGGCAGAAATCCCTTCTTGGAGTTCTGCATGGCAAACCGATGGAGTACCTTGTCAATATATGTACTCTGACTTAGGCCAAGCAATCTCTTAGATCTATCTCTATAGATCTGTATCCCTAAAATCCGGGATGTCTCACCTAAGTCATTCATTGAGAAGCAACTCCCTAGCCAGGTCTTGACAGACTGAAGCAAAGGGATGTTCTTCCCAATGAGTAGTATGTCATCCACATACAATATGAGGAAGACAACTATGTCCCCTACAACCTTCTTGTAGACACAAGGTTCATCTTCATTCTTGATGAAACCAAACTGTTTGATTGCATCATCAAATCGAAGATTCCAGCTCCGAGATGCTTGCTTTAGTCCATAAATGGACCTATGCATCTTGCATACTCTGCTAGTATGCTGTGGATTGACAAAACCCTCAGGTTATGTCATGTACACATCCTCGAGTATATTTCCATTCAGAAATGCGGTTTTGATGTCCATCTGCCAGATCTCGTAATCGTGGTAAGCTGCAATAGCAAGCATGATCCGAATGGACTTAAACATCGCTACTGGAGAAAAGGTTTCATCATAGTCAATACCATGAATCTACTTGAAACCTTTAGCTACCAAGCGACCCTTATAGATAAGTCCATCCATGTCAGTCTTTCTCTTAAAGACCCACTTACACCCAATGGGTTTTACCCCTTCAGGTGGATCAACCAAAGTCCATACTTGGTTGGTGTACATGGAATCCATTTCAGATCTCATGGCTTCTAGCCATTTCTCAGAATCTGGTCTCATCACAGCTTCCTGATAGGTGGTAGGCTCATCCTCTATGAGCACAACGTCATCATGGTCAGATAAGAGAAATGACTATCTCTCAGGCTGACGACGTACCCTATCAGACCTGCGAAGAGGTATGTCTACTTGAACTGGTTGTTGTTCCTCAACTCTTTGTGGAACAACATCATCCACAACACTTTGTGGTTCCAGTTCAACTTCTATCAAGGCAACAGTGCTAGGATCCACATCTTGAACTTCTTCAAGATCGAACGTGCTCCCACTAGTCTTTCTAGAACAAAGTCCCTTTCTAGAAAGACCCCAGTCTTTTCCACAACTACCTTGTGCTGACTGGGAATGTAGAAGTAATATCCCTTAGTTTCCTTGGGATATCCAATGAAATAGCACTTGTCGGATTTGGGTCCTAATTTGTCTGGGACTTGACGTCGTACGTAAGCCTCACAACCCCAAATCCTCATAAAAGACACCTGGGCATCTCTCCAAGTTCATATCCTATATGGTGTCTTTATCATGGCCTTTGATGGAACTCGGTTGAGTATAAAAGTTGCCGTGTCTAGAGCATAGCCCCAAAGGTATGTTGGAAGATCTGTGTGACTCATCATCGATCGTACCATATCTAATAGGGTACGATTCCTCCTTTCGGATACACCATTCTACTGTGGTGTTCCAGGAGGAGTGAGTTGGGATAGAATCCCACACTCAGCTAGGTAGTCATGAAACTCATGGCTAAGGTATTCTCCACCTCGATCTGATCGAAGTATCTTAATACTCTTGCCAAGCTGGTTCTGTACTTCATTCTTGAATTCTTTGAACTTTTTAAAGGATTCTGACTTATGTTTCATCAAGTACACATAACCATATCTACTGAAGTCATCAGTAAATGTAATGAAGTACCTATAACCTCCTCTAGTAGCGACATTGAAAGGGCCACATACATCACTATGTATAAGTCCTAACAAATCAGTCGCTCTTTCGTTGTGCCCACTAAAGGGAGTCTTGGTCATCTTGCCTCGTAGGCATGACTCGCATATCTCATATGATTCAAAATCAAATGAGTCCAGCAAACCATCCTTATGGAGCTGGGATAAGCGCTTGTCATTTATATGACCTAAGCGACAGTGCCAGAGATAGGTTTGGTTCAGGTCATTTGACTTGAAACTCTTGGTATTTATGTTATAGATAGGGCTCTCAAGGTCTAGAATATAGAGTCCGTTTATCAGAGGTGCACTACAATAGAACATATCGTTTAAATAGACGGAACAACATTTGTTCTTTATTGTAAATGAATATCCTTTCTTGTCCAAACAAGAAACTGAAATTATGTTCTTAGTCAAGGCAGGCACATAACAACAATCATCTAATTCTAGTACAAGCCTAGAGGGCAGAGATAAATGGTAAGTTCCTACAGCAATAGTAGCAACCCGTGCTCCATTGCCTACTCGTAGGTCTATCTCACCCTTCGTCAATGCCCTGCTATTTCTCAGCGCTTGTACATTAGTACAAATGTGCGAAGCACATCCGGTATCTAATACCCACGATGAAGAAATGGAGAGGTTGACTTCTATAACATGTATACCTGAAGTAGAAATCTTATTTCTCTTCTTCTTAAGATCTTCCAGGTATTCTTTGGAGTTCCTCTTCCAGTGCCTTGCTTGTCCTTGATATAGGTGACAAAGATGTTCAACCATATCGTAAGCGCTCATCAACTCATGTTGCTTCTGAAGCTCAGAGTTCATGGTTGCGAGCATAAGACAGGACACATCTAATGCATCATCTTGATGCTTCTTGTAAGCATCTCGGTCTGCTCGCGTGGCAGTGGTAGGAGGAGCCTCCGGAATGGGCTGCTCCAGAACGTATAGTTTACGTTCTTGAGTGAGAACTATTCTCAGATTCCTGTACCAGTCCAGGAAATTTGCTCCGTTGAGCTTGTCCTTCTTAAGGACAGATCGCAGAGAGAAAGTGTTCGTATTTGACGTCATGGCAATTCTACAACAGAAATAAATACAGAAATAAGTATCATATTCTTAATCATTTAATTAGGCTTTTAACTAAATGATGCTCCCACTGAATTCTATCATTCATGTGGGACAAGATCCATATCATACTAACCCTTGAGTTAGCTTTGGCTAATACGCCCAAGATTTAGTATGATCGGTAGGTAACGATTACCAATTACATCTCTATGCAACTCTTGTTTATAGGATCAATATCCGCATTTATATTAAAACTCGAGTTAGCTTTGGCTAATACGCCAGAGAATTAATATAAACGTGATTTTTGTCCTACCTTTCCAACCATTGGAAGAATACATATAGTTGTACTCGATCCAACCGAGTAAACTAGGAATACTCAATCTGATTGAGTTTGTATTCACCCATGCGTTGATAGGTGGGACCAAGATTGTCCCTCCGTACCCTACCAAGATAGTATATGTTGCTCTGCTTTGGCAGATTCAACAACAGCATGCGATCGAGGTAGTGGTAGGTATCACGGCATGGTAGGCATTACGAGTTGACGCGTTTTAGATCTAATCTAAACGATGATGCGTATCATATACTCAATAGATCCAATCTAATTGAAGGGTGCATCATGTGCACGATTTAGATCTAATCTAATCGCTAGGCACTAATTAACTACTTAATTAAACATGCATCCCATACATATAAGCAATTAATTAAATTTTATGATTAGTCATGGCCCTACTACGATCTTCTCAAGCCAATGAGAAGATCGGATGGTCAACCTAAGGTCAACTTCTCAAGCACCTTCCTTTTGACCACCTTGTGTTGCTCGCGCCTTTCTCGTAACTCCATCTCGAGTGGACCTTCCACAGCTCCAATTTTTGTACATTACAATTTTGAAACTCGAGTTACATTCGAGTCTAAATCTAATTTACAACCAGAATAAAAGAAAGGCACGACGCACAGGTCACGAGAAAAAAAAATAAAAGTACAACACGCACATCACATCACGACGCGCAGGCCGTATTATGAATTACAACACAAATTGTCCTATCAAATTGGGTATTTGGGCCATGACTATCACAAAAATAATATATAATTCAAAATTATATATTTTTCATAATTTTTTGTAATTTTTCATAATTTTACAGATTTTTATGAGTAAATTCTTCCCGGCGGTCTCGATTAGCGATTTCGGGCGCAATCGCGGAGAAAATCCCCTTGCGGGGTTAGGGGCAGTACCCCTACCCGCGATCTAACCATCGCGAGTTGCTCCTAAGCAATCCTATAGCGCCTAAGTCCGCTGTCCCAAAACGATTTGGGTGGAAACATTGCCGTTTCGGAAAATTCTTCTCGGTAGTCGAAGCCTACAAGTGTAAAAACACTTGTGCTTCGCTTCTACGAGAAAAATACCCATAAAATCATAAAAATTAGGAAATTCACAGAATGTTACAGTATGCATATTTTTCATAAAAATACGAATCTAAACTCGTACTCGCTTCGCACGTGGCTCTGATACCACTGTTGGGTTTTTCGGGCCGCGAAAACCGCGTTTTCGCGTCGCGGAAACCCCGAATCACCCTAGCCATTGGATCTCGTGCGAAGAAAAATTTCGAAAACATGAATACGAGTTTCAAACTATGATCTACAGTAGATCTACAAAGGAAAAAACCATTTATACCTTTGAAGCGAGCCCTTCGCGTATCCCGCTCGTCCAAGGTACGCTCGTCCAAGTTGTCAACGTAGACAACTCTCTAGTGATATCCACACGAACAAGAGGTGTTCTCTAACACTAAAGGATGGAGAAGAGAGTACCCCAAGTGTGCTAGCACTTTCTAGGGCTCTCGGGTAGGATTTGGGAAAAGAAAAGATAGATAAGAGAATTCTATGTGACAATCACTCTACCTTTTCTTCATGAAACTCAAACACATTCTCCTTCTTTCTTGCTTGAAAACTTTCGGTCAAGAGAAGAGGAAAGGGAGAGCTTGAGGAAGAGAGCTTGGAGAAGATGGAATCAATTCTCACCTTGAATGAAAATCAATTTTCTTTACTCCCTTAGTGGCAGGCCACACCAAGTGTAACCCCCTTCATTAATGTGGCCGGCCACAATAAAGCAAAGGAGAGAATGTAACTTCCATTAGGTGGCATTATCTTGATGATGTGGCACTTTATGATTGGTCCACATCTTACCAACTCACTAATGATGTGGCAAAAGGGGCAAGTCAAACTTGACTCTTACTCTTCCTCTCAAGTCAAGTCAAACTTGACTTAATCTCTCTAATGGTTGATCTAATCCAACCATTTGATTCAAACCAATTTAATATAATGAATCTAATTCATTTAATTAAATTGATTCAATGAGTCATAATCTAAATTAGACTCATTGAACACATGAATCAAATTGAGTCCAACTCAATTAGCCCAATTAGGATTACTCTTAATCCAATTTGATTCATCAAATGAATCTAATCCTTTTTTGTTCATCATATGAACCTAATCTCCATCCACTTATTCTTTGTGTGTGACCCAATAGGTTCTTGTAACGTTGGCAATGCCCCTAAACTCATTTAGAAGCATAAGTAATGAGCGGTATCTAGCAATACATCATTACTACCCAAGTTACAAGAATGTCGAGATCCGACATCACCTTGTGACTACTAATTGTGACTCCTCACAATATATGACAAGTGTCCTTCTATCCTAGACATCTAGATTGGTCAATGTGAGGCATAGACCGTGTCATCCTCTGACCAATCTAAATCTTGAACAACAAGTAGACTCACTAAATCAAATGAGCTCAATATCCTATATTGACTCATTTGGGCATGGTCATGCACTTCGTGGTCTCACTCTATCAAAAATACTGATGTCTCTCCCATCATATAGGAGGGATAGATCCCATCTACATCACTCACATCCCTCTGCATTATTCGTTACATACCCAGTAATCACCTTTATAGTCCACCCAGTTACGGGTGACGTTTGACGAAACTAAAGTACATAACTCCTTATGTAGGGATCCATGGTGACTTCAGGTCTAAGGACTAGTAGTCATACTAATAGTCACATGAGAAAGTATATGACACTCATATAACGATCCATGATACTTTCTCATGGCGGGTCATTCAGTATACATTCTCTAATGCATACCCATGTGTCAACTTGATATCTCTATATCCATGACTTGTGAGATCAAGTCATCGAGTTGACCTACATGCTAGTCTTATTGCATTAACATTGTCCCTGAATGTTAATACTCGACTAGGAATGATTAAGAGTAGTGTTCTCTATATCATCTCACTATCGATTCAGCTAACCGATTGATATAGGTAAGAACCTTCTACTCAAGGACGTTATTATACTTAGTTTATCTTGCACTAATACAAGTAAGTATAATAACCAAAAATCAAATGCCTTTATTTATATAGAATATGATACAACAAGTCCAAAATACAATCATCAAATGATTGGCTCTAGGGCTCTAGCTAACACTACATAGATTGTATACTTTAATCTCCATATTTTATATTGACTATGCACTATCTTGTCAATTACCCACTGAGTCATCCGCACTCACCACTCCATTTGTGTATTATCTTTTCCTCAAGTAGTAGGTAGATGATTATGGAGTCACTTGGATTATCCTATCTACCGGTCCCATATCATATCAGAGGGTGGTTTTCTTTTATTGTTATGCTTGACTTACATTACTTGGTTTTCCTTATGTTTCTGGTGTTGTAATTATTTTAGCTTGGACTTGTGTTTAGCCTTGTGGCTACTTCTTTTGTTTTTGGTGTTTGGTGTATTTAAGCTGAGTCAGCTCACAGTTCATCGTTTTGGTTTGGGTGACCTACCCATTTGTCTTATGTTGTATTTTTAGTACAGTTGTGTGGGTTGCTTATTATACACCTATGTGGTTATATTCTTTTTGTTCCAGTCGTGTGGGTTGTGTATATAACTACGTAGTTGTGTATATTCCAGAAGTGTGGGATGTTGTTTATTACTTGTGTGGCCTTATGGTTTTGTATACAGGTTTCATATGCTGTCATAAGGAGGGAGATATTATCCATTTGTCCAGTAGGAATTCCCTCGAGGTGTGACATTTAATTTTAGATTTAATTAAAATTTTAATTTAGTTTTAATTTAAGTTTTAATTAAAGTTTTTAACTTTAGATTAATAAAAGTTTTTAATTTGATTAAGTTTTAAGTTTAAATTAATTAAGTTTTAATGGTCTAATTTAGAAGTTTAAATTTTTTTAATTTAATATTAGATTAGATTTAAACTTTAATTAACATATTCATCTCACCCTGTCTAAATTTTCAATCAAGATACTCTAATAATTTTGTGAGATGTTTAATTAATTATTCTTGATTTTACAAATTATTTGATCTTATATTAGATTTAGATTTAACCATCAATATACATTTAAAAAATTGGCTTCCAGGCTATAGCGAGGCACAGAAGTATTCTTGGGTATCGGAGCAACAACTACTTCTAGACAAAATCTTTTTAAGAAATTGGACATTTAACCTTCCTATTGAAAAACCTTGGTCTAACTAGTCTAGGATGTGGTGAGCTAACTTCTGTTAGTTCTACTTAACTAAGTAGACTAAGTAGGGTATGCTTTATCTGCTTGACTTACTAGACCAAGCTTTCTTAACGTACTATCATCTCATGCCAATACTATGTTAGACAAAAATCAAATTATCTCTTTCCTATCTAGTCCTAATTTCCTAAATGAGTAGGTTATGTTTTTGAGATCCTAACTAATTTGGTGTCTCCTCCTATATCATAAATTCTTTATTTTGTATTTATATAATGAATTTTATTTTTGTCTTATTTGCTTGGTTAGGTAAAGCTTTCAAAACCCCTTCTTTGTTTTGTTGAGTTTAATTAAGTTTAACTAAATTTAATTTAGATTTAATTAAGTGTTTAAGTTTTAATTTAAGTTTTTGATTTTAAATTAATTAAGTCGGTTAAATTATCTTTATTTAAAATATTATCTTTAATATTTTTATTAATTTTTAATTTTTAATTTATTAAATTATCTTTGTTTAAGATGTTATCTTTAATATTTAAATTTTTATTAATGTTTAATTTTGAATTTGTTAAATTATCATTATTTAAAATGTTATCTTTAATATTTAAATTTTTATTAATTTTAAATTTTCATGCCCCGAGGGAGTACATGCCCAAAAAACGAGCAGCATTTCCCTCCTTATGATAACATATAGAACCTGGATATAGAGCCACACGGCTATACAAGTATAATAACATACAGCCTACACGGTTGGAAATGACACACAATCACATAGTTTAATATGCAGCCACACGACTAGAATAGAAAACAAAATAATAAACAATCAACACAGCTATAACAAAAATACAATGGAAGATATAGGAAAGACAAATACAAAATGACACATTGTGTGCCGGCACAACTTAAACATAAGTACTAAAATGGTAAAGTAACTACAAGACTAAACAACAATTCCAAATCTAATTATTAAAATGCTAAAACTATAAGGAAAATCATGTAAATGAAAGTAAAACTAAAAGACAATATGAAACGTTGTCCTCAGATATAGTGTGGGACCAGCAGACAGGATACTTCAAATGACCCCACAATCATCTACCTGCTACTAGAGGAAAAAAATACACAAATGGACATGATACCTCCAATAATCACACTAGACACGTGCACTCACCCAATATAGGTATAATAGACATAATTTCTCCAATAGTACACTCCAGACACGTGCTATTGGAATCGGAGCGCTGTGGAAGACATATAATGAATCATGGATCTTTTCGTGGTACATATAGTATTACACAAAAGTAACATAAAACATACCTCAAGTCCTCGATGGGCTTGAATGATATTACAGACAGATAAGAGCCCCACGTGTGACTCCTCTAGCGGTATCCACACGCACTAGATCACGAACTTGATACAATCCATTAGGTGCTAGGCTCTTGGATAGACAAAGCCTTGGAAGCACTACTGATCTCTTCCGATGAAAGAAAATGAAAAAGAAGTTGACAAGGGAGAAATGGAGAGAACAAAATGAAGGTGCTGGAATTCCATTTTGTTTCAATTTCTCTGTACAAAAATTGTACAAGTCCAGAACTTTTCCTAGCAACCTGCATGTTGGACCAGACATGTGTTTGATCAATCAAACAAGTTCTTGACGGATCAAAGTACACCTTGATCGAAGTACAAGATCGCTGGCCTCTTGTGTTGGCATCCAAAATCGATACAAAGAAAACTAAACTAATTACGCAACAGAATCAAAGAACTAGTTATATCTTTCCTTTGTAGCTAAAGACCTCTTGATCTTCTGCTGTATTCCTTTCCTCTTCTTGGACATCGTGTGGGCGACGATCTACCAAGATAACAAACACCCTTCCCTTAATTGGTTTCAAACCGCCGACCACCAAGAGAGTAGCTAGGATGGCGCACCTACTTCTCTTCTTCTTCTTTTCCAAGCCGTCATCCACAAAGGATGCAAGAGGAGGCGCCATCCCTAGCAAGGAGGAGGAGGTGTCACAGGCCCTAGCAAGGGATGGAGGAGGTGCCGCCGGCCCTAGCAAGGGATGGAGGTGGTGCCACCGGCCCTAGCAAGGGATGGAGGTGGTGTCGCTGGCCCTAGCAAGGAGAAGATGTGCGCTGATCCTAAGTAAAGAGGTGGTGCCGCCGGCCCTAGGAGGAGAAGGTGGCGCCGAAAACCACAACAACTACTTGGATGGGTGGATGTGAGGCTTTATATGGAGGCTACAACAGGGACCTAGAGGAGGAATTGGTTTAGGCCTCCTGATGGGCTTGGGCTTCCTGTGTCCAGCCCGAACACTCAACTCAAGTCCATTAATAATAACTCATACCACTAAAGGGTTATTATTGAACTATCGCACCAATCTCATATTACAATATGGGCTCCTTCTTATCATGAGTGTGTTAATCTCCCTATGTTTAAGATATCATATGTTCGTTAATTAAATGAGTTACTCACAACTCAATTAATTAACATATGATTCCAAGAGTAGTACCACTCAACTTTATTATCATGTCGGACTAAGTCCACCTGCAAGGTTTACATGATAATCCTTATGAGCTCCTCAAGGGGACATCATCAACCTAAATACTTAGGACACAGATTCCTTCTATAATCAACAACACACCATATAAATAGTACTATTTCTCAACTCATCAGGCCTATTGATTTAACGAATAAATCTCACTCATTGATAAGTTAAAGAAATAAGTACTAAGTATACTTTCTTATTATTATATAAGGATTAAGAGGACGTACATCCATAATAACAGAGGTTCTGGTCTTTTATGTAATCAGTACAAATCGAACAACCTCAAACGGTTCTGCTCAATACACACATAGTGTACTAGTGTGATTTTATAGTCAAGACAGACTAATACCAAATTACACTACAACCGTTCCAATGGTTTGCCCCAATCCATCTTGGTTGTGAGCTACTATTTATAATTTATAAGAAACTAATAACATGATCTTCTGTGTGACACCGCACACCATGTTATCTATAATATAAATTAAATGGATAATTGCATTGACATATATATAAATATAAAATGCAAACATTTGACCAAAGTGATTCTCATTTCAAAATATTTCAAAATAGATGTTCATATAAAAGTTAGGCTTATAGTAAACATCCCAACAATCTCCCACTTATACTAAAAGACTATGTTGTCATAAATGCTGCCATACATCTGATTCACATCCCCTCAACTTGCCTATCAAAAGCTATCGCCAGAAGGGTCTTAGTGAAAGGATCTGTCAGGTTATCTGTTTATATAATCTTGGTGACAACAACCTCACCTCATTTTACGATGTCTCGTATTAGGTGGTACTTGCGCTCAATGTGTTAATTGCCTTATGGGCTCGTGGTTCCTTCGAGTTTGCTACTGCATCACTGTTGTCACAATAAATTATGATAACTTTGGACAAACCAGGAATCACATCTAAGTTCATCAAGAAGTTTTTGAGCTATACAGCTTTTTTGGCTGCCTCATAGGCTACCACATACTCAGCTTCCATGGTGGAGTTTGAAATGCATTTCTTCTTAACACTCCTCCATGGTATGGCTCACCCTCCTAAAGTAAACATATACCCCGAGGTTAATTTACTACTGTCCATATCTGATTGGAAGTCCGAATCTGTGTTGTCCCTATCTTATTGTGACAACAGTGATGCAATAGCAAACTCGAAAGAACCACGAGCCCATAAGGCAAGTAAACACATTGAGCACAAGTACCATCTAATACGAGACATCGTAAAATGAGGTTAATTTACTACCTCCTAACATCCTCCATGCTATGGCTCCATCTCCTAAAGTAAACACATACCCCGAGGTTAATTTACTATTGTCCCTATCTGATTACAAGTCTGAATCTGTGTAACCCACAGGGAGCAAATCATCTGTCTGGTAAACCAGCATATAATCTCTAGTCCTTTTCAAGTACTTTAATATATGCTTTACGGCAGTCCAATGTCCCGGTCCTGGGTTACTTTGATATCTGCTAACCATGCCCACGGTAAAACAGATATCCGGTCTTGTACATAGCATCGCATACATTAGGCTTCCTACAGCCGAAGCATAAGGAGCTGCCTTCATCTCCTCTATCTCCTTTGGTGTCTTAGGACACATATCTTTAGATAAAGGTACTCCATGTTGAAAAGGCAGAAACCTTTCTTGGAGTTTTGCATGCTAAAATGAGCTAGGATAATATTGATGTATGAAGGTTGGGATAAGCACAACATCCTTTTCTTGCGATCCCTTATTACTTTGATCCCATGAATATGTCCACATTCTCCCAAGTCCTTCATATCAAACTGCTTGGATATCCATACCCTTACATCTGATAACACTTTGACATTGTTGCCAATGAGCAAAATGTCATCTACGTATAGTACAAGAAATACCACCAGGTTTCCGTCACTTTTCTTGTATACACAAGACTCATCCGGACACTGAATGAATCCATGAGAATGGATCACTTCATCAAACCGGATGTTCCAAGATCTCGAAGCTTGCTTCAGTTCATAAATGAATAGATTGAGCTTACATACAAGATGTTCTTTACCCTTCGTAATGAATCCCTCTGGTAGCTTCATATAGATGTTTTCTTCAAGACTTCCATTAAGGAAAACTATCTTGACATCCATTTGCCAAACCTCATAATCCATATGAGTAGCAATAGATAAAAGAATCCAGATAGACTTAAGCATGGCTACCGATGAACAAGTTTCCTCATAATCGATTCCCTCTTTCTGAGTATACCCATTCGCAACAAGCCTCACTTTAAAGGTTTCCACCTTCCCGTCTATTCCTCTTTTCCTTTTGTAGACCCATTTACATCCAATGACATGCAATCACCCAATGCTCTCATCAAAGGACTAGGGAATGAATGAATCGATAAAGATATGCTAGTGAAAATATAACGACAATGAGAAGATATGACAAGGAAAGTACAATGATAATGATAATGAAAATATAATGATGATGAGAAGATATAACAAGGGAAGTACAATGAACCATGAAAGCAATAGGTGAAATGCTTACTGGCAAGAACAACAAAGTAGAGGAACAACTAAGAGATGAATAAGAAAATTTGCCTCTATCATATTCATGCAAGCTTATGTTACCATAATTTCAAAAAGTATCAAAGCAAGTTCTAGAGTGTCAAGTATCACAAGTGCTATCACACACAAGAGGATTAAGGATAAGCGTGGAAACAACCTCACTAGTTGAATAACCAAATATCATGCATAATCTAACAAGATAGAGTCCATCACCACAACAAATGACTAATACAATTAATGTACCCAAATATACCAAGGAAACCAAAACTTGATAGCCAAACTTAACTGTCTTTTTCGATTCTCAAAGCATTATAAAGGGACATCTAGGGAGATATGACTCAAAATCAAGCAAGGTATAAAAAAGACCAAACAAAATGCAAAACACGAAAGCAAAGTATGAATGCAAAGTATGGAAGCAAACAAACATGCAAGTATAAAGATAAAGGAAAGCAAGAAAAAGAAAGGAAAGGAACGAACTCCCCTTTATTCCTGGCGGCTGAAGACGGTTCAGAAGTAGAATCCATGTAGGAAACGGAACAACTTGATAAACAATCCATTCCGGCGGTTGAAGAAGATTCAATTTGAGCATCCAACCCGGAAATGGAGTGATCCGAGCTAAGGAGAGAATTGCTTCTTCCACCATTTTCTCTTTAATTCTTGGCAGTTGGAGGCGATTTAGTAAAAGTATCCAATCCAGGGGCCTGTAAAAACCTGCAAGGACAAGGACGGAATGCACCTTCCACACGCATGTGGGGTAAGGAAGAGCTGAAACAAAATCAAACTTAAACAAGCATGAATCCAAATATGAGCCACATCCAATAAAATCAATATTCAGAACCTCTATGGAATTCTCTAAAAGATCACCAGAAATATTAACCTTACTGTATTGAAATGTACCTGGAGATTCTAGAATAATGGATGTGACTTTCTCTTCATCAAATAATAACTCAGACTCTGGTGGTGCATCAAAAAGAAGTGATTCTTGGGGCTCTGCCTCTACAGCACAAGTCCCTATACTCTCATCATCCACATCTAATTCAAGTGATGGTCCAATCAAAATAGGTGATTCTTGGGGTATTGCTTCCAATTTTCAATCTCCTGCACTTTCCTTATCAACAAATGTATAATCAAGCTCAGCTAGCTCCATCAACAATATCTACAGTAACAATATTATCATCAGAGTTAGAATCAACTACAACTATATCATCACAACACACAAAATCAGAGGAGTCCTGTAGAGCTTTAGGATTAGAATCAAGGTTATCACAAGCTCTATACTCCATCTCCTTACTAGATAGTTGTGCTTGTCTTTGGTTGATGGATGCTGCAATTTGATCTAGATACATCTAACAATTTTGTAGTGATGCTTCATTTCTTTATTGAGACTGGATATAGGCCTCTTGTTGTTGCTGCATTTGTTGTATAACCTCCTACAGATCTTGAAATTTTGATTGACTAGGGGCATGAACTTCTTTAGTGCTCTCTTGAAATGCCCCCCCAAGGAGCTGGTTCGATCTGCTCGACCGAATGTGTCCATGTGGGCATAGTATCATCCTGAAATCCTTGTGGCATCTGATATGCTGAAAAAGACTGATTCAATTGTTGTTGTTCATTCCCATGCATAAAATTTGGATGGTTCATCTAGTTTGAATTGTAACACTGAGGATGCTCAATAGCCTCTTGCTGTGTATTTCCATATTGCTCAAGAATTTGTTGGGGTTGATAGCATTGGGATTGGAAGTACCCATGCTGCTTTGGAATCTGGGGGTTGAAAGTACTGAGTCGAATAATTGCCCAGTCATGACTATAGGTACTAGGAGCTGGATCATATGCCTGTTGATATTGATGTTGGAAATACTGGGGTTCCATAGGAAATCTAGTAGTCTTTCGAATGAGATGGCATATAGAAACTAGATGAGAAGGACTGTCACAATTAGTACATATGTGTCTCACTTACCCAGTATCCAAGTTGTGATATTCATTGAAACCTCCAAATTGCTAAGAATAAAGATCCATGTTGAACTGAAAGAATTGTCGTGGTCTTACACTGAAATACTAACAGATAAGATTAGAAGACACAGGAGTATATAATACCAAACACATGAATCTATGAACATTAAAGCATTTGACAATTTTATTTTTAAAAAAAATAATCCTAAAATTATCAAACGCCACTACAATTTCCCTGGCAACGACGCCAAAATTTAATGTGAACTTGAGTGTCGTACTACGGGAGCTTATTAAATTATAATTAAAGTTACCGAACCCCTCTACACAAAAGTAGTATAAAGCTGACTCGGGTTGTCTCCCAAAGAATGTAACGATAGGATGATAACTTCAGGATTGGTTATGGCTTTTGGATTTTTTTTATATTAAACTGGGGGTTTGGGTTTGAATTTTGAACTACGATATGAAATAACAAAACAAGTATGAAATTAAACCTAAAGAACAAAAGAACAATGCAAGTATGAAATCTAATCCTAATTAATAAATTATATCCTATCTATCCATTAGTAGTGATCTCATAGTGCATTGTCACTCTATGCTACGATTTCACTAATAATAGAATTAAACTAAGGAATTAAATAGCAAAGCATTAAATGAACCTAACCTAGTAAATGAAAGACGATGCGAATAAGAAAACCTAGTCTAACTTAAACTATGATTGCAAGGAAATTAAAGACAACATAAAGTGAGCAACTAAAGAAATTAAGCATAGAACGTAATCTAACCTTACCTAATTGCAATTAAATGAAGACAAAGAGAACCATGCAACATTCAATTAACTAAGCATTGCAAGAATCTAAGCTAAGAAAAATGCAAAACTAGGATGACAAAGATGGTTGGGACATTTCAACGAACACTTGGTGAGCATTAATCAAAATAACATGAGTACATGCATTAAAACATGGGAGAACAACTTAGTACAAGCATCAAACAATAAACCACACAAATCAACATATCAATACGAATCAAGTGAAGAAATGCAACAATTCAAAGTTGTCCAATGTCTGATGAAGAAGAACTGCTCTGTTCTCGAAAGCTGCTGTTGAAATCTGATGAAGGAAGAAGTTCTGCTCGGATTGAGGTGGAATGGGTACAAACTCCTCCTCTTCTAACCCTCCCTGCAGTCACACAAAACGCCCAGCTCCAAAACCCCCGGAACTGATGACAGCAGCCAAGATACCGGCTGTGAGAAGGCGCTGTGAATGGGAATGAACCGCCGTTGCTCCTCTGCCTCTTCCGCCTGAACCCCTGTAGGAAGAAGTGAAAGAAGAACGCCGGAAGGTGAAGAATCTCACCGGAGAACCCCTCCGGTGAGGTGGATGATCGGAGCCGAAGCTTGCCGCCTGGAATTGCTTGCCCTAGCCCGCGCGCGGCTGGTAATCGTGAACAGAGAGGAGATGTGGATAGGAGATGACTAC
Organism: Zingiber officinale; assembly: GCF_018446385.1. Lineage (NCBI taxonomy): Eukaryota > Viridiplantae > Streptophyta > Magnoliopsida > Zingiberales > Zingiberaceae > Zingiber > Zingiber officinale. Next base: position 48,971,493 of record NC_055990.1, read on the forward strand.
GGGATGATGGAGAGGATGATGAGGTGAGGGAAGTCGGCCGTCGGTGAAGGAGAAGAAGGGAATGGGCGGTGGCTCTGCGAGCCCTAGCTTGAGGAGAAGTCACGAACAAAATAAGCCACTCGGTACTATGTCGTGTGGAAGACATAGAGCAAAGGGTTTTTCTCCTCTTTTAATCTGGGTCATCCGATTTGATGAAGATGGATCCATTTGATCTAGCTGATGAAGAGATGAGTGGTGCGGATCTAGTTGCCTTCTTGCTTGGATCCAATGGTCTATGTAGCTTCAAATCTGGATGGAGGGCTGGATGGCTTAGATCTGAATGAAGGAGGAAGATCTCTCTTGATCTGGATCAACGGTTCATATTAATTCTGCTTGATCTCCCTCATTTGACCTCCAAATCCAGTCAAATTTGATCCGACTCGACCCTTATTAATGGCTCTTTTGATTTCCTACAAATCCATAATAAAAACATGAGATTAAATAGCACAATTTGTAGAAAATTTATAATTAAATTCAAAATATATCCTACTCACAAAACATAATATAAATTCAAAATTAAGCATGCGAGAAGGTAAAAACTCCAAGAATAAGAGCCAAAAAAAATGCAAAAAAATGCTAATTATCAGTCACTCAGAGGCCCTGACTGCCAATCCCACTTGAGTTGGGTTTTCGTTGAGTTGCTTCATTTTATTGTTCCTGTTGCTTATGATTGTAATTTCTTTCTGTATCAGATTTTAAGTATGTTCACATGTACATGCATACATACACATATTATCATTTTTATCTTATTGTGTTATCTTTAAGTGATTTGATATCAATTATTTCATATATTGTCAGTAGCGTGTACTATCCACTTTGGAAGATAAGTATCCCTCGGGGTGTGACATCTTCAGCTTTCTGTAACTCATCTTCTCTTAAGGACTTTCTACACACTACCTTAAAATATTCACACAAAATGATTAATGGCATAACTACTTTTTTTTGACAACACTCGACGAAGAGCAATTGGAAAGAAATATTCCATAATGACATGACAATCATGGCTTTTTAAACCCATAATTTTACAATGTCCAACATCAACACACTTTAAAAATGTCAGATAACATACCATCAGGGGCACAAATATCTTTAAGAACCAAATAAAATATTTTCTTCTTAGGTTTACTCAAAGAATAACAAGCAGTTAGAAAATAATATGTACCATCTGGTTGTTTTTGCAGCCATAATTGTTTCATAATACCTAAAATTTTTAAATCTCTGCATGCGGCAACATTATCTTTGCTCTTGGTTGGATCATTTAAAAGTGCACCAAGGATATTGTCAGAATATTTTTTTTCAATATGCATGGGATCCAAATTATGTTTGATCAAATTAAACTCCCAATAAGGAAGAGTAAAAAATATACTTCTTTTTTGCCACATTTGTTCAATTAACCCCGTTTTTATTTACACAGTTGGCTTCGATGCATTACTCTTACCATATAGGACATTTTTGTTTAGAGGCATTTTAAGAACATCAGATCTAGACAACGGAGATAGATATAACTCACGTAGCTCTGGCTTGCCATAACTCACCATTGTTTGAATTTTTGCATTTGGAGATAAGAAGCGTTGATGCCCTCTGAATGACCACTTCTGGCCATTCTTTAAGTACAATGCATCTATCTTATCAACACATGTTGGATATGTATTCTTCACATATGTGTTCCATCCAGACAAATATCCCAAACCAAGAAAGTCACTGACTCTTCAAAGTAATGCAACGCGCATTTGAAACATTTCTTTGCTGCAAACATTATATGTTGGTATCCCATTTTCCCATAAATCTTTCAGCTCAGCCACTAAAGGTTGTAAGTACACATCAATATCATTTCCAGGTGCTTTTAGGCCTGGAATTAAGGTTGATAAAATAATTGAATGAGGTTTCATAGATTCCCAAGGGAGTAAATTGTAAGGCATCAAGACAATGGGTCAAGTACCTTATGACACACTTTGATTTTTAAATAGATTAAAATCATCGGCAGCAAGTCCCAATTGTACATTTCAAAGATAAGATGCAAAGTCATGATTTTCTTCATCAAATGGCTTCCATGCTTATGAATTAGCCGGATGCCTCAGAATTCCATCCAAAACCTGTTTCTTAGAATGCCATTACATGTTTTCAATTGTCTTAGATAACATGAATAATCCTTGTAATCTTGGTTTTAAAAGAAAATACCAAAATATTTTGACTGGAGTCTTCACTAAAAGATATTTTTTCCACCTTTACTTGACTTCTTGGTTTGTTTCTGCAAGTCCTTTCATCTTGAGAGGTTACACACTTTGTAAGTTTATTCATTCTTATTCCCCCACCCCCACAAAATAAATCATGCAATCATTTGGATAAACATGTATTTTTTCATACTAAAGTCCTAGTTTAGAAATTATTTTTTTAGCCTCATGAAAAGAATTAAATACTTGTGCTTCAGATGGAAGTGCTCAGTGAAGTGATGTGCGTAAATTGTATACACTTGTTTAGCATGTTTTGACGCACATTCACATATTTTACACATACTTTGTCAACGTATTTTTAAACTTCCATCTTTCCTTTTAGCATATTTATTCTTTTTGTTCGGAGATCTGTTTTTGTACATTTTCTGTATACAGGAGTCGAAATTGGTGAAGATTTCGTGTTTAAGGCCAAATCCACAAGCGAAGCAAAGGAGGAAGGCACCATTCTTGTACCTCACACGGCCCTGCCATAGATGGTTGCCCAGGCTGTGTGGAATTCCTTGGCCGTGTGGATGCAGCAGAGATGGAAGTTGCCATGGTCGTGTGAACCTCACACGGTCGTGTAAAGATTTGAAGCCAAATGGAGCCCTGGCAGTGTACACCACATGGCCATGTGAGATTTCCAGAGACCAGGAAGGCCCTGGCCGTGTACATCACATGGTCATGCAGGATTTCCAGTGAGTAAGAGGGCCCTGGCCGTGTACACCACACGGTCGTGCTAGATTTCCAGAGGCGGAGCCAGTGCAGGCCGTGTAGATCTACACGGTCATGAAAGGGGAGCATTGGCAGAAGCAAGCCACGGTCGTGTACCATACACGACCGTGTAAGGTTGGCAGAGAAGGGAATGGCTCTAGCCGTGTGAACCTCACACGGTCATACCTCGGGGCCGTGTGGCGCCCGAACCTCACCTATATAAAGGTTTCTTCAAGATTTGAAGGGGATCTTCTCCCTTTCGGGGGGAATTCAAGATTTGGGCGTTCCTCCACCTTCTTGGAGGGTTTTCCGATAATTCTAAGGGCGGATCTTCAACGTTTCGACTCCGGGGAGTGAGGATTAGATCTGAAGAAGGTTCTTCATCGTAGATAAGCTTTTCTTCCCTTTCTTTCTTGGATTTGGGGATCAAGATGTTTACCTTTTCTTCTTCTTTTGGATTCTTTCCTTGTTCCATGGACTAGATCTCTTGTTCTAGGATGGAGGGAGTATTTGTAATGGAGATTTGATGTAAACTCTTGTGGATTTGCCAACATTTCTATTTCTATGATTTTACCCTGTTTGTATATATTCTTTCTTGTATGGATTGTTGTGATTAGGGCTTAATTACCATGCTTGATTGAATGTTTGAATATCTTGTGGATCTTGTAGAAGTAATTCCTCATTCGATTTTCCGAGGGACGTTCGTGATAGGAACATGCCCGTGTAAGGACGTTTGAGGGGTAATCTTGAAGGGGAAATTAGGTATTTCAAGAGAGTAGGATAGATTGTATGCATTAATCTTTATATCTAATGAGGTTGAGAAGTAGTGGATTTCTATGTTGATTTTTCGAGGGACGCACGTGACAGGCAAGCCCATGTAAGGACAACATAGGGTTCATTCCTAATTGATCGCATTTAGATATATTTCAGTCCTAGGCCGGTTGTCTATTGCGAGAGGGAACCGGCAACCTTCTACAAATGATGGACAATTGAGAAATAAGATTTGGTAGATCATTACATTGAATAACATTACAAAGAAATCAAAACTCCTATAACATACCTTTATCATTGCCCTTATTCTTGTTTCTTATTCTTTAATTTCTTTGTTTACCTTTCATAGTTACACTTAGACTTTGTAAATCAATTGATTGGTTGTTTAGCTAACTCGCTTTGAGACATCTTTAGTGCTTATTCCAGTCCCTGTGGATTCTGTTGGTTGCTACTCGGAAAACCTAGAGATTCCACTGTGCAAAAATTTTGTACAAAGGTCTGAACCTTTTCCTAGCTACCATGTGTTCTTTTAAATTAAATTTTGGATCGCCTGCGAAACTTAACACGTTTGATCCAAAACTTAATCTATTCATTCTTTTAGGTTTTGACTTGGGTCTCCTGTGGAACTTAACACGTTCGACCCAAATCACCTTAAGTTATTAATTCCATTAAATATTAATTTCCATAATTGGTTCCCAGTACTGACGTGGCGAGGCACATGACCTTCTTGGATATGGGAGCAACCACCACCGACTAGACAAAACCTTTTATGGAAAGCTAATATTTAATTTCCTAAAATAACTTTAGGTTAACCGAAAAGAATAATCAAATCACAAAAAAAAACAAAAGAACACAACATCGAAAAATATATTCGAAATACTAGAATCGCATGCCTCTTGTATTTGGTATTATTTCCAAAAATAACTAGTATGATGTGGAAAGAAAAATTACTAGTTATATCTTTTAGAAAGACCTCTTGATCTTCTACCGTATTCCTCTTCTAACCTCGGACATTGTGTGGGCAACGATCTTCCGAGATGAGAAACCACCAAAGCACCTTCTTTTCCTTTCTTCAAATTTCGGCCAAGCACAAAGCTTCTAAAAGATGAAAATCTTTTCCACCAACCAAGCTCCAAGGGATGTAAGCTTTCTCTCCTTCCTCAAGCTAGATTCGGTCACCAATTAAAACTCCATGAGCATGAAGAGGTTCGGCCATAAAGAGAAGAAGAAGAGAAGAAGAAAGGGTTGGCCACACCACCAAGGAAAAGAGGGAGAAAAATAGAATAGAGTCTTGGCAAATAAGGAAAATTTAATAAAAACTTCCTTAATTCTTTTGCCATGAAAAGGAAAATTTTATTTAATTAAAATAATTTTTCTTCTCCAATTTATTTGGCCGGCCACACTATAAAATTTCCAAGCAAATAAAATTTTAAACACAAATTAAAACTTCCTTATTTGCTTCCGAAAATTTATAAAATCTCTCCAATAATTTTTATCCCTTCATGATTGGTTTATAAAAAGGAAATTTAATAAATTAAAATCTTTCTTTTAAACATGTGGATAAAAATAAAGTTATCTCTAAAAATTAAAATCTCTTTTAATCTACAAATAAGGAAAGATATCAAATCTTTTCTTAATCTTTTGTAGAAACTTGTAAAGAGAATATTTAATTTTAAACTCTCTTTTAAATCATGAACATGGTTTAAAAAGGAAAGTTTTCTTAAAATTTAAAATCCTCCTTTAATTAACAAATAAGGAAAGATTTCAAAGTTTAAACTCTCTTTTAAACATGTAGATGATTTACAAATAAGGAAAGTTTTTACCAAAAATTAAAACCATCCTTTTAAACTACAAATAAGGAAAGAGATTAAACTCTTCTCTTAATCTTTTGTAGAAAGTTATAAAAGGAAATTTTTAATTTTTAAACTCTCTTTTAAAATCATGATTTCCACATAAGAAATAATTTTAATAAAAATCTTTTTTAATATTCTAGTGGTCGGCCACCTAAGCTTGGGACCCAAGCTTTGGCCGGCCACCTACATGACTCATCCACTTGATCTTGGCCGGCCCTAGCTTGGGTTCCAAGCTAGCTTGGTCGGGCCCATTGGATGGGTAAGAAGGTGGGTATGCGGTGGGTATAAATCTCTATATACTAGAGGCTACGATAGGGACCGAGAGGAGGAATTGGTTTTGGTCTCCCGATGAAATTAAGCATCACGTGTTCGCCCCGAACACACAACTTAATTTCATCAATAATAATTCATTCCACTAAAGAACTATTATTGAACTACCGCACCAATCCCAAATTATATTTTGGGCTCCTTCTTATTATGAGTGTGTTAGTCTCCCTATGTTTAAGATAACAAATGTCCACTAATTAAGTAAGTTACTGACAACTCACTTAATTAATATCTAGCTCCAAGAGTAGTACCACTCAACTTCGTCGTCATGTCGGACTAAGTCCACCTGCAGGGTTTAACATGACAATCCTTATAAGCTCCTATTGGGGACATTCTCAACCTAGATCACTAGGATACAGTTTCCTTCTATAATCAACAACACACACTATAAGTGATACCATTTCCCAACTTATTGGGCTTATTGATTTATCGAACTAAATCTCACCCATTGATAAATTAAAGAAATAAATATCAAATATATGTGCTTGTTATTATATTAGGATTAAGAGCACACACTTCCATAATAACTGAGGTCTTTGTTCCTTCATAAAGTCAGTATAAAAGGAACGACCTCAAATGGTCCTACTCAATACACTCTAAGTGTACTAGTGTAATTATATAGTTAAGATAAACTAATACCTAATTACACTACGACCTTCCAATGGTTTGTTCCTTTCCATCTTGGTCGTGAGCTACTGTTTATAATTTATAAGGAACCGATAACATGATCTTCTGTGTGTGACACCACACACCATGTTATCTACAATATAAATTAATTGAGCAACTACATTTATCATAAATGTAGACATTTGACCAATGTGATTCTTATTTCTAGATAAATGTTTATACCAAAAGCTAGGCTTTTAGTATACACTCTAACAATCTCCCACTTATACTAAATGACTAAGCTGCCATATCTGCTGCCATACATCTGATTCCCATGCCTTTCAAAAAGTTCTTGCCTTAAGGACCTTAGGTTATCATCTGATGCAATGTAGGCGGCAACAACTTCTCCTCGTTATACAATTTCTCGTATTGGATAGTACTTGCGCTCTATTGTGTTTACTTGCCTTATAGACTCATGGTTTCTTCGAGTTTGTTACTGCACCTTTATTATTACAATAAATTGTAATAATCTTTGGACAAACTAGAAATCATATCTAAGTCTATCTTGAGGTAATTAAGTCATTCAGCTTTTATGGCTACCTCAGAGGCTTGCCATATACTCAGCTTCTATGGTGGAGTCCAGAAAAACACCTATACTTATCACTCTTCCATAGTTATGACTTTTCCTCCTAAAGTAAACACAAAACCCCGAGGTCGACTTATTATTGTCCCTATCCGATTGGAAGTCAAAATCCGTGTAACCCACAGGGACCAAATTAACTGCCTTGTAAGCTAGCATATAATCTCTAGTGCCTCTAAGGTACTTTAATATATGCTTTACTGCAGTCCAATGTCCTTGTCTAGGGTTACTTTGATATCTGCTAACTATGCCCTTGGCAAAACAGATTTCTGATCTCGTGCATAACATACATTAGGTTGTCTAACTGCCGAAGCATAAAGAACTGCCTACATGTCCTCAATCTCCTTTGATGTCATCGGAGACATCTCTTTAGATAAAGACACTCCATGCTTAAAAGGTAAGAAACCTTTCGAGGAGTTTTGCATGCTTAAAACGAGCAAGGATTTTTCGATATATCAAGCTTGGGATAAGTAAAAATATATTTTTTCTTTCGATCCCTTATTACTTTGATCTCAAAAATATATACATTCTCCCAAGTCCTTTATATCGAATTATTTGGACAACCATACCCTTACTTTTGACAACATTTTGATATTGTTTCCAACTACCAAAAATGTTATCTACGTATAGTACAAGAAATACCACCACGTTTCCATCACACCTTTTGTATACACAAGACTTATCCGTTTACTCAATAAATCCATAGGTCTGGATTACTTTGATAAACTGGATGTTCCAAGACCTTGAAGCTTTGCCTCAGTCCATAGACTGATTGAGCTTGCACACAAGATGCTCTTAGCCCTTTGCAATGAACCCTTCTGGTTGCTTTATATGGATGCTTTCATCAAGACTTCCATTAAGGAATGCTGTCTTGACATCCACTTGCCAAATAGATAAAAGAATCCGGATAGACTTAAGCATGGCTACCAGTGAAAAAGTTTCCTTTTTCATCAAGCCTTGCTTTGAAAGTTACTACCTTCCTTTCTATCCCTCTTTTCCTATTATAGACCTTTTTACACCCAAAGGCTTTTATACCATTTGATGGTTCTACAAGCTTCCAGATTTTATTAGAATACATATATTCTAATTATGTTATTCATTACTCTTTGCCAAGATGTTACATCTTTATCTTGGAGTGTTTCGTCATATGTCCGGAGATCAGGTTCATGTCCTCCAGGGATCGAGTCCAAAAACTCTCCCAAAACATGAATCTTTTTAGGTTGCCTAACAACCCTCCCACTACGACAAGGCACTTTCTGCAATTGTGTATCATTTGTGATACGTGTTGCAGTTTCCTTGTGGTATCTCATCTTGTACAGTTGGTACTAGATTAGACATGCCTTTTATTACTTCCTTAAGAACAAATTTTCTTATGGGCACATGGTTTATTACATAGTCCTTTTCTAAAAATTGGTCATTGATGCTAACAATGACCTTCTGATTTTTAAGACTATAAACCTACTTTCATTTCACTAGGATAACCCACAAACAAGTGAATTCCTGTCCAACTTATCATTGTCTCTCTTCTGCATATGTACTGGACTACCCGAATCCGAATATGCTTCGAAATAGGCTTACGCCTATTCAGCAATTCTATATGAGTAGAGAGTTCTGACTTTGGAAGGTACTATGTTCACTTCCGTTTCCACAGTATATCCTTAAAATGAATTTGGTAAAATAACTCATCATCAATCTACTTATTTCCATAAGAGTCCTATACCTTCTTTCTACTACACCATTCTGTAGAGGTGTACCAGGTGCAGTTAGTTTGGATTGAATCCCTACTTCTGATAAGTGACTCCTAAATTCTCCCAAGAGGTACTTGCCACTATGATTTCACCATAGTGTCTTTTTACTTTGTCGTTTCTCCACATTAGCCTAGTATTCTTTAAACTAATCAAAGTACTTAGTCTTGCGGTACATTAAGTAAATTTATTTGTATCTTGAATAGTTGTCTATAAAATAGACGAAATATTCAATACTACCTCTTATCTGGATAGTCATAGGATCACACAAATCAGAATGAACCAATTTCAACATATCTTTGACTCCATACCCCTTAGACTTGAAAGCTTCTTGGTTATTTTTCCTTCCAAGTAAGACTCGCAGGTTGGAAAGATTTCCACTACTGATGAACCCAAAAGTTCATCAGCTACCAATGAATCATACTCAAGTTAATATAACCTAGCCTTAGATGCCAAAGATATAATTGGTTCATTTCCGAAGGTTACTTTCTCTTAAAGTTAGAAGATGTGTTACTAATTTCCATTTGTTGCATCATGAGAGTTATTGGATTTATAAATTGCTAACCAACGTACCAGAACAGATAACTTCCCTCTTTTTCTTAATAACAACTTTGTTATTAAAGAGGCAGAATATCAAGTTCTTTGAATAGTTTAGAAACTGAAAACTAGTTCTTTCTAAACTTGGTGCGTAAAGATAATTACTCAAAAATCCATGTTTTATTCTTATCAAAAGATAAACATCTCCCACTGCAACAGCTACCATTTTTACAGTAGTGCCCATGTGGACGGTGTTTTAATTTTCATTTAGTTGCCGGGTTTCCTGGAACCCTGCAATGAATTGCGGACATGATTAATGGCATCTGTATCTACACTCCAGGTTCTGGTAGATAACACCACTAAATATGTTTCAACTAATGAATTAAATACACCTATGTTATTCTTAGTTTTAAGAAGACAGTCTTCCTTAATGTCCAAGTCCTATTTCCAATCATTACAATTGGGACTACTAAGCCTTTTCTATAGTATGACTACTAGGGGATTGACAAATATTTAAATCCTAAGAATCACAAAAATATTTGGTCAAGATCAACTCCTTAAAAATCCCCATGAATTTTGTATGCCACGATAGTGTGGACGTATACAAAATCTAAGAGGAGATTTTATTCATTAATTTTATTATCTCGTCAACTTTACTTTATGACGAATAAAATTAATAGTTGATTTGTCTTTGATCAAATATTTGGTCAAAAACTTTTGAATTAAAAAAAAATATTGATTCCTCAAACAATATTATTTAAATTCACCAACACCTCAAACACCGTGAATTTTGCATGCCACGTTAGTGTGGACGTATACAAATTCAACATTTGTAAAAGGAGGGTTTTAACCCATTAATTTTATTATCTTGTCAACCTAACTTTTTGACAAATAAAATTAATAGTTGGTATCATTTGGTCACACAAATAATAGCAGTGACTCCGATGGGGAGGATACTATTAGATGTGTCTAAGTGTATACCATTACTTGACACTAAGTCCATTAATAAGATTATGCCCCTTCCGTTGGGGAAGATCACACGCTCTTAATTAACTTCCTATAGTCATCTAAAAATGGAAGTCTGTTCTAGTGATCCACAAACAAGCTCATCCGTTATGGAGAAAGGCACTCAGAGCCAACGCGCAAGCTTGTTTGCATCACTTACAAACCAGTAATGGAGACCATGGGATTAAAAATCCCTCTCCCACTTAGTTATTTATAAATGAGGAAATTTAACTATGCTAGCCTACTAAATATGTAAACTAACATGCACACACTGCACAATATAAAAGCAATAAATAGAAAATCTAATTTTCAACTATTATGGCTTTTATCTCTTGTTGTCCTCCGTGTGTTGTCATCCCAAGCTGCTGCCATATTTGGCCACTGCCACCGGGTCTAGCTGTCGCATCCATCTTGCTCCTAGTTCCGCTGCGCCTCTGGTCCTTAGAAGGTTCCACGCTTTGCAAGATTCGATCCGCGACATAAATAGAATTTTACATTTTAATCCTATATTCCTCAAAGGAATGTACATGTAAACTAGATCGAACATAAAATAAAATTTACATCCATCGATCCTATATTCCATAAAAGGAATGTACATGTAACTAGATCAAAAATAAAAACCTAATAAAACTAAATACAGCTCCTGCTGTATTTTATAATACAATCATGCACACACAATAAAATGCCCTTGACATTTCCAAGGGTCCAATCACACACATAATAACTATAAGCCATAATAGTTGGATCCTGCATCCACAAAGTTAGCGCATCCTACTATTATCCTGCCTAACTTATGTATGACATGTGCATAATTAAACTAATACTAAATACACAGAGGCAAAACTCTAGCTCTGATACCAATTGTTGGTTGCTACTCGGAAAACCTAGAGATTCCACTGTACAAAAAATTTGTACAAAGGTCCGAACCTTTTCCTAGCTACCATGTGTTCTTTTAAATTAAATTTTGGATCGCCTGCGGAACTTAACACGTTTGATCCAAAACTTAATCTATTCGTTCTTTTAGGTTTTGACTTGGGTCTCCTGCGGAACTTAACACGTTCGACCCAAATCACCTTAAGTTATTAATTCCATTAAATATTAATTTCTATAATTGGTTCCCAGTACTGACGTGGCGAGGCACATGGCCTTCTTGGATATGGGAGCAACCACCACCGACTAGACAAAACATTTTATGGAAAGCTAATATTTAATTTCCTAAAATAACTTTAGGTTAACCGAAAAGAATAATCAAATCACAAAAAAAAAACAAAAGAACACAACATCGAAAAACATATTCGAAATACTAGAATCGCATGCCTCTTGTATTTGGTATTATTTCCAAAAATAACTAGTATGATGCGGAAAGAAAAATTACTAGTTATACCTTTTAGAAAGACCTCTTGATCTTCTACCGTATTCCTCTTCTAACCTCGGACGTTGTGTGGGCAACGATCTTCCGAGATGAGAAACCACCAAAGCACCTTCTTTTCCTTTCTTCAAATTTCGGCCAAGCACAAAGCTTCTAAAAGATGAAGATCTTTTCCACCAACCAAGCTCCAAGGGATGTAAGCTTTCTCTCCTTCTTCCTCAAGCTAGATTCGGCCACCAATTAAAACTCCATGAGCGTGAAGAGGTTCGGCCACAAAGAGAAGAAGAAGAGAAGAAGAAAGGGTCGGCCACACCACCAAGGAAAAGAGGGAGAAAAATAGAATAGAGTCCTTCACCTTGAAGCCTCCTCTACCCCCTCTTTTATAATCCTTGGTCTTGGCAAATAAGGAAAATTTAATAAAAACTTCCTTAATTCTTTTGCCATGAAAAGGAAAAGTTTATTTAATTAAAAATAATTTTTCTTCTCCAATTTATTTGGCCGGCCACACCATAAAATTTCCAAGCAAATAAAATTTTAAACACAAATTAAAACTTCCTTATTTGCTTCCAGAAATTTATAAAATCTCTCCAATAATTTTTATCCCTTCATGATTGGTTTATAAAAAGGAAATTTAATAAATTAAAATCTTTCTTTTAAACATGTGGATAAAAATAAAGTTATCTCTAAAAATTAAAATATATTTTAATCTACAAATAAGGAAAGATATCAAATCTTTTCTTAATCTTTTGTAGAAACTTGTAAAGAGAATATTTAATTTTAAACTCTCTTTTAAATCATGAACATGGTTTAAAAAGGAAAGTTTTCTTAAAATTTAAAATCCTCCTTTAATCAACAAATAAGGAAAGATTTCAAATTTTAAACTCTATTTTAAACATGTAGATGATTTACAAATAAGGAAAGTTTTTACCAAAAATTAAAACCATCCTTTTAAACTACAAATAAGGAAAGAGATTAAACTCTTCTCTTAATCTTTTGTAGAAAGTTATAAAAGAAAATTTTTAATTTTTAAACTCTCTTTTAAAATCATGATTTCCACATAAGAAATAATTTTAATAAAAATCTTTTTTAATATTCTAGTGGCCGGCCATCTACATGACTCATCCACTTGATCTTGGCCGGCCCTAGCTTGGGTTCCAAGCTAGCTTGGCCGGCCCCATTGGATGGGTAAGAAGGTGGGTATGCGGTGGGTATAAATCTCTATATACTAGAGGATACGATAGGGACCGAGAGGAGGAATTGGTTTTGGTCTCCCGATGAAATTAAGCATCCCGTGTTCGCCCCGAACACACAACTTAATTTCATCAATAATAATTCATTCCACTAAAGAACTATTATTCAACTACCGCACCAATCCCAAATTATATTTTGGGCTCCTTCTTATTATGAGTGTGTTAGTCTCCCTGTGTTTAAGATAACAAATGTCCACTAATTAAGTAAGTTACTCACAACTCACTTAATTAATATATAGCTCCAAGAGTAGTACCACTCAACTTCATCGTCATGTCGGACTAAGTCCACCTGCAGGGTTTAACATGACAATCCTTATGAGCTCCTATTGGGGGCATTCTCAACCTAGATCACTAGGACACAATTTCCTTCTATAATCAACAACACACACTATAAGTGATATCATTTCCCAACTTATCGGGCTTATTGATTTATCGAACTAAATCTCACCCATTGATAAATTAAAGAAATAAATATCAAATATATGTGCTTGTTATTATATTAGGATTAAGAGCACACACTTCCATAATAACTGAGGTTTTTGTTCCTTCATAAAGTCAGTATAAAAGGAACGACCTCAAATGGTCCTACTCAATACACTCTAAGTGTACTAGTGTAATTATATAGTTAAGATAAACTAATACTTAATTACACTACGACCTTCCAATGGTTTGTTCCTTTCCATCTTGGTCGTGAGCTACTGTTTATAATTTATAAGGAACCGATAACATGATCTTCTGTGTGTGACACCACACACCATGTTATCTACAATATAAATTAATTGAGCAACTACATTTATCATAAATGTAGACATTTGACCAATGTGATTCTTATTTCTAGATAAATATTTATACCAAAAGCTAGGCTTTTAGTATACACTCTAACAGATTCGATATCTTTTATTATTACTTATGACATATCCGTACACTTGCGGAGATCAACAAGTTTTTGGCGTCGTTGTCGGGAACTGCGCTATAACATTAGGGATTATCAATTAAGTTATACTAAACATAACTTTTCTTTTCTTTTCATTAGCATAATTGAAACTAATCTTTAGAATTCTGTTTTCATCATTTGCATATCTTTCTTATTCTTGACAATTCTTTTTGTTGCGATTCTAATTCTAATTCTAACTCTAACTTTGCATTCTTGATTTCTAGCACTCTAATCTAACTTTTCTCTATTTTCTCTTTTGATCTAGTTTCTTTATTCTTTTCTTTTGTAAACATATCTTGTAATCTTTAGCATATGAATTATTCTAGACATTTTTCTTTTTCCTTTTATCTTTTCTTTCTTGTTTACATTATGCACTTTCTTTCTTGCAATTTAAATTCTGCATTTTCTTTCTTGCTTTTCATATTGCATTTTATTTCTTATCTTTGATTCTTCATTTTATAATTTTTTCTTGAATATCCATGAGCACTAACATGTCAAGCAGACCCATGAGAAATTTTTCTACACCCTTTTCTACAAGATTTTTATCTCCCATTGTGCTACCTCAAATTGAAGTAGAAAGTTTCCAACTAGACCCAGAGTTAATTTTTATGATACAAGGTCACAAATTTGGAGGAGAAGTATCAGAAAGTCCTTATCTTCATCTTGAAACATTTTTAGAGATTTGTGATATGGTGAAATGTGAAGGAGTGTCAGCAGATGCAGTTCGATTGATGACATTTCCTTTCAGTATCAAGGATAAAGCAAGGACTTGGTTATATTCTCTCCATCCTCAAAGTATCACAAGTTGGGAGCAATTGAAGAAGCAATTTCTGAATCATTTTTTTCCTCTAAGCAGAATAGTGTATATGAGGAATTGCATAACAAATTTTTCTCAAGCATATGGAGAATCATTGTTTGAAGCATGAGATAGATTCAAGAGTCTTCAAAGACAGTGCCCTCATCATGGTTTTGAAAAATGGTTGATTTTGCACATATTCTATGGGGGAATTCCTTTCTCAGACAAGAGTTTATTGGATTCATCAGCTGGAGGTTCTTTTATGGACAAAAGTATAGATGAAGCATATATGTTAATTGATCAAGTGACATTGAACCTCCAAGAATGGTCAAATATAAGTTGAATGAAATCTCCCTCAAACATTCAAGGAGTGCAAGCCATAAATGCTATAGAGCCTGTCAAACAAATTGTAACTCAACCATCTATCAGTTTTGAAAATCACAAGTCACATAACGGGGAGTTTAAACATTTAGGGGCAAAGATTGAAAGTATTGTTTCAAATTGGTTTAAAGAAAATCCCCCTCCTTCACAGATAAGATCTAGTGAAAAGTGTGATGATGTTGGGTTGAGAATTGAAAAAATTCATGAAGAACTTCTGAAGAATGACATGTTTAGAATTGAGGAGAAGAACAATAGAAAACCACATGAACTCAGTTCCATTATTCCAGGAGGTTCACAAATGCCACAAGTACCTTTCCCTCAACGATTGATCATACCAATACTAGATAAGCAAGTTGAATCTCCTCCACAAGCTAAAAGGGAATATGGAAAATTAGAAGTACCTTTCCCAAGACCTTCACTAAGGGTTCCTTTTCCATAAAGGTTAGTGGGGGTCAATGAGAACTATGACTTTAAAAAATTCTGTGACACTGGTAAGGTTAAGTGCAGATTTTTGAATTTGTATAAAGATGAAGACTCTTTAGATGAGGATTGTAAAGATAAAGCAGTGGTAAATAAGTTTTCAGATCTATCTCCAAATTTTACAGGGTGTTGTAGTGACATTAAATTTTCAGATGATGAATGTGATGTGGTAGATCAATTTAAAACTGTAAGTGAAGTTATTGATCCTCCTATAGTTGATTCTCCTATTGAGGATATTGATGTGAGTTTGTTTTTTGATGTTTGTGTTGATGATGTTGATATGGAACAATGTGTAGGGAGCTATGTTGTGGAAGCAGCATCTCAAGAATCACCTCCTTTGTCCACACAATCCTTAGATGTTGTAAGAGTTACAAGGATTGATCATGTTGTGTACCAATGTGTAGGGACTCATGTAGATATGGTTGAGTCTCTAGAATCACCATCTTTGATATCACCAACACCTGAGCCTGAGCCAGAACCATCATTTGATTCAGAGGAAATCACATCCACATGTTTAGAAATATCAAGTATTTCTTAACAAAGCAAGGTTAGTACTTCTTGTGATCTTTTGGAAAATTTTATAGAGGTACCTATCATTGACTTTGTTGGATGTGATTTAGTTTTTATTTCTTATTCTGCTTATCTTAATATAGTTATGGCTCTATCTTATCTAATATGTTTATGGGAGATTTGTACTTTCTTTGCATGTGCAGATTTCACTTGGGCTAATGATTGGAAGCTCAATCTGAACCGTCTTCGACTACCTGAAAAAACTTTTAAGAAGACGAAGATGGAGAGAGCTATACTTTACTTTGTAGCTCCATTGATGAAAGCTCTCTCCATAACAAGAACTCCTGGTAGGAGGGTTCTAAAATATCTTACCCCTCCAAGAGCGAGATTTAGATGAGTCTAATGAGGTGGTCAAGCTAATGACCTTAAACAAACGCTTCTTGGGAGACAATCCAAGTTCATTTTCCTTATTTTCTTTTATGTCTTTAGTTTTGAGTTTATAATAAACATGTATCCTCTACTTAATTTTTCTTATCTATCTTATTGTTGTAGAATTCAAAGTTGTGGAGGAATGTGAGTATTGGATGGAGGAGTATCTTTAAAAACATGAATGTCAACTATTTGGAGCTCATCACTTGGTAACTTCTCTTAAAATCTTCTCCACATTGTTTTTAGTTTTCATTGGGACAATAAAAAGTTTAAGTCTGGGGGGATGCATTTGATGCATTTGAATTGCTTTGTTTTTTTTTTTTGTTTTTGCTTATGTCTTACATTTTGTTTTGATTTCCTATGACATATATCTTGAGAACATCAAAACTTCACTTATATGCTTTTTTGTCTTCAAGATTAAATGTTAGCACGTTCATTATCTAGATTCATGATGTTTTAAGTGATGCTAGTAGTACGCTTAATGTACCTCTTTTCTCTATCTTGGGTAGCATGAAATAAGCTAAGTATCTTAGAGAGATGAGTTTTAGTCTTGACTTGACCTTAAGGATCTTATCTTCATAGCATGAAATACTTGATGCTTGAATGGTTGATATCATTGAAATAGTCATGATTCATCTTGTTTGTTTAGTACTTGGTTTTCATGGTGATTTCTCAAACTTCATTTTGGTTACTGGATGAGGCTCAACTCATGTAAGCTCATTTGGAAAAATCAAAATATCCCAACATTTGTGCTAAAAGTACACTTGTGAACAAGATTTGCATAATGCAAATACTTATGAAAAAAAAGAGTGTGAAAAAAAAGGCAAAGAAAAAAGTGAATAAGGGATATAAAAAATAGTTGTCGTGAGTGGAATCTAGCTAGTCACGCCTTTGAGACCGAGTTAGATTACTAGGGAAATGACTACTTAGCTTCTCTTGAGATTGAGCACGCCTTTGAGACCTTGGGTTGATTGAGAAATATGAACAAGTGTGTGACAAATAAGTGTCTATCACTGGTTACTTGTCTATCACTGGAAACATTAGAATTCAAACTTGATGACGACTTGACTAGGACATAGATTGAAACTTGAAGAGTTTTGAGTTGTTTTATTTGCACTGTGCACAGGGTACTTATGCTTGAGCCAAACTTAACTTGTTTTCATGATCATGCTTACTAATGAAACATTTTAATAGAGTTAGGAGAATGCATTAGGGATATGAGAGCATTGTAGAGCATATGAATTTAGATTACAGCATTTTGCTTGAGGACAAGCAAAGGTTTAAGTCTGGGGGTATGATGTGCGTAGATTGTATACACTTGTTTAGCATGTTTTGACGCACATTCACATATTTTGCACATGCTTTGTCTACGTATTTTTATACATCCAGCTTTCCTTTTAACATATTTACTCTTTTTGTTCGGAGATCTGCTTTTGTGCATTTTCTGTACACAGGAGTCAAAATTGGTGAAGGTTTCGTGTTTAAGGCCAAATCCATAAGTGAAGTAAAGGAGAAAGGCACCATTATTGTACCTCAAATGGCCCTGCCATGGGGGGTTGCCCAGGCCATGTGGAGTTCCTTGGCCGTGTGCATGCAGCAGAGATGGAAGTTGCCACGGCCGTGTGAACCTCACACGGCCGTGTAAAGATTTGAAGCCAGATAGAGCCCTGACCGTGTACACCACACGACCATGTGAGATTTCCAGAGACCAGGAAGGCCCTAGCCGTGTACATCACACGGCTGTGCAGGATTTCCAGTGAGCAAGAGGGCCCTGGTCGTGTACACCACACGGTCGTGCCAGATTTCCAGAGGCAGAGCCAGTGCAGGTCGTGTAGATCTACACGGCCATGCAAGGGGAGCATTGGCAGAAGCAAGCCACGGCCGTGTACCACACACGACCGTGTAAGGTTGGTAGAGAAGGGAATGACCATGGCCGTGTGAACCTCACACGGTTGTGCCTCGGGGTCGTGTGGCGCCCGAACCTCACCTCTATATAAAGGTTTCGTCAAGATTTGAAGGGGGATCTTCTCCCTTTTGGGAGGAATTTAAGATTTGGGCGTTCCTCCACCTTCTTGGAGGGTTTTCCGGCAATTCTAAGGGCGGATTTTCAATGTTTCGACTCCGGGGAGCGAGGATTGGTTCCGAAGACGATTCTTCATCATAGATAAGTTTTTCTTCCCTTTCTTTCTTGGATTTGGGGATCAAGATGTTTACCTTTTCTTCTTCTTTTGGATTCTTTCCTTGTTCCATGGACTAGATCTCTTGTTCTAGAATGGAGGGAGTATTTGTAATGGAGATTTGATGTAAACTCTTGTGGATTTGCCAACATTTCTATTTCTATGATTTTGTCCTGTTTGGATCTATTCTTTCTTGTGTGGATTGTTGTGATTAGGGCTTAATTACCATGCTTGATTGAATGTTTGAATATCTTGTGGATCTTGTAGAGGTAATTCCTCATTCGATTTTTCGAGGGACGTTCGTGATAGGAAAATGCCCGTGTAAGGACGTTTGAGGGGTAATCTTGAAGGGGAAATTAGGTATTTTAAGAGGGTAGGATAGATTGTATGCATTAATCTTTATATCTAATGAGGTTGAGAAGTAGTGGATTTCTATGTTGATTTTCCGAGGGACGCACGTGACAGGCAAGCCCGTGTAAGGACAACATAGGATTCATTCCTAATTGATCGCATTTAGATATATTTCAGTCCTAGGCCGGTTGTCTATTGCAAGAGGGAACCGGCAACCTTCTACAAATGATGGACAATTGAGAAATAAGATTTGGTAGATCATTACATTGAATAACATTACAAAGAAACCAAAACTCCTAGAACATATCTTTATCATTGCCCTTATTCTTGTTTCTTATTCTTTTATTTCTTTGTTTACCTTTCATAGTTACACTTAGACTTTGTAAATCAATTGATTGGTTGTTTAGCTAACTCGCTTTGAGACATCTTTAGTGTTTATTCCAGTCCCTGTAGATTCGATATCTTTTATTATTACTTACGACATATCCGTACACTTGCGGAGGTCAACATGAAAAAACTCCGATAACGTTGTGAATGATTTATCACTCTATTTCCCACTTACTTTCAACTTAAATAACTCAACAAGGAGCGTCAATTTTGAAAACTTAGTGCATCCGGCATATAGTGGTTGTTTAGAATCATCTAATAATCGATAAAAATCTTCTACATTAGAGTCATACCCCATATGACTTGTTGATGCACCAACGTAGTTCTCATTATTCATAAACAATTCTTCAGGAATCCCAAGTGATTCATGTATCATGTCTTGTATCATAGGCTCATGATTAGCCATATTAGAAACCTCCTTAGAAGAAGCCAGAAGATCGTTGCTTACACTATCATGAGATTGTATAATAAGTTTTTCTCCATGAAACCTCCATACGATAATCTCGTAAAATACCATTTATCAACATATGTTCATGTATTATTTGACAATCATGATTCAATGAGTTTATGCATTTGTAACAAGGACACAGTTTTGTGGCTTCATCATTTGTGTCATCAAATACATAACATAAAAAATGTAGGACTTCTACTCGATATTCAAGACTACCTGGGGATAGTCCATCCAAGCCTTCTTCATTCAAACCTATTAAATTATTTTTACTAATTCAAATGAATATATATATATATATATATATATATATATATATAATAATGAATGTAGCAAACATTAAATGATATAATAAAGAAAATCATACAAAGAATTTTAAATATCTACACTAAAGTAATTGAGTGTAATATTTTTTAAACTTTATTGAATGCAATATAATTCTACTCAAATCAATTAATATCATATTCTATATTGTTTCTAAACTAACAAAATGTTCCCCAACATTGTCCTCAAAAATCTATTTCTCGTTTAATAAATATGTTTGAGGTCTACTATAAGTTTTAGATAGAACATGTACATTCTATTATATATATTCTATAAAATAGATTTCTCAACCTCGAAAAAATTAATAGATTTTATACATTCAATTTTGGGAATTTGGAAACTATCAATTAGGGATTAACTTGTGATCTTGGCACAAGGCGGCCTAATTCGGCGAAGGAAAAAAGAAGAAAGAGGAGAAGAAGTGGACTCATGATGAGGAATCGCCAGTCGGTGCTACTGCTTGCTCTGCTCTCCTTCGAATCACATTGCCCACACAGAGGCGGTCACACACTACTTTGGGGAAAACAAAAGGCAGAATGAAAAGGAGTCTGGAGAATGTAGCCCTCCTATGAGAGAATAGACAGCCTCGCTCGCATTAAAATTTAAGTTAGTTTCCATTCAGTATACAATTTAATTAATAGAATCGTAAATTGTAGTTTTAAATCTATTTCAGTATATATTAAAATTTAAGTTAGTTTACATTCTCACATTTATTTAGCATGTTTCAATTATATGCATCGATTATATATTTTATTTGAGAATGAGAATTTTATTAGTTATTTCATTAATTAAAGTAAGTAATGATGACTTATTATGATGATAGCGACCGCGCACACATATTATGTTGCACGTATTTATTTTATAAAATGTTGATAAAGATAAGAAAATGAAATTACTAATAAGCTTTGAAATTATTTTTGGTATGAAAATAAAAAGGATATTAATGTAATTTAATTTTGAGCTTCATCAAATTAATTGAGAGTTTGTTAGTAAATGGTCCAGATTCTTAATTAAATAGAAAGAAACACAACTATGATCATCATCAACTTGGAATTTAATTATCAGCAACAACACCAAACATGTATCAAAGTACCTTAATATAAAATTATGAATCACATCTTCAAAAACAAAACTGTGAATCACATCTATAAAATGATTTTTAATGAAATTAGAAGATGGATTCTATGAGTATTACCTGTATAAGTGAGTTAATTTCTGGTGATAGAGAAGCCAACAACAACGTGGAAATTGGATTGTTATTATTTTTAAGGATCTTGATCAGAATGTTGGATTTTTAAGGAGAAAGAAGAATGATTCATGATCGGTTGCATGTATGTGGGGCGTAGAAAATTGGGGAAATTTGGGGAAATTTGGATATTAACAATAGGCAAAAGACCCTAGGTTAAAAATATATATATATATGTGAGTTTGTAAAAGCGGTTTTGTTGACCGCTTTAAAAAGTCTAATAAACCACTGCAAAACATAAAATTGAATCAGTTTAACAAAATGATTCTTAAATTTCACAACGTTCAGAGTGGTTTTAAATAACTGATGTGCATAGATTATATACACTTACTTAGCATGTTTTGATGCGCATTCACATATTTTACACATGTTTTGTCTATGCACTTTCATACTCTTTGTCTTACTTTCAGCATAATTATTCTTCTTTGTCCGAAGATCTGCTCTTGTGTATTTTCTGTTTATAGGAGTCGAATTTAGAGAGGAAATGATGTTCATAGTCAATCCAGTCAACAAGCGAAGGAAGACAACACTGGCCATGTGAGCCACACGGCCATGCTAAAGAAGCAAGGAGGAAATTACTTTGGTTATGTGGTGCAGACAGCCCGTGTAGCTTCACTAAAGGAAGAGCATGACATGGTCATGTGGATCCACACGGTCGTGTTACCCCAACAACGTATCTAGTACATGGCTGTGTAGATCTACACGGTCGTGCAACACTTCCAGAGAGAAAGCAAGTCTAGGTCGTGTGTGCCACACGACCATGCAAGATTTCCAGAGGCCAAGATTGGCTAGGCCATGTGAGCCACACGACCATGTAAGCCATCGAGAGACAAAGCAGGACACGGCCGTGTGAAGGCCACACGACCGTCTGACCCTAGCCAAGAGCAGAATGGGTGAGGTCGAGTGAAGGCCACACGCCCATGGCACAGGCTGTGTGGTGCCCGTGCCCTGATCTATATAAGGGGGGTTCTTCCTCTTTCAAAGGGATGAGGCTCTCCCTTTGGGGAGATCTAATTTGGGGTTGTTCTTTACCTTCTCTGACCTCGATCCGGCTATCCAAGAACATCTCCATCTCTGTATCGACTTTAGAAGCTAAGAATTGGTTCCGAAGATCACTCATCGTCTCTAGATAAGCATTTCTATTCTCTCTTCTCGATTGAGGTTGAAATATTTGTAATCTCCTTGTTTTTAGATCTCTATCTTTGTACTATGGAGTAGATTCATTATTCTAGGATTAAGGAGTATTTGTGGTGTGATTTGATGTAAGATATCATGGATATGCCAATTTCTTATCTAGATGATGTTGATATGTTTTGTATCTATTTGATCTTGTGTGGATTCTTGTGTTTGGACTTAATTACCATGTTTGATTGAATGTTTGTGATGCTTGTAGATCTCGTAGAGGGATACCCTAGATCGTATGACCGAGGGGCGCCAGTGACAGGTTGCCCCGCTAACGGACATCTAGGGGGTCACCTTGAAAGGTGAAGCTAGTCTCTACAAGGAGGTGGGATAGTTGAATGCATTTAGTTCCTACACCTTTATGTGGATTGAGTGGTGATGTGTTTCTGTATTGTATGACCGAGGGATGTTGGTGGCAGGCTATCCCGCTAACAGATTTTATAGGGATCATAATTATCTAATCGCTAGAAGATCAAAGTCCCTTGCCGATTGTCTTCTGTAGGAGAAAATCGGCAACTTCTTACAAATGCATGTCAATTGAGGATATGAATTGGAGAACCATGCTACATCAATGAATATCACATTGAAACTGAATTTCTAGAACACTCACAAAACCAAATACTTCATTTACTTTCCTATTTATATTTTCTAGTTCCTTAGTACATTCCCTACCTTGTTAATTGTTTAGCTAATTCTACATAAGACATCTCTTATGCTTATAACCAGTTCCTGTGGAATCGATAATTTTTTATTACTGACGATGAAACTGTGCACTTGTGGTTGAGTAACAATAACTAATGCTGCAATTAATCAGTTGGATCAGTTTTCCAATCACTCCTATTACTCTTACCTTTTACAAGCGGTTTTATTTAACTACTTTTGCTGCTACACGTATTTAGAGCGGTTAATCAAATGCTCTTGGAAGATCGGTCCTAAAACATTTTTTTTTGTAGTGCATGGTTGAGTTAACTACCTTACCAAATAGAGTTGACGTACTCTAAACCCATTTAGTGTGAAGAAATCACACTCTTAGGAATCCAATACCTATTGGTGCTCCTTGGATGTACTAGGTACTAACTAGGGATAACTTCTCTAGATACATTCCTAATGACCTTTCTAGGCTTCTTAGAAGCCTCAGTCATGCTAGTCTCCTCAAGGTCAACTCTAGGGATAACTTTCCTTGTAACCTTGGCTTGAGTCCTAGACATAGGGTTAGTTCCATAGTTATATAGAACTCTATGGTAAGAGGACACATTATCCTTAGACTTAGGTTTGTGTCCCAAATATTTCTTGTCCATAAATGACTTTTGTCTTTCTAACTCTAAGTTTTGCTTCTTAGACCCTTTGACATTATTTGTCATTTTCTTTAGGGTATTCTCTAATTTTTCAAGTCTTGACCTTAAAACTTGATTTCAATCTTTAAATCCTCAAATATGGATTTTTCCTTATTGCCTTAGACATTTTTGTTTTTAGGCATTTATCCAACTTACCTAGGGTTCTTGCCTAAATTATTTTCTACCTTTCTATCTTCAGTTAAAGTTGTTCTAGCAGATATGATCTATAATTTTCCTTAGGATTATCATGTTTTATATTTTCATAATAAATAGCACTAAAATGAAAATATTTATTTACATGATCTTTATCATGGCATAAAGAAGTACCATTAACTAATGGTACCTTAGCTTTGTTCTTAGAAGCTCCCCCTTGATTTGAGTTTCCTCCTCTGTTCTTAGTTAGAATCCTTTCCCTTGGATATTGATTCTAATAATGTCTCTTTTCATTGCAAGAGAAATACATAATGTGTTCCTTTCCCTTTTGTATCACGGGGTCGACTTCTTTTGACTTTTCCTTCATCTTATGTGCCACTTTACCCTTCTTCTTTATTAATCTTGGACACTTTGCTCTTATAGTGTCCATTATCCCTATACTCAAACATATAATATGATTTTTATTTTAACAATGGAAATAGTTATACCTTCATGATTTGTAGAGGTGACATTCAGTATAAAAAAAAATAGTTTTTTAGGAACGAAATTTTACAACAAATTATTTTCGTCGCAATTTTGTGACAAATTTAGCAACGAAAAACAAAATCATTGCTAATTAGCAACAAAATTGGCAATGAAATTAAATCATCAGAAAATAGTAACAAATAAATTTTTGTCGCAAACTTCGTCGCTAATTTGGGTCAAAATTTGAAATTTGTTGGAAATTTTACAAAATTTACAACAAAAAATATTTTCATTGCAAAGATACAGTAAATTTTGCGACAAATCTCTGGATTCGTTGCTAATTGGCAACAAATCCAGATTCGTTCAAAATTGGCGACGAATACAATCGTCCCAGATTTAGGACGAATTCAGTTTTCTTGCAAATCTGGGATGAATTTCCAAATTTGTCCCAGATTTGCAACGAATTTTCAAAATTCGTCCCAAATTCCTAATTTTTAAAAAAATAAGAATAAATGCATCTAAAATGTGGAAGATGGATCTAGAGATTTCGAAATGACACAAAATAAGTTTCTATGTGTTCATATCGATCTCTTGATTATATTGATGGCTTCAAACATTTTTTTCACCTAATATATTGAGGTTCATAAATTTTTGAAGACGAAATGACTTTAATCTTTTTCAAACCATAACTTTTTTTTTTACTAAGTCTTAAGATTGATTAAGTTGATCTAATTAAATTAATTAAGGAAAAAAATTATATTTGATATTTAAGGTCATCAATGTGATTAGGAGTTCGATATGAGCACATAGGAATTTGTTTCGTGTCATTCTGATGTCTCTAGGTCCATCTTTTATATTTTTGACATATTTATTTTTTCCTTTTTAGAAATTAAATTTTTGGGATGAATTTGGAAATTTGTCGCAAATCTGGGATGAATTTTAAAATTAGTTCGGTAAAGAGCGACCTTACTCTAATACCACTTATTAGGACACATATGAGCTAAAGGGGGGAATAACTTGCTTTGCTTCTTTGAATTTGATTTGTAGCAGAAACTCTAAGCAAAGAATCTTCACAATGCTAACTCTTGGATTTTACTTGATATCCACCTCCTTGATGTGACTAATCTAAAGGTTCACTCCTCACTCACAACTCTACTATGAAAACCTCCTTCCTAGAGGCGAGGAAGCCTCGTACAAACTTGAGCACAAGAATACAACAAGAAATATAATAAAAAAACACAAACAAGATTACAAACAAAATTGAAAACAACTTACAACAATGAATCTTGCTTTGTTTGTTCTTTTCTTGTTTTGGTTAGCCTCTTGATGCTTGGAAAGTACAACATCATTTGTCGCCAAAACCTCAAGAATCGACGTATTGTTCTCTTCGTGAAACCCTTTTCTAGAGTTTCTCTAGGGCTAGAAGACACCTCCCAATCAATTAGCCTTACCCCTAATTGTTTGCCAAGTCAGACCGACCGTTCAAAACTCCATACTAATCAATCTACATCTTTTAATCGATTAAATCAATCGATTTTGAAATTTTTTATTCTTATGAAAGATACTCCAATCAATTGGAGCTGCTAAATCGATTAAGCCAATCAATTTAGCAACCTTCTATTCTCTTTATAAAAACGCAGCCAATCGATTGCCTAATTGATTGGCTTGCTGAACCAATTGTTCCAATTGATTCAGTAAGCTTCTGTTCAATTGCGAGAAACTTTCAATTGATTGCACCAATCGATTGGAACTTGCTCAATCGATTATTTTAATCGATTCAAGCAACAAACCGAGAATTCTAAGTTTAGGGTTTGCTAATCGATCACTAATCAATTGCTAACCCTCATTTCAACCTTTTCATAACTAAAATTACATTTTGTCTGATATCTGATTGACATCAACCTACTAGGACTTTCTCTGCCCAACATCTAATCATCTGTGACCTATTAGGACTTCCCGTTGCCTAGCATCTGATCACCCTTGACCTACTAGGACTTCTTCACCAAGTGTCCAGTCCTCCGTGAGCCACTTGAAATTTCCTTGCCAACTTACTATTAGACTTTTGATCACCAAGTGCCTGGTCAAATTTTGACCCACTTAGACTTTCATACCAAGTATCTGGTTCTTCTTGACTTACTTAAATTTTTCTCTTGCTAACCTTTTCGTTGAACTTTGCGTACCTAACCTCTAATTAGGATTAGTCACTCGGTAGACTTCTCACCCATGTCAATTCTCTAGTTAGGACTTCCCTTTGCATGATTTCATTCAGAACTTTCCACTTCCTAACATCCAGTTAGAGTTTTCTATTATTTAACCTTAGTTAGGACTTTTCGTTGCCTAATCTCTAGTTAGGTCTTTGTCAGCTAAGTATTTGATCCTCCCTTGACCTACTTCACTACTTACTCACATATTGTTAAATATCGAAACTCAGCTCGAGTCAATCCAAGCTTAATCAACTTGGTCAATCATGACTTAAGAATGATTGCACCAACATATAACATATTAAGAGTAATCAGATACTTAAAGAGAGGCCTAGAGTAAGTTAAGAGTGATCGGATGTTTGAGGGGAGACCCAGACTATGAGAGTAATTATGATCCTTCGTTTGGGGGAAGATTGTGGAAAAGATCATGAGTTTAAAAAGATAATAGATATCTTCATTAATATTAGCCATTTTGGGTATAATCTAAAAATAAATCAATAAGAGCTTAACCCAAAATAGACAATACCATATTATTATGGAGATATGTACATTCTTTTAGAAAATTTACTCAATTAAATTAAAGTTACATTTCTACAAATGTATATGTTGGGTTGCAATGGTTGCAATTGTTGTAAATAAAGTTCTATATTGAAAACACATGGAAAGGATAATGGACTTATAAGGGAAAGATATCTCCATTGACATGAGGTCTTTTGAGTAGAGCCTAAAAATAAAAACCATGAGGGATTCTACCTAAAGTGGATAATATCATACAATTATGGAGATAACCAAATTTTTTTGGTAATAATAATTAGCATCAAAGCTTGGACTGCCAGAAGTACTAATCGTCGACTGTGCATAAGAGCTATAGTCTAATCAAGGCATATGGGCTAAATATTAACCTCTAACGAAGGATGTGAGGGCTCCCATGTCTGGATCAAGATGACCAGACACCAAACAAAAAAGTACTAGTTGCAGCTAGGCAAGAAAGACCTAGTAAGTTAGTTAGACTGAGGGGTAAGGAAGTCCTAATAGATTGGGTAGACCGAGAGGCAAGGCTTAGTAGGGTGGTTGAACTGAGGGGCAGGAAAATCCTGGTTGGTCAAGGATCAAATGACATTAAGTGAATATACTTGAGGAGTGACCCTTCATTTGAGAGGTGATTATTTTGTTGCAATGATTGTAAATAAAATCTCATATTAAAAATACATAGAAATGATTATGGATTTATAAGAAAAAGATATCTCCATTTGTGCGACACATTTTGAGTAGAGCTAAAAATATAAAAATTATAAAAATTTAAGTCCAAAATGAATAATATCATACATAATAATAATAATAATAATAAATATCTATTTTTTTTTGATAGTAATACTTTTCATCTATTGCATCTGGATTCAATCTAATATCTGTTCGATCTTACTTTTAAAAGATTATTTTATTGGCCTAGTTCTTCTTATGCCTAACCAATTATTAGACAGTTAAACATATTTTTAAAAAAAATGAATTTCCCTAAAATAACTTTTATTTTCGTATTGAATTCATTAAAAGTTCTTTATCAAGAAATTTCAACTGAAACTGATTTTTAAGAACTTCTAAAACTTTTAAAACCAATTACGGAATTATCAATTAATCTTATAATTATCAATCAATCAAGTGATTAATTGATTTCTCAATTTATTCTATGAAAAATTAATTATCAATTTCTCATCACCCTTTTATAGTTTCACATGAATTTACGTTCACATATATTCAAGTTAGCGCTGGTGTGTTCGTGTCCATGACCATAATTCATATGTAAGCCAATATTTTCTTTTGTTCATAGTAGATCAATCATTCATTACTCAAATAATTATAGATATTAATTTTTCAATCATTTGAGTAATTAATTTATAATAATTTACTCAGTGAAATAATTATCCATCTCCATATTCAATTTATTAATTATGAAAATCAATTTTATAATATCTTCCTCTCTTAAATCTTTTTGTTAGCTATGACCTTCGTAAGGGAAAAGAAGATAAAATTCTTATGAAGAATGTCGCTGAATGTTTTATAGATAGCACGAAAAAAAAAACCACTATCCTACCGCCAGTTGAAGTTAATGGCAAATTTTATTTAACGACAATTGATCTGCATTTAAAATTACAGAAGCGTATCTAACACTTTTAAATTTTCCAAAAGACGTTTTTCATTTTACATCTTGTCAATTAATGTGGTGTTTAATTTCAAAGAATTGCATCATGACTGTAAAATTTTTAAGTAGCCATTTGATGTCCGTTTATTTAACCATAAGTAAGGAAAAAAAATGGAATTAAACAAATTATAAATTGGAGGCGAATGGACGAGAAGGGGTGGCAATTTTTGACCCGACACGAAAACACGACCCGAACCGAACACGAAAAAATCAGGTTAGGGTTGGGTAGTTTCGGGTTCGGGTCGAAATCGGGTCGACCCATTTGACCCAATTAATAAACAGGTCGGGTTCGGGTCAACCTGAAATGACCCGATTACAACCCGCGAACCCGTTTATAAATAATTATAAATTTAAACTAAAATTACAAATTTTAAAAAATTAAAAACCCTAAACATATAGATATGTTATGCTATTGATTGCAATGTTGCTATGCCTTATCATTTATGATATGAATTTTCAATTTGTGTAGATAAATGTTATTTTTAATTTTTAATTAAATATACAAATTTTATTTAATGAATTCAGGTCATATTCGGGTCAAACGGGTCAAACAGGTTAAACGGGTCAAACGGGTCGAACGGGTTAAACGGGTTAAACGGGTCAAACGGATTAAACGGGTTAAACGGGTCAAACGGGTCGGGTTCGGATCGGGTTCGGGTCAAGTGCAAATAAACAGATCAGGTTCAGGTTGAATATTTTGACCCGAAATAATAATCAGGTCGGATTCAGGTTGTCATTTGCCAACCCGCCAACCTGCCAACCCGAACCTGTCAACCCGAACCCGAACCGAATTGCCACCCCTATCACGAGTATGAGGGATATCAATTCAGATAAATCAAATTGAATTAAAAAAAACTTTATAAACATCTCGCTCTAAATCAGATTCGATTTCCGAATATAATCCAAAATCTTTAAACTTGAATCCATTCCCGACCAATCCAAATAATCTGACTAAAAATGATTTCTTTTCAAAAAAATTATGTTCTTTATAATTTTTTATTTTTATCTTAATATTTCATTATTATCCTATTAACATTAATATATATATAAATATCTTAATTTTTAAAATAAAATTTAATTTTAAAAAAAGTTACTAATTCTTAAATTCGGATCAACTCCTAACCTGAAATAAAAAAAAAAAACTTTAACTAAAAAAAACCCCAACCCAAATTCGCCCAATCTAAATCTAATAATTTTTAATATTCTTCCGTTCGATTCAGATTGAATTAATTTTGGTGGTTTTGACTTCATCTGGGTGGAAAGGATTTGAACGGAGCAGGCTAGAGGGAAGCAATAGGGCGGCGCGATGTCGAACAAACTCATCAGCCAGATGGGTCTTCCCTCTTCCCTAGCGAACGTCTTCTCGGCTCGAAACATCTTAACCGCCAAGGCAAATCGATCCGAATCCTCCTCTCTTATTCCTGCTCTAGGATTTCTCATTGTCCTTCCACTCGCAGGACGCCCTCTCACTGCCGGAGTTCGACCTGATGGCGCTTCTGGACGTCGATCGCGACCAGGTCAGGACCGCTGTCGCACGCATAAGCGAAATCGCCTGCCCTCCCTGCCGAACGGTGCATTACAGACCTCGATCGACTACGATTTTTTGTCCTGCTTTCTGCTTCTCTAATTGATGCTTCGGCGCTTCTGCAGGCTCTATCGCTCATGGAGGACCGCGCGCTGACCGGGGGCTACCTCCCTACGCGTCTTCTTGGGCTCGACCGCGCTCTTCGCGGCGGAATTCCGTTTGGTGCTCTCACGGAGTTGGTCGGTCCATCAGGAATTGGCAAGACCCAGGTTTTGAATCTGTTCCGGTTGTTGCATTATGTTTTCTGTTTTACTTTGACGATGAACTGCTACATTTGACATATTGTCTTAAGGTATTGTTATACTTGTTGGGGATGTATGTTTCCGATGATATAAGAAAAAAATTTGGGCACAATAATAGGGCTGTAAACAAGCCGAGCCGAGCCGAGCTTTGGGGTGTTCAAGCTTGTTTGATAAGATAACCGAGCCGAGCCGAGCCGAGCTTAAAATGAACCAAGCTTTTGAAATGAGTGTTCAAGCTTGGCTTGGTTTATTTTTTATGAGCTTGAGCTTGTTTGAAGCTTGGCTTGAGCTTAGTTCATTTAGATGTTATCAAGCTCTCAATTCAAGCTTGGGTTGAGCTTGGTTCGAGCTTGGCTTGAGCTTGGTTTGAGCTTGGTTCGTTTAGATGTTATCAAGCTCTCAATTCAAGCTTGGGTTGAGCTTGGTTCGAGCTTGGCTTGAGCTTGGTTCGAGCTTGGCTTGAGCTTGGTTTGAGCTTGATTCGTTTAGATGTTATCAAGCTCTCAATTCAAGCTTGTTTGATTGTTTGAAACTTTAATTGTTTGATTGGTTATTAAGATTGATAATTTAAATTTATTTATTTATTTTATTTTATTTTATTTTATTGTTTATTTAGCATATTGAAAAGAATTTATTAATAAATATTGTTCGTGAACATTGTTCACGAACGTTGTTCACGAACATTGTTCACAAACGTTGTTCACGAACGTTAACGAGCTGAACACATATGTGTTCAAGCTTGTTTGTTTAGCTTAACGAGCTGTTCAAGCTTGTTTGTTTAATTAATCTAATATATATTGAACGAACATAAACAAGCTCTTACCAAGCCGAACACCAAGCTTGTTCACGAACGCTTGGTTCATTTACAGCCCTAGGCACAAACAAAGAAGCTAAACTCTCGTTCTCCAATACATCCATGATAATCTTATGGTTAGGTCTGCTCGATCTATAGTTGAGTATTTGGTTAAGCTGGGATAAAATTGTGAAAAAAATTATAAATAACTTGCAATGATAAATGCTAATGCGTGCACCAACTATTTCATAGTATTTAACTAATGCTTTTTATTTAGTTTAAATAGCACATCGGCATGAATGAAATATTAATGTAAAAGAAAGTCTAGACTAAGATTATCACTAACCTTCAAACTTGGATTTATTCTAGTACTAACCCACTGTTAAATGCCAATTATGTGTCATGGTCTCGCAAAGTAGTCATATCAAATTGTACGCTTATATTTGGCATTTAAAATAGTTTAGGGTTTGCAAATGAGATAATATCTTTAAATAATGTCAAAATAAAAAAAGCAACTTTAAAAGCAAAAGTTATTCACCAACATCTCATGGCATTGTAGGTTTGACTTTTGACAAAAATGGTTTTTACATTGAAGGTTTGGATAGCAGACCGAATGATGTTTTGTGATAAGCAACAATTTTTAATCAACATAGTACTAATAAAGTTGATTATTTTTGTTTTTTTATGACAACAGCTATCATGATTTAATTATTCTTGAGTGCATGGTGCTCAGTCTAAGATCTTTTATCCTTGATGTATTACATAGTTTTTCAACGTTGAGCAACATTCCATGAGCTTCTGAGAAAGAGTGAGCAAAAGTGCATAGGCGAAACAAACAGTTTGTGAAGTCAATTTATTAATGCTCAGTCGACAACCATAGATGACAATTGTTAAATAAGATAATCAATAGATTAATAAAAGAAGAAAGACTTCTGACAGTTTTTCTTGACTTGAGGAGAAGCTCGTGACACCATTTTGGCACATTGACATACAATATAATATATGTCAATTTGCCGAAAGAAAGACATGTTAGAATGTACCATCACCACCAGTGTCATAACAATAGGGATTGTAACCAATAATTTTTCACATGGGTTACTAAGGATATGGATTTAGCTAGTTTTAAGCTGAGTAGAACTCAGAGTACATATATGAAGTATAACTTTATGTGATGTGCATATTTGTCACACGAACAATTAAGATCAAGAATAAGTAATTATATTTAATTATATTTGGTTTTTATTATTATTTGGATTTTTATAATTAATATTAACATTGAATAGGTTCATGTTGACTAATTTATTCAAATAGTTCGTCTTCTCTCTAAGACTATAGCAATTTTCATATGAGTTTCAAATAGTTGCCAATTTACAATGACTGGTTCACTATTTCATATTGCCAATGAAAGGATACTGATATCTATAAGCAAATCTATCATTCTTTTCATAATAGTTGGCTGTATAGATTTGCTGCTAGCTTGTATGCATCAGCCAAGACTTGTAATATCCATTCCATTCAGCAGTCTATCATGCTTACAATAAGAACTTTGATCCAAGTATCAGATGCATTCCTTGGAACATTGCAAAGTATTGTTTCAAATAATTATTTTACTATGTTTTGTTTCTTTTCCTTAGAATTAAATGTTAAAAGTATGATCGTATTGAATTGACAATGTTCTTCTTGTTCTCAATGCAGTTTTGCTTAAAGCTGGCTCTGTTGGCAGCCTTGCCATCTAGCTATGGAGGATTAAATGGCCGAGTAATTTATATGGATACTGAATCTAAATTTCATTCTACCAGGTATTGCATTTGACTCTGAATTATGTAAAAAATTTCCACAAGTATCCTTATCATCTGATTTGAACACTATGACAGGTTGATAGAAATTGGTAGAAGTAGTTTTCCTCACATATTTAATTCAGAGGGAATGGCTCAAGAGGTCTATTTATAGTTGTTTTTTCTTGAATGTTCTTTGTCATTCATACTACCTGGTGTTACTTTGTACCCCTTCTTGCAAAATCATTTAGCAAATACCATCCAATTATAGGAATATGATGAAAATCAGCTGAAAAAATATGTTGCAAATTTTTTTTTGGCAAGATTTATTTGTCGAATAGGACATCAATCTAATTATGGCAGATAAGTGTATTAACAGGTGATTGATGGGTTCAACTTTTTTTCCTGTTTTAATTTTGCAGATGGCTGGAAGGATCATAGTTTTGCGACCTGCATCATTAGATGAATTGACTGAGAGGTATGTGCAAATGCTTTGTATGTTGGAGGGAATTTCCCTTAGTCATTTGATATATCATAAAGGAAATGACAAATGGGCATTGCTGATTCTTATCTATTTTAGTGTTCTGTATGATGAACTACTAACAGTAGTTGTAGTTAATTTATATGTTGCAGTTTGCAACAGATTCAGCTGATTATTCTCCAACATGATGTAAAGTTGTTGATTGTTGATAGCATGGCTGCAATTCTTGTGGGGTGATGTCCTTTCTTTTACAGTTTCGTAGGCTCATTATGACTACATAATGTGTGAATATCAATGATTAATACTATTATTTTTGACTTAATGTAATTATAGAAAAATTTTATGATCTACAATTAATCCAATGTTGAGCATTGTTTTACTTTAACTGCAAAGTTATTAGCTCTCCTTGCCTTTCCTAAACTTATCCATGTGAGATAAACTTAGATTGGTTGTAAGGGGCTTCAATTTTGTTAATCTTATTTGAAAAACAACCAGTGTCCATTGTCATTAACAAGAATGATATGCATCAATTTTACACCCAGCTTGTTCTTGATGTATGCTAATGATATGGAAATACTTATCATATATACCATGTTTTATTAAAATTATATATTTATGTTAACAAAAGCTGGTGCTTAGAAAAAAGAACTTTCTTATGGACTAGAAATTTGGTATTCTGGGCTAAGTAGACAGCACTATCACACTTCACGGCATCTATCACCCATGGTTATGCACAATTAGAATATTCTATCATTATGCTCATTATTGATATCTCCTTTAGACTAATTATGTGAATGTATCTTTTGTTGATAATAATAAACAACAATCAATTATTTTGTCTATACTAATTTGTTGAAAACTTTCTTACAAAGTTTTTTTTTTTCTTCTTTGAGATGAATGGAGAGTGAACCTACCCCATATTTAATCAAGATATCAAATATGTACAAAAGATATTTGTGTTCTCAAGTAGGAGAACCAGATAAAATGTAAACAAAATTACAAAACAGATCATGAATAAGACCCATGTTTGATTGTTCTAGTTGGCTGCTAAATCAAAATCATTAGGTGAATGAAATGAGAAATGACAGAGTCGACAGTTGTGTTCCTTCCAAAAGTAACCTAGTAAAAAATGGTTTCTCAATCTTGTTTTCTTGTTTGTATTTGGGTGACAAGAAGCATCAAATAGTGCAAATTCCAATGTAAGAGGGAGGTTATCTTTTAGCCAAATATGGATTATGGGTTTATGTTAGGTAACATAAGGTCATGCAAACACTTCTTGATAGTTTGAGCTATTCACACATGACAAATATGTCTTAAAGTTGTCCTTTTGAATTTGGCAATTGTTAACTTCATGTACGGCTTGCATAGAGAGAATGAAAGGAGCACAACTGGACAGAAGCAACATTCATGCCATTTGCCACTTTCATTTCTCAAGTAAAGATTTTTCCTGCCATTGTCAAGGCTTTAACATTTCAAGTCCCAACCTTTAGTGTCGAGTTTCAAAGTTTGCCATCTATGGGATAAACCCTTCTAAATGTATATAGGTCCCTTGCTGAATTTTCACAAATTCCTATTGTGGTGACAAACCAGGTGCGGAGTCAGAATAATTATGAAGTTGTTCACTATCCATTCCAAGGTTAGATGGATGTGTGTGTCTATGGGAGGTTATCTTTTGGTTGGTTGTTAACTCACTTAAATCGCTAAATCTTATGTTAACTATTCTACAGGTAATACGGATAGGACAAGCTGCATGCTTGAAAAGCTAGAGTCTCACTTAATTGCTTCTTTAGGGATCCAATGGGCTCATGCTGTAACCATCCGTCTCATATTTGAGGCTCACTCTGGTCAGTATACTCCTCAGATTTTAGTTTAGAATCAATTATTTTCAGAATTTCCCTATGCTTCATTAAACCAAAATACACTAAAATGGGCAAAATTGTTTCAGATTTGTGTTGGAAAGACTAACTTATTGATGATCTGCTTAACAACATCAGTCATATCACTTTCTGATATGAATTTTCTTCTGAGCTGAAAGTCTTGTGACAATGTGTTTCAACTATCAGACATCTTAAAGAAAAGTCTAAACATATTGAATTGTTACTCTACAAGATGCTTAGGAAAATGATAAACTATCCATTTCTCAACATTTCCCTCTTTCTTCCTCTCTCTACTTCAGGACGATGAGTCCAACACCCAAGATGTGCTTTGCAATCTCAGCTGCTCAAATCATGCCACTAAACTATGGAGAAGATAGTGATTCTTCTCCTATTTTTTTTTTTTTTTTGGATGAAGGTAAATTGTATTAATTAGTCAAGGTCTTACATTGTAACCACTCAAAAATCGAAAAACATGGGTTTGGAGCTTCCTAAGTGTCCTCTCGACATTTGGTACATGTCCCTCATATTGACATCTATTGCGGACATGCCAAATTAAATACACCATGCAAGACATCCCTAAGTGGCGAGCTTTAGTTAGCATTCTATCACTGTGGTAGTATCGGTGGAAGATTTCCGTCAATGTCATGGCTGATTTGGAGCCAATTTCTGCCCATAGCTCCTTACTGATGGAACAGCTGAAGAAAAGGTGATTCATAGTTTTATCTGCCTGTTGGCAAAGTGGGCTGGTTTTGCAAGTCTCGAATGATATGTTGTCCTTTGTGCGTATCCGCCTGTTTGCAAGGAGCCAAACTGTGAATGGGTGCTTCGGCATGAGGTAAGGCTTCCACACCACTAAAGCCCACTCTTTTTTGTCACTCTTGGGCTTGAAGTAGTCATAAGCAGCAGCTGAACCACGCCGCAACTCACCGTCAAACCAAGAGGACATAACTGCCGCCCCTTGATGTGCATTGCCGGCCTGGAGTTGTATCTTGACCCTGATTTGTAAGAGGCATTTGATGAGGGGAGAATCTGATCTCTTGGTTTGCCACTCCCATAAGTCAACTTGTCGGAGGTATCAGTGATGAACCCAGCACATCCAAAGCGAGTCTTTCATCCGTTGGATGTTCCACAGCGATTTGGACAGCAATGCAGAATTCTAGGCTCTTAAGTCACGAAGTCCGTAGCCTCCTTCCTTTGCCAAGTACATGGTGACCCAATAGATGGGTGGGTGCTTGGTGGACCATACAAAAGACCAACATAGTGTATATATCTTGTCTATCATTGCACAAGGGATCGGCAAGATTGAAAGCCAAAAGCACTTGATACCTTGGAGGACTGACTTCACCAATTTGAGTTTGCCGGTGTAGGATAGCGTTTGTTTTGGCCATGAGGCTAGTTTCCTCACAATCACTTCAGTCAAGGACCCATGGTTACTGGTCCTTAGCTTCTCCTATGCAAGAGGGATGCCGAGGTAGCAAAATGGGAAGGAGCCATGTTGGAATCCAGTAATTTCCAGCAATCTGTCCGCTGTTCTATCATTGACTTCAGCAAGGAGAAAGCTGGACTTGGAGAGGTTTGGGTGAAACCCAACCATGTCTCCAAAGTCCTTAAGGAAGCCCGCTATCAAGGCAATGATGTCTTCATCTACTCAGGTGAAGAGAAGGAGGTCATCTATATAAGCTAAGTGTGTGATGTTTGTTCTAGCACACATCGGGTGGAAGTTGAAAGTTGGCTGCATTGACGTAGCCTTAAGCATCCATGAGAATACCTCTAAGCACAATCCAAATAGAAAGGGAGATAGTGGGTCCCCTTGTCAGAGGCCTCTTCTCCCTTTGAAGAATCTATACATAGCGCCATTGAGTGAAACCGAGTAGGTGACGGTGGTAACACATTCAAAAATCTAGGAGATGTACTGCTGTGGGAATCCGAAGCATTGAAGGACAACCATCAAAAAGGACCGAGTCAAATGCCTTTTAGAGGTCGACTTTGAGCACACAACTTGAAGATATCCTTTTCCTTGCATATTTCCGCAGTAGCTCTTGTGCTAGGTGGATGTTTTCTACGATTGAGCGGTCTTCAACAAACGTCGCTTGAGCTAGGTTGAGGAGATTGCTAGTGGCTGATTGTAGTCGAGATGCCAAGAATTTGGAGATGATTTTATACACCACGGTGCAACACGATATCGGCCTGTAGTTTGCAACAAATGTGGCATGCTCGATTTTGGGAACTATGACTAGTAGTGTGTGATTCCATTGCTTGAGGAGGTGACTTGAGGTAAAAAATTCCTTGACTGCCTCATACATGTCTGAGCTCACTGTTTGCCAATCTTCTTTGAAAAATTTGGAGGCATATCCCTTTGGTCCTGGGGCATGCTCATTGCCGATGTCAAACAACGTTGTTCGTATCTCTTCATTGGTGATTCGAGTTGTGAGGAGCTATTGTTGTTGCATTGTTAGTGTTAGCCCAAATATGTTAGCTCCCCTTTCTAGCGGCGAACAAGTTGTGAAGTGGGAGACAAATTCATTAGCCACCTCTTGCAAGCACGTCATTTGTTCACCGGAAGCTTTGGTAATATGGCCACTATAGTATTGTGTTTGTTGTTTCGTTTGGCCAGATCATCAGATATTTACAATTTGCTCGTTGTTGATAAAAGGATCTTTCCACCTCCGACAACCTACTAGCTGTGGCCTGCAAGTGCATATAGTTATCGAGCTTGGGTTCGCTCGATAGTATCCATTGTTGGGCGACATCTAACTTAGTAGCTCGTTGTGCTTTATGGGAGATGTTTGAAAATGTTGCTTGTTTAGCACCGTAGCGACGGTGTGAGTCGAGTTAGCTTCTGTTTGAGCCGGAATTGAGCATTTTTGGTCGCTCTTCCCAAGAGTTAATGAGCAGTCCTTGAAAGTCTTCATGCAACACCCACATATTATGAAACTTGAAAGACCTTGTTGGTGCATAGAGCAGATAGTCAAACCTAAGTTTTGACAAAGGTTCAAAGTTAAGTTTCATTGTGATCTAACAAGGTTGACTAAGTGTGCAAGTACTTCAACTAGAAAGTCCTAGTAGGTCAAGTTGACTAGATATTAGGCAAGGTAAAAGTGTGGACACTAGGCAAAGGGAAACCCCTAGTTGCGGCTAGGTAAGGAAGTCCTGATCTTTGGGAATGGGCAAAAAGGTCTTGCTCGAGTGAATTGAGCAGAAGACTTGGTAGATCAAGAACGTTAGACAAAAGTTTTAGGAGTTGAGGACACTAGGCGGGAAGCTCGTGTTAGAATGTATACTAAAAGCCTAGCTTTTGGTATAAAACATTTATCTAGAAATAAGAATCACATTGGTCAAATGTCTACATTTGTGATAAATGTAGTTGTTCAATTAATTTATATTGTAGATAACATGGTGTGTGGTGTCACACACAGAAGATCATGTTATCAGTACCTTATAAATTATAAACAGTAGCTCACGATCATGATGGAAAGGAACAAACCATTGGAAGGTCGTAGTGTAATTAGGTGTTAGTTTATCTTAACTATATAATTACACTAGTACACTAAGAGTGTATTGAGTAGGACCATTAGAGGTCGTTTCTTTTATACTGACTTTATAAAGGAACAAAGACCTCAGTTATTATGGAAGTGTGTGCTCTTAATCCTAATATAATAACAAGCACATATATTTGATATTTATTTCTTTAATTTATCAATGGGTGAGATTTAGTTCGATGAATCAATAAGCCCGATAAGTTGGGAAATGATATCACTTATAGTGTGTTGTTGATTATAGAAGGAAGCGTGTCCTAGTAATCTAGGTTGAGAATGTCCCCAAGAGGAGCTCATAAGGATTGTCATGTTAAACCCTGCAGGTGGACTTAGTCCGACATGACGATGAAGTTGAGTGGTACTACTCTTGGAGCTAGATATTAATTAAGTGAGTTGTCAGTAACTTACTTAATTAGTGGACATTTGTTATCTTAAATACAGGAAGACTAACACACTCATAATAAGAAGGAGCTCAAAATGTAATTTGGGATTGGTGCGGTAGTTCAATAATAGTTCTTTAGTGGAATGAATTATTATTGATGAAATTAAGTTGTGTGTTCGGGGCGAACACGGGATGCTTAATTTCATCGGGAGACCAAAACCAATTCCTCCTCTCGGTCCCTATCGTAGCCTCTAGTATATAGAGATTTATACCCACCGCATACCCACCTTCTTACCCATCCAATGGGGCCGACCAAGCTAGCTTGGAACCCAAGCTAGGGTCGGCCAAGACCAAGTGGATGAGTCATGTAGGTGGCCGGCCAAAGCTTTGGTCCCAAGCTTAGGTGGTCGGCCACTAGAATATTAAAAAGGATTTTTATTAAAATTATTTCTTATATGGATATCATGATTTTAAAAGAGAGTTTAAAAATTAAAAATTTCCTTTTATAACTTTCTACAAAAGATTAAGAGAAGAGATTAATCTCTTTCCTTATTTGTAGTTTAAAAGGATGGTTTTAATTTTTGGTTAAAACTTTCCTTATTTGTAAATCATCTACATGTTTAAAAGAGAGTTTAAAATTTGAAATCTTTCTTTATTTGTTGTTTAAAGGAGGATTTTAAATTTTAAGAAAACTTTCCTTTTTAACCATGTTCATGATTTAAAAGAGAGTTTAAAATTAAATATTCTCTTTTATAAGTTTCTACAAAAGATTAAGAAAAGATTTGATATCTTTCCTTATTTGTAGATTAAAAGAGATTTTAATTTTTAGAGATAACTTTCTTTTTATCCACATGTTAAAAGAAATATTTTAATTTATTAAATTTCCTTTTTATAAACCAATCATGAAGGGATAAAAATTATTGGAGAAATTCTATAAATTTCCGGAAGCAAATAAGGAAGTTTTAATTGGTGTTTAAAATTTTATTTGCTTGGAAGTTTATTGTTGTGGCCGGCCAAATAAAATTGAGAAAGAATTTTATTTTTAATTAAATAAAATTTCCTTTTCAATAGCAAAAGAATTAAGGAAGTTTTATTAAAATTTCCTTATTTGCCAAGATCAAGGATTATAAAAGAGGGGGTAGAGGAGGCTTCAAGGCTAACGACTCTATTCTATTTTTCTCCCTCTTTTCTTCCTTGGGTGTGGCCGGCCCTTTGTTTTCTCTCCTCTCCTTTGTGTGGCCGAAACTTTCTCATGGTGGAGATAGCTTTGGTGGCCGGATCTAAGAAGGAGAAGAAGGAGAGAAAAGAAGCCTCTTTTCTAGCATCCCTTGGAGCATGGTGGTGGTGGCCGAACCTCTTCATCCTAGAAGAAAAAGAAGGTGCTTGGTGGTTCTCATCTCGGAAGATCGTTGCCCACACAACGTCCGAGGTTAGAAGAGGAATACGGTAGAAGATCAAGAGGTTTTTCTAAAAGGTATAACTAGTAATTTTTCTTTCCGCATCATGCTAGTTATTTATGGAAATAATACCAAATACAAGAGGCTTACGATTCTAGTGTTTCGAATATGTTTTTCGA
Organism: Zingiber officinale; assembly: GCF_018446385.1. Classification (NCBI taxonomy): domain Eukaryota; kingdom Viridiplantae; phylum Streptophyta; class Magnoliopsida; order Zingiberales; family Zingiberaceae; genus Zingiber; species Zingiber officinale. The sequence continues at coordinate 49,012,801 of NC_055990.1, forward strand.
AGTTGTGTTCTTTTGTTTTATTTTTCCTTGTGATTTGATTGTTCTTTTCGGTTAACCTAAAGTTATTTTAGGAAATTAAATATTAGATTTCTATAAAAGGTTTTGTCTAGTCGGTGGTGGTTGCTCCCATATCCAAGAAGGCCATGTGCCTCGCCACGTCAGTACTGGGAACCAATTATGGAAATTAATATTTAATGGAATTAATAACTTAAGGTGATTTGGGTCGAACGTGTTAAGTTCCGCAGGAGATCCAAGTCAAAACTTAAAAGAACAAATAGATTAAGTTTTGGATCAAACTTGTTAAGTTCCGCAGGTGATCCAAAATTTAATTTAAAAGAACACATGGTAGCTAGGAAAAGGTTCAGACCTTTGTACAAAATTTTTGTACAGTGGAACCTCTAGGTTTTCCGAGTAGCAACCAACAATTGGTATCAGAGCTAGGGTTTTGCCTCTGTGTATTTGGTATTAGTTTAATTATGCACATGTCATACATAATTTAGGCAGGTTAATAGTAGGATGTGCTAACTTTGTGGATGCAGGATCCAACTATTATGGCTTATAGTTATTATGTGTGTGATTGGACCTTGGACATGTCAAGGACATTTTATTGTGTGTGCATGATTGTATTATAAAATACAGCAGTAGCTGTATTTAGTTTTATTAGGATTTTATTTTTGATCTAGATACATGTACATTCCTTTTATGGAATATAGGATCAAAATGTAAAATTCTATTTATGTCGCGGATCGAATCTTGCAAAGCGTGGAACCTTCTAAGGACCAGAGGCGCAGCGGAACTAGGAGCAAGATGGATGCGATAGCTAGACCCGGTGGCAGTAGCCAAATATGGCAGCAGCTTGGGATGACAACACACGGAAGACAACTAGAGATAAAAGCCATAATAGTTGAAAATTAGATTTTCTATTTATTGCTTTTATATTGTGCTGTGTGTGCATGTTAGTTTACATATTTAGTAGGCTAACATAGTTAAAATTCCTCATTTATAAATAACTAAGTGGGAGAGGGATTTTTAAGTAAATCCCATGGTCTCCATTACTGGTTTGTAAGTGATGCAAACAAGCTTGCGCGTTGGCTCTGAGTGCCTTCCTCCATAACGGATGAGCTTGTTTGTGGATCACTAAAACAGACTTCCATTTTTGGATGACTATAAGAAGTTAATTAAGAGCATGTGATCTTCCCCAACGGAAGGGGCATAATCTTATTAATGGACTTAGTGTCAAGTAATGGTATACACTTAGACACATCTAATAGTATCCTCCCCATCGGAGTCACTGCTATTATTTGTGTGACCAAATGATACCAACTATTAATTTTATTTGTCAAAAAGTTAGGTTGACAAGATAATAAAATTAATGGGTTAAAACCCTCCTTTTACAAATGTTGAATTTGTATACGTCCACACTAACGTGGCATGCAAAATTCACGGTGTTTGAGGTGTTGGTGAATTTAAATAATATTGTTTGAGGAATCAATATTTTTTTTTCAAAAGTTTTTGACCAAATATTTGATCAAAGACAGATCAATTATTAATTTTATTCGTTATAAAGTAAAGTTGACGAGATAATAAAATTAATGAATTAAATCTCCTCTTCGATTTTGTATACGTCCACACTATCGTGGCATACAAAATTCATGGGATTTTTAAGGAGTTGATCTTGACCAAATATTTTTGTGATTCTTAGGATTTAAATATTTGTCAATCCCCTAGTAGTCATACTATAGAAAAGGCTTAGTAATCCCAATTGCAATGATTGGAAATAGGACTTGGACATTAAGGTAGACTGTCTTCTTAAAACTAAGAACAACATAGGTGTATTTAATTTATTAGTTGAAACATGTTTAGTGGTGTTATCTACCAGAACCTGGAGTGTAGATACAGATGCCATTAATCATGTCCGCAATTCATTGCAGGGTTCCAGGAAACCCGGCAACTAAATGAAAATTAAAACACCGTCCACATGGGCACTACTGTAAAAATGGTAGCTGTTGCAGTGGGAGATGTTTATCTTTTGATAAGAATAAAACATTGATTTTTGAGTAATTGTCTTTACGCACCAAGTTTAGAAATAACTAGTTTTCAGTTTCTAAACTATTCAAAGAACTTGATATTCTGCCTCTTTTAATAACAAAGTTGTTATTTAGAAAAAGAGGGAAGTTATCTGTTCTGGTACGTTGGTTGGCAATTTATAAATCCAATAACTCTCACGATGCAACAAATGGAAATTAGTAACACATCTTCTAACTTTAAGAGAAAGTAACCTTCGAAAATGAACCAATTATATCTTTGGCTTCTAAGGCTAGGTTATATTAACTTGAGTAAGATTCATTGGTAGCTGATGAACTTTTGGGTTCATTAGTAGTGGAAATCTTTCCAACCTACGAGTCTTACTTGGAAGGAAAAATAACCAAGAAGCTTTTAAGTCTAAGGGGTATGGAGTCAAAGATATGTTGAAATTGGTTCATTCTGATTTGTGTGATCCTATGACTATCCAGAAAAGAGGTAGTATTGAATATTTCGTCTATTTTATATACAACTATTCAAGATACAAATAAATTTACTTAATGTACTGCAAGACTAAGTACTTTGATTAGTTCAAAGAGTACAAGGTTGATGCGGAGAAATGTTAAAGTAAAAGTCACTATGGTAAGATCGTAGTGGCAAGTACCTCTTGGGAGAATTTATGAGTTATTTATCAGAAGTAGGGATTCAATCCCAACTAACTGCACCTGGTACACCCCAACAGAATGGTGTAGAAAAAGGAAGATATAGGACTCTTATGGAAATAAGTAGATTGATGAGTTATTAAGAATATTACCAAAATCATTTTAAGGATATACTCTGGAAACGGGAGTGAATATAGTACCTTCCAAAGTCAGAACTCTCTACTCATATAGAATTGCTGAATAGGCGTAAGCTTATTTCGAAGCATATTCGGATTCGGGTAGTCCAGCACATATGCAGAAGAGAGACAATGATAAGTTGGACAGGAATTCACTTGTTTGTGGGTTATCCTAGTGAAATGAAAGTAGGTTTATAGTCTTAAAAATCATAAGGTCATTGTTAGCATCAATGACCGATTTTTAGAAAAGGACTATGTAATAAACCATGTGCCCATAAGAAAATTTGTTCTTAAGGAAATAATTAAAGGCATGTCTAATCTAGTACCAACTGTACAAGATGAGATACCACAAGGAAACTGCAACACGTATCACAAATGATACACAATTGCAGAAAGTGCCTTGTCGTAGTAGGAGGGTTGTTAGGCAACCTAAAAAGATTCATATTTTGGGAGAGTTTTTGGACTCGATCCCTGGAGGACATGAACCTGATCTCCGGAAATATGACGAAACACTCCAAGATAAAGATGCAACATCTTGGCAAAGAGTAATGAATAAAAGAATTAGAATATATGTATTCTAATAAAATCTGGAAGCTTGTAGAACCACTAAATGGTGTAAAAGCATTTGGGTATAAAAAGGTCTATAATAGGAAAAGAGGGATAGACAGGAAGGTAGAAACTTTCAAAGCAAGGCTAGATGAAAAAGGAAACTTTTTCACTGGTAGTCATGCTTAAGTCTATTCGGTTTCTTTTATCTATTTGGTAAGTGGATGTCAAGAAAGCATTCCTTAATGGAAGTCTTGAAGAAAGCATCCATATAAAGCAACCAAAAGGGTTCATTGCAAAGGGCTAAGAGCATCTTGTGTGCAAACTCAATCAGTCTATGGACTGATACAAAGCTTCAAGGTCTTGGAACATCCAGTTTATCAAAGTAATCCAGACCTATGGATTTATTGAGTAAACGGATAAGTCTTGTGTATACAAAAGATGTGAAGGAAACGTGGTGGTATTTCTTGTACTATACGTAGATAACATTTTTGGTAGTTGGAGACAATATCAAAATATTGTCAGAAGTAAGGGTATGGTTGTCCAAATAATTCGATATAAAGGACTTGGGAGAATGTATATATTTTTGAGATCGAAGTAATAAGGGATCGTAAGAAAAAATATATTTTACTTATCCCAAGCTTGATACATCGGAAAAATCCTTGCTCGTTTTAAGCATACAAAACTCCAAGAAAGGTTTCTTACCTTTTAAGGATGGAGTAACTTTATCTAAAGATATGTCTCTGTAGACATCAAAGGAGATAAAGGAAATAAAGGCAGTTCTTTATACTACGGCTGTTGGAAGCCTAATGTATGCTATGCACGAGATCAGAAATCTGTTTTGCCAAGGGCATAGTTAGCAGATATCAAAGTAACCCTGGACAAGGACAGTGGACTGTAGTAAAGTATATATTGTAGTACCTTAGAGGCACTAGAGATTATATGCTAGCTTAAAAGGCAGTTAATTTAGTCCTTGTGGGTTGCACAGATTTTGACTTCCAATCGGATAGGGACAATAATAAGTCAACCTAGGGGTTTTGTGTTTACTTTAGGAGGTAAAGTCATAACTATGGAAGAGTGATAAGCATAGGTATTTTTCTGGACTTCACCATAGAAGCTTAGTATATGGTAAGCCTCTGAGGTAGCCATAAAAGCTGAATGACTTAATAATCTCAAGATAGACTTAGATATGATTTCTGGTTTGTCCAAAGATTATTACAATTTATTGTAATAATATTGGTGCAGTAGCAAACTCGAAGAAACCATAAGTCTATAAAGGCAAGTAAACACAATAGAGCGCAAGTACTACCCAATACGAGAAATTGTATAACGAGGAGAAGTTGTTGCCGCCTAGATTGCATCAGATGATAACCTAAGGTCCTTAAGGCAAGAGTTTTTTGAAAGGCATGGAAATCAGATGTATGGCAGCAGATATGGCAGCTTAGTCTTTTAGTAAAAGTGGGAGATTATTAGAATGTATACTAAAAGCCTAGCTTTTGGTATAAAACATTTATCTAGAAATAAGAATCACATTGGTCAAATGTCTACATTTGTGATAAATGTAGTTGTTTAATTAATTTATATTGTAGATAACACGGTGTGTGGTGTCACACACAGAAGATCATGTTATCAGTACCTTATAAATTATAAACAGTAGCTCACGATCATGATGGAAAGGAACAAACCATTGGAAGGTCGTAGTGTAATTAGGTGTTAGTTTATCTTAACTATATAATTACACTAGTACACTAAGAGTGTATTGAGTAGGACCATTAGAGGTCGTTTCTTTTATACTGACTTTATAAAGGAACAAAGACCTCAGTTATTATGGAAGTGTGTGCTCTTAATCCTAATATAATAACAAGCACATATATTTGATATTTATTTCTTTAATTTATCAATGGGTGAGATTTAGTTCGATGAATTAATAAGCCCGATAAGTTGGGAAATGATATCACTTATAGTGTGTGTTGTTGATTATAGAAGGAAACTGTGTCATAGTAATCTAGGTTGAGAATGTCCCCAAGAGGAGCTCATAAGGATTGTCATGTTAAACCCTGCAGGTGGACTTAGTCCGACATGACGATGAAGTTGAGTGGTACTACTCTTGGAGCTAGATATTAATTAAGTGAGTTGTCAGTAACTTACTTAATTAGTGGACATTTGTTATCTTAAATACAGGGAGACTAACACACTCATAATAAGGAGCCCAAAATGTAATTTGGGATTGGTGCGGTAGTTCAATAATAGTTCTTTAGTGGAATGAATTATTATTGATGAAATTAAGTTGTGTGTTTTGGGCGAACACGGGATGCTTAATTTCATCGGGAGACCAAAACCAATTCCTCCTCTCGGTCCCTATCGTAGCCTCTAGTATATAGAGATTTATACCCACCGCATACCCACCTTCATCCAATGGGGCGGGCCAAGCTAGCTTGGAACCCAAGCTAGGCCGCCAAGACCAAGTGGATGAGTCATGGTGGTGGCCAAAGCTTGGGTCCCAAGCTTGGGTGGACCACTAGAATATTAAAAGGATTTTATTAAAATTATTTCTTATGTGGATATTATGATTTTAAAGAGAGTTTAAAATTAAAATTTCCTTTTATAACTTTCTACAAAAGATTAAGAGAAGAGATTAATCTCTTTCCTTATTTGTAGTTTAAAAGGATGGTTTTAATTTTTAGTTAAAACTTTCCTTATTTGTAAATCATCTACATGTTTAAAAGAGAGTTTAAAATTTGAAATCTTTCCTTATTTGTTATTTAAAGGAGGATTTTAAATTTTAAGAAAACTTTCCTTTTTAACCATGTTCATGATTTAAAAGAGAGTTTAAAATTAAATATTCTCTTTTATAAGTTTCTCCAAAAGATTAAGAAAAGATTTGATATCTTTCTTTATTTGTAGATTAAAAGAGATTTTAATTTTTAGAGATAACTTTCTTTTTATCCACATGTTAAAAGAAATATTTTAATTTATTAAATTTCCTTTTTATAAACCAATCATGAAGGGATAAAAATTATTGGAGAAATTTTATAAATTTCCGGAAGCAAATAAGGAAGTTTTAATTGGTGTTTAAAATTTTATTTGCTTGGAAGTTTATTATTGTGGCCGGCCAAATAAAATTGAGAAAGAATTTTATTTTTTATTAAATAAATTTTCCTTTTCAATGGCAAAAGAATTAAGGAAGTTTTTATTAAAATTTCCTTATTTGCCAAGATCAAGGATTATAAAAGAGGGGGTAGAGGAGGCTTCAAGGCTAACGACTTTATTCTATTTTTCTCCCTCTTTTCTTCCTTAGGTGTGGCCGGCCTTTTGTTTTCTCTCCTCTCCTTTGTGTGGCCGAAACTTTCTCATGGTGGAGATAGCTTTGGTGGCCGGATCTAAGAAGGAGAAGAAGGAGAGAAAAGAAGCCTCTTTTCTAGCATCCCTTGGAGCATGGTGGTGGTGGCCGAACCTCTTCATCCTAGAAGAAGAAGAAGGTGCTTGGTGGTTCTCATCTCGGAAGATCGTTGCCCACACAACATCCGAGGTTAGAAGAGGAATACGGTAGAAGATCAAGAGGTTTTTCTAAAAGGTATAACTAGTAATTTTTCTTTCCGCATCATGCTAGTTATTTATGGAAATAATACCAAATACAAGAGGTTTACGATTCTAGTGTTTCGAATATGTTTTTCGAAGTTGTGTTCTTTTGTTTTATTTTTCCTTGTAATTTGATTGTTCTTTTCGGTTAACCTAAAGTTATTTTAGGAAATTAAATATTAGATTTCTATAAAAGGTTTTGTCTAGTCGGTGGTGGTTGCTCCCATATCCAAGAAGGCCATGTGCCTCGCCACGTCAGTACTGGGAACCAATTATGGAAATTAATATTTAATGGAATTAATAACTTAAGGTGATTTGGGTCGAACGTGTTAAGTTCCGCAGGAGATCCAAGTTAAAACCTAAAAGAACAAATAGATTAAGTTTTGGATCAAACGTGTTAAGTTCCGCAGGCGATCCAAAATTTAATTTAAAAGAACACATGGTAGCTAGGAAAAGGTTCAGACCTTTGTACAAAATTTTTATACAGTGGAACCTCTAGGTTTTCCGAGTAGCAACCAACAGCTTGCGGGGTCGAGGACACTAGATAGAAGTTTAGACGAATTGAAGATTAGACGTCTAGCAGGAAGGGCGAAGGTCAAGATTAGATATTGAGCAAAAGCCCAAATAGATCTGGAGGACCGGATGTTTGGTAAGTCAGGTAAATCCTCCTGAGAGGAGTAGGTGAGAACGCGTTCTCTTGAAGTGAACAGTATACGTTGGTCTGACCTAGATTTCAGCGAAATTCAAAAGTCAAGATCGGACAGTTCCGAGACGGTCAAGATGTATTATCTTTATTATGCTTGTGTACTAACTCTGTGATGCAGGCAGACAAAGCTAGTGACCTGGAAAAGTACGCTGGAAGATTCTAGGCGCGTGGATATGTTCCAAGCAACCATCCCTGGTCTGGATGGACTCGAACCCTAGCCATGTGTGCAACTGAGTTGGCACGCTCCGATTGGCCTGCGCACGTAAGCTTTCAGGCACTCGGGAGGGATCCAGACCCCTGGGAAGGGATATAGGTGACTCAAATAGAGTTTCGCTCTAACTTAGCGACGAAAGTAGATCAGATAGTCCTCGGTGGAGGCGCCTGGAGTTGGTCCAGCGCATGGAATAGGCTATAAAAAAAGCTTTCGATCAAGAGCTCAGCACAACATTCTTCTACACTGAATGACTCTCACGTTGCTCCGAAACTCCACTACAATGCCGAAATACTGTTTTGACAACTACGATCAAGTCTACACTTCATTCTTGTTGTCGGTATCTTTAATTTCTATGCTTAATATTCATATTCAATTCTTTGTACTTAATTGAATCTTTAGTGGATTTTTCAATGAAAGCGATCAACGATCGTGAGTCTTGGACTAGCAGCACAGGTTGTGAACCAAGTAAAAACAAAATTTGTTAGCATTATGCTTATTTATCTTATTCTTTATTTCCACAAAAAACTATGAAAAAACGACACACGCTATCCCCCCCCCCCCCTCTCTCTAGCACTCATCTTCGATCTTACAGACCTTTGTTTATGTTGCAAACCTTGAAGCATCGTGGGCACATAGCATGAGTGGTCAGAGAGGCAGTCCGGTGGTAAGAATTCTACAAAACTGTGGAAGTCTTCAAGTAGCAATTGTGTGTTAATCAATACACGATCCAACTTGCTCTAGACAATACCATTTGTTCATGTTAAACGACATCCCATTGACTGTCGCTGAATTGTTACTTCAAAGTTCTGAATTTCATAGTGTCACCGGCTTGCCTCCTTTATCCTGGGTCGATAGCAAGTCATTGAAATCACCGAGCGCCATCTATGGTTCGCCGATTGAATCTCCTAGCTCAATTAGGGATTGACACAGCGGCCTTTAGGCCACGATGCTATGAAGTCCATACACAAAAGTCACCAACCGTGATTTTACAGTGTGTTTGGCAATGTAAGAGCTGTGCCTCAGCTCGTAGGATGTTCAAATCAACTAGATGTGGGTTCCAAAGCACCAAATGCGACCACGATTAGAGAATTGAAAGTTATGGTCAATTTTCATACCTGAAAACTATCGTGGGAGGGTAGCATTGACATCCTTTTTTGATAATTTGGTTTTCAATATTCCCAAAATTGTTATTCGTCGCTGATGAAGGTGATGCTAGGCCCCCTTCTGTTTTAGGGTCTTATGGAAGCCCCTTATGTTTCAACTTGCGATCTTCATGTTGCAGCGTGGACACTACGTCCATCCTCACCGTCCTGTTGGGACAGTCCCATTCCGATCACGTGCACAGGTTGATGTAGAGTTGGAATCTATCGCAGCAGAGGTCTCTGCACCACTACTTTCCGTGTTGGTGTTGGATGTTGATGCTTGAACCAGTGCACATTTTGATGAAGAGGGGGCTTCGTGTGTCTACTGAGCAGTCACAGCTTCATGGCCACTATGGGTTTTCTGATCCATTGAACTTGGCAAGTCGATAGCTGTAGTTGTGCTCGCTGATTTGCCCAAGTCGTTGTCTGTGCTCGCTTGTTTTGCACCGTTGTTCTCCATCTCATGGGGTTGTGGTGCAATTGGGGTTCCTCCTTGAGCATACAGGCTCCAGGGCAGTGCTCTCTTGAAGTTGTTCAACCTAGTCGGGCAATGCATTAGGGCATTAAGCGCGGAAGGCTGCAGTGGTTGCTTCTGTTGGGTGGGTCCAATAGTGTACCTTTGTCCACTTGAGAGTGACCGCTTGTTCGGCAATTGCAATTGAGGGTGTGGATCTTGTGTTGGCTCGGGGCAAGCCTCCTCCTTGTTTGTTGCTCGACAATTCTCCTTGGTGTGCCCGATCCTGTGACAACTTTGACAAAACTCAGGCGTTGTTTCATACTCTACTTGGAGGTTGATTTGGGCTCCTGTTAGCAATGAGATTGACACTGTTTGCATTTGTTCTCCCTCCATATCCACTTCAATCAGCATCCGAGCATAGGTGAGTCATTCCTTGGTGTGCGTGAGCTTGTCGGTGTGAAATGACCTGCCTATTTTAGAGCCAAGCAAATTGAGTACGCGCTTTGTCCAGTAATCCACTGGTACGGATGAAATGATGGTCTTCCTCGAAGAGAAAACAGCGGGGCATTACCTTCAAGAAGAATGTGCTACCATAAATAAAATGAGGACCACCTCCAAGCACTCGATCTTGATCCGATGTTGTACCAAATTGTAAAACTGTCCATCCACTTTTGTGCATATAGAAACGATATGAAGTCCTCCATCGCTTGACAACTGCCATCATGTCGTCTCGTCCAGGGTTGCACCCCATGAAGCATCCAACTAGACAGAATCCTATCAAGTCTTCCACCACGTCGATGTCATCATAGCCTATTTTGAGCATCTTTCCTTGTCATTCCAACGGAGTTAAGCGCATTGCTGTACTCGTTCTCCAATTGTCATGGAATAAGCTGTCCCAAGTCCTCGAAGGCCCCTTGCTTGGTCGATTGTGTTCTCCCCTATCAATTGGCTCAGCAAGTTGCTTCGGTTCGCTGTGTAGGATATCTTCTAGGTTTATTTGTGCCAGTGGGTAAGGTAGGATTAAAGGCGTGCCCGAGGCGTCAAGCGCACAAGGCGTTGGGAAAAACGCCTTCTCCCACGCGAGGCGGGCGTTGTTCGTCAGGCGTGCGCCTGGGCGCGCCTCAACGAAGGTGCGATCGAAGCGCATCGCGCAATCGTTCACGTTCACGATTTCCAGATTTGTAACCAAAAAAACATTTCAAACATAATTTGGTTTGGAATTAGGGCACGAAGAAGAAAAGGATAAAAGGGAAGAACAAGAAGAAACCTGAATTTGAAGAAGAGTCGCCCAGGTATTTCCTTCGCCGTCGTCGTCGCTGCTGCTGAGTCGCGTTGTTGTCCAGGTATGTGTTTTTTCCATCTTTTTTTTTGTTTTTCTATTCTTTACTTCATCTTCTTCTTCTCTTCTTCTTCTTTTGTAATCTTCTTCTTCGCTTCTTCGCTTCTTCGCTTCTTCGCTCCTTCGCTTCTTCTCTTCTTTTTCTGTTATTTCTTTTCTTCTTCTTCTTCGTTTTCATTGTTAAATATTTCAACGTTTTTTCATCACCTTCGTTTTCTTCTCTCTGTTATATCTTCTTCCTCTATTTTCTTTTTTTTCCCCTTCTTGTTGACAGTAAAACTGCTGCTGCTGTCCCATTTTTTTCCTATTTTTCTTTTTGTTTTTTGTTTCCTATTGTTGGTACTGTAAAAAACTGCTATCCAGTTTTTTATTTTGTTGTTGGTCCTTTTTTTTTCTTTTTTTCCCCTGTTTTTCTTTTTTTTCCTATTTTTCTATTGCTGGTACCAGTGGTATAGTACTTTTCTATTATTGTTGGTGCTAGGTACAATACCTTTCTATTGCCTTGTGATAGCTGGTCTGGTTGAGAACTTGCAGTTGCCTTGTGATTGTGAGGTATGGCTACGATTGATGACTTTGACCATTGATGTTACACAAGTGAAAGTGAATATGAGTTCTTGGAAGTTCAACAAGGAAAAATATTCTCTTATGTTTTTGACAAGTGCAAGGCAAGCTCAAGATGGTTTTGCAAAAATGAATGCATGTATGGATTGGATTCTTGAAAATAAAAAAAAAAGCATAACTATGGTCTTATCTTAGGATTTTGACAATTGAACCATCAATTTTTTGTTGTTGTTGTAAATGCAACTTGATACCATACATTAATAATATTATAGAAAGAAAAGCATATGTGAGCTTTTATAGTCTTGAGTAGAAATATGATTCCATCTTATGTTTTTAACACGTATAAGGCCATCATATGTCTTTGCAAAAACAGTTTGATGACTAAAAATGAGTCATTTTGACAATTTTTAAATTTTTTTTTATAAAGGCACACCTTCCTAGGTGTCTAGGCCTTGTTTGGTTGGGAATTTGTATAAAACTTTTTGTTGTTTATGGGAAAAAAAAATTTGAAAGATGAGAAGGGTACATATTTAAAATTACTTTTTAAAACATGCATGAATTTATTAGAGATGAATGATGTGATAACTATTTTTTTTTATTTAAATTTCCGATGACTTTTTTGAAATAGAAATTTTTCACAAACTACACAAGACCAAATATTTTATATTATTTTTTCTTGAAAAGAACCATGACCGAGTAAAATGACCATAAGGTATTTTCGAAAAAAAACTTGGCTGTCTTTTTTAACCATCTTAACTCAAAAATATTTTTTCTTTGTAGAGACTTATGAATCCAATGGTACTTTTTTTTTTATTTTGCATGTTAGAAAAAAAATAGATTTAATTCAATGAAGCTAGGCGTATTTTGGAAATGAAAACAATAGAGAGAAAAGTCAGAGTTGCATCTATCGAGGAAAAACTTCAAGAGACATGTTTAAAATGGTACGAATATGTACTTAGACGATCAATAAATACTCTAATTAGGTGATGTGAAACTATGACAAAATATATACATCAAACAATGAAGAGAAAGACCAAAAAAGATTTGGAGTAATAGTAAAATATGATAAATTTTATTTAAATATAGATGATGATATAGTAGGGGATAAAGTTCAATGACGTAGAAGTATCCATATGGTCGATCCCCATCTAGTGGGATTAAGGATTGATTGATTGATTGATTGATTGTTGTTGTTGTAAGCTAAGGGTATTTTGTACGTAAAATGTAGGTGTATACTTTATGAAAAATCAAATTGTGGTTTGTGATTTGGAAAATACTAAATGCATTATGCGTCCTTTGGGAAATTTTACCTATGATGAAACTTAGGAAGCTTAAATCGCAAAGGTTTCTACGTTATTCTCCTCCTCTATTGAGAACTAGACTTCGACGAGTTGAATGGTTATATAGCTGGAATGTGATTTGCTACATTTTATTTTATTTATTCAACCAACGGTTATATTTTCCAAGAGTTTACCAATTGTGCTCTCCTTTTCACTAAAGTGAGAAGTCATCTAGTTTTTGCAATAATGAGTGGTTGATCGATGTTGGCTTTGTTAAAGGGGTTTGAATGGCGTGCGTGCTAGTGTTGGTCGATGATAACATTTAGGTCGCGTTTGGTTAGGCTTAATGTAATCTAGCTTGTAATGTAATCTAATTTGTAATATAATGTAATTTAATCTTGATTACATTACTACGTTTGGTAATGTAATATATGTAATCTTTAATTACAATGGTGATTACATTCTTTTGTTTGATGTCTAATATTTTTTATAAGGAATGTAATTCGTATTATTATAAAATGACAAAGATATCCTATGACCTTTGCCAAAGGCAACGGCCGATGGCGGCAGCTGCCGCACCTCTATCGGAGCTAGAGGGTGGCGACCAGTGGCCGACGGTGCTTGGAGGTGACGGTCGGCGGGCGGTGGCGATCGACGGCAGTGGCGGCCGACGACTGTGGCTAACGGCGACACTAGGAGTAGGGGTGTAATCGAGCCGAGTCGAGCCGAGCTGAACTCTTAAATGTTTGAGCTTGGCTCGTTTATAATCGAGCCGAGCTCGAGCTTTATTTAACGAATATATTCATGGCTCACAAGCTTATTCGAGCTTTTATCGAGCCTAAACGAGTTTAATAAATATAAATTATAAATTTAAATATTCATTAAAAACTAAATTATATATTTAAAGAAAATTATAATATTCTTATTAAAATTTATAATTTTATTCTAATAAATAAATTTAATATATTTGTTTATATTTTTCATAAGTAGAATGTAAAATCTATAAATTCAATATCAAAACTATTTTTTTTTTATTTAAAAGTTGATTCATGAGCTTAACGAACGTGTTCACAAGCTAACGAGCCGAGTATTGTGAAGCTTGAGTTTGGTTTGTTTATCTTAATGAGCCTCATTAAACGAGCTCAAAAATTGAGCTTCGAATAGCTCACGAGCAGCTTAGTTCATTTACACCGCTAACTGGGAGGCGATGGCCGGTGGCGATCAGCGGCGGTGGCCAAAGATGGTTGTCGGTGGTGGTTGATGGCGGTGGCTAGCAGCGACGGCCGGCGGCGGCACCCGGAGGCGACGGGCGAGGGTGGGCGTGACCAATTGATGCTGAAAATGGACTAGGGGTATATTTGACATTTAAATTTTAGTTAAACAGTGACCTTATAATGTAATCGGATTACATGGTGTTAGCCTTGTAATCCAAATTACAAAACTTTGTTACCTTTTGTAATCTAGATTACATTACAGCTTTAAAACTGTACCAAACAAAGTAATTAATATTGTAATGTAATCTTAATTACATTACAAGGCAGATTGCATCCTATCAAACGTAGCCTTAATGCGAAATGACATTCGGATGAGACAATATGAGGGAAATTGCAATGGTGGAAGCCTGATATTGATTCAAATGAAAGATGATTGAAGGAAGTTGAGAGTTTTTGGCAAATGACATTCAAGTGAGTTGTGTTGGATGCTGAAGGGTGACTTCAATCAAGGTTGATGATTGTAAACTTACTATTGAAGGAGGCCATGGACCAAGCAAAGATGTGGATGGATTAACTAAAGAAGTGATAGCAGCAATTGTTCAAAGAGAGAATTGCACAGAGCGAGAAGGCTGCAAGGTGCCGATAAGGGTTAATATAATCTAGGCGATGGTCTACTATAGTAGTGCTGGTGCAAGTGAGAATAGGGCAGCACTTTGATGTTGTGGGACTATGGTTGCAGGACTAAGGATGATCTGGGAGGTAATTATAGGATAGGATAAAACGGTGAAAGAACACAGTGTCTATGAAATGAGTAGTATGTCTACATTCATCAAGGGATCTCACAATAATTATGAGTATGGATTATACGGGAGAGAAGGAGAAGGAACGCTGTGTATGGAATGAGTAGTTTGTGTACCTTCAACATGGAACAATGGTGTGTATCTGTCATGACAGATCTGGTACCTTTGACACCTTCATGTAGGAGCATGGGTTTGGTTCTAATGTCATTGATGCGGTACAAGATTGTGTACTTCAGTCAATGATATGATAAAAAAAGGTAAGGAGCAAGAGGAATATCTCGAGGAACTGTTGAAAATGATTTAATTCATAATTCCATTGCCGTGCAATTATATATTACACCAAAGGTAAAAATAATAATAATAGACTTAGTTAATTGACTCTTTTTTATCTTCATTTTTAATTCGTGAAGGTGTCTGACTGTGAACGCACACATGATCTTTGTGTTGTTTCATGCCTCTTCAAAACAAGGACGATTTGGAGCTTTAGCACCATCACATCTTGAAATTTATTTTGTCATGTTTGATTGTGTTTTTGCATCACTATCAACCCAATTTATGTTGGCATGTAAGTCCAGAAAAGTTGGCTATTGGGCTTGTAAAACAGCAACCAGCAGTTTGCAGTGTGTCTCACTATTTGGTGATCCTCAAATCACTATATCCTTTTTAGTTAATGTTAAATATAGTTGTACTCATATTTTCTACTCTAATTGATTCAATTTAACTAACTAGATTATGTTTGAACTTACCAAGTCGGTGCAAACGTGGAGATAAAATTTGGCATAATGATCCCGTTCAGCCATCTCAACCTTTTGTCTTTGCTACATTAAATTATTTCTATTGCTTTAATTTTCTGTGTTATTTCAACTTTTTTTTAATATGTTATTTTTTTGTCCAACATTCTAACCCATGATTTTATCATTTTGTAGGTCAGAGGTTTATTAAGATTTCAAAATCTCCCACATCCCCGGCAATAGCATTTCCGTTCCTTGTGAAGTCCTCTGGAATTGCATTGCTAAGTGATGAAGGTCTAGAAGTTACAGGCTCGGAGATGAGCACAATACGATGTGAAGGTGTGTATTTGAGAATGTTATTATTTTAACTACTTCAATTACTATAAGATTAACTTCTATTGTAAATTTGGCTTGCTTCTATAAATGCCAGGCCTAAACGTTCTTGTTGAGGGAGCTGAACCATTCCCTCATCTTGGATGCTAATCAATGGTATGTTTCTTTTGCACTTAGCATCCAGAATTTTTTGTTCTGCCAGGTTCGTTTGAAAGATGCACTTGCTTGGTTCCCTGTGGTGGTTCTATATTTTGTGTTCTTATGTTGTGTTGTTTGTTTATTGGGATTGACTCCCAAAAATTCTTCAAAATGGGCATTTCTAAACATATAGCTAGCTTGTATAATGGAATTGCTGCATCATGAGTAAGAATATGCTCTTCATTTTGTCTTGAAAATATTTTGAAAGACAGATGCATGTTTTGCTTATGCTTCATGTGGTTTACTTCTTCCTGGATGCTGGAATTCATTATCTATAAGAAAGTTTTAACTATTGAGCTATCAGTCAAAGGCTGATCTCTTACGTGCTCTTTTTTGCAGTTGATATCCTAGAATAAGTTTTAATCTCTTGTACTTTGATCTCATCCTTTGTATGGTCATTATATCCATCAAAGAATTTACATACATCTGCAACTTTCAAAGTTGAATTTTCCTCTGGGATCTTCATGCATCTTATGCAATTCCATTTTTGGATATGGATATCCATGTACATGTATTGATTCTTAACATCCTCAATAGATTTAAATTTGGAGTTAAATCTGCATTGTTGAGATCCTTGCCTTAGTAACTAATCCTTGATTCTTTCTCCTTGAATGACTAGCGCATTTCCCTTAAATTTGAAAAGTAGCCTTAATTCTTAAAGTAATATATCCAATGGCTTCATCGATCTCTTGTAAGAAATCTTCTTTCTCTCGCCCGCAAGTAGTTTTCATGACCAAATGAATAAGTGCCAAGTAATGAATATTTGCAGTGAATCTGAAATATTCTCTTCAACCTTGGCTAACCTATCTTTGCATGGCATTCTAAACTTTGATTTCGTTGACCAGTGATATCTGCAAGATACGATGACACTACTTTTGTAGAGTAGTCTCCCACAAAATCCAACTGTACTGACAATTTTAATATCTACAATCCCAGTAGAACAATTGGACATATCATTGTATACCCAAATAGAAAACCTTTGATGTTCGTTGTAATCTCTATGATCTTTCAATAATCTATGCCTCCTGTCTCTATAAGGAAGCACTTCATGCACATATTGTTCAAGGTTAGACAACACAACTTACGTGTTTTGGTACTTCTTAGTTAAACACCACTCTAGCACGCACCATTTGTTGCTATGAATCAATTCTAAGTGATTCTTTCAAGATCTAATTAGATGATTATAAACTATGGAATCAGCTACACCAAAGGCTCCTAAGTAATTCTTTAATGATCTAGTTAGATGCTTATAAAATATGGAATAGACTTCACCACTAGGCTGCGTTGTGGATTTTTTTGGGTGCAAATTTGAAACCAACTGGCAGCTGAAGTTGTGGATCTAAAATAATCATAAATTCTCCAAAAACAGAGTTTAGTGTAAAGCCATGTTTCAATTTGACCAATTAGACTGAATCTAGCCTCGTGCATTGTGGATAGCCCTTGGCCTTCTGTGTTCCCGACCGACAAAAACAAATCCCGGCAAGCCTTGAAGAAACTTGATTGCCTGCCTCTAATGAGATTGCTGGATCCAGTCTCATTATGTGCTTTATCTTTAAGAATTCGAGTTATATTTACATCTCCTGTTTACCCTTTTCCATTCCAGTGCATCATAAAGGACTTCAAACTTTTCGTACTGCCAGTATAAGCAAAAGAACAACTCGATATCAACTTTTCTTTTTGTGCCTGTGGCAAATGCTATTCTAAAATTTTGGGATATTACAGAATTTTATTTTTTTTTAAAACAAAAATCGACCTTTCTTTATTTCCCTTGGACTTCTCCCAGCATCTCTAGGTTCAGTGTATCGCAGGCTATCTGGACCTTTTATTTAACTGTTGGTGGACAAGTTGGGAAGGGAATAGTCATATAAACAAGTTGACGAATGATTGAAAACTTTTTTCTCTTAGGAAATAGGACGTGATGGATTGGTGTGGGGTTTCATTGGCCATAAAAAACTTTTCCATGAATGGTCACGCAGCACCCACGTCTGGTACCTCGTACCCCTTCCTTTTGCCGACAGTATCCATCCGCTCCAAAATGGCAAGCCACTTGCCAATATAAGGATTGTTTAAGAATGAAATAAATCTTATCCGTATTTGCTATCCCTCTGCTCTTCTATTTCAAGCAGCCATCTATTTTAGGAGCGATTTCGTTTCACACTTTGGAGTTTTATTTATTTTTCACCCTCGGGATTTTCGGAATAGACAATGAAAATGATTATTACAAAAATAAAAAAAGAAAGTTTAGCTTTGTAAACATTTATTAATTTAGTAAATTTATACTAAAATAGAAAAAGCATATCCAAAAAGTAACCTTTTGTAATTAGGAATATTGAATTACTTTATTTACTACTATTGAAATATACCCCTAACCTTCTAGATGAGAGCAGGGATCTGTTGAACCCCTTGCCTTAGTCTCCTCTTAATCTATTTCAAAATTGGTACATCAGATCGTGTTCTAAATTTAATTATAATTGGCTACAATCTCTTTTTAATTCATTTTTTCACTCAATTATAATTTGGATCAGAACCAAGAACCGATGATTAAAAGATGCCAACGGTGGACGGATTGTTGGACGCTGGGCAAAGGGGATGGCTCCCTACTATCACCGGCTCTGATTCAAGATTCAAATTACAATTTAAATAGAAAGATGAATTCAAAAAATATCACATCGAATTATGATTTAATATGTAAATTACGGAGCGGACCAAACATCAGAAAAAACAAGAACGAGGACAAGAGGTCCAAGAGACCCTTCTCCTAGATGAGATCCGTGGACAATTCGACACGTGAGTCATGTTATTGTCCCAGCTTGACTAATCGGGCGTAGTTCACACCGTGCCAAGTTGATCCAGGTCAAAATGGTACAACTATAAAGTACAAAATGAAACTCATTTATATCGTGTGCAAATTTATCGCTTTTGAAATCAAACCGGTGCAATAATTTCTCATTTATTACAAAGACACTCCCAGAACTTTAGGAAATTTCGCCCCGGGACTCGAGTACAGGCTGTACTTGTTCGGTTAGGTTCACAATACCCGATCGTCATAAATGAACTCTAACAAAAAAAAATTGATTGACCTCGTGATCCATGTGAGTAACCCTGAACTCTTCCTATCGTATTTATTTTATTCTACTCTGTTGGCTCTCAATCATGGAGGTGGGGAAAATGCTCAATGGTGGTCTTGTTTGATTCCCTTAGGAGCCGTAAAACCTATCCATCCAACTTATGCTTGACGGCTACAATTCAGATGTTATTATTTTATGGTTGTTGGTGATAACATCGATGTGGAGTCCACCGACTTTTGATCCTATCGGTTTTCCGGGCGGGGACGGATCTTTTGATCCATAAAAATTAGATCAATTTATGATCCAGTCTTTATATTGATGGGGACAATGGACCCTCATCTATTACAGATGGGGATCATTACCGTCCATCAATTCTTTTGTCCCGATCTAAGAATGGAACAGGATAAGGGGACCAGAAAATCCGATCTCCTTTCGGACCAACAAAGTCCTCCATCTCACTCCAGAAAAGAGGAGGAAAAAGGATAAATGACTTGGAGAATTTGTTTCTTTCCTAGGTTGAGCTTTGATAATATTCTCCGTCTGCAATGGGAATCCTATATATGCACGTTTTTTTTTATTTCTGACTTGAATAAAATTTAATCTAAAATTTGATATTTAATTAATTTAAATTCTGTTTTAGATTAAGGCTATAATGTATTTAAAAAAATCTGTTATCTTAATCGTTCCTTAACATCGATCCCATAAATATGAAGGGAGATAAATAAAGATAATATTAAATGATGGAATAAATTTTAAGTCATTAGTTCTGAAAAATTGATATCTAATTATTATATTAGAAATGTCATATGTTCATCTATACCCTACTTACTGAAAATTTTAATATATTTTAAACTATAATATATTTTATAAGAGCAAATGGGAGTTTATTTTTACTGTTCATAATTTAATACATTGGACATCTGGATCACCTTCTTATGCCACGATATACCCAATAATAATATAACCTCGGAGCACGATGTAATGATAAAAGATGGGATGAATTCCATATAACGAAGGTTTTAATCTATTCGTGACGTTAACTGTCCGTTATAATCCATATGTATTTTTTAAATTTATATCGGTAATAGATGAAAATTTTTCATAGGATTAATAAAAAAAAATTGACTTCAATTCCTTTTGATAATTATGCGACCTTCCTTTTTCCCGCTGACTTGAGATGTTTTTTAAAAAATAAATGATCGATTCCAAGCGGATAAAGTTCACTATCGATTGTTGTTTGTTTGTCGAGTTTTGATTGGCGGGAAGTGGTTGGGTCCCATGAAAATAATGGATGTGATGGGGACCTAAAGTGGCTGTCATAATAATTGATTATTTTTAATTATGGAAGATAAGTCGCTGAGTAGACCTAGGCATAGCACGTGATTTGGATGGGTAGTTACTGAAGCTTCAATTCGTATTTCCATAATTGGACAAGATCTACTTATTCAATCCTTTAATTCCGGATTCCGTTATTTCAAGTTTCATATATATATATATATATATATATATATATATATATATATATATATATATAATCCTTTAATTCCGGATTCCGTTATTATATATATATAGAAAGAGAGAAATATTATGCTGGACGACGCTTTGTGCGTGACCATGAGCGACGCGTAGACGTGGCACTGCCAGCTCGATTTCACTACAAATAAAATAATTCACAAAAGTTACTCTCTCCCTTTCTCGCCTTTGTTCAAAAATTCGACGGCGCTTATTACCAAAAAAACAAATAAAATCTACCTCGCCGCTCTCTCTCTCTCCCTCCCTCTCCCTCGCCGCTCTCTCTCCCTCGCTCCCGGTCCCCTCCGGCGTCCGTCCTCCGGGCGACCTGACGTTTCCCCGAGAAGTTCAATATTTTTTGTCTGGCTCGCCGCTCGCCCCCTTCCCTCGATCCCTCCGTCGAAACTCGTCCCTCGCGCTCCCGGCCGGAAAGTTGCTTCGGCGTCTTCAATCGCAGGTCTATTGTGAGATCCTACCACCTCACTCCAATTTAATTTCTTAATCCACACCGTTATTACCTTGTGAAATCGGTATAAAAATAGCTATAATAATTGTATAAAGATGCACCGCGGCTTTGCTCCCATTTCTAACCGTTGCATCAACTACTACGACTGATGAAACCGTGCTTGTAGGATATGACTTGGATTGGTCGTGGTAGAAGGTCGGAAGGACTTATGCTACGACCTGGATGGTTGACGCCTCCAACAACCGCCTGCTCTCCGGTGGACTTTCATTTTGCTGCTACAAGGTGTAGCAGCTTCATGGGGAGGAAACTGCTACAACGTGTACCAGTTAACTGTGCATGAAGCTGCCACACCTTGTAGTAGCTACCTTGATATTTTCTAGCAGAGATTACGTACTCGGTACCCATAGTTTTCATATTGTCTTTATCAATCCGATTCAAAAATTATTCTTAAAAAAAATTTTCACTGCTTCAGCGCCTTTCCTGCTACAGATTGATTGGAATTCTCTCTCCTTCTCTCCCTCCGTCTCCCTTGTCTTCGTCGAAGGTCGTCCGACTGACCACTTGGGCCCCTGCCGGGAAAGTGAAAGGTCGGCTGCACCAACCACCTGCTCTCCGGTGGACTTTCATTTTGCTGCTACAAGGTGTAGCAGCTTCATGGGGAGGAAGCTGCTACAACGTGTAGCAGTTAACTGTGCATGAAGCTGCCACACCTTATAACAGCTATCTTGATATTTTGGATTTCTAGCCCCTCTATCTTCTAGCAGAGATTAACACTACACTTTAGCCATAGTTTTCATATTGTACATATCAACTTGATTGAAAAATTATTTTTGATGCATGACTTTTCGCTCTTTCAGCGCCTTTCTTGCTACAGGATGATTGGAACATGTATAATTTTTTATGCTTCTGCAGGGTCATGTGTTTAGGTTTGCTGCTACACGGTGTAGCAGCTTCCTAGACTAATAACTTGCAACACCTATTTGTAGTTGTATATCATATTGCTTAAAGGCGCTGAAAAAAGTGATATGTGATGCTACATCGGAATCCCTTTGGTTTGCAAAGCGTTGTAGCAGCTACTATGACTAATAACTGCCACACATTGTAGCATTTACATATACATGTAGCTTCCACAACTTGTTGCATTTACCCAAATTTGTATTTCTTTGTTATTGTTTTATTTACTTTTAAAAAGTTTGTAAGTAAATTATAATCTATTGGATGTATGTGTGTAGTGCTTACCGCTAGTAAAACTGTCAGACGTTGTAGCAGCATGCTACCTCGTGTAGCAGCTCTTAATGAGTATAAATATATTTGGTATTAATACGTGTGACCGATGTGGCCTTAGCAGATCACGTCACGTCACCGAATTAGATTCTACATCGTATATCAGCTAATCCTCACTAATTGCCATATAGTGTAGCAGCTAATATGCGCTCCATGTGGAAATGATGGATCAATGATATGTGCAACAATAACTTAATCCGGTGTTTACAAATAGAGTAATATATAGTAGTTGCCGCTACAAAATGTAGTAGCTACTTAGTACGAGGATAACACGTTATAACACCCATACATTTCACTAATATAATTACCTGAGAAAGTAATGTCAAAACATTTACATTCCGAGAGCATGTTCAGATATATTTTGCACAATGTTCAATACCTCTAGGATCGCCTGTATTACTCTCTTCAACTTAGATACTAGAGAGTGGTAGTACCTATCCTCAGAATGGAAAGGGCAAGGTGTAGGACCCTACAAGATTAGTGCAAAAATTATAAGATAAATATGCATCCAGATTGAGTCATATAGGTACACAAAAACATGATTGTACCAGCTATAGATGCCAAATCTTCTTCATATGATTCGTCATCGTTGGTATTATCCTTCTCTGTAGCATTTGATCTGGAAATCGTATAGTTATTTACTATATTATTTTTGGATGATATAAATTGATATGCGCAGCTAAATATGTATGATCTAAGGCGATAACTAATGGACGCATATCTCTGCTGCAGTAAAGGACAATTGTGCTTGTCGTGTGAGACACCTCGGTGACCGCATCCACGACATAGCCTCGCTTTTGAGGTTGTTGTCTCTTTTGACGATTTCAATCGTTTTCCACACCCCTTTGCCCTGACCAAAGAAGGGTCAATAATAGAGGGCCCCCCATCTATGCCTTGGTTTCTTTGACTTTGGTTGTCATTTTTACTGCTAATGTTAAGATCTTGAAGTTTACTGTATATACAATCGAATTGATCATCCAACATGTTTGTCCCCTCATCAGTTAAAGATGCAACATCAATAACTACTGAAGCTTTATAGGATAGCCTAGAGTGTCTTGCCATCAACTTCGCATCTGGAGTGTCGATGGAAGTTTGCGTACCAAAGTCATAGATTGCCCCCACCTTGGCATTTCTTGTCCATCGGTTGAGTATGTACTTATCAGGCAGTAGAAACACTTGGTTGATACGGAAAAATGCTAATATATGCCTACATGGAATACCCTCAAATTCAAATTTACTACAACTACACGATATGTAGTCTGCAAGTTTGTCATGTGTGAGGACCCTTGGCTTTGCAGATGAACCACTTTGAAAATTCATGACATGGTAACCCACTAAATCACCAACCATAGATGCTTGTTGCACATAATAACCATGACTCACAGTCATTTCACTTTGAAAGTCTAACCATTTTTTTTTTGTGTACATCCTGACCATTTGATATTCCATAGGTCAGTTTGTCTTAATCTTAGGTTGCTCGACCATATTAATATGGTCGGCAACTAACTCATTGTGTCGTTGGTGTCGCAATGCTCTATTAAAACGTGTGATAAAATCCATCAATGAGTTCTTATGTGATACATACTTCTTGGAAAATGAATGTGAGCTTTCAGATCGCTGACTGCTTGACATTCCAGCAGAAAAAACATGGTTAAAAAATAATGGGACCCACCTTTGTCTTATTTCATACATCAATGTTAACCAATCATTGTTCTCCAATCCAGAACACTTGATAACTTCTTCCCATGTCTTCTCAAATTCGGCTGGGGATGAAGAGTTAACAATTACATCCTTTATCGTTTGATAGTAGTTGCGAAAAGTCAAGGGGGATAATTTATCTTGAAATTTATTGAGTATGTGCCACAAACAATACCAATGCACTGTTTGAGGTAAAACCTAGTCAATGGCCTTCGTCAACGTTGGATCTTGATCGGTGATAATCACAGTTGGTGGACCTTTAGGCATTGCTTCAATGAACTTTGTAAGCAACCAAATAAACGACTCAGTTTTCTCATCACTTAAAAAGGCACAACCGAATACAATGCTCTAATGATGATGATTAACTCCTATGAAGGGTGCGAAAATCAACCCATATTTGTTGGTGTTATAGGTTGTATCAAATACAACAGCATCACCAAAGACGTTGTATGCCCTCCTTGATACATGATCCGCCCAGAAACACCTAGTGAATCTTCCTGTTGAATCAATCTCTTAAGCATAGAAAAAGGCGGAATTCTTCTTTCTCAGTCGCAAAAACTTCAATCAGTGTTTCAGCGTCAATTCCCTTTTGTTCATCCCCTTAACTCTATCTCAAAGTTTCTAATATCCCGTTCCGTGCAACCTAGAAACTCAGGGCCTCCGGAATCTATCTCCAATAATCAGACTTGTTGACAAGTTGGGATATTAGCTTCTGCAAACTACTGCGTCAAAACTTTCTTGACTTCAGAAACATGGCGATGTGAGCGGAGAAAATGCACCTTCGAAGGTGTTGAGAGTGGATGATTATGGCTTTCCAAGAATTTAGTGACAATCCAATTTTCCCCGGTCTGTTCTTTAACAAGTGATAGTTTTGCCCTACATCCAGTCCTTACTTCCCCACGTGCTCTTTCCTTTACACTGTCAACTTGAGCAACTTTTTTCCGTTTTTCATCTGTATGTCCTTTAAAGCATACAAATTGTTTCCATCCAACTTCATTTGTCCGCTTATTTTTCTTACTGTTGCCTAATCTTGCACTAAAGCCGGATTCACGTGCATATTGATTATAGAACGCGAAGGCCTCCTCCAATGATGGAAATTCCATCCCAATCTGTGGTTTTCGATCTTCCCCCACTTGGGGATTGTATAGGTGAGGACCCTCAGAGGTGTCTGCCATTGCTAGAGGATGACATATTTAGGACCGATTGTAGGTATGAATTACAATCAATGATGATGACTAATTATGTTAAAATATTAGATTGCGGAAATGGTTACATGATCGAAGATATAAGTACGATAATCTAAAAGGCGAAAATATTCCATCTGAACCCTTACCGTCGTAATCCTATTCCCAAAGTGAAGAGTCAAAATAACTTACAAAAGTCGAAGAATCGAAGGCGGAAACAAGATGTCGCAGTGAGGTTGGGGGGAGCTGCGATGGTCCCGACGGTCGAACTTAAGATGGGAGAAGCAGTTTCTATAGCTTAGCTGATACACTCAGTAGCAGTTTCTATAGATTAGCTGCTACACATTTTCAGAGAAGGCACCCACCGTGAGCTGTTGATTTCTTTAGCATTTAATTCGAATTAGTTTATAGACATTGTAGTAGCTACCCCCTATATGGAGATGCAACTCGTGTATTGGTTACTGTCGATTCAGATTCTCTTTGTAGCATCTACTCTCCTACATAATATATACAAGGAAACAATTAGTATGTTTTTCGTCTTTTCCAGATACCTCACAGAAATCAGAGTAATGACATCAGATAGTTGCCAGTACTTGTAACTTGTTACAACCGTAACTGCTATAACAATAAGTTATAAGTTTTTTGTCAGCCGTAACTGCTATATCATCACCTTAAGTAGATTTACATTTCTCCGACCCCATCCGTTGCTACATTGGTGTAGCAGCTATAATGTTGTAGCTGCTACAACGTGGACCTAATAGCTGCTGCACTTTCTGCCTTATGGTAGCTTGTTAAAAGATGATGCGACACTTTGTCGCAGTTCCGGTTGAATAGCTGCTACACTTTGAAGTAGCCAACGCCCAACGGTCGAACAAACTATTTCGTACAATTAACATCTTAGAAATATAGTTTGGAAATAAATTTTTACAAACCTTGACACCTCCAATAAATATACAGACGGACGTGGTCTGTGTTGGTTTAGTTACAGACCAGTAACTGCTACACCTTAACGTAAGTTAAAATTATTATCACTGACTTCTCCCGGATGTGTTAATATTGGAAGGGTAATTAAGTTCCTACAATGGTGTTTCTGTCTGCCACAACGTAGCTGCTCCAGCGTGGACGTCAGTTCATGAGGTCACGTGCTTGTTCAAGTATGCATTAGTCCACTTGAATATATCAGTTCATGCTTCTACGATACACTTACGACACAAAATGAGAATAATAAAATTTTAAAAAAAATCATGTGGTTAACAATATATTGTAGTAACTGCTACATAATGTAGTAGATATTTAGTACTTGGATAACAATGTATAGCACCGGTACATTGAATTATTACAAAGACAAGAGCTAATAATGTTAATACATTTACATTTCCATTGCATCAGTGGTCATATATTGACGAGTGTTTAAAACCTCCAACAACACCTACTGCTCTCATACCAACAACGTCATATTCATATAGGCCAAATATCATCCACATTCATCTCCATTCGGAAACACCCTTCATCAACCGTACAGAGTGTTGTGACCAGTAAAGTGATTGTATTATTTTCCACATGCCTCGCATCCTTTGTGACTGGCTGGGAAAACTTATTCGAGGCCATCATCCTCTCCCTAATGTACTCCAGCAGCCAAACCTCATCAACATACACGCATCAGGGCTTGACGATGGTGTTTGGAATGAGGAACTAATTTTACGAGTATGGAACCATAATCTATACCGTGGAAGGATACATGACCGCTTTGTGTTGGGCAAAATGGGAGCTTGATACACCTCACGTCACTTGGTCGAGGATGGTCCAAGTTCGAGGAGGAGAGAATCACAAAGAATGTGCTCCATGACGATTCCTCAGGGTGATGAAGAAGCACTTTGTTGCGCACACATGATTTAAGATAGAAGTGAGAAATTTGCATGACTATCCGCCTATCATCCATGTATGTTGACGAGAGCTAGACGATGATGATTGTATTAAGGAAATAGGATTTAACATATGGAACTGTACTCTAGAGTGTAGAAGTCTAGTTCACCGCTTTGCCTTTTGTGATTTGGGAGCTTCATGCACCTCCAGCTTTATATAGGAAGGCATGGAAGGATTGACGGATGTGGTGCTGATAAAATGTGGGCAACCGATGAAACTGCTACTCATTACCCTTTGCCACATTCATGAACGTTGCGACCCTCAATTATAAAGAGAAATCAGGTACAGGCACGAGCCTAAACAAATCTGACTGAGAACCCTCTGAGCATTATATTTAGAGACTTACAACAAGGAGATGTGCGAACCCTCTGAGCATGGGAGCTTGCATTCCCGCAAGGCCCTCAGGTTTCACCCTCAGTGAAAGCATCGAACCAATGGCCCCCAGCTGCGGGCTGATATAGTCATATACAACCTTACACCAATTATACCTACCTAAATTGGCAAAATCATCTACGCGGTCTATTAGTATTGTACTGGTAATCTAGATATGCTGCTAGTAGTAGTAAATAAAATATTAACAAAGAAATACAATATTAATAATTGACAAAACAGAGTATCGGTTTCAGCAGAGGGAGGTTGGTTGCTGAGGTTTATTATCTTCTTCTCCAGCTCCTTCTGTGTACACTCCACATTATGGAAGTGTTGTAGAAATAGTAGGGTGGTAGCTGCATGCTGTTGCAAAATAACTTCAGCGCTGTGGTCTGGAAGTCCAAGTATCAAAAAGACGTCTTTCCTGGTGAAGCTAATCTCCTTGTTATGAAAGATGAAGCATCTGGCTTGCACGTCCCAATTGTCAAACATATTTTGAATAAGACTATGAATATTTGCAATTTCATGCATGGCTAATGCCCAAGCAAATGGGCTTCCATTGATCATCTCCAGCTGCCGGTCGGTTATGTGGAGTGATGATAAAAACCCCTTGAAGTGAGGGTAGTTACTTTTCCAGTGCACTTTCTTGCGATATGCACAGGAACCTGCAGTTCTCTGGCTCGCCATTTAGTTCTGTCAAATACAAACATAAGCTCATAATGCTACTCACTTCCCTTATGTGTAATCTCTATATTATAAACCATAATATAAACCCCGATACTGTTATTAGTAAGTAGTAACCAGACCCTAATACATTACCATGTCTATAATCTCTATATTATCAACCATAATATGAAACCTGAGACTGTTATAAGTAATCATAATCTAATACATTACAAGTTCTATAATCTCTCCTATACATATCAATGTGACTAGTTGTGCTTAACATGAGAACTCTACACATTGTAGCAGTTAGTGTCAAGTAGCTGCAACATATGTAAGAAGACAATGGAGACTGTAGTGGTTAAGCGAGTTGTTTTATTTTGTAGCAGTTCAACGACAAGAGCTGCACCACGAAAGATATATATTTTTATTTTAACCTCACTGATCCCTCAAAGTAAACCATCTTTGGTGAGCGACCTAAAAACATTAAACCCCTAGTAGCTAGGAGACGGTTCTCAACCCTAAATATTCAAAATATCCAAGTAGCCGAAGCTTTGGAACATAAACCCTAACATATTACTTACAATGAAGGCGAAGCTTCGAATGACACAAAGAACGTCGCAAAGTAGAGAGGTTGATTGATGAAGACTCCGTGGGCCACCGAATAACTATCGAAGAAATTCCTTCGAAATATTTGTCACACGGCGAGTTTAGGGTAAAAAACTTTGATCTATGAGGGTAAAAATGTATTTGAACATTATAAATATATATTATCACAATAATTGAAAAACTAACCGAACCAGCTCAGGCAGAGGAGATAATTTTAAAAACATTTTTTTCATGTTGATAATCTGTGTACAATAAAAAAATCATGACTACCAACAATAGGACTTACAAATTTAGCTGGCACATGTTTTGCCAACTACATGTAGATGTAGCTGCTACAAGGTGTTGCAGTTATTAGCAGAGGTAGCTGCTACACTGCGTTGCAGCAAAGCAAATAAAATCAAAGGCGCTGAAGCATCTGAAATATTTTTAAATCAAATATTAAGCAATTTTAATTAAAGACATGACCAGTAAATATTTTTGGGGTTAATCTTATTACAAAAATACTGCTACTAATAATGGGCCTTACCGCATTAGCTGCAACAAGTTGTGGCAGCTATATGTTGAGGTAACTGCTACAATGTGTAGTGCTTATTAGTCGAAGTAACTGCATCAACGCGTGACACAAAAATAAGGCAAAGCCGGTGCAACATCGAATCTTACATTTTCACATTTTTTTTAGTAAGATGAAAACTCTGCTACTAGGTTAATCTCTGCTAGAAAATAGGCCTGCTAGAAGACCGACAAACCAACATTGTTGCTGAAAATAGAGGGTTAATGGCTAAAGTGTAGTGTTAATCTCTGCTAGAAGATAGAGGGGCTAGAAATCCAAAATATCAAGGTAGCTGCTACAAGGTGTGGCAGCTTCATGCACAGTTAACTGCTACACGTTGTAGCAGCTTCCTCCCCATGAAGCTGTTATACCTTGTAGCAACAAAATGAAAGTCCACCGGAGAGCAGGCGGTTGGTGCAGCCGACCTTTCACTTTCCCGGCAAGGGCCCAAGTGGTCAGCCGGACGACCTTCGACGAAGACGAGGGAGACGGAGGGAGCGAAGGAGAGAGAATTCCAATCAATCTGTAGCAGGAAAGGCGCTGAAGCAGTGAAAATTTTTTTTAAGAATAATTTTTGAATCAGGTTGATAAAGACAATATGAAAACTATGGGTACCGAGTACGTTAATCTCTGCTAGAAAATATCAAGGTAGCTGCTACAAGGTGTGGCAGCTTCATGCACAGTTAACAGCTACACGTTGTAGCAGCTTCCTCCCCATGAAGCTGCTACACCATGAAGCTGCTACACCTTGTAGCAGCAAAATGAAAGTCCACCGGAGAGTAGGCGGTTGTTGGAGCCGTTGACCATCCAGGTCGTAGCATAAGTCCTTCCGACCTTCTACCACGACCAATCCAAGTCATATCCTACAAGCACGGTTTCATCAGTCGTAGTAGTTGATGCAACAGTTAGAAATGGGAGTAAAGCCGCGGTGCATCTTTATATAATTATTACAGCTATTTTTATACCGATTTCACAAGGTAATAACGGTGTGGATTAAGAAATTAAATTGGAGTGAGGTGGTAGGATCTCACAGTAGACCTGCGATTGAAGACGCCGGAGCAACTTTCCGGCCGGGAGCACGAGGGACGAGTTTTGACGGCGGGATCGAGGGAAGGGGGCGAGCGGCGAGCCAGACAAAAAATATTGAACTTTCCGGGGAAGCGTCAAGTCGCCTGGAGGACGGACGCCGGAG
Source organism: Zingiber officinale (assembly GCF_018446385.1). Taxonomy (NCBI): domain Eukaryota; kingdom Viridiplantae; phylum Streptophyta; class Magnoliopsida; order Zingiberales; family Zingiberaceae; genus Zingiber; species Zingiber officinale. The sequence continues at coordinate 49,043,279 of NC_055990.1, forward strand.
GGGACCGGGAGCGAGGGAGAGAGAGCGGCGAGGGAGAGGGAGGGAGAGAGAGAGAGCGGCGAGGGAGATTTTATTTGTTTTTTTGGTAATAAACGCCGCCGAAATTTTGAACAAAGGCGAGAAAGGGAGAGAGTAACTTTTGTGGATTATTTTATTTGTAGTGAAATCGAGCTGGCGGTGCCACGTCTGCGCGTCGCTCACGGTCGCGCACAAAGCGTCGCCCAGCATAACATTTCTCATATATATATTTATATATATATATATATAAATATGTACATATTTCCATTTTTAGAAAAGATCTGATGGATTCAATTTCCGAAAATGTAAATATGATCTGAACATGATCAAGTGGCCAACTAAATTAAGTGAATTCTGTCAGGTGATTTGAGAAAAATGCACACCGTCAATATGCAATCTTTCTTTATACGGTTTAACAAAATATTGAAAGGAATATTTAATTGAAGTTCGTCGGAGTTTATTATTAAAAAAAATATTTAATTGATATTTTAAATTATCAAAGGAATGACTCAAATATATTTAATTTTTTTAAGCTCAATTTAAATTCATAAATATTATTTATGAGCAATTCATGAACTTTTATTCAATATTTATAATATTATATAATAAATATATTTTTAAATATAATACTTTAATGTAACTCCTCTAAATTCACAACACTTAATATTTTGAATTGTAAACTTTTTATTTATATACTTTGATAATATTTTGACTTAAATTGAATTCGAGCTAAAATTATTCATATTTTTAAATTTTAATTTAAATATTAATATTTTTATATTGTTCAACACAATTCGATATTTTCACTAAGAAAAAACCAAATTCTAATATTTATATATATATATATATTACTTTTTCCATTTTTAATTATAATTAGTGTGCGACCTCGTGCTATATATATATATTACCTTTTCCATTTTTAATTATAATTAGTGTGCGACCTCGTGCTAATTTGGTAGGATGGGCTGAATAGACTGAGTGAGTCAAATAGGCAAAGCAGATTAATTGAATAAAGCAAGTTAATTGTGCTAGGTGATTTGAATGTGCTAAATGTTAGGATCGATGACTTTGCTAATGGGGGTGATTCATGAATCTTTTGCTCCATCGTTGTGCTTGCCTACAATGTGTCAACATGCAGCGGAAACAATGACATAAAGCATAGTAAAATACATGCACAATAAATCAAGATTTTACGTAGTCCGAAATCTTTAGTTCCTACCATTGGATCGAAATAGGATTGAAATAGATAAAAGAGGATGATTGAATCTCATGTATTTAATTTTTTTTTCATTGCTTAAGTTAAAACCAAAGTCGCAGCAGAAATAATAGAGATAAAATCACACAAGATGACATAATTTTTTTTCCTTGGTTTGTAGTCCAGCAATTATTATTTCAAGACTTGTGATCCTTGATCATTTTGACTGGACAATTAACTAAATTTCTTCTCTCTGAAAACTTTAAGAGAAGGAGGAAAACTGTACAGAATATAAGGAAGATAGTAACACACATGCTAATATCCCCTTGATCCTGCAAAATCTGAGTTTTTTGGTCGACTGAATCTTGTACAGTCGACTAACCCCCTAGGGTTTTCTTTCCTATATGATCCGATCATATCTTTTGCACTTTTCATCTTTGTTTGGTCAATTGATCTTCTTGATCAATCGATTGAATTTTCTGATTCTTATTTGCTGAATCTCGATTTTATTTGTGCTTGCTTGCCCAGGTCAGTCGGCCAAACCATCATGTTGGGTTGACTGAACCCTTTGATCAACTCGAGCCTTTGTTTTTTTACAAACAAAATTAGTACAGTAATAATAAAAATGACTTTGTAAAATATAATTAGGTAACAAATAATATACATGTTTAAGATAAATAGATATGACTATATGATCTCAACTTAGAAATTTCCGTTGATTTCTACAATCAGATTATCACCTAAGGGTGTCCCCTTAATGAGCACTCATCCTTACCATTCTTTTTTTTTTTTTTTTTTTTTAGAAAAATCACTCAACTCCAGGAGTTTATTTTTACTTATCCGTCAAACATTCGGTCCTCCAGACCTATTTGGACTTCCTTTGCTCAGTGTTCAATTGTCCTAATCTACTAAAACTTTTCTTACAATACTAAATTAGCACAATAGCAATAAGAGTAATGCAAAATAGTATTAACAACACTATACTTAATTTTACCAAAATTCACTAGTTTGGTTGACTATCAGTTAACCAAAAACTATTGGTCATACTTTCTTGGAGTTCACTTCTCCAAAACTTCTTACTACTTAGGGTTCACTCCCTTAGGGGGTTTTCTTTGCTTGGACCTCACTGCTTTAAGACTTTTCACTATTAAAGGTTCACTCCCCTATGACTTTCTTTTTGTTTGAAGTTCATTCTTTCAAAACTTCTCACTACCTAATGTCCCCTCTCTTAAAATTTTTCTTTTGCTTAGAGTTCACTTCTCTAAAGCTTCTCACTATCTAAGATTTACTCTCTTAGGATTTTTCTCTTATTTAAAGTTCACTCCTCCAAGACTTCTCACTACTTAAGGTTCACTCCTTTAGGATTTTCCTCTGGCCAAATATCCGATTACCTTTGACTTGCTTGGACTTTCTCTTTACTAGTCATCTGATCAACCTTAACCTAATTAGAATTCTCACTTGACTAGGTCAACCATGACTAGACACAAAAAAATAAAATAAAATAAACATCAAAATCGTGGAGGTCGATTACACCAACACCTACTCCATGGCTTAGTCCTATCGATAGTTCATTATTCTTCTCCTTGCCAAAGACATTTTAAAGATGAAGAAACTTCTTACAATATCTATTCTTTACAAATAAATATAAAGAAAAAATAAGTGCACAAATGATATCAAAAGAAATAGAAATGAACAAATTACACTAAAAAGCTTTACTTTAGATCATTTTTTGTAGCCTTGGTTTGTCTCCTAAGATCTAAAAATGCAATGACTAGACCTGTCCACAAGTCAGGTTTAGACCCTAACGAACCATTGAATCAACGATTCAACTATCAGTTTAAATCGATGGTTCAATCATTGATTTGAATTGATGGTTCAACCATAGATTTGAACTAACGGTTCAACTGTCAGTTTATTAAACGATTATTTTTGTAGTTATAGTAGTTTATTTAATAATATTTATAATATTTTAGTAATATTAATGGCATGGTTTGATATTAATTAACATATTCTACCTTTCTATTTAAGCTAATTTCTCAACCAATTTACCATAAATTCTCTAATGTGAAACTATTATATCTTTCTATTAAAGCTATTTTTGTAACCTATTTGCCTTTATTTATGTGATATATATTTTTTACCACACTAAATATAATAATATTAATATTAGATAAAACAATTATTAATATAAAAAAAACAAAAATAGTTCAGAATTTAGTATAATATTCTTCTCCATCTACTTTCCTTTTTACATTTTAGAAGCTGAAATACTAAAAACTTGAGCGAAAGTTACAAAAGAATAGAAGAAATATAGCTTTCAAAAGGCAAAGTATAAGATTTCAATATCGAAATAATTAACGAACTATGTGGCTTTAATTCCCATTTGCCCTATACGGAGACAACTTAAGTAAAAATTCTTTTTTATATTTATAGATTCATATTTTTAAAAATATTATCAATTAAAATAATAATAATCTTTTTTATATTTATAGATTCAATTGACCTCGGGCCAAGGTTGACTAGATTTACTAAGCTCAGATTAACTCGAGCTTGAGTTTCAATCTTTGATCAATATATGAGAGAAAAGTCCAAGTGAATCAAAAGTTGACTGGACACTTAGTGACTGAAAATCAAATAGGAAGGTTGGCAAGAGGAAAGTCTAAATGAATCAAGGTTGACCGGACACTTGATAATTGAAAGTCCAATAGGAAGGTTGAGGAAAGTATAAATGAGTTAAAAGTTGATCATGCATTCGGTGATCGAAAGTCCAACAGGAAAGTTGACAAGAAAAAAATTCAAGTGGATCAAGCAGTGACCCTGATCAGAAAACTAAACTCTTGACTTTGATCCCAATCAACCTTTACTCCCAACTCCATTCCAAATGCCCCTGGATAAAGCTAAAATGGCTCCAATAGCTAGAAAATCAAAGCGATGAATTATCATTTATTGAGAGGCATGGATAATGTAGCCATTATCCGCAAAGAAGGTAGGAAACGTAGTTATTTACTTCGAAATAAATAGGTGACGGTGCTCATTCATCAAGGGAAACGTAGTAACAATTGCAAGAAACCAAGGACACGTGGAGAACATGGGAGATATGCATGATCCTATAAGAGGTAACTTATCCCAACGGGAAAAGGTATGCACAAACACTGTTGGATATTTTTCCTCGAATAAAAATATAGGTATATGGATCTTCAGTGTTGAGATCCAATAGTTGGGTCCGATTAGTTATCTCGACAATGAGTCAATGACTATAACCAATGGAGCTTGGTATGGCGATGTGGACCTTGCCCCATTTATACTCTCGACATCCCTTTTCGATTATCTAAGTACCCCTTCGGATAAGAGACATACCTTTCTTGGTATCGTCGCTACCGACCTAATCTTATCAGTCGTCGAGTTATCCCTTCGGATATCGACACAACCCCTTTAGGTAAGAGTATTGAGGTTGAGGTGGAGGCTAGACATTCTTTTATTAAGACAATATTGTCCAGCACAGGTGCTTATGGTTTATCGGTAATCGTCTCTCAAGATACAATGACTTACGTCTTGAAATAGGAGTACTCCAAATTTTGAGCCCTATCGAACTTTCGAAGCCTTGAAACTCTTAAGAGAGAAGAGAGAGAATAGAACCTAAGAGGAGATTTCACAACTTGAGAATTAAGTAAGAATTGAGTGATTTGAGTGAAAGGACTGAGATTTGTTTTATAGGGATGAAGGATTACTCTCAAGAGGTGAAAGATTTCTTCCAAGAGGTGAAAAAATATGGGATGTGTCTTTTCCTTAAACCTTTTCACTTAAATCTTTTCATTATAATTAATTTAATTGATTAATATGATTAACTATTTACTTAATCTATTGTAAATATTAATTAATCAATTAATTAAGTTAGCGTTCATCCATGAATCCAATTCGTATGCGAATCAAATTTTCGTTCGATCATACCGAAGCAGCCCTTCATTAAAGATTAATTTCTCATTCACTGAGAAATTGGTTTACGACAGTCTACTCACGAAATAGTCGTCTTATCCCTAATGGTCACCAAACTAATTTTTCAACAATCCCCCACATGAATGAAAATTATGGATAAGTTTCAAATCTTAAACAAGAGTTTCATTAGAAGATTATTGCATCAGGAAAGGTAGCTTGTGGCTTTGAACCTCCATAGTGGAATACAATCATATTTACTTGACTGCCCAATGAACTATGTCTTGAATTGTTCAGCCATTGGTGTAAACCAAAACAATCATATCACACAATAGCACCATAGGCTTTTACTAGTTCTCTATCATGTCTGTTTTGGCCATGGACAAAACTTGGGATTCATAAGTGTTTCATTGAAGTGTCCCGTCTTTCCAGTCAAATATCTGATCAACCCTTTGACCTACTTGACTTTTCTTCATATCTAACTGGTCAATTCTTGACCAGAGGGGAATTGTATCAATAATCTCCCTAATCGGATGATTACATTTGCAATCTCCATGTATTGTCAAATATCGAAACCCAAACATCAAAACTCAAGCTTGAGCCAACTCAAGCTTAGTCAACCTGGTCAACCTGACCTAGGGGATATTGCACCAACAATGAAGTCCGACCCGAATGATTTCTCAACTCTAGCTCGTTTGCTCCGACGTGGCTCTTCGCTTTGATTGTTGATAGTCCTTTTATGACAACTAAGTTCAAAAACATCATTTTCGTTAAAACTTCCGTTGTTATCACTTTGAATGTTTCCCTTCTTATTTAGGAATATGTTTTCAAAAAATATCACATTCCGAAATTCTATGGTTGTTCCCACATGAATATCAGAAATGTCTGACTTGTGAACTATGAAATGATATGCACTACTATTATGGGCATATCTGATAAATATCACATCGAACATTTTAGGCCCAATTTTTACTTGCTTTGGCTTGGGTACTTCAACCTTTGCTAAGCACCCCCACACTTTCAGGTATTTGTACGATGGCTCACGGCCTTTCCATAGTTCATATGATATTTTATCTTTTCCTTGTGAGAGATTTTGTTGAAAATGTGATTTGCCGATAATATAGCTTTCCTCCCACAAGTTCTGGGGTAAGCTTGAATTTATCAACAAGGCATTCATCATTTCCTTTAGTGTCTGATTTTTACGTTCGACAACATCATTCGATTGAGGTGAGTAAGGTGCCATTGTCTGATGGATAATGCCAGATTCTGACAAAACTCATCTAATGGTGCACCATATTCTTTACCTCTATCACTACGAATTATTTTAATTAGTTTATCAAGTTGATTTTCAACTTCTGTTTTATAGGTTCTGAAAGCTTCTAAGGTTTCGTCCTTACTTCTTAAAAGAAAGACATAACAGAATCTTGTGCAGTCATTGATAAAAGTAATAAAATACTTTTTACCTCCTCTAGTTTACACGAATTTTAAGTCACATAGATCACTATGTATTAACTCTAGAGGAGTCGTTGACCTTTCCACCGAATGAAAATGTAGTATCATCATTTTTACTTCCATGCACACTTCACATTTGTGTGTTTCGTCTACATTGACATTTGGTAATAAATTTAACTTGATGAGATGTTTCAAAGTATTATTATTGACATGCACAGGTCGATTATATCATAAATTAAAACACTCAATAACGTAACTGGAAGTTTTTATTTTATTACTATTAAAATCACGGTGTACAGTCATTACAACCATTTTGAACAGACTCTGTTCTAAGTACCCCTTACCTATGAATACATCATTTTCGTAAGTACAAAATTGTTTGACTAGAACATTAGTCTGAAACCGACTTTAACAAGTGCTGATCTAGAAACTAGGTTTTTCCTGATGTCAGAAATATGGAGCACATCAATGAGCGTTAACTCTTTCTCATACGTCATTTTTAGAACAACTTTCTCGAGTCCGACAATCGAGGATGTCGTGGAATTGCCCATATAGAGCTTTCTTCCACTTATCAAAGTATACTTGGAGAGCATCACCTTATCAGAACAGATATGATGTGTTGCTCCAGTATCGATCCACCATTTCTTTGGGTTGTCCATCACCGTCTTGACTTTAAACACGACCGCAGCGAGATCCAATTCCATATCGTCAGAAGTTATGACCTGATTCGTAGTATCCTTCTGACTTTTGGTTGGTTTCTTCGGACATTTGCAATCTTAGACATGTGTCGTGGCTTTCTACAGTTGTAGCACGTGCCCTAAACCCTACGCACAGACAATGCATCAAACGCTAATTCCCTTATGTATCATCCACCTCTTCTTTGAAAACTTACTTGAGCATCAAAATGGCAGCGCTAGCAAATCCCCTGACCATTATTCTAACCTGCTCTTCTTGGTGTGTTTCATCTCAGGCTCCTTGTAAAAGGTTTGTAAGATTATGTGGCCAGTTGATTGACACAATAGTCAACTTCAGCATACAATCATCAACGAGTTGACCATCGACATTTTCGTGTAGGATCAACAGCCAATGCGTCAAATATATTTTCACTATCTCTGGACATCAATTTTACTACTTTTGAACATCATGATATATATTTATGTTGTTATTGTTAAACTTTATACTGCCAATTAATATGTTAGATGAAAAAGCCTCAAAATTGTACTCTGGTTATATTTACGTCTCATTGATTCTTTGTTGGTTATGTGCCCTTACATTCTTAAAAATATGGGTATTAGTTATTCCACAAAACTTCTGGAAAACATATCTATCTAGTTATATTCATTCTAGATTAATAAAAGTATAACTTTGTTGACATTTATGGCTCAATTAGACAGCACCAGGATCTCCCAGATTATGGAAAGACTTTGATCATTTATATTGTAAGTAGAGACATCTTCCACAAAACACCTTCTGAGCAGTAAATATAAATGAGCACTAAGAGTGATATAACAATAACAGTGGTTAATTAAGGAGATAATATACTTCTCATACTTAATCAAACTTCATTTGACTTTGCTATTTAGTCTAATTAGAAAGAGAGACATCTAATGATAGCCAAGTTTTTTCCTCCAAAAATATTATCTTTGAATACACACGTTTAATCAAACTTCACTCTTTAGTCTGACTTGAAGAAAAGACATCTGATGGTAGTTGGGTTTACCCTGAGGGATATTACAGATTCTTCTGAGAAATATAGCTAAATTTCTCCTTGTTGGCTGAATAAATATCACTGAGCAAAAATGTCAAGATTCAGCAGAGCAATCTCATAAAGATTCATCGAACAATAATGTTAAGTTTTTACAGAGTGATCGTAGGTCCACCGAGCAATAATGCTTAGTTCCACAAAGCAACCGTATGGAGGTTCGTAGAGCAATATCACCAAAGTCTCACAGAATAATGTTATTGAGACCTGCCGAGCAATAATGCTTAGTTTCATAGAGTGGCATCATTAAGGTTCACAGGGTAATAACATTAGGGTCCGCAAAACAATATTATTAAGCGAGTCTTATGTTATGAAGCTTCTGGTTAGCAACACGTGGTGATGATTGAATGGAGAAGTGTTAAAGATGGTTCATTTGGTCCCTTCCCCATCTTATGTGGCCATTGTTGATTGGAAAGACAAATAATGGATGTCCGAGATGATTTCCTTGATTCCTTCCTCATAATATGTGGTAATCAGTAAATGGGGGATGAGTAATGAGTGTCAGAAGCGGAGATAACTCTTTCTTCTTTAAGTTCTTCTTCTCACTTTACTTTCTCTGTCTCCATCGATTTCTAACTTCAATGCTGAAGGGGTCGCACTGGACGAGCTGACATCACTCTAATCAATGTTACTTTCTCATATCTACAAGGCTATACTAGAGAAGAGGACTTGTTGAGAAGGAAGAGTCCGAGCGAGTAAAAAAGGAACCATCAATTACTATTCACTAATCGATTGTTGTTGCATCAGTTGAGTTCGTAACAAACTTAGAAACCTTTTGTTCGTTGCAATAGTACCAACAATCAACTATTAATATTCATGAATTGACTAATCCCATAAATGAATCGAGTGTAACAGATGAGTTTCAAACTTTTTGTTTGCTTCTATAGTGTCATCAGTTGACTATTATTGTTCATCAATTGACTATTATTGTAGTAGAAACAGTTACCAAGAATATTGTAGTAGAAATACTGCTCATAGATGATTAATATTGTTCATCAATTGACTGATGTACTATTCACTGTGTTAAAAAATCTATTCACAGTATTGAAAATACTATTTATATAAAATCCGCTTATGCCAAAAGACCTTTATATCTTTAGAACTTTCTCGTATGATTAGTATTGGTCACCCTCGACTTACTAGGGCCTCTTCCTTGTTTAGTTTCTGATTGATTTCAATCTATTAAGACTTTATCTGCCTAATATCTTATCATCATTAATTTGTCGGAACTTCTCATCTCATGCCTAACATTCAATTAATATTGACTTATTAAGACTTCACTATTGCCAAACATCCAATAATTGTTGATCTGTTTGGACTTCTTGTCTCATGAATAACATCCGATCAAACTTGATTTGTTAGAATTTTGTCATTGCCAAACATTCGATTCTCTGTGACATATTTGGACTTTATCCATTCAATAGAATGTGATCCACTTAAACCTTTTCATTTATTAACTTCTTATTAGATTTTTTATCATCAAGTATCCCATTAATGATGATCCATTTAAACTTTTCCACTATCAAACATTCTATTAACTCACATTTGATTTCATTTTATGTTATTAAAATTATATATAGCTATAAATATGATATTTAAATTCTAATGTGTTTAGCTGACAAAGAATTTGTCATATGATATTTAAATATCTAAAATGTGCACCTATATCAATTTGATGCACCTCATGCCCGCGTTATTTCAATTTGACTCGCTAGCTATCGTACACGTTCCTTTTTTTTAATAAATTATTTACGTTGCTTTCATTAATAATTTAATATAGTATTTAATTTTCTCGCCTTCTTAACAAGGTAAGATTAAGGGCGATGTACCGACACGAGGAACATAAAAAGACGGGTGGAAGATCATTGTTTATTTTTGTTTTTAATTTTTTTTTTTTTGTTTAGTTGGCCATTACATCCAATTTAATTGTTTAATTTTTAAAAGTGATCGCGACTATCACGATAAATTGAGAAAACAATGAATAATCTATTGATTTAATATTCTTATATCAATCATTTATTAAAAAAATATTTATTAATTTAATGAAATTAGAATTTAATTTTTAGATCCTTGAATAATTAAAAAGACATTATCCCGGAGACAGGTGGAACGTCATTGTTGTCGCTTATTTAAAATTGCTTGTGGAAAGACTATTTTGTCAATTTCTTATTTCTTCCGACTGAGTGTCGGTTGGCCACGTGTTACTGTTACAATATATAAATGGATGAAAATAAATGGAGAGGTTTAATCAATATGGCGGACACTTTGATGAGGTCGAGCATAATTATCATTTACTCTGAGCATCGCCCAGATTTTGACAGTCTGCTTTAAAATGCTTGCCCTTTAGGGCATCTTAAATCTCTCTATAAGTATTTTTATAATTCCTAAGATATCATATTAATATTATATTATAAGTATAAAAATTTCTTAGGACATTGAATGGTTAAACATCATATCTTAATAATTCTTTTTTATAATTTTTAATATATCACATCAATAGCACATCACAAATATAAAAATTTAATATTCTTTCCATAATTAAAAACCTCTATATAATTTTTTCATCCTACATTATAAACCACATTCTTTATATATTATTTTTTCATTTAATATCTCTATATAATTTCCATTTGATATTTAATTAATTATGATATTTAATTTCATTTATTTATAATTTATAATTAATAAATTAATTAATTTATGATTTTAATTTAATTTAATTTATAATTTTTATTTAATATTTAATTTACTTATAAATTTAATTTAATTATAATCATCTGTATATTTTTTAATTTATCTCAAATATATTTATTTTTAAAACAAAAGTATCATTTTAATTATTACTAACTATTTATAAAATAAAATATTATAATTAAATATTTTATCAAATAATTTATTTTTTAATTATTTTAAAAAAGTCAATCATGCACATTAATTAATTACTAGCTCCACCTTCAAGAAAAAAAAGTATGTTTAAAAACTCAAATATACCTTTGACAAAACTTGCATTGAAGATGCTCTTAGTAAATTTATGCGGGATGTCTCGTAGTCCCTTTTCAAATTTTATAAAAGTAAATTATAAAGAATTTATAGTCGACTTTCAAATGACTAGAAAATAAAAAGATTTTTTTTTTTGAGAATATATAATCGTCAAAAATTGATTTATGTCTTGTGATGATAAATTTATCATCCTCTAATCAATTGATACAATTGATCTGATTCTTATCTAGGTTAATTAGGTCGATTAAATTCAATTTTTTTTCAAATTGAATTTTGACATTTGATTAATAGGTTGATCGAAACGTAAATAACTCAAGATTTAGCTTATATTTAACGGTGAAAAAATTCAAATGGATCATGATCAAACATTTGTCAATCGGAAGCTCCAATAAATAATTAAACAAGGTGAAATCCAAGATCAAGATGGGATGTCAATAGAAGTGTAATCGAATCGAGTCAAGTTCGAGTTTTATTTAACGAATATCACTACAAAAATAGTCGCGAATAACTACTGAATATTCCGTCGGTAAATGAGCTTTCCAACGAAATACCGACGGAATTTTTGATATCGGGAAGAATTGGGTCGACGCTCAATTTACCGACGGAAATTATATTCGGTCGGAAATTACCGATGGAATTCATGAATTTCGTCGGTATATATTAACGACAGAAAACTTATCCCGTCGGCAAAGGGCAAACGGAATGTAACAGAGGTTACCGACTGAATAAAATGCAGTGGGGAAATCACCGACGGAAAAGGTAATTCCGTCGGTGATTACCGACGGAATTCAATATTCCATCGCTGATTTCCGACGAAATTACCTTTTCCGTTGGCATTTTATCGTTAAGACCCTGCTGCAGTTCGATAAATTACCAACGGAATGTAGATTTCCGTCGGAAATCACCGACGGAATATTGAATTCCGTTGACAATATGCAGTAAAAAATTTGAAATCCCTCCTCTACATTTCCCACTTATCATATATACAATTTTTATACAATAAAAACCATCACAAACGATGGTAACACAAATACAAGTCATACATCAATCACAATCCACATAATTAACAACCAACACAACATACAATATGTTCACAAACAAATGATAAAACTGTCTAAAAAACAATACAAAGCATACTAATAAGTGGTCATATATCCAAAATTCAATACAAAATAAAACATAACTATCCAAATATCAAGTACTGACAATCATAAACATCCAAAAGTATTGATAAGTGAAAGTCAAATACAAAATATCCAAACTTACCATGATACATCACCTACACATATATTCAAATATAATCCTGTAAAATTCAAATATAAGAGATTATAATCAGACTGAATCGATATAAATGTAATATATAATTAAAAAATTATAATATATAACTAATTTTACATGTAATAAAATACCTGAATTATATTGTAGATATCCAATGATAGTACGGTGGTGAATGTATCAATATATACTCCTGAAAAATGTAATACAATTTAAGATAAATATCTAAGAATATCCAAATAGAATAATTATATTTCACTTAATTAATGTATGATAAATTAAAACCCCTTAAGAATCTGAAACCTAAAAACAACTACAATATACTTTAAGCATACAACTACTAAAATTGAGGATGATATGCCAACTACGGCTTGGTTATTGGTGTCAAGGATGGTTAATCAATCAAATAAGACACTGTTAGTAGATCAATAATCTAGCTTCTTTATTCTTTCTACTTCTTCTAGTAGCATGGTTAAAGTGTGGAAAAATTATGCAATGGTTATGAGAAATTTTATGATGGAGAAGTAAACCAGATGTTTGGTTCATAATCAATCAACACTAATATTGAATTAATAACATTTTCATTCATAGTTTCATCTCAGAGTGAATAACCAGCGCTTTTGACATCCTTGAACATTTTAAGTCTAGGTGCCAATGCAAGACAAGGGGCTTTTTTGCAACAAATAGAAGCTGCAACTGTCGCAAAAGAGTGCTTATTAGCAACGCTAAAATCTGATCTCCGATCTGGAACAATATGGGTGAATCTTGTAAATGCATACTATGTACTGGGTGATCATAGGTGTGCCAAACAGTGCCTGGAGTAGTTTTCTTTGTTTCTTTGCTTACTAATCCAGAAAGCAAGTTAAATTTTGTTCCAACTAAATAACTTAGTATGTATCTCCAAATAAATGTTTGGATAGTTTGTTAATTTATCGTTTGATCAATTGTCTTCAAAGTTAGAAGATTCAACTACATGATTTATTTATTTTTTTTCATTTTTCAATATTAATTTTCTACAAGATTAATGTCTATCTGCAGGCAGCAGCACTAGAGCCTAATAACATGTCTACTAGGTATGCAATAGCAACCCCTAATACACATATGAGACATGCATTCCATAACAGAATTTAGACTAGATGATTTCACATAAGAGAACAGAATAACAACTAGGATGATTGCACTAAGAAAAAAATTAAGTTGTAATTGAACATACCTCAGAAAAATCTAATCATCACCAGGGTCTAATGGGTCTCGAGTCTCCTGTGACTCAATACCATGCTCTGACTGGGGCTCCTGTAACTGAGGCTGTTGTGATCAGTCCCATCTAGCAATGGCTGCTCGCATCTGGGACAATGTCTGCTCCTGAGCAGCCCATCTCTCCTCCCACCTCTGATCCATGGTAGTCATCTGAGTCTTCAATTCTTGATTTTCTTTTCTTAATGACTCTATCTCAGAAGAAGAAGAAGAGGAACTGTCACGTCACCTAGGAGTCCTCAAGCGATCAAATACCACCTTGCCCTGGGAGCCAAGACCGTAGAGAGAGAAGTTCTTTGTCCTTCCACCCACAACATCATAATAAATTTCATTTATTTGCTGGGTGGATAGATCCTATGACTCCCCTCCCTCTACTGGTGGCTGAGATGCCTGAGCAACCCTACTTGTCATTTCCTCCTGTGTAGAAAAAAAATATACAATTTATATCTTGTACACAATTACTAGAGTTAATTAATCATTAATAACGATTAAATATAATAAAAGTAATAATTCAAACCCCAATGTTCTTCGATCGAAGATCTACATATGTGACATCCTTTCTCTTGTGAGTCTTAAGAAATACCTCTAGGCAAGTGAGTTGTCTTTCTAAAGAACGCTCCTGCATGCACAAATAAGTTGGGTCACAAATATACAAGCTTGTTAATAATAAAAATTTAATTTACAAAATATTAAATTCAATTCACCAGATCCGTGGCGTGCTCAACAATAGATTGAGATCCTGATGTTTGCCGAGTAGATCCGATACTCGGGCCATATGGCTCTGTATTCCTATTTTCTCGAGCTTTTAGAGCATTTGTTTGCCATCTTTCTGCAGACCAAGTGGTCATCCATGCACTCCAAATCTCGTCGGATACATAAGCTGATCTAGTGTCATCCTTTCTCATATAATATAAAAGGTCTTTGTATAACTTAGCACAGTAAATATTCCAAGTTACTACAAATTCTAATAAATAAATTTAATATATTTGTCTATATGTTTCATAAGTAGAGTGTAAAATCTATAAAGTCAATATCAAAACTATTATTTTTTTATTTAAAAGTTGATTCATGAGCTTAACGAACATGTTTACGAACTAACGAGTGAAATATTATGAAGTTTGAGCTTAGTTTGTTTATTTTAACTAGCCTCATTAAATGATTTCAAACGATCTTTTATCGAATTGAGATTTGAATAGCTTAGGAATGACTTAATTTATTTAAACCCTAAATGTCAAACAACCATGAAATTTGAGCACCACCAATATTTTCACGGCCTATTTTAATGTGTTTGTTATGTAGTAACGGATGCGCATTGCTCACTGTTGTATATATTTTTATAAATGGTGAGATATTGTAGGCTGAAGAAAATATTTTATCTTTTGTCTGATTTCACATGTTTAGAAAATTAGATGAAATGTGATTCATAGAATAAAAAAAATCATCATTTTCCTATCTCCTTTCCCTAATCTATCATAGTATAATGCAATAGATTTCCAATTAAGGACAATATTTTAAAATATAGGTTAATTTCTCAATCTCCTTAATAGTATTGTCAGACAGATTGATCTCTGATCTTGTTCAAAAGTGGTAAAGGTGGTTGTTGACTAGGAACGTGTCTTTGAAGTTGATCAAATGAAGATTCCTCGATGTCCTGCATGTCAAAGGAAGCATTAGAGACTAGGCTAAGAAAGGAGTTTCAGGCGTTGACCTTATGACGTTCAAGTCAGTGATTGATTTTTAGGAGAGGAACAATGAAATGAATAGTACTAATAAGCATGTAAAATTATGTAGCATTGTGTACCACCGCCTGTGCATGAAGACCTCCTTTCATTGTTGTGTCTATGCACCAATTTTGAAGCACTTTCAAAAAAGGACAGGTCATAAAGTGACTCTGACACATTTCTTAAAATGAGCCCGTAAATCTATGTGATTTAATGTTAGAAGCTTTGGAAGTGTGATTTACTTGCAGAATATTCTCTATCCTCAATGATACAAAATGCCAAAAAAGCGTATTAATTTTTTGGGCTACGAGGCCGCAATAGACTATTTTGACCAACCAATCAAATTACTGATATAGTTTGACAGCCCTTTACTCCCGAGAAGTACCCGGTCAGTGTTTATGAATGTAATCGGCAACTCGGTTTTCACTCAGCTTCTTTATTTGAACCACAAGCAACCAAGTGTCTAACATGTTTGATCGAACCATATGTCTGATCGGCTAAAGCACTCTATCGGAGTAATTGATACTTGACTTCATTCTTCATCATTACTTATGAAATTCAGCTTCGAGATCCAACAGAGTAGAGGGCCCGATCAGATGAGCCCCTGTCTTAACACTCCATCCACACACAAGATTGGAACTCCAGGCCTTGCCAACCCGGAGGTCCAGTTGGGCAGTCTCTTATTTCGAATGATGTTGACCACCCTTTGCCTTTGACTCCCACATTAGCTAGCCTCCTAGACTTTGACCGAGTGGCCCACCTTAAACATCATATCACAAGTCTCCTTTTAAGTTTAGTCGAAGGAGGTTGTAAGTCTGACTGACTGGACTCTGATGTTGTTTGTGCCTCTTATCCTCCAATCGGGCTTTTACTTATTGTGCCGCCACTCGACTTCAACGAATATTATGATTAGCTATCCTTGCCTATAAGATCCTTTGTTTCCTGACAAGAGAATCATCTATGTGATATTGATCGGCCTGCATGGATGGTATGCTTAGTTGTTTCCATTTTTAGATTCCTTATTCTCCCAAGTGAACGCTAACCCATGTTGTCGTTGTTTGGCTAAGGCTGACATCATTTCAATTTTTTGGAAATCGAGCAAATCACTTGTCATTAAGGCGTAACATGATGAGCATGATTTTTCATCATAAGTCTATTCATTACCTCCCATCCCTAATTAATGTAACTTGTATTTTGTTGACACGTGTTAGACACCTGTATAGAGGAATATTTGATATGACAGGCGACCGTTGTACTTTGATGTGACTACCGTCGATTTAAATTTGATGATCTAGATTAACTCTCTTTCCTCATCTCCCTTAACTAAACAGCTATAAACAACCTTTTCTAGGGTTTTTAAGTCTTCCTTTTACGACGCTACTATATCATTTTCTCATTCTCTTCATCCTCTTCCTTTTCACTTTCTGCTCACTACCACCAGCGAGTAGTGTCTAGTAATTTCATTTCACTTCTTTTTTCAATCGTCGTCATCTTCTTTTAATGGCATCTTCGTCCTCTCCTCCTCCTGCCATTCCCAAATTTTAGTACACCTCCACCTCATCTTTCTTCAACGGGGATGAAGTGGATCAAATGAGGCTTACCTATTATATCCCTCACGATTATCAAATCATCATTCCTTCTGCTTATGATCGTCCTCAGACCTTCCGGCCGGCTTCATTACTTTTTCAAAGATCAACTCTATGTCGCCCTTCATTTTCCTCTACATCCATTTTTTTTTCTGAAGTGTGTGCATACTTTCACATTCCTTTACAACAAATAGTGCCTAACTCTTTTAAGCTTCTGTGTGAGGTTGTAGTACTGTTTCATTTGTACAACATCCCTCTACACCCCCATGTTTTTAACTATTTTTATTATTCGAACAAATCTGAGCTAGGCATTTTTCTCTTCCAAGCCCGAGTGGGCACTGTATATTTTGATAAGATGTCCTCCTCCAACAAGGGCTGGAAATCATACTATTTTTTTTTATCTTCGAGTGCGCCATTCGATACCTTTTCTGACCGTCTGGCAAGTGGAGTTGCCCAACCCTCCAGAGATGGGTAAATATCAATGGGAGTTGGTATTCCTTGAAGTCGCTACTCAGTTGACCAGCTTAAAATATCATATTCACAAACTACTGCTCAAAGGAGTGCTATATATGTTTGGACTGAGTCCTAGTCATGCTCGGGTTCCCCACTCTTTTAGTGAGAAATCTTTCCCTCTGCTATTATTAGATCTAACTAATTTTCTTTTCTATTTTACAGCTAAGATAATGTGGAAAGCCCTATTGAGTGAGTCCACCAAATTAGCTGATAAAGAAATTGAAGCTTATGGGGCAACTGAGCTGGAAAGCCATGGACTCTTGCTGGTTAGAACCTGTGAGGGGCCGACCGGCAAAGAAGGGGCAAGCCAAGTAGCATGGAATGATGCAACCGCAAACATTGAAGAGATGCCCCCGCCGAAACCTTCCTTAATGCCCATAGCAATTCCCTCGGAGTCCACAACTTCAGCTGAGCCACTGATCCAATGTCAGAGTCACAAAAGGCATCAAGCAGTGACACCTGTCTAGTTAGTGGCTCCTGCTCCTCAAACATCTGCCACTGTGTCGGTCGTGCAACCATCCTCTAAGCGAGGGGAAAGCTCTACCTCCACGGTTCCTGAAATAGTAGCCGGTCGGACCACTCCCACTTTCTCTGATCGAACTCCATTATCCGAGTTGCCGACCAACCCTATCCTCGCTCAACCTATATCTTATATGTTGCCTCCACCAACTGAACCAACACAACCCCTCTAAATGATACACTCAACTCCTCTTTCCAAGTCCAAAAGTAAGTCTAAGTCCACTTTAACCGAACCCAGCGAGTCGGGCAAGCAAAAGAAAGTGCAAGCAATCATTAGACTACCCACTTAGGATTTGTTATCCATGCACTCCACTGACTCCTTGTCCCCATAACATAAAATAAGTATTCAAGGGCCCTTGGCTCAGACTTGGGTAGATGAATGAGCCCGAACGACTACCAATTTCTCTGAGGAGCTAGTTGATCGCTTTAGTCAAGGGGTCACCGGGGTAAGTTTCTTAATACCTTTTCCCTTCTTATTTACTTCCTTTAACCCTCTTTTTATTGTGACAGTTCTAGGTAGACAGTTTAGCACTTAGCCAAAAATTGGCCAAGCTGAGCCACAAGCATAAGAAGTTGCAAAACTCGATCAGGCAAATGGGCACTTCTCAAGGTTCGGCCGAGTGACTTTCAAATGAGGTTGTCCAACTAAAGAAGGAGATGGACAACCAATTAAAACTACTGTTGGGGGCTGAGCGGGCCCTCACTGTGGAGAAAGATAAAAATCACGACCAAGCCGTCTAGCTCTATAAGCTAATGAAGCAGGCCTAAAATTATGAATCTCGCATTCACTCAGCTAACACTAGAAAACTTAGGGCCATTGAGGATTTGGATATCAAAAACAGGGAGGCCCAAGCTTTAGCCAAGAAATTTGAAGAAATAGAAGTTACCTTCTTGCAGAACAAGTTAGTTGAACAGCTAAACAGGTGACACAAAAGCATCAACTCAGAAAGTAGCAACGGGCCTTAGATGCAAAAGGCGCTGAGCTGGCTGCATTTAAAGATGAACTTGAAGCTTCCCGAGCGGACATGACAAACTATGAAGCTGGTGAGTCTATTCGGCTAGAGGCCTTCAAAGTGGAGTATCTTCAATATAGAAGCTTCAACTAGGCGTTGGTCGATCAGACTAATAGAATGTTCAGCTATGGTATAGAGGGGACCCTCAAGCAATTGAAGGAGGGCGGTTTTCTGTCTATAAAGGTTCCCAAATACTTCATCAAACGTAAGAAAATCATGAAGACTATTCCAGATGATGCTTTTGCCGACTTTACATAGTATTTTTCTTAAGATTCTCAATGAGCTTTGTAAAAAACTTAAGAACTTTTTTTGTGTTTAGCTGTATATACTAATTCTTGCATTTAACTTTTTGATGCCTTAGCATTTTGCCATATTCCTTACCTTCCTTATAATTATTTGATTCAATCAAGTAATATTACCAAGAGCATTCATCCAAATGATTTCCAAAATTCAATGAGAATTTGATACTTGGTCCTCAGAACAAGCTCACTTATAACTCGGTCGATCACCATGAGAGTTCAGGACTTGGTCATGAGAGCAAGTTCACTTATAACTCAGTTAATCGACGCGAGAGTCTGGGACTTAATCTTGAGAGCAAGTTCACTTATAACTTGGCTGATCAGTGTGAGAGTTTGGCACTTGGTCGTGAGAGCAAACTCACTTATAATTCGACCGATCAACATGAGAGTCTAGAACTTAATCGTGAGAGTAAGCTCACTTATAACTCTACTTATCAGTGTGAGAGTCTAGGACTTGGTCATGAGAGCAAGCTCTCTTATAACTCGGCCGATCGGTATGAGAGTCTGGGACTTGGTCCTAAAAGCAAGCTCACTTATAACTCGGTTGATCGACACGAGAGTCTGAGACTTGGTCATGAGAGCAAGCTCACTTATAACTCGGTCGATCGATCCGAGAGTCTGCACTTGGTCATGAGAACAAGCTCACTTATAACTTGATCGATCGGTGCAAGAGTCTAGGACTTGATCGTAAGATCAAACTCACTTATAACTCGGTCAATCAAGCATGAGAGTTTGGGACTTGGTCGTAAGAACAATCTCACTTATAACTCAGCTGATTAGCACAAGAGTTTGAGACTTGATCATGAGAGTAAGCTCACCTATAACTCTACCGATCAGCATGAGAATCTGGGACTTGGTCGTGAGATTAAGCTCACTTATAACTTGACTGATCCGTGTGAGAGTCTGGCACTTAGTCATGAGAGCAAGCTCACTTATAACTCGATCGATCGGTGCAAGAGTTTGGGACTTGGTTGTGAGAGCAAGCTCACTTATAACTCGGTCGATCAATATGAGAGTTTGAGACTTGGTCATGAGAACAAGTTCACTTACAACTCAACCAATTAGCACGAGAGTATGAGACTTGGTCATAAGAGCAAACTCACTTATAACTTGGCTGATCAGCATGAGAATCTGGGACTTGGTCATGAGAGCAAGCTCACAACTCAGCTTATTGGCGTGAGAGTTTGGGACTTAGCCATTTTCCATTTGAATTCACATGCATTCATTGAATATAGTTTTTTATAAATTATATAAATTTAGCCTAAATGTACTATCAAGCCTGATAGGACTATAGATGGTTTGCACTCTAAGGCTGGTCCAAATTTTTCCCATTTTCATCTTACAAGTAATAGGAACCCAAGCTAAGCTTCTGTACCACCTTGTACGGCTCGCTCCAATGCAACTCCAACTTGCTGACATCATTGATCCGCTTAACTCTCTTCCATACTAGGTCGCCGGCTTGAAAAGATTTCGAAATAATTCTCCTATTATAGCTCTACTTCATTCTTTACTAGTACGCTATTAACCGAGCAACTGCCTTATCTCTAATTCCTTCACTAAGTCCAACTCCATAAGGCACTGATCGGAATTCTCCTCTTCATATAGTTGTCTTCGATTGGACTCAACATTGACTTCCACCGGTACAAATGCCTCTCCTCCATACACTAAGTGGAACAGGGTTATGCCTGTAGCCTCTCGAGGCATAGTGTGATGAGCTCATAGCACACTTGAAAACTCATCGACCCAACTTCCTCTGAGATGGTCAAGCTAGGGTCTGAGTCCTCTAATAATTTTTTTGTTAGTGATTTTCCGCCTTACCGTTGCTTTGGGGATAAGCCATGGAAGTGAAAGCTTGTAGTATGTCATAACTTGCACGCCACTCTTTGATCCTCCACTCTTGGAATTACCTTCCATTATCATAAACAATCTTGTGAGAAATACCAATCGACACACAATATTTTGCCATAGACATTTCATGACCATTTGTTCTATTATGTTTGCGAGCGGGTCGACTTTCACTCATTTAAAGAAGTAATCCATTGCCATAAGTGAGAATTTCCTCTTACCCTACACTATTGGGAAAGACCCTACGATGTCCATACTCCATTGATTGAATGGGTAGGAGACAATTAATTTTTTCAATGCTTCTGTGGGTTGGTGCAGTATATTTTGGTGCCTTTGACATGATAGACAAGTGGCGACAAGCCAAACCAAGTCCACTGGTAGGGTGTGCCAAAAATATTTAGCCAATAGGATTTTTTGAGAAAGTAATTAGCTGCCTGGATGACTTCCACATGAACCCTGATGTAGTTCTTGTAAAATATATTGAATGTCATCCGATCCCATACACCCGAGCAGTGGTCTATAAATGGCTCATTTGTATACGTGCTTTTATACAAAAGACTCTTTTTCAATACACTCGGCCGGAAACTTTTTATAAGATCGTCGATGTTCGGTCATCCGATCCCATGCACTCGACCGAACCCTTAATGATTAATTAACTCCAAAGATCAAATTAGCATTGGATCTTAGCCAGGAAGGAAGGAAGCTGGTTCGGTCGACTGAACCCAGGAATCGATCGACCAAACATCGACGATCTTATAAAAAGAAACTCGAGGTCTGAGGCTGTACAACACTTTTTGATCATATCAAAGCTCTTCTCTGCAAGCGAACCGTGCTACAAGTTCTCTACGACTCTTCAAGCTACTCCATCCGGAAGTACTGACCGAGCTTCAACCTTCACTTACTATTGTCGGTATACTTTATTTGTATTGCACTTAAATTTATATAAGATAGTAGAATTGTTACTATCTTATATCATTGCATACTGTACGCATTACTTCTTTCTGAGGTTTTCAGGAAGAAGACTCTTAGTGGATTGCCCATCGGTGCGGTCAAGGATCGCGGACCTTGGAGTATGAGTCGACCTAGGCTCTGAACCAAGTAACCGAACGAGTTTCTTTTACTTTCCGCTGCACAACTCTGTTTTCTAAAGTAAAAGAAAAGTTTTAAAAGTGCAATATTCACCCCCCTCTATCGCATTCATCCGATCCAACAATTGGTATCAGAGCCTCGAAAGCTCTGAAATTACTGTTAGAGTGTATACTAAAAGCCTAGCTTTTGTAAACATTTATTTTTGAAATAAAAGAATCACATTGGTCAAATGTCTACATTTATTTGTTAAGTGTAGTTGTTCAATTAATTTATATTGTAGATAACATGGTGTGTGGTGTCACACACAGAAGATCATGTTATCAGTTCTTTATAAATTATAAACAGTTGCTCACGACTAAGATGGAAAGGAACAAACCGTTGGAATAGTCGTAGTGTAATTAGGTATTAGTTTATCTTGACTAATAAATTACACTAATACACTCTAAGTGTATTGAGTAGGACCATTTAAGGTAAGTTCTTTTTATACTCGCTTAATAAAAGAACTAGACCTTAGTTATTATGGAAGTGTGTGCTCTTAATCCTAATATAATAACAAGCACATATATTTAGTATTTATTTCTTTGACTTATCAAAGGGTGAGATTTAGCTCGATAATCAATAGGCCTGATAAGTTGGGAAATGATATTACTTATAGTGTATGTTGTTGATTATAGAAGGAAACTATGTCCTAGTAATCTAGGTTGAGAATGTCCCCAAGAGGAGCTCATAAGGATTGTCATGTTAAACCCTGCAGGTGGACTTAGTCCGACATGACAATGAGGTTGAGTGGTACTACTCTTGGACTAAGATATTAATTAAAATGAGTTGTCAGTAACTCAATTAATTAGTGGACATTCGATATCTTAAACACAGGGAGACTAACACACTCATGATAAGAAGGAGCTCAAAATGTAATTTGGGATTGGTGCGGTAGTGCAATAATAACTCTCTAGTGGAATGAGTTATTATTGATGAACTTGAGTTGTGTGTTCGGGATGAACACGGGATACTCAAGCTCGTCGGAAGGCCAAAACAAGAGGAAACAAAAGGAAAATTAAACGGGGAAAAGGAAAAACAAGAGGAAGATTTTTAATTTTTGTAAAAATCTTTCCTTATTTTCCTTGGGCAAGTAATATAAAAGAAGGGGAGGGGAGGCCTCATGAGACATCAATTCTTATTCTCTTTCTTGTGCTCCCTCTTGTGGCTGACCCTCTCTCCCTCTCTTTTCCCCTTGCTCTCTTATTTCTTTGTGGTGGTGGTGGCCAAATTTTAGAGAAGGAGGAAGAAGATTTTGGGTGGTGTTCATCTTGGAGGATCGTCGCCCACACGACGTCCAAGAGGAGGCGAGGAATACGACAAAAGATCTTGAGGTTATTAGCATACAAAGAAGAGGTATAACTAGTAATTATTTTCCGCATCATGCTAGTTCTTCTTTGTACGAATTCCAAACACAAGAGGCATATGATTCTAGAGTTTCGAATTTGTTTCGAAGTTGTGTTTTTTTTTGTTTTTCGAATTTGTGATTCGATTATTCCTTTTTGTTAAACCTAATGTTATTTTAGGAAATTAAATATTGAATTTCTATTAAAGGCTTTGTCGAGGCAGTGGTGGATGATTCCATACCCAAGAAGGCCTAGTGCCTCGCCATGTTTAACCTGGGAGCCGATTTTAGAAATAAATATTTAATCAACTTCATAACATAGGTGGATTTGGATCAATAGTGTTAAGTTTCGCTTGCGATCCAAATCTAAACCATTAAGAACAGATAAATTAAATTTGGAATCAATAATGTTAAGTTCCGATTGAGATTCCTAATTTAATTTCTAAAGAACATAATAGGTTGTTTAAGAAAGGTTTGACACTTATACAAAATTTTTGTACAGTGGAACCGGTACAATTTTCCTAGGACTAACCAATAATTGGTATCAGAGCTAGAGTTTGTCTCTGTGTGTTTGGTTTTCAGATAGAATTATGCACATGTCATACATAATTTAGGCAGGATAATAGTAGGATGCGCTAACTTTGTGGTTGCAGGCTTCAACTATTATGACATATAGATATTGTGTGTGATTGGACCCTTGGACATGTTGAGGGCATTTTATTGTGTGTGCATGATTGTAATATTAAATACACCAGGAGCTGTATTAGTTATTAAGATTTTACAATTTTGTTTCGATCTAGATTACATGTACATTCCTTTTGGAATATAGGATTGATATATGTAAAATTCTATTTTTGTCATGGATCGTATCTGATCCGGCGGTTAGAACACGGGACCCCATAGCGAGGGGTCAACGCCATGTGGAAGTCAAAAGGCCAGGTGGTCAACCGGAGAAGGATGAGTCGGCCTCCCTGTAAAGCCCAAAAATTCTCAAAACTGTTTTAGAAATATAGTATGATTTTTCTGGAATTTTTAGATATTTTTCCGGAATTTTCCGAGTAGCGGAAGTAACAAAAATAATTAGAACCGCAAAATAGCTTAGGCGGGAATCGAACCCGAGACCTATGGTTTCGGGATAATGTCAGTAACCGGTTGAACCCAGCAGGGCCGTGCTGAAAGGAAAGGGAATCAGGTACATTTATAGTTGGGTTGGCCGAATTAATCACTTGATTTAAATAGGAAGATTAATAGGGTGAAGAGTTATTTGGTTTTATTTTCACCGTGACCTATTCCTCTTCCAAAACTTCACCGCCGCCCACACCTTCCCTTCCTCCTCTCTCGGCGCCCAAGCCTAAGGACCATCAGGTCATCTTCCGGCGATGACTCCAACACGAAAGAGGTTCTTCTCCGCGAGAGGAACGCGAAGACGTGATCGGATCGTCGAGGAGGTCATCTCCACCGGAATTCTAGAGAAAGGAATTGTAAGAAAATTAGCGTACGAGGTAAGAAACCCCTCACCTGCAGTATAATAGCTCCGGTTGGTTTCCTATGCATTAGTTTTAGCTATATGCAGGTTTTTCCGGCACATAGGGTATGTTAAACCCTCCTCGAGGATTTAGGGATCTAGTTGAACACCTCTAGACGGGCCGGACACGTTGTTCTCCTTTAGTTGGAGATTCTAGACGTTGTCGGGTGCCTAGAGGTGATCTCCCTATTAGAGGAGAGAGTTGGAGCACACCAAGTGTTCGGTAAAATGTTAGTGTAGCTAAATACCACCTCAGTTATGTTTAATAGCTCAATTAAATGCATTAGAGGCATTTAAACCAGCACATTAGTTTAGTTCAGTTTTATGGGACTACGGTCCAATGGGTGGGCTCCCACAGTCGCCTCTAGGTTCAGATAACCTAGCTCTAGGTTCAGATAACCTAGAAACAGCATGTTATATCAGTTAGCTATGGATATCAGTATTTTATTTTCAGTGACACTGTACTGGATTAGATATCCATTGGGTTGGACTCCCACAGTCGTCCCTAGGTTCAGATAGCCTAGACAACCCTGCTAAATTCGGGACTTGCAACCCCGGGTCTAGTAGGGATGCGCGCACAGCAAGTACAGTTGCCGGGCCCAACAGCATGTTTAGTATTTTCACTTATTACGTATTAAATTTCAAAACTCAAAATCAGTTATGCTAGTTGAGTTTGTTTCCAGTTACAGATTCAGTTCAGTTAGTTTAGCCTATATTCAGTTCAGTGTTCTTTTGGTTGCTTTGCCATGATTCAGTGCTTATGCCATGCTTATATGTTATGCCTTATGATTTCAGTATACCATGTCTTAGTAAGTTCAGTGCATATTTTCAAATAGCATGATTTAAAAGCATACTGCATCGAATGCATGATTTTGTGAGGTAGATGGTTTCTTACTAAGCTTTAAGCTTACAGATTCTATTTTTCCTTATACTGCAGATAAAGGTAAAGGAAAGATGGACTAGCGGAGGCTGGAGGTCAATGCATTGATAAGGATGTGTGTGGATGGAACCTGGAAGAAGATCTTAGGGAACCTTAGCAAGCTTTATTTCAAACATTAGAACTTTTCAATGTTTCTTTTTATCATCTTGCACTTTAGTATGTTATTCATTACGAATTAGTTAACCATGCACTTTATTATGCTTAGAACACCTCTTTTATGTTGTTAGAATGTTAGTTGTTGTCATTAGAGTGTTTCTTAGTCATTTTAGGACTTGTAATGTGGTTGAGGCACGAAACAAAGGTCAAATCGACATTTGGCACGAACAAGAATCGAATCGATCACTGATCGATTCGAGGGTTTCAATCGATCGGTGATCGATTGGGCACCGCCAAGGGAGGCTTTGGATCGATCGGCCGATCGATCCATTCGATCGCGAACAGAGCCCCAGGATCGATCATCTGGATCGATTGATCAACTGGATCGATCGACCGATCGATCCAAATTATCGCCCGGTCACGGTAGCAGCTTTGGATCGATCATTGGATCGATCAACTTATGTCCCGTGACATTGGCGGATCGATCCTTTGGATCGATCCGACTATTCAATCGATCCGTGGATCGATTGGGAGGTCCGATAACAGCTGGAAGTTCAGTTCCTTGGCCATGGGGAAGGTAAGACATGTTATGAGTAGTTAGTTACCTTCCTTAGCATGTATAGAACCAAGAAATGTCAGTGTTTTAGTAAAATTTTAATTAGTACAGCTTCCGCATCTAGACTTACTAAATGGTCAGGGAATAGTTTAGCACAGCATAATGTGACGATCAGCCTTACAGCCTAGTGGTAGAAGGCGGGTCGTTACAGAGTGGTATCAGAGCGGTGTTCCATACTTCCTACACACACATCAGCATTGTACCTGCAGCTTCCAAGTAAGAACACC
Organism: Zingiber officinale; assembly: GCF_018446385.1. Classification (NCBI taxonomy): domain Eukaryota; kingdom Viridiplantae; phylum Streptophyta; class Magnoliopsida; order Zingiberales; family Zingiberaceae; genus Zingiber; species Zingiber officinale. Next base: position 49,070,535 of record NC_055990.1, read on the forward strand.
TCTACTTTATTTATGCTTCTTGTTTATTATTACAGCTCATGTTTATATACCTACTGCTTGTTAGCATGTGATAGTGTTAGTTATACCTATGTTCTCTATGTCTTTAGAAATGGCACGAGGACGCCCAGCTAGAAGGGCACTAGCTACTGAGCCCCAGCAAGAGGCAGGCAGTTCAGTGCCTCCTCCAGACCTTACAGCACTGGTGGCTCAGTTACAGCAGCAGCAGAGTACCCCCACAGTCACCCCGGAACCGAACCTGACGACTCCAGAAGTCTTAGAGGTTCCACCAGCTCAGCCTACAGCGCCAACACCAGCACCAGCACCAGCACCAGTAGCCCCAGCAGCTGAGCCAAGAAAGGAAGCCTATCTGATCCAGTGGCAGCGAGTCAAGCCAGAGAACTTCTCAGGCGCTAGTGAACCATGGGATGCACAAGCCTGGTTCAAAACACTGGAGAGCACGATGGAGCTTCTGGACTGGCCAGAACACGAGAAGGTGAAGTGTGCCTCCTTCTGCCTGACAGGAGACGCACGCATGTGGTGGGAAAGAATCAGAACGAAGCGCCCAGTGAACCAGATGACATGGGCTGACTTCGAGAAGGAGTTCTTCGAGGAATTCTTTCATATGCGGGTTACAAACCGCCACTATGACGAGTTCACTGAGTTTCGTCAGGGCAACCTATCAGTTGAGGAAGCCGTGAAGAAATTCAACAGGTTGGCTCGTCTGTGCCCAGAGCTAGTCAGCACAGAAAAGGAACGGATCAGGTTGATGCTCAAGATGCTGAGGCCAGAAAGCGTGGTGGCATACATAGGCCACAAACCACAGAGGAGTTAGTGAGCAGTGCCTTGACCACAGAGCATTACCAGAACAGCATGAAGCAGCAGAAGCAAGCCTCCTCAGAGTCCAAGGGCCAAGGAAACTCTCACACTCAAAAACAGCAAGGCCACAGCTCTAACTGGAAAGGGAACTCCAACAGCAAGCGCAAATCAGGGAGTGACTCAAAAGGAGGACCATCTAGCAAGCGACCCAGTTATCCAAAGTGTGCCACTTGTGGGAAATTCCACCCCGGGGTTTGTCGCAAGGGCACACGAGGATGCTTTGAATGTGGACAAGCAGGGCACATGGCCAAGCGGTGCCCGAACAAGATCGGTCTTCCTCGGCCACAGCAGATCCAGTATGCAGGCCAGTCGGCTCGTTACATCAGATGCAGCGGTGGAAGGTCCACTTATCGGCCGGGCGATTAGAAGCCCCTCGGCTATGGCGAGCGAGGATCTACTCACTCACCGAGAGGACGTAGCAAATGCCTCGGCAGTGTCACAGTCGATTAGCATTTTTCAAAGATAGTGCTACTGTTTACTTTGATCTGGGCAACCCATTCATATATAGCCGGTGTTCTTCGAGAAATTAGAAATACCCCCGGAGGTACTCGTGGTCGGTTTCTGATGGCACTACCTTCAGGAGAGGTCATGGCATCCACACACTGGCTCAGAGCATTATAGCAGACGGGGAACTCTTTCGTGATCTGATCCTGCTGAAATGATCGACTACGACGTCATCCTGGGATGGACTTTTCGATCAAATACGGTGCTTCCATAGAGTGCCGTAAACAGAAAGTCGTATTCCAACAAGCACGGTTCGAGTACATCGGAGAACCAAAGAGAAAAGCCAGAAAATTTCTCTCAGCTATGAAGGCACAGAGGTTGATGGATTCGGGATGTGCGGGGTACCTAGCACATGTAGTCAATACCAGCCATGACGAGGACCAACAGCTAGCAGAGGTCCGAGTTGTATGTGACTACCCAGCAGTCTTCCCTGAAGAGTTACCAGGCCTAGCACCAGTCAGGGAGATTGAATTTGAGATAGAGCTCTTTTCCGGCACCAATCCTATATCCAAAGCGCCCTACCGCATGGCTCCAGCAGAACTTCATGAGCAGCTACAGGAGCTACTTGACAAGGGCTTCATACGCCCTAGTCACTCACCATGGGGAGCGCCTGTGCTATTCGTGAAGAAGAAGGATGGAAGCATGCGACTATGTATAGACTACAGAGCACTGAATCAGGTCACGATCAAGAACAGGTATCCCCTTCCCAGAATAGATGACCTGTTCGACCAATTAAAGGGAGCAACAGTGTTCTCAAAAATTGACCTCAGATCAGGATACCACCAAGTCAGAGTCAAGGAGGGTGATATATCGAAGACAGCATTCAGGACCAGATACGGACATTACGAGTTCGTAGTCATGCCTTTTGGCGTGACAAATGCTCCAGCCACATTCATGGATCTCATGAACAGGGTATTCAGGGAGTATTTAGATAAGTTTGTTATTGTGTTTATTGATGACATTCTTATCTACTCAGGAACTCAGGAAGAACACTCAGAGCACCTGAAACTAGTATTGCAGACCCTTCAGCAGAACCAGCTATACGCCAAGTTCACGAAATGTGAGTTTTGGCTAAATCAGGTGTCCTTCTTGGGTCACGTAATCTCAAAGGATGGTATTATGGTAGATCCCAGCAAGATAGAAGCAGTAAGTAACTGGAGGAGACCTAGGAACGCCAGCGAGATCAGGAGCTTTCTGGGATTAGCAGGATATTGAGGACTTCTCCGGGATAGCCTCCCCACTGACAGCTCTCACCGGGAAGAACAAGAAGTTTCGGTGGACGGAGGACTGCGAGAATAGCTTCAGTGAACTCAAGAGGAGATTGACTAGTGCACCTATTCTGACACTGCCAGAAAATACAGACAGCTTTGATATATATAGTGGCTCTAAATTGGGATTAGGAGCGGTCTGATGCAAGATGGCAAGGTAATCGCCTATGCCTCCAGACAACTCAAGGATTATGAGAAGAACTACCCTACTCATGATCTTGAGCTTGCAGCAGTGTTCACTCTCAAAATTTGGAGACATTATTTGTATGGAGCTCGGTGCAGTGTACAGATCATCGAGTCTCAAGTACTTCTTCACTCGAAGGATCTGAATATGCGACACAGCAGCTAGAGCTAGTCAAAGATTATGACATAGACATCCTCTACCACACAGGGAAAGCCAATAGGGTAGCAGATGCACTTAGCAGAAAATCCAGCGCTACCTTATTATCTCTAGCAGCCATGTCACCACCCCTACAGAAGGAGGTCGCGGATTTTGGTCTCGAACTCATCGTCGGACAGCTCTCTACTATGACCTCAGAGTCTACCTTGCTTGGTGATATTCAGTCAGCTCAGGATCAGGACCCTGAAATTCAGAAAATCAAGCAAGGGCTAGCAGAATCAGAAAGTAGAGAATTCAGAGTGTCCGATAGCGGGGTGTTGTATTTTGGTGATAGACTCTGTGTTCCAGATCAGGAGGAGCTACGGAGACAGATTTTAGATGAGGCTCACAGGACTCCCTATGCGATGCATCCAGGCTCCACCAAAATGTATCAAGACCTGAAGAAACATTTTTGGTGGCCCGGGATGAAGCGAGACATCGCCAGATATGTTAGCATCTGCCTCACCTGTCAGAGGGTCAAGGCAGAACATCAGCGACCAGGAGGAGTTCTGCAGCCTATACAGATTCCAGAATGGAAGTGGGAGGATATCTCGATGGACTTCATAGTGGGGCTACCCAGAACCACAAATGGTTTTGATGCCATCTGGGTAATAATCGACAGGTTGACTAAATCAGCCCACTTTTTAGCTATCAAGATATCCTACTCCATGGAGAAGCTAGCTCAGTTGTATCTTCAGGAGATCGTCAGACTACATGGAGTCCCACGAACCATCATTTCAGACAGAGACAGCAGATTCACATCACACTTCTGGACAGTCGACATTGGGCACCAAATTGAAATTCAACACAGCCTTCCATCCCAGATGGTCAGACGGGGCGAGTAAATCGGTACTCGAAGATATGCTCGGCGTGTGCCCTAGACTTCAAGGAAGTTGGTGCAAATATCTGAACTTTTGCATACAACAACAGTTATCGAGCCACTATCGGCATGACACCTTATGAGACACTCTATGGGCGGAGGTGCGGATCACCAACTGTTGGTATGAGTGGTGAGCAGAAGGAGCTAGAGCTTGAGACGGATCTAGTGGCGAGATACCACGGTAGCCAGATTCGGCCAGAGGATAGAGACGACAGAGCAGCCGAAAAGCTATGCCTTGATACACGACGCACCCCTAGAGTTTTCGATTGGGGATACAGTTTTCCTCGAGTAGCTCCCATGAAAGGAGTCATGCGTTTTGGGAAGAAGGGCAAGCTAGCTCCCAGATATGTGGGACCATACCCTATCACGAAGAGAGTGGGCAAGGTAGCATATGAGCTAGAGCTACCTCAGGAGATGTCAGCCGTCCACAACGTATTTCATGTCTCCATGCTGAAGAAGCATATCCCAGACGCCACCCAGGTGATTGAGCGCCAGTTGGTACAGGTCCGTGATGATCTCAGCTATGATAGTCGGCCTATTCAGATAATAGACCGAGCAGTAAAGAAATTACGGAACAAAGAAGTACCATTAGTCAAAGTCAGCTGGCAAAATCACACAGCAGCAGAGGCGACTTGGGAGACAGAGGCCAGCATGAGACAGAAGTACCCAGAATTGTTTTAAGTTCGGGGACGAACTTTTAATAAGGTATGAGGGATTGTAAAGCCCAAAAATTCTCAAAACTGTTTTAGAAATATAGTATGATTTTTATGGAATTTTTAGATATTTTTCCGGAATTTTCCGAGTAGCGGAAGTAACAAAAATAATTAGAACCGCAAAATAGCTTAGGCGGGAATCGAACCCGAGACCTATGGTTTCGGGATAATGTCAGTAACCGGTTGAACCCAGCAGGGCCGTGCTGAAAGGAAAGGGAATCAGGTACATTTATAGTTGGGTTGGCCGAATTAATCACTTGATTTAAATAGGAAGATTAATAGGGTGAAGAGTTATTTGGTTTTATTTTCACCGTGACCTATTCCTCTTCCAAAACTTCACCGCCGCCCACACCTTCCCTTCCTCCTCTCACGGCGCCCAAGCCCAAGGACCATCGGGTCATCTTCCGGCGACGACTCCAACACGAAAGAGGTTCTTCTCCGCGAGAGGAACGCGAAGACGTGATCGGATCGTCGAGGAGGTCATCTCCACCGGAATTCTAGCGAAAGGAATTGTAAGAAAATTAGCGTACGAGGTAAGAAACCCCTCACCTGCAGTATAATAGCTCCGGTTGGTTTCCTATGCATTAGTTTTAGCTATATGCAGGTTTTTCCGGCACATAGGGTATGTTAAACCCTCCTCGAGGATTTAGGGATCTAGTTGAACACCTCTGGACGGGCCGGACACGTTGTTCTCCTTTAGTTGGAGATTCTAGACGTTGTCGGGTGCCTAGAGGTGATCTCCCTATTAGAGGAGAGAGTTGAAGCACACCAAGTGTTCGGTAAAATGTTAGTGTAGCTAAATACCACCTCAGTTATGTTTAATAGCTCAATTAAATGCATTAGAGGCATTTAAACCAGCACATTAGTTTAGTTCAGTTTTATGGGACTACGGTCCAATGGGTGGGCTCCCACAGTCGCCTCTAGGTTCAGATAACCTAGCTCTAGGTTCAGATAACCTAGAAACAGCATGTTATATCAGTTAGCTATGGATATCAGTATTTTATTTTCAGTGGCACTGTACTGGATTAGATATCCATTGGGTTGGACTCCCATAGTCGTCCCTAGGTTCAGATAGCCTAGACAACCCTGCTAAGTTCAGATAGCACAGTAAGTACAGTTGCCGGGCCCAACAGCATGTTTAGTATTTTCACTTATTACGTATTAAATTTCAAAACTCAAAATCAGTTATGCTAGTTGAGTTTGTTTCCAGTTACAGATTCAGTTTCAGTCAGTTTAGCCTATATTCAGTTCAGTGTTCTTTTGGTTGCTTTGCCATGATTCAGTGCTTATGCCATGCTTATATGTTATGCCTTATGATTTCAGTATACCATGTCTTAGTAAGTTCAGTGCATATTTTCAAATAGCATGATTTAAAAGCATACTGCATCGAATGCATGATTTTGTGAGGTAGATGGTTTCTTACTAAGCTTTAAGCTTACAGATTCTATTTTTCCTTATACTGCAGATAAAGGTAAAGGAAAGATGGACTAGCGGAGGCTGGAGGTCAATGCATTGATAAGGATGTGTGTGGATGGAACCTGGAAGAAGATCTTAGGGAACCTTAGCAAGCTTTATTTCAAACATTAGAACTTTTCAGTGTTTCTTTTTATCATCTTGCACTTTAGTATGTTATTCATTACGAATTAGTTAACCATGCACTTTATTATGCTTAGAACACCTCTTTTATGTTGTTAGAATGTTAGTTGTTGTCATTAGAGTGTTTCTTAGTCATTTTAGTACTTGTAATGTGGTTGAGGCACAAAACAGTGCTGAAATCAGACATTTGGCACGAAATCAGTAACTCGAATCGATCAGCTGATCGATTCGAGGGTTTCCAATCGATCAGCTGATCGATTGGGCAATCTGCTCCGTGAACAGTAGGCCTTTGGATCGATCAGCCGATCGATCCAGCCATTTCAGTCGCGAACAGAGAGCCCTGGGATCGATCACTGGATCGATTGATCAACCTGGATCGATCAGCCGATCGATCCAAATTATCGTCCCGGCCAGATCGATCATCGGATCGATCCAACTTATGTCCGGCACAGTAGCATGCTGGATCGATCACTGGATCGATCCGACTATTCCAATCGATCCGTGGATCGATTGGGAGGTCTGGTATCAGCATGGAAGTGTCTAAGTCCAGTTCCTTGGCCATGGGGAAGGTAAGACATGTTATGAGTAGTTAGTTACCTTCCTTAGCATGTATAGAACCAAGAAATGTCAGTGTTTTAGTAAAATTTTAATTAGTACAGCTTCCGCATCTAGACTTACTAAATGGTCAGGGAATAGTTTAGCACAGCATAATGTGACGATCAGCCTTACAGCCTAGTGGTAGAAGGCGGGTCGTTACACTCCCGACCGGCCGACCGATGAACATCCGATAGTAAAAGGCGCCCTGACAGGGATCGGGGTTCCGGCGCTCGATTGAACAGTAACGAAGGTTCGGGCCGAGCAGACGTCATGATCATCCGAAGACATAATGTAACACACTGCTAGTAGTCCCTACATAACATCTTACCGAAGATCTCCCCAGCATGCCAATGGAGAGAGAAGGCCGGACGTGATGTAAGTGCCGTCCGGCCAGGCGTAAGAAGAATGCCGGCCCGACGAACGCCCCGTCCCACCGGCCGGCCGGACGCCCCGTCCCACCGGTCGGACGGACGCCCCGTCCCGCCGGCCGAACGGATGCCCCGGCCTGTGGTCGGTAGAGGAGGACAAGAACATCTTATGACAGCTGTCAAGTCCTATGGCTAGGCCATACTCCAAGTCTGACAACGAGGTGTTCTGTTGTCCCATCGAAGACGTGCTTGGACTGTAGCAGTATGACGTCAGGTAAGCTCTCTGACAGACACATACCGAGGTATGGGCTGCGGACACGTATGCGCCTCGGTGGACGTGCAGGAGCTCTTTCACCGCTCTATATAAAGAGCCTTACACTTCGCCGGAGGTACGCGTAGGAGACCTTTGGAGCCACTTTTTTCACTACTAGCTTGCCTGACTTGAGCGTCGGAGGGTCGCCGCCGGGAACCCCTTCCTGGCCCGACTTCTGTGCAGGTTCGCCGAAGGTTCGTGCAACCAGTCGAAGATCCACGTCAGCAGCCGGGGAGCGCCACGTGCCCAGCGTCCGTTGATTCAGCATTCGGACAGGATCAGTATCCTTGAGAGGCGTGGTGCTATTGGAGGACCAGAGGCGCAGTGGAAAAGGAAGCTCGATGGACCCGACAGCATGATCCCTAGGGATGACAGCACGCGAAGGACAGTGATGGAAGAAGCCATAATAGTTGGAAAATTAATTTCCATATTTATTATTTTTATTTACTGTGATGTGTGTTTGCATGTCATGTATGCTAGCATAGGTTAAAATTCCTCACTTTAAATAACTAAGTGGGAGAGGGATTTTTAAATAAATTCCACGGTCTCCATTACTGGTTTGTAAGTAATGCAACAAGCTTGCGTGTTGGCTCTGAGCGCCTCCCTCCACAACGGATGAGTTTGTTGCGGATCACTAGATCAAACTTCCTTTATGGATGGTTATAAGAAATTATTTAGGAGTGTGTGATCTTCTCCAACTGAAGAGGCACAATCTTATTTAATGGACTAAGTATCAAGTAATGGTATACACTTAGACGCATTCAATAGTATCCTCCCCAACGGAGTCACTGCTATTGTTTTGCGTGACCAAAGTAAAACCAACTATTAATTTTATTTGTCATAAAGTTAGGATGATAAGATAATAAAATTAATGGGTAAGACCCTCCTCTTACAAAAGTTGAATTTGTATACATCCACACTAACGTGGCATGCAATATTCATAGTGTTTTGAGGTGTTGGTAAATTTAAATAGTATTGTTTGAGGAATCAATATTATTCTAAATTTAGAGACTTGACCAAAGTTATTTTTGTGATTCTTAGGATGACTTTCAATCCACTGGCCATCATACTGAAAGAGAACAAACTTACTGGTCCCAATTATATAAACTGGAAAAGAAACCTGGACATTGTCCTAACTGATGAGGGCTATAAGTTTGTATTGTCAGAGGAGTGCCCTAATGCGCCTAATGGTGAGTCCACCCAAGAAGAGATTGAGAATCATAGGAAATGGGTAAAAGCAGATGAGATGGCGCGGTGTTACATTCTGGTTTCAATATCAAATGTGTTGTAACATCAACATCAGGATTTACCAGTAGCTTATGATATATTGAACAATCTCAAGAATCTCTTTGGTCACCAGGATCAGGCCGCTAGGTAAGAAGCTATGAGAAAGTTAATGACAGCCACAATGATAGAGGGGACTCCCGTAAGGGATCATATCCTAAAGATGATGGCTTATTTGAAGGAAATACAAATCCTTGGAGGAGAAATCGATGAGGAAACCTAGATCGATATCATTCTCCAAACGCTACCCAAAAGTTTTGAGCATTACCGCCTGAACTATAATATGAATAAAAGGATGTATTCATTGGCGGAACTGCTGACAGAACATCAGACAGCAGAAGGGTTATTTCGTCACAATTCTCAGATTCACTATGGTGAAAATGGTTCTACTTCTAAGTCGAAAGGCAAGAAGAAGAAGAAACAAGCTGTTTCAGCAAAGAAGGTGAATAAACCTCAAGGTACAGGACCAAGAGTAGGAATGAAGAAGCCGAAGGGCAAGTGCTTCATCTGTAAGCAGTTAGGACATTGGAAGGCGGACTGCCCTCATAGGAAAGAGAACAATAAAGGTATATCTCATACTCTAGTAGTTGAAACATGTTTAGTGATGTTATCTACCAACACCTGGTGTATAGATATGGGAGCCACTGATCATGTCTGTAATTCTTTGCAGGGGTCCAGGAATCCCGACGACTATTTGAAGGAGAGATAACCATCTACATGGGCAATGCTACTTGAAGGAAGTCTACTTGATTAACCCAAAGCTAAGTTTGAATCTAACATGGATTTAATAATCTTTTTCAAATTTAACTAAAAACTTAATTAAAATATTTTTTTTAAAAAACTTTAATTCAAATATTAAACCTAATTATGAAAACCCAATTTAATTTAAATGAAAAAACATAACTTAAAATCTAAAATTAATTACAACTTTAAATTAATCAAAATTTAATTCAAACTTCAAATTAATAAAACTAAAACTAAATTAAAATAAACTTAATTCAAACTAAACTTAAACTTAAATTAACTCAAGTGTACTTTAAAAAGTAAACTAAAACAATTTTAAAATAAAACTAAATTAATTAACCCTAATCAATAACTAATTTACCTTAATAGACATAATTAATCTTTAATGACTATAACCAATAAATAAATTAATTTAACTTTAACAATATTAAATCAATAATTAATAACTTTAACTTAATTAAATTAATCATTAACTTTACCTTTAACTTAATACACTTAATTAATTCTTAATTAATTTCAACTTGAAATCTTAACTTTAATCATCAAATAAAGTACTTTAACCTTAAATAAAATTAATTAAAACTAATTCTAAAATTTTACCTAATTAATTCCTAAGAAACTAATTAAATTAATAATAATTCATAATCAATTAACCCATAACTATTAATTATGAAACTTATAATCAACATTAATTGAAATAAGCAATAATTAATCTAACAATTATAAATCAAATTTTTAATCCTTAATTAATAATCATACTAAATTAAACTCAATTGAAACTAACTTTGAATTATTCCAAATTAAGTTTAACTGGATCATTAATCTAAAAATTCAACCTATAATCATAATAATTACAATTAATTATTAATCTAATTAATAATCATTAAAGTATAAATCAACTTAATTGACCCTAACTTAAATCTTTTATTAATTAGCTAATTATCTATAACAAATAACTTTACAATTTCTAAACTAAAATTAATTTATAAATTCAATTAATTCACATAATAAAAATAAATGTTATCATTTTAACCCAAAATTAATTTAACATAATTGAAGTTCAACTAAAACTTAATTTTAACATAATTATAATGAAATTCACAATCAATAAAGTCATCTCACACAATTATAGGATTACCATACTTGAAAATTTAGAATGAGTGTGATGCTAAGAAAATTAAAATTTATAATATATTTTTTAAATGTTTTGAAAACTTATAAATCTATTTTCTTAAGAAATATTTTTCAAATTTTGGTTGATGATTGATTAGGTGTATTATATAAGTTATTCACCATCTAAGTCTTTAGATCTTTAACTCAACCATGACCCTTAGACACATCTAGGAATATCTTCCTTGTGGGTAATAAGGATATCTAACAAGAGTGTCTAGTTAAGGGGAAGAGACTTTACTGAAGGACATATTTTTTTTGAAATATTTTTCAAGAATTTTTTATATATATTATTATTCAAAATCTTGCTTTTGAAAACATATTTTGAAAAATATTTCAAAACACTCTTTGAAAAATGCTTGATAAAACTTCTTTATAAATCTTTTTGAAAATTATCTTTAAAATCTCTTAATCAAATATTTTTTGAAAATTACTTTTACAAAATTATTTAAAGAATCTTGGTTTTGAAATTAACTTGAAAATATTTTTAAAAATTGCTTTCAAGAGTAACTTTTACAAAATTTATGTTTCATACTTTGAAAAACTCTTTGCAAATCTTTTTGAAAATTATTTTTATGTAACTCTTATTCCTTAACAAATATTTTTAAAATTAGCCTTGAAATATTTTATCTTTATTTTGAAAATGATTTTGAAAACTTCTTCAAAAGAATTTTTGACACTAAGAATCAATATTTTTCAAAATATTATTGATGCATGTTCAATTTGAAAACCCAATTACATATTATTATTATCTTTCAAAAGAGTGAGGGAATACCTTAGGAATATCTTGAGAATGTTTCAGGTTTTACATCATTGTTGATGCAAAACTTAGGGATACCTTAGAAATCAATTTATGAAAGATTCTTTTTGATGAATGAAAAAAGGGGGAGAAGAAGCTTTTAAGTTAGAAATCTAAATCTTATGAATAGACCTAACTTAAACATATTTGTCAAATATAAAAAAGGGAGAGATTGTTGGTGCAATCGACCTCCAAGGTTTTAATGTCCGACAAATATATTTAAGTATGAAGCTTGATCTAGGGAAGTCCTAGTTGTAGGCTAGGCAAGGGAAGTCCTAGTTGGAGGCTAGGCTAGAGAAATCTCGGTAGATCGTGGAAGCCAGGTGGATAGGTCTGGAGGACATGATCCCTGGGTAGGCGAATATTGAGGCAAGGGAAATCTCGGTATATCGTGGAAGCCAGGTGGATAGGTTTGGAAGACCTGATCCCTGGGTAGCCAAATACTGAGGCAAGGGAAATCTCGGTATGTCGTGGAAGCCAGGTGGATAGGTCTGGAGGACCTGATTCTTGGGTAGCCGAACACTGATTCTTAGTGAGTGAAGCCAAGTGGTGAAAAACCTAGGGGGAGATAACCTTAGGTAACGAGAAGTCTTGGAGGAGTGAACTCCAAGCAAGGTTGATCGGATGGTTTCCGGTTGACCGTGCACGGTCAACTGGACCACCGGATCTCGGTAAATCTAGGTTTAAGTTTACCATTATATTCTACATTATTATTGTTGTTGGCCAATATAGTATTGCAGGAAAGGTCTTAGTGGATCAGGCGATCAGACACTGAGCAGGCAAAGTCCAAACATGTCTGGAGGACCATGTTTGGCAGGTAAGTTGAGGTAAACAACTGGAGGAGCGACAGTGAGGTTGGGTTCCTGAAGGGAACAACCTAAGGTCGCTGATCCAACTGAAGAAACTGGGAAGGTTTCCAAATTGAGATCAAGACAGTTCTACTGTCTAATATTACTCATGCATTATATATTACTATGCTAACCTTTGTGTTGCAGGGATACTTTGTTTAACTCTGTGTTGCAGGTTCAGCCGGATCGGTCAACCGAATGCAGGGATCAGTTAACCGAATGCAGGGATCGGTTGACCGAATGCAGGGATCGGTCAACCGAACCATGATGACTTAGCACATGCTAGTTCATCGGCATCGATCAAAAGAAAAAGGAAAAAAAATTGATCGGTCGACCGAACCCTTAGATCAGTCGATCTAATGATCAACATTAAATGCACAATAAATGCGAATCTAGGCAAATCTCGACGAACAGGGAAGGAGCCTGTTTGGTCGACCGAACAAAGGGATCGGTCGATCGAACCCTTAATGATTAATTAATGCCAAAGATCGAATCAGCATCGGATCTCAGCCATGAAGGAAGGAAGCTGGTTCGGTCGACCAAACCCAGGGATCAGTCGACTAAACATCGACGATCTTATAAAAAGAAGCTCGAGGTCTGAGGTTGTATAATAATTTTCTGATCATCTTAAAGCTCTTCTTTGCAAGAGGACCATGCTACAAGTTCTCTACGACTCTTCAAGCTACTCCGTCTGGAAGTACCGACCAAGCTTCAACCTTCACTTACTATTGTCGGTATACTTTATTTATATTGCACTTAAATTCATATAAGATAGTATGATTGTTACTATCTTATATCATTGCATACTGTACGCATTACTTCTTTCCGAGGTTTTTGGGAAGAAGAATCTTAGTGGATTGCCCATCGGTGCGGTCAAGGATCGCAGGCCTTGGAGTAGGAGTTGACCTAGGCTCTGAACCAAGTAACCGAACGAGTTTCTTTTACTTTCCGCTGCACGACTCTGTTTTCTAAAGTAAAAGAAAAGTTTTAAAAGCGCGATATTCACCCCCCTCTATCACACTCATCCGATCCAAGAACAAGCTTAGCATTGTCTTGTAGTAGCAACAACTGCTGGCAAAGTGATGAAGAAAGATTGTTCGGTAGTCTATGAAACAACAGATGGATTCGGTAGGCAAGGTAGTGAGGAACATTTAGCACTTGACTTTGTCTGTATACTAGTGGAGTATGGCTATATTCTCAAACTTGAGTAAGTGGTCCTGGGGATCAGTTGCTCCTCTTTATTCCCCGATCAACAGGTTCGGAAATGAGCAGGCAGCTGGTCATCAAGGATTTCTTGGAAAATGACATGTTTACCTGTTTAGGAGAATAATTGACCCTTGGTGCTTTGCCTTTACGAATGCCCTAGGTGAGCACATTTTCTAAAGACGATCCCTACGTCCTCTTCGCTCGGTCCATGTCCTCAAGGGGTGCTCGGAATAGTGCCATGTGACACACAATTGGTGAATGTGGAACCAGTGGTAGGCTGATCGACAGAATGGGTGTTGGAGATCGTAGCTCAGCTAGAAGGGGGTTGAATAGTCATTTACCCTAAATCGTTATCTTCCTACAAGGTTAGTTACGTAGTGGAAATACAAACAATATAAAGGAAGTTAATCTAAAGACTATAAAGACAATAAATCAAACTATACCACATGTTCGTTTATGTGATTCGGAGATAAACCTCCTACTCGACGACATATCCTTAAGGTGGACGATTCCTATTCGTCGATGGATGATTCCCTGACAAACTCCAGCCAAAGCTTATTCCTTCTCGATAGAGTAGAACCTCTCACAAGGCTCTCTTTTCCTCTTTACAAGATGGAGACTTAGGTTTAGGATGAAGAGAATAAGCTTGGAAGTTTGAGGGCAAACACTTAGGAGTATTCAATAAGAATCAGTAATATTTTTCATGCCCCAAACTTCCTTTAAATATTACTATCATTGATCTAACCATTTATAGAAAATAAATTTGGTAATTCTGAATAACTCATCATAGATCTAATCATTTCCATAAGAGTCCTATTCCTTCATTCTGCCACACCATTCTGTTGGGGTGTACCAGGTGCAGACAGTTGGGATTGAATCCCGACCTCTGATAAGTAACTCCTAAACTCTCCTAAGAGGTACTTTCCACCACGATCAGACCATAGTGTCTTGATACTTTTACCATGACGTTTCTCCACATCAGCCTTGTACTCTTTGAACTTATCAAAGCACTCAGACTTGCAGTGCATCAAGTAAATGTACCCGTATCTCGAATAGTCGTCTATAAAAGAGACGAAATATTTGAAACCACCTCTTGCCTAGATTGTTATAGGTCCACACAAATCAGAATGAACCAATTCCAACACATCTTTGCTTCTATACCCCTTAGCCTTAAAAGGTCTCTTGGTCATTTTTCCTTCCAAGCAAGACTCGTAGGTTGGAAAGTTTTCGACCACCAATGAACCCAAAAGTCCATCGGCTATTAACCTTTGAATCCTACTCAAGTTAATATGACCTAGCCTTAGATGCTAAAGATATGTTTGGTTCATTTCCGAAGGTTGCTTTCTTTTATTTGAATTAGAAGATGTGTTATTAATTTCCATTTGTTGCATCGTGGGAGTTATTGGATTTAGAGTATACAAATTACCAACTAATGTACCAGAACATATAACCACTCTATTTTCTTGACAACCACTTTGTCATCAAAAGAAATAGAATATCCATCCTCAAATAGTTTAGAAATTGAAATCAAATTCTTTCTAAAACTTGGTACATAAAGGTAATTTCTCAAAATGAATGTTTATTCTTATCAAAGGCTAAATAAACATCTCCCACTGCAACAACCGCCACTTTCGTAGCATTGCCCATGTAAACGGTGATTTCTCCTTCATGTAGTCGTCGGGTTTCCTGGAATCCCTGTAATGAATTATAGACATGATCAGTAACTATCATATCTACATATCAGGTACTGGTAGATAACACCACTAAACATGTTTCAACAACTAATGAATAAGATACACCTTTATTGTGCTTAATTTTGTGAGGATAGTCTACTTTTTATTTCCAATCAATATAATTGGGACTTGTAAGTGTATAATAGATAGGGGATTGAAAGCCATTTGAAATCCTAAGAATCACAAAATATTTGGTCAAGACCTTAAAATGATATTGATTCCTCAATATCATTTAAATTTACCAACACCTCAAAACACCGTGAATTTTGTATACCACGTTAGTGTGGATGTATACAAATTTAAACATTTGTAAGAGGAGGTTTTAATTTTATTATCTTGTCAACCTATCTTTATGACAAATAAAATTAATAGTTGGTCTGTTTTCGATCAAATATTTGGTCAAAACTTTAGAATTTAAAATAATATTGATTCCTCAAACAATATTATTTAAATTCACCAACACCTCAAACACCGTGAATTTTGTATGCCATGATAGTGTGGACGTATACAAATTCAAACATTTGTAAGAGGAGGGTTTTACCCATTAATTATCTTGTTAACCTAACTTTATGACAAATAAAATTACCTCAAACACCGTGAATTTTGTATGTCATGATAGTGTGGACGTATACAAATTCAATCATTTGTAAGAGGAGGTTTTACCCATTAATTTTATTTTGTCAACCTAACTTTATGACAAATAAAATTACCTCAAACACAATGAATTTTGTATGCCACGATAGTGTGAATGTATACAAATTCAATCATTTGTAAGAGGGGGGTTTACCTAGCTTTATGACAAATTAATAGTTGGTTTTTCTTTGGTCACACAAATAATAGCAGTGACTCCGATGGGGAGGATACTATTACTTGATACTAAGTCCACTAAATAGGATTGTGTCCCTTCAGATTACGAAGATCACACCCATCCTAAATAATTTCCTATAATCAAACATTAAGGAAGTTTGATTTAGTGATCCCTAAACAAACTCATCCGATGTGGAGGAAGACACTCAGAGCCAACGCGCAAGTTTGAATGCATCACTTACAAACCAGTAATGGAGACCGTGAAATTTAATTAAATTCCTCTCCCACTTAGTTATTTATAACGAGGAATTTTAACATGCACACAAGCACACAAAACACAAGCACACACAGCATAAAAGGCAATAAATAAGAAAATAATTTTCCAACTATTATGACCCCATCCAATGTTGTCCTCCGTATGCCACCAACCCTAGCCGCCGCCAAAGGATTTACGTCGTCGCGTCCATCATACTTCCTTTTCCGCTGCGCCTCCAGTGCTCAATCAATACCATGCCTCGCAAGGATATAATCCGCGATAAAAATAAAATTTTATATTTATTGATCCTATATTCCACGAAGGAATGTACATGTAATCTAGATTAAACAGAATGTAAAATCCTAATAACTACTGCAGCTCCTACTGTATTTAATAATTACAATCACACACACATATAAAATGACCTTGACATGTGCGAGGGTCTAATCACACACAATCATAATAGGCCATAATAGTTGGAGCATGCAACCACAGAGTTAATTTATTTGCACATCCTACTATTATCCTACCTAAACTTATGTATGAAAAGTGCATAATTAACTGAAAACCAAACATACAGAGGCAAAAACCTAGCTCTGATACCAATTGTTGGTTGCTACACCTGGATACCATTCTGTTTCCCCTGTACACAAATTTGTAAAAGCATAGAACTTAACTTAGCTACCCATGTGCTCTACTGAAGTTAGACTTGGATTACAAACGATGTTTAACATTATTAATCCAAGTTGCCCTTCAGAAGTTAAACTTGGATTGGAAACGATACTTAACATTTTTACTCCAAGTTTAACCGATGTGATCTTCCTAAGTTAAATCATATTACTGTTGGAATGTATACTAAAAGCTTAGCTTTTTGTATAAACATTTATTTAGAAATAAGAATCACATTGGTCAAATGTCTACATTTATGCTAAGTGTAGTTGCCCGTTTAATTTATATTGTAGATGACATGGTGTGAGGAGACCCACAGAAGTTCATGTTATCAGTTCCTTATAAATTATAAATAGTTGCTCACGACGAAGATGGAATGGGACAAACCATTGGAGTGGTTGTAGTGTAATTAGGTATTAGTTTATCTTGACTAATAAATTACACTAGTACACTATGAGTCTATTGAGCAGGACCATTTGAGGTAGTTTCTTTTTATACTGACTATATAAAAAGATAATACCTCTGTTATTATGGAAGTGTATACTCTTAATCATGATATAATAACAAGCACATATACTTAATATTTATTTCTTTAATTTATCAAAGGGTGCGAGTTAGCTCGTTAAATCAATAGGCCCAATAAGTTGGGAAATGATATTATTTATATGGTATGTTGTTGATTATAGAATGAAACTGTGTCCTAGTAATCTAGGTTGATGATGTCCCCTTGAGGAGCTCATAAGGATTGTCATGTAAACACTGCAGGTGGACTTAGTCTGACATGATGATAAGGTTGAGTTGTACTACTCTTGGAGCTAGATATTAATTAAGTGAGTTGTCAATAACTCATTTAATTAGTAGGCATTCAATATCTTAAACACATAGAGACTAACACACTCATGATAAGAAGGATCCCATATAGTAATATGGTGTTGGTTGGTCCTAGGAAGACCGTACCGGTTCCACTATACAAAACTTTTGTACAAGTGTCGAACCTTTCCTAAACAACCTATTGTGTTCTTTAGAAGTTAAATTAGGAATCACAAATGGAATTTAACATTATTGATTCCAAATTTAACTTATCTGGTCTTAATGGTTTAGACTTGGATCGCAAGCGGAACTTAACACTATTGATCCAAATCCACCTATGTTATAAATTCAATTAAATATTAATTTCCAAAATTGGCTTCTAGGACTGCATGGTGAGGCACATGGCCTTCTTGGGTATGGGAGCATCCACCACCGCCTAGACAAAGCCTTTTAAGGAAAGCTAATATTTAATTTCCTTATATAACTCTAGGTTTAACCAAAAAGAACAATTGAATCACAAATTCGAAAAACAAAGAAAAACACAAACACGAATTACTAATTCGAAAAATTAGATCTAATGCCTCTTGTGTTTGGAATTCATACAAAGAAAAATAACTAGCATGATGCGGAAAATAATTGCTAATTATACCTTTTCTTTGTATGCTAATAACCTCGAGATCTTCTGCTGTATTCCTCGCCTCACCTTGGACGTCGTGTGGGCGACAATCCTCCAAGATGAACACCACCCAAAGCCTTCTTCCTCCTCCTCTAGAATTCGGCCACCACCACACCAAGGAGCAAAAGAGAGCAAAGGGAAAAGAGAGGGAGAGAGGAGCCGACCACCAAGAGGAACTCCACCAAGAAAATAAGAATTGATTTCTCTTGAGGTCTCCTCACCCCTTCTTTTATATTACTTGCCCAAGGCAAATAAGGAAAGACTTTTTACAAAAGTTAAAATCTTCCTCTTGTTTTTCCTTTTCCCTTTTATTTGTCCTTTTCTTTCCTCTTGATTGAATCAATCATCAAATATTAATTGGATGATGATTTAATTTTATTTATTTTGGCCAGCCCCTTGCTTGGGCACCAAGCAAGGGTGGCCGACCACATCATCAAGGGGAAGGAAAATTTTTTATAAAATTTTATAAAAGAAGAAATCCTCCTATAAAATTTTATATGCTCTCTTTCCTAAAGTGGATGTTAAAAAAGGAAAGTTTTAAAAATTAAAACCATGTTTTAAAATTTAAAACTTCTCTTATAAAATTTCCTTTTTTAACATGGTTACAAAAATAGAAAATTTAAAATTTAAAAATTCTCTTCCTTTTTCCTAAAAACCATGAGAATGGTTAAAAAAGGAAAGTTTTAAAACTTTTAAACTCTCTTTTAAACCATGTGGCCTAATTCAAATAAGGAAAGTTTTTAAATTTAAAATCTTTCTTTTAAAACTTGTAGAATTCTACAAAGAGAAGATTTTAAAAATTCAAAACACCCCTCCTTGTTTGAATTAATGTGGCCGACCGCTTCTTGTTTGGGCACCAAGCAAGGGGTCGGCCCCTTAAGAGGATATGATGGTCGGCCCTTGGCTTGGTCACCAAGCCTTGGGCCGACCCTCTCTTGGACACCAAGATGGGATTTTAATGAGTGGTTTATAAGGCACTAATGAGGCTACGATAGAGACCTAGAGGAGAAATTGATTTTGGCCTTCCGATGAGCTTGAGTATCCCGTGTTCGCCCCAAACACACAACTCAGGTTCATCAATAATAACTCCTTCCACTAGAGAGTTATTATTGCACTACCGCACCAATTCCAAATTACATTATGGGCTTCTTCTTATCAGGAGTGTGTTAGTCTCCCTGTGTTTAAGATAACGAATGCCCACTAATTTAGTAAGTTACTAACAACTCAATTAATATCTAGCTCCAAGAGTAGTACCACTCAACTTCATTGTTATGTCGGACTAAGTCCACCTACAGGGTTTAACATGGCAATCCTTATAAGCTCCTCTTGGGGGCATTCTCAACCTAGATAACTAGATCACAGTTTCCTTCTATAATCAACAACACACACTTTAAGTAATCTCATTTCCCAACTTATCGGGCCTATTGATTTATCGAGCTAAATCTCATCCTTTGATAAGTTAAAAGAATAAATACTAAATATATGTGCTTGTTATTATATTAGGATTAAGAGAACATACTTCCATAATAACTAAGGTCTAGTTCTTTTATTAAGTCAGTATAAAAAAAACTTACCTTAAATGGTCCTACTCAATACACGTAGAGTGTACTAGTATAATTTATTAGTCAAGATAAACTAATACCTAATTACACTACGACTATTCCAATGGTTTGTTCCTTTCCATCTTAGTCATGAGCAACTATTTATAATTTATAAAGAGATGATAACATGATCTTCTGTGTGTGACACCACATACCATATTATCTACGATATAAATTAATTGAACAACTACACTTAACATAAATGTAGATATTTTTGACCAAAAGTGATTCTTTATTTCATAAATAAATGTTTACAAAAGCTAGGCTTTTAGTATACACTCTAACAATCTCCCACTTATACTAAAAGACTAAGCTGCCATATCTGTTGTCATATATCTGATTCTCATCCCCTCCATATGCCGATCAAAAGCTTTCGCCGGAAGGGCCTTAGTGAAAGGATCTGCTAGGTTATCTGCTGATGCAATCTTGGCGACGATAACTTCTCCTCGCTTGACGATGTCTCGTATCAGGTGGTACTTGCGCTCTATATGTTTACTCGCCTTATGGACTCGTGGTTCCGTCGTGTTTGCAACTGCACCGCTATTATCACAATAAATTGTGATGATTTTGGGCAAACCAAGAATCATATCTAAGTCCATTAGGAAGTTCCTAAGCCATACAGCTTCTTTGGCTGCCTCAGAGGCTGCCACATACTCAGCTTCCATGGTTGAGTCAGAAACACATTTCTTCTTAACACTCCTTCATGTAATGGCTCCACCTCCTAAAGTAAACACATAGCCTGATGTAGACTTACTGTTGTCCCTATCTGATTGGAAGTCCGAATCCGTGTAACCCACAGGGAGCAAATCGTCTGCTTGGTAAACTAGCATATAATCTCTAGTCCTTCTTAGGTACTTCAATATATGCTTTACAGCAGTCCAATGTCCTTGTCCAGGGTTACTCTGATATCTGCTAATCATGCCCACGATAAAACAGATATCAGGTCTCGTACACAGCATTGCATACATTAGACTTCCCATAGCCGAAGCATAAGGAACTGCCTTCATGTCCTCTATATCTTTTGATGTCTTCAGAGACATCTCTTTAGATAAGACTACTCCATGCCTAAAAGGTAAGAAACCTTTCTTGGAGTTCTGCATGCTAAAACGAGCAAGGAGTGTATCTATATATGAAGCTTGAGATAGGCACAACATCATTTTCTTGCCATCCCTTATGACTTTGATCCCAAGAATGTGTGCACATTCTCCTAAGTCCTTCATATCAAATGTTTTGGACAACCATACCCTTACGTCCGATAATACCTTGACATTATTGCCAATTAACAAAATATCATCTACGTATAGTACAAGAAATACCACCACGTTTCCGTTACACTTCTTATATACACAAGACTCATCCGGACACTAAATAAATCCATATGACTGGATTACTTCATTAAACCAGATGTTCCAAGATCTTGAAGCTTGCTTCAGTCCATAAATGGATCGATTCAGCTTGCATACTAGATGCTCTTTGCCCTTTTCAATGAACCCCTCTGGTTGCTTCATATGGATGTTTTCTTCAAAACTTCCATTAAGGAAAGCTGTCTTGACATCCATTTGCCAAATCTCATAATCCATATGAGCAACAATGGATAAGAGTATCCGGATAGACTTTAGCATAGCTACCAGCGAAAAAATTTTCTCATAATCGATTCTCTCTTTCTGAGTATACCCTTTCGCAACAAGCCTTGCATTGAAGGTTTCTACCTTCCCGTCTGTCCCTCTTTTCCTTTTGTAGATCCACTTGCATCCAACGACTTTTACACCATCAGGTGGTTCTACAAGCTCCCAAACCTTATTAGAACACATAGATTCTATTTCAAAATTCATTGCCTTTTGCCAAGATACTGCATCTTTATCTTGGAGTGCTTCGTCATATGACCGGGGATCAGGTTCATGTTTACCCGGGATCAAATCCGAAGATTCTCCCAAAAACATGAATCTCTCAGGTTGCCTCACAACCCTCCCACTACGACGAGGCACTGTCTGTAACTGTGCATCATCTGTGACATGTGTTGCAGTCTCTTGTGATACTTCATCTTGTACTGTTGGTACTAAAGTAGACGTGTCCTCTCTTATTTCTTCTAGAATAATTTTACTCATGGGCTTATGGTTCATTACATAATCATCTTCTAAAAATCGAGCATTGGTACTAACAATGATCTTCAGATTTTTAGGATTATAAAATAAACCACCTTTCGTTCCCTTAGGATATCCCACAAACAGACAAACTTCTGTATGTGAATCCAACTTGTTAGTCTCTCCCTTCAACACATGTGTTGGACTACCCCATATCCGGATATGATTCAGACTAGGCTTATGCCCATTCTATAATTCCATGGGAGTAGAAGGAACTGTTTTAGAAGATACCATATTCAGAATGTACATTGCTGTTTCTAAAGCATATCCCCAAAATGAATTTGGTAATTTTGAATAACTCATCATCGATCTAACCATTTCCATAAGAGTCATATTCCTTGGTTCTGCCACACCATTCTGTTGGGGTGTACCAGGTGCAGTCAATTGGGATTGAATCCCGACTTCTGATAAGTAATTCCTAAACTCTCCAAAGAGGCATTCACCACCACGGTCAGATCGTAGTGTCTTAATACTTTTACCAAGACGTTTCTCCACATGAACCCTATATTCTTTGAACTTATCAAAGCATTCAGACTTGCGGCGCATCAAGTAAATGTATTCGTATCTTAAATAATCGTCTATAAAGGAGATGAAATATTCATAACCACCTCTTGCTTGGATAGACATAGGACCACACAAATCAGAATGAACCAGTTCTAACACATCTTTGGCTCTATACCCCTTAGCCTTAAAAGGTCTCTTGGTCATTTTACCTTCCAAGCAAGATTCACAGGTTGGAAAGTTTTCCAACTCTAATGAACCCAAGAGTCCATCGGCTACAAGCCTTTGAATCCTACTTAAGTTAATATGACCAAGCCTTAGATGCCAAAGATACGTTTGGTTCATTTTCGAAGGTTCTTTTCTCTTATTAGAGTTAGAAGATGTGTTATTAATTTACATATTTTGCTTTGTGGGAGAAATTGGATTTAAAGTATATAAATTGCCAATCAATGCACCAGAACAGATAATAACTTTATTTCTTTTTATAACCACATTGTTACTAAAAGAAACAGAATATCCATCCAAATACAGTTTAGAAACTGAAATTAAATTCTTTCTAAAACTGGTTACATAAAGATAATTTCTTAAAACCAAACTTCTATTCCTATCAAAAGATAAGTAGATGCCTCCCACTGTAACAGCCACCACCTTAGTAGCATTGCCCATGTAGACAGTTATCTCTCCTTCAAATAGTCATCGGGTTTCTTGGAACCTCTGTAAAGAGTTGCAGACATGATCAGTGGCTCCTGTATCTACACACCAGGTATTGGTAGATAACACCGCTAAACATGTTTCAACTACTAGAGTATGAGATATACCTTTATTGTTCTGATTCCTATAAGGACAATCCGCCTTCCAATGCCCTGACTGCTTGCAGATGAAGCACTTGCCCTTCGGCTTCTTCATTCTAGCTTTTTGTCCTGTACCCTGAGGTTTATTCACTTTCTTTGCTTAGAAGACCTGAGTCTTCTTCTTCTTGCTTTTTGACTTAGAAGTAGAACCATTTTCAGCATAGTGAATCTGAGAACTGTGACGAAATATACCTTCTGCTGCCTGTAGTTCTGTCAGAAGTTTCGCCAACGTATACTCCCTTTTATTCATGTTATAGTTCAGGCGGAACTGCTCAAAACTTCTGGGTAGCGTTTGGAGAATTACATCGACCTGGGTTTCCCCATCGATTTCTTCTCCAAGGACTTGTATTTCATTCAGATAAGCCATCATTTTGAGGATATGATCCCTTATGGGTGTCCCCTCAGACATGGTGGCTGTCATTAACTTTCTCATTGCCTCTTGCCTAGCAGTCCGACTCTGGTGCCCAAAGAGTTCTTTGAGATTGTTCATTATATCATATGCAGTTGGTAAATCTTGATGCTGATGTTGCAATACATTTGACATTAAATCCAAAATGTAGCACCGCGCCATCTCATCAGCTTTTACCCATTTCTTATGATACTCAATCTCCTCTGGGGTTGAGTCACCATTATGTGTATCTGGGCATACCTCTGACAGTACAAACTTATAGCTTTCAGCAGTTAAGACAATATCCAGGTTTCTTTTCCAATCTATATAGTTGTGACCAGTAAGTCTATTCTCTTTCAGAGTAATGGTCAGTGGGTTGAAAGTTATTCTAAGAATCACAAAATAAATTTTTGGTCAGGACTCTAAATTTAGAATAATATTGATTCCTCAAACAATAATATTTAAATTTACCAACACCTCAAAACACCGTGAATATTACATGGCATGTTAGTGTGGATGTATACAAATTCAACATTTGTAAGAGGTGGGTGTAACCCATTAATTTTATTACCTTGTCATCCTAACTTTATGACAAATAAAATTAATAGTTGGTTTTCCTCTGGTCACACAAAACAATAGCAGTGACTCCATTGGGGAGGATACTATTGAATGTGTCTAAGTGTATACCATTACTTGATACTTAGTCCATTAAATAGGATTGTGCCCCTTCAGTTGGAGAAGATCACACGCTCCTAAATAATTTCCTATAACCATCCATAAAGGAAGTTTGATCTAGTGATCCGCAACAAACCCATCCGTTGTGGAGGGAGGCACTCAGAGCCAACACGCAAGCTTGTTGCATCACTTACAAACCAGTAATGGAGACCGTGGAATTCATTTAAAAATCCCTCTCCCACTTAGTTATTTAAAGTGAGGAATTTTAACCTATGCTAGCATACACACATGCACATAAACATCACAGTAAATAAAAGCAATAAATTTGAAAATTAATTTTCCAACTAATATGACATTTTCCATCACTGTCTTCAGTATGCTCCAACCCTAGCTGCTGTCATCTTTAGCCACCACCATCAGGTCGAGTTGTCACATCTATCTTGCTTCTTATTCCGTTGCGCCTCTGGTCCTCCAATAGCACCACACCTCGCAAAGATAAGATCCGTGACAATAATAGAATTTTACACATATCGATCCTATATTCCATAAAGGAATGTACATGTATTCTAGATCGAATAAAAAAGTAAATTCTAAAAATAATACAGCTCCTGCTGTATTTAATACATGCAATCATGCACACACAAAATAATGCCTTTGACATGTCTAAGGGTCCAATCACACACAATATCTAAATGTTATAATAGTTGGAGCCTGCAACCACAAAGTTAGCACATCCTACTATTATCCTGCATAAATTATGTATGACATGTGCATAATTAATTTGAAAACCAAAACACGCAGAGGTAAACCCTAGCTCTGATACCAATTGTTGGTTGGTCCTAGGAAGATCGTACCGGTTCCATTGTACAAAAATTTTGTACAAGTGTCAAACCTTTCCTAAACAACCTATTGTGTTCTTTAGAAGTTAAATTAGGAATCGCAAACGGAACTTAACATTATTGATTCCAAATTTAACTTATCTGTTCTTAATGGTTTAGACTTGGATCGCAAGCGGAACTTAACACTATTGATCCAAATCCACCTATGTTATAAATTCAATTAAATATTAATTTCTAAAATTGACTTCCAGGACTGCATGGCGAGGCACATGGCCTTCTTGGGTATGGGAGCATCCACCACCACCTAGACAAAGCCTTTTAAAGAAATCTAATATTTAATTTCCTTATATAACTCTAGGTTTAACCGAAAAGAATAATCGAATCACAAATTCGAAAAACAAATAAAAACACAAACACGAATTACTAATTCGAAAAACTAGATCTAATGCCTCTTGTGTTTGGAATTCATATAAAGAAAAATAACTAGCATGATGCGGAAAATAATTGTTAATTATACCTTTTCTTTGTATGCTAATAACCTCGAGATCTTCTGCCGTATTCCTCGCCTCGCCTGGGACGTCGTGTGGGCGACGATCATCCAAGATGAACACCACCCAAAGCCTTCTTCCTCCTCCTCTAGAATTCGGCCACCACCACCACCAAGTAGCAAAAGAGAGCAAAGGGAAAAGAGAGGGAGAGAGGGGCCGACCACCAAGAGGAACTCCACCAAGAGAATAAGAATTGATTTCTCTAGAGATCTCCTCACCCCTTCTTTTATATTACTTACCCAACGCAAATAAGAAAAGACTTTTTACAAAAGTTAAAATCTTCTTCTTGTTTTTCCTTTTCCCTTTTATTTTTCCTTTTCTTTCCTCTTGATTGAATCAATCATCAAATATTAATTGGATGATGATTTAATTTTATTTATTTTGGCCGGCCCCTTGCTTGGGCACCAAGCAAGGGTTACCGACCATATCACCAAAGGGAAGGAAAATTTTTTATAAAATTTTATAAAAGAAGAAATCCTCCTATAAAATTTTACATGCTCTCTTTTCTAAAGTGGATGTTAAAAAAGGAAAGTTTTAAAAATTAAAACCATGTTTTAAAATTTAAAACTTCTCTTATAAAATTTCCTTTTTTTAACATGGTTACAAAAATAGTAAATTTAAATGTTAAAACTTCTCTTCCTTTTTCCTAAAAACCATGAGGATGGTTAAAAAAGGAAAGTTTTAAAACTTTTAAACTCTCTTTTAAACCATGTATCCTAATTCAAATAAGGAAAGTTTTTAAATTTAAAATCTCTCTTTTAAAACTTGTAGAATTCTACAAAGAGAAGATTTTAAAAATTCAAAACGCCCCTCCTTATTTGAATTAATGTGGTCGGCCCCCTCTTGCTTGGGCACCAAGCATGGGGCCGACCCCTTAAGAGGATATGGTGGCCGGCCCTTGGCTTGGTCACCAAGCCTTGGGCCGACCCTCTCTTGGACACCAAGATGGGCTTTTAATGAGTGGTTTATAAGGCACTAATGAGGCTACAACAGGGACCTAGAGGAGAAATTAGTTTTGACCTTCCGATGAGCTTGAGTATCCCGTGTTCGCCCCAAACACACAACTCAAGTTCATCAATAATAACTCATTCCACTAGAGAGTTATTATTGCACTACCGCACCAATCCCAAATTACATTATGGGCTCCTTCTTATCATGAGTGTGTTAGTCTCCCTGTGTTTAAGATAATAAATGCCCACTAATTAAGTAAGTTCTAACAACTCACTTAATTAATATCTTGCTCCAAGAGTAGTACCACTCAACTTCATTGTCATGTCGGACTAAGTCCACCTGCAGGGTTTAACATGGCAATCCTTATGAGCTCCTCTTGGGGACATTCTCAACCTAGATAACTAGGACACAGTTTCCTTCTATAATCAACAACACACACTATAAGTAATATCATTTCCCAACTTATCAGGCCTATTGATTTATCGAGCTAAATCTCACCCTTTGATAAGTTAAAAAAATAAATACTAAATATATGTGCTTGTTATTATATTAGGATTAAGAGAACACACTTCCATAATAACTAAGGTCTAGTTCTTTTATTAAGTCAGTATAAAAAGAACTTACAATGGTCCTACTCAATACACTTAGAGTGTACTAATGTAATTTATTGTCAAGATAAACTAATACCTAATTACACTACGACTATTCCAATGGTTTGTTCCTTTCTATCTTAGTCGTGAGCAACTGTTTATAATTTATAAAGAGCTGATAACATGATCTTCTGTGTGTGACACCACACACCATGTTATCTATGATATAAATTAATTGAACAACTACACTTAACATAAATGTAGATATTTTTGACCAAAAGTGATTCTTTATTTCATAAATAAATGTTTACAAAAGTTAGGCTTTTAGTATACACTCTAATATATGGGATTGGTACGGTAGTGCAATAATAACTCTTTAGTGGAATGAGATATTATTGATGAACTTGAGTTGGGTGTTCGGGAATAACACGGGAAGCTCAAGCTCATCGAGAGACCAAAACCAATTCCTCCTCTCGGTCCCTATTGTAGCCTCTTATTTATAAAGTCTTATATCCACCAAAAACCCAACTTCTTACCCATTTCTTGGTGGCCAGCCAAGCCTAGCTTGGAGCCCAAGCTAGGGCCGACCCTAGCTTGGAGCCCAAGCAAGGATAGCCGGCCACATATAGATTAAAAGGAGATTTTAAATTTTAAATCTTTCCTTATGTGGAAGCCATGATTTTAAAAGAGAGTTTTAAAAATTTTAAATATTTCCTTTTATAGCTTTCTACAAAGGATTAAGAGAAAGGTTTGATATCTTTCCTTATTTGTAGTTAAAAGGAAGATTTTAATTTTTGATAAAACTTTCCTTTTTAGCAACCATCCATATGTTTTAAAAGAAAGATTTTAATTTATATA
The DNA here is from genome assembly GCF_018446385.1 of Zingiber officinale. Lineage (NCBI taxonomy): Eukaryota > Viridiplantae > Streptophyta > Magnoliopsida > Zingiberales > Zingiberaceae > Zingiber > Zingiber officinale. The sequence goes on from NC_055990.1 coordinate 49,098,974, forward strand.
ATTTTCCTTTTACAACCATCAAGGGATTTAAAGAAAGAAATTTTTTAATTAAAATTTCTTACCGGAAACAAATAAGGAAGTTTTACTTTCATGTTTAAAACTTTTCTTGTTTGGAATTAAAGGGGCGACCGACCATGACAAGAAGAAAAGGAGGTTTTAATTTTTTATTTTAAAACTTTCCTTTTTAGTCATTGGCAAGGAATATAAGGAAGTTTTAATTATGTTTAAAACTTTCCTTATTTTTCAAGACCAAGAAATATAAAAGAGAGGATAGAGATGCCTCACCTCACAACACATCTATTATTCTTCGTCTCTTATTCCTTGTGCCCCGACCCTACTTATTCTCCTTCTCTTCCTCTTTGGTGGCCGGCAGTAGCATCTCTTGGAGCTTGGTGGTTGGCCAGATTTTGTTTGAAGGAGGAGTAGAGAAAGGAGGCATTGTTTCCTAGCATCCCTTGGAAATTGGTTGGTGGCCGGAACTCATCATCCTTGAAGGTTGTTGGTGGCCGAAACTTGGAAGCAGGAAGAAGAAGGCTTGGGTGGACTCTCGTCTTGGTAGATCGTCGCCCACACGACGTCCGAGATAAGAAGAGGAATACAATAGAAGATCAAGAGTTCTATAAGTTACAAGAGGTATAACTAGTTATTAGTTTCTGCATCATAACTAGTGCATCCTTTTTGTATAGATCTTGTAAAACCAAACACAATAGGTTATCGATTTTAGTTATCATTTTTGTTATCGATTTTCATTTCGATTTCATGTTTCGATATTGTGCTCCTATTGAGGTCTCTATAGTTAAACCTAGTTTACTGTAAGAAGTTGAACATCCAATTTCTCTGTGAGGCTTTGTTTAGGAAGTGGTGGATGATCCCATACCCAAAAAGGCCTAGTGCCTCACCATGTTTAACCTGGAAGTCGATCTTAGAAATAGATTTTTGATAACTTCTGTAATATGGTTTAACTTAGGAAGATCTCATCGGTTGAACTTGGAGTAAGAATGTTAAGTTTCATTCCCAATCCAAGTTTAACTTCTAAAGGGAAAATTTGGATTAATAATGTTAAGTATCGTTTGCAATCAAAATTTAACTTTAGTAGAGCACATGGGTAGCTAGGATAGTTCTATGCTTATACAAATTTTTGTATGGGGGAACTAGGACGGTATTCCGAGTAGCAACCAACAATTACAGAAGTTAATTAAATATCTATTTCAAAGATTGACGTCCAGGTTAAACATGGGGAGGCACTAGGCCTTCTTGGGTATGGGATCATCCACCACTTCCTAAACAAAGCCTTTCAAAGAAATTAAATATTTAACTTCTTATAGTAAACTAGGTTTAATTACAGAGACCTCAATAAAAGCATAATATCGAAACATGAAATCGAAAAATAAAATCAATAACAAAACAATAACCTAAAACTGATAGCCTCTTGTGTTTGATTTTTCAAGATCTATTCAAAGAAGATGAACTAGTTATGATGCGAACACAAATAACTAGTTATATCTTTCTTAGTAGCTTATAGACCTCTTGATCTTCTATTGTATTCCTCTCCTCCTCTTGGGCGTCGTGTGGGTGACGATCTACCAAGATGAAATCCACCCAAGCCTCTTCCTTTGCTTCCAAGTCTCGACCACTAACTAACCTCCAAGGGATGCTAGACAAGAGAGCTTCCTTCTCTTCTTCTTCTCCTTCAAGCAACCGACCACCAAGAGAAAACCAAGCTTGATGTCGTCGGCCTCCAAGAAAGAAAACAAAAGGAGAAGAGAGAAGGAAGAGGGTCAGCCACCAAGGAAAAAAGGAGAGAGGAGTTTCGGCCACAATAGAGAGGATGCAAGGCTTAGGTTGTTCTCAATGAGGCATCCTCTCCCTCTCTTTTATAATCCTTGGTGAATCCAAAAAAGGAAAGTTTTAAAACAAAAAATTAAAACTTCCTTTTATTCCTTTACATGACCGGCCACCACTTGTGCATCAAACAAGGAAAGATTTTAAACAAAAATTAAAATCTCTCTTTTAAAATCCCTTTTGTGGTTAGCTATAAAAGGCATGTTTTATAAAATTAAAATCTTCTCTTTTAAATCCTTTTGTGGATGTCTATAAAAGAAAAGATTTAAAACAAAACTCCTTTTATATCATGGTTATAAAAAAGGAAAGTTTAAAATTAAAATCTTTCTTTTAAACATTATAGATAACTACAAATAATGAAATATTACAAATCTCTCTTTTAATCCTTTGTAGAAAGCTATAAAAGGAAATATTTAAAACTCTCTTTTAAAACCATGTGGAAAGCATCATAAAAGGAAAGCTTTTAACAAAATAAAAACTCTCTTTTATTTCCTTTTGTGACCGATATAAAAAAGGAAAGTTTTATGATTAAAATCTTTCTTTTAAATCCTTTTATGGATGGCTATAAAGGAAAGATTAAAACTTCCTTTTCTATTCCTATGTGGCTGGCCACATCTTGGACACCAAGATATGCTTGGGTTGGCCACCTCTTGGCTCCAAATAATGCTTGGCCGACCCCTTGCAAGCAAGGCTTGGCCGACCCATTACTTGGGTAAGAAGTGGGTTTAAGGTGGATATAAGGCTTCATATAAGAGGCTACAATAGGGTCCGAGAGGAGGAATTGGTTTTTGTCTCCCGATGAGCTTGAGCTTCCCGTGTTCGCCCCGAACACCCAACTCAAGTTCATCAATAATAACTCATACTACTAAAGAGTTATTATTGAACTACCGCACCAATCCCATATTACATTATGGGCTCCTTTTTATCATGAGTGCATTAATCTCCCTGTATTTAAGATATCAAATGTCATTAATTAAATGAGTTACTGACAACTCACTTAATTAATATCTAGCTCCAAGAGTAGTACCACTCAACTTCATTGTCATGTCGGACTAGATTCACCTGTAGGATTTACATGACAATCCTTATGAGCTCCTCAAGGGGACATCATCAACCTAGATTACTAGGACACAGTTTTCTTCTATAATCAACAACACACCATATAAATAATATTATTTCCCAACTTATCGGGCCTCTTGATTCAACGAGCTAAATCTCACCCATTGATAAATTAAAGAAATAAATACTAAGTATATGTGCTTGTTATTATATCGGGATTAAGAGCACACACTTCCATAATAACAGAGGTCCTGCTCTTTTATGCAGTCAGTGTAAAAGAACAACTTCAAATGGTCCTGCTCAATACACGCATAGTATACTAGTATAATTTTATAATCAAGATAAACTAATTTCAAATTACACTACAACCATTCCAAGAGTTTGTCCCAATCCATCTTGGTTGTAAGCTACTATTTATAATTTATAAGGAACTGATAACATGATCTTCTGTGTGACACCACACACCATGTTATCTATAATATAAATTAAATGGACAACTACATTTAACATAAATGCAGACATTTGACCAATATGATTCTTATTTAAAATAAATGTTCATACAAAAAGCTAGGCTTTTAGTATACATCCTAACATCTTCAACCTTTACTTACTATTGTCGGTATACTTTATTTGTATTGCACTTAAATTCATATAAGTTAGTAGGATTGCTACTATCTTATATCATTGCATACTGTACGCATTACATTTTTTTGAGGTTTTCGGGAAGAAGAATCTTAGTGGATTGTCCATCGGTGCGGTCAAGGATCGCGGACCTTGGAGTAAGAGTCAACCTAGGCTCCGAACCAAGTAACCAAATGAGTTTCTTTTACTTTCCACTGCACGACTCTGTTTTCTAAAGTAAAAGAAAAGTTTTAAAAGCGCGATATTCACCCCCCTCCCCTCTATCACACTCATCCGATCCAAGAACAAGCTTAGCGTTATCTTGTAGTAGCAACGATTGCTGGCAAAGTGATGAGAAAGATTGTTCGGTAGTCTATGAAACAACAGATGGATTCGGCAGGCAAGGTAGTGAGGAACATTTAGCATTTGACTCCGTCTGTATACTAATAGAGTATAGCTATATTCTCAAACTTGAGTAAGTGGTCCTCGGGATCGGTTGCTCCTCTTTATTCCCCGATCAACAGGTTCGGAAATGAGCAGGCAGCTGGTCATCAAGGATTTTTTGGAAAATGACATGTTTACCTGTTTAGGAGAATCATTGACCCTTGGTGCTTTGCCTTTACGAATGCCCCGGGTGAGCACATTTTCTAAAGATGATCCCTATGTCCTCTTCGCTCAGTCCATGTCCTCAAGGGGCGTTCAGAATAGTGCCATGTGACATACAATCAGTGAATGTGGAACCAATGGTAGGCTGATAGATGGAATGGGTGTTGGAGATCGTAGCTCAGCTAGAAGGGGGTTGAATAGTCATTTACCCTAAATCGTTAGCTTCCTACAAGGTTAGTTACGTAGCGGAAATACAAACAATATAAAGGAAGTTAATCTAAAGACTATAAATACAATAAATCAAACTATACTACATGTTCGTTTATGTGATTCGGAGATAAACCTCCTACTCCACGACATATCCTTAAGGTAGATGATACCTATTCATCGGTGGATGATTCCCTGACAAACTCCAGCCAATGCTTATTCCTTCTCGATAGAGTAGAACCTCTCACAAGGCTCTTTTTTCCTCCTTACAAGATGGAGACTTAGGTTTAGGAGGAAGAGAATAAGCTTGGAAGTTTGAGGGCAAACACTTAGGAGTATTCAATAAGAATCAGTAATATTTTTCATTCCCCAAACTTCCTTTAAATAGAGAGGAAAGAGTTGATCCTGTGTCAACTCATTTCCTGCACTAGTCGACTGACATTATCATCAGCCGATTGGTGTGACAATTGGACATAGCCAACGACACTCCACAGAATCCGTGATTTTGTTCAATGAATCTTTACCAGTCGACTAATACTTCCATCAGTCGGCTGGTCTTCACAACTGTTGGGCACAGAACCATTCCGTGCTCTCATGAATTTGGACCAGCCGACTGACCTCAGTACCAGTCGACTGATACCTTACATTCACTCACACTCATCCTCTCCGGAGTCGCCCTTAAAGTCCTTTTCCTCGACCTTCATCCCTCAGATGCACTTGAACCCGTGACTCCTCTCCGTGCCTGTAATACCCCGGTTCTGAGATTTTGATTAGGTATGGCTTAAAATGTTAGATGGTACTATTCATATCACCAAGGTGCACCTTCTTTTTTCAGAAGCCCAAAATTAAGAACTCCAAAGTTAAGCGTGCTTGGCTTGGAGAAATATGAGGATAGGTGACCTCCTGGGAAGTTTTCCAAGGTGCGTGCGAGTGAGGACAAAGCACGCTGAAAGGACCTCCGGTGGTCTGTGTAGCTAGTCGTCAACCCGATGGGCAATTCTGGTGGCATTCCCGGTTCGGTCCGGGTGGGGCCCACTTGGGTCGTGGCGTTATAGATGGTATTAGAGCGACATTGCGACCGTGAGTGCGCCTGTGGCAGGAGCACCCAGGGCACCACCTAGCGAGGGAGATTATGAGATTTGTCTGTGGTGTGATTCATGGTTACACAACGAGGTCGTTGTGTCTTTAAGTGGGGGTGATTGTAATACCCTGGTTCTGAGATGCTGCATAAGTATGGCTTAAAAGGTTAGATGGTACTATTCATATCACCAAGGTGCACTATCCATTTCGGAATCCCAAACTTAAGAACTCTAATGTTAAGCGTGCTTGGCTTGGAGAAATCTGAGGATGGGTGACCTTTTGGGAAGTTTTCCAGGGTACGTGCGAGTGAGGACAAAGCACGCTGAAAGGACCTCCGGTGGTCTGTGGAGCTAGTCGTCAACCCGATGGGCAATTCTGGTGACGTTCTCGGTTCGGTCCGGGGGGGCCCGCCTGAGCTAGGGCGTTATACATAAATAAATTGTCATGCCCCCAAAGGAGTCCCTACCGATAAAATTTCGGCAGCATCTCCCCTGTACCAGTGACAATATGAAACATAAGTACATATAACCACAGACATACTCATCAGTAGTACACAACAGCCCACATGGCTGGATAAATAACACAACCACACAATTTTAATAGCAGTCCACATGGCTGAAACATATCACAGCGGAAATCACAAAATAAGGAACATAAAACAACAGCACAACTAACTGTGAGCCGACTTGGCTTGACAAGCTGACTCGGTTTGACAAGCCGGTCCGGCTTGACACAATATTAACAAATCAAATACAAGATACCACAAACGATACTCCAAATAACATAATATATAAATACAAGAATAAGTACAAAACCAAAATACAAATAGCGTAAGGAATACCAAAATCGTAAGATCGTCCTCGAATGTGATGTGGGATTGACGGACAGGTTCTCCAGACAACTCCATAAATCCTTTACCTACTACCTGGTGAAATAACCAGTTTATGGGATGGTGAGTATAAAGACTCAACGGGTAATAGACAGATAGTGCATGAACATAATACAGAACTAGAGATACAAAGGTATGCAGACTCATAGGGAATATAGCAGATATTGTGATATCATAATAAGTATCCATACCTGAAACCATATCCTAGGCTAGTAATAGACGATCAGGTGTAGCAAAGACCTGCTACAGTACAACTTATAACCATATGGGTAACATGTAAGGTATACTACTAATAAGTAAACCAGCGTCTAAACACATACCTCAGGTATATATCTCAACCTATGTGAGCATATCAGCATAAGGAAACAACAACAACATAAGTAAACAATAGCAGCATAAGTAAGCAATCAGCAAATATAATAATAACAGCGTATGCACGGATGGTCACTCCCGCCCACCCCTCTTCACCATGACCCTTGTATGGTCAAGAGGTCGGGACAATGACAGACTGTGCACCACTCCAACTACCATTACTCTCGAGTAGCCGAGGGGAGAGTTGTATAGTAGTTGAATAGCTACGTTTGCGACGGGGGTCCCTGCTGTCCGCGACTCCAGCTATCACTACCCATGAGTGTGCGAGTGGGGAGTACGACAGGACAAGCGGTACGCTCCAGCTACCACTACCCATGAGTGGCCGAGCGTGCGACCCTGGCCAATGACCCTCTCAACCACAAGGGAGACATGGTCATTGGCATGCATGCAATGACATGATGCGAAAAATGCAGCAGTCATCATATATATATAAACAAAAACAAGTATGCTACATGAAGCCAGCATGCTCAGTAGGAAATATGAATAAATATAAATCAAAGTAGGTAAACATGGTATTTGGTATCTATATACATCCAGTATCTAGTATCTAGTATCTGGTGTCTGGTATCTGCTAAATATCATAGATAGGAATGAGAGATTGTATAAATACAGAAACGAGTAGCTCAAAGATTGAGTGGAAGTATCAAGCATAGAAAAAATAAGAGTGGAGTCAAGGTAAAAATAATTTCTATCCAAAGATAGCTCATGCACTAAGATCAACATATACTAAAGAGGTAAAGCAAGAAGTACCCGCCTTAATTGTAGACCGTGCCAAATACAACCCCCACGTTGAGACACTCACCTTGAACCCAAGTCCTGCAATTACTTAATGTATTTAGCTATTTACATAGCAAATAAATAACTAAATAACTCCCCCACATAATTAGAGGAAACCCCTAATCAAAATAATAATCCTAATTCATTAATCCAATTAGGTTTAACTCAATCCACAATCCTATTAATCCATCTACTGTATCATCTACAACATATCATAAATCAATCACTAAACAACCCAATCTGATATTAAATCCGTAACCAACCTTGTAATCAAATCCCCAATACAAATATAAAATCTTCACATTTGACTTGCCCAATTGAATTCATAATCCAAACACCCTTAAACAGAATAGTCTACATAAGAATCAATGAGGGCAACCTTGAAACGAAACTAAACGAACAAAGGAGCAATGATTTTATGCATATACCTCATCAGTGATATGATGGAACTACTCCTTGTTAATCAAAAAACTAATTGGGCATTAGAAGCAAGATCAAGCTCACAGTCAAAACAAAGGTAGGTGGCCGATGAGTATGTGACCGTGAAGCCACTGTTGGAGCTCATCCTGACAAGAACATGCATGAGGAACTAGTCTCAGTGAGGAAGAAAATCTGCTCAACATAACCACTCACCGGCAGTGCAGGTGGCGATGACCAGGGCACTATCTCGAAGGGAACCCAGGAATAGGTGGACTACTGTGGGGTTGATGGTGTCTGACTAGAGACGGTGGTCGGCGTGTGACAACGGCGGTGCCAGGTGATGGCTGAGGTGTTGGATCATGCGAAGGGGTGGCAACTGAGAAGGATCAGGAGCATACTGAGAGGTTAGGGCTTGGCTCAGTGAGACTTGTGCGCAGCCAGCACATCGCCCAACCCCTGGTCAAGCTGTCGTCTAAGGAGGAGAGGGTCGACATCACTCGGCGATCAACGAAGGGTGGTGCGGCCTCAGGTGGCAACGACAGCATTAGGCAGTGGCGAGAGGGAGAGCAACAGTGGAGGAGATGGCTAGGGCACGGAATAACATCAAAGGGCGGTGGCAGAGATCGTCGGCGACTAGCTGTGGTAATCGACCTCACAACTTAGGCGTCGAGCTCGGTGGTCGCCGGTGACGGCGAGAGGCAATGGAAAATGATCGTGAGAGGGAGTCGGCGGATCGGACACAAGCACTCGGGAGAAGAATCAAAGAAAGGAAATGAAATAAGGAATTAAACCTTGGGTTTAGATTTTATACCTAGGTCAATTAACCTTAATGAAATTAATCAACTTCCACTTAAGGGTTATTCCAAATAGGCTTTCGCTAAGCCCAATAGCTTTACCCCTTCAAACATGTCAAACGACCTCCGTTTAAATCCCGAAAAATTTCTAAAAATTCCTAAAAAATCGAATAAGATTCTTTATTTAATAACTTTCTTATTTAATTATTATTTGGGCACCGTATTTTACATTCTCCCCCACTAATAAAAATTTGGTCCCCAAATTTACTGCTCAACTCAAGGATCCTCATCTAAGAGTAACTACCAAACTACATACTCATATACCACTCCATTCAAGTATCATTAACAAATTTTCAACTACAAGGGATGACTATGTGGGTTATGAGATCATCCAGCTTCTGTTACTCCCACACTACAACCTAGCCCAATATGGGTAAATCAATTACATTTGAAATCCATAATGCACACTATCAATAGATCCTCTATCATCTATTTAGTGCACTCAGATTGTCCATCTGTCTGAGGGTGAAAACCTCTATTACAACAAAGCTTCTTACTCACGATCTGCTATAAACTATGCCAAAGCGTGAGGTGAACCACGGATCTCAATCTGATACGATACTCCAAGTCCGGTGACCTCTTTACAGTATAACTCTGCTAATCAATTCAAAGGACTCATCCTACAAATTGATAGAATAGGAGCAAATTAGTCAATCAATTAACGATTACCCAATATCGTAACACAACCTCTATAAGTCCTGAGCAATCCCACAATAAAGTCTATCATAATAAATTCTCATTTTCATTCCAGTATCTGAAACAACAGAAACTATCCTACTAGTATCCGATGTTCAACCTCCACTGGTTAACATAATAGACCTCAAGTTACAAAGTCCACGATATCTTTCTTCATATCATTCCACCAATAGGAACACTTCAAGTCTCTATACATCAGGTACTACCCACATGTATCGCCAATCTGGATAAGTGTGCTTCCTGGAGTACCTCCTCCCAGCCTAGATGTGACTCAGGAACACACATAATCTTCCACGAAAATAATGAATCCTGTCTCAATGATGTCACCACCTTTTCAACGTGAAAATGATAACTGCTAATCCCAAATCATGAGTTGGATAATTTTTCTCATGATCTTTCAGCCATCGAGAAAAATAATATAATACCACTCGACTGTGCTGCTTCAGAACTGCACCTAACCCCTAGTACGATACTTTTGTATAGAGTATATGTAACGCCCCACCCCTCCTGCTAAGGCGACGGGGGTTACTTGCGACACATACATACTTAACACAGCGGAAGTCTTGCTTAGAGAATGTAAAAACCTTTTCTTACTTAAAAATCACCATAGACATAAAAGAACCACATATCATACCTATCATAATTTTATGATGTCTTAATACCCAAACACATACTTAAGGTCATGGAGTTATAAAATAAAAACATCAACATGGCATATTTCTTATTAAACAAAAGCAGGTCTTTTCCTTTAGCCAGTCCACTACCGCACACATCCTTCTAGCCCCTCCTGCTGCTCCCCTAGTACATCCATTCCTTGCCTTTATCTGTGGTACAAGAAAGTAAGCTGTGAGCACTCATAGCTCAGTAAGTTCCTTTCCTACTCACAAAAACCGTAAAGCATATTAAAATCACAAGTCATAAGGCATAAAGACAAATGTATCATATCAAGAGCATATCATGGCATATCGTAACATAACATAAAATATCATGGCATAACATAAGATGATCATCAAACGTATCCTGTCATAGCATAACCTCATCATAACTATCATGGCATGATCATAAAGTATAAGAAAGGTAAATTCCTAAACTTATATCATGCAACATATGCAACATGTCTTTTGAAAACTTATAAAATACATACTTAAACATAATTTCAACATGATTGGGGCTCCGGCTTGTACCACATACATAAATGTGCGCGTCCTATGTAGGTCCAAGGTAGCAAGTCTTGAACCCTACAAGGCATACATACTAGGCCCGTTTCTTAGTCCATCGACCTAAGGGCACTTAGGAGCCCATCCCTAACGAGGCCCGTTTCTTAGTCCATCGACCCCGGGGCGCTTATGGAGCCCACCCTTGGTACAAGCCATACATAAAGTAAAGTAGCATGCCATACATATCATAGTTATTATTCTTTCATGCATATCATGTTCTTGACATATCATAAAACATGCATTTTTTTGGGCACACAGCACATGCATGAATCATAGCATACAACATGAACATATCACTTATCATATCATAAAGCATGCATATTTGGGCACACAGCACATGCATGAATCATAAGCTTGCATAATGAACATATCATTTTATCATATCCTAAAGCATGCATGATTGAACACATAGCACATACATGGATCATAAGCATACATAAAAGAGCATGCCACTTATCATAAAAAGACATAACCATTCATGGAATCATTAAATAACATCTCTTGATTCATTCATAGCATGTGAGGTACATCTAGATCACTAAACCCATATGGCCGAAAGTCATGAGTAGAGGCATGATCTCTAAACAACATACAAACATAAAAATCTCATGCTATCTTCACAAACCAGCATAAGAAAGGTCATAAGCATGTTAACCTAAATTTTTAAGCCCTCCTAGGTTTCCAATTCTTTCATGGCCGAAACCTTTCATGAAGAGAAATCAAGTTCTAAGCAACATGCAAACATGTAAACCCTAGACCCATATCATGTCATATTTCATAAGGAACTACTTAAGCATATTTAGTTTAGGTTCTAAGTTCCTTAAGCTCCTAATCTTATCATGGCCGAACCCTAGCATGTCTCATTCTAGGTTACAAATAGCATGGAAATGTTGAACCTTAAGCCAATATCTTATACATTTTCATGAGGAACAACATAAGCACATTTGTTTTAAATTTCAAACTTCCTAGACCCATTCACTTGTAGTGGCCGAACCATATCTATCATGGAACTAGGTTTTTAGTGGCATAAGAGCATGGAAACCACAACTACATTTCATAGTACTTATCACAAGAAACATCATGAACATATGTAAGTTGGTTTCAAAATTTCTCTAGGCCTTTACACTAGTATTGGCCGAAACCTATCAAGCATGAAACTAAGTTTCTAGTGGCATAAGAGCATGGAAAACACAACTACATTTCATAGCATACATCACAAGACATCATAAGCATATATAAGTTGGGTTCTAAATTTTCCTAGGCCTTTAATCCAAAGGTGGCCGAAACATGTGAGCTTGGTTTTGTTTTTCATATGGCCTAAAAGCATGGGAACCCTACACAATTTTCATGGCATCATAACAAGGAACAACATGAGTAAACTTAGTTAAAAATCTTCACATCCTAGCTTTAAAACTTAGTGTGGCCGAAAGTTACATGTAACCAAAATTCTATGTAACAAGCAACCATAAAAACATCAACTAGTTTCATATCATTTTATCAAGAAGGTCATGAGCCTCCTAGCCTTGATTTAAACTTTCCTAGACTTCAAATCTCATCATAACCGAATCTTCATAAGCATGAAATAAGATTCATAACTAACATGCAATCATGGCATAACATTTTAGCTTCATGTCTTGTCTTAGGAGAAATCTTAGCATGCTTAGTTTTAGGTTTAAAACTCTCCTAGGCCTTTACTTCTTCCATGGCCGAATATTCACGAGCATGGGAATGGAGTTTCAAACAACATACAAGTAAGAGAAAAAGTTAACAACCTCATTATCATAGGGTACATAACACAAGAATAAGGAAACATGCTTAGTTTGAGTCTTAAACTTACCTAGTCTTCTTGTTCATGCTTGGCCGAGAGTCTAAGGCTTATGGATCTAAGTTTTCATTATTTATTCTAGCATGGAAACCTTAGATTAAATTCTTACATAATATACATGTCACAAGAAAAATAATGAGCATATCTAGTTACAATTTTCTTAGGCTCTTCTTCTTGTTTTGGCCGAATTTTTCATAAAGCAAATCCTAGGTTTTTAAGCGATCTATCTTCATGGAAAACCATATAAACTATTGTACCACAGGTGAGGGGAAGCTTACCTAGTGTTCACTTGTTAATCTTTAAAGAATTAGTACCCTTGGTGAAGAGGAAGAAGGGAGCTTTCTTCTTCTAGCACTCCTTTTGATTTCTCTTGCTTGGAAGGGTATACCTTGAAGGCTCCTTCTTGTAGTTTAGTTTTCTCTTAGGGAGAAACCTAAACTTGGCTTGTGGAAATGAGGGAGGAGGCTTCTAGTTTTGGAAAGGGTGAGGGAGAAGGAAAAAAATGAAATCCTTTAGTTCCTTTCCTTTTTATGCTAAGTGGGTGGAAGTTACAAAGATGAACTTTGCTTCCTTTCCTCCTTAATTCATGCATGTATTTTTCTAATGAGAATATGTCCTCATTCCTTCCCCTTAACTCTTCTCTTCATTGTTCTCTTAAACTCCACAAAAATAGAGAAGAAAAAGGAAGAAAGACAACTTGTCTTTTGCTACTCCTTTTCTTAACCAAGAGGTAAACAAGGGGAAGAAAGTTACTTGATTTTCTCTTGTTCCCTCACTTAATTATATCTTTACTTTTAACTACAATTTCCATCATTTCCCATTCACATGTTATTCATTATCCTAGTGGTTATCATACATAATTTTATTTCTATCCTTTGTGAGTGGTTCAAGGTTCAAACCTTCACCTCTTCTTTTATTTCTCTTATTTCTTTTTGATTCTCCTAACTTTTAGGCTCTAAAGCAACTAACACCCATATACTTATCTTATAATTTCATGGGTGTTACAGTATAAATCTGTCTACACAAGAATGTGAAACTAAGACGGTGCAGTTATCAGCTTTTGTTTTAATTCATGAAACTGGTCTCAAAAGCATATGTCCAGGAAAATTCCACACTCTTCCTAGACAGTAAGTCAACGACACAACAATGCTGGAGAAACCCTCAACCAATCTCCGATAATTTCTAGCCAAACTAGAATAGTTGAGAATCTCCTGTACAGACTTCAACTACTCCCAACTAGTAACAGTTCCTATCTTCTGTGGATCCATAGTATTGGAATGTATACTAAAAGCCTAGCTTTTGTAAACATTTATTTAGAAATAAAAGAATCATATTGGTCAAATGTCTACATTTATTTGCTAAGTGTAGTTGTTCAATTAATTTATATTGTAGAAATATGGTGAATGGTGTCACTCACAGAAGATCATGTTATTAGTTCTTTATAAATTATAAACAGTTGCTCACGACTAAGATGGAAAGGAACAAACCATTGGAATAGTCGTAGCGTAATTAGGTGTTAGTTTATCTTGACTGATAAATTACACTAGTACACTTTGAGTGTACTGAGCAGGACCATTTAAGGTAAGTTCTTTTTGTACTGACTTGATAAAAGAACAACACCTTAGTTATTATGGAAGTGTGTGCTCTTAATTCTAATATGATAACAAGCACATATATTTAGTATTCATTTCTTTAACTTATCAAAGGGTGAGATTTAGCTCGATAAATCAATAGGCCCGATAAGTTGGGAAATGATATTACTTATAGTGTGTGTTGTTGATTATAAAAGGAAACTGTGTCCTAGTAATCTAGGTTGATAATGTCCCCAAGATGAACTCATAAGGATTGTCATGTTAAACCCTGTAGGTGGACTTAGTCTGACATGACAATAAGGTTGAGTGGTACTACTCTTGGACTGAGATATTAATTAAAATGAGTTGTCAGTAACTCAATTAATTAGTGGGCATCCGACATCTTAAACACAGGGAGACTAACACACTCATAATAAGAATGAGCCCAAAATGTAATTTGGGATTGGTACGGTAGTTCAATAATAATTCTTTAGTGGTATGAATTATTATTGATGAAATTAAGTTGGGTGTTCGGGACGAACACGGGAAGCTTAATTTCATCGGGAGACCAAAACCAATTCCTCCTCTCAGTCCCTATCGTACCCTCTTGTATATAGAGAATTATACCCACCTATACCCACCTTTCTACCCACCTTAAGGTGGCCGGCCAAGCTAGCTTGGAGCCCAAGCTAGGGCCGGCCAAAACTAATGGTGGAGCCAATTTTAGGTGGCCGACCAAAGCTTGGGTCCCAAGCTTAGGTGGCCGGCCACTAGAAAATAAAAAGGGATTTTTATTTAAAATTATTTCTTATGTGGATATCATGGTTTTAAAAGAGAGTTTAAAATTTAAATCTTTCCTTTTATAGCTTTCTACAAAAGATTTGATATCTTTCCATATTTGTAGATTGAAAGGAAGATTTTAATTTTGATAAAACTTTCCTTTTTTGTAACCATGTTCATGATTTAAAAGAGAGTTTTAAAATTAAATATTTCCTTTTATAAGTTTCTACAAAAGATTAAGAGAAGATTTGATATCTTTCCTTATTTGTAGATTGAAAGGAGATTTTAATTTTAGTGGAAAACTTTCCTTTTTGGAAATCATCTACATGTTTAAAAGAAAGATTTTAATTTATAAAATTTCCTTTTATAACCCACCATGAAGGGAAAAATTATTATAGAATTTTTTTTTAATAAATTTCCGGAAACAAATTAGGAAGTTTTAATTCTTGTGTGAATTAAACTTTCCTTGATTGAAGCTAATAGGTGGCCGACCATGTTGTTTAAGAAAAGAAAATTGATTTTTAAATTTTCCTTTTCATGGAAAAAGAATTAAGGAAGTTTTTATTTAAATTTTCTTATTTGCCAAGGCCAAAGATTATAAAAGAGAGGGTAGAGGTGCCTTCATGGGTGACAACTCTATTTTATTTCTTTCTCTCTTTTCTTCCTTGGTTGTGGCCGGCCCTGGAGGTTCTCCCTCTCCTCTTCTCTTCTTCTTTAGTGGTTGGTTTCATCCTTCTATTGGATCTTTTGATGGTGGCCGGTTCTAGCTAGGAGAAGAAAGAGAAAAAGGAGGCTTTGTTTCTTGCATCCCTTGGAGCTTGGTGGCGGTGGCCGAATTTCTACATCCTTGGAGGATTCTTGGTTTAGCCGAAACTTGCAAGGAGGAAGAAGAGCCAACATGCTAGTTATTTTTCTTTGTATGAATTCCAAACATAAGAGGCATTAGATTCTAGATTTTCGAATTTGTTATTCGAGTTTGTGTTTTTTTTTTATTTTTCGAATTTGTGATTCGATTGTTCCTTTTGGTTACACCTAGAATTATATAAGGAAATTAAATATTAGCTTTTCTTAAAAGGCTTTGTCTAGGAAGTGGTGGTTGCTCCCATATCCAAGAAGGCCTAGTGTCTCGCCATGTTTAACCTGGAAGCTAATTTTAGAAATTAATATTTAATTGAATTTATAACATAGGTGGATTTGGATCAATAGTGTTAAGTTCCTCTTGCGATCCAAGTCTAAACCATTAAGAACAGATAAGTTAAATTTGGAGTCGGTACGATCTTTCCTAGACCAACCAACAATTGGTATCAGAGCTAGGGTTTGTCTCTCTGTGTTTGGTTTTCAAATTAATTATGCACATGTCATACATAATGGCAGGATAATAGTAGGATGTGCTAACTTTGTGGTTGCAGGCTCCAACTTTTATGGCATATAGATATTGTGTGTAATTGGACCCTTGGACATGTCAAGGGCATTATTTTGTGTGTGCATGATTGTATTTAACTAATATAGCAGGAGCTATATTAGCCCTAGGTTTTTAGAAATTTTTTTTTCGATCTACATTACATGTACATTCCTTTGTGGAATATAGGATCGATATATGTAAAATTCTATATTTATCGTGGATCGTATTCTTGCAAGGCATGGTTGTAACACCCACGAAATGATAAGCTATACCTATGAGTATTTTTTTCCTTTAGAATAAAAGAAAAAGGAGAAATGGAAATAGAAACCAAAATAAAATAAAAAGGAAAAGAGGTTAAGGTTTGAACCTTGAACCTCCCACAAATAATAGTGTAACGACCCGCCTTCTACTGGCTAGGCTATAAGGTCGGACCGTCACAATATGCTGTGCTAAGCTATATCCATGACCATCACTAAGTCTAGGTGCGGAAAGCTGTACCAATTAAGACTTTGCTAAGCCAATACAAATTCTTGGTCCTACATGTGCTGAGGGATGTAATCTAAGGTATACATGACATATCCTACATCCCCTATGGTCAAGGAACTGAACTACAAGGGTTCCTGGTCGAAACCTTGCTTCCCAATCGATTCAGACTCAACTCAATCGATTGCGAGCTTTTGGATCGATCCGTGGATCGATTCGGATTGCTACTGTGCTTGGGGTAATAGTCTGGATCGATCGGCTGATCGATCCAGGCTAGCCAATCAATCCAGTGATCGATTCCAGAGCTCTCTGTTCGCGGGAGCAAATCCCCGATTCCTTGATCGATCGGTTGATCGATCCGACAGCTTCCTGTTCGCGACAGAAAGTGACTGGATCGATCTGCTGATCGATCCAGGAGCTTACTGTTCGCGGAACAAGTTCACCAATCGATCAACTGATCGATTGAAGACCCCCAATCGATCAGTTGATCGATCGGGGTTTCTGATTTCGTATCAGAAGTCTGATTTCAGCACTGGTTCGTGCTAAGATCACATACAGCAACTCTATAAGCATAAAATAGAACTACTACGCATAACATTACTCATAGAGTGCTATCTAATATCATGACAACTAACCATCTATGCATAACTGTCATAATTCAAAACACTTAAACAACTAAAGTGCAGGAAAGTAATGACATAAAGAAAATGCTATGTTCTAAGTGGGCTAGTTCCCAAGAATCGTTATTCCAAACTCCTTTTTCACACACACATCGTCGTTGCATTGTCCTCCAGCCTCCGCTAGTCCATCTTTCCTTTACCTTTATCTGCAGTATAAGGAAAAGAGTATCTGTAAGCTTGAGAGCTTAGTAAGAAACCATCTACCTCACAAAAACATGCACACGATGCAATTTATGTTTTTAAAACATGCTATTTGAAACATATAAATATTGAACATGTAAAAGCATAGCATGGCATACAAACAAACTAGTCATGGCAACAAGTGCTAGCATAAGTTATCATATTGTATCACTAGAAAACTGAACTGATACAAAAACTGACCTGAGCTAATTCTAAACTAATGCTAAAGCTGTACTGAATCTACATAACTATTTGTGAAGTTTTGAAAACTATTTTCATAAATAGATTAAAATAATAATCATGCTGCTGATGGGCCCGACATCTGTACGTGCTATGCGCGCATCCCTAACTAGACCCGGGTTTGCAAGTCCCGAATTTAGTAGGGTTATTAGGTTATCTGAACCTAGGGACGACTATGGGAGCCCAACCCAATGGATATATGATCCAGTATAGTGCCACTACTAAAAGTAAAGTACTGAACATAAGCTAATAATGTTTGTCTTGCTCTTACTAGGTTGTCTAAACCTAGAACTAGGTTGTCTGAACCTAGAGACGACTGTGGGAGCCCACCTATTGGACATCTAGTCCGGTAACACTGAAGCAAGACTAATATACTATCTTAAATGTTTCTGTTGCATTTAACTGAGCTGTTAAACTGTCTAAAACTATACTGGTTATTTTATCGAACACTTGGTGTACGTCATCTCTCCTCTCTATTAGGGAGATCACCTCTAGGTACCCGACAACGTCTAAAACCTCCAACTAAAGGGGAAAAACGTTTCCGGTCCATCTAGAGATGCTCGACTAATCCCTAAATCTGTGAGGAGGGTTAAATACACCCTGTATGTCGAAAAAAATCTGCATATAGAAAATTTAAAAGCACACAATCATACGAAAGCTACTTATACTGCAGGTGAGGGGTTTCTTACCTCTTGCGCTAGTTTTCTTACAAATCTAGTCGCTAGTTTTCCGGTGGAGACGATCTCCTCGCGTCTACGTGCTCTTCTCTCGGAGAGGAGCGTCCTCGTGTCGGAGTTGTCGCCGGAAGGAGCCCTTATAACCCTATGGATGAAACCCTAGCCTTTCCTTGGCTTTGGCGTGAAGAGAGGGTGCGGGAGAGAGGGGTTCGGCGGTGAGGTTTGAGGGAAAAGTTTTCTCGTTTAAGAAAATAACAATTCCTCACTTAAATTCCCTATTTATATTAAGTGGGTTAATTCACCCAACTCTAACTTAAATAAAATTGTTTCCCTTTCCTTTCAGCACGGCCCTGCTGGGTTCACCTGGTTACTAGAGTTATCTATAAGTCGTAGGACCCAATAGGTCTCGGGTTCGATTCCCGCTTAAGCTATTTTACGTTTTTATTTATTTTTGCTACTTCCGCTACTCTAAAAATTTCATAAAAATATTTAAAATTCCAGAAAAATCATAGAATATTTCTAAAATAATTTTGAGAATTTTCAGGCGTTACAAATAGAGTTAAATTGGTGTATGGTAACCACTAGGATAATGAATGATAGATGAATAGAAAAGAATGGAAATTGTAGTTAAGAGTAAGAAGATAGTTAAGTAAAGGAACAAGAGAAAATCAAGTAGCTTACCTCCTCTTCCTCTTGGTTAAGGAAAGAAGCAAGCAAAAGCCAAGTTGCTTTCCTTCCTTTCTTTCCTCTAATTTCTTGGGAATTAAGAGGGGGTAGAGATAGAGGGGTTAAGGGGATGAATGAAGACATGTTTCATTTACATGAGAAATAAATAGGATTGAGAGAAGAAAAGAAAGTTGTTAATCCTTCCTTCTTCTTCTTCCTCCTCCTTCTTTCTCCTTCTTCCTTCTCCACCGAGACATAGAGCCCTCTCTCCCTCATTTCTAAAAACCAAGCTAAGGTTTTCTCTCCAAGAAAACTAATTTCTAAGAAGGAGTCTCAAGGTTTACTCCTTACAAGAAAGAGAAAACAAAAGGAAGAACTAGGAGGAGAAGCTCCTTCTTCCTCCTCAAGGATACCACTTTCTTTAGGATCAACAAGCGAAAGGATGTAAGTATCCCCTCACCTGTGGTACAAGTTGTTTATGTTTTCCATAGGATTAGAATGCTTAAAACCTAGGATCACAAAGTGGAACTTTCGGCCAAGTGTAGATGAATGACCTAGGAAAGCTTAAGACCTAAACTAACCGTGTTCACTATGTCCTTATGATATGTAGGCCATGATAAGAGATTGGTTTGGTTTTCTTATGCTTGGATGTTGCTTTAAACTCAATCTCATGCTCCTAAGGAGTTCGGCCAAGTCATGAATAAAAAGGATTGGAGAAGTTAAAGAAATTTTAGGCTATCATGCTCATGATCTTCTCTATGAAATAGTATGAAAGATTCTAAGTGTTTTCATGCTTGTATGTTGTTTAGAGTTTATCTTCCTCTTCATGAAACTTTCAGCCACTATCCAAATTTAGGGTTAAAGGAAGCTAAAAATTTAACCTAGCATGCTCATGCATCTCTTTATGATATGATATGGATTTAGCTAGATATTTATGCTTGCATGTTGCTTAGAGCTTGGTTTCTTCTTCATGAATGTTTCGGCCAAGAACAAATTTTAGGGTTCAAGGAAGCTAAAAATTTAACCTAGCATGCTCATGCATCTCTTTATGATATGATATGGATTTAGCTAGATATTTATGCTTGCATGTTGCTTAGAGCTTGGTTTCCTCTTCATGAATGTTTCGGCCAAGAACAAATTTTAGGGTTCAAGGAAGCTAAAAATTTAACCTAGCATGCTCATGTATCTCCTTATGATATGATATGAATTTAGCTAGATATTCATGCTTGTATGTTATTTGGAATTTATTTTCCTTCTTCATGAACCTTCGGCCATGATAAGGATCAAAACCTAGGAAAGCTTAGAAATGTGATTAACATGCTTATGACCTTCCTTGTGATATGATATGAAGTTAACATGAGATTCTTATGCTTGTATGTGGTTTAGAGTTTAAGTTCATACTCTTGAACTTTCGGCCATTATGGGTTTAGAAGCCTAGATATGCCTCACATGTTACGTTATGAATTAAGAGATGTTATTTAATGATTCCATGCATGATCATGCCTTTTCTATGATAGGTGTTGTGTTCATTTACGTATACTTATGAACCATGCATGATTATGTCTCTTAAGATGTGATATGTGCCCAAATATGCATGCTTTATGATATGACAAATAACATGCTCATTTATGTATGCTTATGACCCATGCATAATAATGTCTCCTATGATGTGTTATGTGCCCAAATATGCATGCTTTATGATATGATAAGTAAAGGCCTAAGAGTTGCTTCCCTTCTTGTTGGGATTAAGAGCACTCTTTATGACATGATAAGTGAAGGCCTAAGAGTTGCTTCCCTTTGGGGATTAAGAGCACTCTTCATGATATGATAAGATAAGATATGCTATGCTATGACATGAACCATGATATGCTATTTTACTTTGTATGGCTTGTACCAAGGGTGGGCTCCATAAGCGCCCCTAGGCCGACGGACTATGAACGGGTCTAGTAAAGGGATGGGCTCCTTAGTACGCCCCTAGGTCGACGGTCGTAGTACGGACCTAGATCCCTAGTAGGTTCGGGGCTAGCTACCCTGTCCTAGGGATTGCGCGCATTTATGTATGTATGTGGTACAAGCCGGACCCTCATGATGATATTATGTTCAAGTACTATATGATATATTTTAAGACATCTTGCATATGACATGACACGTGTTTTAAAAGACATCTTGCATGATATGATTGATGATTTATGTTATGATATAGCATGATGTTCTTGATGGTTTATGATATGACATGCTATGCTCTTATGATTTATATGACATGATGATTTATAATATGATATAGCATGATGTTCTTTATGGTTTATGATATGACATACTATGCTCTTATGATTTATATGACATGATGATTTATGATATGATATAGCATGATGTTCTTTATGATTTATGATATGACATGCTATGCTCTTATGATTTATATGACATGATGATTTATGATGTGATATAGCATGATGTTCTTTATGAAATAATAGGTTATGATGCTATGTATTCACCATATGATGTTAGATGATTATATTCCATGATTATATGCTTATGTGTTTATGCTTAATATATGGATTTTGTGAGTAGGAAAGGATCTTACTAAGCCTGTGTGCTTATAGCTTACTTTCCTTGTACCATAGATAAAGGCAAAGAATGGATGACCTAAGGGAGTAGCAGAAGAGGCAAGAAGATGTGTGTGGTGGTGGCTCGGCTAAGATAAATAAAAGACCTGCTTATGTTATTTTGTTATGATGACATGAACTAAGTGTGTTATGTTATTGTCCGCATGACTTCATGATATTTCTAATGTTTTACTTTCAAAAGAAATTTTAATATGCATGTATGTTTCCGCAATAGTAATGGTTAAGTAAAGTAACCCCGCACCCACTAGCAGGAGGGGCGGGCGTTACAGTGGTGCTATTGGAGAACCAGAGGCGCAGCGGAATAAGAAGCAAGATAGATGCGATGACTGGACCCGATGGCGGTGGTTAAAGATGGCAGCAGCTAGGGTTGGAGCATACTGAAGACAGTGATGGAAAAGGCCATAATAGTTGGAAAATTAATTTCCAAATTTATTGCTTTTATTTACTGTGATGTATGTGTGCATGATATGCTAGCAACAACCGAACCAGGGGTGCTCTGGTTATGACGTTATACCATTTAACTGAGGTGCCAGGTTCGAGCACCCCCCTGCGCAAGCTCTTATCAATTAAGTGGTACCGTTCACCCAAAAATCCCTTCGGGGGTTTTTGATAAGGGGTCGTTTTGGCGGTGGTGTCGGTCACTATAAAAAGTTTACCCATACAGTTTTTTTTTGTCCCCTCGGGGTGGTGCGATGGTTAAGGCATGGGGTGTTGCCACATAAGGTCTTGGGGTCGAAACTCGGCGTGACCGAGCATAACCTCCCCCATATCTTGGTCATTTGCGCTAATGGCTAGTAGCCACCCGTGATTTACCTCCTCCGTGTTGGCCTAGGGACGGGTTGGCGGGGGCGCTGGGGGCGAGCGAATCACCTTTGGCCACATGATATGCTATCATATGTTAAAATTCCTCACTTTAAATAACTAAGTGGGAGAGGGATTAGTAGATAAATTTCACGGTCTCCATTACTGGTTTGTAAGTGATGCAACAAGCTTGCGCATTGGCTCTGATTGCCTTCCTCCATATCGGATGAGCTTGTTTGCAGATCACTAGATCAAACTTCTATTTTTGGATGGTTATAGGAAATTAATTAGGAGCGTGTGATCTTCCCCATCGGAAGGGGCATAATCTTATTTAATGGACTAAGTATCAAGTAATGGTATACACTTATGCACATTTAATAGTATCCTCCCCATCGGAGTCACTGCTATTATTTGTGTAACCAAAGGAAAACCAACTATTAATTTGTCATAAAGATAGGTTGACAAGATAATAAAATTAAAGTACAAATGTTGAGATTTTGTATACGTCCACACTATCGTGGCATACAAAAATCCACGGTGTATGAGGTAATTTTATTTGTCAGGTTGACAAGAAAATAAAATTAATGGGAAAACCCCCTCTTGCAAATGTTTGATTTTGTATACGTCCACATTATCGTAGCATACAAAATTCATGGTGTTTGAGGTAATTTTATTTGTCATAAAGACTTATTAATAAGATAATTAATGGGTAAAAACTCTCCTCTTACAAATGTTTGAATTTGTATACGTCCACACTATCGTGGCATGCATAATTCCCGGTGTTTGAGGTGTTGGTGAATTTAAATAATATTGTTTGAGGAATCAATATTATTTTAAATTCAAAGTTTTGACCAAATATTTGATCAAAGACAGACCAACTATTAATTTTATTCGTCATAAAGTAAGGTTGATTAGATAATAAAATTAATGGATAAAATCTCCTCTTTGATTTTGTATACGTCCACACTATCGTGACATACAAAATTCACGGGGATTTTAAGGAGTTGATATTGACCAAATATTTTTGTGATTCTTAGGATTTAAAATGTTTGTCAATCCCCTAGTTATTATACTATAGAAAAGACTTAGTAGTCCCAATTATAATGATTGGAAATAGGACTTGGACATTAAGGTAGACTGCCCTCTTAGAACTAAGAACAATATAGGTGTATTTTATTCATTAGTTGATACATGTTTAGTGGTATTATCTACCAGTACCTGGTGTGTAGATACGGGAGCCACTGATCATGTCTGCAATTCATTGCAGGGGTTCCAAGAAACCCGACAACTATATGAAGGGGAAATCACCGTCTACATGGGCACTACTGCAAAAGTAGCAGCTGTTGCAGTGGAAGATGTTTATCCTCTGATAGGAATAAAAAGTGGATTTTGAGAAAATTGTCTTTACATACCAAGTTTAGAAAGAACTTGATTTCGATTTCTAAACTATCAAAGAATAGATATTCTGTCTATTTTGATAACAAACTTGTTATCAAGAAAAATAGGGAAGTTATCTATTCTGGTATGTTGGTTGACAGTTTATAATCCAATAACTCCCACGATGCAATAAATGGAAATTAATAACACATCTTCTAACTTTAATAAGAGAAAGCAACCTTCGAAAATGAACCAATCATATTTTTGGCATCTAAGGCTAGGTTATATTAACTTAAGTAGGATTTAAAGGATAATAACCAATGAACTCTTGGGTTCATTGGTAGTGGAAATCTTTCCAACCTACGAGTCTTACTTGGAAGGAAAAATAACCAAGAAGCTTTTAAGTCTAAGGGGTATGGAGCCAAAGATATATTGGAATTGGTTCATTCTAATTTGTGTAGACCTTTGACTATCCAGGCAAAAGGTTGTTTTGAATATTTCGTTTCTTTTATAGACGACTATTCGAGATAAGGATACATTTACTTGACGTGCCACAAGTCTAAGTGCTTTGATCATTTCAAAGAGTACTTGGCTGATATGGAGTAACGTCAAGCTAAAAATATCAAGACACTACGGTTAGATCATAGTGGCAAGCACCTCTTAGGAGAGTTTAGGAGTCACTTATCAGAAGTCGGGATTCAATCCCAACTAACTACACCTGGTACACCCCAACAGAATGGTGTAGTAGAATGAAGGAAATAGTTATATCAATAATGAGTTATTCAGAATTACCAAAATTTATTTTGAGGATATACACTGAAAACAGAAGTGAACATAATACCTTCTAAGTCAGAACTCTCTACTCCCATAGAATTGCATAATGGGCATAAGTCTAGTCTGAAGCATATTCAGATTTGGGTGGTCTAGCACATGAGAGACACTGATAAGTTGGACAGGAGTTCACTTGTTTGTAGGTTATCCTAGAGAAACGAAAGGAGGTTTATAGTCCTAAAAATCAGAAGGTCATTGTTAGCACCAATGCCCGATTTTTAGAAGAGGACTATGTAATAAACCATAAGCCCATAAGTAAATTTATTCTTAAGGAAATAATAAAGGACACGTCTAATCTAGTACCAACTGTATAAGATGAAATATCACAATAAACTACAACATGTATCAATTGCAAAAAGTTCCTCGTCATAGTGAGAGGGTTGTTAGGCAACCTAAAATATTCATGTTTTGGAAAAGTCTTTGGACTTGATCCCTGGAGAACATGAATTTAATTCTCGGACATATGACGAAGCGCTCCAAGATAAAGATGTAGCATCTTTGAGAAATGAATACAGAATTAGAATATATATGTTCTAATAAATTTTGAGAGCTTGTAGAGCCACCAGATGGTGTAAAAGCCATTGGGTCTACAATAGGAAAAGAGGGATAGATGGGAAGGTGGAAACTTTCAAAGCAAGGCTTGTTGGAAAAGAAA
Source organism: Zingiber officinale (assembly GCF_018446385.1). Taxonomy (NCBI): domain Eukaryota; kingdom Viridiplantae; phylum Streptophyta; class Magnoliopsida; order Zingiberales; family Zingiberaceae; genus Zingiber; species Zingiber officinale. The sequence continues at coordinate 49,124,406 of NC_055990.1, forward strand.
ACTTTCTCACCGGTAGTCATTCTTAAGTCTGTCCTGATTCTTTTATCTATTATTACTCATATGAACTATGAGATTTGACAAGTGGATGTCAAGATAGCTTTCCTTAATGGAAGTCTTGAAGAAAATATCCATATAAAGCAACCAGAAGGGTTCATTGCAAAGGGCAAAGAGCATCTTGCGTGCAAGCTCAATCAGTCTATGGACTGAAGCAAAGCTTTAAGGTCTTGGAACATCCAGATTAATAAAGTAATCCAGATCTATGTATTTATTAAATAACCGGATGAGTCTTGTGTATACAAGAAGTGTGATGGAAATATGGTGGTATTTCTTGTACTATACGTAGATAACATTTTTGGTAGTTGGAAACAATATCAAAGTGTTGTCGGAAGTAAGGGTATGGTTGTCCAAACAATTCGATATAAAGGACTTGGGAGAATGCATATATTCTTGGGATCAAAGTAATAAGGGATTGCAAGAAAAGAATATTTTACTTATCCCAAGCTTCATATATCAATGCAATCCTTGCTCGTTTTAGCATGCAAGACTCCAAGAAAGGTTTTCTACCTTTTAGACATGGAGTAAACTTTATCTAAAGAGATGTCTCCGAAGACATCAAAGGAGATAGAAGACATAAAGGCAGTTCTTTATGCTTCGGCTATCGGAAGCCTAATGTATGCTATGCACGAGATAGGATATCTGTTTTGCTGCAGGCATGGTTAGCAGATATCAAAGTAATCCAAGACCGGGGCACTGGACTATCGTAAAACATATATTAAAGTACCTTAGAGGGACTAGAGATTATATGCTAGTTTACAAGGCAGATAATTTGATCCCTGTGGGTTATACGGATTTTGACTTCCAATCAGATGGGGACAATAGTAAATTGACCTCAAGGTTTTGTGTTTACTTTAGGAGGTGAAGCCATAACTATGGAGGAGTGTTAAGCGTAGATGTTTTTCCGGACTCCACCATAGAAGCTGAGTATGTGGTAGCCTCTGAGGCAGCCATAGAAGTTATATGGCTCAGAAACTTCATGATGGACTTGGACATGATTTCTGGTTTGTCCAAAGATTATTACAATTTATTGTAATAATAGTGGTGCAGTAGCAAACTCGAAGAAACCATAAGTCCATAAGGCAAGTAAACACAATAGAGCACAAATACCACCCAATACGAGACATCTTATAACGAGGAGAAATTGTTGCCGCCTAGATTGCATCAGATGATAACCTGAGAGATCCTTTCACAAAGGCCCTTCTTGCGAAAGCTTTTGATCGGCATGTGGAGGGGATGGGAATCAGATGTATGGTGGCAGAAATGACAGCATAGTCTTTTAGTATAAGTGGGAGATTGCTGGAATGTATACTAAAAGTCTAGCTTTTGTAAACATTTATATAGAAAAAAAAGAATCATATTGGTCAAATGTCTACATTTATTTGCTAAGTGTAGTTGTTCAATTAATTTATATTATAGATAATATGGTAAATGGTGTCACTCACAGAAGATCATGTTATCAGTTCTTTATAAATTATAAACAGTTGCTCACGACTAAGATGGAAAGGAACAAACCATTGGAATAGTCGTAGCGTAATTAGGTGTTAGTTTATCTTGACTGATAAATTACACTAGTACACTTTGAGTGTACTGAGCAAGACCATTTAAGGTAAGTTCTTTTTGTACTGACTTGATAAAAGAACAACACCTTAGTTATTATGGAAGTGTGTGCTCTTAATCCTAATATGATAACAAGCACATATATTTAGTATTCATTTCTTTAACTTATCAAAGGGTGAGATTTAGCTTGATAAATCAATAGGTCCGATAAGTTGGGAAATGATATTACTTATAGTGTGTGTTGTTGATTATAGAAGGAAACTATGTCCTAGTAATCTAGGTTGATAATGTCCCCAAGAGGAGCTCATAAGGATTGTCATGTTAAACCCTGCAGGTGGACTTAGTCCGACATGACAATAAGGTTGAGTGGTACTACTCTTGGACTGAGATATTAATTAAAATGAGTTGTCAGTAACTCAATTAATTAGTGGGCATCCGACATCTTAAACACAGGGAGAGTAACACACCCATAATAAGAAGGAGCCCAAAATGTAATTTGGGATTGGTGCGGTAGTTCAATAATAATTCTTTAGTGGTATGAATTATTATTGATGAAATTAAGTTGGGTGTTCGAGGCGAACACGGGAAGCTTAATTTCATCGGGAGACCAAAAGCAATTCCTCCTCTCGGTCCCTATCGTAGCCTCTTGGATATAGAGAATTATACCCACCTTTCTACCCACCTTAAGGTGGTTGACCAAGCTAGCTTGGAGCCCAAGCTAGGGCGGCCAAAACTAATGGTGGAGCCAATTTTAGGTGGCTGGCCAAAGCTTGGGTCCCAAGCTTAGGTGGCCGGCCACTAGAAAATAAAAAGGGATTTTTATTTAAAATTATTTCTTATATGGATATCATTGTCGGTGCGGGAAGCATCCGACGATCGAACTCAAGTTTTGATAATGGCAAAGGGGTTCAAAGTTCAGCTTACTTGTTATCTAATGTGTATGATTGAGTGTCTCAGGAAAGTCCTAGCTATGGTTAGGCAAGGGAAAAACCCTAGGGGGTGGTAACCCTAGGTCATAGGATGTGGTAACCCTATGCGGAAAGTCTTGGCAGGTTGAGTGCTTCAGGCAAAAGTCCTAGGGGGTGATAACCCTAGGTGGAAAGTCCTGGTGTCGCGAACCAGGTGGAAGACTGGACGGGTCGGGAAGCGGTCGTCCAGCAGAAAGTCCGGAGGCAACGAGCGCCAAGCAAAAGTCCAGTCGATCTGGAGGATCGCACTGGCAACAGGTAAATCTCCTGAGTGGAGTAGGTGAGGATGCGTTCCCCGTAGAGGGAACAGTAAACGTCGGGTCGACCTAGGGTTTCTGGTCGGAAACCCGAAGTCAGACCCGGACAGTCCGAAGGCTGTCAATTCATTTGTTTACATATTATCTATTGTGTTCTAACTCTGTTTTGCAGGAGACTAACCTTTTTGTGCAGAGTTAGAAGTGACCGGGATCGGTCGACCGAACCTTGGGATCGGTCGACCGAAACCCCATACTAGCAGATCAGATCTCCGAAGGTTGGACCAGGCTCGACCAGGGGATCGGTCGACCGAACCTTGAGATCGGTCGACCGAACCTAGGTTGGGTGTCAACTGGATCAGGCTGACTGGGCTGAGTCAGAAGAGCTTATCGGTCGACCGCACCTTTTATCGGTCGACCGAACCTCGGATGGAGTTTGACCGGATCGAAGCGGAGCGAGAAGATCGGGCGGATCAGATAGGAGGGATCGCCTGATCGGTCGACCGAATCTTGGGATTGGTCGATCGATCCGCGTCGGGTCAAAGTTGATCCCGAAGCTTGGGGATCTGGATCAGACTTTGCAGAGCTATAAAAGGAGGCCTCGAGGTGCAGCTTTAAGACACAATTCGAACAGAAGAACTCCTGCACTCTAGTGTGCTGCTCCGTACGCTTCAACAACGCCCTGCTCCGACAATCAGCGACCACTCTTAAGATATTGTATTTTGTCGGTATAATCTTTCCTTTTAAGCTCATACTTGTACTCATCTACTTGTAAAGATTTGCGCTATATAGTTGTTGCCCACCGAAAGCGGTCAACGACCACGGGCCTTCGAGTAGGAGTCGAGATAGGCTCCGAACGAAGTAACTTCTCGTGTCTTCTGTTATTTCTTTTCCGCTGCATTTACTTTTACGATTCCGAAATCGAGTGTGAAAGCCACGAGCGCTATTCACCCCCCCCCCCCTCTAGCGCTTTCGATCCAACAATTGGTATCAGAGCGGGGTAGCTTTGATCTGGTGCAACCACCAATCAAGCATCTTTCATGGCATTTTTTTTGTTTTAGGAGTCTATTGGAATCGGTACTCTTACCATTTTCCAATTTATTTTTCGTAATTAGATTTTCTTGCTCGAGGTTGGTGCAACACCACCCAACTGATAGTGCCGGCAAACCACTACCATACGAGGATTGGGACGCATCTCTGATTAAGAAGGTGGAAGCTAATGCCAAGGCGACCTGTACCCTCTAGTGTGGCCTATCAAAAGAAGAACTTAACCGGGTCGGCCCCTTCAACAGTGCTAAGGAGCTGTGGGAGAAGCTCATTGAACTTCACGAAGGAACGTCCGACACCAAAGTAAGTAAAAGAGACCTAATCTTCAATAAATTATTTAATATCAAACTACAGGAAGGTGAGACAGCCGCCCAACTCCACGCCCGGATTCAAGATCTGCTCAACGATCTTCATGCAATTGGCCAGAAGGTAGATAATCGGGACATCATAAGGTACTCCTTAAACGCCTTTCCGAGGAACACCTTGTGGGCATCCATGGTAGATCCCTACAAGGTTTCTAGGGACCTATCTACCATTAAATTAGATGAACTTTTTGCAGAATTCGAACTTCATGAACAGATTAATGCACGCCTGACCGAGAAAGGGTTGGCTTTGGTTGCAGGAACAGGGAGAATGCGCGAATCAAAGATAAAGCGTAGAACCGAACCAGAGTCAGAAGAAGAACCAAATTCAGACGATGAAGACGACGAACTAACAACTGAACTTGTCAATCTTGTAAAGAAATTGTACAAGAAGAAGAAGGGGTTCAATAAGAAGGACCTCAAGAAGGCAGTTCAGTCCAAGGAAGTTCAATCAAAGGTGAAGTTCAAGGTAACATGCTACGGATGCAATCAGAAGGGACACATCAAGGCGAACTTCCCAAATCAGAAAGATCCGAAGAAATCAAGGAAGAAAAAGGCCCTAAAGGAGACGTGAGACGAATCTTCAGAAGAGGATACCGATGACGAGCTCGAACAGACGAGCCTTCTTGCACTGATGGCCCTGGACCAGATCGACGTGTCCGAGAGCGAGTCGGAAGCAGAATCAGAAAGAAGCCACGGATACGCATCCGTTTCCGAAGGGCCCGATCCCATTGTAAGTATCCCTCGACTAAACAATCTAGTCAATTACCTATTACGAAAATTAGCTAAGTCTAATCTTAGAATTAAGTCACTTCTAAAGGAAGTAGTTGTCCTTAAAGAAGTGACTAACTCCGAATCTTTGACTGAACCAGTTCAGACTCGACTCAAGTCCAAAAACTTGAGGAAGAGAATTCCAGCCTGAAAACTCAGGTCAAGGATCTGGAGAAAACATTAGAACGATTCTCTTTGGGTTCCAAGAACCTTGATCTGATTCTTGGGACACAAAGGGCAATCTACAATAGAACTGGACTAGGATTCAAACCAAAAAGGAAATATAAATCATATTTGTCAATTATTAATAGACAAAATAATAAATTAGTCCAAGCATGGGTACCCAAGTCTAACCTGGTTAATCAAGTTGGACTTGGTCAATATTGGGTCCCTGAGGATCAAATACATTACCTTGATAGACCATATCGAGGCTATGATCCAGGGGGAGCTAGAAGAAAAACAATAAAAATAAAATTGAATTAAAATTCAAATTAAATAAGAGTAAAATTCAAATTAAATTAAATTAAATCAAAATCAAATTAAAATCAAATTAAATCAAATTAAAATCCAAAGGAAGGCTCCGGAATAGCTGGCACCTCCGAACTTAATCCACCCGATAAGGGTAACCAAGAGTAGACTACCCGACAAGGTAATTAAGGATAGATTAAAATGGGTTAGGTTTAACTTGACCCACGGTACTGGTGAAGTATTAGATGATAGTACGTCGGGAAAACTTAGTCATCGCATGTCTAGGAAGATATGGCTTCGACTTGGTGCATTTGGCTTAGTGGAACTGACCGAAGCTACCCTTTATGAATCCTAACTAGTTAGACCAAGGTTTTGTACTAAGTTCAATGGGTAGGACTATTTGGAAAACCTCGAAGGCATGGTTACTTTAATGATGTCCTTGTGACTTACCATAGCCCAGAAGTTTATCCGAAGAACGTCTACTTGTTGAACCCAAAGCTAAACCTGAATCTAACACAAAGTTAAACATAACCCTAAAATTGAACCTAATTCATCTCACAAAAATTGTAGGATTACATGATTGAAAATTTAGATCGGGTGAGATGACTAAGGAATAAAAATTTAAAGGAGGATCAAATTTGAAATTCAATTTCAAAATTAAAATTAATTCAATTTCAAAATTAAATTCGTAATTAAAATAAATTCAATTTCAAAATTAAAATTAATTCAATTTCAAAATTAAATTTGTAATTAAAATTAATTCAGTTACAAAATTAAATTCGTAATTAAAATAAATTCAATTTCAAAATTAAATTCGTAATTAAAATAAATTCAATTTCAAAATTAAATTCGTAATTAAAATTAATTCAATTTCAAAATTAAACTGGTAATCAAAATTCAATTAACTTAAAATATTTTTTTTCAAAATTTAATTAACTTAAATTATTTTTTAATTCAATTAACTTAAAATATTTTTCAAAATTCAATTAACTTTTTAACTCAAAATATTTCTCAAAATTCAATTAACTTTTTAAATTCAATTAACTTAAAATATGTTTCAAAATTTAATTAACTTAAAATATTTTTCAAAATTCAATTAACTTAAAGTATTCTGCAAAATTTTAATTAACCTAAAATATTTTTTTAATCTTTCAAAACTTAATTAACTTAAAACCTTTAATATTAATGTCTTAATTATTCAAACCATCTAACAATCCCCCATAGGATTAACTGATAATTAACCTAGATTGGGTAAGATTGAAAATTAGGGAGTTTACCTCAATTAAACTGTCTTTTGATCAAAGAGGAAAAATCCAATTCAACTACTTTATGTGTAGGAATTAGATCAATGGATACTGGACAGTGGATGCTCCAGACATATGACTGGAGATAGGTTGAAATTTACTAAGCTCAAACTAAAGAACCTAGGGTCGGTTGCATTCGGCAACGACAGTAAACTTAAGGTAATCGGAAAATGTAATATCGAACTTAACTCCGATTTTATTATTCAAAAAGTTTTATTAGTTGAAAATTTCAATTTTAATTTATTAAGTATAAGCCAATTATGCGATACTGGTTACTCAGTTAATTTTACCAAGTCCGAATGTATAGTCAAACATATTGATAATCCAAAAATCATACTAAAGGGCACTAGGAAAGATAATGTCTACACCATTTATCTACCAACACCCTCAATAAAGTGTTTTCTAACACAACAAGAGGAAACTGAGTTGTGGCACAGGAGGTTGGGTCACACTCACACTAGACTCATTTCAAAAATGAGTCAAAATGGACTAGTTAGAAGGGTTGCCCAAATTAAAAGTTATTGAAAACTCAATCTGTAATGCTTGTCAAAAAGGTAAACAAACCAAGTCAACCCGCAAGTCAACCAATCTAGTTAGAACTACTTGTTTACTTGAGCTCCTTCACCTAGACCTATTTGATTCACATGGAGCCAAGTCACTAAGCAAGAACCAGTATTGCTTAGTTATAATTGATGACTTCTCCAAGTTCACCTAGGTAAAATTTCTAAAAACAAAAGATGAAACCTTTGAAGTATTTAGTAATTTTTGTAAATTAACAGAAAATGAAAAAGATACTAAAATTAAAAGAATAAGAAGTGATCATGGAGGGGAATTTGAAAATCATAAATTCACCCAATTCTGTAAAATTAATGGGTATAAACATGAATACTCATGCCCTAGAACCCCTCAACAGAACGGTCTAGTGGAACGAAAAAATAGAACCCTACAAGAAGCCGCTAGAACCATGCTAAACGAATATAATCTAAACCATCAATTTTGGGTTGAAGCAATAAATACGGCAAATTATATTCAAAATCAAATTCTAATTAACAAACTTCATAATAAAACCCCATATGAAATATATTATAATAAAATTCTCAACTTAAACTATTTAAAAATATTTGGATGTAAAGTTCACATTTTAAACACTAAAGACTACTTAGGAAAATTTATACCCAAATCAAACCAAGGGATCTTTTTAGGGTACTCTACAACCAGTAGGGCCTATAGAGTCTATAATCAAAATACCCTAAAAGTTGAAGAAACAACTAATGTAATATTTGATGAAGAAAATAATCTACCTAATATAGATCAAAATGTTGACATTGACCCAAGAAACAAAGAAGATGATGAAATCGAACCTGAACCTATTGAGTCTGAAGAACAAATCACTAACTCAAATGGTATACAACCAACAAGAACAAGCACAAATCACCCATCTGACCAAATTTTGGGTGACCCAACTTTAGGAGTCAGAACTAGGTCATCTTATAGAAACCAGAGACAAATAGCCCTGATTTCAAAAATCGAACCCAAGACCATAGAAGAAGCCCTACCAGACCCAGATTGGACTCTAGCAATGCAAGAAGAATTGACCGAATTTGAAAGAAATCAGGTCTGGGAATTAGTGCCTAAACCCCTTAATAAATCCATAATTGACACTAAATGGGTTTTTAGAAACAAATTAAATGATCAATGTGAAATAGTTAGAAACAAAGCTAGGTTAGTAGCTAAAGGATTCAGTCAAATAGAAGGGTTAGATTATGATGAGACCTATGCCCCTGTAGCAAGACTTGAATCCATTAGGATGTTGCTGGCCTATGCAGCACACAAGGGATTCAAGCTATTTCAAATGGACGTAAAATCTGCATTTTTAAACGGATTTATTAAAGAAGAAGTATATGTAGGTCAATCCCCAGGATTTGAGGACATAAACCAAATTATGTCTTCAGACTAAAAAAGACCCTATATGGACTAAAATAAGCACCTAGGGCTTGGTATGAATGTCTGTCCAATTATCTAACATCAAAAGGGTTTAAACAAGGTCAAATAGATCCAACCCTTTTCGTAAAAACCTTAGAAAATGACATTTTCATAGCCTAAATTTACGTTGACGATATTATTTTCGGTTCATCAAACTCTAAATTTCTAAAAGAATTCACCAAACTAATGGAAAATGAATTCGAAATGAATCTGGTAGGGGAACTTAATTTCTTCTTAGGTTTACAGATTAAACAAACTAAAGATGGAATTTATATTTATCAAACTAAATATGCTAAGGAATTAGTTAGAAAATTTGGCATGGAGAACTCAAAAACAATTAATACACCAATGGCTACAAATGCTAAAATTGACTCAGACTTAGAAGGAAAACCAGTAGATTTGAAATACTATCAAAGTGCGATAGGAAATCTACTGTACCTAACTGCGAGTCGACCAGACATTATTTTTGCAGTAGGTATGTATGCACGATACCAATCTTGTGCAAAAGAGTCTCACTTAACCCTTGTCAAAAGAATCCTTAGGTATGTTAAGGGAACCCTAAATGTAGGACTATGGTACCCTAGATCTGGCACCCTTGACCTAACCGGCTACTCTGACTCAGACTATGTCGGATGCAAGCTAGATAGAAAAAGTACAAGTGGTAGCTGTCAATTTCTAGGACAATGCCTAGTAAGTTGGTCAAGTAGAAAGCAACACTGTGTTGCTTTATCTACCACTGAAGCTGAATATATAACCTTAGGTGAATGCACATCTTAGTTGCTATGGATGATGCATACCCTTAAAGACTACCAACTGGAGTATCATAAAACAAAAATCTCAATTGATAATATAAGCTCAATAAATCTAACAAAAAACCCTATTCATCACTCAAGGACTAAACATATAGAAGTAAAGCACCATTTTGTAAGGGGTCACGTAGCTAAGGGTGATATTGAACTCAACTATGTTGAGTCAAAATCAAACCTAGCTAACATTTTCACAAATCCCTTACCTGAACTTGAGTTCAGCTCACTTAGAAGACAAATAGGAATGTGTTTGGTAGAGTAGGTAGTGAGTTTCAAATCAGTTTCCTAGCTTCACTGTTCTACTTGTTTTCAAAATAAGGTTTTAAACATTCTAGGAAAATATTGTTTTTAAAATTCCAATTTTACTAGATTTTCAAAATATGGAATTAGTTTAAGCTCTACTTTAGAAAACTTGCTTCCCTAAGTTTCAGCCAGAGCATCTCACAAACACCTAGGCTTACCTTGCTTATGTTTGAAAAACATAGAATGACATGAGATGCATAGGGTACAGCCTGGACTCAAGAATGCTTATATCTGTGCATCAATATGAGTCTGGGCGTTAAACACCAAATCAACAGTAATCAAGTTAAGTCTTCCAGCACTAGTCAAATCTAACTGGATCTATTGACTTAACTTGACTAACCAAGTGAAAGCTGTTGCCCTCTAAGTAATCAGCTAGTAGCTAAATGGTTAGACATGTGGCTGCAAAACAACGTGCTTGATATTTAAACCGTTTTGAGTTTACTCAGGCATGATCTTTAGGGCTCTGATATCTCTCTAAAATAAATCCGAAAAATATTTAACTTGACTCATGCTTGGACTTAAGGACCAACTGAATTTGAATGAATAACCTTACTTAAATTTTTATAAGTCAAACTACTCCCTCTTTTTTCAACTTTAGCTATATTTTTATATTAAAACATCTTATCAAATTTATATTATCCTTTTAGGACCCTTCAAAATTCAATATTTTCAACTAAAGTATTTGCAAAAATTTTATTCAAAAATTTTATTCAACTAAATATATCAAATTTTTTTAAACTTTCAAAGAAAAAATAATCTTTCAAATTTTATTCAAAATTGAGCTAAGGAAACTCTATTTTTCACTTAGCAAAAATTATCCCCAAGTTAAACTCTATTATTTATGCAAAGCCAAGTGTTTTCCAAACATTTTTCCCCAAATTATCTCTCTGATGATCAAATCTTTTTATTTTCTCAAATATATTTTTGATAAATGGCAAAGGGGGAGAATAGGAAAATTCAAAGAAAATTTAAAGACTGTTCAAAGAAAATTTTTGTTAAGGGGGAGGATCAATTAAGGGGGAGCTTTAATGAACTTAAGTTTTATTTAGGCGTATCCTTAGTGTTTTTTTTCTTAACTTTGAATTTCGGTTGCCATAATCAAAAAGGGGGAGATTGTTGGTGCGGGAAGCATCCGACGATCGAACTTAAGTTTTGATAATGGCAAAGGGATTCAAAGTTAAGCATCCTTAGTGTTATATAATGTGCATGATTGAGTGTCTCAGGAAAGTCCTAGCTGCGGTTAGGCAAGGGAAAACCCCTAGGGGGTGGTAACCCTAGGTCATAGGGAGTGGTAACCCTATGTGGAAAGTCTTGGCAGGTCGAGTGCTTTAGGCAAAAGTCCTAGGGGGTGATAACCCTAGGTGGAAAGTCCTGGTGTCGCGAACTAGGTGGAAGACTGGACGGGTTGGGAAGCGGTCGTCCAGCAGAAAGTCCGGAGGCAACGAGCGCCAAGCAAAAGTCCAGTCGATCTGGAGGATCGCACTGGCAACAGGTAAATCTCCTGAGTGGAGTAGGTGAGGACGCGTTCCCCGTAGAGGGAACAGTAGGAGTCGGTTCGACCTAGGGTTTCCGATCGAAAACCTGAAGTCAGACCCGGACAGTCCGAAGGCTGTCAATTCATTTGTTTACATATTATCTATTGTGTTATAACTCTATTTTACAGGAGACTAACCTTTTTGTGCAGAGTTAGAAGTGACCGGGATCGGTCGACCGAACATTGGGATCGGTCGACCGAACCCCCATACTAGCAGATCAGATCTCCGGAGGTTGGACCGGGCTCGACCAGGGGATCGGTCGACCGAACCTTGAGATCAGTCAACCGAACCTTGAGATCGGTCGACCGAACCTAGGTTAGGTGTCGACTGGATCAGGTTGACTGGGCTGAGTCAGAAGAGCTTATCGGTCGACCGCACCTTTTATCGGTCGACCGAACCTTGGATGGAGTTTGACCGGATCGAAGCGGAGCGAGAAGATCGGGCGAATCAGATAGGAGGGATCGCCTGATCGGTCGACCAAACCTTGGGATCGGTCGACCAATCCGCGTCGGGTCAAAGTTGATCCCGAAGCTTGGGGATCTGGATCAGACTTTGCAGAGCTATAAAAGGAGGCCTCGAGGTGCAGCTTTAAGACACAATTCGAACAAAAGAACTCCTGCGCTCTAGTGTGCTGCTCCGTACGCTTCAACAACGCCCTGCTCCGACAATCAGCGACCACTCTTAAGATATTGTATTTTATCGGTATAATCTTTCTTTTTAAGCTCATACTTGTACTCATCTACTTGTAAAGATTTGTGCTATATAGTTGTTGCTCACCGAAAGCGGTCAACGACCGCGGGCCTTCGAGTAGGAGTCGAGATAGGCTCTGAACGAAGTAACTTCTCGTGTCTTCTGTTATTTCTTTTCCGCTGTATTTACTTTTACGATTCCGAAATCGAGTGTTAAAACCACGAGCGCTATTCACCCCTCTAGCACTTTCGATCCAACATCATGGTTTTAAAAGAGAGTTTAAAATGTAAATCTTTCCTTTTATAGCTTTCTACAAAAGATTAAGAAAAGATTTGATATCTTTCCTTATTTGTAGATTGAAAGGAAGATTTTAATTTTGATAAAACTTTCCTTTTTGTAACCATGTTCCTGATTTAAAAGAGAGTTTTAAAATTAAATATTTCCTTTTATAAGTGTAGGGATTTTCAGGCAGCAAAAATTGCCTTTTTGCATTGCAGAAACCCCGAATCCCATGCCACCGGATCCGTGCGAAGTTTAAAATTCTTGTACGAGTTTCTCTACTCCTAAATCTACATTAGATCTAGAAGATCAGAAGGTATACCTTTGAAGCGATGCCCTTCGCTTAATCCCGCTCGTACAAATGATGCCGGATCTCGAGAATGTCAAAGTAGACACTCCTCTATGTGTATCCACACGAACAAGGAGATGGAGAAAAGACACTAGAGTGTGCTAGCACCCTTTGTGGCTCTCGGCAATGGAGGAAGAGAGGGAGAGAAGAGAGCTTGAGGAAGAAGATGAGAGTTACACACAAAATGAAAAACTCCTCTCTTGAATAAATTGTGGCCGGCCACATTAAGAGGTTAATAACCTCCATGGAATACCAAGAGTCATAACTCTTGGTAACTCCCATGAGGTGGCATCCCACTTAAGCAACCATGATGATGTGGAGCATCATCATTGGTCCACTCTTTGCCAACTCACCAATGAGGTGGCAAATAGTCAAGTCAAACTTGACTCTTCATCTTCCTCTCAAGTCAAGTCAAACTTGACCACTTCTCTCCCATGGTTGATCAAATCTAACCATTGGTTCAAGTCAATTTTAATTTAATGAATCTCTATTCATTGAATTAAATTGACTCAATGAGTCTAAGTCCAAATTAGACTCATCTAACACATGAACCAAATTGAGTCTAACTCAATTAGCCTAATTTGGATTACTCTTAATCCAATTTGGTTCATCACATGGACCTAATCCTTTAGGTTCATCAAATGAACCTAATCTCCATCTAATTACCCTTTGTGTGTGACCCTAAAGGTTCTTATAACATTGGCAATGCTCCTAAATCCATTTAGAAGCATAAATAATGAGCGGTATCTAGCAACACATCATTACTACCCAAGTTATAAGAATGTTGAGATCCAACATCACCTTGTGACTACTAATTGTGACTCTTCACAATATATGACAAGTGCCCTTCTATCCTTGACATCTAGATTGACCAATGTGAGACATAAACCGTGTCATCCTCTAATCAATCTAAATCTTGAATCCCAAGTAGACTCACTTAATCAAATGAGCTCAACATCTCATATTGACTCATTTGGTCATGGCCATGCACTTAGTGGTCTCACTCTATCAAGAATATCGATGTCTCTCCCGTCATATAGCAGGGATAGATCTCATCTACATCACTCACATCCCTCTGCATAATTTGTTACATACCCAGTAATCGTCTTTATAGTCTACCTAGTTACGGGTGATGTTTGACGAAGCCAAAGTATGTAACTCCTTATGTAGGGAACCATGGTGACTTCAGGTCCAAGGACTAATAGTCATAGTATATGACACTCATATAATGATCCATGATACTTTCTCATGGCAGGTCATTCAGTATACATTCTCCAATGCATACCCATGTGTCAACTTGATATCTCCATATCCATGACTTGTGAGATCAAGTCATCGAGTTGACCTACATGCTAGTCTCGTCGCATTAGCATTGTCCCTGAATGTTAATACTTGACTAGGAATGATTAAGACTAGTGTTCCCTATATCATCTCACTACCGATTCAACTAACCGATTGATATAGGTAAGAACCTTCTACTTAAGGACGCTATTATACTTAGTTATTTGGCGCCAATACAAGTAAGCATAATAACCATAAACAAATACCTTTATATATATATAAGAATATGATACAACAAGTCCATACAACAATCATCAAATGATTGGCTCTAGGGCTCTAACTAACAATCTCTCACTAGCACTAGTGCCAATCCGTATAGGCTCTAAGGCCCAAAGACCTAGTGTGACCATCATGCTTTCTCTGTGTCAAAACCTTGGTCAAGGGATCTGCGATGTTAGCCTGAGTGGGTACTCTGCAAATCTTCACATCTCCTCTATCGATGATCTCTCGAATGAGATGGAAGCGTCGTTGTATGTGTTTGGTTCGCTGGTGTGAGCGAGGTTCCTTAGCCTGTACTATTGTTCCATTGTTGTCACAATAGAGCTCTATAGGATCAGCTATGCTAGGAACCACCCCAAGCTCAGTAATGAACTTGCGGATCCAAACTGCCTCCTTTGCTGCTTCTGATGCAGCAATATACTCAGCTTCTGTTGTAGAATCAACGACTATGTCCTGCTTCGAACTCTTCCAGCTCATAGCACCACCATTTATGCAAAACACGAACCCCGACTGCGATTGATAATCATCCTGATCAGTTTGGAAGCTTGCATCACTATAACCCTTTACAGCTAGCTCGTCATTGCCTCCATATATCAAGAAATATTCTTTAGTCCTTCTCAAGTACTTAAGAATATTCTTGACTGCTATCCTGTGACTTTCACCTGGATCTGACTGGTATCTGCTCGTCATGCTCAAAGCATACAAGACATCAGGATGAGTACATAGCATGGTGTACATGATAGATCCTATGGCTGAAGCATAAGGGATCTGATCCATGCGATCTCTCTCCTCTCTAGAAGAGGGACCTTGAGTCTTCGAAAGACTCACACCATATGACATCGGCAGAAATCCCTTCTTGGAGTTCTGCATGGCAAACCGTAGTAGTACCTTGTCAATGTATGTACTCTGACATAGGCCAAGCAATCTCTTAGATCTATCTCTATAGATCTGTATGCCTAGAATGCGGGATGCTTCACCTAAGTCCTTCATTGAGAAATAAGTCCCTAGCCAAGTCTTGACAGATTGAAGCAAAGGGATGTCTTTCCCAATGAGTAGTATGTCATCCACATACAATATAAGGAAGACAACTGTGCTCCCAACAACCTTCTTGTAGACACAAGGTTCATCTTCATTCTTGATGAAACCAAACTATTTGATTGCATCATCGAATCAAAGATTCCAGCTCTGAGAAGCTTGCTTTAATCCATAAATGGACCTATGCAACTTGCATACTCTGCCAGTATGTTGTGGATCTACAAAACCCTCAGGTTGTGTCATGTACACATCCTCGAGCAGGTTTCCATTCAGAAACACAGTTTTGACATCTATCTGCCAGATCTCATAATCGTGGTACACTACAATAGCAAGCATGATCCGAATGGATTTAAACATCGTTACTGGAGAAAAGGTTTCATCATAGTCAATACCATGAATTTGCTTGAAACCTTTAGCTACCAAGCGACCCTTATAAATAAGTCCATCCATATCAGTCTTTCTCTTAAAGACCCACTTACACCCAATGGGTTTGACCCCTTCAGGTGGATCAACCAAAGTCCATACTTGGTTAGTGTACATGGATTCCATCTCGGATCTCATGGCCTCTAGCCATTTCTCGGAATCCGGTCTCATCACAACTTCCTAATAGGAGGTAGGCTCATCCTCAATGAGCACAACGTCATCATGGTCAGACAAGAGAAATGAATATCTCTCAGGCTGATGACGTACCCTATCAGACCCGCAAAGAGGTAGGTTTACTTGAACTGGTTGTTGTTCCTCAACTCCTTGTGGAACAACATCATCCACAATACTTTGTGGTTCCAGTTCAACTTCTATCGAGGCTTCAGTGCTATGGTTCACATCTTGAACTTCTTCAAGATCGAACGTACTCCCACTAGTCTTTCTAGAAACAAAATCCCTTTATAGAAATACCCCAGTCTTAGCCACAACTATCTTGTGTTGACTGGGAATGTAGAAGTAATATCCCTTCGTTTCCTTGGGATATCCAATAAAATAGCACTTATCGGATTCGGGTCCCAATTTGTCCGAGACTTGACGTTGAACATAAGCCTCACAACCCTAAATCCACATAAAAGACACCTGGACATCTCTCTCAGTTCATATCCTATATGTGTCTTTATTACAGCCTTGGATGGAACTCGGTTGAGTATGAAGGCTGATGTGTCTAGAGCATAGCCCCAAAGATACATAGGAAGATCTGTGTGACTCATCATAGACCGTACCATATCTAATAGGGTACGATTCCTCCTTTCGGATACACCATTCCACTGTGGTGTTCCAGGAGAAGTTAGTTTAGATAGAATCCCACACTCAGCTAGATAGTCACGAAACTCATGGCTAAGGTATTCACCACCTCGATCTGATCGAAGTATCTTAACACTCTTGCCAAGCTGGTTTTGTACTTCATTCTTGAATTCTTTGAACTTTTCAAAGGATTCTGACTTATGTGTCATCAGGTACACATAACCATATCTACTGAAGTCATCAGTAAATGTAATGAAGTACCTATAACCACCTCTAGCAATGACATTGAAAGGGCCACATACATCACTATGTATAAGACCTAACAAGTCAGTCGCTCTCTCACTGTGTCCACTAAAGGGAGTCTTGGTCATCTTGCCTAGAAGGCATGACTCACATGTCTCATATGATTCAAAATCAAATGAGTCCAGCAAACCATCTTTATGGAGCTGGGATAAGCGTTTGTCATTTATATGACCTAAGCGACAGTGCCAGAGATAGGTTTGGTTCATGTCATTTGACTTGAACCTCTTGGTACTTATGTTATAGATAGGGTTCTCAAGGTCTAGAATATAGAGTCCGTTCATCAGAGGTGCACTATAATAGAACATATCATTTAAATAAACTGAATAACATTTGTTCTTTATTATAAATGAAAAACCTTTCTTGCCCAAACAAGAAACTGAAATTATGTTCTTAGTTAAAGCAGACACATAACAACATTCATCTAATTCTAATACAAGCCTAGAAGGCAGAGATAGATGATAAGTTCCTACAGGAACAGCAGCAACCCGTGCTCCATTTCCTACTCGTAGGTCCACCTCGCCCTTCGTCAATGCCCTGCTATTTCTCAGCGCCTGCACATTAGTACAAATGTGAGAAGCACATCCGGTATCTAATACTCATGATGAAGAAATAGATAGATTGACTTCTATAACATATATACCTGAAGTGGAAGTCTCACTTCTCTTCTTCTTAAGATTTTCCAAGTACAGTTTGCAGTTCCTCTTCCAGTGCCCGGTCTGACCACAGTGGAAGCAGGTAGCATCCTTGGCAACCCCTCCTTTGGGTTTCAGTGCCTTGACTTTGCCCTTGGCTTGGGACTTTCCCTTACCTTTGGGCTTGCCCTTGCCCTTGTGTTTCTGAACCATCAGAATAGAGTTGGGCTTAACCTTCTTAAGGTTGAGCTCAGCAGTTCTTAACATGCTAAGTAGCTCGGCCAGTAGCTTGTCAATTTCGTTCATGTTATAATTTAGAATGAATTGATTATAGCTATCTGGCAAGGATTGCAAGATCAGGTCAATGGCCAGCTCTTGGCCAAGTGGGAATCCCAACCTCTGTAGGTTTTCTATGTACCCAATCATTTTGAGTACATAGGGGCCTACAGGAGTCCCATCTTGCATCTTGCACTGAAATAGTGCCTTAGAGATCTCGAATCTCTCGTGCCTCGCTTGTCCTTGATATAGTTGACGAAGATGTTCAACCATATCATAAGCACTCATCAACTCGTGTTGCTTCTGAAGCTCAGAGTTCATGGTCGCGAGCATAAGACATGACACATCTAATGCGTCATCTTGATGCTTCTTGTAAGCATCACGATCAGCTAGCGTGGCAGTGGCAAGAGGTGCCTCGGGAATGGGCTGCTCCAGGACGTACAGTTTTCGTTCCTGTGTGAGAACTATTCTCAGGTTCCTGTACCAGTCCAAGAAGTTAGCTCCATTGAGTTTGTCCTTATCGAGGATAAAACGCAGGGAGAAGGAGTTCGTGTTTGATGACATGGTAATCTACAACAGAAAAATGCAGAAAAATAAATATCATATTCCAATTAATCATCTAATTAGGCCTTTAATTAAATGATGCTCCCACTGAAACCTATAATTCAAGTGGGACAAGATCCACATCATACTACGCCTTGAGTTAGTTTTGGCTAAATCGCCCAAGACTTAGTATGATCGGTAGGTAACTAATTACCAATTACATCTCTATGCAACTCTTGTTTATAGGATCAAGATCCGCATATATATTAAAACTTGAGTTAGCTTTGGCTAAATCGTCCAAGAATTAATATAAATGTGATTTTGACCTATCTATCAACCATTGGAAAATGCCTATAGTTAAACTCGATCCAATTGAGTTAACTAGTTACTTAATCTAATTGAGTTGTACTCACCCATGCGTTGATAGGCGGGACCAAGATTGTCCCTCCGCACCCTACCAAGATAATATGTGTTGCTCTGCTTTGGCAGATTCAACAACAACATGTGATCGAGGTAGTGATGGGTATCACGGCATGGTGGGCATTTTGAGTTGACGCGATTGAGATCTAATCTAATCGACGATGTGTATCATATACTCGATTTAGATCTAATCTAATCGTGGAGGTGCATCATGTGCACGACTTAGATCTAATCTAATCGTTAAGGCACTAATTAATTACTAATCTAGCATGCATCACATATACACACACAAGCAATTAATTAAACTTTTTGTGATTAGTCATGGCCCTACTACGATCTTCTCAAGCCAATGAGAAGATCGGATGGCCAACCTAAGGTCAACAGCTTCTCAAGCTCTTTCCGGTGACCACCTTGTGTTGCTCTCACCCTCCTCGTAACTCCATCTCGAGTGGACCTTCCACCGCTTCATTTTGTACATTACAAAGGTGAAACTCGAGTTACATTCGAGTCTAAACTATTTTACAACAAGAAATAAAATAGGAAAGGCACGACGTGCAGGTCGCGTATCATATACAACACGCACATCACAAAAAATGGCACGCAGGCCATAATATAAATTACAACACAATTTTTTTTTTCAATCAAACTGGGGTCTTTGGGCCATGAACATCACAAAATGATACATAATTCTAAATTATGTAATTTCTATAAATTTCTGTAAATTTTCTCACAATTTTTACATTATGAGTAAAAATTCCCGGCGGTCCCGTTTAGCGATTTTCGGGCGCAATCGCGGAACGAAGCCCCTTGCGGGGTTAGGGGCAGCACCCCTACCCGCGATATAACCATCGCGAGTGTTCCTAAGCGATCCTACAGTGCCTTAGTCCGCTGTCCCAAAATGAATTGGGTGAAACCTTGCCGTTTCGGAAAGGTTTTCTCGGTAGTCGAAGCCTACAAGTGTCGAAACATTTGTTGCTTCGCTTCTATGAGAAAATTACCCACAAAATACATAAAATTAGGAAATTCACAGAAAGTTACAGAACTAAAAGTTTTTCATAAAAACACAAAATAAACACGTACGCGCTTCGTACGTGGCTCTGATACCACTATAGGGATTTTCGGGCCGCAAAAACCGCCTTTTTGCATTGCAGAAACCCCGAATCCCATGCCACCGGATCCGTGCAAAGTTTAAAATTCATGTACGAGTTTCTCTACTCCTAGATCTACATTAGATCTACAAGATCAGAAGGTATACTTTTGAAGCGATGCCCTTCGCTTAATCCCGCTCGTCCAAATGATGTCGGATCTCGAGAATGTCAAAGTAGACACTCCTCTATGTGTATCCACACGAACAAGGAGATGGAGAAAAGACACTAGAGTGTGCTAGCACCCTTTGTGGCTCTCGGCAATGGAGGAAGAGAGGGAGAGAAGAGAGCTTGAGGAAGAAGATGAGAGTTACACACAAAATGAAAAACTCCTCTCTTGAATAAATTGTGGCCGGCCACATTAAGAGGTTAATAACCTCCATGGAATACCAAGAGTCACAACTCTTGGTAACTCCCATGAGGTGGCATCCCACTTAAGCAACCATGATGATGTGGAGCATCATCATTGGTCCACTCTTTGCCAACTCACCAATGAGGTGGCAAATGGTCAAGTCAAACTTGACTCTTCATCTTCCTCTCAAGTCAAGTTAAACTTGACCACTTCTCTCCCATGGTTGATCAAATCTAATCATTGGTTCAAGTCAATTTTAATTTAATGAATCTCTATTCATTAAATTAAATTGACTCAATGAGTCTAAGTCCAAATTAGACTCATCTAACACATGAACTAAATTGAGTCCAACTCAATTATCCTAATTTGGATTACTCTTAATCCAATTTGGTTCATCACATGGACCTAATCTTTTAGGTTCATCAAATGAACCTAATCTCCATCTAATTGCCCTTTGTGTGTGACCCTATAGGTTCTTATAACATTGGCAATGCTCTTAAACCCATTTAGAATCATAAGTAATGAGCGGTATCTAGCAACACATCATTACTACCCAAGTTATAAGAATGTTGAGATCCAACATCACCTTGTGACTACTAATTATGACTCTTCACAATATATGACAAGTGTCCTTCTATCCTTGACATCTAGATTAACCAATGTGAGGTATAGACCGTGTCATCCTCTAATAAATTTAAATCTTGAATCCCAAGTTAGAGTCACTTAATCAAATGAGCTCAACATCTCATATTGACTCATTTGGGCATGGCCATGCACTTAGTGGTCTCACTCTATCAAGAATATCGATGTCTCTCCCGTCATATAGGAGGGATAGATCCCATCTACATCACTCACATCCCTCCGCATAATTTGTTACATACCTAGTAATCGCCTTTATAGTCCACCCAGTTATGGGTGACGTTTGACGAAGCCAAAGTATGTAACTCCTTATGTAGGGAACCATGATGACTTCAGGTCTAAGGACTAATAGTCATACTAATAGCCACATGAGAAAGTATATGACACTCATATGTAACGATCCATGAAACTTTCTCATGGCGGGTCATTCAGTATACATTCTCCAATGCATACCCATGTGTCAACTTGATATCTCCATATCCATGACTTGTGAGATCAAGTCATCGAGTTGACCTACATGCTAGTCTCGTCGCATTAACATTGTCCCTGAATGTTAATACTTGACTAGGAATGATTAAGAGTAGTGTTTCCTATATCATCTCACTATCGATTCAACTAACCGATTGATATAGGTAAGAACCTTCTACTCAAGGACGCTATTATACTTAGTTATTTGGCACCAATACAAGTAAGCAGAATAACCATAAACAAATGCCTTTATATATATATAAGAATATGATACAACGAGTCCATACAATAATCATCAAATGATTGGCTCTAGGGCTCTAACTAACAATAAGTTTCTACAAAAGATTAAGAGAAGATTTGATATCTTTCCTTATTTGTAGATTGAAAGGAGATTTTAATTTTAGTGGAAAACTTTCCTTTTTGAAAATAATCCACATGTTTAAAAGAAATATTTTAATTTATAAAATTTCCTTTTATAACCCACCATGAAGGGAAAAATTATTAGAGAAATTTTTTTTAAATAAATTTTTGGAAACAAATTAGGAAGTTTTAATTCTTGTGTGAATTAAACTTTCCTTGATTGAAGCTAATAGGTGGTCGGCCATGTTGCTTAAGAAAAGGAAATTGATTTTTAAATTTTCCTTTTCATGGAAAAAGAATTAAGGAAGTTTTTATTTAAATTTCCTTATTTGCCAAGGCCAAGGATTATAAAAGAGAGGGTAGAGGTGCATTCATGGGTGACAACTCTAATCTATTTCTTTCTCTCTTTTCTTCCTTAGTTGTGGCTGGCCCTAGAGGTTCTCCCTCTCCTCTTCTCTTCTTCTTTAGTGGCCGATTTCATCCTTCTCTTGGAGCTTTTGATGGTGGTCGGTTCTAGCTAGGAGAAGAAGGAGAGAAAGGAGGCTTTGTTTCTTGCATCCCTTGGAGTTTGGTGGTGGTGGCCGAATTTCTACATCCTTGGAGGATTCTTGGTTTGGCCGAAACTTGCAAGGAGGAAGAAGAAGGGCTTGAGTGGTTCTCACCTCGGTAGATCGTTGCCCACACAACGTCTGGGATAAGAAGAGGAATACGATAGAAGATCAAGAGATTGTTGCATACAAAGGAATGTATAACTAGTAATTATTTTCCGCATCATGCTAGTTATTTTTCTTTGTATGGATTCCAAACACAAGAGGCATTAGATTCTAGATTTTCAAATTTGTTATTCGAGTTTGTGTTTTTTTTATTTTTTGAATTTGTGATTCGATTGTCCCTTTTGGTTAAACCTAGAGTTATATAAGGAAATTAAATATTAGCTTTCCTTAAAAGGCTTTGTCTAGGAAGTGGTGGTTGCTCCCATATCCAAGAAGGCCTAGTGGCTCGCCATGTTTAACCTGGAAGCCAATTTTGGAAATTTATATTTAATTAAATTTATAACATAGGTGGATTTCGATCAATAGTGTTAAGTTCCGCTTGCGATCCAAGTCTAAACCATTAAGAACAGATAAGTTAAATTTGGAATCAATAATGTTAAGTTCCGTTTGCGATTCCTAATTTAACTTATAAAGAACACAATAGGTTGTTTAGGAAAGGTTCGACACTTGTACAAAATTTTTGTACAGTGGAGCCGGTATGATCTTCCTAGGACCAACCAACACATAGGTGTACCCCTACTGGTGACCATGTGTTCCAGAAATCTCATAGAAGACAATCAAAATACGCACTTCTGAACTTCACATATAAATGTGCCCCTCAAAAAATCTCCAGAACTATACGAAGATGGTGTACGTGATCCACCTCGGATCTGGAATATTTCATAATATCATCAATGGAGACAGTATCACTGATCCAAATACCATAAAAATACCAAATTCATCGAGTCCCTGAAAACATTTAGGGCACTGTAAGACTAAGTGATAAACCAAGGACTCATAATATCCATACCTCAGGCATTCTTAATCGTAAGATCACTAGCAATAGATCTGTAATCTGATCACCAACAATATCCACCAATCTCAAATCATCCTCAAGATCAATCAACCTGATAATTTTCCTAGTGACCAATTCTCATCATGGTACTATCAAGATGTAGAAATACATCACAATCCTACCAAAACTGTATGACTACTGAAGTCCAAGAGATATCTCTTGACTTCCTGATCGATAATCAACAACTCTCTAAATGGCAAAGATATGATCAATAGAAAAGGTATGGGTATAAAAACTCTACTAATCCTATCCAAAAATGTCCAGAGAGCATGTCGAATCTCATACTCCAAAAATCCACAAATCCATAATAAAGGAATGACAATCTAAAATCCGGAGGGTCACTCACCTTCTGACTAAAAGTCTACCCATCTAGAGAGTATCTCCGCAACTATCATAGCCGTGCCGTAAATATCCTCCATCAACTATCGACAAAAGGTTAAGCATCCTCTGGTCTGACATATAGACTTCAAGACCTTCAGTAAATGATCAAGTGATCAATGTCTTAAGCTACTTATAGAGACAATGATTATTGAGACGACTAACCATTATCTTGTAACCCATACTACAATTGCTCCACCTGAGGTTCAGTAACCTTTAGTGACGAGCAATGGACACAAGGGTAGAGGAGCACCCTCAACAAGTAGCTAATCGACATAACTGTCGATCGTCACTCTGCTCCTCGAAGATTATCATCTGATATTTCCATTCGGTGATGGTGGAACTTCGTAGGTGTTAGGCAACTAACACCACATACTCTGCATCACTATAGATCATATATCAATATGTACCATCGAGGATACCCACCCATATCCAATCGGTCCATGAGTTAGGACCTCCCAAGGAGCAGCGCTAGATGAGTCAACTGATCATCGCCCTACAAACCATTTTACCGCGATTCCTCCTTTTCCGGTTCAAGAACTCCTGACCATCTAAACCGAAGGAGATAGAGAAATACTATCTCTCTAGAGCATTTCATAATCATCAACAAGAGATACTCTGCTCCTATAAATCGTCTTCTGCATCTTCCTTCACGTGGTGCCTGATCATGTAAAGGATACGCAGCTAACATCATATTTTCCGTACTAGTACAAGTCATATACTTAAATGTACTCACCAAGTTATACAACCAAGTAACGGTTATATTCCATAAGTGTTACACAGGAGCGCTACACTTTTCCGCATCCGTGGGGTCATCTAACTGAACGTACCTTCTAGGTTACTTAACCAAATACATAAAATCCATGATCAAAGTCCCCATGAAATAGGTTACATCGATCCTTTACAGACTAATCCAACCGACAATGATATATGATTATTTCAATCCATTCTACATCTATACAAATCATGTACTCAAATGTGTCTTCTAGGTTATCTAATCAGACACAAATAACCCAAAGGTTTGGATCTTCATGAAATAAAGTAATTCGGTCCCCTACTGTCCAAACGAATAAAAGTACTTAGTACTCTACTAACCACATCGACAAGAATGGATCAGCCTTCTACTGATCAAGTCAACGAAGGTAAATCGGTCCTCTACAATCTGAAACAACAAGAGTAAATTGGTCCTCTACTGACTAAACTTCCAAAAATAAATCAATCCTCTGCTGACCGAACCAACATGAGTAATTCAATACTCAACTGATAAGGCAACATGATATTTAGCAGATATTATCCACTACCAACCTAGTGATAACAGGAACTAATAATACTGGTGGTATGGTAAAAGAAATCCATGAGACTATAATCCCTGAGCTCCAGTTGGGTCAACCGTGATCAATGATTGACCCAACACATGTGAAGTATGCTACAAAACAACTAGACAGGTACTAACAAAAGAGTACTAATATAGGACATAACTATTAGAACAACTATGCATGTACTAATAGAAATGTAAGATAACGGTATGCAAACATACCTCCTATAGCTTGGAGATTCCTGTCGTTGCCTGGTCCCAAAATCTGAAAAGTCACATTGAGAAACCAAATGGTGAAAAATCCAAATCATGAAAAATAGGCATCGTAAACCTATGGCTCTAATACCAATAAATTGTTACGCCCCCAAAGGAGTCCCTATCGATAAAATTTTGGCAGCATCTCCCCTGTACCGGTGACAATATGAAGCATAAATACATATAACCACAGACATACTCATCAGCAGTATACAACAACCTATACGGCTGGATAAATAACACAACCACGTAATTTTAATAGCAGCTCACACGACTAAAACATAACACAGCGGAAATCACAAATAACATACACAAAACCACAATACAACTAATTGCGAGCCGGCTCGGCTTAACACAATATTAACAAACCAAATACAAGATACCACAAACGATACTCCAAATAACATAATACACAAATATAAGAACAAGTACAAAACCAAAATACAAATAGCGTAAGGAATACCAAAACCATAGATGAATGTGACATGGGACTAGCAAACAAGTTCTCCAGGCGACTCCATAAATCCTTTACCTGCTACCTGGCGAAATAACCAGTTTATGGGATGGTGAGTATAAAGACTCAGCGGGTAATAGACAGATAGTGCATGAACATAATACAGAACTAGAGATACAAAGGTATACAGTCTCGTAGGGAATATAGCAGATACTGTGATATCATAATAAGTGTTCATACCTAAAATCATATCCTAGGCTAGTAATAGACGGTCAGATGAAGCAAAGACCTGCTACAGTACTGCTCATAACCAGATGGGTAACATGTGAGGTATACTACCAATAAGTAAACCAGTGTCTAAACACATACCTCAGGTATATACCTCAACCTATGTGAGCATATCAACATAAGGAAACAACAGCAGCATAAGTAAACAATAGCAGCATAAGTAAGCAATCAGCAAATATAATAATAACAGTGTATGCACGGATGGTCACTCCCGCCCACCCCTCTGCACCATGACCCCTGTATGGTCGAGAGGTCGGGACAATGACAGACTATACACCACTCCAGCTACCACTACTTTCGAGTGGCCGGGGGGGCAGTTGCATAGTAGCTGAATCGCTACGTTTGCAACGGGGGTCCCAGCTGCCCGCAACTCCAGCTATCACTACCCATGAGTGTGCGAGTGGGGGGCACGACAGGGCAAGCGACACACTCTAGCTACCACTACCCATGAGTGGCCGAGTGTGTGACCCTGGCCAACGACCCTCTCAACCACAAGGGAGACATGGTCACCGGTATGCATGCAATGACATGATGTGCAAAATACAGTAGTCATCATATATATATAAACAGAAATAGGTATGCTACATGAAGCCAGCATGCTCAGTAGGAAATATGAATAAATAGTAGTCAAAGCAGGTAAACAAGGTATCTGGTATCTATATACATCCAATATTTAGTATCTAGTATCTGGTGTCTGGTATTTTCTAAATATCATAGATAGCAATGAGAGACTATATAAATACAGAAATGAGTAGCTCAAAGATTGAGTGGAAGTATCAAACGCAGGAAAAATAAGAGTGGAGTCAAGGTAAAAATAATTTCTATCCAAAGATAGCTCATGCACTAAGATCAACATATACTAAAGAGGTAAAGCAAGAAGTACCCGCCTTAATTGTAGATTGTGACAAATACAATCCCCATGTTGAGACGCTCGTCTCGAACCCAAGTCCTACGATCACATAGTGTATTTAGCTATTTACATAGCAAATAAATAACTAAATAACTCCCCCACCTAATTAGAGGAAACCCCTAATTAAAATAATAATCCTAATTCATTAATCCAATTAGGTTTAAATTAATCCACAATCCTATTAATCCATCTATTGTATCATCTACAACACATCATATATCAATCACTAAACAACCCAATCTGATATTAAATCCGTAACCAACCTTGTAATCAAATCCCCAATATAGATCTAAAATCTTCACATTTCACATGCCCAATTGAATTCATAATCCAAACACCCTTAAACAGAATAGTCTACATAAGAATCAACGAGGGCAACCTTGAAATGAAGCTAAACCAACAAAGGAGCAATGATTTTATGCATATACCTCATCAGTGATATGATGGAACTACTACTTGTCAATCAAAAAACCAATTAGGCAGTACAAGCAAGATCAAGCTCATAGTCAAAACAAAGGCAGGTGGCCGATGAGTATGTGACCGTGAATCCGCTGTTGGAGCTCATCCTGCCAAGAACACGCAAGAGGAACTAGTCTCAATGAGGAAGAAAATCTGCTCAAGACAACCACTCATCGACAGTGCACGTGACGATGACTAGGGCACTATCTCGAAGGGAACCCAGGAATAAGTGGACTACTATGGGGTTGATGGTGCCTGACTAGAGACGGTGGCCGGCGTGTGACAACGGCGGTGCCAGGTGATGGTTAAGGCGCTGGATCAAGCGAAGGGGCGGCGGATGAGAAGGATCAGGAGCATACCGAGAGGTTAGGGCTCGGCTCAGTGAGACTTATGTGCAGCCAGCACATCACCCAACCCTTGGTCGAGCTGTCGTCTAAGGAGGAGAGGGTCGGCAATGATGCCCAGCGATCGACGAAGGGTCGTGCGACCTCGGGTGGCAGCGGCGGCATTAGGCAGTGGCGAGAGGGAGAGCAACAGTGGAGGAGATGGCTAGGGCACGGAATAACATCAAAGGGCGGTGGCAGAGATCGTCGGTGGCTAGCTATGGTAATCGACCTCACAGCTTGGGCGTCGGGCTCAGTGGTCGCCGGCGACGGCGAGAGGCAATGGAAAATGATCGTGAGAGGGAGTCGGGGGATCAAACACAAGCACTCGGGAGAAGAATCGAAGGAAGGAAATGAAATAAGGAATTAAACCTTGGGTTTAGTTTTTATACCTAGGTCAATTAACCTTAATGAAATTAATCAACTCCCACTTAAGGGTTATTCCAAACAGGCTTTCGCTAAGCTCAATACCTTTACCCCTTCAAACATGTCAAACGACCTCCGTTTAAATCCCAAAAAAAATTCTAAAAATTTCTGAAAAAATCCAATAATATTATTTATTTAATAACCTTATTATTTAATTATTATTTGGGTGCCGTATTTTACAGTGCCATCTTTCACGTTGCCTTGAAGTCTGGTTCCCTCGGCTCCACTCCATTGTTCCTCATCTGGTGGTCCCTTCAATGCACCATCCTTCACCAATTTAAAGGACTCAAGCCATAGGATGAATGTTTCAAACTTGGCCGCACCAAGTTTCTCATATGTGGTTCACCAAGTTCTGCATGACTCAAACATACATATCAAATCCATATGAAAACCTAACTTAAATTCTTTGACACACATCAAAACCATGATTGTACCTAATCAAACCTAGGTTGATTACATCCACAATCTCCTCCTTTTTTATGTGTGACAATATGTTTAAGTTAAGCATAAATAACAATTTGAAAATTATAAGCATAATGTAAACATGAAGCATAAAATTCAAGCTCCTCAACTTATGCTCTATCACTTAATTTTTAGGTTTCTCACATAAATATAGAGAATTACAAGGTTCTAACTTAAATCTTACCATTTCTCCCTCTTTGACACCAATGAAAAGATTGCACTTAAGTCCCATGAACAATGTGATATCAATTTTGACTAAATTTGATCAACAATCAATTTCTAAAATACTTCAGAGTTGCTGGAAATAGACATAAGTTGACTACCTTTTGAGATAGTTGACTGGCACAAGCCAATCCAAATTCTGATTTCTAAAGATAACTTTTGAAATACATAAAAAATTCTAAAAAATTCAAAAAATCATAAAATTTTGAATACATATTTCTTTTAATGCCCTCTAATAAGGAAAAAATATATATTTTTGAAGTTTTGAAACAAAATTTAAAACTATTTGAAACCATTCAATTTTGTATCAACTTTAAACATTTATTTTGAATTCTTATGTTTTAAAAGATAAATCCTCAGTTTATAAAACATAAAATTATTTTTAAAATATTTAAAATTTCTAACTATGATCTATGGGCAAGATGTCCATTAATTAAATATTTACTTTCCCCATAGTTAGTCAATGATCACTAAAATTTGATATATCTTATAATTCATCAAGGTGCCATAAGTATAAGTGAATTATGAGTATCATCCTATCATCTCATATCCATGTCTAGAAATATGTAAAGCAAGTCATGCCTATAGTGTGTTCTAAGATGTAATGAAGGTAATGGTCTTAATTTCCCCCTTTTATGTCAAGTCAACCATTTATAAAAGAATTTTGAATTAAATCTTCTATAATTGACTATCCTAAAATCCTCTAACCCTTGAGGATTGAATTTGTCGCCCAATTGAAATTCTTTCTAATTGGATTAACCAAATATTCCTTAAGAATGCATTTTCTATCTACCTTCTTTGTTTTTGATTAGCTCCTAACAATTAGACAATAGTACAATTTCTCATTGTTGGATTCCTTGTATCCTAACTCATTTTTGCTAAAGCTTGCTCTTTGACTCCCTATGATTATATTTAATGTATTGGAGCCAATTGTGAATTTCTCAAGAGCTTTACTAAGGTATTCTATCTTTTCTCTTAGTTCCTTATTTTCATCTTCTAAACATGAAACATTTAAACTAGAAGAAGCATGCATACTAGAGAAATCATTTACCTTAGAAGACATGGATTCTTATTTTTCCTCTAGAATATTAATCTCATTTTTTAAGGATTTATTTTTATTTTTAGCCTTAAACAAATCTTCATTTGTATTTGAAATAATTGTTACGATTCCGCAAGTGCATGAATTCGTCGTCAGTAATAAAGATTATCGATCCCACGAGGACTGGTTATAACTAGTGATGGCATACTTAGGATTAACTACACTATTGATGGTTGTAAGTAATCTAAGAAAAGAGATTTGGGAAGCGGAAACGAGAACTAACAACAAGAAGTATCAACCTGGTTTATGAAGAGTTCTAGGAGTTCGATTTCATTGTGGTGGTATTGATGTATCACATACTATCCTATACTCATTGTCCATCAGCATGTAACATCCCTAGAAAGCCTAGATAAGAAAGTAAGGATAATGAGAGTTTGAAGGTAGTGAAAAGAAGGTGTAAATATTCTAAGTTGAATATTAAGATGGGAAGGATTTAGATGATTAAAACTTTATGAAAGAAAATAAAGTTGAGAATATAAATCATCTATATTTATAATACATGGAATTAATGTAAACAAAAGGAAGGAATATGAGATAATATATATGTGTATGAAATATTTATGCATAATGCATAATATGGTGATATATGAATTGTTATGTACAAAAGAATATCAATAATATGTTAGAAGAGAAATAGGATTGAACCTTGGACCTCTTGTAAGGAACATGTATAGGATATCAAAGGGGATAGGAGAATTTATTGATAAGGAGAGAAAGGACTAAGTAGTTAAGAATAAGAAAGGATTCTTTTTACTTAAAAGGAAAAGGAAGTAAAAAGAAGTAAAAATATACATAACCAAGTTTTGATCCTTGGTTCTCTTGTGGATGCATGCATAAGTTAACCAAGTGTGATAGGAGAGGATATTGTAAGAGGAGAGATAGGAATTTAATTAAAGGAAAGAAAAGAGAGAAATTAAAGGAAAGAAAAGAGAGAACTCAAGAAGCATTTCTCTAGAATATTCTTATCATTAAAGAGGAGAAATAAATAAGGAGGATGAATCAAGTCAAGTTTTCCTCCCTCATTTTAGTATAAATAGGCATGGAGGGTGGCTTCATCCTCAACTCACTCTCCTCCTCTTCTCCTAGAGGTGCCGAGACACTCCTCTTTCTTTTTTTTTTTGTTGCCGAGCAACACAAGAGGAAGAAGCCTCTTCTTCCTCCTCCTCTCCACCAAAAGACCTAGCCACTTCTTCCTCCATTGGTGCCGAGCAAAGCAAGCAAGGAAGAAAGGTCCACAAGCAAGTTCTCAACTCTAGGAAACTTAAGCAAAGAAGGTAAGCTTCCCTCACCTGTGGTACAAGGCTTTTATGTGATTTTTGATTTATAAGGATTAGAAAACCTAGGAAAGAATTTAAGAAAATTCGCTAAAGAAAAGGTTTTCAAATCTAGGATGATTTAAACAAGACCTCATTTCATGATAAGATTTTCTATGCTATGTAGAAGGATTCTTTTCCATGATTTTATACTGATATGATGTATGATCAGAGGAGTATCTAACCCTAGGATTTAACCAAAAATATTTTAAAGAGGCTAGGAAGATTATTGTCTAACCAAACTAGTGCAAGGTTCCTTCTATGAAATGCTAAGGACCTTTCTATGGTTTTCTTGCTTGGAAATTAATTGGAACCAAAAGAAAACTCACTTGTATGCTTCGGACCAGAAAGGTTAAGGGTTAGAAAGACCTTCAAAAATTTAAATAAACATGCTCCTATGATAGGATATAAAGTTTCTTAAAGGGTGTTCACATTGCTAGAAACTCATGAACTCTTTTTAGGGTTTTTCGGCCATGATAAAAGGGATAGCTTAGATTAGCCTAAACAAAAATATTAATATGCTCAAGACCTCTGTGATATTATGATATGAAAGTTGATTAATGCTCTCATGTTTAATTGGAATGTAGAAAATTAGTTACATGATATAAGACATGTAAGATCACAAGAGTCCTAGCTTGTTTATGATCCAATTTTGTGTATGATGTTCTTAGTAACTTTTGCCATGATATTTACTTAGGCTTTCCATGCTTTAGGCCACTTAAGAAACCTAGCTTAAGGACTGGTAGGTTTCGGCCATGAAGGAAAATAAAAGAAAAAGGGAAAGAAACCTAGGAAATGCTATACATAATGAGAAGAAATGAAATTATGTTATGTAATATGTCATGATATGTTATAGAATAGGAAATGCTATACATAATGAGAAGAAATGAAATTATGTTATGTAATATGCTATGATATGTTATAGCATAGGAAATGCTATACATAATGAGAAGAAATGAAATTATGTTATGTAATATGTCATGATATGTTATAGCATAGGAAATGCTATACATAATGAGAAGAAATGAAATTATGTTATGTAATATGCTATGATATGTTATAGCATAGGAAATGCTATACATAATGAGAAGAAATGAAATTATGTTACGTAATATGCCATGATGTGTTATAGCATAGGAAATGCTATACATAATGAGAAGAAATGAAATTATGTTACGTAATATGCCATGATATGTTATAGCATAGGAAATGCTATACATAATGAGAAGAAATGAAATTATGTTACGTAATGATATGTTATAGCATAGGAAATGCTATACATAATGAAAAGAAATGAAAAAAGGAAATGCATGAAAGATTGTTAGGGACATGATATGATAGTTATGCATGATAAGTTATTTTGTATGGTTTGTACCAAGGGTGGGCTCCGTAAACGCCCCGGGGTCGATGGAGTAAGACTCGGGCCTCGTCAGTAATGGGCCTCTGAATGCCCTAGGTCGATGGAATAAGACTCGGGCCTAGTATGTATGCATGGTAGGGTTCAAGACTTGCTACCTTGGACCTACCTATGAAGCACGCGCATTATGTATGTGGTACAAACCGGGATCCCCTCTAATGATGATATTAATTTCAAGTACTTATAAGTATAAGTTTTCAAATTCATGATGCATTGCCTACATATGTGCTTGAATTATCTGATGATTAGATATAATGTCATATGATATTATGATATGAATATGAATATGATACCCTTGTATGTCGTATGCTTATGATACCTCGCATGATATTGATATGCAATGATATGAATTCGGTTTTAGTGAGTAGGAAAGGAACTTACTGAGCCATGAGTGCTCATAGCTTACTTTCCTTGTACCGCAGATATGGGACTGGATGTTCAACGGAGCAGCAGGAGGAGCAGATAGTGATGTGTGTGGTGGTGGCTCGGCAAGAACGATTCGGACAAATTAATATTTTTAGTTATATGATCAATATATGCACATTCGAACTAATCAGAATATGTGATATCATGCTTATTTAATTAAAAGGAATGATTTAAAATTTTCTGCTGTTATAGTATAACTAAAGCATGTACGTAAGTAGTATAAGATCGTAGCGCCGCCCTTGGGTAAGAAGGGTGGGCGTTACACAGCATGCATTCACCGGAAGCTAAAGCAACTATCCTTAAGCACCAAACAAAGACGGCCCCTATGAAATCCTATTACAGTTAACCCCTGTCACTGGGTGCCTCGGTAGATCACAAGGACACAACTCTAATTGATGTTATCAAAGATAGAATTAAGGAGCTTAGTTTGGTCTCTTACTTCCTTGTGGAAGAGTCGCCTCTCCTTTCATGGAAGTACCCTAGATGTCTGTGAACGGGTTACCCCTGTCACTAGGGCCCCTCGGGTGTACAATCTAAGGTATTTGCTCTACGAGGTTGGCAATTCCTACACAATCAAATAACACGATATAGAGATCGAGTAGTCGAAACAAAGCAAGCGAAATCATCCAATGAATATAAGCATAATACGAGTCTTACATCAAAACCAATCCACAATTACTCCCTCATCCTAGAACAAGGACTCTACTCCATAGACGCCAGAGAAAACCCCGAAGACATGATTATTTAAACATACAATTCTCAAACACGAAGAGAGAAAGAAGAAGTATGCTTATCCAACGACGACGAGTGATCTTCGGATCCAATCCTTTGCTTCTGGAGTTGTTGTGATGATGAAAGATCGCTGGACCGATGTCCTGGATGATGTGGAACAACACTAGAGTGATTCTCCTGTCGACGGTTCGCTTCCCAGCTCTCCCCCCTTGAGGAAAAGGGTTAAAATCCTTTTATAGGCTAGGGCGCAGTTGTGGCGGCACGACCGTGTAAGGATGGCACGGTCGTGCCTTTCTTTGTCTCTGGCTACGCTGCATGGTCGTCCCAATTGGCACGACCGTGTGAACTCCGGGCTCGACTCCTGGGACATGACCGTGCAGGGTTGCACGACCGTGTGCTGCATGGTTGCGGTCATGGAAGGGCATGGGCGTGCAGGTTTGCACGGTCGTTCCTTGCTTGGTTGCTAGCTGTGAGGCTCGACCGTGCAGGGTTACACGACCGTGCTCTGATCCCTCTCTGGATTGGCCACACGACCATGCAAGGTTGCAGGACCGTGCTCTCTGCTTTGTTCCAGTGCGTCGACACTCATTGTTTTCGCTCCAAAAGTTATCCCTGTCAACACAAAACCAAACAAAGAGTAGATATCCAAACAAAAGAGTATATATGATGAATATATGATAAAAGAGGTGATCATGCAAGGAATATATACGTATAAAGTAAGTGAATGTGCGTTAAAACATGCATAAACGATCATAATATTTACGCACATTACACCCCCAGACTTAAACCTTTGCTTGTCCTCAAGCAAAATGCTACAAACTATGTTCATGAGTGTCTGGCAGTGTTTCATAATCCCTAGTGCATTCACCCAACTCTATCAACTAGTTTCATTGATAAGCATGATTGTGGAGTTATCTAAGTATGGCCTAAGTATAAGTTCATTGTGCTCGGTGCAATAAGTAGCTCAAACTCTTCAAGTTTCAATTCTTTGTCCTAGTTAAGTCGTCATACAATTGACTTCCTAATGTTCCCGGTGATAGGCACTTACTTACCACACACTTGGTTCGTTTTTCTTAAATTACACAAGGTCTCAAAGGATACTTCTTGGAATCAAGAGAAACATAACATTCATTTCCCCAGTAATCTAACTCGGTCTCAAAGGGGTGAATTGTTAGTTTCCACTTACGACAACTATTTTTTTATCCCTTATTCATTTTTTTTGGTGCTATAGTGTAACACTAATCACACATGCGGGATGCATATGTTGGGATTTAGATTTTTCCAAATGAACTTCCATGATCTGAGGTCATCCAGTAACCAAAATGTAAATAAGAAATCACCATGGGAACAAAAGTACTAAATAATTTGGATGAATCATAACTATTCCAAAAGTATTTCTACTATTCAAGTTTAAATACTTAAGTGTAGTGTAAATAAGATCCTTAAGGTTAGGCCAAAACTTATACCAAACTCCATACAATACTTAGCTTATTTCATGCTACTAGAGATAGAGAAAGGAGATACACCAAACATACTAACACTATCTTGACAACACAAAAACTAAGAAAATGCTAGTCATCTTGGTATCGGACAAGTAGCAGAAAAAGTAGAAGGTTTGATGTTATCAAATATGCCTCAAAACTAGAAATATGAATCCCATAAAATGCGAATAAACAAAGCAAAGTGCAAATAAGAATATGAAACTAGTAAAATGCGAATAAACAAAACAGACTAACAAAATAAAATGCAAAAAGAAAAGAAAACTCAACTCGACTCAGGTTGTGCAGACAGACACAACACCCCCCTAGACTTAGACTTTTCATCGTCCCGATGAAATCAATACGGTGGCGGGGGTGGGGTATAGGGTGTTGGTGCAATATTCCCTAGGTCAAGGTTGACCTGGTTAACCAAGCCTGAGTCTTGGTTTGGGTTTCGATGTTTGACAATACAAGGTTGATTGAAGAAGAGTCAAGTAGGTCAAGGATGACTGGATACTTGACTGAGAAGTCCTAACTAGGATGTTAGGCAGAAGGAAAATCCTGGTGAGTGAAGCCAGGTGAAAGACCTAGTGAGTGAAGCTAGGCAGTGAGGAAATCCTAGTGAGTGAAGCTAGGTGAAAGTCCTGGTGAGTGAAGCTAGGCAAAGGAAAATCCTGGTGAGTGAAGCCAGGTGAAAATCCTAGTGAGTGAAGCTAGGTGAAAGACCTGGTGAGTGAAGCCAGGCAGAAGAGAAGTCCTAGTGAGTGAATCTAGGCAGAAGGGAAGTCCTGGTGAGTGAAGCCAGGCACGGGGAAATCCAGATGGGTCAAAGTTGACCAGATATCTGGTGAAAGTCCAAGTAGGTCAAAGGGATTGACCGGATACTTGGCACGAGGAAGAAAAGTCCAACTAGGTCAAAGGGATTGACCGGATACTTGGCAAGAAGAAAAAAGTCCAAGTGGGTTAAAGAGATTGACCGGACACTTGGTGAGAGAGTCCTAGCTGGTCAAGGGTGACCGGATGCTAGGTTTTATGTATCAACAAGTCATGGTTGACCGGATGTTGGTTTGGGAGGCTTGGGACTTGGTTTTGGGTAAAAACCAAGAGCTGAATCAATCAGTGGATTGATCAGTGGATTGATCAGTGGATTGATCAGTGGATCGATCAGTGGATCGATCCAGACTTTTCCCAGCGAACAGAAAGCCTCTGGATCGATCAGTGGATCGATCCAGGCCTCCGGATCGATCAGTGGATCGATCCAGGCTTTTCCCAGCGAACAGAAAGCCTCCGGATCGATCAGTGGATCGATCCAGAGGTCTCAATCGATCAGTGGATCGATTGGGACGCTGCTGCTTCGCGCGATAAGCGCTGGATCGATCCGTGGATCGATCCAGACATTTTTTCAGAGCACAGAGGCGCTCTGGATCGATCCGTGGATTGATCCAAAGCCTCCCCAATCGATTGGGAGCAATCCAATCGATTGGGATTCGACCGTTGGCGTCATTTATAGCTGTTGGCGTGCGATTCCTTCAGCACAACTTCACCGATTCATTCCAGATTCATCACAGCTCCTCCCCAGCACTCTCTAAGCTCCTCACCGCCAGTTCTTGAAGGTTCTTGGAGGTTCATCCAAGTCAAGAGGCGAGTTGCAACGAGAAGAAGAAGAAGCTAGGGTTTTTACTGCATCTCTTGTAAGCTTTTGCTTATTCTTTACTACCCTTTCTTCTACTTGTATTGAGAGTCTTGTAGGGCTTCTCCGCCTTCGGTAGTTACCGAAAAGGAATGTTTATTAGTGGAGGTGTGTGTGTGTGCGTGGATCATTGGACTAGTCACCTCTTGTGAGGTGGATACCAAGTAAAATCCTGTTGTTAGCATTGTTGTAGTTTGTTTCTTTGTATTCCGCTGCGCATCACTTTGAAGAAACAAGCAACGAAGCACGACGAGCACACGCGAAGC
Organism: Zingiber officinale; assembly: GCF_018446385.1. Lineage (NCBI taxonomy): Eukaryota > Viridiplantae > Streptophyta > Magnoliopsida > Zingiberales > Zingiberaceae > Zingiber > Zingiber officinale. The sequence goes on from NC_055990.1 coordinate 49,161,680, forward strand.
TATTCACCCCCCTAGCTACTTTTTGGTCCTAACATGTGGTATCAGAGCAAGGTTGCTCTTCACCGGAATCACCGCCGGAAGGGGCAAACATAACAAGCAAAGCTAGAGGGTGAAGAAGTTGGAGCAAATTCATCAAAGTCAAAGAATTCAAGAAGCTCAACTTCAAGATGCAATTCCAAGATGGACTTGGATTTGATACAAGGGTGGCTCCACCATACACATCCACAAGCTTCGATTCTTGGAGATCAAGAATTGAAAATTTCTTGATGATGGAGATAGAGCAATGGTTTGCTCTAATGGAAGGTTTTAAGGCTCCAAGGAATTCAAAGGGCAAAGTTCTCAAAAGGAGCAAATGGAGCCAAGAACAAATCCAAAGATGTGAGGCCAATGACAAAGTGACCAAGCTTTTGGTCAATCTATTGCCGAGCAACATCTTGGAGAAAATTGGAGAAGTTGAAGATGCCAAAGAGCTATGGAGCAAATTGGAAAAGGCTCATGAGATCCCCTCCACTGTACCTAACCAAGAAGAATCCAAAGAGGGTGACTCATTGGAGCAAGATCAAGAGGAGGACTCCGAAGTTGAGAGATGCTCAACTTCCGAAGAAGAGGAAATCCAAGAAGCTTCATTCTCAAGGGAGTGTAATCAAAAGAGCAAAGAAGGAGCATATTCCTTGTTTCATGTACAAGAGGATGAAGAAGAAGGTGAAGCCTCCACCTCTAGGATTGAGGGGGAGCAACTCTTGGTGACACCGGATCAAGAAGAAGGAGAATCCTCCACATCCGGGTCAAGAGAAGAAGAGGATGAAGAAGCTTCCACCTCCACAAGTCAAGATAAATCAATTGGAGGGAAATCGATTTTGGATCAAGAGGAAGCCTCTACATTCATATCAAATGGAGAAGCAAGTGTCACCCCTACACAAGAAGGTATAAATAGTTCAATTAATAATAAGAATCATATTATATATTTTGAATGTAGGGAACATGCGCACTACAAAAGCAAGTGCCCTAAATTGGCCAAGAAGAAAGGCCAAGTGGCACCTAAGGGCAAGGAGAAGCCAAAGGAGACCATCCCCGGAACAAAGAAGAGCAAGGAGCACATTGTGTGCTTCTCTTGCAATCAAAAGGGGCATTACCGGAGTCAATGCCCTAAGGGGAAGAAGATGGTCAAGGCTCAAGGAGGAAGCTCAAGTCAAGGGGGAGCCTCTAAGGTAAAAAGGAAGGTAACTTTTATTGAGCCTATCCCTTTACATTATGGTAAAAAGCATGCTAGTTCTAACTTATATCATTTTAATGCTATTTACCATAAGAATAGAGAGCATGGTAAAATTAAGGAAAATAATGTAGCTTACCATGCTAAAACTACCATACCTAGGATTAGGAAGGTAGATAAAAATCTAGGCAATCACACTAAGGACCTTAGCTACAAGCCTAGAAATAAAAATGCTCATAAATTTAATAGAAAACCAAAAACTAAGGACTTAGTGATAGAAAATCAAGTCTTGAGGTCAAGGCTTGATAAAATGGAAAAGACCCTAAAAAGGATGAAAAATATCCTAAAAGGGCAAAATGAGCATAGCCTGGGTCTAGGAGCACAAAGGTCATCTAATGGCCATAGGGGTTTGGGATACAAACCAAAGGCTAAGAAGGATGTAATCTCTTACCATAGGGTTCCATATAGTTATGGAACCAACCCTAGGTCTAGTGGTCAAGCCAAAAATACAAGGGAAGTTATCCCTAAGAGTATTTTTGCAACAAATGTGACTAAGACTTCTAAGAAGTCTAAGAAAGTCACAAAGAAGGTTACAAGGGAAGCAATCCCTAGAGTTGACCTAGAAAAAGTGACCAAGACTTCTAAGAAACCAAACAAGGTCACTAGGAAGGTATCTAGGGAAGTTATCCCTAGTGAATACCTAGAGCATCCAAGGAGCACCAATAGGTTTTGGGTTCCTAGGAGCATTTTCTCTATCCCATAGATGGGTTAGAGAGTGTCAACTCTGAGAAGAAGGGTAGTTAACCGAACTTTGAAGAAATTGACACTCAAGGAGTATTTTCAAGGTTTTTGTTAACCTTTGAAAATGAAATGGATTTATTGTTACTCTTGGAAAGAGTAAAATGTGCTATAAAGGAAGAAATTTGAGATGACTTTAAATGGCACAAGAAATCAAGTGTTAAGAAATACCAAATTGGGACTTTGGTATTGTCTTAGGAATTTAAGACAAATCTAAGCCTTAATTTAAAGTGATTACTCTTATGGGAAAATGAAATATGCCAACATTTGAGGAATGTTTTAAATTTTTAATTGGCATAATTAATTCAAGAGATTAAAGAAATGTCAAGTTGGGTTTTGGCATTTTCTTAAGGAAATTGGGCAATCTAGGGTTTATGCTTTAGGATTAGCTAAGGGTTAAGGATACTTAGATAGATAATCTAGGTATATTTTAATTATGTAAAATCTTGCCATGTTTGGTTGCCCATTATATGCCATGACATCATGTTTTATTTGTGCATTCATGACTTATTATGAAAAACTCAAAAATACCATGTCATGACATACATACATCATGTAGTTATAGGAAATTTTCTTCTGAAAATTATTTCTTTTTGATGTATGCCATAACATTATCATGCATTATGTTATTTCCTTAAAATTAAGGACAAATGGTAGTTATCATCAAGTGGCATACCAAATGACATCCTAGGTGGATGGTCAATATCCACAAGATGCCTAGATAAATATGCATGAACCCTAGGTTAGAGCAAAACCAAAATTAACATCTCACAAAGACCTATAAGATGACTTGTATGTGTTTTATGCACAATAGATACAAGTGAGATGTTAGGAAGACGAACAAAACTCAACATGCTGAGTTAGTGCATTTCCTTGAATTTTAAGTTCATCAAAACACATAGTTATGTGTTTTCCCATCATTGGGAAAGCTAATGTACAAGTCATGTGCATTAAGTCCAAGGAACATGGTGGGATATTGGTTTTGAAAATGTTTTTAAAATGATTTTGGAAAACCTTGGTGAAGGCTATCTTTTGATAGTAATCACCATTGAATAGTTAGACACAAACTTGAAGAAAACACTAAAGTTTTTGCAAGTTCTCAAGTTTGTGTCAATCTTTGAAAATATGATGTATTTTCATAGAAAACTATTTTTCCATGATAAAATATACCCTAAATAATGTCTACACAAATTTTTACGATTTTTGGAATTTTGTAGAATTTTCTAGGGGTTTCTGAAATTGGCTGAAATTGAATTTCAGCAATTTTAGGCCTCCAATCGATCAGTGGATCGATTGGAGTGCCTCAATCGATCAGCCGATCGATTGAGAAGGCATTTCTCGCGAGCAGAAGCTCGCTGGATCGATCAGCCGATCGATCCAAGAAGACTGAATCGATCAGTGGATCGATTCAGCAGGGTTCAATCGATTGGAACCCAACTCCAATCGATTGAAGATGTTGATTTTGGCTGGGAAAGCTTATTTTCAGCATTTTGAACCTATTTTAGTCTAGGAAACCATTCCAAACCCCTGAAAATATATTTGTATACATAAAAAGGGTATTTTCGTGTGGAAAACAAGGATGGAATGGTTAAGGAAGGCTAAGTTGAAGTTTATGTTGAGGTTTGTTTCAAATTTTGAATATTTGAACCTCAAAACTTCTAAAATTGGGTTTCCTAAAGTTTTGGGGATTCCAAGTCATTGTTGGTGCAATGACAGAAGTTACCACCATGTCTTTAGGGGGAGTTACTCACTAAGGGCATGAAACCTATTTTTCATGAACCTTGGAAGGTGGTTAACCTTCTTTTAAAAATATGCTCAAGGTTGAGCGTTGGAACTTTAATGGGGAGTGCATATCCTCATTGTTCAAGTGGTTACAAGTTGTGACACGTTCAAAATGCTCAAGGATGGGCATTTGACTACATTGGGGAGAATGTAGATTTTAGGACAAATGAAGGGTATGGGACCTTCTTTATCGTGTTGATCACAACGAGTGAAGTTGTGAACAACGATGAGCAACTCTTCAGGGGGAGAGTTTTCAACAAGTGAATTTGTTGATGTGTGCCCAAAAATGAGGCATGGTTTGATGTGTACTAATAGGGGGAGAATGAAAGGGAGTAAGTTAGGACTTCATTACCTAGAGGGAGTTTGCCCTCTTAGGGGGAGAATGAAGGGCTTAACTTATGGATTCATATATTGACATGAAGGGAGTTGAGGCTATGGGAGTAGCCTAATTTCCTAACTTAACAAGAGGTATTGTCAAACATCAAAAAGGGGGAGATTGTTGGTGCAATATTCCCTAGGTCAAGGTTGACCTGGTTAACCAAGCCTGAGTCTTGGTTTGGGTTTCGATGTTTGACAATACAAGGTTGATTGAAGAAGAGTCAAGTAGGTCAAGGATGACCGGATACTTGACTGAGAAGTCCTAACTATGATGTTAGGCAGAAGGAAAATCCTGGTGAGTGAAGCCAGGTGAAAGACCTAGTGAGTGAAGCTAGGTAGTGAGGAAATCCTAGTGAGTGAAGCTAGGTGAAAGTCCTGGTGAGTGAAGCTAGGCAAAGGAAAATCCTGGTGAGTGAAGCCAGGTGAAAATCCTAGTGAGTGAAGCTAGGTGAAAGACCTGGTGAGTGAAGCCAGGCAGAAGAGAAGTCCTAGTGAGTGAAGCTAGGCAGAAGGGAAGTCCTGGTGAGTGAAGCCAGGCACGGGGAAATCCAGATGGGTCAAGGTTGACCAGACATCTGGTGAAAGTCCAAGTAGGTCAAAGGGATTGACCGGATACTTGGCACGAGGAAGAAAAGTCCAAGTAGGTCAAAGGGATTGACCGGATACTTGGCAAGAAGAAAAAAGTCCAAGTGGGTTAAAGAGATTGACCGGACACTTGGTGAGAGAGTCCTAGCTGGTCAAGGGTGACCGGATGCTAGGTTTTATGTACCAACAAGTCATGGTTAACCGGATGTTGGTTTGGGAGGCTTGGGACTTGGTTTTGGGTAAAAACCAAGAGCTGAATCAATCAGTGGATTGATCAGTGGATTGATCAGTGGATCGATCAGTGTATCGATCAGTGGATCGATCCAGGCTTTTCCTAGCGAACAGAAAGCCTCTGGATCGATCAGTGGATCGATCCAGGCCTCCGGATCGATCAGTGGATCGATCCAGGCTTTTCCCAGCGAACAGAAAGCCTCCGGATCGATCAGTGGATCGATTGGGACGCTGCTGCTTCGCGCGATAAGCGCTGGATCGATCCGTGGATCTATCCAGACATTTTTTCAGAGCACAGAGGCGCTCTGGATCGATCCGTGGATCGATCCAAAGCCTCCCCAATCGATTGGGAGCAATCCAATCGATTGGGATTCGACCGTTGGCGTCGTTTATAGCTGTTGGCGTGCGATTCCTTCAGCACAACTTCACCGATTCATTCCAGATTCATCACAGCTCCTCCCCAGCACTCTCTAAGCTCCTCACCGCCAGTTCTTGAAGGTTCTTGGAGGTTCATCCAAGTCAAGAGGCGAGTTGCAACGAGAAGAAGAAGAAGCTAGGGTTTTTACTGCATCTCTTGTAAGCTTTTGCTTATTCTTTACTACCCTTTCTTCTACTTGTATTGAGAGTCTTGTAGGGCTTCTCCGCCTTCGGTAGTTACCGAAAAGGAATGTTTATTAGTGGAGGTGTGTGTGTGTGCGTGGATCATTGGACTAGTCACCTCTTGTGAGGTGGATACCAAGTAAAATCCTGTTGTTAGCATTGTTGTAGTTTGTTTCTTTGTATTCCGCTGCGCATCACTTTGAAGAAACAAGCAACGAAGCACGACGAGCACACGCGAAGCTATTCACCCTCCCCCCCCCCCCCTCTAGCTACTTTTCGGTCCTAACATAGGGGGTCCCCGATGTGTGACAGGGGGAAATCTAGGCATACCAAGAAGATGACCAATGTGTTGATGATATTGATAAAGGGCATCTACTTGTTATCTGGTGATATCCATATCATCCATAAAATTTCTCATTCTTTCCTGATCAATCTCATAATCCTGAACGATCCCTGTCACCTGACTATGGAAGTCCCTAGTAAACTGAAAATAATCCTTTACCTCCCTAAACTGGTCGTCAGATAACTTGAAGCGACCCTCCAACAATCGTTGTTGGGTATTTTGTTTCTCATGAAGGGAGTCTAAAGAGGCACGGAAGTCAGAAAAATCAAACCTAGAGGGTCCCGTGCCATATGCAAAAGAGTACCTAGGAGGTTCCGGATGTCCGAAAGGCTGCGGGAATCCTGATGATGAGGGCTCTTGGTGGTACTTGGTTTCTTCTATAATGGAGGGTACAGCGTCGAGGTGTAAATCAGTAATCACCCAGTTCGCAGGGTCGCGAACTGAAGTGCGCTCGGGGCAAGGAAGGGGTAATGGGAAACCATTGTTCCTAGGGAAGGCAAACTCATTCTCATCCCGACAAATCATCTTCATAGCAAGACAAGAATCAATATCGATCTTGTCATTACCATGAATCATCTCTATTCCATCAAGCTCACAACTCATATTGACTACTATTTGGGTGATCAATCCACCAAACACTATCATCCCCAAAGATGCTTTAGCTGCCCTCAACAAAGTTTGCAAGAAATGAAATCCGGAATCAAAATCGACTTTATTCAACATCATCCAAAGAGAATAGAGTTCTATCTTTCTAACCACCCCATCACTCTCTCCTCGACCAAAGATCGTTTTGCTCATCACTCGGTGAAGGTATCTAAAGGTCGGGTTTTGCATGTGGGATGCCTTGGCTCTAGATGGTTCATAAGGGTCTTTTGATCCTGTTATTAATGTCCAAAATTCATTGCATCTTATTTCATCATCAAATCCACGGGCACCGCCAATAGGTAAACCAAAACAATTATTGAAATCACTAAAAGTCCACCAAACTTCTTTATTCATCATCCTAAAAGTTATGACCCCTACGTAGTGATCCTCAGAAGAAAATTTAACATCAATCGAGCTCAAAAATTCAAGGACTAGGCGAGAGTAAGTCGGTGCATGAGTGTACATAATATCATTCCAATCTAAAGAACTAATCATCCAATTTACATCATCCCTAATTCCTAGCATATCCATAGTAATGGGATCCATATATTTAGTGCATGTAATTTTTCTAGTGACAAGGATATCATATCTAGCTTTTTGTTCATGATTTCTAAAAATAATATTGAACTTGTTTTCGTTACCTTCGTCGCATACCACCCTTTTTCCTTTGCCTTTTGAAGAAGACGTCTTCCCTTTGCCTTTGTCGCCTCCTGGTGCATCTCCTTCGCCAGATCCACTGCTTCCTCGACGAGGTCTCTTCAAGATCTGCGACATGGTGCAAGGTTTTGAGGAATTTCTTGTGGAGATGGGTCTTGAGGATGGAAGAGGAGGAGAAGGAAGGAAAAATAGGGAAGTTTCTTCTCTCTTTTCGGATTTGTAGCTTGAAGAAGTGTTAGATCTAGATGTAGATCTAAGTAAAAATGAGCTCTAGAGGTGGGAATTAGGGTTTGATGAGGTGTAGTAGGGAGGAGAAGATTTTTTAGGAGAGAAGGAGATGGAAATTAGGGTTTTGGAGGAGTAGGCGGTGAACACGGGTAGGGGCACGACCATGTCTTATAAACACAGCCGGGTTAGGTGGGGTTCTACACGGCCATGCCAATTGGCACAGTCTCCTCTTTTCTCCCCTCAGCCAAGGTTGCACGGCCATGCCAATTGGCATAACCCATTCCTCCTTCTTCTATGTACATGTCGCACGGCCGTGCCAATTGGCACGGCCTGAGTCTTCTCCTTCTCTGGCAGTCTCGTACGACTATGCCGATTGGCACGGCACGTGTTCTTCTTTTCTCTGCATAGGCCACACAGTTGTGCAAGGTTGCACGGCCCGTGGCCTTCATTCCTCTGTCGGCTTTGCATGGAGACTCACCTTTCACCATTTTGGTTCCCCTGACGCCTCCACGCCCATGAAATACTCACGACCAGCTCGTGGAGGCTCTGCAAATCCTGAAAACGAATACCCAAAAATAAAAAAATAATAAAAGTACTCAACTAAACTTACTAAAACTAGAACAACGAACTAGAATGAAAAACTCTTGGGTCGCCTCCCAAGAAGCGCTTGTTTTAGGTCTTTAGCTCGACCCTGTTTCATTTAATGTGGACTAAATTCATGGAAGCACGGCTCTCCTCCTAGGGTTAATGCTCCAGTTTGCACCTTTAGTTTCACTCGTGCAGGACAAATGTATTTCTTATTGCTCGCTGGAGGGGAACTCTCATGGAACTGCACTCCTCGACTTTGTGTAAGTTGATCTTGCTAGAGTTTCCCTGAGAAGAGGGGTCACAGATAGAGGAATCAGATAAATCAAATTCAATCTTTTCTTTGACGATCTCCAAGGATAACTTGTGACTTTTCACATCAATGATGGCTCCAGCTGTGGCAAGGAATGGTCTTCCAAGGATGATCAGTATCTTGGGATCCTCCTCCATATCCAAGATAATGAAATCTGTGGGAATGATACATCCACTCACTTCTACTGGCACGTCTTCCACTATTCCCATTGGGTATCTACATGAATGGTCAGCTAATTGTAGTTCCATAGTAGTCAGTTTAATGTTCTGGAGTCCCAGCTTCTTACATAAAGAGTACAGAAGTAGGCTAACGCTGGCCCCCCAAGTCGCAGAAAGCTCTCGATATGAGTTCAAAACCAATTTTGCACGGTATGGAAAAACTTCCTGGATCCTGAAGTTTTGGTGGAGTATTTGCCATAAATAGAGCGCTGCAATTCTCTGTTAATGCTAAGGTCTCAAAGTCACCCTTCTGCCTCCTGTTAGATAAAATACCCTTTAAGAACTTTGCAAACTTCGGCATTTGGTGCAGTGCATCTATCAGTGATATTTCTACGTAAATTTCCTTAATCTTCTTCAGGAATTGGTTGAACTCTTCATCCTTCTGGGAGGTTATTAGTTTTTGAGGGAAAGGAATCGTCTAACTTTGTGGGGGAATTTGAAGAGTTCCTTCAACTTTCTTAGTGACCTCCTCTCCATCCCTGTTCTGGGTCTAATTGGGCATTGGGGGAGAGGGCTCTTCCCCTTGGTCAGGTCCTTTTTGAGTAATGATTTGGGGGTCTCCTAAAGTTCGTCTGCTCCTCAGCTCAATGCAGTTGCAATGTTCCACTGGGTTTATATCTGGCTTCCCTGGAAATGTTCCCTGTGTTCTTGAGATGGACTGGGCTATCTGGCTGTCTTGCATCTTTTGATGTTTCTCAGAATTTTCCATTCTTTGAGTTAACAGCTTGATCTCATTCTTCATCTCTTTTTGCTTTGAGAGAGCTTCTTCAAGCATCTTTTCAATTCTGGACAATTGTGAAGGTTGCTATTGAAAAGTTCGTTGTCCAGATGAGTAGCCCTACTGCCCAGGTGAGTAGCTCTATTGTCCAGGTTGATAGCTTTGTTTTACTGGCCCTTGTTCCCGATTGTTCCGGTATGAGAAGTTTGGGTGATTCCTCCAACCTGGATTGTAAGTGTTGGAGTACGGATTATTTTGCATTTGGTTGTAGCTTACTATCGCATCACACTGCTCAAGTTGGTTTATCTGTGCTTGTATTGGCCCTAGGGGGCAAGCATCTTGAGCATGATCCATACTTCCGCAAGTTTCGCAAACATAAACTATCGCATTGGTCGTGTTGTTGTTGTTGTTTCCCATGCCCTCAAACTTCTTGGTCAGAGCGTCTAGCTTTGCAGACATGAGAGTGATTGCATCTACGTTAAATTTTCCTGACGCTTTTATTGGATTCCCTGAAAAAGAACCACCAGATCTTTCTGATGCCCGTTGATGGTGATTCTATGCCACATTCTCTATGATCTCTTCAGCTTCATCAAGGCTCTTATTCATCAGTGCTCCTCCTGCTGTAGAATCGAGGGATACCTTCGTGTGATAGTTGATTCCATTGTAAAAAGTGTGTAGAACCAACCATTTCTCAAGGCCATGATGGGGGCACTGTCTCATCATACTTTTGAACCTGTCCCAGGCTTCAAATAATGATTCTGAATCTATCTATTTGAAGCTTGCAATCAGATTCCTCATATGAGCAGTTTTGCTTGGTGGATAGAATTTGTCCAAGAATTCTGCTCACACTGCTCCCAGGATGTAATGCTATTTGCTGGAAGGGAATTTAGCCACTATTTTGCTCTGTCTTTCAGGGAGAATCCGAAGAGCAATAACCTTATTAATTCTGGAGGGGCTCCTTTCACTTTCATGGTACCACAAATCTCGTAGAAAAGCTCTAAGTGGTGGTTTGGATCATCGTGCAGTTCTCCTCCAAATTGATTCTACTGAATCATGTGAATTACTGCAGGCTTGATTTCAAAATTGTTAGCTTCAATTGGCGGTCGAGTGATGTAAACCGAACCCTCGTGCATAAGGTGTTGCATAATCCTTCAACAGTTTATCAGCCATCTCTGAAGATTCTTGTGCTGCTTGAAATGCTTTCTGTAAGTTTCTTCTTCTCAAGAAGGTCCTATCGATCTATGGATCGAACGGTAGAAGTTGTCCTGAAAGATTAGCTCTTTGCATGCAAAAATAAAATATAAAATATAGTAAAGAAGAAGAGATGAAATAATATTATTTTTGGCGTTTTAATAAAAATGTAGAAGATAAAGAAAAACAAGAATAAAATTATTTATCTCTAAATGTAAAATATTAGAAAAAAATAAAGGAAAAGAAAACAAGGTCTAGTCTAATCTAGTATGACTATCACTAATGTTATAGATGCGGTCCCCGGCAACAGTGTCAAAAACTTATTATGATTCCGCAAGTGCATAGATTCGTCATCAGTAATAAAGATTATCGATCCCACGAGGACTGGTTATAAGCACTAGTGATGGCACACTTAGGAATAGCTACACTATCGATGGTTGTAAGTAATCTAAGAAAAGAGATTTGGAAAGCGAAAACGAGAACTAACAATGAGAAGTATCAACCTGGTTTATGAAGAGTTCTAGGAGTTCAGTTTCATTGTGGTGGTATTGATGTATCACATACTATCCTATACTCATTGTCCATCAGCATGCATTCATCGGAAGCTAAAGCAACTATCCGTAAGCACCAAACAAAGACGGTCCCTATGAAATCTTGTTACGGTTAACCCCTGTCACTAGGGTGCCTCGGTAGATCACAAGGACACAACTCTAATTGATGTTATCAAAGATAGAATTAAGGAGCTTAGTTTGGTCTCTTACTTCCTTGCGGAAGAGCCGCCTCTCCTTTCAAGGAAGTACCCTAGATGTCCGTGAACGGGTTACCCCTGTCACTAGGACCCCTCGGGTGTACAATCTAAGGTATTTTCTCTACGAGGTTGGCAATTCCTACACAATCAAATAACACGATATAGAGATCGAGTAGTCGAAACAAAGCAAGCGAAATCATCCAATGAATATAAGCATAATACGAGTCTTACATTAAATTAATCCATAATTACTCCCTCATCCTAGAACAAGGACTCTACTCCATAGACATCGGAGAAAAACCCGAAGACATGATGTATTTAAACATACAATTCTCAAACACGAAGAGAGAAAGAAGAAGTATGCTTATCCAACGATGACGAGTGATCTTCGGATCCAATCCTTTGCTTCTGGAGTTGATGTGGTGATGAAAGATCGCTGGACCGATGTCCTGGACGACGTAGAACAGCACCAGAGTGATTCTCCTATTGACGGCTCGCTTCCCGGCTCTCCCCCTTTGAGGAAAAGGGTTAAAACCCTTTTATAGGCTAGGGCGCGGCTACGGCGGCACGACCGTGTAAGGATGGCACGACCGTGCCCTTCTTTGTCTCTGGCTGCGCTGCACGGCCGTGCCAATTAGCACGGCTATGTGAATTGGCACGGCTGTGTGAACTCTGGGCTCGACTCCTGGGACACAGTCGTACAGGATTGAACGGTCGTGTGCTGCATGGTTGCGGTCATGGGAGGGCACGGTCGTGCACGATTCCACGATCGTTCCTTGCTTCGTTGCTAGTTGTGAGGCACGGTCGTGCAGGGTTGCACGGTCGTGCTCTGATCCCTCTGTGGATTGACCACACAGTCATGCAAGGTTGCACGGTCGTGCTCTCTGCTTTGTTCTGGTGCGTCGACAATCATCGTTTTCGCTTCAAAAGTTGTCCTTGTCAACACAAACCCAAACAAAGAGCAGATATCTGAACAAAAGAGTATATATAATAAATACATGATAAAAGAGGTGATCATGCAAAGAATATATACGTATAAAGCAAATGAATGTGCATTAAAACATGCATAAACGATCATAATATTTACGCACATCAATAATTTTAACTAAAGCATGAGTGGGAAGTTTATATACCTCACTTACTAAGAAGCTTGAATCAGAAGTTTTTCTTCCCCCTTCACTTGAGCTCTCTTCTTCTTCACTTTAACTCTTTTCTTCTTCATTTTCTGATAAAGTTGAGGCAATGTCATCAACTTCTATTAAAGCAAAGTAGGATATGTGATGTTCTTCTTCTTCTTCCGATGAGAATGGATCATCCCATGTTACTTTAAAGTTTTGAGCCTTCTTCCCCTTTTCTTTTGTTTTCTTCTTTTCTTCTTTCTTATTTTCTTCCTTTTCTTCAAGAGAGGACATTGATCCCTCATGTGTCATTCTTCTTGGCAATTGTAGCATATTGTCCTTCTTGTCTTACTCTTGCTCCTTGAACTTTTCCTAGTATGTGATTTGTTAGATCTAAAATTTTTAAATACTTTTCTCATCCTCCTTACCATATATGTCTCTTGATCACTATCCATTGAGGCACTTGACTCCTCGAAATTGAAGGATAGTGGAGATAGTGACTTTTTCTCCTTCCCTTTCTCCTTGTTTGCCACAAGTGCTACTCCCCTTGATTTATGAGCTTTTCCATCTAATCCTTCAATTCGAGTCTTATGAAATTTCATGGTTGAGAAGAACTTATCTAAAGTACACTTCTCTAGATTTTTGAAATGTAGAATGAGTCTACAATTGACATCCAAGTGGTGGTTCATGGAAAAACATTGATGGCTTTCATCATCACATTCCAGTTGGAGAGTTTCTCACCTACACTAGTCCATTTAGAATTTCCTTAATTTTAGAATAAAGTATTGATAACTTTTCTCCTTTTTCAAGTTTGGCATTGTTGAGTTGAGTTTGAAGAAGGTCTCTTCTTGCTAATTTTGCTTCCGATGTTCCTTCATGAAGCTCTATTAGCTTTTCCCATAAGTCTTTGGCACTTGTGTAGTTTCCTATCTAAGTTACTTCTTATTGGGGAAGCACATTTAGTAAATGATACATTGTCCTTGAGTTTGTTAAATGTTCTTCCCTTTGCTTCTTTCTCTATTTTATTTTTTCGGTTATCTCATTTTTTGATCCCTAGGTATCTCAAAATCATTTTCCATGATTAGCATAATGTCGAAATCAGTTTCAAAAAACACCTCCATTCTCTTTTTCCACCAAGAGAATTCTCTTTCAAATTTGGGTGGATGAATGCTTGAACCAACCATTTTGATGATGATGCTCTTCGTGGCGATTAGTCCATTGAAGAACAACCTTGCTCTGATACCACTTGTTGGAGATTGTGGTCTGACTAGAAGTGGGGTTGAATAGTCATTTACCCCAAGTCGTTAACTTCCTACAAGGTTATTTGCGTAGCAGAAATACAAACAATATAAAAGAAGTTAATCTAAAGACTACAATGACAAGAAATCAAACCACACTACACGTTTGTTAATTGTTAATATGGTTTGGAGATAAAGCTCCTACTCCATGGCATGTCCATAAGGTGGAGGATCCCTATCCATCGATGGATGATTCCCTGGCAAACTCCGGCTAAAGCTTACTCCTTCTCGGTGGAGTAGAACCTCTCACAAAGCTTTCTTCCTTTTTACAAGATGGAGACTTAGATTTAGGAGGAAGATAATAGATTTGGAAGCATAAGGGCAAACAATTAGAAGTATTTAATAAGAATCAGTAATTTCCTTCATGCCCTAAGGTTCCTTTAAGTAGAGAGGAAAGAGTTGATCCTATGTTAACTCATTTCCTGCACCAGTCGACTGACATTACCATGTGACTGTTGGACATAGCCAACGATACTCAACAGAATCTATGATTCTATTCAACGACTCTTTACTAGTTGACTGACACTTCTATCACTTTACTTGTCTTCACAACCGTTGGGTACCGAATCATTATGTGCTCTCATGAATTTGGACCAATTTTAACTAGCCTCAGTACCAGTCGACTGATACCTTACGATCACTCACACTCATTCTCTCTGGAGTACCCCTTGAACCTCTCTTCCTCGGCCTTCGTCCCTTAGATGCACTTGAGTTTGCGACTCCTCTCCGTGCCATCCTTCACGTTGCCTTGAAGTCTTTTTCCCTCAGCTCCACTCATTGCTCTTGGTCTGGTGGTCCCTCGGATGCACCATCCTTCACTGATCTGAAGGATTCGAGTTAAATGATGAATTGCAAAACTTGGCCACACCAAGTTTCTCATATATGGTTCACCAAGTCCTGCACGACTCAAACACACATATCAAATCCACATAAAAATCTAATTTAAATTCTTTGACACACACATCAAAATCATTATCATACCCGATCAAATCTCGGTTGATTGCACCCACAACGGGTACTTGAGGAAAGGCAGCCGAAGGATGTTGGGTCGGTTGGAATCCGGTCAGCCCTCCACTCAACGGTTTCTTGTTCGACCGCCCGGTCACCCGGTCATCGAGATAGTGGGGTCATTCGGCAAATGACCATCGATTGATGCTTGTTGTTGTTGCGTCATTCTAGCTGCTAGGGCTTTTATCAACATCTCTAGTTCTTCTTGTGTCAAGGTCACTATGGTGAGTCATCTAGTCTCGTCCATCTTCATGTCTCAGATGCAGGTGAGATTCCCACAGACGACGCCAAATATAATCCTGTCCGAAAGTGGTGAAAGTGGTTGGCTGGGAACGTGGCTTTGAAGTTGACCAAATGAAGACTCCTCGTTGTCATGCGTGTTAAAGGGAGCATTAGCGACCATGACAGGGAAGGAGTCTCCAACGTTGACCCTCTGATGCTCAAGTTAGTGATCGACTATTTGGAGAGGAACAATTAAATGAATAGCAGTAACGAGTGTATAAAATTATATAGTGTCTATAATGCCAACTGATGTATCTATACATGAATTTCGAAGCATTTCCCCAAAAGGACAAGTTATAAAGTGACTCTAACACCTTTCTTAAAATGAGCCCGCAAATCTCTATGATTTGATAGGCTGGAAGCTTTGAAAGTGTGATTTTCCTATAAAATATTCTCTTTCCTATATGACATAAAATGTCAAAAAAGCGTATTAATTTGTTGAGCTGCGAGGTCTGCAATAGACTTCTTTGACCAACCAATCAAATTACTGATATGTCCGACTAGCCCTTACTCTCGAGAGGTACCAGGTCGGTGTTTATGAATGTAGTCGGCGACTCAACTTTCGCATAACTTCTTTATTTAAACCGCAAGCAATCAAGTGTCTAGCATGTTCGATCAGATCATACGCCTAATTGGCTAGAGCAATCTGTCAAGGTAATTGATACTTGACTCCATGTTTCATCATTGGTTATGAAAGCAGGCTTTGAGACCCAACAGGATGGAAGGCCCGATCGGGTGAGCCCCTGGCTTAATACTCCGTTTGCGCACAAGATTGGAACCCAAGGCTCGGCCAACCCGAAGGTCCGATTAAGCATTCTCTTATTCAGAATGATGCTGAGACTGACTCCCACGTTAGCCAACCTCCTAGACTTTGACCCATCCCAGAGGAGTCCACCTTAAACACTGTATCAATCTATAATGGGATAGATCAGTCAATCAAAAACTTATTATATGGCAGGGCGAACAGGTTAGTTCGTCATTTTGACAGGTTAGAAAATTTATAATCCAATTTAAAGTAGGTTGCGAGTTAAGTGAGCTAGTTAATGAGTCCACTAAAAAAAAATATTTAAAAGGTTGAAAATTTTAAATTTAGATTGTGAAATCACATGGTGAAACTCATGAGTACATCCCCTCTCATTTGTAATTTTAGAAGACTTTTTTTTTCAATCTACAAGCTCGGGTGATTAAATGAATTAATATAACAGTCCAATTTAAATTAATAGTTCTAATTACCGATGGAGAAGGTTGGTGTAATCTAATTTTTTTATATATATATTTTTATTGGCCAGCGGTTGCCTTTTTCATTTTTGACAAATAAATTAATTCGGATAAAAATTTCCCAATCTACCCTTAACATTAATCTTGTGAATGTAAAAAATACACATAATGCCCAATATATTTGATTTTAAAATTAATTTGTTGCCTATTTTTTAGTAATGTGTTGACATTTCTATGTTTAATGCATTTCATCGTAAGAAATCCTAAAACAATCTCAAATTTTTGATAAATTGATTTGAAGAAAACTTTTGTTGGGGTGTGAAAAATATAAAGAATACTCAACAAGTTAATTTCTAATTCAACCTGTTGATTTATGTCTACACAAAATATAAAGAATAATCAATAAGAAAACTGAGTTAATTATAAACTCAGTTTGACTTGCCTAATATTAAATAATTTTAAATAATGTAAAAAATTTAGTTTAATTAATTTTATTTACTTTGTTGATATTTTTTAACCCATCTGAAAATTGTAATATCGCCTGCAAACTTAGTCGTTTTGTTCTGGGCCACCTGAAAGCATCGTGTGGGACCGATAACTCGGTTAAAAAAGGGTTACGAGATCAAGAGTACTCGATTTGGTCCTGTACTAGAAATTGACCGCGGTACGTGTACGGCTCTTATCCTCGATTTCGTTCCTTCGAGGCAGCAGCTTATTTATTAATCTGGAGTCACGTAACGCAATTTCGTCCGTCTGATCTGGTGGGACGGTTGCGATTTCTCCCCATGCCGATATCTAGTCTCCATCAAAACCAGGAAACCGGCTTCGCGGTCGACCCGCACGCCGTGTTATTATCGCGGCCGCCTCCGCCTTTATATATCGATCACTGCTCTCCTTAACCAGAATATATCGGTTGTTATTTGCGTCCCCTTCCACGGTTCCACTGCCAACGACGGCCGTCGGCCATCTTTCCCGCCGTCACTCGTCGGCCTTCTGGGCTCATTCGCCTCTTTCGTCCCCGTCTTGGTGAGTTTCTTTTTGTCTTGAGTCGGATGTTCCATAAGAACGATTCCGCCTTATCCTACTGCTACCTGGGCCTGCTTGCTTTGGCTCTTCTTCCGAAAATAACCAAGAACTCGATTCGGATTGCAGGCGAGTAGCTGGAAAGCAACCATTTTATCGATTTGGTAAATAAAGGTTGAAAATCGATCAGAATCAGTTGGAAAGGAAAGAAATGTTGGACCTCAACGTGGAGTCTTTGGGGGAGCAGACGACTATCGAAGAGAGGGCATTTGCCGAAGTTACCGATGGCAGTACGCTGGTGGTTTCCTCGGAGACGTCCGAATCATCCGTCCTTAACGCTGAGGCTTCCGCCAATGCTCCGGCCGACGAAGACTCGTGCTCTATCGTGCCGGTTGCGGTCACTGCCTTCAGATTTGGTATCTTGAAGAGCTCCGAAGGCAAGAATGATGTGGAGATAGAGGAGGATAGAAACGAATTTTCGAAGGAGTCACGCATAGTCACCAAGCTGCTGTTTCCTCCGGAGTCGGCAGTAGTTGTGGCGCCTTCCTTGCCGTCATCATCAAGATGGCAGTGGATGGATCATACACAAGCTGGAGTTTGTCAACCGCATCCATGGCAGCAACATCAACGGACACGGACACAGACACAGACACAGACACAGACACAGACACAGACACAGGCACAGGCACAGCCACAGCCACAGCCACAGCCACAGCCACAGCCACAGCCAGATCAACAGCAAGCGAAGAAGAGTAGGAGAGGGCCTAGATCAAGAAGCTCTCAGTACAGGGGCGTCACGTTCTACCGGAGGACAGGAAGATGGGAATCTCATATCTGGTCAGCATCTCGTGCTTGAATCTCTTTTTCCCTTTGTGTAATTTGCAATCAATTAACTAGAATTTTCTAATCAACAGGGATTGTGGAAAGCAGGTATATTTGGGTAAGATCTTCACGAACTATTTTATTTTATTTTATTTTATTTTTGTCGATTGTTATAGTATGAAATTCTCTAACAGTATTTATTCTTGCTGGTTGTTATGCTCATAGGTGGTTTTGACACTGCTCACGCCGCTGCAAGGTTGGAATATTATTATTATCTACTATGATTGTATTGGTATGATTGATCCGTCTTTTTTATGTTTCAGTATTTTGACTTTTCTGAGATTGTAATCGCAGAGCATATGATCGAGCTGCCATCAAATTCAGAGGACTTGACGCTGATATTAATTTTACTCTCAGCGACTACGAGGAGGATATGAAACAAGTAATTTTATGCAACGGCATGGAAGGTTTCTTCTTGATAAATGGATAAGCAAAACTGATCGACTCCCTTTTTACTTTTAGATGAGAAAAATGACTAAAGAAGAATTTGTGCACATACTTCGGAGACAAAGCAATGGATTTTCTCGGGGAAGTTCCAAGTATAGAGGGGTGACTCTTCACAAGTGCGGTCGCTGGGAAGCTCGAATGGGGCAGTTGCTAGGAAAAAAGTAAGAAACTCAGTCTCTGTTTCTTCTTGATAAATCAGAGTATATCCTTGCAAGACTCTTGCATGCCTCATAATATCTCATGAAAGATTTTCAATTTATCTTTTTGAATCATAACCTTTTTTGAGAAATTCAAAACATGAAACCCATAATGTGTCCTTGAACACACAATGCTTGGATGTGCAGGTACATATATCTTGGGCTATTCGACAGCGAAATAGAAGCTGCAAGGTCCAACTGAGCATGAAATTTCTTCATTTTTCACTATAATTCTCTTTAACAACGATATTCATTTTTCTTTCTTTGTTGTTCTTCGACATCAGAGCTTATGACAAGGCAGCTATCAAATGCAACGGGAGGGAGGCTGTGACCAATTTCGACCTGAGTACATACGAGGGTGATCTTTATACTGAGGTTGACATTGAAGGTGTAGTCCACAACTGCGTATTTATCTTTATTTCAGTCAAAGATGGAGGAGATTTTAGAACTTCGAATCAAAGATCTTTTTATGTAGCTTATATAATCCCCTTCGGTGGTTTTGTCATCCGTTCAGGCCCTAACGTCGATTTGAACTTGAGAATTTCTCAACCTTCTATGCACAGTCCAAAGAGGGATCAAAATCAGCAAGATTCTCTGTTCCATGATGCCTCACTCGATGTCGCTAAAAAGGTAAATACAGCAACTTGTTGCTGTTGCAACTTTCTCATTTGTTGTAAGCATGAATACCTTTATTTTGCTGGATGCCGGCCAGAGGCGTTCGACAGTAATAACTACTATTCGTATGACTGTAAGATATGAAAGATCTTCTAGCAGAAAAATAGCTGTCATTGATGTTGATCGGCATCAATCCTCTTTTCTCTACAGAACAATCATCCTCATCTGGAACCAGCACACATGCCCCCTGAGAATTTCCCTTCTACTTATCAAAATCCTGCTGTCTGTTCCATCATCGAGGTAAGTTTTTCTTTGGTTGTGGTCATCTCTCTCTCTCTCTATAGAGAGGTCGACATAAAAAACTGTATTATAAACTGCTCAAACTGTTTTATGCACTTGCTTTTATATGTATCGGCGCTCTGTCTCTCTCTCCGGTGGATTCTTCCATCACTGTCTACTTAAGTAGAAGAAAGACTTATTTTCTTTTAGTGTATTTGCTTTTATATTTGTATGATGTCTAGACTGTCAGTATTCCACTTGAATGTAGCTTTGACCTGCCAAATTATGTGTTTACCTTGAATTGCATCTAAGCTGGTTTGGTCTCTTCATTTGGAGATTTGTCCTTCACACGGGGTTGCATTCTTCACAAAATGCAGGAAAGAAGAAGAGAAAAGAGGCCCATGGTAAGATTGCAATCTCTCCCAAACTGGACTTGGCAGATGCATCGCGTAACTCCATTGCCGCTGTTCTCTGCTGCAGCATCATCAGGATTCTTAACTGCCCCCACAGGAGCTGCCATTCCGCCTCCAAAACAATATCCATTCAATACATCCAACTGCCCTAAATAATCATTAAAACAGAAGCTTAAGATGATTTTGTGGCGGGAGATGCAATCACAAAGAATTTGATGTATGCAGGATACTTACATACGACTAATCTAGGGCGGTGCTTGTTCTAAAAGGTATGGGAGATGCAACCCTAACAGTTCAGGAATAAGGCATAATATCCTCTCCTTTTTTTTTGTTCTCCCGATAGCCCCATTTTATTTTATTTATTTTATAAAAACGATAAATATATATATACATATATCATTAAAAAAGTGCACAAACATACAAACACAATCAAAGATCCTCTCACTTATCATGTCTCTCACGTATCATGTCTGTTAAATCAGACAGGGTAATCAAAATATGATGTACATATGCTCATTCTTATGTCATTTCTCTCTATATCGTGCTTCGGTCGTCTTATTGGGACGGTCTAATGGTTAATACATAAGATGTTATCATCATGAGGTTTGGAGTTCGAATCTCGATAAAATCGAGATAAATGTCTTCTTTATATGCTAGTCATTATTTCAAAGATTAGTAGTTTTTTTTTTGTGTTGATTCTGAGACGAATTGACGGAATGTTGGAGACGAACGTATTCATCTTTTTACCACCGTACTTTAATTTGATAGCCTACTCATCTTTCATATGGGAGATGAGGTATCGACTTGGCTTCGTCGGCGAAGTCGAAACATTCACTCTTGTTGGTGCCTTATCTTGCATGTGGCCTAATATCATCTCTGCTAATCCTCCGTTCTCAACTAGTCTAGTTCTTGTACTCTACTGTAGATAACAATTGGGAGTGTGGATATGCACGTAGTCTGTCTTTCCCTGACTTAAGCTGGGGTCTCAGCCTCCATTTGCACATACCATCATCTAGAGTCGCCTCATCCAAGCTACATGTGCCCCCCTCTCGTAGTCATTTTTAGCAAATGATTAAATATCAATAAATTTAATGTGTCTTTATTGTGTGGGCTATTTAGATTAGATAGACATTTCTTTCATAGTCAATTTTAGTAAATAATTAAATATCAATGAATTTAATGTGTCTTTATTGTGTGGGCTTTTTAGATTAGATAGACCTTTCTGATAAATTTATTCATCATCGTAAACTTTTTGATAAAATTTTGATCATAAACGGATTTGAAATATTACCATGATTTATTTGTTACAAACTAGATAGGTTATTTCAATATGAATCTATTCACCTATACATCTCCATCATTAAAATAACACTCCCTCTCATGTAGACCTCACACTTCTCATAATATACTTTCTTATACACTCTCATTGAGTATTAATTGTATGATAGGCGAGTAACTCTTAAATTTAATCTGGAGTTTACTCGCTACTGACAAAATTTTAAATTTTAAATGAGCTATATTTGTGTTACATCCCGACATTAATAGTATGAGCGGCAGCCCCAATCTGTTCCTAGTGATATACAAATATAACTTATGCCTTAGTTCATTCAAACACCGCTTGAATATAAATATTCTTATGATATTCTCTTAAAGATTAAAAAATTAAATATATGAGCAACATATGTTAAGTAGATCTTATTCAAGTATAAATATAAAATTTTATAAGGATCATCTAAAAAACCTGACATTAGTGATGAAAGACGGAAATATATTTCTGTCTATGTATTAGCGGACTTAAAGTTCCATCTCTGAGTAGGAACGAAACTATATTTCCATTGCTACAATTATCATTATTAATAAAAATATATAATTAATCTGGAATTAGTAAAGACAGAAATATAATATCCATCTCTAATTAGATACAGAATTTAAATTCCGTCTTTATATTTTAACAGATATTATGTAACATCCCAAATTTTCTTGTTTTGAGTTCTAAAAGTATTTATAAATATTTAGAAATGCTTTAGAAATTTTTAAAATATTTTTATAGAATTTTTGGAGGTCGTTTGATATTTTTATCAAAAGAAATAAAGTTGCGGCAAAAGATTATCAAGCCCTGAGATTCAACCCCGGAATCCCTTAGTAAGCAAAGTCTTAAGAATGTTTAGGATGACCAAGTGCCCCAGCAAGGGCGTGCTGAAAGAAAAGAGAGCAGAATAATTTTATATAGAAATAAATATGTCCCTAGGCATAAATAGAAGAACTTAAGTGAAATAATGAGATTTCCTCGACCTAATCTTTCCTCTTCCTCCCGTGCGCTGACTCCTCCTTGGCTTGGGCGGAAAAAAAAACAAAAGAAGCTTAGGGCTTCCTGTGGTGGCCGGCTAGGACGAGCTTCGAAGGAGCTTTTGATATTTTCCGACTCGTCTCGACGAGAGGAACGCGTGGACGTAAGCAAAGCGCGAGGATCTCAAGTTTCACCGGAATCCTAGAGAGGTTTCGCGTTAGTAAGTTCAAGATAACACTGTAAGTACTGCTCACCTGCAGTAAGAGGTGTTTTCCGTTGATTTCTCGTCGTAGAAATATTATATGTGCAGATTTCTTTTGTGTTCTATGCATGATTGTATGTTACCTAATTGATTTCACTTGTAGATGCATATGGAAGAATACCCAATCAGTATTGTGGGCTTAGGAGAAGTATAAGAAAGATAAAGAAAAGAAATAAAAAGGTCAAGGCCTTAAGTAGATCCCAAAGTCAAGACTTTAGGGATTCTGGCACATAAGGTGCTTGTTAAAATGTCAAGGCATTTAAAGAAGAAGTAATTAAGATATTTTACTTTGAAAGGTCAGTACCCGACTTCCAAGGTTGTCGTAAATAAATCCAGGTGTCCAATTCCAAGGTCTTGACCCTGGTAGACCAAGGTCTGCTCTTTTAGAATTGGTGGCTTGCTACCCCAACCTATTAGGGAGCGCGCACAAGATGGTACTTACGCCTTAGGGATCCCAAGTGAAGCTATTTATTTTCAAGTATATGCTTTAGCAAAGTTTTCAAGTTGAAGAATTTCCAAGTTTCAAGTTAAGTTAAGAAAAAGCGAGTTTAAGGAAGTTAAATGATTGTATATGCATGTTTCCTTGAGTTAAACCTACTTTAGTTCCTCTATTAGTACGAAAGTATTTATGCATGTTTACATGTACCATCAGTGTAAGTAGTAGTAAAGATTCTGGCATGAAAAGTATTTTTAAAAACATGCTTGCACATCTCGAGATTTTTGTGAGCTAGGTAGTACTTACTAAGCCTTGTTGCTTACTAGTTGCATTTCCTCTTACTGCAGACAAAGGAAAAGGAAAACAAATTTGAAGGAAGGCGACAAGGGGATGCGTGATGGTGTGTGTGATGCTTGGACTATGGAAAGCCTTGGGAATTTTCTAAGAACATATTAAGATTTTTCTTTAAATTACTAAGAAAATTTAGATAGTTTACTTTCTATTCATTGTTAAGAAGATTTTATAAATTGTTAATTTTGCATATGTTAGATATTTTTTAGTATTTCTGTTGCTAGTGACGAAATAGATTAGTTTTAGTTAATGTTTGTTGGATATTATGATTCCATGTCTTTTAAGGAATATGCATGAGATTCTAAAGTATTAAAATGAAGAAATGCTTAATTAGTTTTTACAGATTGATACTTTTAGCACGTGAGGTGTGCTAATTGATGCATTGTATGTGGATTCATGTTAGACAGTAAAAGAAATTCATTTAATTATTGGCAAATAGAGTAGCGCTTAAATTAAAGAAGAAGTAAAAGTGAAAGAAAGTAACCCAACTCTTAGAAAGCAGGGAGGACGGGTGTTACAGGTTGGTATCAGAGTGGTTCCCATTCTCCAGCATCACACACATCAGCATCAGCCTTGCCGCCTTCAAGTACTTTCTTTTATGCTTTTCCTTTAGTGCTTGTAGAATAGAGAAATGTTTACAAGTACCTTCTCATATGTGTTTAAAGTTAAGAATCATGCTTAAGTAAGATATATCTAGAAAGTATAGTGATGATTTCAAGTTTTCCCTCTGCATGACTAGATGGCAAGAAGAGGGCGTCCCCGTACCACTCGTACTGAGAACCAAGCTCAGGAGAACGAGGAGCCCAGAACAACTGAGACCAATCTTTTTGAAGTTGTTGCTCAACTCCAGAGACAAGTAGCAAAGCAGCAACAAGTGATTGTCAATCTGATGGCTAATCAACAGTCAGTTCCTACCACTCCCCCAACTGCGAACGTGGAGACTCCAGTGGTGACTGAGGTCCCACCAGCTGCCCCGGAAGTCGTCACAACAGTTAAAAGACAATAAGCATACCTTATCCAGTGGCAGAAGTTGAAACCGGAAAGCTTCTCGGGCACGACTGAGCCCTGGGATGCCCAGGCTTGGTTCAAGACGCTAGAGAGCACAATGGAGCTTCTTGACTGGCCAGAAGTCGAGAAGGTCAAGTGTGTCTCATTCTGCTTGTCTGGAGATGCTCGTATGTGGTGGGAGACAATTAAGAGCAAGAGAGCAGCCAACCAGATGAGCTGGGCTGACTTTGAGACAGAGTTCTACTAAGAATTCTTCCATCTACGGGTCACCAATAAACACTATAAAGAATTTATAGAATTCAGACAAGATGGCCTGCCAGTGGAAGAAGCAGTCAAAATGTTCAATAGACTAGCTCGTCTCTGGCCAGAGCTAGTAAGTACAAAGAGGGAGTGAGTCAGATTGATGCTCCGAATGCTGAGACCAGAGATAGCACTTAATGTGAGTAGTGGAACTCATCGGCCGCAGACTAGAGAAGAGCTGGTCAGTAGTGCATTAATCGCTGAGCACTATCTGAACAACATCAAGTTACAACAAACGCAACTCAAGCCAGTTAAGATAGAAGACAAGACAGTAGGGGGTCAGAAACCCCAGTCAAGTAATCAAAACTAGAAGGGCAAGAGAAATAAGCGGAAGCAGTGGCCAGGCAGTCAAAAGGGAGGTTCAGAGAGCAAGCAAGTCAAGTACCCTCCCTGTCCTAAATGTGGGAGAACACACCTAGGGACGTGTCTTTTGGGTGTCTTAGGATGCTATACTTGTGGGCAATAAGGACATAGGTCCAAGGACTGCCCTAACAAGTACAAAGCATCCCAGCAGCAGACGGTGCAGTACGAGGGCAAGCCTCAGCTACACTACATGTCTGCAACTCTGGATGGACCCCAGCTCAGTCAAGGAAGGTTGGAAGCCTCACTAGTTTCAGCCAGTACCAGAGTATTCTCCCTCACTAAGGAGGAAGCTGCTAGTGCCTCTACGGTCGTAACAGGTCAAGTAGTTATTTTTCAGCATTTAGCTACTACACTATTTGATACTAGGGCGACCCATTCTTTTATATCAGTACCCTTTGCCAAAGAATTCCAGGTGTCTACAGAGAGCATGAACTCCAAGTTCTTGATGACCCTACCTTCTGGGCAAGTCATGGAGTCCAACCAGTGGCTCCGGGCTGTACCAGTCAGAATTTCAGATCGAGAGCTATATGTTGACCTAGTAGTACTTGCTATGTAAGATTATGATGTCATCCTGGGTATGGATTTTCTAAGCAAGTACAATACTGTCGTAGAGTGTCGTAAGAGAAAGGTAACATTCAGTCCAGAGGGTGAAGTCCCATTCGAGTTCATTGGAGCACCAAAGAGGAGGACCAAGAAGTTCCTATCTTCTTTAACAGCTCACCAGATGTTAGCTAAAGGGTGTGCTGGGTTCCTTGCATACATAGTGAATGCAGAAGAACAAAAAGAACTCAAGAAGGAGGAGGTTCAGGTGGTCTGTGAATATCCCGAAGTATTTCTAGAAGATCTACCTGGGCTACCTCCCCAACAAGAAGTTGAATTTGAAATTGAATTGGTACCTGGTACCGGTCCAATTTCCAAGGCACCCTACAGAATGTCCCCGACAGAGCTAAAAGAATTACAGGAACAACTCCAGGAGCTTCTAGACAAAGGCTTCATCCACCCTAGTCATTCACCCTGGGGAGCTCCAGTGTTGTTCATTAAGAAGAAGGATGGATCTATGCGGATGTGCATAGATTATAGAGTACTGAACAAAGTAACAGTTAAGAACAAGTACCCTCTTCCCAGAATAGATGATCTCTTTGACCAGCTGAGAGGGGCCACAGTTTTCTCGAAGATAGACTAGCGCTCTGGATACCATCAGTTGAAAGTGAAAGAAAGTGAAATACTTAGAATAGCTTTCAGAACCAGATACGGGCACTACGAATTCATAGTCATGCCTTTTGGTGTAACTAATGCTCCTGCGATCTTCATGGACTTAATGAACAGAGTGTTCAGAGAATACCTCGACAAATTTGTCATCGTGTTCATCGACGACATTCTGATCTATTCAAGAACCCCAGAGGAGCATGACACACACTTGAGAATAGTACTGCAGACCCTACAGCAAAAACAACTTTATGCCAAATTCTCAAAGTGCGAGTTCTGGTTAGATCAGGTGGCATTTCTAGGTCACATCATTTCTGGAGAAGGTATCCAAGTGGACCCTGCCAAAGTAGAGGCAGTCAACAACTGGTGTAGGCCCAAGAACGCCAGTGAGATCAGAAGCTTCCTTGGTTTAGCTGGGTATTATAGAAAATTCGTGGAGGACTTTTCTAAGATAGTCTCTCCACTAACAGCCCTAATTAGGAAGAATAGGAAGTTTAAATGGTCAGACAAATGTAAACAAAGTTTTCTAAAGCTGAAGAAAAGACTGACCAGTGCCCCCATTCTGACTATTCTAGAGAGTGACAAGAGTTTTGATATATACAGTGATGCTTCCAAGATGGGCCTTGGGGTTGTACTCATGCAAGAGGGGAAGGTTATAACTTATGCTTCTAGACAACTCAAGGACTATGAGAAGAACTACCCCACTCATGATCTTGAGCTGGCAGCTGTGGTCTTTGCACTAAAACTCTGGCGACATTATTTGTATGGAGTTCAGTGCAGAATCTTCACAGGCCATCAGAGTTTGAAGTATTTCTTTACCCAGAAGGATTTAAACATGAGACAACGTAGATGGCTAGAGTTGGTTAAAGATTATGACTGTGAAATCATCTACCACCCAGGTAAAGCTAACAAAGTGGTTGATGCACTAAGCCGAAAATCCAGTGCACCCCTGATGTCCTTGTCGTCATTAGCATTGCCACTGCAAAAGGAATTGTCAGACTTTAGAGTTGAAGTTATTTATGGGCAACTCTCTGCATTGACCTTAGAGTCAACCCTGCTTGAGGATATACAGAGAAAGCAAAGTGAGGATCCAGATATCCAAAAGATCAAGCAGGGGATACAGAAAGAAGAAAATTTAGAGTTTCGAGTCTCAGACAGTGGAATCCTCTATCTGGGAAGCCACCTTTGTGTCCCCAATGATGAGGAACTGAAAAAGAAGATTCTAGAAGAAGCTCATAGTACACCTTACTCCATGCATCATGGTTCCACCAAGATGTATCAAGATTTGAAACAGAGATTCTGGTGGTCTTGACTCAAGAGAAATGTTGCTAAATATGTCAGTACCTGCCTGACATGCCAGAGAGTCAAAGCGGAGCACCAGAGACCAGGAGGAGTCCTACAACCCCTTCCAATACCGGAGTGGAAATGGGAGGAAATATCTATGGACTTTATAACGGGTCTTCCAAGAACCACTAATGGATATGATGCGATATGGGTGATAGTGGACAGATTGACCAAGTCTTCCTATTTTTTAGCCATCAAAGTGTCCTACTCTATAGAGCAGTTGGCACAGCTATATGTTAAGGAAGTGATCAGACTTCATGGAGTTCCGAAATCCATCGTTTCTGATAGAGATGGGCACTTCACCTCTCATTTTTGGGAGTGTGTTCAGAATGCACTAGGCACCAAACTCAAGTTCAGCACAGCCTTCCATCCTCAAACTGATGGACAGACAGAACGAGTAAATCAGATTTTAGAGGATATGCTTAGGGCTTGTGCATTAGATTTTAAGGACAGTTGGTGCAAGTGTCTGTACTTAGCTGAATTCGCCTATAACAATAGCTATCAGACCACTATTAAGATGGCACCGTATGAAGCGTTGTATGGTAGGAAGTGCAGATCACCCATCTGTTGGCAAGAAGCAGGTGAAAGGAAATAAATGGAAATAGAGTTGGGCATTCAGACTGAGATGATAGATGAGACCACTCAAGCTATCCAGAAGATCAGACAGAGAATCGAGACTACCCAGAGTAGGCAGAAAAGCTATGCTGACACAGGCCGTAGGCCACTTGAATTTCGAGTAGGGGATTCAGTCTTTCTCAAGGTCGCTCCACTGAAGGGAGTGATGAGATTTGGCAAAAAAGGCAAGTTAAGTCCTCACTACGTAGGACCTTACCTGATTACAGAGAGGATTGGGAAAGTAACTTACAAGCTGGACTTACCACAAGACATGTCAGCAATACACAATGTATTTCATGTCTCCACGCTAAAGAAGTGCATCCACTACCCCAGCCAAGTGATTCAGCCTCAGTCAGTATAAATCTAAGAGGATCTTAGCTATGAGAGCAGACTTACACAAATAGTGGACAGAGAAGTTAAGAGACTAAGAAACAAAGAAGTACCACTAGTGAAGGTCATTTGGCAAAATCAGAAGTATGAGGAAGCTACTTGGGAGCGTGAGGACAGTATGAGACAAAAATAACCAAAATTATTCTAAGTTTGAGGACTAACTTTTTATAAGGTATGGAGAATTGTAACATCGCAAATTTCCTTGTTTTGAGTTCTAAAAGTGCTTATAAATATTTAGAAATTCTTTAGAAATATTCTAGAGATTTTTAAAAATTTTTAGAGTATTTTTATAGAATTTTCGGAGGTCGTTTGGTATTTTTACCAAAAGAAATAAAGTTGCGGCAAAAGATTATCAAGCTGAGGTTCAACCCCGGAACCCCTTAGTAAGAAAAGTCTTAAGAATGTTTAGGATGACCAAGTGCCCCAGCAAGGGCGTGCTGAAAGAAAAGAGAGCAGAATAATTTTATGTAGAAATAAATACGTCCCTAGGCATAAATAGAAGAACTTAAGTGAAATAATGGGATTTCCTCGACCTAATCTTTCCTCTTCCTCCCGTGCACCGACTCCTCCTTGGCTTGGGCAAAAAAAAAAACAAAAGAAGCTTAAGGATTCCTGTGGTGGCCGGCTAGGACGAGCTTCGAGGGAGCTTTTGATATTTTCTGACTCGTCTCGACGAGAAGAACGCGTGGACATAAGCAAAGCGCGAGGATCTCAAGTTTCACCGGAATCCTATAGAGGTTTCACGTTAGTAAGTTCAAGATAGCACTGTAAGTACTACTCACCTGCAGTAAGAGGTGTTTTCCGTTGATTTCTCGTCGTAGAAATATTATATGTGCAGATTTCTTTTGTGTTCGATGCATGATTGTGTGTTACCTAGTTGATTTTACTTGTAGATGCATATGGAAGAATACCCAATCAGTATTGTGGGCTTAGGAGAAGTATAAGAAAGATAAAGAAAAGAAATAAAAAGGTCAAGGCCTTAAGTAGATCCCAAAGTCAAGACTTTAGGGATTCTGGCACACAAGGTGTTTGTTAAAATGCCAAAACATTTAAAGAAGAAGTAATTAAGATATTTTACTTTGAAAGGTCAGTACCCGACTTCCAAGGTTGTCATAAATAAATCCAGGTGTCCAATTCCAAGGTCTTGGCCCTGGTAGACCAAGGTCTACTCTTTTAGGATTGGTGGCTTGCTACCCCAACCTATTAGGGAAGGTACTTACGCCTTAGGGATCCCAAGTGAAGCTATTTATTTTCAAGTATATGCTTTAGCAAAGTTTTCAAGTTGAAGAATTTCCAAGTTTCAAGTTAAGTTAAGAAAAAGCGAGTTTAAGGAAGTTAAATACTTGTATATGCATGTTTCCTTGAGTTAAACCTGTTTTAGTTCCTCTACTAGTACGAAAGTATTTATGCATGTTTACATGTACCATCAGTGTAAGTAGTAGTAAAGATACTGGCATGAAAAGTATTTTTAAAAACATTCTTGCACATCTCGAGATTTTTGTGAGCTAGGTAGTACTTACTAAGCCTTGTTGCCTACTAGTTGCATTTCCTCTTACTACAAACAAAGGAAAAGGAAAACAAATTTGAAGGAAGGCGACAAGGGATGCGTGATGGTATGTGTGATGCTTGGACTATGGAAAGCCTTGGGAATTTGCTAAGAACATATTAAGATTTTTCTTTAAATTACTAAGAAAATTTAGAGAGTTTACTTTCTATTCATTATTAAGAAGATTTTATAAATTGTTAATTTTGCATATGTTGGATATTATTTAGTATTTCTGTTGCTAGTGATGAAATAGATTAGTTTTAGTTAATGTTTGTTGGATATTATGATTCCATGTCTTTTAAGGAATATGCATGAGATTCTAAAGTAATAAAATGAAGAAGTGCTTAATTAGTTTTTACAGATTGATACTTTTAGCACGTGAGGTGTGCTAATTGATGCATTGTATGTGGATTCATTTTAGAGAGTAAAAGAAATTCATTTAATTATTGGCAAGTAGAGTAGTGCTTAAATTAAAGAAGAAGTAAAAGTAAAAGAAAGTAACCCAACTCTTAGAAAGCAGGGAGGACGAGTGTTACATATTATATTCCATCACTAATTATCATTACGATATTTAGAAATTAGAGATGGACATTTATTTTCGTCTCTATATTGGAGATGAAATTTAAAATTCTGTCTCTAAATAGCGACGGATATTATATTCTGTTGCTAAAAATATTTAAAAACTAGATACGGACATTTATTTCTATCTCTAATATAGAGACAGAATTTAAATTTCATCTCTACATAGCGACAAATATTAAATTTCGTTATTAATTATCATTACTGATCCTGTCCGAACGCTGACTCAACGGACGCTGGGCACGTGGCGCTATCCGGTTGCTGACGTGGGTTTTCGACTGGTCGTACGAAGCTCCGGCGACCTGCACAGAAGTCGGGCCGGGAAGGGGTTCCCGGCGGCGACCCTCCGACGCTCAAGTCAGGCGAAGCTCAAGAAAGAAACAGTGGCTTCAAAACTAGTAGACTGCGTACATCCGGCGAAGAATAAGGGTCTTTATATAGGGCAGCGAAGAAGTGAGTGTACACCTACCGAGGTGTACACGTGTCCATGGCCCATACTCCAGTAAGGACTTGTCAGTGAGCTTCCCTAACCCATACTGCTACAGTCTCAGCATGTCCTCGATGGGACAGCGGAATCCCCTGTCACAAGATTTGGAGCGTGGCCCATACGTGAAACATACCTGTTGTCAGAAAAAGACGTTCCTTGTCCTTTTCCCCTTTGCTTCAGATCTGGCTTCCGGGCGGATAGCTCCCTCAACATCCGGCCGGATATATGCGGTGGCTTACTTGGGGAGATCTTCCATCACGTGCTTTGTGGAGACTATTAGCAGTGTTACCTTATGGCTTTGGCCGAGCGGGACGTCTGCTCGGCCCCGCGACCTTTTCCACTGAGCGCCGGAACCCTGATTTCGACAGGGCGCCTTTAACCATCAGCCGAATATCATCCGGTCGGCCAGCCGCTCGGACCCATCCCTCTCCGGACGTTCAATTCCACCGGGCGGTCGGCCGGTCGTCCGGTCGGACCCGGCCCTCTCCGGATGGACAACTGCCACTGTGACTTCCACGTGGCGTTGACTTCACAGGGCGGGGTCCCCTGTTCTTACTACCGGATCACTTGCCTCCCCTTCAAGTCTTGTCGAAGGAGGCGAATAGTCCGACTGACTGGACTAAGAATCTGGACGAGCGGCTCCTCTGTGTTGGTATCCTCCGCTCGGCCAACCATAGAGGTAGCCTTAATCGAATCAACAATGGCATTCACCGGATCTCCTCGTGCTCTGCGCCAATCTTCGACATTAAGGTTGAGCATGCTTTCATTAAACGCTACGAATGATTGAATGCCACGTGGAGCACTGCCATCGGCCTACGGCGGCGGTGGCATGGTGTTTTGATGCGATCGAAGCGATTCGAAATGGACGGCTCGATGCATGCTTTGATTCCCGTGACCTGGATCCAACGGTGGAGGCCGCCCGGCCTTCACCCTATAAATTCTTCGTTTCCTTCTCTTTCTCACTTGCCTCCGCGATTTCGACCATTGCCCCCTGCGCTTTGGAGCTCCGACGATCCTGTTTCTGCTCTCCGACGCTCTCCGGCGCCTTTTCCTTGATCCCTTTCCCCGCAGCAAGGTTTTATATCTTTCCTTCCTCCTTTCCGATGTTTCCTCCGCATTTCTTTCTCAGTTTCGATCCTTGAAACCTCCTTTCGTTTGCTGTTGTTTTTCTCCTGCCTTTTTTCCTTTTGACTCCTCCCGATCGGCCCATGGCTAGCTCTTCCAATCCCGAAGATCAGTCACTCGGCCCATGGTATACCACCATGCAGTCCCGATTCGAACAGCGGGACTTCGATATTTTGATAGACAATTTCGAAATCCCATAGGATTTCGAAATTCGCTTGGCTGGTCCCTCCGCTCGGCCTCACAGGCCGCCGCGCGGAGCTTTCTGTGTCTTCCGAGACCAGTTTACCGCCGGTCTTCGTTTTCCTGTACACCCTTTCATCATAGATGTCTGTAATTTTTTCGGTGTGCCGCTCGGCAATTTAGTACCCAATACCTTCCGTCTCCTCTGCGGTGTTGTCGTTTTGTTTAAGATTCACAACATCCCCCTCCGACCGGAGGTCTTCTTTTATTTCTATTACCCCAAGCAAGTCGAGCCGGGCACCTTCATGTTCCAAGCTCGGCCCGGCTTGGTCT
This sequence comes from Zingiber officinale, assembly GCF_018446385.1. Lineage (NCBI taxonomy): Eukaryota > Viridiplantae > Streptophyta > Magnoliopsida > Zingiberales > Zingiberaceae > Zingiber > Zingiber officinale. The sequence goes on from NC_055990.1 coordinate 49,194,502, forward strand.
TTTTCAACAAACTTCCTACTTCCAATAAACATTGGAAGGATTATTTTTTCTACATCCGTATGCCCGATCGGGCCAACTTCCCGACCCAGTGGCAGGTCAGCCTACCCCCCACTCCCGAGTTGAAGAAGTTCAAGACCCGACCGGACTATATCCACGCTGCAAATATACTGGCCGGTCTGCGACTTGACATCAACAAACTTCTCCACGAGGGAGTGATGTACATCTTCGGGCTAAGTCCTATACGGACTCCTCTTCTGACCGGCTTCGGTAAGAATTTTGCTTGGGTATTTGCTTTAATTGCTAACTGATTTCTTTTCTTTCTCCTGCAGCTGACATCGTCATGGACTCGGTGATGGCCGACATTCTGAAGAGAAAGGCGGTGGCGCTAGAGGCCGCGACGGCCAAAGAGATGGAAGCGCTGGGTATCTAGCCGGTCGGATCCCATGAAGGAGAGAGTGGAACTCAAGCTGAGTCGGTCGCTCAAGCTTCCCAACAAAATGTGGCTAGCGGCGCCACCCCCTCAAGAGAACGAACTGCCCCCGACTAAGGTTCCGCTCGGGAGGAGGAGCAGCCTCTACAAAAGAGGCGTCGAGTGGAGACTCCCCTGCGCTCGACTACCTCAGCTGTCCAACCCTCCGAGCGGGTCACTGCAACTGCTCGGGGCAAGGCGCCAGAGACCGAAACCATCTCGTCCGACCGGACGCCTTCGGATTGGGACGAGCCCGCTGCTCCAATGGAGGCTATTCCAATCAGCACCCTTCCGCCCGCTCGTCACTCAGTCCAACGCTCGACCATTCATTCGCAGTTTTTTGCACCGGCTTCTGACCCCCTTCCGACTACCGGTCGGACGACCTCCGGTCACGGTCGCACGATTCGGGTCACTCTTCACTTACCGACTGAAGAGCTGCTTCCAGAAGCCGACCGCCCATCCGCGCCCGAGCACACCATCACCTTGAAAGGGCCCCTAGCTGAGATGTGGGCCGATGCTCGGGCACGCACAGCGCTGATCCCCCTCGGAAACTTGGCCAATAGCCACATGCGGGAGGCTACGGGGGTAAGTTTGCTCTACTAAGTTTTGTATGCATTCTTTCCGATCGACCGCTAATAACTATAATTTTCTTTTGTCAGAGATGGGTGGAGGAAATTGCGATTTCCAACCGCTTGGCCTTGGTGGATGAAGAGCTACGACAACTGAAGGCCGCAGTTGGTCCGTCCGGCCTTCAGGGCCCTTCCTATTCTGAGCTGCAAAAAGAGCTGAAGAAAGCTCAAACTCTGCTAGCGGCCGAGCAGAAGAAGACAGCCGACCAGGCCCATGCCCTGGCCGAGTCCGAGCGACAAGTCAAGTCGCTTGACACAAAAATAACCCTGGCCACCACTCGGAAGAATACAGCTATCTCCGATCTGGAGAAGAAGAACGTTGAGGCTCGGGGCCTGGAGCTGAAGATAAAGGAATTGACAGATCAGCTCGACAGGGAGAAGGCGGGCCGCTCGGCCGACGCGGCTAAGATTCAGAATCTGAACGAGGCCCTTACTAGCTCCCAGGCGACGTTCAAAGAATATCAAGATGCCGAGCCGAGTCGGATCGCGGCCTTAAGACAGAGCTACATCCGCTCGCCTGAATTTTCGGAGAAAATATGCGAGCGGATGTATACAGCCTTCGACTTGGCTATGACCGCCACCACCACTTATCTGAAGTCTAAGGGTCTTCTCCCGGAGTCTACTGCTATTCCGGCCGGCGATCAGGTGGCGCTTCTGAATAACATTCCCAGGGACCTTTATGATTATATTGACTAGCTTTCTGTAATTCGGCCACTCGTCAGGATATCATCCTTTTTTGTAATTGGGCTGCTCGGCCTAAAGCTTTAACTTTAATGCAATGTTTTCCTTATATTTGTTGTCTTTTTACATAACCAAAATATGTGTTCATCCGCTCTCCCATTATCACCCCTCTAGTATTCGAAAGGGATTTTTACCAAGTGCCTGGCATTGCCCTGCCGTTCGGCTAAACATGTAATAATTCGCCTACTTAATTTTCCGCTCTGATAACAGAGATCCTTCGCTATCTATCGAGCAAGTACTTTTTGGCTCTGGGCCGAGCGGAACGTAGAGACGATTTAATGATATTGAGGGTGAGTTTCTGGGGCAATTGTATTCCCTTTATAGGCATTCCCCGCTCGGAGGGTTTATAGACGCCGGCTCGTCTCTCGATTTTTAACGTCGGAGCTCGACGGTCTTCCGCTCGGACGTTTATAGACGCCGGCTCGTCTCTCGATATTTAACGTCGGAGCTCGACGGTCTTCCGCTCGGACGTTTATAGACGCTCTCTCGATTTTAACGTCGGAGCTCGACGGTCTTCGCTCGGAGGGTTTATAGGCGTCGGCTCGTCTCGATATTTAACGCCGGAGCTCGGCGGTCTTCCGCTCGGACATTTATAGACGCCGGCTCGTCTCGATATTTAACGCCGGAGCTCGACGGTCTTCCGCTCGGACATTTATAAGCCGTCATCTCGATTTTTAACGCCGGAGCTCGGCGGTCTTCCGCCGGACGTTTATAGGCGCGGGCGCGTCTGTCGATATTTTACGTCGGTGCTCGGCGGTCTTCCGCTCGGACGCTCATAGACGCCGGCTCGTCTCTCGATATTTAACGTCGGAGCTCGACGGTATTCCGCCCGGATGGTTTATAGACGCCGCTCGCTCTCGATATTTAACGTCGAGCTCGCGGTCTTCCGCTCGGAGGTTTATAGACGCCGCTCGTCTCGATTTTTAACGTCGGAGCTCGACGGTCTTCCGCTTCGGACGTTTATAGACGGCTCGTCTCGATTTTAACGTCGAGCTCGACGGTCTTCCGCTTGGACGATTATAGACGCCGGCTCGTCTCGATTTTTAACACCGGAGCTCGACGGTCTTCCGCTCGGACGCTTATAGACGCCGCTCGTCTCGATATTTAACGCCGGAGCTCGACGGTCTTCCGCCGGAGCTTATAGACGCCGGCTCGTCTCGATATTTAACGCCGGAGCTCGACGGTCTTCCGCCGGAAGGTTTATAGACGCCGACTCGTCTCGATATTTAACGCCGGAGCTCGACGGTCTTCCGCCGGAGGGTTTTTAGACGCCGGCTCGTCTCGATATTTAACGTCGGAGCTCGACGGTCTTCCGCCGAGGTTTATAGAAGTCGGCTCGTCTCTCGATTTTTAACGTCGGAGCTCGACGGTCTTCCGCTCGGACGCTTATAGACGCCACTCGTCTCTCAATTTTAACGTCGAGCTCGACGGTCTTCCGCTTCGGACGCTTATAGCGTCGGCTCATCTCTCGATTTTTAACGCCGGAGCTCGACGGTCTTCCGTCGGACGCTTATAGACGCCGGCTCGTCTCGATATTTAACGTCGGAGCTCGACGGTCTTCCGCCGGACGCTTATAGACGCCGCTCGTCTCGATATTTAACGTCGAGCTCGACGGTCTTCCGCCGGACGCTTATAGACGCCGCTCGTCTCGATTTTAACGTCGGAGCTCGACGGTCTTCCGCTCGGACGTTTATAGACGCCGGCTCGTCTCTCGATTTTTAACGTCGGAGCTCGACGGTCTTCCGCTCGGACGTTTATAGACGCCGGCTCGTCTCTCGATATTTAACGTCGGAGCTCGACGGTCTTCCGCTCGGACGTTTATAGACGCCGGCTCGTCTCTCGATTTTTAACATCGGAGCTCGACGGTCTTCCGCTCGGACGTTTATAGACGCCGGCTCGTCTCTCGATATTTAACGTCGGAGCTCGACGGTCTTTAAGGCTAATTTTAACGCAGCCGATCGGCGAAGATATTTGCCATTTTTATAATTTTGCTTCCTGCATTACAAGGACATAGGCGACCGAAATGTATATAAATCTACATTTAGCGCACCTTTCACCCAGCTCGGATAACGTACTCCCGGCCGAACGGCTCGGGGTCTTCTTCATCATGCGCTGGGCTCGGATAACATACTCCCGACCGAACGGCCCGAGGTCTTCTTTGTTGAGCGCTGGGCTCAGATACTATACTCCTGGCCAAACGGCGCGGGGTCTTCCTCGTCAAGCGTTTGACTCGAATATTATACCTCCGTCCGAACGATTCGGGGCCTTTGGCATCGAGCGCTTGGCTCGGATACTATACCTCCGGCCGAACGGCTCGGGGCCTTCATTCGGAAAATTACAATGAATTCTATGCCCGAAAGAAACTATATCTGAAAGACTAACTTGCCGATTAGCATAAGATCTGACTCAATTTCTCAACTCCCGAATACCCGTGGAGTGAGGTGGATATAATGTACTCGTCGAAATTTATCAAGGCCAGGAGGATGGCGAAACTTCTCGGTCGGTCCTTCATGGCCGCTCGGCCCACCCAGAGGTGGAGGCGGCCTGCTACGTTATCCTTTTACTTGAGCCTTCTGCTCCCGTTGCTCCACGAGCCTTCGTCCTCGAGCGCTTGGCTCGGATACTATACCTCCCGCCGAACGGCTCGAGACCTTCTTCATCGAGCGCTTGGCTCAGATATTATACCTCCGGCCGAATGGCTCGGGGCCTTCGGCCTTGAGCGCTTGGCTCAGATCTTATACACCATGAAGATAGGCCGCTCGACCGATAATGCCAATTGCACACATTATAACATTTTGCCTTCTACATTTCAAATATACAACCAAGCGGAAAATATACAGCACATATTCTATTGGTGCACCTTTCACCCTGCCCCGAACAGGCTGGAGATAATTTGCGCTTCATGGTGGATCCAAGTGCCAATCCATCTTCATCCGCTCGGCAGCTCGTCCACCCAACTTCCCCGTATGCGGTCGATTCATCGCCGGACATCAAACTCCCACTCTTGAGGTTCCAGAAGGAGGGGCTTGCTATAAGTTGAATTCGGGAGATGAAGTATCTGCTTTTGAGGGAAATGGGACTGTGGCAGTCGGTGCTTCCGCTCGGGAGAAGCGTTCGCTCGGAGGGCCTTGCCTTTTCTGTTGTCCCGTATTGGTATTTCATCTGACGAAGATCCCCGATTGCGATTCACTGCTACAGCATCAGGAGGCGTCCGGAATAGGGCCCGACAGAATAGAACGGTAGCCGGTGGTGTTTCCGCTCGACCACTAGACGCTGACATTGCTTGCTTCTCCGGCCGCTCGGCTGTTGCTTTCTGTTTTTGCTCCACAAGCGTGGCGGCCCTCCACTCGATCAGAGCGTCGAGTTCCTCCGTGGAAAGCGTCACCGTGTGTTGTCGTCCAGCCTCGTCCATTGTTTCCGGTCGGATGCAGGAGCGTTCCCACAGACGGCGCCAAATTTATCTTGTCCGAACGCTGACTCAACGGACGCTGGGCACGTGGCGCTCTCCGGTTGCTGACGTGGGTCTTCGACTGGTCGTACAAAGCTCCGGCGACCTGCACAGAAGTCGGGCCGGGAAGGGGTTCCCGGCGGCGACCCTCCGACGCTCAAGTCAGGCGAAGCTCAAGAAAGAAACAGTGGCTTCAAAACTAGTAGACTGCGTACCTCCGGCGAAGAATGAGGGCCTTTATATAGGGCAGCGAAGAAGTGAGTGTACACCTACCGAGGTGTACACGTGTCCATGGCCCATACTCCAGTAAGGACTTGTCAGTGAGCTTCCCTAACCCATACTGCTACAGTCTCAGCATGTCCTCGATGGGACAGCGGAATCCCCTGTCACAAGATTTGGAGCGTGGCCCACACGTGAAACATACCTGTTGTCAGAAAAAGACGTTCCTTGTCCTTTTCCCCTTTGCTCCAGATCTGGCTTCCGGGCGGACAGCTCCCTCAACATCCGGCCGGACATATGCGGTGGTTTACTTGGGGAGATCTTCCATCACGTGCTTTGTGGAGACTATTAGCAGTGTTACCTTATGGCTTTGGCCGAGCGGGACGTCCGCTCGGCCCCGCGACCTTTTCCACTGAGCGCCGGAACCCTGATTTCGACAGGGCGCCTTTAACCATCAGCCGAATATCGTCCGGTCGGCCAGCCGCTCGGACCCATCCCTCTCCGGACGTTCAATTCCACCGGGTGGCCGGCCGGCCGTCCGGTCGGACCCGGCCCTCTCCAGATGGACAACTGCCACTGTGACTTCCACGTGGCGTTGACTCCACAGGGCGGGGTCCCCTGTTCTTACTACCGGATCAATTACGATATTTAAATATTAGCGATGGAAATTTATTTCCGTTGCTATTTAAAGATGGAATTTAAATTTTATGTCTAAATATGGAAATAAATTTCTATCGCTAATATTGGGATAAAAATTAGGGCTTAACCCTAATCTTGCAATCTCCTCACATTCTTGATCACTCCAGCGATATCTCCGGCGACCATGCTCTCTTCGATTTCTGGTGTCCCCTCTAATCTCCGACATCTCTGGCATCCTCTGCTCCTCGATCTTGGTATGATCTTCTCCCTTCCCTCTCCTATTGTTTTAAACCCTAACGATGATGAGCTTGGTCGGTCATGAGCTCGCGGTTGGGAACTTGGCCTGTTGTGAGCTTGGCCAACCATATTTGCCCCGGCCACGACTTAGCCTTGGCCATAAGGCCTTGGCCAACCTAGTTGGTTGTAAGGTTTAGGATAAAAATCTAAATATGATTTTGGAGGATTTTAAGCTAGTTTGGTTAGTTGTAGGATTTTAACCAAGTTTGATTCCTTTGATTGAGAAACTTCTTGTATACTTATTTTGTTGGTCCCGATAGGCTGACAAGAGGGAGAGAGGAGGGGGTGAATTGCTTGAAAACATAGTTTTAAAAAAGTATCTCTTGCTTTACTTAGCAAGGATGCATAATTAATTTAAGTAAAAATGAAGTGCATAAAAATGAACAACTAAAGAAGGAAAGTAAGAAGGTTAGATTTACTTGGTTACAATCTAGTTGGTTGTTAATTCAAGGCATTGAAAAACTCTATTAGAAATACTCCTTCGTCGAAGGTGGAGTAACTTCTTACAGACGTTGATAGCTCAAAAGAAAGACTAGGAATGATTACAATGGTTGTTGTTCAAGTTGTATTTGAATTCTTAGTTCCAGGAGTCTTTTTATAGCTCCTGAAAAATATGATACGAAGCTTGAAGGCGTCTTGAAAGTGGTCCAAGGCACCTTCAACGAGATAAGTTTTATCGCCGAAGATAAAACTTTATCTTCGACTAACGGTCATCTGAAGGCGCCTTCAATAGGTTGGAAGGCTCCTTTGACATTGTTCATATAAGCCGCCTTCCAAGCCATTGAATGCACCTTCAATGAGGCAGATCAGCCTTTCAACTGATCTTCTTCACGTGGGTAATGCTCCGGTTATCTGAAGTTGAGTTCACCCGAACCTAACTCTGACCTTCTCCTCGAGCAGGCTTCCTTCTCGGCTTCTCATTCCTCGAACGTTGCACACATCCTTCTCTTCCAGCGGTATACTCTTCCATAACACCTCGTCACTCGGATGCACCGAGCTCGTCGACTCCTTTCCCGTGCTATCTTTCTTGCTGGTTGCGTCTTTTGCTCGACTTCTTGTGCTCCTAAGTTCTTGCACACTTAGACACAAGGCATCAAACACAAACAGAACCTAACTTAACTTGATTGATCACATCAAAACTACCTTGGGGTACTTACAATCTCTCCTTTTTTGATGTGCATCAGCCAAGTTAAAGTTAGGCTTAAAACCAAAATGCAATAACATAATTAAATAAAGTAGATAGCAATTATAACAAATTAACTTAGTTAAAGAATTTTTTTAAAATAAGTATAAGGATAAAAATTCTAAAAAATATTCTAACTCCCCTTAACTTGTACATATTTCTCCTCCTTTGATCACATAAAAAAAATTAGAAAAAATAAAATAAATAGTTAGAAAATGTTGAAATATTTTTCTGGTGGTATATAACAAAATAGTTAGAAAATGTTGAAATATTTTTCTAGTGGTATATAACAAAAATTACTAGGAGGCTATTTTTCAGAAATAATTTTTAAAGATATTCTATTTTTACCAATTAATCTTCTGTGTATTTTTGATAAAAATAATTTAAAAATAACTTTTTGGTTTCAAAATATCATAAAATTTTTGTCAAACTTGAAAAAAATGATCTACATCAGAAGAAAAATTTTCATAGTAAAATATTATTTATTCGAACATAATTTATTTATTTCAGTAGAACAATCTAATTTTCGTAAATAAATTTTGAGAAATATATTTTCATCTCTAAAAATATTTATAATTTTACTGAATATAGAGAATAGATTGTTTAATGGCAAAAATTTAAATTTCTAATTTTTATTTTTTTTTAATTTTTAATTTTAAAAATCAACTTTTTGGAAAACAATTTATAATAATTCAAATAATATTCAAAAAAAATATTGAACATTTTTAGCATGATAGGGAACCTCATGTTTTATTGGAAAGTATAAAATATTTCAAAAATAAGTTTGAAAAATATTTGTTATTTTCAAAATATTATTTTCGTTAAGAAAATTCATAAAAAAATAACTCAACGGTAAAAAAAATTTTGATTTTTTTTCTCTTTGTAGATAATATTCCAATCTTGTGCCAATAAAATTTTAAGAAAAAACTTTGAAAATATGACAAAAATAATTGATTTTTTTTTTTTGACAAGAATAAATCAAGTAAAGCATGCATACTTAATTAATTTGGCTTATAAGATAAATTCAATTTTAAGACAATTTAGGTATGCATAAAAAAAATATTTAATTACCTAAGCTAGATCTTGTGGTATATGATTTTTAGATTTTTTTTTATTTGACCTTATACTATCTAAATATCAACTAAGTCTATCATAATTCTTAAATTTTAAATTTCGAAAAATATTTGAACATACATAGTCTATTTCTGTTTTCAATTTTTTATTTCTAATTATTAAATTATTACAATTTTCTAGTTTGTATGCCTTTGCTTGTTAGAGTATATACTGAAAGCCTAAGCTTTTGTAAACATTTATTTTGAAAAAAGAATCATATTTGGTCAAATTATCTACATTTAGTTGTAGTTGTTCAATTAATTTATATTATAGATAGCATAGTTTGTGGTGCCACATACAGAAGATGATGTTATCAATACCTTATAAATTATAAACAGTAGCTCACGACCAAAATGGAAAGGAACAAACCATTGGAAGGTCATAGTGTAATTAGGAATTAGTTTATCTTGACTATATAATTACACTAGTACTGTAACGCCCGCCCTCCCTGCTACCCTAAGGGACGGGGCTACGATACTCTACGTATAAATTTTTCTTTTTTTTAAAACAGCGAAAGACTTAAAATAATTTTCATAGTTTTAATAAAACTTTTTTTTTAATTTCTTTTGAACTATACTATCACATGGCATCAAAAATCATAACATCAAATCCAGTGGAACCATAATGTCAAGCCACACATGTTTAGGTATCACAAGTCATAAAATACCAATGCATAGTTCTTTAAAGAAACTTTAAGCAGGTTCTTATTTATTTGGTTGCCTAGCCACCGCCACACACATCTTCGTTGCCCCTCCTGCTGCTCCTCTAACTCATCCAGCTTTTTCCTTTATCTGTGGTACAAGGAAAGTAAGCTATGAGCACTCATGGCTCAGTAAGTTCCTTTCCTACTCACTAAAACCAACAATCAGCACATGATCAAGAATGCATCAACAAGTCATAATCTAAACTAATCATGGCATAACATAGCATTCTATTCAAGCATATCATGCATCATAATATAATCTCAACTAGTCATAGCATATCAAGCATCACCATGGCCGAAACATATACATAGTGCATTGCATAAAACATAGCTAGACATGGCATAACAACAAGTATCATGGTATATCAAAGCATGGCCGAAACATGTATATCAAAGCATCATACTATGGCCGAAACATGTACATCAAGGCATCATCATATCCTTGGCCGAAATCTATATATCAAGCATCAACAACTCAATGGCCGAAACATGTCTATAAGGTATAGCATGAACATAACGTAATCATACCTTATCATGGCATATCATAATCAAGAGCATAACATGAAACATAGCATAATCATAAGGTGTATGCAATATGATTTTGGAAAACATGTATCCGCAAAACATGTGTATGTCTCATGATCCTTTAAATCATTTTCTTTTACATATATACTTGAAAATAATATCAACATATTTAGGGCCCCGGCTTGTACCATACATACATAACATAGATGTGCGCGTCCTAAGTATATCCAAGGTAGCAAGTCTTGAATCATACTAGGAATTAGGTCAAGATCACAAAGCATGGCCTAGGGGCGTATTTAAAGAGTCCATCCCTTATTAGCCCAGATCACAAAGCAAGGCTTAGCCTAGATCACACAGCAAGGCTTAGGGGTGTACTAAGGAGCCCATCCCTTATTAGCCCAGATCACAAAGCAAGGCTTGGCCTAGATCACAAAGCAAGGCCTAGGGACTGATTAGGAGTCCACCCTTGGTACAAGCCACTCACATATAAAGTAAAATACATGTCATACATATCATGTATCATAAAAGCATGCATCACTTAGGCACACATCATATCATAAAAGTATGCATCACTTAGGCATACATCATGTCATAAAAGTATGCATCACTTAGGCATACATCATATCATAAAGGTATGCATCACTTAGGTATACATCATGTCATAAAGGTATGCATCACTTAGGCATACATCATATCATAAAGGTATGCATCACTTAGGCATACATCATGTCATATCAATATGCATCACTTAGGCATAGATCATAAAAACATGCATATCTTAAGCATAAAGCATATCATCAAGCATGCATGATTTAACCACATATCATATCATGAAAGCATGCATATTTTAAGCACTAAACATAGCATCAAGCATGCATAATTTAACCACATATCATAACATAGGCATGCATAATTTAAGCACAAAGCATATCATATCATAAAAGCATGCATATCATATCATAAGTCATAAATCACAAGCATACATATTAAGCATAAGGGTGTATCTTGTGATTATCCTATCATAGGAAACATGGTATCATATTTATCTTAGTTTTAAGCTTCCTAAACCCTTGTGGCCGAAACCCTTTAAAGCTCAATTTAGGTTAAACAAAACATCCAAGCATGTGGCACCTAAATTATCATCATAGCATTTTCATAGGAAGCATTATAAACATGATTAACTTAGTTTCTAAGTTCCTCAAGTCCCTAATTTCATATGGCCGAAACCTTAAGGTGTGGAACAAGGTTCCATATGACATAAAAGCATGGACAACTTTAAATCATATTTATAACATTTTTACCAAAGAACAAGGTAAACACATTTGACACATTTGAATTAGTTCCCAAGTTCTTTAAGCCCTTAACATATGTCATGGCCGAAATTTAACAAGTTCTCATTAGGGCTACAAACAAGCATACAAGCATGTGAACTTGGACTAACATTATGTATAAATTCATACAAGGCATCATCCAATAGTTATGGCCGAAACAAACCCTAGCATCATTTTAGGTCATAAAACAACATATAGCATTTGAACCTTGGCTTTCTACTTATCATATTTCATGTAAAGTGACATGAGCATATTTAATTTAGGTCCTAGGGTTTCTAGGGCATCTAAACCTTCATGGCCGAGACTTACAATGGTCCATTTAGGTCATGGAAAAATCATACAAGCATGTGACACAATCAATAGGTTATCATATTTTCATAAGAAGCATTTTAACACCTTTGGTTTAAATTCTAGGGCCTCTAGGTCATTTAAATCCTTTTTGGCAGAAACTCATCAGTGTTTAAACTTGCTTCAAGTAACATAAAACATATGAAGTCATACAAGTTTCATAGCATGTAAAGACAAACATAATGAGCATACATATGAATTGTGTCTTAGGCTTTCTAGGTTTCTTTTTCTCTTTTTCTTTTATTTTTTTCTCATGGCCGAAACCTACCATTCTTTAGCTAGGTTTTTAAGTGGCCTAAAGCATGAAAAACCTAAGTAAATTTCATGGTAAAATTTACTAAGAAACATATATATATATTTGGTTCATGAACAAACTTGGACTCTTGTGATCATACATGTCATATGTCATATAACCAATTTTTCTACACCCTAATCAAGCATGAGGGCATTAGACAAATTTCATATCTAAACATCACAGAGGTATTGAGCATATTAAAGTTTTGTTTAAGCTTTTCTAAGCTATTCATCTCATCATGGCCGAAAACCCTAAGAAAGAGTTCATGAAGTTCTAGCAATATTCAAACATACAACTCTTTTAAGATATTTGTATTCTATCACATGAGCATGTTTATTTAAATTTAAGGGTCTTCCTAACCCTAAACCCTTTCTTGGCCGAAACATATGAGTGGGTTTTCTTTTAGTTCAAATATCTTCTAAGCAAGAAAACTAATACATGATCCTTAATATTTCATAGGAAGAACCTTGTACTAGTTGGGTAAAACAATAAATTTCCCTAGCCTCTTAAAAATATTTTTGGCCGAAATTCTAGGGTTAAGTACTTCTCTGATCAAGCATCATATAGGTATAAAAACATGAAGAAGAACCCTTTTCCATGGCATAGAAAATCTATCATGTAATGAAGACTAGTTAAACATCACTAGATTTTTGAAAGCTCTTCTTAGCCGAATTTTCTCAAACTTGTTTCTAGGTTTTAAAATCTTCATAAAATCCGAAAAAACACATAAAAGCCTTGTACCACAGGTGAGGGGAAGCTTACATCCTTTTTCGCTTGTGGATCTAAGGTATGGTGAAGAAGAAGTAGCCTCTTCTTCTAGTTCCTTTCCCTTGGTTCCTTTGCTAAGTTCTCCTTGTATCTTAGGTTTTCTTAGGAGAAAACCTTGGCTTGGGGCCGAAGATGGAGGAGAGGGGAACTGAGGTTTCGGTGAGGGAGAGGAGAGAATGAGAAAAATGAGAGAAAATAGAATTTTCCCTTTACATATTCTCTTTTATGTTAAGGGGGAAGAGGTAGCAAACTTAGTTTTTGCTTTCCTTCTCCCTTAGCCCTTTTTTTTCTATTTTATTTTTATTTTTTATTTGTTCATTTATCCTCATCATTCATGGTGAAATAAGGGGAATGAATCCCCTTAATTCCCTCTTAATTGGCACGGCAAAAGAAGAGAGGAAGAGGGAGAGAAAGGGAGGGAGGCAAGTTGCCTTTCTCTTGTTCTTTACTTGTTTTCTTTTGGCTATCTTTTATTCTCACCTTTATCATGAGTTTCCCTCCTTTGCTATCAATATCTTCTCTCTATCCCAACTGGTTATTACCCATTAACTCTATGAAATATAATATAAGAGGTTCAAGGTTCAATCCTTGACCATCACTTCTTTTTATTTCATTTTCTTTCTTTTTACTTCAACTCACTTCTTAATATTTTTCTAAGGCAAAATTCATCATTCTCATATTTATTCTTAAAAGCTTAGTGGGTGTTACAAGTACACTTAGAGTGTATTGAGTAGGACCATTTGAGGTCGTTTCTTTTATACTGACTTTATAAAGGAACAAATACCTCAGTTATTATGGAAGTGTGTGCTCTTAATCCTAATATAATAACAAGCATATATATTTGATATTTATTTCTTTAATTTATCAATGGGTGAGATTTAATTCGATGAATCAATAAGCCCGATAAGTTGGGAAATGATATCACTTATAGTGTGTGTTGTTGATTATAGAAGGAAAATGTATCCTAGTAATCTAGGTTGATAATGTTCCCAAGATGAGCTCATAAAGATTGTCATGTTAAACCCTGCTGGTTGACTTAGTCCGACATGACGATAAGGATGAGTGGTACTATTCTTGGATTAAGATATTAATTAAATGAGTTGTCAGTAACTCACTTAATTAGTAGACATTCAACATCTTAAACACAGAGAGATTAACACACTCATAATAAGAAGGAGCCCAAAAATATAATTTGGGATTGGTGCAGTAGTTCAATAATAGTTCTCTAGTGGAATGAATTATTATTGATAAAATTAAGTTGTGTATTCGGGGCGAACACGGGATGCTTAATTTTATTGGGAGACCAAAACCAATTCCTCCTCTCGGTCCCTATCGTAGCCTCTTATTTATAGAGTACTATACCCACCTATACCCACCTTCGTACCCATGATGTAGGGGCCGACCAAGCTAGCTTGTGGTTCAAGCTAGGGCCGGCCAAACCTTGGTTCATGGGTGGCCGGCCCTAGCTTGAACCCAAGCTTAGGTGGTCGGCCCCCATTAAATTTAAAAGAATTTTAATTTTAAATTTTTCTTATGTGGAAGATATAATTTATTGGAGAGAATAAAATTAAAATATCTCTTTTACAAAAGATTAAGAAAAGAGATTAGATCTCTTTCCTTATTTGTAGAGAGGAAAGATATTTTATTTTTTCTCTTTTAAATTATTCACATGTTGAAAAATTAAAATTATATAAATTTCTTTTTATCAACCATGAAGGGATTTTAAAGGGAAATTTTATTTTTTTTAAATTTCCGAAGACAAATAAGGAATTTTTAATTGTTGATTAAAATTGTCTTGTTTGCTCTCCATGAGGTGGCCGGCCATATACAATTGATTAGGAAATTTTATTTAATTTTTCTTAATTAATTGTTATCAAAGAAAGTTAAGGAAATTTTATTGTAATTAAATTTCCTTATTTACCAAAGCTAAGGAATATAAAAGAGAGGGTTGGGGTGCCTTCATGAGATACAACCTCTATTATTCTCTCCCTCTTTTCCTTGGTGTTGTGGCCGGCCATCCTCTCTCCCTCTCTTCCTCTTTGTGGTGGCCGAAACTCTACCTTGCTTGGAGCTTTTGTGGTGGCCGGATACTACTTGGAGAAGAAGAAGAAGGAGGAGAGAAAGCTTGCATCCCTTGGAGCTTAGTTGGTGGAAAAAGTTCTTCATCCTTGGATTTTAGTGCTTGGCCGAAACTTGAAGGAAGAAGAAGAAGGTGCTAGGTGGTCCTCATCTTGGAAGATCGTTGCCCACACAACGACCGAGGTTAGAAGAGGAATACGGTAGAAGATCAAGAGGTCTTTCTAAAAGGTATAACTAGTATTTTTCCTTTCCGCATCATACTAGTTATTTTTGGAAATAATACCAAATACAAGAGGCATACGATTCTAGTATTTCGAATTTGTTTTCGATGTTGTGTTCTTTTGTTTTGTCTTTTCCTTGTGATTTGATTGTTCTTTTCGGTTGACCTAAAGTTATTTAAGAAAATTAAATATTAACTTTCCTTAAAAGGCTTTGTCTAGTCGGTGGTGGTTGTTCCCATATCCAAGAAGGCCATGTGCCTCGCCACGTCAGTACTGGGAGCCAATTTTGGAAACTAATATTTAATGAAATTAATAACCTAGGTGATTTGGATTGAACGTGTTAAGTTTCGCAGGAGATCCGAGTCTAAACCTAAAAGAACAAATAGATTAAACTTTGGATCAAACGTGTTAAGTTCCGCAAGCGATCCAAGTTTAATTTAAAAGAACACATGGTAGCTAGGTAAAGGTTCAGACCTTTGTACAAAATTTTTGTACAGTGGAACCATTAGGTTTACCGAGTAGCAACCAACAAGTGGTATCAGAGCTAGGGTTTTACCTCTGTGTATTTGGTATTAGTTTAATTATGCACATGTCATACATAATTTAGGCAGGTTAATAGTAGGATGTGCTAACTTTGTGGATGCAGGATCCAACTATTATGGCTTTTAGTTATATGTGTGTGATTGGACCCTTGGACATGTCAAGGGCATTTATATGTGTGTGCATGATTGTATTATTAAATACAGCAGGAGCTGTATTTAGTTTTATTAGGATTTTATTTTTGATCTAGTTACATATACATTCCTTTTATGGAATATAGGATCAATTGATGTAAATTTTTATTTTATGTTCGATCTAGTTTACATGTACATTCCTTCGAGGAATATAGGATCGAAAAATGTAAAATTCTATTTGTGTCGCGGATCGAATCTTGCAAGGCGTGGAACCTTTTGAGGACCAGAGGCGCAGCAGAACAAGGAGCAAGATGGATGCGATAGCAAGACCCGGTGGCGGTGGCCAAATATGGCAGCAGCTTGGGATGACAACACACGGAAGACAACCATAGATAAAAGCCATAATAGTTGAAAATTAGATTTTCTATTTATTGCTTTTATATTGTGCTGTGTGTGTATGTTAGGATACATGTTTAGTAGGCTAGCATAGTTAAAATTCCTCATTTATAAATAACTAAGTGGGAGAGGGATTTTAAATAAATTCCACGGCCTCCATTACTGGTTTGTAAGTGATGCAAACAAGCTTGCGCGTTGGCTCTGAGTGCCTTCCTCCATATCAGATGAACTTGTTTGTGGATCACTAGAATAAACTTCCATTTGGGATGACTATAGGAAGTTAATTAAGAGCGTGTGATCTTCCCCATCGGAAGGGGCACAATCTTATTAATGGACTTAGTGTCAAGTAATGGTATACACTTAGGCACAACTAATAGTATCCTCCCCATCGGAGTCACTGCTATTATTTGTGTGACCAAAGGATACCAACTATTAATTTTATTTGTCAAAAAGTTAGGTTGACAAGATAATAAAATTAATGGGTTAAAACCCTCCTTTTACAAATGTTGAATTAGTATACGTCCACACTATCGTGGCATACAAAATTCATGGTGTTTTGAGATGTTGGTTAATTTAAAATAGTATTGTTTGAGGAATCAATATTATTCTAAATTTAGAGTTCTGACCAAAAGTTATTTGTGATTCTTAGGATGACTTTCAACCCACTGTCCATCATACTACAACAGAATAGACTTACTGGTCCCAACTACATAGATTGGAAAAGGAACCTGGACATTGTTCTTACTGCTGAAAGCTATAAGTTTGTAC
This sequence comes from Zingiber officinale, assembly GCF_018446385.1. Lineage (NCBI taxonomy): Eukaryota > Viridiplantae > Streptophyta > Magnoliopsida > Zingiberales > Zingiberaceae > Zingiber > Zingiber officinale. Next base: position 49,211,348 of record NC_055990.1, read on the forward strand.
TGACTGAGCCTTGTCCTGATGCACCCACTGGTGAATCTACCCAAGAGGAGATTGAATATCATAAGAAATGAGTAAAGGCAGATGAGATGGCGCGGTGTTACATTTTGGCTTCAATGTCAAATGTATTGCAACATCAGCATCAAGATTTACCAACAGCTTATGATATTATGAACAATCTCAAGGAACTCTTTGGTCATCAGGATCGGGCTTCTAGACAAGAAGCCATGAGAAAGATAATGACAGCCACCATACAAGAGGGTACTCCTGTGAGGGATCATATCCTAAAGATGATGGCTTATCTGAACGAAATACAGATCCTTGGAGGAGAAATTGATGGGGAAACCCAGATCGATATGATCCTCCAAACACTACCTAGAAGTTTTGAGCAATTTCGCCTGAATTACAATATGAACAAAAGGGTATATTCATTGGCGGAACTACTGACAGAACTTCAGGCAGCAGAATTCTCATATTCACTATACTGAAAATGGTTCTACTTCTAAATCGAAAGGAAAGAAGAAGAAGAAACAAGTTGGTTCAGCAAAGAAAGTGAATAAATCTCAGAGTACAGGACCTAAAGCTGGAATAAAGAAGCCGAAGGGCAAGTGCTTCATCTGCAAGCAGTCAGGGCATTGGAAGGCGGACTGTCCTCGTAGGAATCAGAACAACAAAGGTATATCTCATGCTCTAGTTGTTGAAACATGTTTAGCGGTGTTATCTACCAGCACCTGGTGTGTAGATACGGGAGCCACTGATCATGTCTGCAATTCCTTGCAGGGGTTCCAGGAAACCCGACGACTAACTGAAGAAGAGATTACCGTCTACATGGGCAATACTACTAAAGTGGCGGCTGTTGCAGTGGGAGATGTCTACTTATCTTTTAATAGGAATAGAAATTTGGTTTTAAGAAATTGTCTTTATGTACCCAGTTTTAGAAAGAATTTAATTTCAGTTTCTAAACTGTTTTTGGATGGATATTCAGTTTCCTTTAGTAACGATGTAGTTATTAAGAGAAATAAAGTGATTATCTGTTTTGGTGCATTAGTTGGCAATTTGTATACTTTAAATCCAATTTCTCCCACAAAGCAAAACATGAAAATTTATAGCTCATCTTCTAACTCAAATAAGAGAAAAGAACCTTCGGAAATGAGCCAAGCATATCTTTGGCATCTAAGGCTTGGTCATATTAACTTAAGTAGGATTCAGAGGCTTATAGCCGATGGACTTCTGGGTTCATTAGAGTTGGAAAATTTTTCGACTTGTGAATCTTGCTTGGAAGGTAAAATGACCAAGAGGCCTTTTAAGGCCAAGAGGTATAGAGCCAAAGAAGTGTTAGAATTGGTTCATTCTGATTTGTGTGGTCCTATGTCTGTCCAGGCAAGAGGTGGTTTTGAATATTTTGTCTCTTTTATAGACGATTATTCAAGATACGGATACATTTACCTAATGCGCCGCAAGTCCGAGTGCTTTGATAAGTTCAAAGAGTACAAGGCTGATGTGGAGAAACGACTAGGTAAAAGTATCAAGACACTACGGTCTGATCGTGGTGGCGAATACCTCTTAGGAGAGTTTAGGAATTACTTATCAGAGACCGGGATTCAATCCCAACTGTCTGCACCTGGTACACCCCAACAGAATGGTGTGGCAGAACGAAGGAATAGGACTCTTATGGAAATGGTTAGATCGATGATGAGTTATTCAGAATTACCAAATTCATTTTGGGGTTACGCTCTGGAAACAGCAGTGTACATTCTGAACTTAGTACCTTCTAAATCAGTTTCTTCTACACCCACAGAATTATGGAATGGGCGAAAGCCCGGTCTAAGACATATTCGGATTTGGGGTAGTCCAGCACATGTGCTGAAACCAGATGCTGATAAGTTAGAATCTCATACAGAAGTTCATGTGTTTGTAGGGTATCCCAGAGGAATGAAAGGTGGTTTATTTTATAGTCCTAAAGACCAGAAGGTCATTGTTAGCACCAATGCCCAGTTTTTAGAAGAAGACTATATAATGGATCACAAGCCCAGTAGTAAAGTTGTTTTAGAAGAACTTAGGGAGGACACGTCTACTTCAGTACCAACAGTACAAGATGAAGTACCACAAGAGACTGCAACACGTGTCACACATGATACACAACCACAGACTGTGCCTCGTCGTAGTGGGAGGGTTATTAGGCAGCCTAATAGATTCATATTTTTGGGAGAATCTTCGGACTTGATCCCGGGTAAACATGAACCTGATCCCCGAACATATGACGAAGTACTCCAAGATATAGATGCAGCATCTTGGCAAAAGGCAATGAATTTTGAAATAGAGTCTATGTACTCTAATAAGGTCTGGGAGCTTGTAGAACCACCTGATGGTGTAAAAGCCGTTGGATGCAAGTGGATCTACAAAAGGAAAAGAGGGACAGACGGGAAGGTAGAAACCTTCAAAGCTAGGCTTGTTACGAAAGGGTACACTCAGAAAGAGGGAATCGATTATGAGGAGACCTTTTCATCGGTAGTCATGCTTAAGTCTATCCGGATACTCTTATCCATTGTTGCTCATATGGATTATGAGATTTAGCAAATGGATGTCAAGATAGCTTTCCTTAATGGAAGTCTTGAAGAGAACATCCATATGAAGCAACCAGAAGGGTTTATTGAAAAAGGTAAAGAGCATCTAGTGTGTAAGCTCAATCGGTCCATTTATGGACTAAAGCAAGCTTCAAGGTCTTGGAACATCTGGTTCAATGAAGTAATCCAGTCATATGGATTTATTCAGTGTCCGGATGAGTCTTGTGTATACAAGAAGTGTAACGGAAACGTGGTGGTATTTCTTGTACTATACGTAGATGATATTTTGTTAATTGGCAATAATGTCAAGGTATTATCGGACGTAAGGGTATGGTTGTCCAAAACATTTGATATGAAGGACTTAGGAGAATGTGCACACATTCTTGGGATCAAAGTCATAAGGGATGGCAAGAAAATGATGTTGTGCCTATCTCAAGCTTCATATATAGATACACTCCTTGCTCGTTTTAGCATGCAGAACTCCAAGAAAGGTTTCTTACCTTTTAGGCATGGAGTAGCCTTATCTAAAGAGATGTCTCTGAAGACATCAAAAGATATAGAGGACATGAAGGCAGTTCCTTATGCTTCGGCTATGGGAAGTCTAATGTATGCAATGCTGTGTACGAGACCTGATATCTGTTTTATCGTGGGCATGATTAGCAGATATCAGAGTAACCCTGGATAAGGACATTGGACTGCTGTAAAGCATATATTGAAGTACCTAAGAAGGACTAGAGATTATATGCTAGTTTACCAAGCAGACGATTTGCTCCCTTTGGGTTACACGGATTCAGATTTTCAATCAGATAGGGACAACAGTAAGTCTACATCAGGCTATGTGTTTACTTTGGGAGGTGGAGCCATTGCATGGAGGAGTGTTAAGCAGAAATGCATTTCAGACTCAACCATGGAAGCTGAGTATGTAGCAGCTTCAGAAGTGGCTAAAGAAGTAGTATGGCTCAGGAACTTTCTAATGGACTTAGATGTGATTCCTAGTTTACCCAAAATCATCATAATTTATTATGATAATAGCGGTGCAGTTGCAAACTCGAAGGAACCACGAGCCCATAAGGCAAGTAAACATATAGAGCGCAAGTACCACCTGATACGAGATATCGTGAAGCGAGAAGAAGTTGTCATCGCCAAGATTGCATCAGCAGATAACCTGGCAGATCCTTTCACTAAGGCCCTTCCAGTAAAAGCTTTCGATCGACATGTGGAGGGAATGGGAATCAGATGCATGGCAGAAGATATGGCAGCTTAGTCGTTAGTATAAGTGGGAGATTGTTAGAGTGTATACTGAAAGTCTAAGCTTTTGTAAACATTTATTTTGAAAAAAGAATCATATTTGGTCAAATTGTCTACATTTAGTTGTAGTTGTTCAATTAATTTATATTGTAGATAGCATAGTATGTGGTGCCACATACAAAAGATGATGTTATCAATACCTTATAAATTATAAACAGTAGCTCACAAACAAAATGGAAAGCAACAAATCATTGGAAGGTCGTAGTGTAATTAGGAATTAGTTTATCTTGACTATATAATTACACTAGTACACTTAGAGTGTATTGAGTAGGACCATTTGAGATCGTTTCTTTTATACTGACTTTATAAAGGAACAAATACCTCAGTTATTATGGAAGTGTGTGCTCTTAATCCTAATATAATAACAAGCATATATATTTGATATATATTTCTTTAATTTATCAATGGGTGAGATTTAATTCGATGAATCAATAAGCCCGATAAGTTGGGAAATGATATCACTTATAGTGTGTATTGTTGATTATAGAAGGAAAATGTGTCCTAGTAATCTAGGTTGATAATGTCCCCAAGATGATCTCATAAAGATTGTCATGTTAAACCCTGCAGGTGGACTTAGTCTGACATGACGATAAGGATGAGTGGTACTATTCTTGGATTAAGATATTAATTAAATGAGTTGTCAGTAACTCACTTAATTAGTGGGCATTCGACATCTTAAACACAGGGAGATTAACACACTCATAATAAGAAGGAGCCCAAAAATGTAATTTGGGATTGGTGCGGTAGTTCAATAATAGTTCTCTAGTGGAATGAATTATTATTGATAAAATTAAGTTGTGTGTTCGGGGCGAACACGGGATGCTTAATTTTATCGGGAGACCAAAACCAATTCCTCCTCTCGGTCCCTATCGTAGCCTCTTATTTATAGAGTACTATACCCACCTTCGTACCCATGATGTAGGGGTCGACCAAGCTAGCTTGTGGTTCAAGCTAGGGCCGGCCAAGGCTTGGTTCATGGGTGGCCGGCCCTAGCTTGAACCCAAGCTTAGGTGGTCGGCCCCCATTAAATTTAAAAGAATTTTAATTTTAAATTTTTCTTATGTGGAAGATATAATTTATTGGAGAGAATAAAATTAAAATATCTCTTTTACAAAAGATTAAGAAAAGAGATTAGATCTCTTTCCTTATTTGTAGAGAGGAAAGATATTTTATTTTTTCTCTTTGTAAATTATTCACATGTTGAAAAATTAAAATTATAGAAATTTCTTTTTATCAACCATGAAGGGATTTTAAAGGGAAATTTTATTTTTTTTAAATTTCCGAAGACAAATAAGGAATTTTTAATTGTTGATTAAAATTGTCTTGTTTGCTCTCCATGAGGTGGCCGGCCATATACAATTGATTAGGAAATTTTATTTAATTTTTCTTAATTAATTGTTATCAAAGAAAGTTAAGGAAATTTTATTGTAATTAAATTTCCTTATTTACCAAAGCTAAGGAATATAAAAGAGATGGTTGAGGTGTCTTCATGAGATACAACCTCTATTATTCTCTCCCTCTTTTCCTTGGTGTTGTGGCCGGCCATCCTCTTTCCCTCTCTTCCTCTTTGTGGTGGCCGAAACTCTACCTTGCTTGGAGCTTTTGTGGTGGCCGAATACTACTTGGAGAAGAAGAAGAAGAAGGAGAGAAAGCTTGCATCCCTTGGAGCTTAGTTGGTGGAAAAAGTTCTTCATCCTTGGATTTTGGTGCTTGGCCGAAACTTGAAGGAAGAAGAAGAAGGTGCTAGGTGGTCCTCATCTTGGAAGATCGTTGCCCACACAACGTCTGAGGTTAGAAGAGGAATACGGTAGAAGATCAAGAGGTCTTTCTAAAAGGTATAACTAGTATTTTTCCTTTCCGCATCATACTAGTTATTTTTGGAAATAATACCAAATACAAGAGGCATACGATTCTAGTATTTCGAATTTGTTTTCGATGTTGTGTTCTTTTATTTTTTTCTTTTCCTTGTGATTTGATTGTTCTTTTCGGTTGACCTAAAGTTATTTAAGAAAATTAAATATTAACTTTCCTTAAAAGGCTTTGTCTAGTCGGTGGTGGTTGTTCCCATATCCAAGAAGGTCATGTGCCTCACCACGTCAGTACTGGGAGCTAATTTTAGAAACTAATATTTAATGAAATTAATAACCTAGGTGATTTGGATCGAACGTGTTAAGTTCCGCAGGAGATCCGAGTCTAAATCTAAAAGAACAAATAGATTAAACTTTGGATCAAACGTGTTAAGTTCTGCTGGCGATCCAAGTTTAATTTAAAAGAACATATGTAGCTAGGTAAAGGTTCAGACCTTTGTATAAAATTTTTGTATAGTGGAACCATTAGGTTTACCGAGTAGCAACCAACATTGCTAAGGTTAACTTTAATTTTACTTTTTTTTCTAAATTAACCATACTTTTAGAAATTATTTTAATAAATTTAAATAATTCTTCAGGAGATTGGAAATGTATCTTACTTATGTTGGTACCCCAAGGTAGTTTTATGTGATCAAACAAGTTAGGTTATGTCCTGTTGTGTTTAATCTTGTGTCTAAGTGTACAGGAACTTAAGAGCACAAGGCATCGAGCAAAAGACGGAGCTAGCGAAAAGGACGACACGAGAGAGAGTCAATGGGCTCGATACGTCTGAGGGACGAGGTGCTGCGGAAGAGTACGCGGACTGACAAGAAGGAGGCGCGTGGTGTTTCCGAGGGACGAGGAGCTGGAGCGGAAGTTTACTCGAGAAGGTCGGAAGTTGGATTCGAGTGAGCCCTATTCCGGATAGCCGAAATCACCCAAGCAAGCAGAGCTGGAGCGGAAGACCCGGACCGAAGCAAGCGGAGCTGAAGGTGGAGGCCCGGAGAGAAAGTCAACAAAAGGTTGACTTTCACCTTTGGGGCGCCCCGAACCATTCCGGGTGCCTGGAGTAGTTCGGGCGCTCAAAACTCTTCCGAGTGCCCGGAACCCAAGTTTTATCACTTCCAACATGGCCTTTGACCATTGCGTTGAGGATAAGACTTTATCCCATTCCAGGCACCTGGAACGCTTCCAGGCGCCCCGAGCAGGGCTATATAAATAGTCCTACTCACAGAAGCTAACAACAACGCAGAATAGTTTGAAACAATACTTGTGCACTTCCTAGTTCTTGTTTAGCTTTGTTTTGTGAGCTTTGAATGTTGTAAGAGGCTTCTCCACCCAGACAAGATTTTTTAGTGCACTTTTTCACCTTGCATTTACAACCTCCCCAGTTGTAACCAAGTAATTGGTTGTGCATCTTTCTTTTCAGTTTCTTTATTCTTTTATATAAGTGTTTATTTTATTTAAGTTATAAGCCGAGAAAGGTTCTTTTTGTTTTGATTTATGTAGGGGCTATTCACCCCCCTCTAGCCGGTTGCCAAGGGTCCTAACAAGTGGTATCAGAGTGAGGATGCTTCAGGAGGACTAACCGCTAAACGAAGCACACGAGATGGCCGAACCGAGCATCTGCCCACCAAAGTTAGAGGGGGAGTTCGCGAGCTGGAAAAAGAAAATGGAGGTATTCTTTAAAATTGACTTTGAATTACTTTTAATAATGAAATTCAATTTTGTAGCACCCGAAGGAAAGGAAGAATACCAGTGGACGAAGAAGGAGCAGGCTAACTTTGTGGCAAATGGTAAAGCAGAGTTCCATCTGCTGAGCGTTCTACTGCCACAATAAGTCAACCGGATCGATACCTACGGCTCAGCAGAGGAGCTTTGGGAGAAGTTCCTTGAGCTACACGAAGGGACGTCTAAAGCCAAGCTCGTGAAACGGGATCTGATAAGGAATCAGTTAAGCAACATAAAACTGGAAGCAGAAAATACTTGGTTAACCCTGTAGGAATGAACCTATATTGAGTTCCAAAAATTTGTTTAAATTAAAAGTAAAATTAGACTTAGGGATTTCAGATAGAAGATTAAATATTTGAGTTCATTAAAATGCTTTGTCTAGAAGTGGTTGATGATCTAATAACCAAGAAGGCCTAGTATCTCGCCACAACCTGGAAGTCAATTTCTGAATTGAATATTTAATTGACAAACTGATCAGAATGAAATAGTTAATTAAATTAAATGCTTTCAATATTTGTCAATGGTTTAACATTTGTTAAAATATTTTTTTTTACTTGCAAACTTCACTTAGATTTTTTTTTTCAAATCTCACTTAGAAATTTTTTTAAAATTGCAAGCTTTATTTAAATTGTTCCTGTTAAAAATTTTTCCCCCTTAAGATTTTGTTTAGTACCCCTCTTTTTAATGTGATCAAAGGGGGGAATTAGAAGTTAAGTTTAAGGGGGAGGTATATTTGTCAATTTTCAATCTATTACATAATATTTCATGTCTTTAATTTCATTTTTTTTACCCTAATTTAACTTGGGATTGATCCACATCAAAAAGGAAGAGATTATTGTATCACATGGTTGTTTTGATATGATCAACCAAGTTAGATTATGTCCTGTTTGGTTTAATTCATGTGGCTAAGTGCACAGGAGCTTAGAAGCATAGCAAGTTGAGCAGAAGACACGACTAGCGAGATGGAATGGGAGAGAGTCGACAGGCTCAGTGTGTTCAAGTGACGAGGTGCCGCGGAAGAGTACACCGGTGGATGAGAAGAACGTACACGACGTTCGAGGGATGAGAAACCGGGGAGGAAGGCTGCTCGAGGAGAAGGCCGGAAATTGAGTTCAGGTGAGCCCTATTCCGGATGGTCGAAATCACCCAAGTGAGCTGAACCATAGCAGAAGACCCGGACCGAGGCAAGCAGAACCGGAGCAGAGGGTCTGGACTGAAAAAGTCAACATTATTGACTTTTGTGGTCCAGACACCCGGATCCATTCCGAGCGCCCAGAGTCCGAGCGTCTGGAACTCAACTTTTATCAAGTTCGACGTATAAGTTGACCGACGCATCGGGGATAGAATTCTATTCTACTCCTAGCGCCCAGAACCCTCCCAGGCGCCCTGAACAGTGCTATAAATATAGCTCTGATTTCAGTAGATCAAACAATAACTTGTAATTCCTTTCTCTCTATTCTACTATTGATTGTGAGTTGTTAACGTTGTAAGAGGCTACTCCACCCAAAGGAGATCTTCATAAAGTGCACTTCATTTTCCTTGGATTAGCAATCTTCTGATTACAAACCAAGTAATTCTCCTTGTATCTCTTATTTTTAATTAGTCTCTTAATTGTTATTTACAAGTGTTCATAATTAAGCTATAAGTCGAGAAAGGGTTGAGTTTATTTTTGAAGGAAAATTCACCCCTCCCCTCTTGCCGACCTCCAAGGGACCAACACTCTTAACATGTGATGTTTTGCAAAGACTTTGAGTAACAATCCTGACAAGTGGCTATAGGGTATATGTTTCCTTGAAAGGAGGGGTGAATCCTCTGTGGGTTATCCAAACACCTTTGGGCACTTCAACTTATATCCAATCATCTCGGGTTCACATATCTAAGAAGATGCTTTACTTAAGATGTCAAAGTATAAGCTTTCATGACTAAGGTGACTTGAATACCTCAAGTTAAAGGAAACTTACACTCGAGTTGCAATAAGAACTTCATAAACATATCCATGTATGTAGAGAACCATATGAAGTCTTACGGCAGACTATTCTAATGAACTAGTTACCATAACTAGCATTCACGTTTAACTCTCAACATCCCAATATCTCCAGCTAGTGAGTAACAGCTGATTAATTAGATCAAGGAGCATAATCCGTGTTAGTCTCACAGAATTGATGATATCTGAATACATCAATTAATTAACTAGGGAATGTTTCAATACTTTCATAATTACACATATAGAGACACTCACTAGTTGTGATCCAATCACAAGTTTTCTCATATTATAAATCATATTATGGGCATTCAATAAATAAATTTAAGTTCATTCAAATGCATAAGAAATGTTCACTCAAATAGCGAATCTTTAATTATTGAAATAACTAATATAAATTATAAGGCGATTGCCTTAGGACACCTCTCAAATATAACAAAAAGTACTATTCATTTTTTAACAAGCAATACATGAAATAATTTTCTCAAGAATTGCAACTATCTCATTCTCTAAAGAAGCATGAGACATATTGCAGAAAGAATTTCAAAGCTCCTCTAGAGTGATAATAGTGAAACTCCAAACTCTCAGAAATGTGTTTGAGGTCTTGCTCATGAAGGGTAATGAAACTTTCCAAGACTTTTTATCTAGAGTCAAATGAGATCTTATGGAGAAAATATCACTGATGCAATTATTATTTTAAAAATTTTACGAAGTATGACTCCTAAATATGACCACATAGTAACTTTGATTGAGGAGACAAAAGATCTTTGATTTTCTCTTTTGATGAACTAATGGGTTCTTTGCAAGCTTATGAGGCAAGGAGAAATAGATCCGCTGAAAATAATGAAGAAAAGACATTTCAAACTTCTCATGTGAAGGGGGAGATGGGGAAAAAAAGAAAGAAGACTTTGTTGGCAGAGGTCATGGAAGTAGAGGTTTTCGTGATAGAGGATGTGGCAGAGGAAGAAGTCATTTTAATGGACAAGAGGGGCAATTCAACGAGGATTAAAAATGAAATAAAAATTCCATTCAGTGTTATGGTTGCAGAAGATTTAGGTATATAAAGGTAAATTGTAGAAATGGCTCACGAGCAAATTATGTGAAAGAAGAAAACGAGGAAAATAAGTTATTTATAGTTCATTCTCATTCTAATGAAGTTCAAAATGATACTTGATTTTTGGATAGTGAATGTTTGAATCACATGACTAGCAAAAAGTCATTATTTAAAGAGAATGATGAATCACAGAAGATGGTAGTAAGACTTGGAGATAATAAGTAGATACAAGTCGAAGGCAAAGGCATTATTGTTGTAGAGATCAGCGATGGTAAAGTAAAATTACTTTATAATATCTATTTTGTTCCTAGTTTGGCACATAGTTTGTTAAGTGTTGGGCAATTGATGATGGATAGCTATGCAATTTCATTTGATAATGGAACTTGTTTTATTTCTAACAAATATTTTAAACATTCTATTGTCAGCATGTAAATGACAAAAAATAAGATGTTTACACTAAAGATATCTAATGTGGGAAACCAAGTTTTTATTGCTAGTGAAGATGATGAATCCAAGATGTGGCACTTAAGATATGGGCATCTCAACATCAAAGGCATACAACTTTTAAGTCAGAAAGGTATGGTCTTTGGATTACATCAAATTAGTTTTCTTGGTTTATGTGAATGATGTGTTTTTGGAAAACAAACAAGGAATCCTTTTCCAAGTAGGCAATCATGGAGAGATTTAGAATGCCTTGAGTAAATTCACATCGATTTATGTGGTCCTATGAGAACTCATCGTTTGGTGGGAGTAAATATTTTTTAATGTTTACTGATGATTTTAGTCGAATGAGTTGGGTATATTTTCTAGCAAACAAATCAGAGATTTTTGAAACTTTTAGAAAATTCAAGGCTCTTGTGGAAAATTATAAGGGTATCTTAATAAAGACTCTTCATCTAAATCGAGGAGGTGAGTTCTTATCTAAAAAATTTAATAAATTTGTGAAGAACATGGTATTTACAGGGAGTTGACAATGCCTTATACACCCGAGCAAAATGGTGTCACCAAATGGAAAAAAATCTAACCGTTGTAGAAATAGCTAGAAGTTTGATAAATATCAGAGGACTTCCAATCTTTTCTAGGCTAAACTAGTGACTACATCAGTCTACTTGTTGAATATTTCTCCAACAAGGGTCATTTTGAATCAAACACCATATGAAGCATGGAGAGGTAGAAATCCATCAATAAATCACTTGAGAATTTTTTTATTGTATTGCATATGCTTTGATTAACTCTCAATTTTGTCATAAACTTGAGAAGAAATCTGAAAAATACATATTTATTGAATATTGCAATCAATCAAAAGCATGTTGATTGAATAATCCTTTTACTGGCAAATTAATTATAAGGAGAGATGCAGATTTTGATAAAGATTCAAGATGAAATTGGAATACATAAGGTGAAGAGACTCAAGTTCATATCTCAATGGAGAATAGAACTCCAACAATAGAAGGTGTTGAATCATCTCCTTTAGGATCACTAGCTTCCTCACCATCAAATTCAAGAAGTAATAGTTTATCTTCTTTACAAGAATGTTTTGATGAAGCACCTCTAGCAAAGGTTAGACATTTGAGAGAAATCTATGAGTCAAGTCAATTTTCTCTTTTTGTTATAGACCCTACAATCTTTGAAGAAGCAATAACAAAGGAGGAATGAAGGCATGCAATGAAAGAAGAGTTAATCGTAATCCATAAAAATGAAATGTAGAAGATGGTGGATCTACCTGAAGCCAAGAATATGACTGGTCTCAAGTGGGTATTTAAAACAAAATATCATGCTGATGGAATCATTCAAAAACACAAGGTCGGGTTTGTTGCAAAAGGGTATTTACAACAACAAGGTATTGATTTCAAAGAAACTTTTTCTCTAATTGCTAGATTTGAAATTGTGAGAATTATCCTAGAATTAGATGCACAATTGCATTGGCATGTTTACCAATTGGATGTTAAATCTGCATTTCTAAATGACAATTTGCAAGAAGAAGATTATGTAGCCCAACTAGAAGGTTTTATAATTAAAGGCAAAGAGACAAAAGTGTACAAATTGAGAAAGATACTTTATGGGTTAAAACAAGTCCCATAAGCATGATATAGCAAGATTGATGGCTATTTCAACAAAATGGTTTCATGATAAGTGAAAATGAACTCACTTTTTATGTGAAGAAATAAGGTAGAAATGATTATCTTATTGTGTGTCTTTATGTCGATGATATAATATATATGAGCTCATCTGATTTTCTACTAACCGATTTTAAATCTAATATGACGAAGAGATTTGAGATGTCAATTATGGGAATATTGCATTATTTTCTTGGTCTTGAAGTGAAGCAAGGAGTTGATGAAATTTTTATCCCACAAAGAAAATATGCGACATATCTTCTTAAAAGGGTTAGTTTACTCAATTACAATCTAGCTACTATGCCCATGAATATAAATGAGAAGTTACAAATGGAAGATGGTTTAGAGAAAGTTAATGCAAATTTTAGAAGTTTGGTTAAAGGTTTAATTTATTTAACTCATACTAGACAAGATATTATTTTTTCTATTGGTGTAATTTCTAGATTTATGCAAAATTCTACAAAGCATCATCTGGGAGTAGTTAAAAATATTTTATGTTATATTGTTGAAACTGTGGATTATGGGATTTGGTACACTAGAGTTTCAAATTTTGATCTTTATAGATTCACTGATAATGATTGGGCAAATTCAGTGGATGATTGAAAGAGTATCTCGGTTAGCATTTTTAATCTTAGATTAGGAGCAATTTTATGAAGTCCAAAGAAGCAAGTTACTATAGCTTTATCATCTTCAAAAGCAGAATATGTAACAGCAACTTTAACAACATATCAAACAGTTTGGGTTAAAGGATTACTTGTAGATCTTCACCAACAACAAAAAGATGCAATTATTATTTTTGGTGATAATAAGGCGACAATTGTAATGGCAAAAAATACAGGTTTTCATGCTAAGACTAAACATATTAATATTTGTCCACATTTCATTCAAGACTTAGTTGCATATAATGAAATTATGTTGAAGCACTGCAGCACACATGAACAAGTGGCAGATATCTTGACGAAGTCACTTCCAAGAGATAAATTTATTTATTTTATATCATGTCTTGATGTTTGTAATTTTGAATGGAAATCCTAAACCCTAAAATGACTCAAAAAATATTTGAGTTATTGGATTGATGAGATGATAATTAGTGGTAGTAATGTTAGGTAGTGGTTAAAGAAAAATATTTATATTTAATGTATCTTCATTAGTTGTGTTAATGAGATATGATAGTTGAGTTAGTGGGATAGAATTATGAAGTTAGTGATCTTTCATTAGTTATGTAAGTAGTTTATAAATATACTATGTATTTTATGAATGAAGTCCACGCGGGATGATCTAATGGCTAGCGTATGAAATGTACAACAGCCGGCGACTTCATCGATTTTTTCATTTTTCCTTCCTCCTTATGCTATTTCACTTCCGTCCCCTCTTCATTCTAGAGAGATTTTTTTCACTTCCTTTCTCCTCGTTTTTCTTTTTTCTTCCTTTCCTTCTTTATTTCCTTTCTCAATCCACGCCATTAAACAGAGCATTGTGCGTGTAAGTTTGTAGTATCCGGTTCAACATCTTAGGATATCCACTTCTTCGACTTCTAGATCATTCAACTTTGAATAGACATTGTCCAAGTCAGCCATCCATCTTAACCAAAGTTTTCAATCTCAATAATATTTTTTATATAATTGTTAAAATAATTTTAAATTATGGAAAGTACATTTTAATATTATAGTATATTCTTGTGAAAGAAAAAAAAAATAATATTATTGCACTACCAATAACTCACATTTTATTTAATTAAAATTATATATAGCTATCAAAGTACTTATCTTTTTAATGACAAAAACACCTTGGCAGCCTTACATTTAATATCATATTTTAACTCCCTAGATAATCCCGTTTAGAATCGGTAACCTGTAGACTCTTGATGAACTGGCTGAGAGTTTGATTGGAAGACAACTTCGACAAGAGAACGCCTATAACCACCAACAGGAGAGAAAAAATCTTCAATATAAGATGACGTAATAAGAAAAGGGCAAATAAGATTAAGTCAGAACTAAGAAAGAAAAATAAGATGACGTAATAAGAAAAGGGCAATGGACTTCTTCTATCCGATCAACCTTAGTTGATCGAGAGATGTGGAGAGTAGAGTCCGTAAACATCTCACTGATTTAGGGAGCTGCCCCTGAGCTATGCCGACCGGCCCAAGCTGACTTACATGGGAAGATCCTAACAAAGAGATTACTTATCCTATCTTAAATTTTGACTGTCGTCTATTTTGACCCACTCACCTTTAGACCCTCTCCTGAGGCTCCCTCCCCCATTCATCGTATCACTAGATATTATAATTATAATGTTTTTACCTAACAAAGAATGTCATATGATATTTAAATATACTTTTATATATCTCCCTGACCAACTCGTCGTGCCCTGCGAGGCTTAACGAAGACGTTTGGTCATTACGATAATTGTGGTAATGAAGACGTTGGTAGCTACAACACTTTCGTGAGGTCAAACGTAATTGTCATTATCACCCTTGTTATTTAGCACCACCAAGATTTTGGCAGCTTGTTTTAAAATGCTCGCCCTGTAGTCATGTATAAGCATTGAATTCTATTCGTCGCACATGTAAATGCTCACCATTTTTATTAATATTTTTATTGGACAGCGGCTGCCTTTATCAATTTTTTTTTTTACAAATAAACTCATTCGGATAAAATTCCCAATCTACCCTTAGCCGATGCATGATTTGCAAATTAAAAAAGCATATAATGCCCAATAAATTGTTTTTAAAAATAATTTGTTGAGTGTTTTAATGCATTTCATTGTAAAATAAACCTAAAACAATATCAAAATTTTGATAAATTGGTTTGAAGAAAAACTTTGTTGGGTGTGAAAATATAAAGAAGAGTACAAATTAATTTCCAAATGAACTAGTTGATTTATGT
The DNA here is from genome assembly GCF_018446385.1 of Zingiber officinale. NCBI lineage: Eukaryota > Viridiplantae > Streptophyta > Magnoliopsida > Zingiberales > Zingiberaceae > Zingiber > Zingiber officinale. The sequence goes on from NC_055990.1 coordinate 49,226,832, forward strand.
CGACACAAAATATAAAGAATATTCAATAAGATAATTTTAAAATTAGCTCGCTGAGTATTATATATATTTGTCATCAAACAAGTTGATTCTTAAATGATTCTATTTATTAATCCATTTATGATGAAATGAACTTTAAAATGTATTTCATGTGTATGATTTCATACAAAATATTATTCTAAAAACAACAGCAAGTTATTAAATTGGGCGTTGGTTGGATTCAATAAGAGAAAGATGGATGTGGTTGAAAAACTAACATAATTTATTAAATTGCTAGTACGAATGAATTAGCAAATTTAATGTTCAATTCCATAAAAAGTTATTTATATTTGTTTAATATCAACCTATTAATATCTAACTTAATCGGACTCAAATAAAAAGGACAGTTGGTGCACAAATCCCTCGCTATGTGGGTCCCAAGTAATAAATTCAGTATAAATAATAACCTAGTTAATTTTAAAGTCAGTTTGACCTACCTAATTAATAAATAATTCTGCTACTATATAAAACCTAATTTAATTAACTTATTTTGAAATTGTATTAATAAGAATTCGGTTAAAAGCAAATAAAATTAATGAAAAAATAAATAAATTAATTTTTTAATCAATTGAATTAATTAAATTTTTTAATAAAAACTAAATCGATAAAACTGATAAAATATTCATTAATTTGATAAAAATTAAATTAACTAAAAAATTTTAATTAATGATGGATTTAATTAAAATTAAAATTAAAATTAATTATGATTTTATTGTGAGAAATTTTTTAATTTAATTTTACATTCGATTTAATCGAATAAAAAATTTAAAATTTAAAATAAATTTAAAAATCTAATATTTAAAAAAAACATCTGAATTATCAAAAGAACCAAATCAAAATTTTAAATTCCATCTATTTATTTATTCAATTTAATCGATTTTTCCATCTCGTGGACCTTTCTTTATCCCTCTTGTTTTCCCTCAACTCTCACCTACATGATTTGGCTATGTAATTTAAATCAGCCAGGCCATTGTACCGTTTAGGATGAACGATCTGGTGCAACTGTTATAATTTCTTTCCATTCAGATATTGTTGACAATAGAATTTTTTATTAATAATATCAAGTGAAAAATAGGAAAATATATAAAATAAGAAATTATATAAAATATTAAAAAGTAAATAAGTATTTTTTAATAATAATTATTCTCTAATAATTAAAAAAATAAATAAATATTTCTTAATAATAATTATTCCCTAATCAATAGAAAAACATAAGTATTTACTAATAATAATAATTATTTCCTAATACATCCCTTCAAGATTGTGTTCTAAAAATGATATCAATCTTGCAAATAGTAAATAGCCGAGGTCGAGAAAGCGACTTGGTAATTGCATTAGTCAACTGATTCTCATCAGGAATATGAGTAACTCGTAATTCGGATGTCTGCACCAGATCACGAACAAAGTGATAGTCAATAGCCAGTTGCTTCATCCGAGAATGAAAACAAGATTACCTGAGAGATAGGTGGCACCCAAATTATTAGTGAAAAACACAGTAGGCGTGGTAACCGGAAGAAGCGGGTCTGTCAAAAGTGACTTAATCCATTAGATCTCAGACATCGCAGAGGCAATAACGCGATATTCAGTCTCAGTCGAAGAGCACGCAACCGTGTGCTGTTTAGTAGATTTTCAGGAAACCGGATTAGCACCTAGAAAAATAATAAATGCACTTGTAGAACACCGATGATCTGGATCTCCTGCCCAGTCCGCATTGGAGAAACCATGAAGAGTAAGAGATGTATCCGCAAGAAGATGAATGCCAAGGTCCCTAATACCATTGAGATACCGAAGTAGACGATTCATAGCGCCCCATTACATCTCTGAAGGAGCATAGATAAACTATGAGAGCATGTTGACGGTAAAGAAAATATCAGGACGAGTCATACGTGTTGGTGCAATATCCTGTGGGTCAGGTTGACCTAGTTGACTAAACTTGAGTTGACTCAAGCTTGAGTCTTGATGTTTGGGTTTCGATGTTTGATAATACATGGAGATTGCAGATGCAATCGTCCGATTAGGGAGATTGTTGATACAATTCCCCTTTGGTCAAGGACTGACCAGTTTGATGTAAAGAAGAGTCAAGTAGGTCAAGGTTGACCGGATACTTGACTGGGAAAGTCCTAACTGGATGTTAGGCAGTTGAAAAATCCTGGTGAGTGAAGTCAGGTGAAAGACCTAGTGAGTGAAGCTAAGCAGGTGAAAGTCCTGGTGAGTGAAGCCGAGCAGTGGGAAAATCCTGGTGAATTAAGCCAGGTGAAAATCCTAGTGAGTGAAACTAGTTGAAAGTCCTGATGAGTGAAGCCAGACAGATAGAAAGCCCTAGTGAGTGAAGCTAGGCAGAAGGAAAGTCCTAGTGAGTGAAGCTAGGCAGATGGAAAGACTTGGTGAGTGAAGTCGGCACGTGGAAATCCAGGTGGGTCAAAGTTGACCAGACACTTGGTGTTGGGAAGCCCAAGTAGGTCAAAAGATTGACTGGATACTTGGCACGAGAAAATCCGAATGGGTCAAAAGTGACCAGACATCTGGTGGAAGTGGAAGTCCAAGTGGGTTATGGAGGACCAAATACTTGCCACGAGACGGTAAGTCCAAGTGGGTCAAGGTTGACCGGACACTTAGCACAAAGGAAAAATTCCAAGTGGGTCAAAGGATTGACCGGACACTTGGTGAAGAAGTCCCAGCAGGTCAAGGTTGACCGGATGCTAGGCACGAGGAGTCCCAACAAGTCACGGTTGACTGGATGTTGGGCTTGGGACACCTTAGACTTGACTCGAGCAAGCTAGGGTTGGTCAATTTAATCAAGTGATCAAATTGGACCGAGCTGAATCGATCAACTGATCGATTAGGCATAGTGTTGCGACAAACAACATCCCAATCGATCAGCTGATCGATTGGGAAGAAATGTCGTGAGCACAGAACGGTCCCCAATCGATCAGCCAATCGATTGGGTACCGCCAATCGACCGACCGATCGATTGGGGGTTGGAAATCGTGAGAGAGATGAATCGATCAGGCGATCGATTCATGCCATTTCCTAGAGAGCACAGAAGAAGGCTAAATTGATCAACTGATAGATTCAGCCTCCCAATCGATCGACCGATCGATTGGGAGATGACCGTTGCGCAGGATAAAGTCGTTGTCGAACGTCTTCCGCCGCATCTCTTCCTCTCCACTTCTTGCGATGATTTCTCACAAATTCACGCCAGATCTTGAAGCTTCTTGGAGTAAAGTGTTGCTGCACTTCCAAGGTCAAGAGGTGTTCCATACAAGGAGAAAAAAGCTAGGGTTTTGTAAATCTTGTAAGATTTGTATTGTATAAGCTTGTTTTTTTCTTTCTTCTTGTATTGAGAGGTTGTACAAGGCTTCTCTGCCTTCGATAGTTTCCGAGAATGAGTATTTTATTAGTGGATGAGTAAGTGAGGGGTCGGATCCTTGAATTAGTCACTTCTTCTTGAGGTGAATACCAAGTAAATCCTAGCGTTAGCGTTGTGAGTGTGCTTTGTGTGTATTTCCACTACATATCATCATCATCAAAGCAAGACAACGAAGCGCGACGAGCTATTCAACCCCCAACCCCTCTAGCTACAAATCGAATGAGATGTTGTAAGCTCCCAACCACTTGTCGGAACTTAGTCACATAAAAAAATGAAGACCCATCATGTAAAGTAAGACAAGACCCAACAACAATAAGAGTGGAGATCGGCTTGGAGTCAAGCATGTTGTGTTTGGAGAGAAGATCAATTACATACTTTTGCTAAGATAAGAGAAGACCATTTGAGGTTGGGTGAACCTTAACACCGCAGAAGAGAGAAAACCCCCCAAGATCCTTAATCGTAAATTTTGCATGAAGTTTACATACTATGATGTCAACAGAAAAAGCATCACTCCTTGTAATGATTAGATTATCAACATATACAAGAAAATAGATAAGAGTACTGATCCGGTGGTAAGGTAGGGCCCTGCCCCGCAGGAGGTCGGCGCCACGTGGAAGGTCAAACTCAAGGCGGTCAACACCCCAGGCTAGCGTCCGATCGGGCGACCCATTAGTTGGTCAGACTAAGGAATGGCCGGTCCGACGTTATTACAACTCGGTCTCACACCAAGCTTCCGACGCTCAAAAGACTATCACCAAATTAGGCGTCGACCGACAAGTCATGTGCCGAGCGGCAAGACATGTGTCAGGTGGGCATTTCAATCGGCCAAAGATCATATCACAGCCAATGAAATGGAAACATGACCCCGCAAGCCTAGACAGCGGAAGTAGCTGAGCGACCACCCACTCAACCCACTAGCAGACAAAAGCTGACCGAGCGGCCCACTCGCTCGCCCCACTAGTAGACAAAAACTGGCCGAGCGGCCCACTTGCTCGCCCCACTAGCAGACAAAGGCAGGATCAATTGATATCCTCCTCGAGACTCATGTCATAGACAAACAGCATGGTCGGCGGCATGATCAGTCAAAGAATCGTACGACAGAAGCTTCAACTGTCTTGTCAGGATATGCTCGAGCTGTTGAGGTATGGTATCAGGTACACTTTTCTGACACATCCTATCAGGAAAAGCTTGGAGATGCGTGCATGCCTCGAGGAGTGTACATGTGCACCCCTGGGAGCCCTATATAAAGGACCCCAAGCTTTAATGAAGGTATGCTCATTCTACTGTAGCTACAGTTACGCTGCCACTTTCGTTTCTTTGCTTACTTGCTGCTTTCGCCGGAGATCTGACTTGAACGTCAGAGGGCCATCGCCGGGGAACCACTCCTTGGCTCGGCACTGACGCTTTGTGCTTGCAGGCTAGTCTCATTGGAGGTCCACTCCCGGTCAACAGGAGTACAACATCCCCAGCATCTGTCACCTCGACTTTCGGACAGGATCAAATTTGGCGCCGTCTGTGGGAACACATCTGCATCCGAGCCGAGAGGATGGAAGAAGTTGGACGACTCCACACGATGACGCTCACTCAAGTAATCCTTTTCCACCGACGATTAAGCGGCGACCTTAAACCTGAGACTCCATCAAATCGTCGAGCGGTGACGTTAAACCCATGTATCCATCGACGGTTGAGCGGCGACCTTAAACCCGAGACTCCATCAAATCATCGAGCGGCGACATTAAACCCAGGTCTCTACCGATGGTCGAGCGGCGACCTTAAACCCGAGACTCCATCAAATCGTCGAGCGGCGACGTTAAACTCAGGTCTCCACCGACGGTCAAGCAGCGACCTTAAACCCGAGACTCCATCAAATTGTTGAGCGGCGACGTTAAACCCAGGTTTCCACCTATGGTCGAGCGGCGACCTTAAACCCGAGATTCCATCAAATCTTCGAGCGGCGATGTTAAACTCAGGTCTCCACCGACGGTCGAGCGGCGACTTTAAACTTAAGACTTCATCAAATCGTCGAGCGGCAACGTTAAACCCCGGAGTCGAGCGACGACTATAAACCCCAGAGTCGAGCGACGACTATAAACCCTAGAGTCGAGCAACAACCTTAAAACCTAGAGGTATGACCTTGATGAATCTATCAATGATTGAAATGCGAGCATGACACCCCTTCGGGGCTATATGGTCAAAAGCTTTGTGATAAACAAACAAACATGTGAGGAAGAACTGCAAAATTACTTCATTGATAATAAACCAAAAGCTATCGAGCGGTAGTCAAACATTCAAAGGTTGACAAAATCCCTCCTCATTCAAGATAGTCGAAGACTTCGTCCGACATCGAGTCGTTCAGCTGAGCCCGGTCGATGACGCCGTCAGTTAGAGAGCCTGAGATATGTCCATTCTCCTGCAACTGGTTGAACGTCCCAGTTATGGCCAGCTCAAAACTCCGGACGACCCTGTTAACAACTTTATCAGTGAATTTCTCTGAGCGGAGGTATTTTTGCTTCATGGTCTCGAAGCGGTTCGGTTTGGCGTCCTGATAAGTCTTCAGGGCAGCGCGAGAAAACTCTAGAGCACCTTCAAGGGTCCTCACTTGTCCTTGAAGATCAGCCTCCCTAGCTGAACGACTGTCCTGTTTGGCGATCAAAAAGTTCGCCGCCTCCTTGAGCTGCTCGGCTAATTTCCGAGCCTCCTGGTTCTTCAACTCCAGGTCAGCTATGGCTCGGTTCTTTTTATTGTTGGCAGCTTGCTCGATCTTCTTATCGTAGGTTTTTATTTGAGTCTCGAGTCGACCCAGCATGATGGCCTGATCGGCAGACTTTTTCCTCTCAGCCTCCAGGAGTTTATTGGCCTTCTCCAGATTGGCCTACAGTTGGGCAATGGATGACCCCTGGGATGATGATGCTCCACCGAAAATCTTGAGCTTCTTGAGCTCATCCTTCACAAGCGCCAACCGCCAAGCGCCGGCACATCGCCACACTCTCCACCCAGTATTGTCGCCGAACTAAAAAACGTTAATGTTGAATGGAGGTAAAACCATGAATTGATCATTGCATACATACCCCGGTGGACATCTGCAGGTGGCTGTTGGCGAGTAGCTGGGGCGGCATTATTGCGGCGCATGCTTTGGCCTCCTCTCAAACCTTGGCGAGCGGCCCGCGGATGAATATCTGATGTTCGGGAGTTTACAGTTGATCGTCGGCCGCCAGGAACTCCTCCGTTGGGAGGTGGAGAATGGTCGTCATAGATCAGCGGCCGCTCAGGCCAATTGAGCTGATGCCGCGGGACTAGAGGACTGATCGACTGATGCCGGAAGAATGCCGGATCGCAGGATCCTCCGCTGAGCTGGAGGGAGAGACGCGATCGGCTGGGCAGCAAATAGGTCCGGTCACAGATTGGCCAGTAAAGGGGTCTGGTCGAAAGAAATGGCTTCCGCTGTCTCGGGAGCTGCCCCAGAGGAAGTGCCTCCTCGCTCTGAAGAGCACACCGTCGAGGTAGCAAAATGGGACAGGGTGGTCATGCGATGTCTTTTGCTCTTGAAGAGGGGAACTTCATCGCCAGAGGACCCCGAGCCTTCGGCCTGGGTGGCAGGCTGCGTCTCAAAAGGGATGGGGTTAACCGTTGGTTCAGTGTGGGGCGTCCGATCGGCGGCACCTCCTCCTTCAATTGGCGTCGCCTCGCTCTCTCCCTCATGAGACCTGACCGGAGTCAGGCCGAGGTTCACCATCTCCTTTGCCATTGCCGCCTCTATCTTGGTGTTCTTCGGCTTCATCAAAACGGTTGCCCAGGCGCGCATCATTATGTCAGCTTCAAAAGAAAGAATCAATCGGTTAGACTCAAGAGAAGAAGGCTGCGAAATTCCATACCTAGGCTACTCGGAAGCTTCGTTCGGATGGGGCTTAGCTAGAACATATACATCACCCCCTCTAGCAGCAGCTTGTGAATGTCGAACCTTTGGCCGACCAGCATGTTAGCCGCGTGAAGGTAGTCCAGCTGACCCCAAACTTTTTCAAGTCTGGTTGAGGCGGGAGTCCGACCTGCCACTTGGTGCAGAAGCTCGGCCGCTCGGGGAGGCGCAAGTAGAAAAAGTAATCTTTCTAATTTTTATTGGAAGATGACATTTTGTCAAAAAAGACCAAATCGACCTGAGACTGGAAGAGGTAAGTGCCAAACTCAGATTGGTTGGGTTAATAGAAGTAATGGAATACCTGAGGTGTTAGGGGAATACTGTGCACCTTGAACAGCATGACCACGTTGCACAAGAGGCGAAAGGAATTTGGGACGAGCTACGCTAAAGGGGCGCGGAAGTAGTTACAGACCTCAATTATGAAATGATGGATGGGGAATCGAAGACCGGCCACGAACTGGTCTTTGAAAAAATAGACAGTGTCGATCGACGAGTCATGGGGTCGATCGGACGGGGAGGCTAGGATTAGCTCATAGTCAGAAGGAAGGTCAAAGGCATTTACGAGGCTCGCAGCGTCGCCCGCGTCAAACCAAGTCTCCATGGTGTTGTACCAGAGACCGGGAGTGGGGTCGGACGGTTGAGACGAGCTCGCCATCGCCGGAAAATCGAAAAATAGAAAGCTCAACGGATGAAGGAAGGAAAAGTGCAAAATGGTTGCCGGAATAGTAGCGTGGCGGAGAAAGAACAGTGAAAGACCAACGACGGAAAGGTGTGGGGAGGCTTACAGGGAAGAAAAAGGGGGCCGCGGAGAACAGTGGATCGCCGCCGAGGAGCGCAGGATCGCCAGAGCACTGGTCACTCGATGTCGCTGACAACCTCTGGGAAAGGAGACGCAAAGTGGGGACGAAGGCGGTGTCGAGACCTTATAAAGGTTGGGCTCCGCCGATCGGAGCCGTCCGATCTACGTCACGGGAATTGGAGGGCAGATCCAGTCATTGAATTCAAACCGTCAAACGCCACATCGGTGTCTGTCGCCTCGGACGTGCTGTGACTGCAACGGTGACACATGGCACGCTCTTACAGGACAGCATTTAATGGGCGCCATCATTAGGCGTGGACGCGCGCTCGGCCTTAATGGGGATGATTTGCACGAATTCTGAAGATATTCGGATTACGTCAGCATTGACCGAGTGGGTCGCACTCATCCAAAGACGCCGAAGGAAGAATCTTCCAAGTGTAAACCCTCAGAACGCCGAGCGGCCCAGAAGATCAGTCCTACATAGACCGGTCGGGGTCCAACTAGCCTCATAGCTGATCGGCCAACCGATCTCCAGACTACTTGTCCAGTCAGTCGGACTTGCAGCCTCCTTCAACTAGACTTAGGGGAAGGCATGTGATCCGGTGGTAAGGTAGAACCCCACCCCGTAGGAGTTCAGCGCCACGTGGAAGGTCAAAGTCAAGGCGATCAACACCCCAGGCTAGCGTCCGACCGAGCAACCCCATCAGCCGATCAGACTAAGGAATGGTCGGTCCGATATTATTACAGCTCGGTTTCACACCAAGCTTCCGACTCTCAAAAAACTATCACCAAATTAGGCGCCGACCGACAAGTCATGTGTCAAGCGATGGGACATGTGACAGGCGGGCATTCCGATCGGCCAAAAATCAAATCATAGCCAACGAAACGGAAACATGACCCCGCAAGCCTAGACAGCAGAAGTAGCCGAGCGACCACCCGCTTGGCCCACTAGCAGACAAAAACTGGTTGAGCGGCCCACCCGCTCGGTCCATTAGCAGACAAAGGCAGGATCGACTGATATCCTCCTCGAGACCAGTGCTGTAGATAGATAGTATAGTCGGCGGCATGATCAGGCAAAGAATCGTACGACAGAAGCTTCCACTGTCTTGTTAGGATATGCTCGAGTTGTTGAGGTATGGTGTCAAGTATACTTTTCTGACACATCCTATTAGGAAAACTTTGGAGATGCGTGCACGCCTCGAGGAGCGTGCATGCACACTCCTAGGAGCCCTATATAAAGGACCCCAAGCTTCAATGAAGGTATGCTCATTTTACTGTAGCTACAGTTATGCTGCCACTTTCGTTTCTTTGCTTACTTGCTGCTTTCACCGAAAGTTTGACTTGAGTGTCGGAGGGTCATCACTGGGGAACCACTCCCTGGCTCGGCACTGACGCTTTGTGCTTGCAGGCTAGTCTCGTTGGAGGTCCACACCCGATTAACAAGAGCACCACATCCCCACCGTCTGTCACCTCAACTTTCGGACAGGATCAAGTACCATCCTAAAAATAAACAATTAAGGAGGTGTCAACCTGAGATGGAACAAAGCCAAGAGAGGCCAAGAAAGTGTAAAGCTCCAAATACCAAGTGCGCGGAGCCTGCTGCAAGCTATAAAGCGCCTTATGCAAATGAAATACATGATTCGGAAACTCAGCACTGCGTGTACCCGAAGGTTGCATCATATAAACCTCTTTTTCAAGGTGATCATGAAGAAATGCATTGTTGACATCAAGTTGGCGAAGACATCACCCCCGATTCATAGCCAGACTAAGAACAATGCACATTGTTACCAGATTAATAACATGACTAAATGTATCATGAAAGTCAACACTAGGATGTTGATGAAAACCCTTAGCAACAAAACGAACCTTATACCGATCAATTAAGCCATCAGAATTATGCTTAATGCGAAACACCCACCTGTTACCCACAAGATTTTGGTCTAGAGAAGGCGAGACAAGAGTCCAAGTCTGATTACAATGAAGAGCATCATATTCTTCATGCATGGTTTGTACCCAATTCGGATATTTGAGCGTCTGCGTAACAAAAGAGAGCTCACAGGATTATGGAAGGCTAGTATAAACAAGATACTTTGGATTGAGTTTGTAGATGACATATTTGGAGCAAGTTTACATGAGATATTGGTTTTGAGAAGCGAGAGGGGGATAGAGAGGCGGGGGCTAGAGGGTCAGTCACTACCAGGCGACGTGGATGGCCTGACAATAAGAGATGATGATGATGGCGACGACGATGACAGTGGTGAAGAAGTCGGTTGCTAGCGGCTACAGCTAGTGGCAGGTTGCGGCACTAGTGCCGGAGGGTCCTATGAGAGGACTGGTGCGGCAGAGAGCTCAGAGTCAATATATATTACTGTGGAATTTAAGGTGGAGGTGATGACAAATGGGAAAATATGCTCTACAAACTTAACATGACAAAATACAAAGACTCTTTTGAGAGTGACATTATAGCACAGGAAGGTACTCTAGGTGAGAGAATAGCTAAGGAAGACACAAGAAGTTGACTTAGGATCAAGCTGGTGGTGAGAGTAGGAGTGCAAGCACGAAAAGCATAAATATTCGAAAACTCGAAGCTTAGAAAGATCAGGAACAGTAGTGAACAATTTTCCAAAAGAAGACATGTGAGAAAGACTGACCTTAGGCATGCAATTAATTAAATAGACTGCCACAGCAATGACATAAGGCTAGAAAGTAAGTGGAATAGACGCTCTGTGCAATAAAGTAAGACTAGTTTATTCAATATGACGATGACGATGTTCAGAGTATCCATTGTGTTTAGGAATGTGTGGAAGAGTAGTAAAGTGACTGATGCCATGAATAGAAAGGAGCGAAGGGCTAAAAATTCACCTCCATTGTCAGTGAAGAGTGTTTTAATAGCCATCGAGAACCGATTTTCAACAAGAGTTTTGAATGCAATAAAGGTAGAGTATACATCTAATTTTTTTTACGTAAGGGATAAAGTCATATACTTTGTAAAATGATCAACAAAGATAACATAATACTTAAGTCCATCAAATGATGATATAGGAGATGTCAAAAAATAAAAAATAATAATATCCAAAGGATCACGAGACGAAATACTAGATTTATGAAAAGGCAATTTATGACTCTTATTAATATTGCACGAAGTGCATGAAAATTAGACAAAGTATATGTAGGAAATGAAAGACCCAAGGATAACAAAAAATGTCGCAAAACACCTAATAATGGATGACCTAAAAGACTATCCCATAAGGAAATAGATGAGACAGACACAAAAAAGATAGAATAGGATGATAGCGTAGATGTAAATTTTGGCCAGTTATAGACACCATCTCTATGGACCCCGCTGACCAGTGTCGCTCCCGTACGACGATCCAACACTTGAAAATAGGAATCAAAGAAAAGAAATGTAATAGGATTAGTAGCATAAAGTGCAGCGACAGAAATCAAAATTTTTGACACAGATGGCACAAATAAAATATTAGAGAAAACTAAAGGGAATGATGGAGTGGAAAAAAGAGAAAGAACAAGTGTGTGTAATTGATAGTCCAGAACCATCACCAATGACGACGCTATCATTCCCAGAGTAAGGTTCATACAATAAGAGAGTAGTGAAATCAATGGTGACATGATGAGAGGCGGCAGAGTCAACCACCCATTCACGAGAATCAGATGGAGGTGTAAAATGAACCGCAATGTGTGCAAATGGTGCACTATACGCTGGATGCAAAGTACGCAGAGGAGCCGGTGGAAGTAGAGAAAGCATCGAGGCAGTCATATGACCGCACTGGCGAGCAGAGTAACCTTAGACACTACAGATTTAATAACGCCCAAGAAAACGATTGGGATTGGACATAGCTAGATGTGCAAGAGGACGCGCAAATAGCCCAGGAGTAGACAGGCACGGCTAATGGGACATTGGCGGAATCTGCTGGCGACTACAATGATAGTTTGAATACTGATTACGAGAATTCCCGGCTGGAGCCACAAGAGTAGTCATTGATGTCAAAGATGGAGATGGTGTCGAGACTTTTAACTGGGCTTCATAGCTAAGGAGCTGCTCGAATAGCTCATCAAAGGTAATATGGACGTCATGAACTTCCAGAGCGTGTGAGATATTGTAGTAATCTTGGCTAATATCATTCATGACACGAATGGAGAGCTCATCAAAGTCAACTTTGACATTCATAAGTACCAAAGCGTCAATATTTCTTTTGATGTCCTGCATATAATCAGTAATAGATCTGTTACCCTATTGAGGGCTGATAAGATTTTGACAATGAGTCATAATCCTGCCACATGAGGGAGCAGCGTAGGTTCTCTCCAGCGTCTCTCTTGCGTCTCTAGATGAAGTTGATGAAGAAATAAATTGCACAATAGTAGGAGACATCAAACCTATAATAGCTTTAAGGAGAAGTTGATCCTGACGGAGCAAGAGAATATGATCAGGATTCGCTTGAGGGAACTTGGCGTTTGTAGGCGTTATTTGCACAAGGGGATAAGAATGTGAGCCATTAACAAAACCCAATAAGTCATATTTGAACAGAAGAGACGTGAACTACAAGCGCTAGGCAGAGTAATTGAAGGTGGTGAGTTTCAACGGTACTTGAGCATTGACGTTGAGAATCACAAGGGCGGAAGGTAAATCAAGAGTATTTGTGAGAGATAACCGATGAGTGATGTCGTCGTCGGTAGCCATTGAAGAAGACAGCCAGCGGGTATTGTAAGAAAAAGAAAAAAAATTACTATTAAGCTTAGCTCTATAATATCATGTTGACGATAGAATTCATACACTTTATTAATAATAATATATGGTATATAAATATTATTACAAGTGCAAAATAGGAAAATATATAAAATAGGAAAACATATAAAATACTAAAAAAATAAATAAATATTTCCTAATAATAATTATTCTCTAATAACTAAAAATTAAATAAATATTTTTAATAATAATTATTTTCTAATTAACAAATAAATAATTATTTATTAATAATAATTATTTCCTGAATAGTTATATGTTAGCGGATAGAAACCATTAAAATTGGGTACGTCGTGTTATTGCCTCCGCCTCCGCCTCCGCCTCCACCTTTATATATATCGGTTAGTGTTCTCAACGACAAGAAAATATCGGTTATTTGCGTCCCCTTCCACCGCCAAAACCGGCCGCCGGCCATCTCTCACGCCGTCATTCGTCGGCCTTCGCGATTTGCGCGCTTCTCCGTGGGGCTCATTCGCCTCTTTCGTCCTCGTCTCGGTGAGTTTTATTCCTCGGGTTTCTTTTTGTCTTAAGTAATTCCGCCTTATCCTACTGCTGCCTGCTTTGGCTCTTCTTCCGAAAATAACCAAAAACTCGATTCGGATTGTAGACGAGTAGCTGGAAATCACTTGGAAAGGAAAGAAATGTTGGACCTCAACGTGGAGTCTTTGGGGGAGCCGACGGTTATCGAAGAAAGGGCATTTGCCGAAGTTACCGATGGCAGTACGCTGGTGGTTGTCTCGGAGACGTCCGAATCATCCGTCCTTAACGCTGAGGCTTCCACCAATGCTCCGGCCGACGAAGACTCGTGCTCTATCGTGCCGGTTGCGGTCACTGCCTTCAGATTTGGTATCTTGAAGAGCTCCGAAGGCAGGAATGATGTGGAGATGGAGGAGGATAGAAACGAATTTTCGAAGGAGACACGCATAGTCACCAAGCTGCTGTTTCCTCCGGAGTCGGCAGTAGTTGTGGCGCCTTCCTTGCCGTCATCATCAAGATGGCAGTGGATGGATCATACACAAGCTGGAGTTTGTCAACCGCATCCATGGCAGCAACATCAACGGACACAGACACAGACACAGGCACAAACACAGGCACAGGCACAGGCACAGGCACAGGCACAGGCACAGGCACATCCAGATCAACAGCAACCGAAGAAGGGTAGGAGAGGGCCTAGATCAAGAAGCTCTCAGTACAGGGGCGTCACGTTCTACCGGAGGACAGGAAGATGGGAATCTCATATCTGGTCAGCATCTCGTGCTTGAATCTCTTTTTCCCTTTGTGTAATTTGCAATCAATTAACTAGAATTTTCTAATCAACAGGGATTGTGGAAAGCAGGTATATTTGGGTAAGATCTTCACGGACTATTTTATTTTATTTTATTTTTTATTTTTGTCGATTGTTATAGTATGAAATTCTCTAACAGTATTTATTCTTGCTGGTTGTTATGCTCATAGGTGGTTTTGACACTGCTCACGCCGCTGCAAGGTTGGAATATTATTATTATCTACTATGATTGATCCGTCTTTTTTATGTTTCAGTATTTTGACTTTTCTGAGATTGTAATCGCAGAGCATATGATCGAGTTGCCATCAAATTCAGAGGACTTGACGCTGATATTAATTTTACTCTCAGCGACTACGAGGAGGATATAAAACAAGTAATTTTATGCAACGGCATGGAAGGTTTAGTAGCTCTGGTAAATGGATAAGCAAAACTGATCGACTCCCTTTTTACTTTTAGATGAGAAAAATGACTAAAGAAGAATTTGTGCACACACTTCGGAGACAAAGCAATGGATTTTCTAGGGGAAGTTCCAAGTATAGAGGGGTGACTCTTCACAAGTGCGGTCGCTGGGAAGCTCGAATGGGGCAGTTGCTAGGAAAAAAGTAAGAAACTCAGTCTCTGTTTCTTCTTGATAAATCAGAGTATATCCTTGCATGCCTCGTAATATCTCATGAAAGATTTTCAATTTATCTTTTTGAATCATATCCTTTTTGAGAAATTCAAAACATGAAACTCATAATTTGCCCTTGAACACACAATGCTTGGATGTGCAGGTACATGTATCTTGGGCTATTCCGCAGCGAAATAGAAGCTGCAAGGTCCAACCGAGCATGAAATTTCTTCATTCTTCACTATAATTCTCTTTAACAACGATATTCATTTTTCTTTCTTGGTTGTTCTTCGACATCAGAGCTTATGACAAGGCAGCTATCAAATGCAACGGGAGGGGGGCTGTGACCAATTTCGACCTGAGTACCTACGAGGGAGAACTTTTTACTGAGGTTGACATTGAAGGTGTAGTCCACAACTGCGTATTTATCTTTATTTCAGTCAAAGATGGAGGAGATTTTAGAACTTCGAATCAAAGATCTGTTTATGTAGCTTATATAATCCCCTTCGGTGGTTTTATCATCCTTTCAGGCCCTAACATCGATTTGAACTTGAGAATTTCTCAACCTTCTATGCACAGTCGAAAGAGGGATCAAAATCAGCAAGATTTTCTGTTCCATGATGCCTCATTGGATGTCGCTAAGAAGGTAAATTGAGTAACTTGTTATTATTGTATTTTTTTTTTTTTACTAAACTAGCTGTTACTTCTGTGGTCGGATGGATTGTTGGTGTTGATCCAACAATTGGATCGAGTTAGTTAGTTCGATGTTAACTTGGTGGCTCGAATAAATGGAGCTCAGTAACGTGGACATTATCTCATTTATATCCTCGATATATCCTTTAAATTATCGAGACATTTTTCGAGTAATAGATATATCCTTTTTAATTGATATCGATGTTAATGACTTAATTTTGTCGGTCATTAAGTTATCTTTTCGGATATCAGCACACCTTTATAGATACGTTTATTCCCACCGATAGAAGTATTAAGGTCTAGATGAAAACAAGATCTTATTTCCTTAAGATGATATTGTCCCGTTCAAGTGCTTACGATAAAGATTTATCGACAATCATCTTCTAAAATAAAACAACCTATGTCTCGAAATAGAAGCATTCTAAATTTCAAACCAAACTTTTAAAATCTTGATGATAAAAGGTTATACGTAATCATTTATAGAGAGATAAATTATGAATAATTTTGTCTTTGAATAATGACCATTGTATGGAGGAGAATAAGAACCTGACAAATTTTTCACTATCAAAAATTGATCTTTAGATCTCTCGATGAAAACGTTCATACAATGGTCGACCATTGAACTTTTAAAATTCTCAAGATTGGAGAAAGAAAAGAGAACTTAAGAGGATATTTTATTAAATGGATATTTTATTAAATGATTTGAGGGAAGGAATCTATATTTTTTTCCTAAGGAGTGAATATTGGTGTTATCTTTTACTTAAAAGATTATCAATTGTCATTAATTAATAAATACAATATATATTAATTAAAATTAATATAATAGCCTGAGTAATTATTTAATTAATTTATTACAAATATGATTTTCATACAAATTGCTCTATATGATCGGATATAATTTTTAATTGATTTATAAATGAGATTAGATGAATATTAACTCGAGTATGTATAAATATTAATTTATAATTTTTTAACCTCAGAGGTATGTTGCCATGGTTAGATCCTCTTGTAAATGACTAATAATTTCGAATGCCAAATAATATTTCCGTCCCTATTCAATTTATTGGTTAAGGAAACCATTTTCCAGCAACTCGATAGTTCGAAAGTGTAGCATGAATGATGTCACATTCGCCAATCCAATCTTTTCTCTTCTTTAAGTGGATGATTATGGAAATTTTCTTGAGCACGTTGCCAGCTTATCATTTTTCTCGTCCAAACTTTACTCGACATTAGCTTTCTCATTTGTAATAAATAAGTACGAACACCTTTTTTTTCTGGTTGCCGACCAGAAGCATTTGTTGAACAGTAATTGTTAATATTCGTTTAACTGTAAGATATGAAAAGATCTTTTAGCAGAAAATAGCTGTCATTGATGTTGATCGGCATCAATCCTCTTTTCTCTACAGAAGAGGCATCCTCATCCAGAACCAGCACATATCCCACCTGAGAATTTCCCTTCTTGGACCGATCAAAATCCTACTTTCCGTTCCAGCATCGAGGTAAGTTTTTCACTGGTGTTGTGGTTATCTTTCTCTCGACAGGTATGTTAGCTATTGTAAAAATCTAAGGTATGAATTCTAAATACTGGATAAGAACCTGTATATATGAAAATCAACCGATTTAGTTTTAATTATCACGCGCATGACATATGAAAGTAATATATAAACATAAAGATAAGAAACTTGATTACAAAGTTATTGCCCTTATCTTAGTATCGTCGGCTTGATCCATGTGGAAAGAAAAGAAAGGTCTTCTAAAGGTTTAGAGAATGATAATACCGAAAAGCTCTAGGTCAATAGGAAACTAAGAGATTTGTTAAAATTACCCTAAACGCTTGGAGACCTCCCTTTATATAAGAATTTAATTCGTTATCAACCTATAAATGATAACGGATTGGGCTAAAAAGTTCTACAAATTGAATCCACATCTAATAACTCAAAACTCAATAAACATAAGTCAGATCACTTTAAAGGGTTCGAATTATATTCATATATTCAACTTACAAATAAGTCCACCTAATAGGGATAATAAAATCCAATAATCTTCCACTTAGATTACATGTGAGTTGTATGTGAAATATAAATAAAACATTAGTTGATAATCCTATTTGAGACCTACGAAGATAACGTGCTGGGAACAGTAGATGAATAATTGACCGTCAGAAGACCTTTCTCTCCAAAAGAAGTTTCTCCTTTGATCCTGCGCACAAGGAGACGATCCAACAAAACGTCAGCGCCTAAAAACCAGGGGAGTCCCTGGCAAAGGCCCTCCGACGCTCAAGTCAGTTTCAGTCCGAATGAATGGATGAAGAACAATCAGAACCTATGCGTCAGAGTAGAGTTGTAGATGTCAGTGAGCGTACCTTTGTCACAGAGAGGACTCTCCTTTTATATATCATCTCACATAACCTCCGCGATCATGAGATGACAAAAATGTGTTAGAGTTTGTTAAACAATTCAGCATAATTGTCCAAGAAATCTTTATCTTACTCACACGTATATCCTTTTTGTCATTTACAGCTTCTGTTATTGTCGAGGTTGTCGAAGGAACATGCTGTTATTATTGATCTGCTAATAGGAGACATAATGGTCCCTGAAAATGTTTCTAGAAAAATATTCTCTGACACAAAATTATTATTGTGACAGGTTTTCACAATATTGTCTGGTGAATATGATTCGACTGGTCCTTAAGCCAGCCGCCCTGTTGAGATGCTATTGTTGATTAAATATAACCCAGTAGGTCCTTAAGCCGGTTGCCCTGTTAGGATGATATTGCTGGCTGAATATGTCTCAGATGGTCTTTAAGCCAGTTGTCCTATTAGGCTGATGTAGTTTGCTAAATATAACTCGGTCGATCTTTAAGTTGGCCATTTGGTTAGGCTGATGTTATTTGCTGAGTATAACTCGACCGATCCTTGAGTCGACCGCCCTATTGGGACATTCAGTTGCATTCTGCATAAGTTGCTTTGTCGTGCATTATACTGCATGTATCTCGATCGATCCTTAATTTGACCGCCTCGTTATGCTACTATTCGTTGAGTATATTTGGCCAGTCTTTAAACTGCTCTGTTATATTTTGTGCATCCTTGAGACATTCATTTGAGAGTGATATAATGTCTTAGTCATGTTGGAAATCTGCTCAAGAAATAATACAGTGTCTCATGCTCCCTAGAAGTCTTTCTGATAACATATGCTTTGTGAAAATCTCGCCCGGGTGGTAATATGAGGAGAGGTACTAAAGGCCCGGTCGTCACCTTCTTGCCTGGGCTTATAATGGGCTACCGAGAGATACAGTTATCTTCTGAAAAGTTTGTTTAGTATATTGAGCTGAACTACGTTGTGTCATTGCTCGGCCGAATTTTTATATGGCTAGGGTATGTATACTTGTCCGACTCCGAGACTGGACAGATGCACATGCACACTGTCACTTATGATTGATATGTTGTGGAGTGAGTCAGTCATTCAGGCCGATATGTAAGGCCGACCGACCTTAAGCTTGACCACCTTAAGATCTAGCCGCCCTTAAGACACTAGACTTCCCGTTTCGCTCGGCTTAAGGGTTGATCATCTTTTTTTGACTAGATTATAATTCGGTCTAGTGGCATCTAAGAAGCTTAGCACTGAGCGATTTAATCAAAATCGGATGAGGGGATTTTACTCATTCTAGAGTATGACTGCCACCTCACATTAACTTTGACTGCCTCATCACCTGGACTTTGACCGTCACGTTACCTTGACTCCTACTACGATGTCAGCTTCCGGGTCCACTCATTATAACCTATATTAGTTGATATTAAACTTTATGGGTACAAGATACTTCTGTAAATAATCTGATTCATTAACTTTATTGGTGTATGACTAAAGATGTCATAACTACTATATATAATCGTAACAAACCCTAACGGTAATCATAATTCCAATATTATTAACGACATAGATCAAGATGTGGATGTATAATATGAAAATTATATGAAATGTGATTAATACATATCAATTTTCAACTGGTTCTAAGGTGATCTCAAAAGATGTTAAATCATATTTGCAAATACTTTATGCTAAACTATAAGAATAAATCATGATCCAAACTTTATGATTTTAAAAGAAATCTATATCATATTTATAAATACTAAATAGCTACAGTAAATCATGATATTGTAATTCAGAATGTCCAACAAACATATAAAATCCTATTAATATTTTGAAGTTTAAGTGCATACAATAATCTAAAAATATTTGTCTTTATTATCAAATATAGAGCAATAAAATAAATACATACTCCCATATATGAGTTCTTCCATAAGTAAGACACACATATCCATAATATATGCATGAAACAACTTAGGCACCAAGCCTTTAGTGAGTAGATTATTCAACATGAAATCTGTGATGATGTGCTATATCATGAGCTGACGACTCTGAATATTTTCTTTAACGGCTAGAAACTTGATATCGATGTGCTTAGACTTTGACGAATTACGGTTGTTCTTGGCATAAAGTTCTATGATTTTATTATCACAGTAGATCCTCAATAGCTATCAATGTCATCAATAATCTGCAATGCTGTGATGAAGTTCCGTAAGCAAATCTCATGATTGGATGCTTCATAGCATGCTACCAACTCTGCTTCTATAGTAAAAGTGGCTATTATTGTATGCTTGACTCTCTTCCAAGATATAGCCCCTCCAGCAAATATGAAAATAAATCCCAAAGTAGACCTCCTGCCATCTAAGCATCCAGTCAAATCAGAGTCTGAATATCCAATCACCTCCAAGTGATCTGATCTTCGATACTTGAGCATATGCCCTTTAGTTCTTTGTAAATACCGCATCACTCTCTTAACTATTTTCCAATACAACGGATCCTAGGTTATTTACATATCTACCTAACATCCCCACTATAAACGTTATATTTGGTCGAGAACAAACTTGTGTATATATGAGACTTTCCACTTCTGATGCATATGAGAATTATTTCATTTCTTTTATTTCAAGTTCAAGTTGTTGACACTGCTGCACAGGTGTGTCAACAAGTGTATAGTTTTGCATGCCATACCTTATAAACACTTTTTTAATATATGTATATTGTGAAAGTCCTAGAATGTCACTTAAACTATCACGATAAATTTGTATGCCTAAAACAAAAGATGTTTCACCAAAATCTTTCATTTCAAAATTATCAGATAAAAATGACTTGGTTTCATACAACATGCCCTTATTATTGCTTGCAAGCAATATATCATCCATGTATAAAACAAGTATAACAAACTTGCTCCACTGAACTTGACATATGGACTGATCAACGGGGTTCTTCTTAAATCCAAATGAGGTATCCACTTAATCAAATTTCGTTGTCACTGATGGGATGCCTATTTTAAACCATAAATGAACTTTTTTAATCTACATGCTAGGTGTTTTGAGTCTTTACATTTAATGTTCTCTAGTTGCACTATAGATATAGACTTCTCTATGTCTCCATTGAGGAATGCAGTCTTACCGTCTATTTGATGTAGCTCCAAATTATAATGAGCTACAAGTGTCATGATTACCCTACGAGAGTCTTTCATCAACACAAGTGAGAAAGTCTCCATGTAATCAACGTCTTCTTCCTGAGTGAATCCCTTGACAACAAAACAAACCCTATACTTTTCGATATTGCCCCTCGATTCCGTTTGGTTTTAAATATTCATTTACAACAAATGGATTTTGAACTTTTAGGTAATTTGATAAGTTCCCAAACCTCATTGTTTGTCATAGATTTCAACTCTTCTTGTATGGCGTTAATCCACCTTTCAGTGTTAGAGCATTATTTGACTTCTTAGAAATATGTAGGATCACTTTCTAACCTTATGTTAAAATCATGCTCTTGGAGATAACCATAATTATGAGAATTCATGATTCTATGTTCCCTTGTCGATCGTTTTAAGGGTAGTTATGTTTGAGGTGGTTGAGGTACTTACTCATTAATACAAGGAAATATCTCAATTTCAGTGGTAGTTCCTCTAATTGCATTAGAGATGTCATGGAAATATCTTTGTTCACTTATTGGATGTATAATATCCATAATGTGTAGTATGGTAACCATACTGCTACCAATCACACTAATAGTGACTAAAGGAGGATCGCCAGCGCTTTCCTCAAAAAGATACTTCCCTGATTTTACCATCCTCTTTGTCCTAATGAATTTGGCATTTTTTTGTTTTGGAGAAGGATCTATTAGAGGGATCAAAAAATTTATACCCATTAATTTCTCAGAGTAACCTATAAAATTGCAGCTAATTGTTCTTGAGTTTAATTTCCTTTCGTTAGGCTTGTAAGGTCTAGCCTTAACTGGATAACCTCAAGTGTGTAAATGCTTAATTCTACATTGTCTACCCGTCCACATCTTGAATTGAGTTTTAATTACTGCCTCATTAGGTATTATATTGAGTAGACAAACTATAATCTTAGCGTCTCACCACATAAAGACTTTGGTAGAGAAGTGAAAGTTATCATACTTCTTACCATATTTATTAGGATTCGATTGCGATGCTCAACTATACCATTCTGATTGGGTGTACCATGTATGGTATATTGATGCACAATCCCACACTTAGTAAGATAGTTCACAAAAAGTCCTGGACGTTGTTCATTTGATCCATCATATCGATCATAATATTCTCCTCCATGGTTGAATCAGACGACTTTAATTTTCTTATCTAGTTGAAGTTCAACTTTGGTTTTGAAAATTTTGAACATGTCCAAAGATTTTGATTTATCATAAATAAGGTATAGATATCCTATAAGATTCTGGTCGGCTAGCAAGAGGGGGTGAATTGCCTGAAATTGAAAACAAACTCATTCTCGATCTTTGGACTAAGTTAGGCAAATACTTATTTATAAATTGAAAGTAAATACATAAAATAAAGACAGAAGCAAGAAATATTTACTTGGTTTGCAATCATAGGATTGCTAATCCAAGACAAATATGACTCACTAAAATCTCCATCTTCCAAAGGTTGAGTAGCCTCTTACAACATTAAAAGTGCAGAAAAGTAAATAACAGAACTAGAAGTTGAAGTACAAAATTTGTTTACAAGTGTTGATCTAAACTACCGAGACTAGAGATTTATTTATAGTTTGCTGGTCGAATCTGACCATTTGCTTACGTGGCAGCTTCGGGCGCCTGGAAGGGGTCGAGACGCTTGGGTGTTGATAAAACTTTATCAACGTCGTAACGACTCGATAAAAATAAAATTTATCTGGTCCGAATGCCCAGACTTGATCCAGGTGCCTGCGTTCATGCAGGCTCTTGCGGAAGTGCCCTAGGCTGCCCAGGACGGTCCGAGCACCCAGACTAGTCCAGGCGCCTAAACGGTCTGGGTACCTAGACTTAGTCCAGGTGCTGACAGTTCGTTTCTCCTCCATTCCAGCTCTATTCGCTTGGGTAATTTTGATCATCCAAAATAGGGCTCACCTAAACCTATTTTCCAACTTTCTCCTCGAGCAAGCTTCTGCTCCAGCTTCTCGTCCCTTGAAAACGTCGCGCGTTTCCTTCTCCTACGCCCGCGTATTCTTCCATAACACCTTGTCCCTTAGACGCACCGACCCCGTCGACTCTCTCTTGTGCCATCCTTCTCACTAGCTGTGTCTTTCGCTCAACTCCTTGTGCTCCTAAGTTCCTGCACATTTAGACACAAGACATCAATCAAACACAGGACCTAACTTGATTTAGTTGATCACACCAAAATCACAATGAGGTACTTACAATCTCTCTCTTTTTGATGTGGATCAACTTAAGTTAAGTTAGGGTAAAATAAAATATTTAAAATAAATGAATATGCAATTTAAAGCATTAAATATAAATATGCAAATTAAAATGCACCTCTCCCTAGACTTAATCTATAATTCTCCCCCTTTGATCACATTAAAAATAGGGGCTTAAAAAATAAGCGTTCCACAATTAGTGACTAACACTAAGATTTTTTTTAAAAAAAAATTGAACTTTGTGATTTATAAAGCAATTTAAACAAAATAATTTTAAAATTTATTTTTATTTGTTGAAAAATTTTGCAAATTGTTATAACTATTAAGCAGATATATTCAAAGCAACGATAAAATTTTCATGAAAAAATGAGATTAATTTAAGTAAAAATAAATTATTTTCTAAAAATGATGTATTTTTTTAAAAAATATTTTAAAATAGTTTCTAAGCTTGAAAAATATTGAAAAAGTTTCTTAGAATGTAATAGTATTTTTACATAAAAATAAATTTCTAAAAATTAAATATTCGAGAATTTTTAATATTTAAAATTAGAATTTGAATAAATAATTAATAGAAAATTTAATAATAGTATTTTTTTTAAAATTATTTACTTTGATAGAGAACATAATATTTTATCATAGAAAAATAAAATTAAAACAAAATAATTCTGTGAAATAATTTTAAATTAAAATATGATTTATGTTAAAAAATTTATTAAAAAAATAATACAATGGTCAAAAATTTTAAAAATTTTCCTACAGATAAGTAATAAGATCTTCTTTCTCAGACAAATTAAGATATAATTAATTTCGACAAGAAATTGTATGAAACAATTTATTTGAAAACATTAGACAATTTAAAAATATTAAATCAAATTAAAATTAAAATTATGCATAAAAAATTTAATCTAAATTTGATTTTGAAACCCAATATAGGTTCCTTCATACAAATTAATCAAGTACTTTTTAGGAATATACTTTTTTGTTACTCTTCTAATTTGACCCTTATGAAATTTATAATATCAATTTAGTCTTTAATAATTTCTAACATTTGAAGTAGTAAAATTTGAACATATAGAATTTTTTAAGTTTTCTATTTATTCTTTTAATTTAGCATTTTCATTTTTTAATTTATTAAAATTTTTTGTTAAACGTGATTTTGCTATAATTATTTTTATTTCTAAATTCTTCTTTTTCAATTTTTTTTGTTTAATTTACACATTGATTTTGACATTGATTTAATACCAAAATACAATTGATAAGACGGTAAGAGACATATCTCACTTACCATGTCTGATCTGAAGCTAGATTTTTCCCTTGCATCGTTGCATTCATCTGATGTCACTCTCCCTTCATTGATCCTAGCTTCTGAGTTGCTTTGTTTTTCGTGACTAGCCATTAGTGCTAGTCCAGCATATGCTTCTATTTTGGACTCGGATAATGAACTCTCATCCCAAATGGCGTTGAGATTTTTGTGCTCGTTACTCTTTGACCCTTTTTCTTTCTCCTTCTTGAAATCTGGACAGTCTTCCTTTATGTGTCTTCTTTTTGGCAATAATAGTATCAAACCTTTCTTTTGTTTCTTAGATTTTTTCTGGTATATTTTTCTTTAAACTTGTTAGATTTAAACACTTTATAAATTTCCTTACCATATAAGTTTCTTGGTCTGTATCAATATCTGAGTCTGACTTGGGTTAGCCCTTCTTTTTGGCTCTTAGTGCTAGGTTTTAGCTTGACTCTTGACTTGTCCTTGCACATCTGGATTCATACAATTCTAAAGTTAAAAACAATTCTTCTAAGGTACTTACCTCCAAGTCTTTTGAGATGTAGTAGGCGTTTATGATCGAAGTTCATTTTGGGATTCTGGGAAAGGCGTTGAGCATGTAGCATACCGAGTCCCAATTGGTTACCTTTTCGCCGAGGTTGACCAGTCCAGTGATCAACTCCTTGATCTTCGTGTGTAGTTAGGCTACCTTCTCACCTTTTTCCAGACGGACGTTTGTTAGTTAATTTCGAAGGAGGTCTCGTCATACGAGCTTTGCTTTGGATGTTCATTCATGGGGTTCCAGAAATTTTTCCCAGAGTTCTTTGGCTGATGAGTAGCTTACGATACGGTTGACTTCTTGAAGCGGCAATATACTCAGCAAGTGGTATTCCACTTTGCTGTTTGCTACGAAATCACTTTGTTCCTTATTTGTCGATTCACTTTCTTCTTTCTCTTCTCCTTGATGATCCTTAGGAACTGCAAAATCATATTTTATGATTAAAAGAATTTTGAAATTAGTTACGTTTCCAGTGCGAGAACTCCCCCTCGAACTTAATTTGGCGGATAAAAGCTTGGTCCAACCATTGATTTCTTTGTTTCGATCGACGGTTAGTCCTTCAGAAGTGTCCTTGTTCTGATACCAATTGTAGGTCTCGGTCAGCCGACAAGAGGGGGGTGAATTATTTGAAATTGAAATTAAACCTTTTCTCGATCTTTGGACTAAGTTAGGCAAACACTTGTTTATAAACCGAAAGTAAATACATAAAATAAAGACATAGGCAAGAAATTTTACTTGATTTGCAATCATAAGATTGCTAATCCAAGGCAAATGTGCCTTACTAAAATCTCCTTCTTCCAAAAGCAGAGTAGTCTCTTACAACGTTGAAAGTGTAGAAAAATAAAGAACATAACTAGAAATTAAAGCACATAATTCATTTACAAGTGTTATTCTAAACTACTTAGACCATGACTCTATTTATAGTCTTCTAGTTGAATTTGACTGTTTACCGACGTAGCAACTCTGAGTGCCTAGAAGGGGTCGAGCACCTGGGTGTGGATAAAATTTGATCTATGTTGCAACTACTCGGCAAAGATAAAATTTATCTGGTCCGGGCGCTCGGATGCCTGTGCTCACGCAGGCTACTCTGGAGGCACCCTAGGTTGGCCAGGGCAGTCCGAGCGCCCGGATAGTAAACAGCTTGTTGACTGTCTGTTTCTCCTCTGTTCCAATTCCGTTCGTTTGGTTGATTTTGCCCATCCGGAATAGAGCTCACCTGAACTCATTTTCTGGTCTTCTCCTTGAGTAAGCTTCCGCTCCAGCTTCTCGTCCTTCAGAAACACCGCATGTTTCCTTCTCGTCTATCAGCGTACTCTTCTACAACACCTCGTCCCTCAGACACACCCAACCCGTCAACTCTCTCGTGTGCCATCCTTCTCGCTAGTTGCGTCTTTCGCTCGACTTCCTATGCTCCTAAGTTCCTGCACACTTAGACACAAGACATCAAACAAACATAGAACCTAACTCGATTTGGTTTTTTACACCAAAACCATAATAGGGTACTTACATGGCCAAATCTGGAATAGTTACCTATAAAGCTAATAAAATATGTGTGTCTATTCCAATATGCCTTAGGAAATGATCTATAAATATTCATATATATTAGCTCCAAAATGTCACTACAATGGCTACCTCCGTTGTTATTTTTGTTAGTGATCTTTCCCTTAATACACTCTATGCATACATCAAAGTTTGATATATCAAAGGAATCGAGAATTCATATAACATTAACCTTTCTAGGTGTTGTTTAGATATATGTCCTAAATACCTATGTCACAATATGGGAGAATTCTTGTCGGTCAATTTGTGTTTCGTACCTATACTATGTATTATTACATTGTCAACCGTAGAAGTAAAGGTGTTCAATTTATAAAGTTTATCAACCAAAGAACCATTGTCAATCAAAACTAAATTAAAGCAAATACTAAATATTCCATTTTCAAATAAACAATAATAACTTGATTTATTCAAATAAGAAATTGAAATTAAGTTTAATTTGAAAGACGATACAATAAAAGTATTTTCTAAATTCAGAAAGATATTAGTTCTTAAACAAAGTCTAAAAATACCAATCGACTCGACTTTAGCCTTCTTTCCATTCCCCGTATAGATGTATCTTTCACCATCAAGTGGAAGTTAGCTTCTGAGACAACCCTGGATAGTGACACTTATGTGAGTAGTAGTACTGGTATCTATCCACCAAGTGTCAGTAGGTACAATTGCTAAATTGAGAAATTTACCCTTCTTTATATGCCAATTGATGTAGTTGATGTAGTATTTTTTTTTCATATGACCTTTCTTTTTACAAAAGTAACAAGTAGATTCTTTATCCTGTTTCTTATACTCCTTATGACTTTTGTCTTCAAAATATGCAATTGTTTTCCTTTTCGTTTGTTATTGATCCTCTTTCACTTCCACTTCTTGCTCGCACTTTTAAACTAGATGTTAAGTGAGAACTCTCATATATCTTAATCTTTAGTCCCCCCTCCTCTTGTACACATTGAGCAATGAGCTCATTCAATGTCTACTTTTGTGTTTGAATATTATATGATATATTAAAAGGAGTGAACCATGTAGACAGAGACATCAAGACGAAATACACTAACATACTCTCAAGCATATCGATTTTTAGTACTTTCAGACTTATCGTTATATTAGACATCTCCATAATGTACTCCTTTATGTTTTCTTTACCATTATACCACATGGTTACTGACTTTATAAGAAGTGTGATAGTCTCAATCTTTTCATTTTAGGTGAATCATTCTGTCAATTGGTTCAAGAAACTCCTAACATCTCCTCCGTCTGTTGTTGAGCCCTTTATTAGTGTCGTTATGGAAAGTCTCATGATACTTAGACACATGTGATCTGATTTCTCCTACAGTTGAAATTCAGTCCTCTACTATATAGTGCTAGCACTGGTTAAAGGTGTGAGACGATCATTCCTTAATGCATAGTCTAAGTCCTTGTAGCTTAAGACTGCGATCACATATTCTTTCCATTCAATAAAATTTAAACAAATTAATGTTAGGATGTTCTTAATATTGATAGTTACAGATTGCACTAAAATTAATGAGGGAAATTTATTTGAGCTCACAATTTAACTAAAACTAAGAATATATATATATAAGTGTAAGTAATAACACACAAGATTATGTAATTAAAATAAAATTTAAATGCATATAAATGTGATTTTTATGAGACACCAAATATAACATTGTATTTTACTCTATGGACTAAAATACAATTGTTAGCAGTATTCTTTGATATAACTTAAATATTAATTGACAACACAATGTGCCTTCCTTTGGATCGACCAATTGTGCTCATAATATAATACTTTATACGAGTTATATTTTAGTTTATAGCTCACAACAACCTTAATCAGCCACATAATATGTTTTCCTTTGGGTCGATATATTTTATGCATAATCTGAACAAAATAAAATATTTATTCTATAGTTGTAAGTTATCTTGAGCATATATTTGATATAAAAGTAATCTTCCTTTAGGTCAATTACTCTTAGCATAGATATACGTCCACCAACACAAAATACATTAAACCTATCTAAGGTGTCTTCCTTTGAGTCTGACATAATAATTTAACTTAGTACCACATTGTGTAAATATGTCAAACAAAATACTAGAAATGTCACGCCCCCAGAGGAGTCCCTGTCAGATAAAAATTCGGCAACAACTCCCCTGTACCGGTAACAATTTGAAGCATACATACATACAAAATACATTAGCCACATACGACTGGAATATATTCACAACCACAGTTATATATATTCAACCCACTCAGCTGGAACAAAAATAAAAACAACCACGCGATTAATATACTCAGCCTACCCGGCTGGACAAAATGAAAACAACCACGCAGTTAATAACAACCCACACGGTTGGAAATAAACACAGCCAAAATCACAAAGAAATACAAATGTATGACTAACAAAGTCATTAACTACAAATCCTGTAACCACCAGACTAGACTGCAAACCCACATCAACTTATTAAAAAAACAAAAAAAAATGCAAAATCAATATACCACCGAAAAAAGTTAAAATTGAAAAGAAATCTGTCCTCGAGAGTGTAGTGGGACTGGCAGCTAGGACTCTCCAAATATCCTTGATTCATCTACCTGCTACTTGGCGAAAGAAAAACCAGTTTGTGGGGTGGTGAGTATTGGAACTCAGCGGGTAAAAGAAAGATAGTGCATGAATATAATATACAAATATAGAGTGACAACAGTATACAGTCTCATAAAGGGAAATAACATATACTAAAATAAAATCGTAATATATATGCTCATACCTGAAACCATATCCTAGGCTAGGTAATAGAAGATCAGGAGTAATACCGATCGACTACTGAACTGTTCATCACTACGAAGGTATCATGTGAGGTAAAGACATATTAACAATAAGTAAGCCAGGGTCTAAACACATATCACAAGTATAAATCTCAACCTATGTAAACATATCAGCATAAGTAAGCAACATCACATATCACAGGTATAAAGCTCAACCTATGTAAACATATCAGTATAAGTAATAGTAGCATAAAATAGCAGCAACAACATAAGTAAACAACAACATCAACTAGTATAACAATAATAGCGTATGCACGGATGATTACTGCGCCCACCTCTCTGCATCACGACCCCTGTATGGTCGAGAGGCCAGATCGATGACAACTGTACCACTCAAAGGCCGCCACTACTATTGAGTGACTGAGTGGACATGTGCTGAGTAACTAACTAACTACATAGCGAAGGGGGTCCCTGCTGCTCGTAACTCCAGCTACCACTACCCATAAGTGGCTGAATGTAGCATGACATGACAAGCGACATCTGCTCCAGCTACCACTCTCTCGAGTGGCCGAGCGTGCGGCCCTGGTTAACGACTCTCTTGACCGTAAGGGAGAATTTGTCATTAACATGTATGCAATGATATGATGCGCAAAATATAACAGTCATCATACAAATATAAGCAAAAATTAGGTATGCTACAAGAAGCCAGCATGCTCAATACGGAATATAAATAAACAATAATCAAAACATGCAAACATGGTATCTAGTATCTGCTACGTATCATGGATAACAATGAGAGACTGTATAGATATGGAAACAAATATCTCAAAGATCGAGTGGAAGTATCAAACGCAGGAAAAATAAGAGTGGAGTCAAGGTAAAAGTAGTTTCTATCCAAAGATAGGTCATGTACTAAGTTCAAAGAACTAAAGAGCCAAAGTAAGAAGTACCCGCCTTTAATATAGGTCAAGCGTCCAAAATTATCCACCCGTCAAGTGATTCATCGTAAATCAAGTCCTGTTGCCACACATATAATTATGTTATACCCCAGGTATCCAATAATAAACTTGAACTCCTATTTAGGACCCAAATTCTGTCATTAACTCAATTAACTATAAGTCTCGGATCTAGCCTAACAGTAGGTTAAAATCCAACACCTTACCCTTACTATGAGGTCTCCCCCGCTAGCCCACTACCGGGAAGAGTGGCAGCTGAAAAACACTCGCTAATCGTCGGAGGTAGCTCCTGCCGAAGATCTGTGGTCGGTGCTGCTATGAGGTTACTACCAAAACAACCAGCAGTTAGCACAATATTCCTTTCTATGATCTGAACCCCAAATCACTACCCACCTAGAACCCCAAAACTGAAATGCCTTACCAAGTCTTTGTCCACAGCTTCCTCTCCGCCAGGAACTAGGTCTAGTGGCTGTGGAGACCAGTGACGGCTGTGGAGACCAACGAAGACGGGATCGTCGGTGGTGTTTTGATATCAAGGCATGAGGGGGAAGGAGCAACTGGCTGGAGAGTCATTCACCCCTAACCTAGGGTTCGGTTGACATCGGGATGTGCAACATCGGTGCAATCGGGTGCTGAGGTGGTTATGGTGCTCGCGTGAGGGCATGGGAGATCGACGGTTGCGATTGCGGGAACACGCGAGAGGGAGAAGGAAGGAGGGGGTCGGCAGCTCGATTTCGTGCTGAGGACATGCGGCGATTTGGGGAGGAAATCACGAGAAGGAGGTGCTCGCGTAAGGGCTCGAAGATGAGGAGCTCGGCGGGTGAATGGGAAAATAGGGTTCGACCAAGAAGAGATTCGACGTGTGGGAGTTAGGGCACGAGAACTTGATTTTATAACTTAGGGATTCTCAATTAAACCCTAGATCAATTCCTCAATTAACTCCCACCTCCGGGGATTTCAAACAGGTTTTTCTCAAGCCCATTAATGCATCCCCTCTGATTACGTCATACGAGCTCCAATTAAATCCCAGAAAATTTTTTAAAATTCCTAAAAATTTCAATAAGATTATTTGTCAAATAATCTTATTATTCAATTATTATTTTGTTGTCGTATACTACATTCTTCCCCACTAATAAAAATTTGGTCCCCAAATTTACTGCTCAACTCAGGGATCCTCATGTAAGAGTAACAACCAAACAACATACTCATATACCACACCATCCAAGTATCATAACAAATCTCCAACCATAAAAGATGACTCTGTGGGTTATGAGCTCACCCTGCTTCCGCTACTCCTGCACTGCTACCTAGCCGATTGTGGGTAAAATCTACTAAACATAACTGGTCTCCACCACTGTCTCCGAAATCTATATCCATTATCAACAGATCCTCCAATATCTGTGTAGGGTGCTCAAACTATCCATCAGTCTGAGGGTGAAAATCTATACTAAAACAAAGTTCCAAACCCAAAGTCTGTTGTAACCTCAGTCAGGACCATGATGTGAAATCGCAGATTTCCATTAGATACAATACTTATAGATATACCATGAGGTCCGGTAATTTCTCCACACTATAACCCTGCTACTCGATCCAAAGGATCTATCCTATAAATCGATAGCTAGGGAACAAATTTGTCAACCCAACAATGATTGCCCAAACCGTATCAAATCCTTCCCATGTCCTGGAAAATCCCGCAATAAAAATCTATCATATCATACTCCCAACTCCTTTCCAATATGCGAGTCAACTGAAACAATCCTACTAGTCTTCGATGTTCAGCCTCCACTGGCTGACATACTAGACATCAAGCTAGAACATCTGTGATGTCTTTTTAATGTCGTTTAACCAATAAGAACGCTCTAAGTCTCTATACATCAGGTGTCACCCAGATGTATCATAAATTCGGATTGATGTGTTTCCTACAGTAACTCCTCATGTTGCTATCAACATCAAATACCAAACAATAGATCATCAAGTCATATATTTACTAATAGATCATCAAAAGATAACCTATCACTACACCTGATCTAACCAATGACTAACACAACACAAGTCATACATGGTATAAACAACTAGTCCAATAATAATAGAAGTGTATGATAACGGTATAACACATACCTCCTATAGCTTAGAGATTCCTGTCATTGCCTGGTCCCAAAACTCAAAAGTCACATCGAGGAGTCAAATTACCAAAAAAAATTGAAACACTCGAAAATCCAAAACACGAAAAAAACAGACATCGTAAACCTTTGCTCTGATACCAAATAAATTGGTATCAAATTAACTCGAAAAAAAATCGTAGATCAAAACAAGCTCGAAATCCCAAAAACACAAAACCCAACATTTGACTTGAACCATGCTCTGATACCACTAAATTAGTATCAGATTAACTCAACAAATTGTAAATCACAATAAGATCAAAATTCCAAAAATACACAACCCAACATTTGACTCGAACCATGCTCTGATACCACTAAATTGGTATCAGATTAACTCGACAAATCACAAATCACCACAAGATCGAAATCCCAAAAACACACAACTCAACATTTGACTCGAACCATGCTCTGATACCACTAAATTGGTATCAGATTAACTCGACAAATCATAAATCATAACAAGATCGAAATCCTAAAAGCACACAACCCAATATTTGACTCGAACCATGCTCTGATGCCACTAAATTGGTATCAGATTAACTTAAAAATTTAGAACACGAAAAACAGACATCGTAACCCGCTCGATACCACTAAATTATCATGCCCCCAGAGGAGTCTCTGCCAGACAAAAATCCGACAACATCTCCCCTGTACCGGTGACAATCTGAAGCATACATACATACAAAATACATCAACCACATACGACTGGAATATATTCACAACCACATAGTTATATATATTCAGGCCACTCACCTGGAACAAAAATAAAAACAACCACGCAGTTAATATACTCAACCTACCTAGTTGGACAAAATGAAAAAAACCACGCAGTTAATAATAGCCCACACGTCTGGAAATAAATACAGCAGAAATCACAAAGAAATACAAATGTACAACTAACAAAGTCATTAACCACAAATTCTGTAACCACCGGACTAGACTCCAAACCCACATCAACTTATAAAAAAAACAAAAAAAAAATACAAAATCAATATACCACCGAACAGAAACAAGACTGAAAAGAAATCCATCCTCGAGAGTGTAGTGGGACTGGCAGCTAGGACTCTTCAAGTATCCTTGATTCATCTACCTGTTACTTGGTGAAAGAAAAACCAGTTTATGGGATGGTGAGTATTGGAACTCAACGGGTAAAAGAAAGATAGTGCATGAACATAATATACAAATATAGAATGACAACAGTATACAGTCTCATAAAGGGAAATAGCCGATACTAAAATAAAACCGTAATATATATGCTCATACCTGAAATCACATCCTAGGCTAGGTAATAGAAGATCAAGAGTAATACCGATCGACTACTAAACTATTCATCACTAAGAAGGTATCATGTGATATAAAGACATATTAACAATAAGTAAGCCAGAATCTAAACACATCCAAGGTATAAAGCTCAACCTATGTAAACATATCAGCATAAGTAAATAATGTTGGGGATTGTTGGGATTGCAAGGTTGCAAACATAATCCCACATTGAAAACATATGGGAAAGATCATTGGTTTATAAGAGAAAAGATATCTCCATTGGCATGAGGCATTTTGGGGAGAGCCCAATAGCAAAGCCATGAGTGTCTAGGCCCAAAGTGGGCAATATCATACCATTGTGGATATATCTAAATTCTTTTCGATCCTACAATTGGTATCAGAGCCCGGACTGCCAGAAGGTTTAACCGCCGATTGTGCACAAGAGCTACGGTCTGATTGAGCCATATGGATACAATATTGACCTCGAACAAAGAAAGTGGGGTCCTATGTTCGGATCAAGATGACTAGACACCAAGCAGGAAGTCATAGTTGAGGCTAGGCAAGGAAGTCCTAGTAGGTTGGGTGGACTAAGGAGCAGGAAGACTTGGTGGGTCGAGGATCAGACGTAGGAAGCCTGTGGTCCTTTATTTGAGGGGAGGGATTGTTGGGGTTGCAAGGTTGCAAACATAGTCCCACATTGAAAACACATGGGAAAGATCATTGGTTTATAAGAGAAAAGATATCTCTATTGGCAAGAGACATTTTGGAGAGAGTCCAAGAGCAAAGTCATGAGGGCCTAGACCCAAAGTGGACAATATTATACCATTGTGGAGATATCTAAATTCTTTTCGATCCTACAAACAACACCAGCATAAACTAGGAACAGCAGCATAAGTAAGCAACAACAGCATAAGTAAGCAATAACAGCATAAGTAAACAACAATATCAATCGGTATAATAATAACAGGGTATGCACGGATGGTCACTCCGCCCACCTCTCTGTACTACGACCTCTATATGGTCGAGAGGTCGGATCGATGACAACTGTACCACTCAAAGGCCGTCACTACTCTCGAGTGACCGAGTGGACAGGTGCTGAGTAGCTAATTAGCTACAAAGCGAAGGGGGTCCCTGCTAATCGCAACTCCAGCTACCACTACTCATGAGTGGCCGAGTGCGGCATGACAGGACAAGCGACATCTGCTCCAGCTACCACTCTCTCGAATGGCCGAGCGTGCGGCCCTGGTTAACGACTCTCTCGACCGCAAGGGAGAATTTGTCGTTAACATGTATGCAATGATATGATGCGCAAAATGTAACAGTCATTATACAAATATAAGCAGAAATTAGGTATGTTACAAGAAGCCGACATGCTCAATACGGAACATAAATAAACAACAATCAAAACATGCAAACATGGTATCTAGTATCTGCTACGTATCATGGATAACAATGAGAGACTGTATAGATATGGAAACGAATATCTCAAAGATCGAGTGGATGTATCAAACGTAGGAAAAATAAGAGTGGAGTCAAGGTAAAAACAGTTTCTATCCAAAGATAGCTCATGCACTAAGTTCAAAGAACTAAAAAGTCAAAGTAAGAAGTACCCGCCTTTAATATAGGTCGAGCGACCAAAATTATCCACCCGTCAAGTGATTCATCATAAATCAAGTCCTACAACCACACATATAATTAAGCTATACCCCGGGTATCTAATAATAAACTTGAACTCCTATTTAGGACCTAAATTCTGTCATTAACTCAATTAACTATAAGC
Source organism: Zingiber officinale (assembly GCF_018446385.1). NCBI lineage: Eukaryota > Viridiplantae > Streptophyta > Magnoliopsida > Zingiberales > Zingiberaceae > Zingiber > Zingiber officinale. The sequence continues at coordinate 49,262,328 of NC_055990.1, forward strand.
CTCGGATCTAACCTAACCGTAACCATTAGCTCCTACCGAAGATCTGTGGTTGGTGCTGCCGTGAGGTTACCACCAAAACAACCAGCAATTAGCACAATATTTCTTACTAGGATCTGAACCCCAAATCACTACCAACCTAGAACTCTAAAACCAAAGTGCCTTACCAAGTCTTTGTCCACAGCTTCCTCTCCGCTAGGAACTAGGTCTAGCGGCTGTGGAGACCAGCGACGGTTGTGGAGACCAGCAAAGACGGGATCGACGGTGGTGTTTAGATATCAAGCACGAGGGGGAAGGAGCAACTGGCTGGAGAGTCGTTCACCCCCAACCTAGGGTTCGGTTGACGCCGGGATGCGCAACACCGGCGCAATCGGGTGTTGAGGTGGTTGTGGTGCTCGCGTGAGGGCATGGGTGATCGACGGCTACGGTTGCGGGAACACGTGAGAGGGAGAGGGAAGGAGGGGGTCGGCGGCGCAATTTCGTGCTGAGGACAGGCGACGATTTGGGGAGGAAATCATGAGAAGGAGGTGCTCGCGTGAGGGCTCGAAGATGAGGAGCTCGGCGGGTGAATGGGAAAATGGGGTTCGACCAAGAAGAGATTCGGCGTGTGGGAGTTAGGGCACGAGAACCTGATTTTATAACTTATGGATTCTCAATCAAACCCTATGTCAATTCCTCAATCAATTCTCATCTCTAGATATTCCAAATAGACTTTTCTCAAGTCCATTAATGCATCCCCTCTAATTACGTCATACGAGCTTCAATTAAATCCCAGAAAATTTCTAAAAATTTCTAAAAATCCCAATAAAATTCTTTTTCAAATAATCTTATTATTCAATTATTATTTTGTTAATGTATGTTACAAGAAACTTTAACCGAATAGATAATTACTTAACCAATTTTAATAATTTCATTATACTTATTAATTGATTGATGTCATATGACAATTGATTATCCTAATTAATTCAAAAACGTATGTGATTTTAGGATTATTAATTGATTGATGATGATTATCAATTGATTGGTGTAAACTAATTGATCGGGCTAATTGATCATAAAACTTTCTTTCATTAAAGTGAGATCCACCCTTGAAGAGGTTTTTTTAGTGGGACTAATTCACTAAAACTTTCTTTCATTCAATAATTTCACTAAAACTTTTTTTCATTAATTCAATAAGAGCATAATTGATTGATTCCAATTGAGTCTATCATAATTTTAGTCTGTTAATCGATTAGAAAAAGATTCTTAATCGATTGATATTGAGATTTTATCATGACTTAAGATTTTTAATCAATTGAAAAAATTATCAATTGATTGATAGCCTGAATCAATTGATCTAATCAATCAGAAATCGATCCTTTATTCGATTTTGTCGTCCTAATCAATTGGTGAAATTTACCAATCGATCGATGTTAACTAAATCGATTATATTAGATCAATCGATTCCCATCGATTATGTTCGTTATTTTAGGTTTGGTAATCGATCGATCGACCAAGCCAATATTGAGCCATCATGATTTGACCTAAAAAGTTCTTAAACATGGCGGTCCTTCTGTCGTTTTTCATGTTCAAAAACACGAAAAACTTAGAAACAAGTCTATCCTAGATTTTTTTTATATGATTTTCAACGATAAAAAATGTGTTATACTAGGAAAACTTGATCTAGCATCGACAAAAAACTTAACCTAATAGACATGAAAATGCTGAAATGCAAAGCTTTGATGTCATATGTTAGTTTTTATAAAAACCTAAGTCACTTGAATTCTAAACACCGGATAAGAACTTGTACATAGGAAACAAAAACAAGAAAGATCTAGTTTCATCATGAGTAAGACATAATAAAGTAATACATAAACATAAAAAAAAGATAGATCTGTTACATAAACATAAAGATAAGGAATGTGATTGAAGAATCATTGTTCTTATCCTAGTATCGTTGGCTTGATCTCTATGGAAAAAGATACAGCGGAAAGAAGAAGGTTTTCCAAGAGACTTAGGGAGTAACAGTGCCGAAAAGCTCTAGATCAATGGAGAACCAAGAGCTCTGTTAAGATTATCCTAAACCTTTGAGGATCTCTTCTTTATATCGGAATATAATTTATTATCAGTTCATAGACAATAACAAATTAAGATAAAGAATTCTACCCATTAAATCTATATCAAATAATTCAAAATCTAATAAATATAATTTAAATTACTCTAAACGTTCGGATTAGATTCATATGTTCGTAAATAAATCCATCTCACAGGAAAAATAAAATTTAATAAAGTCAACGTTACAAACTGTATTATAAACGGCTAAAATTGTTCTATGCACTTGCTTTTATGTGCATCGGGTTCCTCTCTCACTCTTCCATTCTCCCATCACTGTCTGCTTAAGTGGAAGAGAGACTTCTCTTCTTTTAATTAGTGTATTTGCTCGACAGATAGCAACAGAGTATTAGATATTTGTATGGCTAGACTGTCAGTATTTCACTTGAACGTAGCTTTGACCTGCCGAATTATGTGCTTGCATAGTACATATTCCTCCCTTAGAAAAATTATTATGTGCTTGCATACTTATGGGTCTTGAGAAAATATTTATCATCATGTGCCTTGAATTGCATCTAAGCTGGTTTTGGTCTCTTCATTTGGATGATCTCCCCTCCATCTTTTTTCGGTTGCATTCTTAAACCTGGTATGTGGATATTCTCCACTGCCGCTGTTCTCTGCTGCAGCATCATCAGGATTCTTGACTGCATGCCACCACGAGAGCTGCCATTCCGCCTCCAAAACCATATCCATTCAGTACATCCAACTGCCGTAAATAATCATTAAAACAGAAGCTTAAGATGATTTTGTGGCGGGAGATGCAATCACAAAGAATTTGATGTATGCAGGATACTGAAATATGATGGTCGACTGCAATAAGACTAATCAAGGGCGGTGCTTGCTCTAAAAAATAAGGGAGATGCAACCTTGACTTTAAATTACGTTACAGTTCAGGAATAAGGCATAATATCCTCTCTTCTTCGTTTTTTTTTTCTTTGTTTTCCCATAACCCCCATTTTATTGTAACTCATAAATTTCATCTTGGTTTACTCCCTCTATTAAGAGACAAAATTTGAAAAGTAAAATGAGATATTTTTAATAAAGATAAATATGGATTAGAGTCTAAATATGGAAATCTTTATCTTTATATATATATATATATATATATAGTCAGGTCCAGACGAATCCGTAGCAGAAGGTTCGCAGCGTAACAAATTTGTACATATATGAGGATTTTAACTTGAGCGACATTAGTGGCCAACACAATCAGTGAAATGTTGATTTTTTAAAAAAAAAATTATGATAATTTATCAAATGACGTACTTAGATTTGCGAATTAATCAAAAGGCGCACTATGCTTTGATATTTACCAAAGGGAACATTTAATATTCTTCTCGTTCTGTTTTACCCCTTCATCATTTATTTCTTCTCTTTCCTCTCTCCAATGTATGCAATTTCTTTTCTTTATCCTCTCTTAAATTCATTACATCTTTCCTCTCTTTCCTCTCATCTCTTCTCTTTCCTTTCTCTTTAAGATGCATGCATGCATGCAAGCATAACGAGGTTAGAGTTTAGCATATTTCTTTCGATAACATTTTAACAAATACGAAAAAGTCAAAATATGCAATGGATGTCACGCCCCAGAGGAGCCCTACCGACAAAATTTCGACAATATCTCCCTTGTACTGGTGACAATCTGAGGCATATATACATACATCCACAAGCATACTCATCAGCAATATACAACAACCCACACAGCTAGATGAAAATACAACCATGCAGTTTAATAGATAGCCCATACGACTGTAACATAAACACAGCGGAAATCATAAAATAACGAACATAAAACAAATCAAACAACTAACTGCGAGTCGGCTCGACTTGACACATCATTACCAAACCAAATACAAGATATCACAAAGCTAAACTCCATATAAAAGATACAAATACAAGAACAAGTATAAAACCAATAATACAAATGGAAGTACTAACGGAATGAGAAGCTCGATGTGACCCGAGACTGGCGAACAAGATCTCCAGGTGACTCCATAAATCCTTTACCTGCTACCTGGCGAAATAAACCAGTTTACGGGATGATGAGTACTAAGACTCAGCGGATAATAGACAGATAGTGCATGAACATAATAAAGAATTAGAGATAAAAAGGTATACAGTTTCGTAGGGAAAATAGCAGATAAAATATCGATATCATAATAAGTGACCATACCTGAAGCCATATCCTAGACTAGTAATAGAATGTCAGGTGTAGCAAAGACTTGCTACAGTACTGCTCATAACTACATGAGTAACATGTGAGGTATATACATATTACCAATAAGAAAACCAGTGTCTAAACCCATACCACAGGTATATATCTCAACCTATGCGAGCATATTAGCATAAGTAAGCAACAACAACATAAATAAGTAATAGCAGCATAAGTAAGCAACAACATCAGCAGATATAATAATAACAGCGTATACACGGATGGTCACTCCCGCCCACCCCTCTGCACCATGACCCCTGTATGGTCGAGAGGCTGGGTCAGTGACAGACTGTACACCACTACAGCTACCACTACTCTCAAGTGGTCGAGGGGACAGTTGTATAGTAGCTAACTAGCTACGTCTGCGATGGGGTCCCTGCTGCTCACAACTCCAGCTATCACTACCCATGAGTAAGCGAGTGGGAGCACGACAGGACAAACGACACGCTCCAGCTACCATTACCCATGAGTGCCCGAGCATGTGGCCCTGGCCAACGACCCTCTCAACCACAAGAGAGACATGGTCGCCGACATGCATGCAATGACATGATGCGTAAAATGCAACAGTCATTATATATATAAATATAAACAGAAAATATGTATGCTACATGAAGCCAACATGCTCAGTAAGGTGTGTAAATAACAACATTCAAGCAAGTAAGTATAGTATCTAGTATCCATATATCCAACATCTAATGTCTAGTATATGGTATATGGTATCTGGTATCTGCTAAATATCATAGATAGCAACGAGAGACTATATAGATATATAAACGAGTTTCCCAAGGATTGAGTGGATAAGTATCAAGCACAGGAAAAATACGAGTGGAGTTAAGATAAATACAGGAATTATCCGAAAATATAGTTCATGCACTAAGATCAATGTACTAAAGAGATAAAGCAAGAAGTATCCGCCTTTATATGTCGATCGTGCTAAATAATCTCACGTCGAGATGCTCATTTCAAATCAACATCCTACAAATCACATGATGTATAGTTTAGCTAATTACGTATGCAACAACTAGCTAAACTCAAACCCAAACTAATTAGGAAAAACTCTAATCGAATGATCATTAATTATCCTAATTAATGATTAACTTTGATTACTCTCAACCATGAATCTCTTAATTACAATTCATTCAATACTGTCAGACAAGAAACTATATTCATCTAATCCATCACCACTAATCATGATATCAATCTAACGATTCTATTAACAATCATGTACTGCTTTAAATCAACCATAAACCTTCATCTCAATAACAATCCATCCACATCATAATCATACACAAACCCAAATCCACTCAAGCAAAAAATCACAACTAAATAGAATTAGGACACTCTAACCATTTCACAACTAAGAATCAAATATAGTTCATATATGAAATTACCTACTCAACTTACCCAAATCCGATTCACCGCTTGACGAGGATATCCAATTGTCGCAGCAATAGAAGTAAGACTCTCCCCTTAGATCCGATAAGAGAATGGTGTCACAACAATGATCGAAGCTAGATGTAGGTGCTGCCCTCAAAATCAAAGAACCTAAATCATCACTAATCGGGCCAAGAAAGAAGAACAAGAAAGCAACCAGACAATCTATTCATCACCTAAAATCCAGCAACAAGAACAACACTCATTACCTCTTCCTCTTCAATCGCCCGTGTTGATCACATATCCGATGAAGAAAGTGATCCCCAACGGAGCTGTGGTGGTCGAAACCAAAACACAATTACTACCTCCTAAAAACCATTACCCAAATCAACACTATAAAGAAGATCGAACGCTCAAATCCACAACCAGATCTAATCGCTTACCTCCAAGATCACTGCTAGGGCACAGCGCCGCGAGAGGGAGAGGGAGGGGATCAGGATGAGTACCAATGATAGGCCTGCATTGGCAATGGGCGGGGAGTGGCGCGATGTCGGGCACAAACGATGTCAGGCAGAGACGATGCTGAGAGAAGGGAGAGCGCGAGTGATCAGCCGAATCGACACTAGGGCAAAAGGGAAGGTGGTCGGCGCATGGTGAGGGAGACGAGAAAGAGTGACTAGCGTCGGCGATTGGAAGACTCATTGTCGTCGGAGCTTGATGATCCATAGCAATGAGCAATCGAGAGAGAGAGAGCATGTGAGGAAGAAGAGAAGGGATTCGGGGAAGAAGGGATTAAGTGAAGGGAAGTTCGGGAGAAAGAATAGGAGAAGGAGTCGACTTATAAACCTAGGTTAATTAAAACTTAGGTTAGTTTAATTAAATGTTAAGTTAATTCCTTAATCAACTCCTAACTTAATGGGTATTTCAAACAGGATTCTTCTAAGATCAATTGATTTATCCCCTTAAAATATGTCATACGACCTCCGTTTAAATTCCAGAAAATTTCTAAAAATTCATAAAAAATCCAATAAGATTATTTGTCAAATAACCTTATTATTTAATTATTATTTGGGCACCGTATTTTATATTCTCCCCCACTAATAAAAATTTGATCTCCAAATTTACTGGTCAACTCAGGGATGCTCATCCTAGGGTAACAACCAACAACTTACTCATATACCACTCCATCCAAGTATCATGAACAAACCTCCAACCTCAAGGAATAACTCTGTGGGTTATGAACCTATCCTGATTCCGCTACTCACATACTACTATCTAACCAACTATAGGTAAATTAACTATCTTCGTATTGCGTAATACACTATCAGCAAGACTTCTAATGTCCATATAATGCGCTCAAACTGTCCATCTATCTGAGTATGAAAATTTCTATTACAACAAAACTCGATACTCATGATCTGCTATAAACTCTGCCAAAAACATGAGGTGAATCACACATCTCAAGTCGATACAATGCTCAGAGATATACCAAAAAGTATGGTAATCTCTCTATAGTATAACCCTATTAATCGATCCAAATAATCCATCCTACAGATCGATATGAAGGAAGCAAATTTGTCAATCAATTAATAATTACCCAAACCATATCATATCCTCTCTATGTCTTGGGAAATTCCATAATAAAGTCCATTGAGACATGCTCCAGTTCCATTCCAGTATCTGAATCTGCTAAAACAATCAACTTCCACTTGTTGACATACTAGACATCAAGCTACAAAATTCGCGATGTCTTTCTTTATGTCGTTCCATGAATAGGAACTCTCCAAGTTTCTTTACAATGGATACCATCTAAATGTATCACAAATCCTAAACGATATGCTTCCTGCAGTAACTCCTACCGAACAGGATGTGACATAGGTACCCACATAATCTCACAATCTCACACAGAAATAATGAATCTCATATAAATAATTGTTGGTGCAAACTACACCAGTATCAAACCTGAGTTTTGATGTTGTCAAAGATTCAAGTTAAGTCTTGTTATGATCTAACAAGTTGACTGAGTGTGCAGGATGTTTACTCAACCGGGAAAGTCCTAGCTGGAGGCTAGGCAGAAAAGTCTTAGCAGATCGTGGAACCTAGGTGCAAGTCCAAGCAGGTCAAGGGGACCTAATGCTTGGCGGTATGATCGAGAAGTCTGGAGGACTGAAGATCAAGAGAAAAGTCCTGGGGAGCCGATCAAGGCTGAGTGAAAAGTCCAAACTGGATCGGAGGATCAAAGTTTGGCAGGTAGGTTGAGGTAAGCAAACTGGAGGAGCGACAGTGAGGTCGGGTTCCCAGAGGGAACAACCTTAGGTCACTGATCCAACTGTAGAAACCGGGAAGGTTTCCAAGTTGAGATCAAGACAGCTCTACTGTCTATATTACTCATGCATTATATTACTGTGCTAACACTTGTTTTGCAGGAATATTGTTTAAACTCTGTTTTGCAGATTCGGCTTGATCGGTCGACCGAACAGGAGGATTGGTCGACCGAACCAGCTTGACTCAGACCAGAGATCGGTTCAAATCAGGCAAAGCAGAGTTCAGTCCGGTCAAAAGCTTGATCGGTCGATCGAACCATAGTGACTCAGCACAGGACAGATCATCAGCACCGATCAGCAGCAAAGGAAATAGAAGCTGATCGGTCGACCGAACCTGGGGATTGGTCGACCGATCCAATCAGCATTAAAGGATGATCTCGGCAGATTTCAACGAACAAGGAAAAACCTTGTTCGGTCGACCGATAAAAGGGTTCGGTCGACCGATAAAAGGGTTCGGTCGACCGAACCATTGAAGGCCAGTTAATGCAGAATTTACGAGCCAGCGTCAGATTATAGCTGTGGGTGATTGGAGCTGGTTCGGTCGACCGAACAGAGGGATCGGTCGACCGAACCTCAGTGCACTTATAAATTAAGGCTCGAGGTCAGAGGCCATGAATAACTTTTCTGATCACAAGTTACTGCTCTGCAAGCGACTCATCTTCATCAGTACAGCAAACTGCGTCATTCGAAAGCACCGACCTACGCAAAATCTTCGATTCATTTGTTGGTATATATATATTTTGTTTTTCACTTAATTGCAAATAAGATAGTAGGCTTGTTACTATCTTATTCTATTGTACCTGTATGATCTGCTTCTCTCCGAGGACTTCGGAGAGAAGAGTTTTAGTGTTTTGCCCATCGGTGCGGTCAAGGACCGCAGGCCTTCGAGTAGGAGTCGAGCTAGGCTCCGAACGAAGTAAACAAACTGTCTCTATTTACTTTCCGCTGTGCACGACTTTGATTTCAAAGCAATGATTAGTTTTAAAAGAACGCGATATTCACCCCCCCCCTCTATCGCGCTACTCGATCCTATCAATTTGTATCAGAGCGGGTTAGCTCTGAAATTTCTTAATCGATTTTCAAAGGAAATTTTAAAATCTTTTCTTTTCATTATTTTTTTTTATTTGTCAAGCACTACTAATCCCAAGACAAAAGTCTTGGAAATACTTTTTCTTTTTTGATCTATGTTTTGCAAGGATGTCGAACTCATATCAAGAAGGCTATAGCATGGTTCGACCTCCACTATTCAAGGGAGAGAATTTTAGTTACTGGAAGAATAGAATGGAGTGTTACTTGAAGTCCGACATCGAGCTCTGGTTCACAATTTTGAAAGGATATACTCCCCCAACGAAGGATGGAACAACAATAGAACCAGAAGAATGGACTCCCCAAATGATCAAGAAGGCACAACTGAACTACAAGGCGATCAACACCATTCAGTGCGGACTTACGATGAAGGAGTAGAACCGAGTTGGTCCCTACGACAACGCCAAAGACTTGTGGGACTCACTAGTCAAATTACACGAAGGAACCAACGACTCGAAGGTAAACAAACGAGATCTTCTTTTAAATAATTTACTTAATATAAAAATGTTTCCTGGAGAGACGGCCTCGCAACTACACGCCCGACTAAAGGACATCCTCAACGGTCTTCACCTGATCGGACATGAACTCGAAAATCGTGATACGATAAGGTACGCTCTAAACGCTTTTCCGAGGAATGCTTTGTGGGCATCAATTGTAGATGCGTACAAAGTTTCCAAAGATCTTTCAATTCTTAAATTAGATGAATTGTTTTGCGAGTTGGAATTATACGAGCAATCTAACATGAGCCATGTCGAGAAAGGAGTTGCTTTGTATGCAGGTTCAAGCAAAGAGACAAAATCAAAAATGAAGATCGAGTCTGAAAGCGAGTCAGACTCAGACTCAACAAACGAAGAAGAACTAGTCAACATGGTCCGAAGATTGTTGACTAAGAAAAAGTTCAGAAGAAATACCAAAAAGACTCCACAGAACCAGATCCAAAACAAATCAGAAATGATTTGTTATGGATGCAACAAAAAGGGGCATTTCAAAAACGAATGCCCAAATCGGAAAGAAGAATGACCCAAATCGACAAAATGGAAGAAGACACTTCAAGCGACTTGGGACGAAACCTCTTCCGACGAATCCGACACGGAACAAACAAAGCACTCAAGCCAACTTGCATTTATGGCAAGAAATGAAGATTCCGACTCCGAGTCCGAGGACGAGTACGATTCCGAGAGAAGCACCGGATTGGAAGATCCGAATATGGTAACGATTTATTCAAAGTCAAATTTACTTAAAGTAGTTAAATGCTTGTTTAAAAAATTAGCAAAATCGGAAAAACAAAATAACTTGTTACTTAAGGAAATAGACCACCTTAAGCAACAAGTTAGCTTGAGTGACTCGACTAACCAAGTTCAAGTCGGAACTTCGACTCAAGTTGAAAAACTCGAGGAAGAAAATTCTGATTTGAAAGGTCAAGTCGAGCGACTCAAGAAAACTTTTGAAAGGTTCGAAATGGGATCCAAGTGTCTAAATATGATACTTGGATCGTAACAAGCCGTGTACAACAAATCAGGGCTTGGCTATAAACCGAACAAAACAAACAAATCATACATGTCTCTAATCAGTCAAAATGTTAGAAGTCAAGTCCAAGCATGGGTTCAAACAAAACACTTAACCAAACCAATCAAACCAAACCACTACTTGGTCCCTAAGAGTCAAATCCATTACTTAGATAGACCTTATCTAAGCTATGACTCAGGGGGAGCAACTAGAAAAACAATCCAACCAACTTAATTAAACCAAACTCAATACTTAGGATTAGGATTATTAGAACGGTTAGATGAAAAAGGTTTACCAAACCCTATAACATAGCACCGGAATGGATTGGAATGATAGTACTCAAGGAAACTATGTCGAAGGCATGTCTAGGTTGAATATGGAATTCTACCTGGTGCACTAGACTTAGTGGATCTGACCGAAGCTACCCCAGTCAAACATGGGCTAGTTAGACCAAAATTTAGTATTAAGTTTTTTGGGCAGGAACAGTTTGGAAAGTCTTCAGCAAGTGGTCTAATGATATTCAAGTAGGCCATATGCCTCGCCACATAACTGAAACTTATCCTTAGAACGCCTGCTTGATTAACCCAAAGCTAAGTTTGAATCTAACATGGGTTCAATAACCTCTTTCAAACAAAATTTAATTCTAATTCAAACTAAAATTAATTCAAATTAAATTAATTCAAACAAAATTTAATTTTAATTCAAACTAAAATTATTTTAAATATTAAAAACCATTTTAAAATTATTAAAAAAAATTATTTTAAACTTATTAAAAACTATTTTAAACTTACTAAAATTATTTTAAATATTAAAAACCATTTTAAAATTATTAAAAAAAATTATTTTAAACTTATTAAAAACTATTTTAAACTTATTAAAAATTATTTTAAATATTAAACACCATTTTAAAATTATTAAAAAAATTATTTTAAATATTAAAAACCATTTTAAAATTATTAAAAAAAATTATTTTAAACTTATTAAAATCTATTAAAAAATTATTTTAAAATTATTAAAAACTAATTTAACTATATTAAAAACTATTTTAAAAATTATTTTAAATTATTTTAAATTTATTTTTTAAAAAAACAAGATTTTTATGCTTATACTATTTTGATCGAATTTTTTCAAAATATTATTTTTCAGATATTCATTCTCCTAAAAATTTATTTTATTCTTTTTAAAAAAATAATAATAAAAAATAAAATTTCAAATGTTTTAATTTACTTAATATTTCATTTTTTTAAAAGACATATAATTTTAGAATTTTTCAAAATATTTTTTGCCTTAGTATTTTTTTTTTCAAAATTCAAAATATAACTTTTTAAAATTTTGTTAAACTTTTCAAAAAAATAAAATTTCAAATGTTTTTATTCATTCTTTTCAACATATAATTTTAGAATTTTTCAAAAATTTCTTGACTTAGAATATTTTCAAAAATTTTTAGAATATTTTTCAAAATTCAAAATATAATCTTTTAAAAGGTTGTTAAATTTTTTACTTAAAAATTCTTTTCAACATATACTTTTTAAATTTTTTCTTACCTTAGTATATTTTTCGTAATGTTTTTCAAAATATAAGTCTATTCTTTGATTTGTCTATTCTAAATTTACTTGGTTTTTGGTTCTGCCCCTATTTTTGATGTGTGTCAAAGGGGGAGAGATAGTGAATTCAGGGGGAGAGTAAGTTAATTCAAAGGGTGAGTTAAAAGTTAAATTGCTTGCTTATTTACTTGTTGCATATTTTTATGCTTGTTTATTTACCTGTTGCATATTTTTAAACTTAACTTTGAACCTTGGTTGCCAAACATCAAAAAGGGGGAGATTGTTGGTGCAAACTGCACCAGAATCAAACCTGAGTTTTGATGTTGTCAAAGGTTCAAGTTAAGTCTTGTTATGATCTAACAAGTTGACTGAGTGTGCAGGATGTTTACTCAACCGGGAAAGTCCTAGCTGGAGGCTAGGCAGAAAAGTCTTAGCAGATCATGGAACCTAGGTGCAAATCCAAGCAGGTCAAGGGGACCCAATGCCTGGAGGTATGATCGAGAAGTCTGGAGGACTGAAGATCAAGAGAAAAGTCCTGGGGAGCCGATCAAGGCTGAGTGAAAAGTCCAAACTGGATCGGAGGATCAAAGTTTGGCAGGTAGGTTGAGGTAAGCAAACTGGAGGAGCGACAGTGAGGTCGGGTTCCCAGAGGGAACAACCTTAGGTCGCTGATCCAACTGTAGAAACCGGGAAGGTTTCCAAGTTGAGATCAAGACAGCTCTACTGTCTATATTACTCATGCATTATATTACTGTGCTAACACTTGTTTTGCAGGAATATTGTTTAAACTCTGTTTTGCAGATTCGGCTTGATCGGTCGACCGAACAGGAGGATTGGTCGACCGAACCAGCTTGACTCAGACCAGAGATTGGTTCAAATCAGGCAAAGCAGAGTTCAGTCCGGTCAAAAGCTTGATCGGTCGATCGAACCATAGTGACTCAGCACAGGACATATCATCAGCACCGATCAGCAGCAAAGGAAATAGAAGCTGATCGGTCGATCGAACCTGGGGATCGGTCGACCGATCTAATTAGCATTTAATCAACATTAAAGGGTGATCTCGGCAGATTTCAGCGAACAAGGAAAAACCTTGTTCGGTCGACCAATAAAATGGTTCGGTCGACCGAATCATTGAAGGCCAGTTAATGCAGAATTTACGAGCCAGCGTCAGACTACAGCTGTGGGTGATTGGAGCTGGTTCGGTCGACCGAACAGAGGGATCGGTCGACCGAACCTCAGTGCACCTATAAATTAAGGCTCGAGGTCAGAGGCCATGAACAACTTTTCTGATCACAAGTTACTGCTCTGCAAGCGACTCATCTTCATCAGTACAGCAAACTGCGTCATTCGAAAGCACCGACCTACGCAAAATCTTCGATTCATTTGTCGGTATATATATATTTTGTTTTTCACTTAATTGCAAATAAGATAGTAGGCTTGTTACTATCTTATTCTATTGTACCTGTACAATCTGCTTCTCTCCGAGGACTTCGGAGAGAAGAGTTTTAGTGTTTTGCCCATTGGTGCGGTCAAGGACCGCGGGCCTTCGAGTAGGAGTCGAGCTAGGCTCCGAACGAAATAAACAAACTGTCTCTATTTACTTTCCGCTGTGCACGACTTTGATTTCAAAGAAACGATTAGTTTTAAAAGAACGCGATATTCCCCCCCCCCCCCCGCCCTCTATCGCGCTACTCGATCCTATCAATAATGTCTCCACATTTTCAACGTCCAAATCATGAGTCGTATAATTTTCCTCATGGTCTTCCAACTGTTGAGAAGCATATGGAACTACTCAACCGTGCTACTACAAAACTAAACTCCTGGTATGATACATCTGTATAGAGTATAAATCCGTCTATATGAAAAGATAAAACTAACACGGGTGCAATAACTGTAACTGGTCTCGCAAGCATCTATCTACACCCTTCCTAGATAGTCTAGTCAACAACATAACAACACTAGAGAAGCCCTCAACCAATCTTCGGTAATACACAACCTGACCAAGGAAGTTGCGAGTCTCCTGTGTAGACTTTGACTACTCCCAACTGGTAACAACCTATATCTTCTGTGGATCCACTGATATGCTCCTGCTGGAAACAATGTGTCCCAGAAATCTCATAGAAGACAATCACAATACGTACTATTGAACTTCACATATAGATGTTCCCGTCGAAACATCTTTAGAACTATGCGAAGATGGTGTACATGGTCCCCCTTGGATCAGGAATAGATCATAATATTGTCACTGAAGACAATATCAATTGATCCAAATACCCTAGGAATACTAAATTCATCGAGTCCATGAAAATTTCTAAGCCACTGTAAGCCTAAATGACAATATCAGGGACTCATAGCATCCGTACAACAGACATATTCAAAAGTAAGATCACTAGCAACAAGTCTATAATCTGATCATCAACTAAAATCACCAACTCCATAAATATCAAGACATTGTACTCCTCATATCACTATCAACATCAAGCACCAAATAATAGACTACCAAATCCAATATCCTCTAATAGAATATTAGAAAACAAACTATCACAAGATCTGATATCACAATATCCATCAATTTTAAACCATCCTCAACATCAATCAAACCTGATAATTTTCCTAGTGACCAACTCTCCAAATGGTAGAGATACGGTCAATCCATGAGATATGAGTATACAAAACTCTACTAATCTTATCCAAAAATATCCAAAGAGTATGTCTAATCTCATCCTCCAGATATTCAAATATCCATAGTAGAGGAAATAACAATGTAAAGTCCAAAGGAACACTCAACCTCCTATTGAAAATCTACCCATCAGAGAATATCACCTCAAATCTCATAATCATACCCGTAAATGTCTTCCAACAAATGTCGATAAACTATCGAACATCCTGATCTAACATATAGACTTCAAGACCTTTAGTAACTGATCATGTGGTCAAGGTCTTGAGCTACTTACAGAGACAATGATAGTTAAGTCGACTCACCATTGTCTTGTAACACACCATACTATGATTGCCCCACCTGAGATTCAGTAACCTCTTTTGCCGAAAAATGCACCAACGGGCGGAGGAGCACTATTAACAAATAGCTAACCGACATAACTGTCAGTCGATGCTTTGCTCCTCGTAAATCATCGTTAGATATTTTCACTTAATAACAGCTCGATTTCATAGGTGTTAATCAACTAACACCATGTTCTTCACATAATTATAGGTGATAATCTCTAGGTATTATCGAGGATATCTAATCATATCCAATCGGTCCATGAGTCAGGATCTCCCACAAAAGAACATTAGGCGAGTCAGCTAACCATCGCCTTATAAACCATTATACCATGATTCCTCTTTTTTTTTTTAGGTTCAAGAACTCCTAACAAGCTATACAGAAGGAGGTAGAGAAATACTATCTCTCTAGAGCATCTCAGAATCATCAACAAGGAATGCTCTGCTCCTATAAGTAGTCTCTGCATCTTCCTTCACGTGGTGCCTGGTCACGTAAAGGATACACAACTAACATCATCTTTTCTTTACCAGTACAAGTCATATATCTGAATGTACTCACCAAGTTATACAACCAAGTAATGGTTATACCCCGTAAGTGTTAAGTAGGTAGCGTTACACTTTTTTTTTATACCAGTGGGGTCATCTATAATGTACCTTCAAAGCTATCCAACCAGGTACAGACAGACCATGGTCAAATCCCCCATAGAATAGGATACATCGATTCTCTACAGACTTGTCTAGCCAACAATGGTATGTGGCTAACTCAGTCAATTCTATGTCTGTACAAATCATGAACTCAAATGTGCCTTCTAGGTTATCTAACCAAATACAAATAATCCAAAGGCCAGAATCTTCATGAAATAGAGTAGTTTAGGCCAGAATCTTCAAATGTGCCTTCTAGGTTTTCCACTGAGCAGTTTAGGCTATATATTCTAGATCATATATATGTGCCTCTTAATACTAGGTATCTGAATTGGTCCTTTTTTACATGTCATTGCCCAAATATAGTTAAAATTATTAAATATTATAACTTAGATCGCTTAGTTTACTGTAACCAGGCAGTTAACCTAAACCTGCACACCCAATTTTATAATAATTTAGTAAAGATAGATGACTTGATATTCTCTATGAGAGTAGCTGGTAAAGATTTTAGATTTTCTCCTACTCTCTTAGTTGATTGCTTGGGACTGCAACAGTCTACATGCACATTTTTATGTTACCCTAGTAGGGAGCTACTATTTGGGGCGCCCTATTCTCATATTACCTTAAATACTATCCACTTGTATTTTTTGGGAGGACAGAATCCATATTGTCATTGACTTTAGGTCCCTATCCCTGAGGGTGCAAGATCATCTTTTATATCGAGTCATTACCACTTGCATCCTACCAGTCACATCTTGTGACATTGCTATCATGTCTCCATCCTGCTCTTTTTTTCTTTATCCATTGTGTTAGTTGATGAATATAGATATTCCCCTGCATATCTTTTATAATATTATTCATGCATCTAACATACTCACTAGGGGATGCATCCATATGCCTTATTGCCATGTGTTTACCTCTATCTTTTTAGCCATAAGAGTTGATTTTACCTAGGGCACACTCACTCCCCTGAGTGAGTATGCCATGCTTGGTTAGCATTAGTTAGCATTAGTCCATATAGAGGTTACTGTTTGGGGGGATCTAGCTCGGAGAGGGGGTATCCCGCCAGCCATACCTATTGAGGTCAACAAGGTAGTTGAGACTATGGAGGAGGAGATGCCAGAGTTCACATTTATTAACACCTTTGCATCTCTTCCATTTTGACCCCACTTTCAACTTCCCAAACTTTAGAGGATTGTATTACAAGACTCAAGGAGACTTCCTCTCATCTCAGGCAGTCAGTTTCTAGTCTTCATGAGGAGGTGACTACTGGATTGTCTAGTCTCCGTGAGGAGTTGGTGATAGGATTTTGGCAGATGGATTAGATGTTTGATAACATTGTTTGTATCTTACATATGATTCACCCTCCTCCACCCCCATCTGTTGATAACCCTTAGACATTCTTCGTACTTTGGTTATGTTTCTTTGTTTGATATGCTTGTACCTTCTATATGTTTGACTTACTTACTGATTTATTTTTAGTATATATGTTTACTCTTTTGGATATCTCTTGACTACCTTCTCCTATTATTTTTCTGCATAGCTTATGTTTTAAAGAATACAAAGGGGGAGGGTAAGAGTTTAAGATAAAAAAAATCATAACCCAACACAAAAATAATATTAAGAGAACAAACATAATTCTAACTTATTACTATTTTTTATAATTTTTCTACCTTTAACCTAGGGTATTATTACATCAAAATGGAAAAATTATTGGTGTAATTTGTACTAATAATTAAACTCAGATTTTGATGTATGATAAAATATTAAAGTTAGATGTTGTGTGTTCTAAATCTATTTACCAAGTGTGTAGGACTAAAAGACTTGATAGGGAACAAACACAAGGTTGGCAATTGGTAGGAAGTCCAGCTAAGTCAGAGAGAACTAGACAGTTGGCAGGAAGTCCAGTCGGGTCAAGGAAGCCCAGATGATTGGCTGAAGTTTAAATGGAGCATCTGGTAGGAAGACCTGGTGGGTTAAGAGATCAAGGTCAAGTAAGTATATAATGGTATGTGAGGTAAGCATTGGAGGAGAGTGATCCAGTAAGGATGAATCCTAGTAGGACAGTAGGCACTGATCCAGCTTAGATTCATTTTGAAAGTCTAAGCTGAGACTATGACTAGATCCTAGTTTTGGTAAGAAAGAATTTAATTGATAATATTATTTTATTTCTATCATGCTAACTCTATTCTGTAGATTATTTTTTATTATTATACTAATATTTATTTGCAGGAGTTAAGTGTAAAAATCAACCTTAAATAAATAGTGTTCGAGGCACCTTAGAGCTGCTAGGAGGCACTTCGGAGCTAAACGGAGACGTTCTAGACAAGATGGGTGCACCCTCTTGTGGATAGAATTCGAGGATAAAACTTTGTTGGGGGGAGGTGCCTCAGAGGGCATTGGAGGTGCCTTTAAGTGTATTGGAGGAGCTTTAGAGCCTGATGAGGTGCCCTCACATGAATAAAACCAAACTCAGTAGATCAGATAAGCTCTATTGGAGGTTCCCTGAAGCTTTGGAGGCACCTCTAACATTGTTTAAAAGAAGGTCAGCAACAACACTCACAAGACATCTCTTCTACATGACTCCTTGATTGTTTTGCTGCTACGTTTTCACGTCGTTGCTGTTCTACTACTCGTCTATGTCCGAACGCTGACAGCAGACCAATGGTAACACCTGAGCTTTCACACTTTGACATCATTGTGTTGGGCAATGGTTTAAATTTTAAGTTATTTACATTATTGCTTAAAGGAAGTGTAGAGTGTTACACATTCCTCATATTTTGTATTCGTTTCAAATTTAGTTGATTACCCGTCGATAGGTCAAAAGGACTTGGGTCTTAGAGTAGGAATCGTTGAAAGCTCTGAACCAAGTAAATCATCCGCATTCTATTTTTTTACTTTAATATTTAGATTTATTCTGTTGCGCACTATTTTGAAAAGTCAAAAAAAGAATCATTTCTAAATACACGAGATTCACCCCCTTCCCTCTCACGTGCTCACGATCCTACAAAATCAACTCAGACTTATCTGTAAACATAACTTGAACTAATAATCTCAAGCCGTCAGCCTAAAAGGTTATGTCGAGCCAGGGATGATAATTTCCTCTGAATCCATTGGAGGATTTGATATCCAACCTGAATGTAGGAGGATATGGAGGAAATTTTTGCACCCAATTAAATAATTAGATAATTGAGTATGAGTATTTAAATAATTGGGTATGGAGTATTACTGTCAATCCGCAAGTCTACGGAATGTCATCAAGTAATAAAAATATCGATCCATAGGGGCAGTTGATTAAGTACTAATCAACTTCGTAAGGCAAGTTATCTAGATGATCCAAGGTTGTTTGAAAGCTCAAGAACCAAAGATTTTGTGTGTGTGTGTGTGTGTGTGAGAGAGAGAGAGAGAGAGAGAGAGTTGAGAGAGCAAGTGAACAAAGAGGGAGAGAGAGTGAGCAAGAGAGAAGAAGTGATTGAGGGAGAGATTCTAGAATTTCAGCTTTAATATGATACTAATTAATGTCCCTATATATTCTCCATCTCCTTTTCACCATGCTTACATTCTTGTATAGAATCTAATCAAATACCAGCACAACTATGTGATTGTTGCACAAGAATGTTCACACCATTAAGTTTCAATGCCACTAAGTAGAAGAGGTAACATTGAATTTCTGATTGAAAAAATACCCCTGCCATATGAGGGCCCCCCGGTCATACAGTGTAGATTACATAGATCACTTCCTAATATTGAATTGGTGTAAACTCATTAAACTCTAATTAGCTAATCCCTTACAGAAAATTAGCCCCCACTTTGAGGCTATGACTATAGAACGTTCAGTTAAAGAGATACCCTCTATTATTAAGGGTCCTCCGGTCATACAATCCAAAACACCTTCTCTATATGGTGACCAATATCCTTTATATCCACATGAATTCATCATACACACATTTCATCAAACACATATAAGGCACAACACAATAGAACAAGTCATAAACATATCATAGAACAAGGGAATGATCAAATACATAATTCATACATATACATCATATCACAATTACTCCTACATCCTAAATTTTGAAGGATCTACTCCATAACAAAGGAATTACAACTAAGATACAAGAAGAATGACATTCTACATCCAAAATACAAAATAGAGGAGAAATAAATGCTTATCAATGCGTTGTCGGTCTTCTGGGATGAAATCCTTGCTTCGAAGGTGGAAGGATCATCGAGATAGATGGAGATGATTGCTCTAAGGTTTCTCCTAGAGGAGAAACCCCTTTACCAAGGAGGGGGATGAAGCCCTTGGTCCAAAATGAGTCAAACATTAAGTTTTTTGACCCTTTTATACCTCCTCCAAACTATCCAGATCTATCAGGTTTACAAGATTCGACCAAAATAGATTTTTCACCCCTTAAACCTAATTCTCTTATGTTTGACTTTGAACCAATGTTGTAGTTCTTAAAATTATATACATTTTGATAGTTGGATTGACCTGTGACTCCAACCAAGCTAAAAGTTATGATGGTTCAAATTTGGTCTGCAGTTTGGGCGAAGGATACGACACGATCGTTCCTTTTATCATGGCAAACTGTAGTTTTATCTAGTTGAAGTCTGAAGCAAATTATAGATCTTGAAGTTATTTACATTTTGGTATCTGGAACAACCATAACTTCAACCAAATAGAAAATTATGGGTGGTTCACTTTTTGTCTGAAGTATGGGCGAAGGATGTGATACTGTCATGCCTAGGACTCATGACTGTGCCTTTTACCATGTCACACTATGATTTTATCTGGTTAAAGTCTAAAGTAAAGTTGTAAATCTTGAAGTCATCTATATTTTAGTATCTGGAATGACCTATAATTCTAACCGAATATAAAGTTACGATCATTTTATATTTGATCTACAATCTTGCTCAGACTCAACATGGTCGTGGAGAAGTCCTGAAGCAAAAGACACGACCGTGCCTTTTGGCATTACCTAACTGTTGGGATATGCCCGATGCGGTGTGTGCTAAAACATGCTTCATAAATATGTGCAACAGAAAATAAAACAATAATAATTCCTAAATTATTACATCACACGCACCACACACATATAAGTGTTAGAGTGTATACTAAAAGTCTAGCTTTTGTAAATATTTATTTTGAAATAAAGAATCACATTAATAAAAAATGTATACATTTATATACTAAGTGTAGTTGTTTAATATGGTAGATAACATGGTGTGTGGTGTCACACACAGAAGATCATTTTATCGGTTCTTTATAAATTATAAACAGTAGCTCACGACTAAGATAGATAGGAACAAACCATTGGAATAGTCGTAGTTTAATTTGGTATTAGTTTATCTTAACTATAAAATTACACTAGTACACTCTGAGTGTATTGAGCAGGACCATATAAGGTAGTTCTTTTTGTGCTAACTTAATAAAAGAACAAGACCTTAGTTATTATGGAAATGTGTGCTCTTAATCCTAATATAATAACAAGCACATATATTTAGTATTAATTTCTTTAACTTATCAATGAGTGAGATTTAGCTTGATAAATCAAAAGGCCCGATAAGTTGGGAAATGATATTACTTATAGTGTGTATTATTGATTATAGAAAGAAACTGTGTCCTAGAAATCTAGGTTGATAATGCCCCTAAGAGGAGCTCATAAGGATTATCATGTTAAACCCTGTAGGTGGACTCAGTCCGACATGACAATAAGGTTGAGTGGTACTACTCTTAGACTAAGATATTAATTAAATAGAGTTGTCAGTAACTCATTTAATTAATGGGCATTTGACATCTTAAACACAGGGAGACTAACACACTCATAATAAGAAGGAGCCCAAAATATAATTTGGGATTGGTGCGGTAGTTCAATAATAATTCTTTAGTGGTATGAATTATTATTGATGAAATTAAGTTGGGTGTTTGGGATGAACACGGGAAGCTTAATTTCATCGAGAGACCAAAACCAATTCCTCCTCTCGGTCCCTATCATAGCCTCTTGTATATAGAAAATTATACCTATCGCATACCCACCTTTCTACCCACCTTGAGGTGGCAGCCAAGCTAGGGCCAGCCAAAGCTAAGGGTGAAAGATTTGGTGGCCGGCCACTAGAAAAATAAAAGGGATTTTATTTAAAATCTTTTCTTATGTGGATATCATGGTTTTAAATGAGAGTTTAAAATTTAAATCTTTCTTTCTACAAAAGATTAAGTGAAAGATTTGATATCTTTCCTTATTTGTAGTTAGAAGGAAGATTTTAATTTTTGATAAAACTTTCCTTCTTTGTAACCATGTTCATGATTTAAAAGAGAGTTTTAAAATTAAATATTTCCTTTTATAAGTTTCTACAAAAGATTAAGAAAAGATTTGATATCTTTCCTTATTTGTAGATTGAAAGGAAGATTTTAATTTTAAAGAAAACTTTCCTTTTTGGTAATCATCCACATGTTTTAATAGAGAGATTTTAATTTATAAAATTTCCTTTTATAAACAACCATGAAGGGAAAAATTATTAGAGAAATTTTTATTAAAAATTTCGGAAGCAAATTAGGAAGTTTTAATTCTTGTGTTATTAAAATTTTCCTTGCTTAGAGCTATGAGGTGGTCGGCCAGCCATGATGTTTTAAGAAAAGGAAATTGGTTTTAATCAATTAAATTTTCCTTTTCATGGCAAAGAAAATAAGGAAATTTTATTTAAATTTTCCTTATTTGCCAAGACCAAGGATTATAAAAGAGAGGGAGGAGGTGCCTTCATGAGATACAACTCTATTCTATTTTCCTCCCTCTCTTCCTTGGTGGTGGCCGACCCTAGTCCTTGCTCTTCTCCTTTTCTCTTTGTCCTTGGTGGCCGACGACATCAACACTAGAGGGATTTTTGGTGGCCGGTTCTAGTTTGGTTAAGAAGGAGAGAAAGGAGGCTTTGCACTTGCATCCCTTGGAGCTCATTAGTTTGTGGCCGAATCTTGCTAGAAGAAAGAAGGCTTGGTGGTTCTCATCTCGGTAGATCGTTGCCCACACAACGTCCAAGATAAGAAGAGGAATATGTTAGAATATCAAGAGGTTATTGTTTACAAAGAAAGGTATAACTAGCAATTGTTTTCTGCATCATACTAGTTTTCTTTATATGAATTCCAAACACAAGAGGCTAGTGATTCTAGATTTTCGGATTAGATATTCGAAGTTGTGTTTCTTTTGTTTTGTTTTTTCGAATTTGTGATTCGATTGTTCCTTTTGGTTAAAGCTAGAGTTATATAAGGAAATTAAATATTAAGTTTCTTTAAAATGTTTTGTATAGGCGGTGGTGGATGATCTCATACCCAAGAAGGCCTAGTGCCTCGCCATGCAGTCCTGGAAGCCAATTATTGAAATTAATATTTAATTGAATTTATAACATAGGTGGATTTAGATCGATAATGTTAAGCATCATTTGCGATCCAAGTCTAACCCATTAAGAACAGATAAGTTAAATTTGGAATCAATAATGTTAAGTTTCGTTTGCGATTCTGAATTTAATTTCTAAAGAACACAATAGGTTGTTAGGAAAGGTTCAGAACTTGTACAAAATTTTTGTACAGTGGAACCAATATGATCTTCCTAGGACTAACCAACAATAAGGAGACAACATGCCAAACATGATCACATAATTAAATTTGTACGGAAAGTAAATTTACACAAAGTGTACCTTACGGATGACCTGTAATAAAAAGGGCATCAACCATAGCGACATTATCGAACCTTGCCTCTATTCGTATCCACGTTGAACTCCTCAAGACAACTCCTGGAGTACAAGTCTCTCCTTCAAAAGTTACAAGCCACGAGCGAAGAAGAGGGATCAAGAGGAAGAGGAAAAGAAGCACACAAGGAAGAGATTTCATCCTTGTGGTGGTCATGGCAACAAGGGGAAGGGCTTCCCCTTGTTGGAGGCGGCAAAGAGAGAGGAGAAAGGGAGAGAAGAAGAGAAATTGGGTTAAGGTTTTTTAAAAACCTTACAAGCCAATTAATGATCTCATGTGTATAATTTTCTCTCAACCATATCAATATATAACCCTCATTAATGAGTTGAATTAGAAAGTCCAAATCCAAATCATTATCCCTTAACCAAAAATTAGTACATTAACTGCTTGGTTTGGTTCACAACTAAACCAAGTTGGTTCATGACTAATTCATGATTAAGTCAAATATGGTCCAACTCTTCCATAAGAGATACGGTCCATCTGCGCTTCCATTACGACAAATATTTCCATATTTGTCTTATGTATGGTCCAACCAAACATTTATCTCTTGATCTAAGAATCCTATTCTTTAACTTATTTTACGTCTTTTAGAGACTCGTTAATGCATATGATCCAATAGGTTCTCGATTTATCTTGGTTGTCCATAATTAACTACTTAATTATAGAATGATCATGAGTGATACCTAGTAGTACATCATGATCCCTAATTAGTTAAAAAATTATAGTTGATCTTAGAATTAATTCTAAACCCTTCAGCAGCTACAGTGATTCGTGCCTCGTTCCTTTCACTCGTCTTATACCCCCTTAATTCAGGACATGGTCTATGTGTCTTATCCCCATTAGGCTAACTACATCACACCCAACCCAAGTAATACTTCCTCGTTCTGTGGATTTAAATTACTCGTACATGTATACAAGAGTCTCACACTCTTAACATGTGTAATTATGAATATATTGAAAATTTCCTAGTCATCAAATTGATGTATTCAAACATCATCAATTTTGTAAGACTAGCACGGGTTATACTCCTTGATTCGACCAAGCAACTGTTTTCTCACTGGATGGAGACATTGAGATGTCGAAAGTTAAACGTGAATGTTGGTTATGGTAATTGCTTTCTCACTAATTGTGTTCTAATCACAAATTCTCTCATGCTATGAATTATATTACGGGCATTCAGTAAATGAGTTTAAGACAATCAAACATACAATATGCACTCAAATAGTGAATATATACTTATCAAATAAATAGAAAAAAACTATAAGGCGATTACCTTAGAACATCCCTCAAATTCTAACACTAACCATGGAGGTTGCTGGAACTACTTGAACAGAGACACGGCCATGCCTTTTGGCACAACCTTGCAATGGGAGATGCTAGAAAATGACATGGTCGTGCCTGGGAGGCACAACCGGGCCATGGAGCTTGTTGAATCTTCAATAGTGATAGACACGATCGTGCTTTTTGGAATAGCCATGTCTTGGCCAATGAAGGCACGACCGTGACTAGGAGAGACATGGCCATGCTTTGTTGATTCTTTCCCCAAGCTGGCTCCAATGTCCATTTTGCACCATTTTCACTCCTAAAATGCATCCTGATAATGCAAACAAGCACAAAGAAGATCTCCAAACAAAACAAGTAATTATGTTGAATAAATAATAAAATGGAGTGCGATGACGTAAATCATAATCAAGAAATGCAAGTGAATATGCGTCAAACAATGTATAAATATATATATAATTTACGCACATCAAGTATGAGATTTTTGAAAATCAACATCATAGTGGTGTTAAATTTCAATTTATTTGATTTAACCAAATTAAAAATTTTAAAACTAAAATTGAACTGAATTATCCAAAATAATTGATTCTTAAAATGAAATTTCAAAATAATCGAATCAAATTTTAAAATTTGATAGGTTAATTTGGTTTAACTGAACTTTTGTTCACCTCTAATAGATGATATTTGATCCTTTAATGGGTATGGAGATGAATATCCGATTCTCCGATGGATATGGGAATGAGGATGAAAGTTTAATACTTGATGAGATGTAAATGAGGATGTGGATGAATATAATAAATTGGGATGAGGACAGAGGATATAGAATCTAGCCTATTGTCATCCCTAGGTCAAGTTGTTGGGTTATCTGAGCATGATTGGGATGTCACTAAACTAAGGTGAGTGCTCCCAAGTACCGTGAGGTATGAGTGGTCCACGTCTGAGTGGGAAGCCGAGTACCACTCGAGTGGGTTACTGAGTGTTGGGTTTTTCGGGCCGCAAAAACCGCTTTTTGCGTTACGGAAACCCCGAAACTCATGCCACGGATCCGTGCAAAGTTTATAAAATTTCGAAAAACTTCATGTACGAGTTTCTAACCTAGATCTACACTAGATCTACAAGGAAGAAAAGAAATTTACCCTTGATGCGAAGCCCTTCGCATATCCCGCTCGTCCAAGGTTCGTCGAATCTCGAGAGTATCAAAATAGACACTCCTCTATGTGTATCCACACAAGCAAGAGATGGAGAAAACAACTAAAAGGTGTGCTAGCACCCTTAGAAGTTTTGGCCAAGGAGGTGGAGGAGAGGGAGAAGAAGATGAGAGCTTGAGAGGAAGAAGAAGAAATGAATTCCCTTGAATGAAAATCAATTCATTCCACTCTAAAAGTGGTCGGCCACTTCATGAGGTTTGTAACCTCCATGGGATACCAAGAGTCACAACTCTTGGTAACTCCCATGAGGTAGCATCCCACTTAAGCAAACATGATGATGTGGAGCATCATCATTGGCCCACTCTTTTTCAACTCACCAATGAGGTGGCAAATGGTCAAGTCAAACTTGACCCTTCATCTTCCTCTCAAGTCAAGTCAAACTTGACCACTTTTCTCCCTTGGTTGATCTAATCTAACCATTGGTTCAAGTCAATTTTAATTTAATGAATCTTTATTCATTGAATTAAATTAATTAAATGAGTCTAAGTCCAAATTAGACTCACTTAACACATGAACCAAATTGAGTCCAACTCAATTAGCTCAATATAGATTACTCTTAATCCAATTTGGTTCATCACATAAACCTAATCCTTTAGGTTCATCAAATGAACCTAATCTCCATCTAATTACCCTTTGTGTGTGACCCTATAGGTTCTTGTAAGGTTGGCAATGCTCCTAAACCCATTTAGAAGCATAAGTAATGAGTGGTATCTAGCAACACATCATTACTACCCAAGTTACAAGAATGTTGAGATCCAACATCACCTTGTGACTACTAATTGTGACTCTTCACAATATATGACAATATCCTTCTATCCTAGACATCTAGATTGATCAATGTGAGGCATAGACCATGTCATCCTCTAATTAATCTAAATCTTGAACTCCAAGTAGACTCACTCAATCAAATGAGCTCAATATCTCATATTGACTCATTTGGGCATAGCCATGCACTTCGTGGTCTCACTCTATCAAGAATATCGATGTCACTCCGGGCATATAGGAGGGATAGATCTCATCTACATCACTCACATCCCTCTGCGTAATTCGTTATATACCCAGTAATCGCCTTTATAGTCCACCCAGTTACGGGTAACGTTTGACGAAGCCAAAGTACGTAACTCCTTATGTAGGGAACCATGGTGACTTCAGGTCCAAGGACTAGTAGTCATACTAATAGCCACATGAGAAAGTATATGACATTCATATAATGATCCATGATACTTTCTCATGGCGGGTCATTCAGTATACATTCTCCAATGCATACTCATGTGTCAACTTGATATCTCTATATCCATGGCTTGTGAGATCAAGTCATCGAGTTGACCTACATGCTAGTCTTATTGCATTAACATTGTCCCTGAATGTTAACACTCGACTAGGAATGATTAAGAGTAGTGTTCCCTATATCATCTCACTATCGATTCAACCAATCGATTGATATAGGTAAGAACCTTCTACTCAAGGACGCTATTATACTTAGTTATTTGGCACCAATACAAGTAAGTATAATAACCATTATTTATATACAAGAATATGATACAACGAGCCCATACAATAATCATCAAATGATTAGATCTAGGGCTCTAACTAACAATCTCCCATTTAGCACTAGTGCCAATCAGTATAGGCTCTAAGGCCCAATGACCTAGTGTGACCATCATGCTTTCTCTGTGCCAAAGCCTTGGTCAAGGGATCTGCGATGTTAGCCTCAGTGGGTACTCTGTAAATCTTCACATCTCACTACAACAAAAACTGCAAACGACAACGGATATTATCCGTTGTCGTAGGGTCAAAAAACCGTTGTAACTGAGGGTGTTGTAGAATGTATTGCCCTACGATAACGGTTTTGAAACCGTTGTCTTTGTAGACATTTGACAACGGTTTTTATCCGTTGTTGTTTATATGCTCAAATTTTGGCTACGAAGGATACGACAACGTTTTAAAACCGTTGTGGTAGATAATTTCAACAATAGAAATAAACCGTTGTGGTAGACTTTTTTTACAACAGATATAAACTGTTGTTGTAGATAATATTTGACTCATTTTATTTCTTTACAACAGTTTTAATATATTTTACAACGGATAAAACCGTTGTCTTTTATCACTTTTTACAAAAAAATTCCGTTGTGATTTACCTAGTTTTTACAACATTTTTAATTGTTGTCTTTAATGTTCATTAATACCAAACAACTAATCTTATTTTAATATAAGCAAACCACCAATACAAAACTAAATATTTACTAGATTAAATCCAAAATCAACATCCATATATAATTCATCTTGTAGCCACATATATTACAAAAATATACAAAATGAGTTGTTACTCATCAAAATACACATGTTTTCCATTACTGTTCTCCATATACATTAAATCACATGTTTTCCATTTGTTGTTCTCCATATGACTTTTAATTTACAAATTAGCAAGGCAAGGTACATCCTAACAAAGCTCACTCCTTGCATAAAAAATCTCAAGCCTCACGAATTGGCCGAGTTACGTACCTGCAAGAGGAAAATTAAACAAAACTTATCAATTTCAGTTTAGATTTATTCATATAAATCTACATAAAATACAAGCAATATAACCAACTTATAGTCTAAGAAATAAAACTTATGCAATACAAACTTATGTAATACAAGAAATTTCAGGATTTCACATAGCTCTAATATAAAGCAATTCCATGACGACACTCAATTCCAGAATTCCAGAATTCTGATTTAGATTTATTCATATAAATCTACATAAAATACAAGCAATATAACCAACTTATAGTCTTAGAATTTAACTTATGCAATACAAGCAATTCCAGGATAAAAGAAACAAATCAACTATTCAAATGTCTATTTAGGATGCAGACTGGCACCTTATTCAACTACACAAGCAAGTCTATTCATGTCAGAGATTGCGATCATACTCATGTTGAACACTATATCAAGTCTAAGTAACATAGACATGGAACAGTTGCAGCACTGGCACCATATTCAACTACATAAGCATTATCATACTAGAGATTTGAATGAACATTAGTTATCAAATTTCGTAAACAGTAAGCAGTAGAGTACTAGCCTTGTATGTTAAACTTGTTGAATGTACAATATCTCATAAGAAAGTTTACCTTTAATGCTATCACAATAATCACATCAGAGAGAATACACAAATCAATGAATTGATCCATAGTGAGTCGTAGCTCTTCAAGAACCTGAAAAATAAGGATGAGGATAAATACAGTAATTCAATTAGCAATAAGCAGAATAATTCCATCACAAAGATTTTTTTGGAACTAGGATCCATTAAATGACGAAGAAATTCTAGCACACTAAAGTGTCCCAATAAAAGTACTTGTTATGCACAAGCAATGACCTCAATTGTTGTGTTAAGATCGTTAGTTGCATCTTCCCTCTTTGAATATCTAAAGAATAAAATAAGCTTAAAGATTATCATTATCTTGCAAAAAAAAAGGAGGGGAACAATGACAAAAATGTAAAGACTAGCTTTTTGGCAAGTTCTTGTTTCTTCAGCTCTGGAGATTGACCGTCAAATACATATCTGGCATCAAAAAAATGATAATAAAATATTGTGGCTGAATGAGAAATAAAATGATATTTAGACATGCAAATGGACTTACATTGACTCGATACATGCTTCTAATAATCTGATAGTTCGATTGAACATCCCTTGCAAATGACTTATTGGCCATACAAAATGTCAAGAGTTAGAAGAAGAAATAAAGAAGTCCAAGTCAAACATAAATTTTTCTCAAAATTAGAGCACTTTAACATTTATCATCAACAACAAGATGGAATAGAAGTGTAAGATCACCTTGTAACTTCGCCAGTCTGGTTAGTAAGAGTGTTCATGCCAGTTCTTCCGATAACGATCTGACAACTTTCACTAACCAAACAAGACCAATTTTCTTTGTCTACAAGTCGGTTGAGAAAGAAACGACTTTAAACTCATTGTTTTCACAAGCTCTACTATAAATTGTGTTCATCATACAAGCTTTCTTCTAGAAGCGCAAGAGATGGATATGGCAAACAAACTAATTAAATTGTTCTAGCCCATGGCAATGACAGACTAAACCATTAGAAGTTTGTAGGATTATCAGTTGCTTCACTCAAACCAATTCTAACTCTCAGGCAACAGTATTCAACTATATTCCTCGATGATAAATATGGCTAACACAGTTCCCAAGAAAAAACATTTTCCAAATTCATACAAAGTCAACTCACATGAATAGAGTCTAATTGCAAATTATCATCATGGCATACACAAGGACTATAGAACATAAACCAAAAAAGAAAACTAGTTTACCTGAGCATCGTACAATAACTAGAGTAGCAAATACAACAGAGATGCCAAAGATGGAGTCAGAGAATCCCCTACACAGTTAAGTTAGTACACTTCAATTACAAGACCTTGAAGGGAATAACAATAACTACACACTGAGGAATTTCATCAAACAATTTTACATGCCTACCTCTCTAGCCCAGGCAAAGTAGCCACAGCAGTAACGACCTAGAAAAATCCAAGCATAATTGATTAAAATTCCATAGTTCAACCTCACAAATTGCAAAATAAGGGGAAAATAGAGAAGCGACGGCCTAAAAAAAAAGAAACGCTTCTGACAGAGGAATGAGTAGACGACATGCCTCCCGACCGAACTGTCGCCCTGAAGTCATGTAGTGTGTGTATCGATTACATGGAAACTAGCCAGCATTGTAAATTGTGAAGTCTGGAGTACTGAAATCCTCTAATTCTTCTGGCGTAGGACGGATGCACCTGCAATCCTTCCAATTATTTCATGCAAAAGAGAGTTTTTCTTCTTCTAGTTTACATGTTTTCCCTTGACATTAAGGAGAGGAAGAGGAGATAGTTAGCTCACTAACACTAATATATGCATATGTATGATCCAGCGTGCTACTAACACAACTATGATTCACTACTAGAGATCAACAGAACCAACGCAAAGATGACTTATCTGGATAACTGTCGAACTGTAGAGTTAAAGAGCATCTGTAGCATTCTTATTAGTAGTATTTTTCACTTACATGTTGTGCATGAACAGGGAATGATAGGCCCTTGCAGAGACAATTTGAACTTTGATTCGATGCTCGGGATCCCAGTTGAGGAATTGGTCATTCACAAATACCTTGTATCATTCAGATGGCATATTAGGATCTATGAGGAATTACATCAAACACTTGATGTGCATGTGTACCTTATCCAAAGAGGTGAGGTGTTAATAGATCAAACTTCAAATAACTTCCTCCCTCAGATGAAGATGAAATAGTTACTTATGGAATTACAAAATTAACCAAAAAGCAGAACTGAAACCCCAAAACTAGACAACAGAACGACAGCAAAACAATTTAAAGGAAAACTGAATTCAACCAGAAGTAAAATAGTTGTAGATTTTGAAAACTCATCATGGCATCCTCTATCTGCCCTTTTGTATCCGGTTACTTCCTTTGAGAACTTACAAGGGAAATCAGTAAAACATATTTTTTGTATCACCAAACTTCACAACACGATATTTCATATCTACATTCATGTATGTACCAACAATATGGTATAGGGCCAAAATGCACATACCTGATGAAGTACGATTGGTTTGTTGGCGAAATCAACCAATGGCTTTGGGAAACTTAGTGTCAAAGGATGGAGGCGAGTGCCAAATCCCCCAACAAGGATGAGTGCTTTCATGGTGTATAATTGCTTTACTTCTATAAATCAGGTGGAAGATCTGAAGACCAAGCAACAAACCAAATTTGTTAAGCCTTGTATATATGATGAATCTTAAGTTAATCACAGAGAACGCAAAACTAAGTTCGCCAGATCTGTCACAAGAAAAGAAGACAAAAGCTAAAGACTTTCAGCATTTAGCATTAAAATCTAATTCTGGAACTCCATAAATCACCCGGAAAAGATCAAGAACTCACCGCAATTCAAAGCGATAGCCAGCGAGAAAAGAACAAATGAAATACAATAGAAGAAGAGGTTCGGGATCTCACCAAAAAAAGATATTTTTTATTTCGGGATTCGACGAGATTCCCAGACAAAAAGAGCCGATCCTGCCCGTGAGAAAGAGGAGAAGAGGAAGATCACGACGATCTTCGAAGCCCACCTATGACCACCAAAGAAGATCAACGACAAAATCGTTCTTTTTCTCCTAGCAGAAAACAAGAGTAAATGCAAAAATCTCTCGGAAACAGAATCTTGACATGGAATCGGGGAAGCGGAACCTAAAGTGATCATCTTCGAAGCACCAACCAATCTAGAAGAAGCTTCCTCCGCCGCTCCCCTGCGAAACTCCACACAAACCGCGCTGCCTTCACCAGTGGCGCGCTGTCGTCGTGGCAGATCCCGTTCTCCGGTTTCTCCCTCCCGTGCGTCTGGATCTTCGGCAGCCCATTGGAGAACGCCACCGCTCACCAGGAAATGAGAAGGAGCACAACGTCGTATGAGGAGAGGGAAAGATAAATGGCTTAGGTTTGGGAACGCGAAAACACGGCGCTGAAAAGAAAACAGCGAGGGAAAGGAAAACAGCGAAGGGGGGAAATGACCAAATTCAACTACAACGGTTTTTTGAAAACTGTTGTCGTAGCCGCTAAAAACGCGGATAAAGACAACGATTTATAAAACCGTTGTAAAAAGTGTTGTTGTTTTAAAAAAAAGTCGCTCAATGACAACAGTTTTGCTAAAACCGTTGTCTTTTATATTTAATGAGGAGCTCAAAGACAACAGTTTTGGCAAAAACCGTTGTCTTTGAGCAAATACGCAACGCTTTCTCTTAAACCGTTGTCGTAGGGGTGTTGTCGTTTGCAGTTTTTGTTATAGTGTCTCCTCTATCGATGATCTCTCGAATGAGATGGAAGCGCTGTAGTATGTATTTGGTCCGCTGGTGTGAGCGAGGTTCCTTAGCCTGCGCAATTGCTCCATTGTTCTCACAATAGAGCTCAATAGGGTCAGCGATGCTAGGAACCACCCCAAGTTCAGTGATGAACTTGCGGATCCAAACTGCCTCCTTTGCTGCCTCTGATGCAGTAATATACTCGGCCTCTGTTGTAGAATCAGCGACTATATCCTGCTTCGAACTCTTCCAGCTCACAACACCACCATTTATGCAAAACACGAACCCTGACTGTGATCGATAATCATCCTGGTCGGTCTGGAAGCTGGCATCACTATAACCTTTTACAGTTAGCTCATCATCGCCTCCATATATCAAGAAATATTCTTTAGTCCTTCTCAAGTACTTAAGAATATTCTTGACCGTTATCCGTGACTTTCACTTGGATCTGACTGGTATCTGCTCGTCATGCTCAAAGCATACGAGACATCAGGATGAGTGCATAGCATGGCATACATGATAGATCCTATGGCTGAGACATAAGGGATCTGATCCATGCGGTCTCTCTCCTCTCTAGAAGAGGGACCTTGAGTCTTTGAAAGACTCACGTCATGTGACATCGGTAGAAATCCCTTCTTGGAGTTCTACATGGCAAACCGTAGGAGCACCTTGTCAATATATGTACTCTGACTTAGGCCAAGCAATCTCTTAGATCTATCTCTATAGATCTGTATGCCTAAAATGCGGGATGCTTCACCTAAGTCCTTCATTGAGAAACAAGTCCCTAGACAAGTCTTGACAGACTGCAGCAAAGGGATGTCTTTCCCAATGAGTAGTATGTCATCCACATACAATATAAGAAAGACAACTGTGCTCCCAACAACCTTCTTGTAGACACAAGGTTCATCTTCATTCATGATGAAACCAAATTGTTTGATTGCATCATCGAATCGAATATTCCATCTCCGAGAAGCTTGCTTTAGTCCATAAATGGACCTATGCAGCTTGCATACTCTGCTAGTATGCTGTGGATCTACAAAACCCTCAGGTTGTGTCATGTACACATCCTCGAGCAGGTTTCCATTTAGAAACACGGTTTTGACATCCATCTGTCATATCTCACAATCGTGGTATGCTGCAATAGCAAGCATGATCCGAATGGACTTAAACATCGCTACTGGAGAAAAGGCTTCATCATAGTCAATACCATGAATTTTCTTGAAACCTTTAGCTACCAAGCGACTCTTATAAATAAGTCCATCCATGTCAGTCTTTCTCTTAAAGACCCACTTACACCCAATGGGTTTGGCACCTTCAGGTGGATCAACCAAAGTTCATACTTGGTTAGTGTACATGGATTCCATCTCGGATCTCATGGCTTCTAGCCATTTCTCGGAATCTGGACTCATCACAGCTTCCTGATAGGAGGTAGGCTCATCCTCAATGAGCACAATGTCATCATGGTCAGACAAGAGAAATGAGTATCTCTCAGGATGACGACGTACCCTATCAGATCTGCGAAGAGGTAGGTCTACTTGAACTGGTTGTGGTTCCTCAACTCCTTATGGAACAACATCATCCACAACACTTTGTGGTTCAAGTTCAACTTCCATCGAGGCTTCAGTGCTATGGTCCACATCTTGAACTTCTTCAAGATCGAACGTACTCCCACTAGTCTTTCTAGAAACAAAGTCTCTTTCTAGAAATACCCCAGTCTTAGCCACAATTACCTTGTGTTGACTGGGAATGTAGAAGTAATATCTCTTTGTTTCCTTGAGATATCCAATGAAATAGCACTTGTTGGATTTTGGTCCTAGTTTGTCCGAGACTTGACGTCTAACGTAAGCCTCACAACCCCAAATCCTCATAAAAGACACCTAGGCATCTCTCCCAGTCCATATCCTATATGGTGTCTTTATTACAGCCTTAGATGGAACTCGGTTGAGAATGAAGGCCGCTGTGTCTAGAGCATAGCCCCAAAGATACATAGGAAGATCTGTGTGACTCATCATAGATCGTACCATATCTAATAAGGTCCGATTCCTCCTTTCAGATACATCATTCCACTATGGTGTTCCAGGAGGAGTGAGTTGAGATAGAATCCCACACTCAGCTAGATAGTCACGAAACTCATGGCTAAAGTATTCACCACCTCGATCTGATCGAAGTATCTTAATACTCTTGCCAAGCTGGTTTTGTACTTCATTCTTGAATTCTTTGAACTTTTCAAAGGATTCTGACTTATGTGTCATCAGGTATACATAACCATATCTACTGAAGTCATCAGTAAATGTAATGAAGTACCAATAACCACCTCTAGCATTGACATTGAAAGGGCCACATACATCACTATGTATAAGACCTAACAAGTCAGTCGCTCTCTCACTATGTCCACTAAAGGAAGTCTTGGTCATCTTGCCTAGAAGGCATGACTCGCATGTCTCATATGATTCAAAATCAAATGAGTCCAGCAAACCATCTTTATGGAGCTGGGATAAGCGTTTGTCATTTATATGACCTAAGCGACAGTGTCAGAGATAGGTTTGGTTCATGTCATTTGACTTGAACCTCTTGGTACTTATGTTATAGATAGGGTTCTCAAGGTCTAGAATATAGAGTCCGTTCATCAGAGGTGCACTACAATAGAACATATCATTTAAATAAACTGAACAACATTTGTTCTTTATTATAAATGAAAAACCTTTCTTGTCCAAACAAGAAACTGAAATTATGTTCTTAGTTAAAGCAGACACATAACAACATTCATCTAATTCTAATACAAGCCTAGAAGACAGAGATAGATGATAAGTTCCTACAGTAACAGCAGCAACCCGTGCTCCATTGCCTACTCGTAGGTACACCTCGCCCTTCGTTAATGCCCTGCTATTTCTCAGCGCATGTACATTAGTACAAATGTGAGAAGCACATCCGGTATCTAATGCCCATGATGAAGAAATAGATAGATTGTCTTATATAACATATATACCTGAAGTGGAAGTCTCACTTCTCTTCTTCTTAAGATCTTCCAGGTACACTTTGCAGTTCATCTTCCAGTGCCTGGTCTGACCGCAGTGGAAGCAGGTAGCATCCTTGGCGACCCCTCCTTTGGGTTTCAGTGTCTTGCCCTTGCCCTTGGCTTGGGACTTTCCTTTGCCTTTGGGCTTGCCCTTGCCCTTGTGTTTCTGAACATCAGAATAGAGTTGGGCTTAACCTTCTTAAGGTTGAGCTCAGCAGTTCTCAACATGCTAAGCAGCTCGGGCAGTGGCTTATCAATTTCATTCATGTTGTAGTTCATGACAAACTGACTGTAGCTCTTTGGTAAGGACTCCAAGATCAAGTCAGT
The DNA here is from genome assembly GCF_018446385.1 of Zingiber officinale. NCBI lineage: Eukaryota > Viridiplantae > Streptophyta > Magnoliopsida > Zingiberales > Zingiberaceae > Zingiber > Zingiber officinale. Next base: position 49,298,525 of record NC_055990.1, read on the forward strand.
GGCCAGCTCTTGGCCAAGGGGAAATCCCAATCTCTGTAGGTTTTTATGTACCCAATCATCTTGAGTACATATGGGCCTACGGGATTCCCATCTTGCATCTTGCACTGAAACAGTGCCTTAGAGATCTTGAATCTCTCGTGCCTCGCTTGTCCTTGATATAGTTGACGAAGATGTTCAACCATATCATAAGCGCCTATCAACTCGTGTTGCTTCTGAAGCTCAGAGTTCATGGTCGCGAGCATAAGACATAACACATCTAATGCGTCATCTTGATGCTTCTTGTAAGCATCTCGGTCAGCTCACGTGGCAGTGGCAGGAGGTGCCTCCGGAATGGGCTGCTCCAGAACGTACAGTTTATGTTCTTGTGTGAGAACGATTCTCAGGTTCCTGTACCAGTCCAGGAAATTTGCTCCGTTGAGCTTGTCCTTCTCAAGGATGGAACGCAGGGAGAAAGAGTTCGTATTTGACGTCATGGTTATCTACAACAGAAAATTGCAGAAAAATAAATAAATATCATATTCTATTAATCATTTAATTAGGCCTTTTAATTAAATGATGCTCCCACTGAATTCTATAATTCATGTGGGACAAGATCCACATCATACTACTCCTTGAGTTAGCTTTGGCTAAATCGCCCAAGACTTAGTATGATCGGTAGGTAATTAATTACCAATTACATCTCTATGCAACTCTTGTTTATAGGATCAATCCGCATTTATATTAAAACTCGAGTTAGCTTTGGCTAATACGCCTAAGAGTTAATATAAACGTGATTTTGACCTATCTACCAACCATTGGAAAATGCCTAAAGTTAAACTCGATCCAATTGAGTTAACTAGTTGCTCGATCTAATTGAGTTGTACTCACCCATGCGTTGATAGGCGGGACCAAAATTGTCCCTCCGTACCCTACCAAGATAATATGTGTTGCTCTGCTTTGGCAGATTCAAAACAATATGTGATCGAGGTAGTGATAGGTATCACGGCATGGTAGAAATTACGAGTTGACGCGATTGAGATCTAATCTAATCGATGAGGTGTATCATATACACGATTTAGATCTAATCTAATCGTTAGGGCAGATCATGTACGCGATTTAGATCTAATCTAATCGTTAAGGCGCTAATTAAGTACTATTCTAGCATGCATCACATATACACACACAAGCAATTAATTAAATATTTTGTGATTTGTCGTGGCCCTACTACGATCTTCTCAAGCCAATGAGAAGATCGGATGATCAACCTAAGGTTAACAACTTCTCAAGCTCCTTCCTTTGACCACCTTGTGTTGCTCGTGCCCTCCTCGTAACTCCGTCTCGAGTGGACCTTCCACCGCTCCAATTTTGTACATTACAATTTTGAAACTTGAGTTACATTCGAGTCTAAAAACTATTTTACAACAAGAATATAAAATAGAGGAAGGCACGACGCGCAAGTCGCGAATCAAGTACAACACGCACAAACACAAAATGGCACGCAGACCATATTATGAATTACAACACAATTTTTCCAATCTAATTGGGTCTTTTGGGCCATGACTATCACAAAATAATACATAATTCTAAATTATGTTATTTCTATAAATTTCTGTAAATTTTCCATAATTTTTACAATTTTTATGAGTAAAAATTTCTGGTGGTCCCGTTTAGCGATTTTCGAGCGCAATCGCGGAACGAAGCCCCTTGCGGGGTCAGGGGCAGCACCCCTACCCGCGATATAACCATCGCGAGTATTCCTTAGCGATCCTACAGTGCCTTAGCCCTCTGTCCCAAAACGATTTGGGGTGAAACCTGGCCGTTTCGAAAAGATCTTCTCGGTAGTCGAAGCCTACAAGTGTCTAAACACTTGTGCTTTGCTTCTACAAGAAAAATACCCATAAAATCTATAAAAATCACAAATATACAGAAATTTACAGATATGAATTTTTGTCATAAAAACAAAAACAAAACTCGTACACACTTTGCACGTGGCTCTGATACTACTGCTGGTTTTTTCGGGCCACAAAAATCATTTTTTGCGTTACGGAAACCCCGAAACCCATGCCACGGATCCTTGCAAAGTTTATAAAATTTCAAAAAACTTCATGTACAAGTTTCTAACCTAGATCTACACTAGATCTACAAGGAAGAAAAGAAATTTACCCTTGATGCGAAGCCCTTCGCGTATCCCGCTCGTCCAAGGTTCGCCGGATCTCGAGAGTATCAAAATAGACACTTCTCTATGTGTATCCACACAAGCAAGAGATGGAGAAAACAACTAAAAGGTGTGCTAGCACCCTTAGAAGTTTCAGCCAAGGAGGTGGAGGAGAGGGAGAAGAAGATGAGAGCTTGAGAGGAAGAAGAAGAAATGAATTCCCTTGAATGAAAATCAATTCATTCCACTCTAAAAGTGGTCGGCCACTTCATGAGGTTTGTAACCTCCATGGGATACCAAGAGTCACAACTCTTGGTAACTCCCATGAGGTGGCATCCCACTTAAGCAAACATGATGATGTGGAGCATCATCATTGGCCCACTCTTTGCCAACTCACCAATGAGGTGGCAAATGGTTAAGTCAAACTTGACCCTTCATCTTCCTCTCAAGTCAAGTCAAACTTGACCACTTTTCTCCCTTGGTTGATCTAATCTAACTATTGGTTCAAGTCAATTTTAATTTAATGAATCTCTATTCATTAAATTAAATTAATTAAATGAGTCTAAGTCCAAATTAGACTCACTTAACACATGAACCAAATTAAGTCCAACTCAATTAGCTCAATATAGATTACTCTTAATCCAATTTGGTTCATCACATAAACCTAATCCTTTAGGTTCATCAAATGAACCTAATCTCCATCTAATTGCCCTTTGTGTGTGACCCTATAGGTTCTTGTAACGTTGGCAATGCTCCTAAACCCATTTAGAAGCATAAGTAATGAGCGGTATCTAGCAACACATCATTACTACCCAAGTTACAAGAATGTTGAGATCCAACATCACCTTGTGACTACTAATTGTGACTCTTCACAATATTTGACAATGTCCTTCTATCCTAGACATCTAGATTGATCAATGTGATACATAGACCGTGTCATCCTCTAATCAATCTAAATCTTGAACTCCAAGTAGACCCACTCAATCAAATGAGCTCAATATCTCATATTGACTCATTTGGGCATGGCCATGCACTTCGTAGTCTCACTCTATCAAGAATATCGATGTCACTCCGGTCATATAGGAGGGATAGATCCCATCTACATCACTCACATCCCTCTGCATAATTCGTTACATACTGTTAGCTAGAGCCCTAGAGTCAATCATTTGATGATTGTATTTTGGACTTATTGTATCATATTCTATATAAATAAAGGCATTTGGATTTTGGTTATTATACTTACTTGTATTGGTGCCAAATAAACTAAGTATAATAATGTCCTTGAGTAGACGGTTCTCACCTATATCAATCGGTTAGTTGAACCGATAGTGAGATGATATAGGGAACACTACTCTTAATCATTCCTAGTCGAGTATTAACATTCAGGGACAATGTTAATGCAATAAGACTAGCATGTAGGTCAACTCGATGACTTGATCTCACAAGTCATGGATATAGAGATATCAAGTTGATACATGAGTATACATTAGAGAATGTATACTGAATGACCCGCCATGAGAAAGTATCATGGATTGTTATATGAGTGTCATATACTTTCTCATGTGGCTATTAGTATGACTACTAGTCATTAGACCTGAAGTCACCATAGATCCCTACATAAGGAGTTATGTACTTTAGTTTCGTCAAACGTCACCCGTAACTGGGTGGACTATAAAGGCGATTACTGGGTATGTAACAAATTATGCGGAGGGATGTGAGTGATGTAGATGGGATCTATCCCTCCTATATGACGGGAGTGACATCGGTATTCTTGATAGAGTGAGACCACGAAGTGCATGACCATGCCCAAATGAGTCAATATAGGATATTGAGCTCATTTGATTTAGTGTGTCTACTTGGAGTTCAAGATTAGATTGATTAGAGGATGACACGGTCTATGCCTCATATTGATCAATCTAGATATCTAGGATAGAAGGACACTTGTCATATTTTGTGAGGAGTCACAATTAGTAGTCACAAGGTGATGTCGGATCTCGACATTCTTGTAACTTGGGTAGTAATGATGTGTTGCTAGATACCGCTCATTACTTATGCTCCTAAATGGGTTTAGGGCATTGCCAACGTTACAAGAACCTATAGGGTCACACACTTAGGACAATTAGATGGAGATTAGGTTCATATGATGAACCAAGAGGATTAGATTCATTTGATGAATCAAATTGGATTAAGAGTAATCCTAATTGGGCTAACTTGAGTTCGACTCAAGTTGATTCATGTGTTCAATGAGTCTAATTTAGATTTTGACTCATTGAATCAATTTAATTAAATGAATTAGATTCATTATATTAAGTTAGCTTGAATCAAATGGTTGGATTCGATCAACCATGGAAGAGATTTGGTTAAGTTTGACTTGACTTGAGAGGAAGATTAAAAGTCAAGTTTGACTTGACTTTATGCCACCTCATTGGTGAGTTGGCATTGATGTGGACTAATGATGTTACTCCACATCATCATTGGGTGCCACCTCTTGGAAGTTACAAAGTCATTCTCTTTAATGACTTCACATTAATGACACTTAATGCATTAATGTGGAGAGTTACACACATGATGGTGGCCGTCCACTTGAATGAGAAGAATAACTTTCATTTTGAAGATTATTCTCTCATTGATTCCTTCTTCTTCCTCTCAAGCTCTCCCTCTCCTCCTTCCTTGGCTGAACCACATAGGTGCTAGCACACCTTGGTTTTTGGTCACCTACACCTAGTGTGTTCGTGTGGATACGTGTAGAGAGTTGTCTACATTGACAACTTCGAGATCCGGCGTACCGAGGACGAGCGGGATACGCAAAAGGGCACGCAACAAGGGTAAAGATCTTCATCATGTAGATCTAGAAGTTTTGTAACTCGTACTCGTATGTTTTCGATTCTTTCTTCGCACGAGATCCGTTGGCTAGGGTGATTCGGGGTTTTCGCGACGCGAAAAAGCGGTTTTCGCGGCCCGAAAAACCCAACACATACCCAGTAATCGCCTTTATAGTCCACCCAGTTACGGGTGACGTTTGACGAAGCCAATGTACGTAACTCCTTATATAGGGAACCATGGTGACTTCAGGTCCAAGGACTAGTAGTCATACTAATAGCCACATGAGAAAGTATATGACACTCATATAATGATCCATGATACTTTCTCATGGCGGGTCATTCAGTATACATTCTCCAATGCATACTCATGTGTCAACTTGATATCTCCATATCCATGACTTGTGAGATCAAGTCATCGAGTTGACCTACATGCTAGTCTCGTCGCATTAACATTGTCCCTGAATGTTAATACTCGACTAGGAATGATTAAGAGTAGTGTTCCCTATATCATCTCACTATCGATTCAACCAATCGATTGATATAGGTAAAAACCTTCTACTCAAGGACACTATTATACTTAGTTATTTGGTACCAATACAAGTAAGTATAATAACCAAAAATAAATACCTTTATTTATATACAAGAATATGATACAACGAGTCCATACAATAATCATCAAATGGTTGACTCTAGGGCTCTAACTAACACTGAGTAGGGACTCCAAGTACCCGAGTGGGTTGTTGATTCTGAGTCAATCGTGTGGTAGAGTCACCAAGTGTCAAGCTCGCCAAGACGTTGCGTCACTCAACTACCAAGTTGGTCAAGTAGTAGAGTTACCAAATCCAAGTTGAGAAGACGAGTGTCGAGTCAGAAGAGTCGTTTGACTGTAGAGTTCAAAGGAAGATGTCAAAGCTTGTGTTTGACGCAGTTTCGTTAATTAAAATAGATTCATCCCCTCCAATGTGAGAAGATCGTGAAAGGAACAGTGAGGCAAGGAGATCGTGAGAGGAGTAGTGAGGGAGGAGATCATCTTGAGATTGGAAAGAAATTGGGAAAGTGGGAAAGAGTAAATTAATTAATTTAGTAATAGAAAAATTTAATCCATAGCTAAATTAGCAATGTAAATTTATTTCGTTGCTAAATTAGCGATGGAAAGCCATGGAAATTTTATTCCGTCACTAAATTAGTGATAGAAATTTTATTCCATCACTATTTGACATTAGCGATGGAAAGCCATGGAAATTTTATTCCGTCACTAAATTAGTGATAGAAATTTTATTCCATCACTATTTGACAACTTTCTTGTAGTGTTTGGTTGTGCTTCAAGAGTACGTTGGATGTTTTTTTTTCCTAAAATACAATGGAAAGATGAGTGTCAAGTTGAAAGAGTTACCTAATTGTCGAGTTTGAAGGAAGGTGATGAGGCCTACGTTTGACATAGTTTCCTTAAAACAGATTCATCCCTTCAGTTGTACTTCAAGGTTACATTGGACATCTATTTCCTATGATACAATGGGAAAACCACATAAACAACCAAGTACTGGTTGGTTGTGGTGAACCAAGTGTGTACTCAAGCGCTATCATAGATATTCTGCCGAATGAAATGCAAAGCAGAGAGAGAGAAATTTTGGGGGATAAAGGCGGATTGTAATTTTTTTGCATCTGATTTGCTTAAGGTCTTGGGCTCCTTATAAAAGAGCTTCATCCCTCTGTTGTATTAAATGATCGAGTAATGACTATTCAATATTCGATGCTTAATGGAGTCGTTACTGTTTGGTTAGTTATAGATTCACCATTAATTTACATATTAATGTATCCATTACATTATTGAGAAGTAAACAAAATGGATTTGTGGCAAAACTGTTGGATTGTAGCGCATGTGAGAGGGGGGGGGGGTGAATCATGTGGTTTTGAAAATTTGACTTTTTTAGTTTTAAAAAACCAGTACATAGTGGAAAAGATGAAAAGAGATAAAAAGGAAAACCTGAACACAAATGAGTTTTACTTGGTTCGGAGCCTTCGACGACTCCAACTCCAAGACCCACGATCTTACGGACTATATCGACGGGAAATCCACTATAATCCTCTTCCGGAACCGTCGAAAGAGGGAAACGAGTACAATAGAAAAATCAGGACAAGTATAACATGCTACACTTTCCTTTCTGCAGAAATTAAGTACAATATCAAACTTTTATTACCCAACACTTTCGAAAATTATTGGATTAGGATTGGTGTTGGATGGCTCCTCAGTAATAGTCGAACTCAGCAACATCACAACAGAGCAGCAGGATGAGGTCAGAGCAGTCGTAATGCCGCACAAATGTGTAGAAACTCGTAGAAGAAGTGTGTATGAGTTCTGTAGAAGCCTTGGGTAAGACCTTCTTTTATTGAGCTTTGAAGGCGCCTTCCATAGCACTGGAGGTGCCTTCAACCCCAACTTTTATCCCAAAAAAATAGTGCCTTATCATTGCCAAGGTCTTCTGTGTTAGCCGACCGAAGGCGCCTTCCATCGCCCAACTCAAGGCGTCTTCCTTCGTATGGAAGACGCTTTGAGTACTGTTCACCCGAGGCATTTTGTGCTCCTTTCACTCTGTAAAATGTGTTAGTATAACAAAATAAAGTATACCTTATAAAACAAAGTTAGCATAATAAAATAAGCAGTTTATTAATTATATCCTATTTATAAAAAATCAGGATTTAGTTAGGGTTTCAGTTTATGTTTTAAAAATAGACCTAAACTGGACCTACTCCTAAAGTCCCTAATTAGGACTCGTCCTCACTGGAACACTCTCCTCCAGTTCTTATCTCCACTTATCTACCAAACATCTGGTCCTCTAGATTTGTTTGGACTTTCTCTGGTCTTGCTTAGTATTTGACCAAGCAGATTTACTAAGACTTACTTGTAACACTGAGTTAACATAATAGATATAAAAGAGAAACAGTGTTAGGATTATTAATAATTCGTTGGTTCGGTCGACCGTGTGCTTGAAGTTTACTCCTCTAAGACTTTTCATTACCTAGGGTTGCCTAACTTCACTCACTAGAATTTCATTGTTTGGATTCACTCACCAGGACTTTCACTACCTACCTTCACTCATTATTATCTACCTTCACTCACTAGGGCTCGCCTTTACTCACCGGGACTTTTACCACCTAGCTTCACTCACTAGGGCATGACTTCGCTCACCAGGACTTCCATTACCTAACCTTCCTGACAGGACCTGACTTCACTCACCAAGACTTCCCTTTGCCTAACTTCCAATTAGGACTAGTCACTTAGTAGACTTCTCACCTACCTTACACTTGTTAGTTATCTAGTCTTGACTTCTCACCTATCTCTTCTAAATATCAAGTCCTATTTAAATCAACCCTTACCGACCAGACTTAGGTACATTGTTAAACATCAAAATCCTAAAGATCGATTGTACCAACAAAAATGACGGTTGATTCAATTGGGTAAATTTTACCTCGACTGATCTGGCATACGATGACCTTAGGTCGTACTTGCACATGAGTCACCTTTGGTTCAGTGAGATCGGAATTCTATATTTGCACCCCTTGCACAAGTGCATGTGTAACGTCCCCAGAGGAGTCCCTACCGACAAAATTTCGGCAGCATCTCCCCTGTACTGGTGACAATACGAAGTAAAATACATACACAAATAACATATAACATTTTCATCAGCACACACTGCTGGAACAAGCATAACCACATAGTATAATAAGCCCACACGGCTAAAAGTAAACACGCAACCACGCAGTATAATAATAGCTCACACGGCTGAAAGTAAACGCAGTGAAAAATCATAAAATAATACGAATGTAAGACCAACAAATTCACTAACTAAAATACCTGTAACCACCAGACTAGACTCTAAAATCCACATCAACTTATTGGAAAACAAAATACATAAAATCAACATACCACTCAAATAGTAACAAAACCAAAAAGAAGACTATCCTCGAGTGTGATGTGGGACTGACAGCCGGGATTCTCCAAGCATCCATGACTCATCTACCTATTACCTGGCGGAAGAAAACCAGTTTGCGAGGTAGTGAGTATTGGAACTCAACGAGTAAGGAAAGATACCGCATGAACATAACATATAAATAGAGAATGCCAAAAGGAATACAGTCTCATAAGGGAAGTAGCAGATACTAAAATAAAACCATAATAAATACTCATACCTGAAACCATATCCTAGGCTAGTAATAGAAGGTAAAAATTAGTACTAATCTGCTACAGTACTGCTTATAGCTACAGAGGTAACATATAAGGTATGAACATTTCCAATAAATAAACCAATGTTTAAACACCTACAATGAGAGCATATCTCAACATAAGTAAGCATATCAGCAGAAGTGAACAACAGCAGTAAGTGATGGCAGCATAAGCGTACCACAGCAGCACAAGTAAGCAATTACAGCATATGTAAACAGCAGCAGCCAAAACAAGTATAATAATAGCGTATGCACGGATGGTCACTCCCGCCCACCATTCTGCACCATGACCTTTGTATGGTCGAAAGGTCGGGTCAGTGACAGACTGTACACCACTCTAGCTACCACTCTCACGAGTGGTCGAGGGGACAGTTGCATAGTAGCTAACTAGCTATATCTGCGACGGGGGTCCCTGCTGCTCGCAACTCCAGCTATCACTACCTATGAGTGACCTAGTGGAAGCACGATAGGACAAGCGACATCAACTCTAGCTACCACTCTCTCGAGTGGCCGAGGATGCGACGTTGGTCAACGACTCTCTCGACCGTAAGGGAGAATTTGTCGTTGACATGCATGTTATGATATGATGCATCAAATACAACAGTCATCATACAAATATAAGCAGAAATTAGGTATGCTGCATGAAGCCAGCATGCTCAATACGGTACATAAATAAACAATAATCATTATACCAATATAAACAAAAATTAGGTATGCTACATGAAGCAGCATGCTTAATATGGTACATAAATAAACAACAATCAAAACATACAACCATGGTATTGTTAAGATGTATACTAAAAGCCTAGCTTTTGGTATAAAATATTTATCTAGAAATAAGAATCACATTGGTCAAATGTCAACATTTGTGATAAATGTAGTTGTTCAATTAATTTATATTGTAGATAACATGGTGTGTGGTGTCACACACAGAAGATCATGTTATCAGTACCTTATAAATTATAAACAGTAGCTCACGACCATGATGGAAGGAACAAACCATTGGAAGGTCGTAGTGTAATTAGGTGTTAGTTTATCTTAACTATATAATTACACTAGTACACTAAAAGTGTATTGAGTAGGACCATTAGAGGTCGTTTCTTTTATACTGACTTTATAAAGAAACAAAGACCTCAGTTATTATGGAAGTGTGTGCTCTTAATCCTAATATAATAACAAGCACATATATTTGATATTTATTTCTTTAATTTATCAATGGGTGAGATTTAGTTCAATAAATCAATAAGCCCGATAAGTTGGGAAATGATATCATTTGTAGTGTGTGTTGTTGATTATAGAAGGAAACTATGTCCTAGTAATCTAGGTTGAGAATGTCCCCAAGAGGAGCTCATAAGGATTGTCATGTTAAACCCTGCAGGTGGACTTAGTCCGACATGACGATGAAGTTGAGTGGTACTACTCTTGGAGCTAGATATTAATTAAATGAGTTGTCAGTAACTTATTTAATTAGTGGACATTTGTTATCTTAAACACAGGGAGACTGACACACTCATAATAAGAAGGAGCCCAAAATGTAATTTGGGATTGGTGCGGTAGTTCAATGATAGTTTTTTAGTGGAATGAATTATTATTGATGAAATTAAGTTGTGTGTTCGGGGTGAACACGGGATGCTTAATTTCATCGGGAGACCAAAACCAATTCCTCCTCTCGGTCCCTATCGTAGCCTCTTCTATATAGAGATTTATACCCACCACATACCCATCTTCTTACCCATCCAATGGGGCCGGCCAAGCTAGCTTGGAACCCAAGCTAGGGCCGGCCAAGACCAAGTGGACGAGCCATGTAGGTGGCCGGCCAAAGCTTGGGTCTCAAGCTTAGGTGGCCGACCACTAGAATATTAAAAAGGATTTTTATTAAAATTATTTCTTATGTGGATATCATGATTTTAAAAGAGAGTTTAAAAATTAAAAATTTCCTTTTATAGCTTTATACAAAAGATTAAGAGAAGAGATTAATCTCTTTCCTTATTTGTAGTTTAAAAGAATGGTTTTAATTTTTGGTAAAAACTTTCCTTATTTGTAAATCATCTACATGTTTAAAAGAGAGTTTAAAATTTGAAATCTTTCCTTATTTGTTGATTAAAGGAGGATTTTCAATTTTAAGAAAACTTTCCTTTTTAACCATGTTCATGATTTAAAAGAGAGTTTAAAATTAAATATTCTCTTCTACAAAAGATTAAGAAAAGATTTGATATCTTTTCTTATTTGTAGATTAAAAGAGATTTTAATTTATAGAGATAACTTTATTTTTATTCACATGTTTAAAAGAAAGATTTTAATTTATTAAATTTCCTTTTTATAAACCAATGGATAAAAATTATTAGAGAAATTTTTATAAATTTCCGGAAGCAAATAAGGAAGTTTTAATTGGTGTTTAAAATTTTATTTGCTTGGAGATTTTATTTGTTGTGGCCGGCCATTGTAATTTGAAAAGAGAAAATTATTTTAATTAAATAAATTTTCCTTTTCAATGGCAAAAGAATTAAGGAAGTTTTTATTAAATTTTCCTTATTTGTCAAGACCAAGGATTATAAAAGAGGGGGTAGAGGATGCTTCAAGGCTAAGGACTCTATTCTATTTTTCTCCCTCTTTTCCTTGGTGTGGTGGTCGGCCCTTCCCTTTCTCTTCTCTCCTCTTGTTGTGGCCGAAATCTATCATCTCTTGGAGCTTGGAGGATGTGGCCGAATCAAGGAAGGAGAAGAAGGAGAGAAAGCATGCATCCCTTGGAGCTTGGTTGGTGGAAAATTCTTCATCCTTTGGAAGTTCTTGTGCTTGGCCGAAACTTGAAGGAAGAAGAAAGAAGGTGCCTAGGTGGTTCTCATCTCGGAAGATCGTTGCCCACACAACGTCCGAGGTTAGAAGAGGAATACGGTAGAAGATCAAGAGGTCTTTCTAAAAGGTATAACTAGTAATTTTTCTTTTAGCATCATACTAGTTATTTTTGGAAATAATACTAAATACAAGAGGCATACGATTCTAGTGTTTCGAATTTGTTTTCGATATAGTGTTCTTTTGTTTTTCTTTTCCTTGTGATTTGATTGTTCTTTCGGTTGACCTAAAGTTATTTTAGGAAATTAAATATTAGCTTTCCTTAAAAGGTTTTGTCTAGTCGGTGGTGGTTGCTCCCATATCCAAGAAGGTCATGTGCCTCGCCATGCCAGTACTGGGAACCAATTTTGGAATTTAATATTTAATGGAATTAATAACTTAGGTGATTTGGATCAAACATGTTAAGTTCCGCAGGAGATCCAAGTCAAAACCTAAAAGAACAAATAGATTAAGTTTTGGATCAAACGTGTTAAGTTCCGCAGGCGATCCAAAATTTAATTTAAAAGAACACATGGTAACTAGGAAAAGGTTCAGATTTTTGTACAAAATTTTTGTACAGTGGAACCTCTAGGTTTTCTGAGTAGCAACCAACAATTGATATCAGAGCTAGGGTTTTGCCTCTGTGTATTTGGTATTAGTTTAATTATGCACATGTCATATATAATTTAGGCAGGTTAATAGTAGGATGTGCTAACTTTGTGGATGCAGGATCCAACTATTATGGCTTATAGTTATTATGTGTGTAATTATACCCTTGGACATGTCAAGGGCATTTTTTGTGTGTGCATGATTGTATTATAAAATACAGCAGGAGCTGTATTTAGTTTTATTAGGATTTTATCTTTTGATCTAGTTACATGTACATTCCTTTTATGGAATATAGGATCGATGGATGTAAATTTTATTTTATGTTCAATCTAGTTTACATGTACATTCCTTCGAGGAATATAGGATCGAAAAATGTAAAATTCTATTTATGTCGCGGATCGAATCTTGCAAGGCGTGGAACCTTTTAAGGACCAGAGGCGCAGCGGAACAAGTAGCAAGATGGATGCGACAACTAGACCCAGTGGCGGTGGCCAAAGATGACAGCAGCTAGGGTTGGCGACACATGGAGGACAGCAATAGATAAAAGCCATAATAGTTGAAAATTAGTTTTTCTATTTATTGCTTTTTATGCTGTGTTGTGTGTGCTTGTTAGTATGCATGTTAGGTAGACTAGCATAGGCAAAATTCCTCACTTTAAATAACTAAGTGGGAGAGGGATTTATTTTAAATAAATTCCATGGTCTCCATTACTGGTTTATAAGTGATGCAACAAGCTTGCGCGTTGGCTCTGAGTGCCTTCCTCCATATCGGATGAGCTTGTTTGCGGATCACTAGATTAAACTTCCATTTTGGATGACTATAGGAAGTTAATTAAGAGCGTGTGATCTTCCCCATCGGAAGGGGCATAATCTTATTAATGGACTTAGTGTCAAGTAATGGTATACACTTAGGCACGTCTAATAGTATCCTCCCCATCGGAGTCACTACTATTATTTGTGTGACCAAAGAAAATCAACTATTAATTTTTCAAATAAATAGGTTGACAAGATAATAAATGTAACACCCACTAAGCTTTTAAGATAAAATAAGAGAATGATGAATTTGCCTTAGAAAAATATTAGTAGAATGTTGAACCAAAAAGAAATAAAAATAGGGAGTTGTCAAGGATTGAACCTTGAACCTCTCATGATGTAAATGATAGGATTAATGGGTAATAACCAGTTGGGATAGGAATAATATATTGATAGCAAAGGAGGGAAACTCATGATAAGGATGAGAGTAAAAGCTAGCCAAAAGAAAACAAGAAAGGAACAAGAGACAGGTAACTTGCCTTCCTTCTTTTCTCTCCCTTTTCCTCTCTCTTTTTGCCGTGACTTAAAGAGGATCATTAAGGGGATTCATTCCCCCTTGTTTCATCATGAATGATGAGAACAAATAAATAAATAAAATAAAAAGAAAATGAAAAAAAAGGGCTAAGGGAGAAGGAAAGCAAAAACCAATTTTGCTACCTCTTCCCCCTTAACATAAAAGGGAGCATGTGAAGAGAAGATTTGATTTTTCTCTCATTTCTCTCATTCTCCCCTCTCCATCACCGAGAACCTCAGCCCCCTCTCCTCCATTTTCGGCCCCCAAAACAAAGTTCCTCCTAGGATACAAAGGAGGGCTACCAAAGGAAATCAAAGGAGGAGAACAAGAAGAAGAGACCCTTTCTTCCATCACCACACTTTAGAACCACAAGCGAAAAGGATGTAAGTATCCCCTCACCTGTGGTACAAGTAGTTTTGATGTGTTTTTGGATTTTATGAGGATTTTAAAACTTAGAACAAAGTTGTGAAAAATTCGGCCAAAGGAAGGACTTGTGATCCTAGGAATGTTTAAAATAAGCCTTGATTCATGATAATTTTTCTATGCTTTGTAAGAAGGTTTTCTCTCATATTTTTATATATATGTGATGTTGGATTAGAGATGTATCTAACCCTAGAGTTTCGGCCAAAAAGGTTTTATAAGGGCTAGGGAATTTATTTGTTTACCTAACTTGCACAAAACCCTCTAAATAAATGGTTAAGGATCCATTATTGTTTTCATACTTGAAGGTTACTTGGAACCAAAAGTATCCCACTCACAAGTTTCGGCCAAGGAAGGGTTTAGGGTTAGGAATACTTTGAATTTAAACTCACCATGTTTATATGATAGAATATAGAGTTTCTTAAAGAAGTTGCATGCTTGTATGTTGATAGAAACTCATGAACACCACTCTTAATATTTCGGCCATGGTAAGGTGGATGGCTTAGAATATCTTAAACAGATTTTTAACATGCTCAAAACCTCCATGACAATAAGATATGAAAGTTGTTTAATGCTCCCATGCTTAATTAGAGTATAGGAAAATTGGTTGCATGATATATGATAATTATGACCACAAGGGTCCTAGCTTGTTGTGAACCAAATTTATATGTATAGTTCTTTGATATTTTTGCCATAAAACTTGTTTAGGTTTTCCATACTTTAGGCCACCTAAAACCTAGTTTAAAGACTTGGAAGGTTTCGGCCAAACATATGCTATGAGATAAAGAAAGGAAAAACCTAGGAAACCTAAGACACAATTTAAATGTATGCTTATAGTGCTTGACTTTTATACATGTTATGAAATGTGTTATGACTTTCTATGCTTTTATGCCATTTGAACAAATTCTATGCTTGATGAGGTTCGGCCATGTAGGGTTTAAAGACCTAGAAACCCTAAAAAATTTAGACCTCATGTGTTAAAGATGCTTCTGAAGAAATTGAGATAACATGTTGTTGTGTTCACATGCTTATATATTTAACTATGATTCAAATGGACACCTTAAGGTCTTGGCCATGAAGGGATACATGCCCTAGAAACCCTAGAACTTACATTGAACATGCTCATGTCACTCTCCATGAAATATGAAATGTAGAAAGCTAAAAATTCACATGCTATATGTTGTTAGTGACCTAAATTGATGCTAAGGGAAGTTTCGGCCATGACCACTTGTATGATGCCATTTATGAATTTATACATGATGTTAGAGTAAGTTCACATACTTGTATGCTTGCTTGAAAACCTAAATGAGTATTTGTAAGTTTCGGCCAAGACATAAATTTAAGGGCTTAAAGAATTTAGGAACTAACTCAATGGTGCTTACCATATTTCTTGAAATGAATGCTATAAATATGGTTAAAGTTTCCATGCTTTATGTCCTTTAGAACCTTGTTTCACACTTGTTAAGATTCGGCCAAATGAGGTTTAAGGACTTGGAGAACTTAGAGTCCAAGTAAATCTTGGTTATGATACTTCCTATGAAAATGATATGTGAATGAATTAGGTTCTACATGCTTGGATGTGTTTAAAACCTAAATGGGCACCTAAAAGGGTTTCGGCCATGATAAGAACCCAAAGGATTAGGAAGCTTAGTACCCAAATTAATCATATTACATTGTTCCTTATGATTGGATGAGCACATGATATACTTTTATGCTTAGACATGTATGCTTGTGAGCTATACCAGATGAGAATTTATACGATATGTTATGAGTTCAAAATATGCATGTTTTATGTTATGATATGTGGGTAAATCTTACATGCTTTGGCGATATGATATGAGCTGGAAATATGCATGCTTATGTTATGATATGTGGTTAAATTATGCATGCTTTGATGCTATGTTTAGTGCTTAAAATATGCATGCTTTCATGATATGCTATGTGGTTAAATTATGCATGCTTTGATGCTATGTTTAGTGCTTAAAATATGCATGCTTTCATGATATGCTATGTGGTTAAATTATGCATGCTTGATGATATGCTTTATGCTTAAAATATGCATGTTTTTATGATCCATGCCTAAGTGATGCATATTGTTATGATAGGATGTATGCCTAAGTGATGCATATTGTTATGATATGATGTATGCCTAAGTGATGCATACTTTTATGGAATGATGTATGCCTAAGTGATGCATACCTTTATGATATGATGTATGCCTAAGTGATGCATACTTTTATGATATGATGTATGCCTAAGTGATGCATACTTTTATGATATGATGCGTGCCTAAGTGATGCATGCTTTTATGATGTATGATATGTATAAGTATGACATGTACTTTACTTTATATGACTTGTACCAAGGGTGGGCTCCATAAGCGCCCCGGGGTCGATGGAATAAGACTCGGGCCTCGTTAGGGATGGGCTCCTAAGTGCCCCTAGGTCGATGGAGTAAGACTCGGGCCTAGTATGTTTGCCTTGTAGGGTTCAAGACTTGCTACCTTGGACCTACATAGGTTGCGCGCAATATGTAAGTGGTACATAGCCGGGATCCCCTTTAAGTTGAGTTTATGTTCAAATATATATATATGTAAGAAGAAATGGTTTTAAAGATCATGAGACATACACATGTTTTTCGGATGCATGTTTTTCAAAATCATATGCATATACCTTATGATGATTTATATGTCATGGTTAGATATGATTACGTTATGTTCAATGATATGTTCATGTGTATGATATGCCATGACTTCTTATGATGATATGCCATGATTAGATACGATTATGTTATGCTTCATGCTATGCTTTACGCTACGATATGCCATGACTAGTTATGATTTCTTCATGTTGCATGATATGCTTAAAAGAGTATGTTACATTATGTCATGACTAGTTGAAGTGATGCCATGTTGAGACATTCTTTGATTATATTATGATTTTCGATTTTAGTGAGTAGGAAAGGAACTTACTGAGCCATGAGTGCTCACAGCTTACTGTCCTTGTACCACAGATAAAGGAAAAAGTTGGATGAGCTAGAGGAGCAGCAGGAGAGGCAAGGAGATGTGTGTGGCGGTGGCTAGGCAACCAAATAAGAACCTGCTTTAAAACTTTTAAAGAACTACGCTTTGATATCATGAATTGTAGTACCATATGTGTGACTTGATGTTATGTTTCTACTAAATTTGTTATCATGTTATTGAGGCACTGATAGTGTAGTTCGGATTTGATAAAAAGGAAAACAAAAGAAAAGTTTTTATTAAACTAAGAAAATTATTTTAAGTCTTCCGCTGTTATTTGTACATAGAGTATCGTAGCCCCGTCCCTTAGGGTTAGCAGGGAGGGCGAACGTTACAATAAAATTAAAAACCTCTCTTAAAAATGTTTGATTTTGTATACGTCCACACTATCGTGACATACAAAATTCACGGTGTTTGAGGTAATTTTATTTGTCATAAAGATTTATTGACAAGATAATTAATGGGTAAACCCCTCCTCTTACAAATGTTTAAATTTTGTATACGTCCACACTATCGTGGCATGCAAAATTCACGGTGTTTGAGGTGTTGGTGAATTTAAATAATATTGTTTGAGGAATCAATGTTATTTTAAATTCAAAAAGTTTTGACCAAATATTTGATCAAAGACAGATCAACTATTAATTTTATTCGTCATAAAGTAAAGTTGACGAGATAATAAAATTAATGAATAAAATCTCCTCTTCGATTTTGTATACGTTCACACTATCGTGGCATACAAAATTCAAGGGAATTTTAAGGAGTTGATCTTGACCAAATATTTTTATGATTCTTAGGATTTAAAATGTTTGTCAATCCCCTAGTAGTCATACTATAGAAAAGACTTAGTAGTCCCAATTGTAATGATTGGAAATAGGACTTGGACATTAAGGTAGATTGTCTTCTTAGAATTAAGAACAATATAGGTGTATTTAATTCATTAGTTGAAACATGTTTAGTGGTGTTATCTACCAGAACCTGGAGTGTAGATACAGATGCCATTAATCATGTCCGCAATTCATTGCAGGGTTCCAGGAAACCCGACAACTAAATGAAAATTAAAACACCGTCCACATGGGCACTACTGCAAAAGTAGCAGCTGTTGCAGTGGGAGAGGTTTATTCTCTAATAGGAATAAAATTTGGATTATTAGAAATTGTCTTTACGCACCAAGTTTAGAAAGAACTAGTTTTCAGTTTCTAAACTATTCAAAGAACTTGATATTCTGTCTCTTTTAATAACAAAGTTGTTATTAAGAAAAAGAGAGAAGTTATCTGTTCTGGTACGTTGGTTGGCAATTTATAAATCCAATAACTCTCATGATGCAACAAATGGAAATTAGTAACACATCTTCTAACTTTAAGAGAAAGTAACCTTCGGAAGTGAACAAATTATATCTTTGGCATCTAAGGCTAGGTTATATTAACTTGAGTAGGATTCATTGGTAGCTGATGAACTTTTGGGTTCATTAGTAGTGGAAATCTTTCCAACCTGCGAGTCTTATTTGGAAGGAAAAATAACCAAGAAGCTTTTAAGTCAAAGGGGTATGGAGTTAAAGATATGTTGAAATTGGTTCATTCTGATTTGTGTGATCCTATGACTATCCAGACAAGAGGTAGTGTTGAATATTTCGTCTATTTTATAGACAACTATTCAAGATACAAATAAATTTACTTAATATACCGCAAGACTAAGTGTAGGATCATTGGGCCGGCTAGGAGGGGGTTGTTGGATATCCTGCTAACACAAAAGGAGAACAAACCCTCGTCGAACTCTTTAAGCTAATACTTGCATAAATAAACTAAGCAGTAAATTAAAAGCATAAACAAAAGCGAGGCAAAAGTATTTACTTGGTTACAACTGATGTGGTTGTTAATCCAAGGAAGATTAAGCTCAAATAAAAATCTTCTTCAAGCGGAGAAGCCTCGTACAGCAATATAGCGCAGAAAACAGAAGCTTAGACTAAAAGAGAGTGTGCAAGCACTGGATTTACAATCAATGAGTTCATTCCAAAGCTTCTGGACCAAGGCTATATTTATAGCCTTGGTTAGGGCGCCTGGAAGGGTTCCGGGTGCCCTGGGGGGATAAAACTTATCCCCCAACGTTCAGATCGAGTCAAAACTCGATCTGGTCGATTTTACTTCTCAGGGCGCCCTGGAGGGTTCCGGGCGCCCTGGGCTGCTCAGGGCGCCCCAGACTGCTCAGGGCGCCCTGAGCCCCCAAGTCAACATAGTTGACTTTTTCGTCTCCGGTTCAGCTCGTCTCGGTCCGGGTCTTGTTCGCTCCGGCTCCGCTAGCTTGGGTGATCTCGGCCATCCGGAATAGGGCTCACCCAAATCCAAGTTCCGACCTTCTCCTCGAGCAGCCTTCCTTCCCGGTTTCTCGTCCCTCGAACGTCGCACACGCTCTTCTCGTCCACCGGTGTACTCTTCCGCAGTCACCTCGGACGCACCGAGCCCGTCGGCTCTCTCCCCGTGCCGTCCTTCTCGCTAGCCGCGTCTTCCGCTCGACTTCCTGTGTTCCTAAGCTCCTGCACACTTAGACACAAGGGTTAAACAAACGCAGGACCTAACTTAGCTTGTTTGATCACATCAAAATACCTTGGGGTTCCAACACTAAGTACTTTGATTAGTTCAAAGAGTATAAGGCTGATGCGGAGAAATGTTAAAGTAAAAGTCACTATGGTAAGATCGTAGTGGCAAGTACCTCTTGGGAGAATTTAGGAGTCACTTATCAGAAGTAGAGATTCAATCCCAATTAACTGCACCTGATACACCCCAACAGAATGGTGTAAAAAAAAAAAAAGGAAGGTATAGGACTCTTATGGAAATAAGTAGATTGATGAGTTATTACCAAAATCATTTTAAGGATATACTCTGGAAACGGAAGTGAATATAGTACCTTCCAAAGACAGAACTCTCTACTCATATAGAATTGCTGAATAGGCGTAAGCCTATTTCGAAGCATATTCGGATTCGGGTAGTCCAGCACATATGCAGAAGAGAGACAATGATAAGTTGGACAGAAATTCACTTGTTTGTGGGTTATCCTAGAGAAATGAAAGTAGGTTTATAGTCTTAAAAATCAGAAAGGTCATTGTTAGCATCAATGACCGATTTTTAGAAAAGGACTATGTAATAAACCATGTGCCCATAAGAAAATTTGTTCTTAAGGAAATAATAAAAGACATGTCTAATCTAGTACCAAATGTACAAGATAAGATACCACAAGGAAACTGCAACACGTATCACAAATGATACACAATTGCAGAAAGTGCCTCGTCGTAGTGGGAGGGTTGTTAGGCAACCTAAAAAGATTCATATTTTGGGAGAGTTTTTGGACTCGATCCCAGGAGGACATGAACTTGATCTCCGGACATATGACGAAACATTCCAAGATAAAGATGCAACATCTTGGCAAAGAGTAATGAATAACAGAATTAGAATATATGTATTCTAATAAAATCTGGAAGCTTGTAGAACCACCAAATGGTGTAAAAGCCTTTGGGTGTAAAAAGGTCTATAATAGGAAAAGAGGGATAGACAGGAAGGTAGAAACTTTCAAAAGCAAGGCTAGATGAAAAAGGAAACTTTTTCATTGGTAGCCATGATTAATTCTATCCGGATTCTTTTATCTATTTGGCAAGTGGATGTCAAGATAGCATTCCTTAATGAAAGTCTTGAAGAAAGCATTCATATAAAGCAACCAGAAGGGTTCATTGTAAAGGGCTAAGAGCATCTTGTATGCAAGCTCAATCAGTCTACGGACTGAGGCAAAGCTTCAAGGTCTTGGAACATCCAGTTTATCAAAGTAATCTAGACCTATGGATTTATTGAGTAAACGGATAAGTCTTGTGTATACAAAAGGTGTGATGGAAACGTGGTGGTGTTTCTTGTACTATATGTAGATAACATTTTTGGTAGTTGGAAACAATATCAAAATGTTGTCAGAAGTAAGGGTATGGCTGTCCAAATAATTTGATATAAAGGACTTGGGAGAATGTATATATTTTTGAAATCAAAGTAATAAGGGATCGTAAGAAATATATATATATATATATATATATATATATATATATATATATATATATATATATATATATATATATATATATATATATATATATATATATATATATATATATATATATATATATATATATATATATATATATATATATATATATATTACTTATCCCAAGCTTAATACATCGGAAAAATCCTTGCTCGTTTTTAGCATGCAAAACTCCTAGAAAGGTTTCTTACCTTTTAAGCATGGAGTGTCTTTATCTAAAGAGATGTCTCCGATGACATCAAAGGAGATTGAGGATATGTAGGCAGTTCTTTATGTTTCGGCAGTTAGACAACCTAATGTATGCTATGCACGAGATCAGAAATCTGTTTTGCCAAGGGCATAGTTAGTAGATATCAAAGTAACCCTAGACAAGGACATTGGACTGCAGTAAAGCATATATTAAAGTACCTTAGAGGCACTATAGATTATATGCTAGCTTACAAGGTAGTTAATTTGGTCCCTGTGGGTTGCATGGATTTTGACTTCCAATCGGATAGGGACAATAATAAGTCAACCTCGGGGTTTTGTGTTTACTTTAGGAGGTAAAGTCATAACTACGGAGGAGTGATAAGCATAGGTGTTTTTCTGGACTCCACCATAGAAGCTTAGTATATGGCAAGCCTCTGAGGTAGCCATAAAAGCTGAATGACTCAATAACCTCAAGATAGACTTAGATATGATTTCTGGTTTGTCCAAAGATTATTACAATTTATTGTAATAATGTTGGTACAGTAGCAAACTCGAAGAAACCATAAGTCTATAAGGCAAGTAAACACAATAGAGCGTAAGTACCACCCAATACGAGAAATCGTATAAACGAGGAGAAGTTGTTACCGCCTAGATTGCATCAGATGATAACCTAAGGTCCTTAAGGCAAGAGCTTTTTGAAAGGCATGGGAATCAGATGTATGGCAGCAGATATGGCAGCTTAGTCTTTTAGTATAAGTGGGAGATTGTTAGGATGTATACTAAAAGCCTAGGTTTTGGTATAAAACATTTATCTAGAAATAAGAATCACGTTGGTCAAATGTCTACATTTGTGATAAATGTAGTTGTTCAATTAATTTATATTGTAGATAACATGATGTGTGGTGTCACACATAGAAGATCATGTTATCAGTATCTTATAAATTATAAACAGTAGCTCACGACCATGATAGAAAGGAACAAACCATTGGAAAGTCATAGTATAATTAGGTGTTAGTTTATCTTAACTATATAATTACACTAGTACACTAAGAGTGTATTGAGTAGGACCATTAGAGGTCGTTTCTTTTATACTGACTTTATAAAGAAACAAAGACCTCAGTTATTATGGAAGTGTGTGCTCTTAATCCTAATATAATAACAAGCACATATATTTGATATTTATTTCTTTAATTTATCAATGGGTGAGATTTAGTTCGATAAATCAATAAGCCCGATAAGTTGGGAAATGATATCATTTATAGTGTGTGTTGTTGATTATAAAAGGAAACTGTGTCCTAGTAATCTAGGCTGAGAATGTCCCCAAGAGGAACTCATAAAGATTGTCATGTTAAACCCTGCAGGTGGACTTAGTCCGACATGACGATGAAGTTGAGTGGTACTACTCTTGGAGCTAGATATTAATTAAGTGAGTTGTCAGTAACTTATTTAATTAGTGGGCATTTGTTATCTTAAACACATGGAGACTGACACACTCATAATAAGGAGCCCAAAATGTAATTTGGGATTGGTGCGATAGTTCAATGATAGTTTTTTAGTGGAATGAATTATTATTGATAAAATTAAGTTGTGTGTTCGGGGCGAACACGGGATGCTTAATTTCATCGGGAGACCAAAACCAATTCCTCCTCTCGGTCCCTATCGTAGCCTCTTGTATATAGAGATTTATACCCACCACATACCCATCTTCTTACCCATCCAATGGGGCCGGCCAAGCTAGCTTGGAACCCAAGCTAGGGCCGGCCAAGACCAAGTGGACGAGCCATGTAGGTGGCCGGCCAAAGCTTGGGTCCCAAGCTTAGGTGGCCGACCACTAGAATATTAAAAAGGATTTTTATTAAAATTATTTCTTATGTGGATATCATGATTTTAAAAGAGAGTTTAAAAATTAAAAATTTCCTTTTATAGCTTTCTACAAAAGATTAAGAGAAGAGATTAATCTCTTTCCTTATTTGTAGTTTAAAAGGATGGTTTTAATTTTTGGTAAAAACTTTCCTTATTTGTAAATCATCTACATGTTTAAAAGAGAGTTTAAAATTTGAAATCTTTCCTTATTTGTTGATTAAAGGAGGATTTTCAATTTTAAGAAAACTTTCCTTTTTAATCATGTTCATGATTTAAAAGAGAGTTTAAAATTAAATATTCTCTTCTACAAAAGATTAAGAAAAGATTTGATATCTTTCCTTATTTGTAGATTAAAAGAGATTTTAATTTATAGAGATAACTTTCTTTTTATTCACATGTTTAAAAGAAAGATTTTAATTTATTAAATTTCCTTTTTATAAACCAATGGATAAAAATTATTAGAGAAATTTTTATAAATTTCCGAAAGCAAATAAGGAAGTTTTAATTGGTGTTTAAAATTTTATTTGCTTGGAGATTTTATTTGTTGTGGCCGGCCATTGTAATTTGAAAAGTGAAAATTATTTTAATTAAACAAATTTTCCTTTTCAATGGCAAAAGAATTAAGGAAGTTTTTATTAAATTTTCCTTATTTGCCAAGACCAAGGATTATAAAAGAGGGGGTAGAGGAGGCTTCAAGGCTAAGGACTCTATTCTATTTTCTCCCTCTTTTCCTTGGTGTGGTGGCCAGCCCTTCCCTTTCTCTTCTCTCCTCTTGTTGTGGCCGAAATCTATCATCTCTTGGAGCTTGGAGGATGTGGCCGAATCAAGGAAGGAGAAGAAGGAGAGAAAGCATGCATCCCTTGGAGCTTGGTTGGTGGAAAATTCTTCATCCTTTGGAAGTTCTTGTGCTTGGCCGAAACTTGAAGGAAGAAGAAAGAAGGTGCCTAGGTGGTTCTCATCTCGGAAGATCGTTGCCCACACAACGTCCGAGGTTAGAAGAGAAATACGGTAGAAGATCAAGAGGTCTTTCTAAAAGGTATAACTAGTAATTTTTCTTTCCGCATCATACTAGTTATTTTTGGAAATAATACTAAATACAAGAGGCATATGATTCTAGTGTTTCGAATTTGTTTTCGTTATAGTGTTCTTTTGTTTTTCTTTTCCTTGTGATTTGATTGTTCTTTTCGGTTGACCTAAAGTTATTTTAGGAAATTAAATATTAGCTTTCCTTAAAAGGTTTTGTCTAGTCGGTGGTGGTTGCTCCCATATCCAAGAAGGTCATGTGCCTCGCCACGTCAGTACTGGGAACAAATTTTGGAAATTAATATTTAATGGAATTAATAACTTAGGTGATTTGGATCAAACATGTTAAGTTCCGCAGGAGATCCAAGTCAAAACCTAAAAGAACAAATAGATTAAGTTTTGGATCAAACGTG
Organism: Zingiber officinale; assembly: GCF_018446385.1. Taxonomy (NCBI): domain Eukaryota; kingdom Viridiplantae; phylum Streptophyta; class Magnoliopsida; order Zingiberales; family Zingiberaceae; genus Zingiber; species Zingiber officinale. Next base: position 49,323,464 of record NC_055990.1, read on the forward strand.
TTAAGTTCCGCAGGCGATCCAAAATTTAATTTAAAAGAACACATGGTAGCTAGGAAAAGGTTCAGACCTTTGTACAAAATTTTTGTACAGTGGAACCTCTAAGTTTTCCGAGTAGCAACCAACAGGTATCTAGTATCTGCTACCTATCATGAACAATAATGAGAGACTGTATAGATATGGAAACGAGTTTCTCCAAGATCGCGTGGAAGTATATAGCGTAAGAAAATAAGAGTGGAGTCAAGGTAAAGCAGTTCTTATCCAAAAATAGTTCATGTACCAAGGTCAAAGTACTAAAAGAAACAAAGCAAGAAGTACCCGCCTCTAATATGTATTCTGGACCAAATCACGTCCCGTCACGTCAACCATCTCAATCAACGTCCTGCACCGATGCACACAAATTAGCTATCTTCACATGAATCAAATAGCTAATACCAACTCTCAAACTTTATATAACCCACTCCTAGAACAACCCTCAAAATCATCAGCCTATCTCGAAATAGATGCACAAAACGACCAAACCCAAACACCCCGATTCTATTCAAAGAATCAGCTGCATCGAGAGAAAACTACACAAAGCCCCGAAATCCAATCAAGATCTCATAATCTCTAAAGCAAATGCACAACGAAAAGTCATCTTTAAACCCTTCGAATATGTCCGAAAATTCCACTACCAACACAAGAAATAAAAGCACAATGAAAAGTCATTGTAACCACTCCAAATGTGTCTAGGACATTGAACTAACATGAAAAGGCAAAAACCATCTCCGAACGGATTCAAAATCCACCAAAATCTATCCTAAAAAACTGAAGACAACACAAGATAGCAATGCTCAATGAATAGCCCGTTTAAGCCCCTCGATTCTATCCGGAACTACCACAGCTAACCCAAGAGGTGTAACACACTGCAAAACCATCCTTAAACACCAAAAATCTATTAAGAAATCCCACAACTAATTACAAGCTCTCAAATCTGTTCTAGCAATTAAAATTCACTACAGAAGAATGAAATAACATTGGAAAAGAAATAATCGCGACCTTCCCAAATCCGAAACTGAAAACCAACACGAAATTTCATAAAGAACTAGAACTTCATCAAAGAAAACCGTGTATATGCCTACTCCTATTCCTTTTTTCGAAACCCATACCTACTGGTCAGTTAGGGCGCAGCTGTGTTAGCGGTAGGGCTCTGTTTGGACTGATCCGAGAGAGATGGGAGGAGAGGGAAGGGTCACGGATCTGGTGCTTGCCTGAGGGAAAGGGAGCCGCGGCCGTGGCTTGAGGGAGAAGAGGAGGAAGATCGTCGGCTACGGCGCTCGCGTGAGGAGAGGCCAGTGGCTGTGTGTGGTGCTCAAGCAAGGGAGAAAGGCCGGCTCAGGTGTGGGAACTCAGCGGCTGTGGCTCGACGGAGAAGAGAATCAGCAACGGCTTGGGGAGAAGAGGCTCGGTGAAGGAGGCGGCATCTTGAGAGGGCTCGGGGAGGAGTCGGCGCGAGAGGGGTGAGGGGAGAAGGAATCGGGAATTAGGACGTGAGGGTTTAGGCTTTAATATTTATAACTTAGGTTTTAATTAATGCAACTATACGTTAATCAAATTAATCAACTCCCACCTTTGGATATTCCAAACAGGCTTTTTCTCGGGCCCATGAACGCATCCCCTCTAAATACGTCATATCAATTCCAAAAAATTCCTAGAAAATTTCTAAAAATTCTAATAAGATTATTTCCTCAAATAACCTTATTATTTAATTATTAATCGGGTGTCGTATTTTACATTCTCCCCCACTAACAAAAATTTGGTCCCCAAATTTACTTCTCAACTCAGGGATCCTCATCCAAAGGTAACCACCAAGCAACATACTCATATATACCACTTCATCCAAGTATCATAACAAATCTCCAACCGTAATATGACTTTGTGGGTTATAGGTCCACTATACTTTTGCTACTCGACTCAGATGTTTTGCCTTCACTTGTTGACCCATCCTGTGTCAGGATACTGGATTCTCAATGACCCTCATACTGTTTTAACTGAACGAACATCTTAGGTCATGATACGTACATATATTTCCCGGATAAACTATAAGATCATGATCGATCCACTTTCGAAAGTAGGTTTTTCTTTATTTGCAAGCGCCTAAGATGTCTTATAGACTAGTAGACGCAAAATTGAACATACACATTCACTAAACAAAGAAAAAAAAAATCTTCAAATCAGTATTCCAATAAACCAAAACCGATCTTGATGCTTTCATATTGGCTGCCTATGCATGTCTTATTGGGATTTATTTAAACTATTAACAGATACTTAAGTCCTAGTTTTGTTCTAATTTTTTAGAAGGACACGTAGGCACATCATTAACGGCCAACCTATGCTGCAGCTATAGATCATAAATTAAATATGAGAAAACTCCATAAATCCGGATCCAAGATTGCTAACCAAGATAACCTCATTTGTGAGACATACTTGTTTAATTAATAGACACAAAAATAATGGGAAAAAGATGAAGATCAACCTATTAATTGCAGCTCAATGGAGGAATCCAGTATTAAACATAAGAAGCCTAGTAATGGAGCATGTTTCCACCAAAGAACCAGTGTATTAAACTTGCATGCAAAACTAGCATGATAAAACCTTGACCCAAATGACCATGTGGGATGACTAAACAAGTCAAGAGTAGACATCATCCACAATGCAGTGAGAAAGGATGCCCCTGTTTGAGCAATTGGACAAGAGGTTGAGCAAGGATCATCACTAAATCGACCCACTAGGGATTGGGTCAATTGGAATGCCACAGACCACCTGTCTAAATTCTAAAAATTCTTCAATGGGGATAGGCTTCACAAATGAGGAACCACGAGAGATCTAATCCAAATGGGGCTGATGTAGGGGAATATCCAGCTCACCAAAGAGTATGGAAAAAAAAAACATGAAGCTTCCACTTCAGTAAGGACCAACGAAACATCTACTACGCCAACATGATATTTAGAAAATACTATCCGCTACTCAACTCGTAATAGGAGAACTAGTAACACAGGTAGTATGGTAGGGAAATTTTGCGAGACTGTAATCAGTGATCTCTACTAAGGTTTGATGGACCCAAGCAATAGCTGACCCAACACGTCACATATGGTATAAACAATTAATTAAGTACACCTGGTACAAATAACTAAACAAATACATATGGTATCAACAACTAGTCTAGTACCAATAAAATGTATGATAATAGTACACAAACATACCTCCTAAAGCTTGGCGAAGTTCTGCTGCTGCCTGGTCCCAAAACTCGAAAGTTACATCGAGGAATCAAATTACGAAAGGAAAACTGAAACACCGACATAGGCATCGTAAAATCACGCTCTGATACCAAAAATTGATATCAGATTAACTCAAAGAATCCAAAATGAAAAGCGAGTATCATATACCTTGCTCTGATACCAAAAATTGGTATTAGATTAATTCGAAAATCCAAAATACGAAAAACAAGCATCACAAACCTGCTCTGATACCAAAAATTATATCAGATTAACTCGAAAAATCATAAATCAAAACAGGATCGAAATCCCAAAAACACAAAACCTAGCATTTGACTCTAACCATGCTCTGAAACTAAAAATTGGTATCAGATCAACTCGAAAATCCAGATCACGAAACCTAACTCTGATACCACTAATTGTCACGCCTCTAGAGGAGTCCCTACCGACAAAATTTCGACAACATCTCCCCTGTATTGGTGACAATATGAAGCAAAATACATACACAAATAACATATAACATTTTCATCAGCCCACACGGCTGTAACAAGCACAACCACGCAGTATAATAAGCCCACACGACTAAAAGTAAACACACAACCACACAGTATAATAACAGCCCACACGGCTGAAAGTAAATGCAGTGAAAAATCATAAAATAATACGAATGTAAGACCAACAAAGTCACTAACTAAAATACCTGCAACCACCAGACTAGACTCCAAAATCCACATCGACTTATTGGAAAACAAAATACACAAAATCAACATAACACCCAAATAGTAACAAAACCAAAAAGAAGACTATCCTCGAGTGTGACGTGGGACTAGCAGCCGGGACTCTCCAAGCATCCATGACTTATCTACCTATTACTTGGCGGAAGAAAACCAGTTTGCGAGGTGGTGAGTATTAGAACTCAGCGGATAAGGAAAGATAGTGCATGAACATAACATATAAATAGAAACTGTCAAAAGGAATACAGTCTCATAAGGGAAGTAGCAGATACTAAAATAAAATCATAATAAATACCCATACCTGAAACCATATCCTAGGCAAATAATAAAAGGTCAGAAGTAGTACTAATTTGCTACAGTACTGCTCATAGCTACAGAGGTAACATGTAAGGTATATAAATATTTTCAATAAATAAACCAATGTTTAAACACCTATAATGAGAGCATATCTCAACATAAGCAAGCATATCAGTAGAAGTGAACAACAGCAGTAAGTGATGGCAGCATAAGCGTACCATAGCAGCACAAGTAAGCAATAAAAACATATGTAAACAGCAGCAGCCAAAACAAGTATAATAATAGCGTATGCACGGATGGTCACTCCCGCCCACCATTCTACACCATGACCTTTGTATGGTCGAAAGGTCGGGTTAGTGACAGACTGTACACCACTCTAGCTACCACTCTCATGAGTGGTTGAGGGGACAGTTGAATAGTAGCTAACTAGCTATATCTGCGACGGGGGTCCCTGCTGCTCGCAACTCCAGCTATCACTACCTATGAGTGACCTAGTGGAAGCATGACAGGACAAGCGACATCAACTCCAGCTACCACTCTCTCGAGTGGCCGAGGATGCGACCCTGGTCAACGACTCTCTCGACCGCAAGGGAGAATTTGTCGTTGACATGCATGTTATGATATGATGCATCAAATACAACAGTCATCATACAAATATAAGCAGAAATTAGGTATGCTGCATGAAGCCAACATGCTCAATACGGTACATAAATAAACAATAATCATCATACCAATATAAGCAAAAATTAGGTATGCTACATGAAGCAGCATGCTCAATATGGTACATAAATAAACAACAATCAAAATATACAACCATGGTATCTAGTATCTGCTACCTATCATGAACAACAACGAGAGACTATATAGATATGGAAACAAGTTTTTCCAAGATCGTGTGGAAGTATCAAGCACAGGAAAATAAGAGTGGAGTCAAGGTAAAGCAGTTATTATTCAAAAATAGTTCTTGCACCAAGGTCAAAGTACTAAAAGAAACAAAACAAGAAGTACCCGCCTCTAATATATATTCTGCACCAAATCACGTCCCGTCACGTCAACCGTCTCAATTAACGTCCTGCACCGATGCACACAAATTAGCTATCTTCACATGAGCAAATAGCTAATACCAACTCTTAAACCATATATAATCCACTCCTAGAACAACCCTCAAAACCATCAGCCTATCTTGAAATAGATGCACAAAACGACCAAACCCAAACACCCCAGTTCTATTCAAAGAATCAACTGCATCGAGAGAAAACTACACAAAGCCCCGAAATCCAATCAAGATCTCATAATCTCTAAAGCAAAAGCACAACGAAAAGGCATCTTTAAACCCTTCGAATATGTCCGAAAATTTCACTACCAACACAAGAAATAAAAGCACAATGAAAAGTCATTGAAACCGCTCCAAATGTGTCTAGGACATTGAACTAACATGAAAAGGCAAAAACCATCTCCGAACAGATTCAAAATCCACCAAAATCTGTCCCAAAAAACTGAAGCCAACACAAGATAGCAATGCTTAATGAATAGCCCGTCTAAGCCCCTCGATTCTATCCGGAACTACCACAGCTAACCCAAGAGGTGTAACACACTGCAAAACCATCCTTAAACACCAAAAATCTATTTAGAAATCCCACAACCAATTACAAGCTCTCAAATATGTTCTAGCAATTAAAATTCACTACAGAAGAATGAAACAACATTGGAAAAGAAATAATCGCGACATTCCCAAATCCGAAACTGAAAACTAACATGAAACTTCATAAAGAACTATAACTTCATCAAAGAAAACCGTGTATATGCCTACTCCTATTCCTTTTTCCGAAACCCATACCTACTGGTCAGTTAGGGCACAGTTGTGTTGGCGGTAGGGCTGTAAATGAACCAAGCGTTCGTGAACAAGCTTGGTGTTTGACTTGGTAAGAGTTTGTTTATGTTCGTTTAATATACATAAGATTAATTAAACAAACAAGGTTGAACACATATGTGTTCAGCTCGTTAACGTTCGTGAACAACGTTCATGAACAATGTTCGTGAACAACGTTTATGAACAATGTTCGTGAACAACTTTTATGAACAATGTTCATGAACCATATTCATTAATAAAACTCTTTTCAATATGCTAAATAAATAATAAAATAAATAAATAAATTTAAATTATCAAGCTCAATATCCAATCAAACAACTAAAACTTTCAAACAATCAAACAACCTTGAATTGAGAGCTTGATAACATCTAAATAAACCAAACTCGAACCAAGCTCAAGCCAAGCTCGAATCAAGCTCAAGCCAAGCTTGAATTGAGAGCTTGATAACATCTAAACGAACCAAGCTCAAGCCAAGCTTCAAACAAGCTCAAGCTAATAAAAAATAAACCAAGCCAAGCTTGAACACTCATTTCAAAAGCTTGGTTCATTTTAAGCTCGGCTCGGCTCAGCTTGGTTATCTTATCAAACAAGCTTGAACACCCCAAAGCTCGGCTCGGCTCGGCTTATTTACAACCCTAGTTGGTGGTAGGGCTTTGTTTGGGCTGATCTGAGAGAGATGGGAGGAGAGGGAAGGGTCGCGGATCTAGTTCTCGCTTGAGGGAAAGGGAGTCATGGCCGTGCCTTGAGGGAGAAGAGGAGGAAGATCGCCGGCTGCGACGCTCGCGTGTGGAGAGGCCGGCAGCTGTGTGTGGTGCTCAAGTGAGGGAGAAAGGTTGGCTCAGGTGTGGGAACTCGGCGGGTGTGGCTCAACGGAGAAGAGAACCGACAACGGCTTGGGGAGAAGAGGCTTGGTGAAGGAGGCGGCGTCGCGAGAGGGCTCGAGGAGGAGTCGGCGCGAGAGGGGTGAGGGGAGAAGGAGTTGGGAATTAGGAGGTGAGGGTTTAGACTTTAATATTTATAACTTAGGTTTTGATTAATGCAACTATACGTTAATCAAATTAATCAACTCCCATATTTGGGTATTCCAAACAGGTTTTTTCTCGGACCCATGATCGCATCCCCTATAAATACGTCATACGAGTTCCGAAAAATTCCTAGAAAATTTCTAAAAATTTATAGAAATTTCAATAGGATTATTTCCTCAAATAACCTTATTATTTAATTATTAATTTGGTGTCGTATTGCACAAGTGCACGTGAGAGAGAGACTTTCTCCGTACATATGTTCACAATTTCAATGCTTGTTTCTCAGAGGATATGAAAGCCTCATGGATTACGCCACCCCTTTCATGTGCTACTATTGTTGGGTGAAACTCCTCGTTATTTACTTGTCTGTATGTAACCGAGAGCCAGTGACACTAGGTTGCATAAGATGAGCGTTATTATCTTTTGCCACGAACAACTTCAATATTTGTGATATATTATAAATCAACTATAATATTATGAAACTCCCAATATATAAATAAACTCTCACACATAATGAAATCTTCTTCCTTTCCCCTTCATTGCTTTTATTCACATTTCTAACAATAATGTGTGAGAATAAACTCCCACACACACATTTGAGTCTTCTTCATTTCCGTTTCCAACATTTCAATAAAAATTAAATAATTTTATCAATTGAAAAAGATTTATTATTAAAACTTAAATATAAAAATTTAATTAGTAATTTTGAACGTTAAAAATTAAATTTAATTAAAAAATTTATTTTAAAAACTAATATTAATATTTTAAAAAATATTAAATATATATATTTTTTCCGCCTGGGCTTCAGCAACTATCGAGACGGCCCAGATTATTGGAAGATAAGATCCGTGGAAGATGATAGTATTAAGTGATAAAAAAAAATTAGCTTTTTTTTTCCTTCTGTAATTGGCATATGCCTTTGAGCCGGAACGGCTCCAAACTAATTAATATAAAGTATAGCAAAACTCCTACGTTCGTCTTTCTTGGCTAAGATCCAACTCTGTATAGTATCGTATACTAGGCACCACCTGAGCAATAACAACAAGTCCACAAGTACTTTGTAAAAATTCGTCAACCCATTCACACCACTCCGCAGATGTCGGTGTTTCGGGCCCCGGTAAGCTAAATATCTCAAGGTGGTGAAAGAGGGTGGGCATAGTTTGGCGTTTGAGATTTCAGTGACCCAACCACCGAATATCGATTTTTTCAAAAGCGACGCGGAATCTTCACCCGCCAAACACCGGCCGTATCCTTGTGGTACCGAGCTATACAGAGCTTACTGGAGTTAGTATGGTATACATGAGGAAATCGCCCCGTCGATATATTTTGATTAACTTACGTGGATCACTCTCCTCAGTAGACAAGAGTTTTTTTTTAGTAAGAACACAAATACAAAGAAGATGAAGGATGAGGCATTTACTATTGTCCGTCCTAATATTTTTGCTTCTGGTCATCATGTACTGCACATATACAGCCATACCAAGCAAAAGAAACGAAGCAACATATTCATCCTTGCAAAATTCCTGGTGATATACCATCAAATTAAAAGCACAAATTCAAGTCAATCCCAAAGCAGGGAATAAAGAAAGGCGCTACCATTTCGCAGCACCATCCTGCACCAAGATAACTAAAAGCAAGGTGTTGAAAGAAGCCAACGGCAGCCACACAGGCAAACAAGGGATAAATAAAGCAGATGCAAAGCTAAAGCACGGCCTCACGGCCACAACCAACAAAAGAGCAAAAAAACACAAAGGGAATCACTGTATCATCTCCTCGATTCAACTCAATACGCTGTGGAGTTTAGTTCAATACTTATGAGCTTACTTTTAGTCGACAACTAAACAACTGCCGTAATGCCGTTTTGTGAGTCTGTCTTCCACGATGGATTGCTCGTTCACATGCTACGTCATGTTGTTTATATATTTTCAAACGTGTTATGAATCAGTTTTAGAATTTCCAAGATTTTTTTGTCCTTTCTTTTAAGAGATTTTTCTTAATTGAATAATATGATTTGGTACGAGTAAGTTGATGATAGTTTAATTCGATCCGGATCTTGTGGTCCCAGAAGAGACAATGCCTTCCACCACATAAATCACAACGGAACATTCTTTAGTCAGGCATAGTTGCATTGAAGTACTTTTAACTGTTAAACAATTTGTTAGTGCCAACAAATTAAACTTATAGTAAGCATCAACTTTTACTTCTCCTCTGCTCTGAAGAGTCCATGAGAAACGATTTTGGAGGGCCAAAACATTGTATAAATAAAATTCTACCCTAATTCTACGTTGTAGGTAGCGGAAACTTGTTAACATAAAGTGTCAAATAAAGATTAGTACTCATTTTTCTTGGCTAAAATCAAGTTCTGTACGGTAAAGACCCATTAATATATGATCTCGGCAGTCATTGTTTTTGAGGCCTAGGAAAGAGCTAAATGATATCGAAGTGGCGAAAGAGGGCGAGTGGTTTTAGTGTCTTAAGAGGCTAATGATACAACCGCGGAATGCCTATTTTTTAGAAAGCGACGCGGAGTCTTCACCCGGGCCGACACCGCCCAGGCAACGTGAAAAGATAGGGCAGTGGGGCCGTTTTGATCTCGGGGATACGCGCCGAGCATTAGCAACCGGCATTTGATACGATTCGCAGCGCACGTCGGATCTCTCGCCCGCTCCCTACCGCCATTTGTACCACGTCACTCCTCTTCGGCGGGCCCGTTCGTATACGACCCGCTTCTGGCTCTGGCTCTCGATACATCTGGGTGTCTGGCTTTACTTCTCTCGGACTGGACTTCTGCGACCTCATTCTTCCCTCGCAATGGCCAGTCTTCTCCACCGCCCCATGAGCTCCGCCTTCGCTCCAACCTGATCTCTTCTCTCCTTTTCCATCGTCATCTCCTTATCGCTGCTCCCCACGGAGCCTTCAACCTCTCCGTTCGCCGGCGGTTGATCTTGGGGCTCTGCTCCCCTTCGCCATTTCGGCCGTAGCGAAGGTAGTGCTCGAACCTTTATTTCCTCGAGACACTTGCTTGCCCTTCGATCGAGTTACCCATTTCTTTAATTTCTTCTTGTTTCGATTCTTTGTGGTGTTTTTCTTTACCTGTTACTTGTTTATGGTATTTGTAACTTCCTAACTGAAACGCGTATTTGATATTCGTTGAAGACATGGAGACCCTTGTTTTCTATAATGTTTCTTGGCTGCTCTCTCGGTGGATTATCTGTTACTCGTTTATCGGGATGTGTGTGTTTTGTTTCCTGATTCGTTTGGGTCTCAATATTTCGATCGGAATAATATTAAATAATCATTCGTACAGCTTGGATTTCTTCTCTGTTTATTTCTATACCCTAATATAGCTTTTAGATTTAGTGTTCTTTAATGTTACTACTCTGTGATCCTGTTGCTAACTAAGCTGTTTGTTTCGATCTCAGAGAAATTAGAAAGGACTTTGTGTCGCCGCGTTTTGGTTTCTTCTTGATGTTTTATTTTGATCGGGTTTCCCGTGTTCTGGTTTTGCTAATTCGTGAGCGGAGTAACAGCTATTAATCCTCTGCTCCTGGAATCTTCTCTGACAGAACAGTTTCTTTTAGTAGAAATTTCTATATGAAACGATTCCATCTTTGAGTGTTCTTGTCCACATTAATTTGTTTTCCCTGATTCCGCATCATGCTGTCGTGAAGGCAACGGAATGTGTTCACTGCTTTGAGACTTCACCGACAACTCAACAAAACCTAAAGGAGAGTCTGGTCGATGGGAACTATGCACCAGGTTAGTTTCAACGGGGTGGAACAAAGAAACCAACACATACTGTATGAACGCGAGGAAGTCAGGGATGGTGTCTTAAGGAAGGGGAAGGGAATCTCTGAACACGATAATTCCCGAAACAATGTGGCAATTGAAGATCTGAAAGGGACACATCAGGCTGGACTCCAGGAACAGCCTGAGCAGCCTCCTGAGCCAATCGTAAGGTGGGAGAGGTTCCTTCCTGTCAGATCTCTCAAGGTTTTACTTGTGGAAAATGATGATTCTACTCGCCAAGTCGTTACTGCCTTGCTACGTAATTGTAGTTACGAAGGTAACGAGCTTAGCTATCTTCTCTGCTTGACCATATATACTAACACGTCATCGTTTTCTTTCAAGCCTTTATTTATTCTTTTATTATGAACTCTTGGCCTTGCAAAATGATATTTCTTTTGGTGGTTTCTGGCCGTTGATCGTCAGAAATCACCTGATCATAAAAAATATATTCGTATTCTTGTTTTTTTTTCAATGAATATAATGTCTTTTTCTTAATAGTGATGTTTTAGGAATCTTAATTATATAAGGTGATTAATTGAATCTAGAAGTCCTTGTTGTCCCTTCTTTAAACAAAGAGTATTAATAACATGGGGTTTTATGTTTCATGTTGGATCCAAGATAAAAATAAAAAATGGTAAACCCAGTTAGCTAGCCCTGGGGTGACTGGCTCGGTCCGATAGAATTTTCCCACTAGCCACCAGGGTAAATCAGGAAGCGCTCGTGGCGGATGGCCAAGAAGCCCAACATCCTTTAGTTGCGCGTCCCATTTGGAGGAAAAATTCTTACAAATTCGCCATAGCTGGGAATCAAATTGCTGATGTTATTTCATGTTGGATCCAAGACTTCAACTTAAGTGGTAACGGTCTGTGAACTTAAGTCGTAAGGGTTGATCATTAATGATGAATCACTAATAATATTTTGGTCTAAAGAGGACCTACTAGGCACAAAATTAAGCTGTTAACCCAGTTTATAGAATCAATAAAATTGAATAGTTAAAAAGCTAATCTAGGTCAAATTGTGTCTCATTCCTTTTCTATCATATACTTATATATGGTTTCTATATTTCCAGTAAAGTTTGTTAAGAAATGCTCTGTTAGTATGTTATTTGTTCAATGAAAAAAATTATCAGGATACATGGCAGTATCCTAGTCCTTATTATAGAAGGTTTATATGTTTAAAAATTAAACATTAAGCTGGTTCATAAATATTATAAGATCTACTCCAATTTGGGCCTCTCAAAGACATAGCAAAACTATATATGGATGATTATTGAAATTGATTAAAGTGGTGATTATTTCTTTGATAATATAACTTAATTTGTTTCATATTTTTGTACAAGATTAGGCCAATATAGCTTTCATTAGTCGGATGGAAACATGATCTAATATGTACTCCAAATAAGCAAATATGTACTAAGCATGGTAGCTATAATAATTGATTTTTCTCTTTTACAAAAATATCATATTGCCACCAACAAATAATCAAATTTAGTGTTGTGCTAATCGGCATGCATAAAATGTTTTATGCACTCTCGGACTTGCAGTCGAGAAAGCATGAGGCATTGACACGACCCTAAATTTGGGGTGGAGGAACCACGAGCTGTGTTCCTCCACCCCAAATCTTCCTCCACAAGCGACAAAGGAGACTAGCGTTTTACGACGGGAGAGATTTTTTTAAGGTACGTGGTATGCTTCTTCCTCTACCTTGTCTACCACTTCCTCTACCTCCGTACTTCTCTCCTCCTCCTGCTCCTCCTCCTCTGTTGTTGACAAATACCCTCCCACATGGGGCTTGCTCGATACCTGATTTACTCCCTCTAATAATGTGGGACAATCATAAGGGTGTACGGATTTCACCTATTGCAACATTGCTATTGTTAGTCACATTCAGAAGTGGAAATAATAAATCGCAAATTGATTTTCTTATGATTAGGAAGAAGGATAGAAAGATTTGTAAATATTGCAAGGTCTTCCTTAGAGAAAGCTTAACTATCCAACATAGGTCAGTAGTGTTGGATATACGCCTTAAACATAGTATCAATAGAAAGAAAATATATACGACTCCTAGAATTAAATTGTGGAAGTTAAAGGATGGGAAACAAAATATATTTAAGGAGAAGGTAGGATTACAAACATTAGGTGAAATATACAATGACTCTAATATGACATGGGATAAGATGATATCAAAGTTAAAATAAGTAGCTAAGAGTGTACTCGGTGAGGATATGCACCACTAAGTAAGGAATCTTAGTGATGGAATGAGAAAGTACAAGAGAAAATGAAGGAAAAATGAATTATCTTATAAGGAATTATATATCTATAAAAATGAGGAAAACTTAAAAAAAATATAAATAGCCTAGAATGAAGCTAAGAAAGTAGTGAATAAAACAAAGAATGAAACTTTTGAATGATTATATCAAAAATTAGATACAAAAGAACGAGAAGGAGATATTTAATCTTATGCAAATAAAATGTATTAAAGATGAATGTAATAGGATACTAGTAAACGATGGAGAAATAAAAGACCGGCGGAAGAAGTATTTTTATCAACTTTTTAATAAAGGTTTAGCTTACCAACTTAACTTGGGTAATTTAAGTAGCTCAAATGAAAATAGAAATTTAAATTTTTATTGTAGAACTCAAACTTCAGAAGTAGAACAAACTTTAAATGGGATGCATAGTGGAAAAGTTGTTGGACCATATGATATTTTGATAGATGTATGGAAGTGTCTAGGGAAACAAGGTATTGAATGACTTACAAAATTATTTAACAAGATATTGAAAACAAAAAAAAAATGTCTGATCAGTGGAGGATAAGTACTCTAGTTCCATTATATAAGAACAAGGGAGACGTACAAAATTGTATAAACTATAGGAGTATTAAACTAATGAGTCATAGTATGAAACTTTGGGAAAAAGTAATAAAAAAAAGATTAAGGAGTAAATGTTAAACAAGAATCTTGATGGAAAACACTAGAAGGGAAAGATTTTAGGTTTAGTAGAATCAAGATTTAACAATATTAGACATAATGAGATAATTGTTAAGATAGGAGATGACGAGTTGTCCGGAACTAAGAACTTTAAATTTTTAGGATCATTTTTGCAAAACGATGGAGGGATTGAGAGAGATGTCTTAACATAGAATATACTAGCACGATGATTGAAATGAGGAGAGCATCGGATGTTTTATGTGACTGTAAAATACTTCTAAAATTTAAAGGAAAGTTATACAAAATCGCAATTAAACCTGCTATGTTATATGAAGCTAAATGTTGAGCATGATTCGAGCACATGAGCAGAAGATGAGAGTTATAGATATGAGAATGTTAAGGTGGATGCGTGGACATACCAGGATGGATAAAATAAGAAATGAAAGCATTAGAGAGAAAGTTGGAGTTGCATCTGTGGAGGGAAAATTCCGAGAGACACGTTTAAGATGGTACGTGTATGTATTTAGATGACCAATAAATGCTCTAGTTAGGAGGAGGAAGATCAAACAAGACTTAGTTAGCAATATTAAAACAAAATAAAATTTATTTAAGTATAGATGATGATATAGTAGGAGATAGAGCTCAATAATATAAAAGGATCCATATAACAAACTACACTTAATGGGATAAAGCTTGGTTATTGTTGTTATTGTTGTTTTATTTAATTAAGTTTTTTTTTATCTCAATTAAATATGATCTTAGATCTAGCCTTTGTTCATAACCTAAATTTAGAATTCGATGATCTTGCATATAATGTTTGTTGCGTTTAATTATATGCCTACTCTGTTTGCTGAATGTAGAGGAGTCTACATTCATTGAACAACGTTTTCCTGCATACAACTACAACATGATGTATAATGTTTTCCTGTAACAATTTTGAAGTTCTCAGATTGTTAATTCCTAGTACTTTTCTGTTTACCTAAACAGTTCAGTTTCTGATCTCTAGCAACAGTTTTTATGTATCTCCATGATGTATACAGAATTACATTAGCTGATGAAATTTTCTCACTTCTTCACAGTTACAGTTGCTGCTAATGGTTTGCAAGCATGGAAAATCTTAGAAGACCTCTCTAATCATATTGACCTTGTCTTGACTGAGGTATTCATGTCTGATTTATGTGGCGTCGCTCTTCTAAGCAAGATCATGAACCATAAGACCTGCAACAATATTCCTGTGATTAGTGAGTACTGTTCCTAAATTGTAGTTGATTCCATTTTGGATTTTGTTATGGAATCAATTTCCATTGGTACTTTTAACTACTACACTGATGAGCTTTACTGCAGTGATGTCGTCCAACGATTCCATGGGTACTGTATTTAAATGCTTGTCAAAAGGTGCAGTGGACTTTCTGGTGAAGCCTATTCGTAAGAATGAACTTAAGAATCTATGGCAACATGTCTGGAGGAGACTTCAAAGTGTAATTTTCTATTCACGCTGTTAAATTTTGGCATTTTAGGTTCTAGCTTAAGCCTATAAAAATCAACATAAATGGTGGTATCGCCCATCGAAATCCTGCTTATGGTTTCTAATTCCTTCATCTTGTTTTGTAAATTTTTTGTGCAAGGTACAGTTGCCTTAAGGTCGAAACTAATATTTTTCCCTTTTGCTTCTAATTGTGAAATTTATTACTCATTATCAGTACAGTGGCAGTGGTGACGGTGGTGGCAGCGGCAGCGAGAGTGGTATCCAGACCCAAAAGTCAGCCAAATCAAGAAGCCCTGTTGACTCTAAAACGAAGAGGAGCAATGCTGAGGATAACGGTTGCAATGATTTGAATGCAACGGATGGCAGTGAGAATGGTAGTGGAATTCAGGTATGAAATTAACTCCCGCTGACATAGTAATTTACTAATTTAAAACTTGAAAATTGCATTTTGAACAAACGACGGAGATTTGCAATTGTTGAAGGAACAAGAACAGAATAGCCTTGATCTTGTATATGGTTGTTGATTATTGTCTTTCCATTATTATTCAAAGCCTCATAAATGTGGCAAAAGGTGAAATCGCTCGCCCCCAGCGCCCCCGCCGCACTCGACCCAAGGCCATCACGAGGGGGGTAAATCATAGCATCCTGAGCGAGCATGTGGCAGGTGGGGTGAGTTGCACAGGAATCGGGGATTTACGCCCCGACTACCCCGAGTTTCGACCCCGCGACCTCATGTGGCAAGCATCCCACCACATACCAACTCGGATGACCTATGGGGTCATTCAAAGCCTCATAAATGCTTCATGGTAAAGGGTATAAAGGAGTATCAAACAATAATAATTTAGGAGACAATAATTTATGGTAAGTTTTAGTTAGATTATTGATAATAATAATCGTAAGAGGTTAAAACCTTTCTTAAAAAATAAAGGTTGGTAGACATCCAAAAACATCTCACGCATCCTCTCTTCTTGGTTCTAAACCTTCTTATCTTCCATTCATCTGAGAGATTTCCAAGGCCTTATAGGTTTATGGAGTTTTAGAATATGGAGTCCTGTTATTCAAAGATGAGTGATCATTGTATATTAGGAGACAATTATCGAACTATAGAATACCGTGCAAGTCAATATCATCTTAAAGATTAAGAACAGAGTCCACCTCTTGTAACGATGAAATTAGTTTCCATTAATTTTTTTTGGCAAATTCTCAATTTGATAAACATACAAGATGACCATTAGAAGAGCCATGTTCGAACCAAGAACCCATTGTCAAATCAATGATCCACCAAGCCAAGCTCGGTTGATGTAGTTGGTACCTGCATGAGTATTTGCTACAATAGGCCTTGGAGTCAATTCTTAGCAGGTGCAAAATGTCTCGCTGAGTGCTTGACCTCCCCATGCAAAGAGCTGTTGTACTAGGCAAATGCCCCTTGTGATTTATCCCCCTTTCAGAGTTTGTGGGGCCACCCTATAGGGGACGCTAAGCAATGTTTTGAAAATCGGATTGGTCACTGAACTGGTGCGATGATCGGGTCGAGATTTTTTAAGGTTTGATCGGTCGAACCGGTGGTTCAACCGTTATATATATATATATATATATATATATATATATATATATATATATCATGCTTCAATAATTAAAAATCATGCTTCAATCCTGATTGAACCTGCGATTTTGACCGATTTTGAGCGGTTTTGACCAGTTTTAAGCTGTTTTGACCGGTTTTTTTATTTTTTCGGCTTTAATGGTGGACCGGACCGGATCAAGAGGCGGTTCACGGTTCAACCTGCCGGACCGACCGGTCCGGTCCGATTTTCTCAACACTGACGCTAAGGTGGCTGATCATGTCTGAAGGCTAGGGAGTTGACTCGCTAGTTTTGGTGGATGGTTTGTTGACTGATGGGAGACTTCTTCAGCTTGGAACGGAACTTTCCTCCGATCCTGCACACAATCCGACGATCTGGCAAAGCGTTAGTGATCAAAGACCAGGGAAGGGTCCCTAGCAAGACCTTCCGATGCTCAAGTCAGTACAATTTTCGGTGGGTGAATGAAGAACAGTAGAGGATACACGCAAGCGTAAGGTTTAGATGATGCTAATTGCGTACCTTCCCAACAGAGAGAACCCCTTTATATATCACCTCTCATAACCTCCGTGATCATGAGGTGACTTAAGTTGTCGGAGTTTGTTAGGTGATGAAAAGTGTACAACCTAGACATTACGAAATAATTATACGAGGAATCTTTTGTCTACCCATTGATGTATCTCTTTTGTCGTTTATACTTCATGTATTATTGAGGTGGTTAAAGGAATATGCTGTCATGATTAGCTGACTTATGAGAGACATAATAACCTTCGAAGAAGGCTTCAAAGGAATATTTGCGACAGGTCCTAATAAGTTATTATAATGTTGTTAGAAGTTGTCTACTGAGTATATCTTGTTCAGTCTCCGAGGCCGACCATATTTATACTTGCTTTTGTATTAATCTGCTCTGTCGTATATTAAATACTGTAAAGATCTGTTCAGAGATTGATATGGTGCCAAAAGTATGCCAAAAATCCATTCAAGAAGTACCAATTGTATATTAAAACTACATTTAAGAAACGATATGATATCAGGTAATCTTAAACTCGGCTGACCTTCGCCCGGCCAGCCCTTTTATGTGAAGCCTCCAGAGGATAGGTGCCTTTAAACCAGATCGGCCTTTCCCCGCCCGGGTGTATATTGAGAGCTTTATGAGGTTGTGTATCTTTGAGCCCAACCGACCTTTGCCTAGTCGGACGTACACAGAAAACCTTATGTTCGACTGGATTTTATCTGACCGATCGTAGATGAAGAGCTTTATGAGGCCAAATGTGTTAAACCTGGCCGGCCTTTATCTGACCGGGTGTACACAGAAAGTTTTATGTTCGACCAGCCTTTATCCAACCGATCGTATATTAAGAGCTTTATGATGCTAAGCATGTTAAACCTGGCCGACCTTTGCTTGATCGGGCATACACAGAAAGCCTTATGTTCGACTGGCCTTTATCCAATCGATCGTATATTAAGAGCTTTACGAGGTTAAAGGCGCTAAGCCCGGCCAGCCTTTGCTTGGCCGGACATATACAGAAAACCTTATGTTTGACCAACCTTTATCTGGCTGATCGTATATTAAGAATTTTACAAGGCTAAGGGTGCTTGCTCGGCTGGGCGTACACAAAAAAATCTTATGTTTGACCAGCCTTTATCCGACTGATCATATATTAAGAACTTTTCAAGGCAAGGGCGCTAAGCCCGACCAACCTTTGCTTGGCTGAGCGTACACAGGAAACCTTATGTTCGACCAGCCTTTATTTGGCTGAACGTATATTAAGAACTTTACGAGACTAATGACGTTAAGCCCGACCGACCTTTGCTCGGCCGGGCATACACAGAAAATCTTATGTTCGACTAGCCTTTATTCGGCTGATTGTATATTAAGAACTTTACGAGGTTAAGGGTGCTAAGCCCGACCAGCCATTGCCCGGCCGGGCGTACACAAAAAAATCTTATGTTCGACCAGCCTTTATCTGGCTGATCGTATATTAAGAACTTTGCGAGGCTAAGGGCGCTAATCCTGGCTGACCTTTGCCCGACTAGGCGTACACAGGAAGCCTTATGTTCGACCAGTTTTTATTCGGTTGATCGTATATTAAGAACTTTACGAGGCTAAGGGCGTTAAGCCTAATCGACCTTTGCTCGTGTGGTTTATACCCTGATCAGGCTGGACTTAATGATTTGATGCCGAACAAGTGGCAGGACCAGATGGGGAGTACACCATTATCCTAACTTTGACTGCCACGTCGTCTTGACTTTGGCCACCTTGTTATCTACTGGGTCCATAAATTACTACTCGTATTAATAGCCTCCCCTTCAAGTCTAGTCAAAGGAGGGGAGCTGACTGACTGGACCTGAGTTCTAGTTTCGCTCGCTCGCCTTTTGTACTTGGTGATTTTTCAAAAATTGGCCCACCTTATGCTTGCCCCAGTATTGAGAACGGGTGGAAAGACATTTTGTCTACAAAATGCTTCGCTTGTCACGTCTATCATAAATGCCCATTTACATGTAAGTGTCATGTGACATCACTACTCATTCTCTGCAACGTCTTTGGACACCCGTCTCTTTGTATGACGTAAGGGCACGTCTAACTTTACATATCAACAATCCTCCTTAAATATGTTGTTTCAATCTAACGGTGGCAATTAGATTCCTCTTATAAAACCCAAAACATTATATGCCCTCCACACTTTGCCTTGCATCTTTCCCGATCCTTTCCTCCGACGACCTTCCTTCCACATTCTCACCTTCTCGAGCCTCAGATAACCCAATAAGTTACTCGTCCTTTGTCATAGTTTTGTTCTGTAATGGCTCAGGAGTCTTTCGCCCCTTGGTACTCCTCTACCCCCTCAAATTTTGATGCCTCTGACCGAACTTTACTCCAAATATGAAATCCCTCATAATTATCGTATCTATCTTCCTTTCTCGGATGATTGTCCTCACCTTCCTCTCGATAACCATATCACTTTCTTTTCCAATCAATTAGTGGTCGATTTACCGATTTGCATTTCCCTGTCCATCCATTTCTATCAGAGGTAAGTCAGTATTTCCATATCCCCTTACAACAATTTATTTTGAATGCTTTCCGGTATATATGTGTGATATTTATGTTGTTTCGTCTATTCAGCATTCCTCCTACCCCACAATTTGTACTTATTTGCTTACCCCCAAAAAAATTAGAACATGGGGCTTTCCTTTTTTAGTCTTGCCCAAAAGCAGTCTTCTTCGAGGACATGTCGTCCTCGAACAAGAGTACGACAATTCTACTGCTTGGTCTCATTTCTTCTTTATGGAAATGACTTATTATACCACTTGGTCTACTGCTTGGCAATCTTCTTTTCTTCCTTTCCAGATCCTACAAAGCTTAGACAGGATCCTATCTTTATTTCTTATCTTCCTAGGCTGAGTAGCCAACGGTTCAGAATTCACCAATGGTTGCAAGAGGGGTTTTTGTATCTATTTAGTTCAAGCCCAATCCAAAAGAAATTATCCTGCTCTTTTGGTAAGTTTTAATAATTTGATTTTTATGTTTGACTAATTGAGACATTTTTTATCCTGTGCAGTGGATGTTGTTTTGAAAGCCCTGATTTCTAAAGAAATTATCCTGGCTAAGGGAGAACTCCTCACTAACGAGCAGGAGTTGTTGATCGAGCAAGGTCTACCATCAAACGTCCCCGCTAGTGGGACCTCCACAAGTCACATAGCTGAAACCAGTGTAGCTATTATTCCCGGAGAGCTACCACATGCTCCACCTTCAATATCTGCTCCGGAAGATGCTGCCCAGGAAGATGGACGAGAGCAATCTCCCGAATAGACCTTGTCCGCTCTCTATCCTGCCCTCTTGACACCCGTCCCGTTCAAACTCGAGAGGACTTTTCCTTACCGAGCAGTTCACCAGCTCCAGGCTTCTTGACATCTCTTTGGGGAAAATCCGGTGCGACTGTACAAGCAGAGTCTGGCCCACCACCCATCCTTTTTTTACCTTCTGCCTAAGCTTCAATTTCCCCAACATCTCTCCTTCCTTGTACTCTCCCCATCTTATTAGGAGATCGTCTAATAGATGCTTGGTTAAATGCCAAAAATCGGCTCAATGAGCTTCCCCCTAAAGAGTTAGCAGATGAGTTTTCATATGAGCAAACTAAGATATCGTAATTTTAATTGATTATCTTTCATCTACTTCGGTTGCTCATAACCATGCTTATTTTTCAGCGCTGGGCAATTAGTATGAGCGTTGCTCAACAATTGCATGATTTGACTCAAGAAAACGAGTTGCTAAAATAGCAAACTTCTGAGGCAATTTCTACCAGGGCATCTGAGCAAATAAAAGAATTATCTACTCAACTCCAAGAGGCTCAAGAGCTTACCAAAGCTGAGCTTGAGAAGACAACCTAGTGGAAGACTACCTTGAATTCTTTTGAAACTCAACTTCAGTCGGAGACAAGTCTCTGGGCGGAAATACAGACAAAGTCGGGCGAACAAATTGCAAAGAATGTGCAACTATCCGCTCAACTACAAACACTGGAGGTCGCACATACTGCCGAGCTAACTGCTAAAGAATCCGAGATGGTGACTAAGCAGGATTCCCTGCTGTCGGATCTGGTGAATGCCCAAATTAAATTGTCAACAATTCGGGAGGAGTTAAAAACCTATCAGGCGGGGGAGGATGAGTGGTTCGAAGCAAAGAAAAACGAGCTTTTCCAAACACCAGAGTTCAACGCAATGATTGCCCATTCCGTCATTAGAGCACTTATACTTGGAGCAAAAGGTGCAATGCAACAACTAAAAGAAGGTGGATACTTAACTTCTGATCCTCCCGCCAGTTTCTTAGACTACGACCGGATAACCCAAAATGCTCCCCTCGGCTTGTATCCCAATCTTTCCTGATTTGCCTTGTTTTCTACTAGTTTGTAGACTTAATGAATCGGATATTGACATTCATTATATGCTAGTCCTTAAATTTTTATTAATTTTAGTAAGCATTTTTATTCTAAAATTTCATCATTTAGTAACTGTTGTTCCTCCTTTAGCTTGTGCAATAAGGCCCACCCGGGCAATAAATTGGATGAGGTAAAGTAAGGATTGCTTATAGAAAGATAAACCTTCCTAATTTTTATTTTGCGTAAAATGTGTTCCATCCTTAAGGCTGAACGAACTATGATGTACGACCCTTAAGGCTGAGCGAACTTTTGCTCAGGTTTATGTCGGCTTGAACCTTAATCCTTAGAACAGGACAATTATCCAAATTAAGATATTTAAGACGGGCCAAAATTAAATTTGTTTGGGGTGAAGAGTCAATCTGCACAAACTTGACCAAGTTTTAACTTATTATTTTTCCGTTCGAGTCATAAAGGCTCGTTTGGGCCTATGACTAGAGAGTTGCATCAAAATCTGGGTCCACCTCGGTAAAAACATTGACGCTTCGAGATGACAATCTGTTGAATCATTCACTATTGCAGGTTTTTTATTGGTGACCTATGTGTACATGCCATTATAGGTATATAATTTTTTTATTTTTCCATCGCCTCATCTTCATCATCCCATGGTTCACACAATTAATCCTACCTTTTTACTGTTATGATCTGATGGTCTTATTCAGACAATCTTTTCGAAGAATCCTTATAAACACTCTATGAAAAATTCCTAGGGCTTTCTTTTCATCACCGTCCTTACTGTTTCTTCTCCGATTCTCTGTTCCTCCCATACTTTGGCTCCAATGATCTTTTCTTTCAAAAATGGAGGAGAGTAATGATTTATATATGCAATGTTCTTCCAGTTTCACCATCAACGATGCCTATGACCTCAATATCAACTATGACCTTCCTTCCTTTATAGTCATTCCCATGCCTGAAGATCATCCTCATCGTCCCCCGACATGGAGCATCGCTATTTTTAGGGAACAAGTGGTATCAGGATTCCGTTTTCCCTTGCATCATTTCTTTGTTGCTGTCAGCCGATATTTCAATATTCCTCTAAACTAACTTATTCCCTAATCCCTTAGCATCTTAAGTGGTGTCGTTGTTGTCTTTCGTTTGTTCAATGTTCCTTTATCTCTTCGCCTATTTTACTATTATTTTTGCCCTCACCAGATAGCTAATGGTCTATTCAAATTCCAAGCTCGTCCTAAGGTAGTTTTGTTTAAGAGTTCCAGTCCAGGAAGAATGGAGAAATAAATATCTCTTCATACCTCTTCCAACTCCACCTTACCCTATGACCTGGCAACAAGATCTTTCCCCTATCCCTGATTTAGGTAACATCTCTGCAGATCCAACCCTTCGTGATGCTTTAGGAACACTAAAAGGTGTGAAATTTAACTTACCTGTATTGACCATAGGAGACTTATTATTTATTTTTGGACTCACCTCGGTCAACTTGCTAAGTGCCCACCTTTGGTAAGCAAAAATCCCTATCTTCCTTATAACTAACCATTTGTAATTCCCTGACCATTTGTTATATAACCTTCTAACATGCACTTATTTTTGCAGCAGAGATCATTCTCCCAGCTTTATTGTAAAAAACACTCAGCTAACAAGAGCGGTCCTAAACAAGATAGGGGAGGATTTATTACAGGAGCATCAACTCAAGTAAGCTTCCGCGTCTATTGGTCCACTCCCCTAGCTGAACCTACTCATGAGCCCCCTTCTGACTTCTCGAATTCGGAGGCTCCTCTCATAATCAAACGCCAAATGTCTCAATCCTCTACCTTGGGACTATCAGAGCTTCCCTTAGCTGAACGAGCTTCCCTTGACGTAGCGGAGGATCCCTTCGCTTGAGTGAAAGAGCCTGCTCCCTGGTACGTCATCAATACAACCTCAAGCTTGCTATGATGCGACTGGGTAGATTGATCTTTGCATCTTGCAAGGCAACGCAGACTTCTGAACCGGCCGAACTGGATAGAGAAATGACCAAGGTCTCTCCAGCACCAGCCAAGATAATTCCTGGACCTTCTGCCTCAGGAATTTTAAATCTGAATTTGCCCGAGCTCCCCTCCTTTGTACCAGTTTCCCTTGATGCATCTATAGCCTCTCTTATTTAGAGAACAAGACCTGGACCTTGGCACCCTCGATCTCACACTAGATCAACTAAAAGGCAATCGGTCAGTACTACACCGGCTTTGAGCGATCCTATGCAAGTCCCCGAGCTGCTTGAGATGAGTCCTGGGCACTCTAGTGCCCTTCAATTAGGGTCCACCTCTCCAACCGGTTTTTAACGTCGTTTCAAACAATCTTATATACTACTGTCCGAACAAGGGCTAGAGCTCAATGCTTCCCCTTCGTATGGGGTATTAAGGTTAAAATGCTCACTAATAAAACCTTGGATGCAATCATATAGGCAAATAAAAGGGATCACCGTATTGGAGTGTGCCGATGAATACGCTTGAAAGGCTACTGCAATAAGCTCATAATTAATCTCCCTTGTAAATTACCTTGAAGGGTTACAATCTCATCTCTATCTTTTCTAGTTCTATGTTTCTGGCATGCACTTAAGTCAACTGATGGTAGACTTGGAGCTTGGAGCTCTCTAACAAAATTATGAAGGATTGTGTAAATGAATTAGAATATGCTCCTACTGCTACAGGCAATGAGACGACCGATTTGAAGAGAAAAGTAGAAGAGCAAATCCTACTTATTTCAGGTATGGAAAATATCTAGCGAGAACACCAACAGTTGGCAGATTTTCACCAGATGGAGAAGCAGAAATTGGAGCTCCTGCTGCAAGGCAGCGAATTCAAGCTCCAAATAGAAAGAGCTTTGAAAGATAAAATCATTTCTAACTTAGCTCATAAGGCCACTATGTTAGAAAAGCTAAAGTTTTCCAATACGTCCGGATCCTCTGAACTAACCCAGGAGCTAGCCCATAAAAATTTCCTGCTATTGCACCCACAGGAGGAGCTGAAGGCATGAGAAGCCTAGATAGAATCATTACAAGCTAATCTGAACGCCCACAAGGCGAGGGAGCATGAACGCCTTGAAATTAAGAAAAAAGCTTATCTCAACTCTACTGATTTTAAAGAGAAATTAGTCAACCCTTAACCATGCATCCAGGGGAGTAATTTAACAGTTATGAAAGGGAGGATATCTACCAACGGAACCTCCTCTACAATTTATAGATCAAAACCAGCTTCTCGATGAGCTCCCAGAAGATCTCCTAAGCAACTTTGAATGATATATTTATATTTCCTAATATGTAACCATATGTATTTATGCAAGAAAAATTACAATTAAATACTGAGATGCGTATTTAGAAATAGGTAGCACCTGTTTTCCTGCATATCTTTAGAACCACTAATACTACTTATAAGATTAGACCCCATGTGTGCTCTTTATGAAATATACATCAATCTGCATAAAATATCAGATGAGATAATGACCCAGCTAAGCAGATGAATGGTATTATAAGGGATCCTTGGACTAAATACATTGCTGAGCGAATTATTTGTGCTAAGATGAATAGTCAAGTCGGGCAACAATACCTTCCATATATTGCTAATTAGTTTTCATAATGAATTCCCTGATTGAATAATAAGCTGGGTGAAAACTCGCGTCTAGCGGAATAAACATACTGAATATTTATAAGCAATTTTCATAATGAATTCCCAGACGAAATAATGAGTCGGACAAACACATAATGCCGAGCGAAATAAACAGATCAAATATTTATAAGCAGTTTTCATAATGAATTCTTGGATGGAATAATGAGTCGGACGAGCATATAATGTCGAGCGTTATAAACAGACCGGATATTTATAAGCAGTTTTCTTAATGAATTCCCGGATGGAATAATGAGCCGGACGAGCATATAATGCCGAGCGAAATAAACAGATCGGATATTTATAACTTCTTGATGTTATAATCCATCCGGAATGAATACTTGCTTAGAACCCACCCGAAAACTCAAGGGCTTGGAATAGAACCAATTGCTTGAGAACACGCTTACTTGTTCTTGAGTTTAAAGTCGCCACTTGATTATATAGAGTTTAAAGTCACAGTTCGACTGTATTGAGTTTAAAGTTGCAGTTCGGCTGTATAGAGTTTAAAGTTGCAGTTCGATTGTATAGAATTTAAAGTCGTAGTTCGACTGTATGGAACAAACTCGATTATTTGAGATGCTAAATAGATTTTTAATTCGCTTGCACTTTCATTAGGTTTATAAAAAATTGAATAAAATACAAGAGTAAGTTACAGGCATACTTGTCAAGCTCTATAAGATTGGAGATGGTTGGCGCTTCAAGATCTTTCTAAGTTTCTCCCCTCTACATCTTGGAGATAGTAAGAGCCTGAGGAGAACTTCTGTATCACCTTGTATGGTTCTCCCTATTGTGGCTCCAATTTATTACCATCTCCGACCAGTTTGATGCGTTTCTATACCAGATCGTCCACATAAAAAAATTTAGGGATAATTTTTTTGTTATAATTGTCTCATCCTTTGGCGATATGATATAAGCCTAGTTGTCGCCTTGTTTTGTGCTTTTTCTATCAAGTCGAGCTCCATCAAACGTCGGTCAGCATTATCCTTGTCATATAAGCGTCTTCGGTCGGATTCTACACTAATATCAACTGCTTCACCCTGTAAAATAGGTGAAAATGAGTTATACTTGTCAATTCTCTGGGAGTTGTACGATATGCTCATAATACACTAGGTAATTTGTCCACCCAACTACCCCTAACGTGATCCAACTTGGTTTTAAGTCCTCTAATGATCTCTCTATTTGTTACTTCTACCTACTCATTGCTCCGTGGATAAGTCATAGAGGCGAAGACATATATAATTTCATATCCTAAACACCATTCTCGGATCCTTCTGCCCTGGAATTGCCTTCTATTATCAGAAACCAACTTATGTTGAATACCAAATCTGTAGATAATATGTTTTCATAAGAATTTAATAACCATTTGCTTAGTTATTTTGGCTAAGGGCTCGACTTCCACCCATTTTGAAAAATAATTCACAGCACCAGTAAAAATCTCTTCTGAGTGGGTGAAGGTCCTACTATGTCCATACCTCATTGATCGAACTGGCAATAAACAATAGAGGTTTTAAGCAATTTTGTAGGATGATGTGAGATATTTTAATGTTTTTGACAGGATAAACAAGTTCTTACTAGTTGAGCTCATCAGTCTGTAAAGTAGACCAAAAATATCCTGCCAATAATATTTTACGGGCAAGAGACCGACCTCCTACATAATTACCACAAGAATCCTGATGTGCTTCTTGTAAAATGTACTACATATCGTTTGGCCTAATGCACTTGAGTAAAAGACAGGAGAAGACTCTCTTATAAAGCTGATTTCTAATCATAGTGAACTGGCCAGCCCTTTTCTTTAGCATACGTGCTTGCTCCCTATCAGTTGATAGAGTACCCTGTTGTAAGAATAAGATGATTGGCGTTCTCCCATCGCTTTATAGTTTCGGGTCGGTCTGCTGCTCAATGCAAGCCACAAATAATATTTGCTCAATAGGCTTATCTAAATCCCAAGGAATTATGACAGAGGCTAATTTAACTAACTTATCTACTGTTTGATTGTTTGAACGGGGAATCTTTTTCTATAATTACATCTTGAAATTCGTCTTTCAGCTTATCAAATGCCTCCGTATATAACTTGAGTCGTTCATTATTGATTTCAAAATTGCCGAACAACTATTGAGCTGACAGCTGAGAATCTGAATAGATTAAAATTGGAGCGGTTCCTATGTGCTGCGCAGCTTGCAATTTAGCTATTAATGCCTCATACTCTGTTTCATTATTGGTGACCTGATAATTTAACCAAATAGATAATTGCATTCAATCTTCCCTGAGTGATATAACAAGAATATCTATCCCACTACCCTGCCGGGTAGAGGATCTATCACCATATATCCTCCAAGTTTCTTCAGTTTCTAGATCTTGTACTTTTGTTATGAAATCAACGAGGGCCTGGGCTTTGATGGCTGCTCGAGGTTGGTATTGTATGTCGTACTCACTAAGTTTAGTTGTCCATTTGATCAATCTTCCGGACGCCTTAGGGTTGACAAACACTCGATCCAAAGTGCTATTAGTTAATATGATGATTGAATGCGATAAAAAATAAGGACGCAACCTTTGAGCAGGTAAGACCAATCTATACGCTAATTTCTCGAGTGCGGTATAACGACACTTCTTTTAATAAATGGCTTAAAAAGTATATAGGCTATTGCTCTTTTCCCTCTTGCCTCACCAACACTGAACCAATAACATACTCATTAGTTGATAAATAAATCCATAAAGTTTCACCCACTATTGATTTAGCGAATACGGGCAGAGCGAACAAATAATTCTTCAGCTCCTCGAATGCCTTGTTGTAATCAACATCCCATTGAAATTTGGTCACTCGACGAAGTATCCTAAAGAAGTGCAGACATCGATCGCCCGATCGGGAGATAAAGCAAGACAGAGCAGTGATTCGGTTAGTTAGTCTTTGTGTCTCCTTCAGATTGCGTGGGGGAGCCATGTTTTATAGAGAGCTTGTACTTTCCTGGGATTGACTTTAATCCCTCGCTCGGTGGCTATATAGCTCGGAAATCTTCCACTTCTAGCTTTGAATAAGCATTTGCAGGGGTTGAGCTTGAGCCCGTATTGTCTTAAAGTTTTATAGGTTTTTTCTATGTCGGCACACAAGTCAGAGGGATTTGATGAGGATATCAGCCATATAGACTTCCATGTTCTGCCCAATTTGCTCTTGAAAGTCTTTGATAGATAGCCCCTGCGTTCTTTAGTTCGAATGACATAATATTATAACAATAAGTACCCTTGGTGGTTATGAAGTTAACCTTTTCCTGATCTTTCTTAGCGAGCGGGACTTGGTGTATCCTTGATAAGCCTCCAGCATACAGATGAATTCACAGCCAGAAGTAGAATCTACTATTTGATCGATACGAGACAGGGGATAATAATCTTTCGGGCTGACTTTGTTAAGATCACTGAAGTCAATACAGACCCGCCACTTGTTTTCGGGTTTGGAGACTAGGACAACATTGACTGGCTAGCTCGGGAACTACACCTCCCAGATGTAGCTCGCTTCTAATAATTTGCCCACCTCTTCTTTGATGATTTTATTCTAGTCAACCCCGAAATCTCACTTCCTTTGCTTGATAGGGCAGGCGTCAGGATAGACATGGAGCACATGCTCCATGACATTGGAGACACGCCCGTTACTTCTTTGGGCGTCCCGGCAAACACATCACTGTGTCAGAATTTCCACCAGCTCGGCCTTGAGCTCAGGAGCTAGGTCGGCAGCTATCTGAGTGGTGGCTCGTAGTCGACTGGTTTGAATTTGTACTTCTTCTTTTTCTGGAAGGGGACTTCTCTTGAATAGTATTGACTTCCATCCTTTGAATTTTCCGGGCAGCATTGGTCTCTGTCTTAATTATCTCCACGTAGTATTTGCGCATTACTAGCTAATCGCCTTTGACTTTTCCCACTTGGTCATCCATGGGGAATTTTATTTCCTGGCAGAAGGTTAAGACGACTGTTCGGAATTCATTTAGGGTCGGTCAGTCCAAATTGGCGTTGTAAGCGAAGGGCGCATCTATAATTATAAAGATTGATCGGTGCGTTCTCATAAGGGGCTCCTCCCATAACGATATGACTAACTTTATTTGGCTGAGCGGTCGAACTTCGTTGCCTGTGAACACGTACAAAGGAGTCACCATAGGTTGAAGCTCGCTCGGGTCTATTGCAACTGCTTAAATGCTTGTTTGAAGATAATGTTAACTGAGCTGCCTCTCTCAATAAAAGTATGAGAAATATTATAATTGGCTATAACAGCCTTGATTATTAATGCATCATTATAGGGTATTTCCACCCCCACTAGATCTTTGGGTCCGAAGTTAATTTCGGACCCAGCTGCCCGCTCTGCACTACAGTTGATCGTATGATTTTTTAGATGCCGAGCGTGTGACTTCCTCACTTGGTTGGAGTCACTATCGTTCGGTCCTCCAGCTATCATGCTAATATTACCCCGGGTGACATTACTGTGGTTTTCCTCTTGCCGCGCTGAGGGCTGTTCCTGCTTGGGGCTGAATGTTCCCTACTACGGCTCAGCTGCTTGGTACTTAATCCTAAGTGGGCTATTTTATCGCTGATACGGTCGACGATTTAGAGCTGGAGAATACCTGCGGTATCTGGGGTTGTTGTTTCGTTGATTTCGTAGAGTGTAACAATCCTTAGTGTTATGAGTGGATGCTCGATGGTATGTGCACCACCTTCGTGGAGCTTTCTGAGGAGCTTCCACATGCTACACGACTTGACGCCGCAGCTCTGGATGACAATATTGAGGACCTGCCCAGGGTCCTTTAGGTGGAGGGGCAAGTAACGCTGGGTGCTCAGTGGCTGGAGCGGGAGCAAGCGTGGTGCCCTCATTCCTTCAGGCAGTCTGTGCTTCTTCAACGTTGATGAATTCAGTTGTCCGGTCGATCAGCAGGTTAAAGTTCGTTGGAGGTTTTCTAGCCAAATCACGAAAAAAATCATTATCGATGAGCCATTAAGGAAAGACACTCACTTAAATCTCCATGGTGGCTATAGAGACATCCATAGTCACTTGATTGAACCTCTTGATATAGGTTCGGAGTGTCTCTTTGGGCCTTTATTTGAGCGAAAAAGGCTCTAAGGGATTTTGTGGTAGCGTCTGTTACTGGAGAAGTGGTGGAGAAATATTTTACGGAAGTCCTTAAAACGACGAATGGAGTTATCTGACAGCCGTTTAAACCATCGCTAGGCTGCCCCGCCGAATGTGGTGAGGAACACTTGGCATTTCACACCATCCGAAAATCATTGAAGAAGGGCAGTATTCTCAAATGTGAGTAGATGATCCTCTGGGTCGATTGTTTCGGAATACTCTCCTATGCTCAGACTCTGATAGTATTTTGGCAATGGATCCTCCAGTCGTTGAGAGAACGGGGTGACGATTCACTCAGGAGAGCTATCACTAGCTACGACTTTTGCGCCTGTCTCGGACAGGCACTTCTCCTGAAGATTCTTGGAGTAATCCTCCTTGGCCCAATTGCTCAGGCGGTATGCGGAAGAGTACTTGGGGGAGTCGAATTCGTGAAAGAGGCACAGGAAGCAAATGAGCAAGGTCTTCCTCTTGAACCTCCTTTCCCTCTGATGCGCTGTTGTCGACGTTGCCGGATTTGGTGGCGGCAGCATGCCACCAGTGTTTGTTTGTTGTTGTTTCTGTAGTAATTTTTGTGCTCTGGCATTGATGAGCAACTCTAAATCTTCTTGTGTTAAAGTGTCGTTAGTGAGTTTTCCAGTCTCTTCCATCTCGAAGCTTCAGATTCAGGCGAAGGTTCTCATAGATAGCGTCAAATTTGATCTTGTCTGAAGGCTAGGGAGATGGCGTGTTGACTTTGGTAGATTATTTGTTGACCAGTGGGAGACTTCTTTAGCTTGGAACGAAACTTTCCTACGATCCTGCACACAATCCGATGATCTGACAAAACGTTAGTGACCAAAGACCAGGCAAGGGGTCCTCCGACGCTCAAATCAGTACAATTTTCGGCGGATGAATGGAGAACATTAGAGGATACGCACAAGCGTAAGGTTTAGATGATGCTAATTGCATACCTTGCCAATGGACAAAATCCCTTTATATACCACCTCTCATAACCTCCGTGATCATGAGGTGGTTTAAGTTGTCGGAGTTTGTTAGGTGAAAAAAAGTGTACAACTTGGACTTTACGAAATAATTATACGAGGAATCTTTCATCTACTTATTGATGTATGTCTTTTGTGGTTTATACTTCATGTCATTACTAAGGTGGTTAAAAGAATATGCTGTTATGATTAGCTGTTTATGAGAGACATAATAACCTTCGAAGAAGGTTTCAAAGGAATATTCCCCAACAAGTTCTAATAAGCTATTATAATGTTGTCATTAGTTGTCTGCTGAGTATATCTCGGTCGGTCTCCGAGGCCGGCCATATTTATACCTACCTTTGTATTAACCTACTCTGTCATGTATTAAATACTGTAAAGATATGTTCAGAGATTGATATGGTGCCCAAAGTATAGCGAAAATCTATTCAAGGAGTCATATGACCAATTTTATATTAAAGCAACATTTAAGAGATGATATGATATCGGATAATCTTAAACCCGACCAACCTTTGCCCGGCTGGCTGTTCATGTGAAGCCTCTAGAGGATAGGTGCCTTTAAACCAGGCCGACCTTTCCTCGCCCGAGCATATGTTGAGAACTTTATGAGGTTGAGTATCTTTGAGCCTAGCTGGCCTTTGCCCGGCCGGATGTACACAGAAAATCTTATGTTTGACCAGACTTTATCCGACCAATCATTGATTAAGAGCTTTATGAGGTCAAGTGTGTTAAACCTGACCGGCCTTTGCCCAATCGGGCGTACACAGAAAACTTTATGTTCGACTAGCCTTTATCTAGCCGATCGTATATTAAGAGCTTTATGAGGCTAAGTGTGTTAAACCCGACCGGGCATACACAGAAAGCTTTATGTTTGACCGATCTTTATCCGATTGATCGTATATTAAGAGCTTTACGAGGCTAAGGGCACTAAGCTCGGTTGGTCTTTGCCTGGCCGGCCTTTGCCCGGTCGGGTGTACACAGAAAACCTAACGTTCGATCAGCCTTTATCTGGCTGATCGTATATTAAGAACTTTACGAGGCTAAGGGCGCTAAGCCTGGTCGGCCTTTGCCCGGCCAAGCGTACAAAGAAAATCTTATGTTCGACCAGCCTTTATCCAACTGATCGTATATTAAGAACTTTAAGAGGCTAAGGGTGCTAAGCCCGGCCGGCCTTTACCCGGTCGGGTGTATACAGAAAATCTTATGTTCGACCAACCTTTATCCGACTGATCGTATATTAAGAACTTTACGAGGCTAAGGGCGCTAAGATCGGCCGGCCTTTACCCGGTCGGGTGTACACAGAAAACCTTATGTTCGACCAGCCTTTATCCGACTGATCGTATATTAAGAATTTTACAAGGCTAA
The DNA here is from genome assembly GCF_018446385.1 of Zingiber officinale. NCBI lineage: Eukaryota > Viridiplantae > Streptophyta > Magnoliopsida > Zingiberales > Zingiberaceae > Zingiber > Zingiber officinale. The sequence goes on from NC_055990.1 coordinate 49,356,395, forward strand.
AGGCGTTGAGCCCAGCCGACCTTTGCCCGTATGGTTTATACCTTGGCCATCTTGTTATCTCTTGGGTCCACAAATTACTATTCGTATTAGTGACGATTTCACTTTTTGCTATCATGATCCACCAAGCCACTTTCAAGTAGTCTAGCTACCAAGTTGTTGAACTTACTTTTGACCTCATAGACTCAAAGGTATATGAAAATCTTAAAATAATATTCCCTAAATGGAGACATAGGTTCTCCTTGCTGAAAGTTAGGAAAAATTCTCTTAGACCAAAAATGTTATGTTGCCTAATGACTTAGAACCTAGTTGGGTTCTTGTTGGAGAATTACCTTCCGAGTTTGATGATCCTCAAACAAAAATTGCATTAGAGGCCTGGAGTATAAAGATTTCCTATGCAAACATTATATCCTCAAAGGTTGTTCGATGAGTTGGGTAACCCTAAAACCTTAAAATCCTAAACCCTAAATACCCTAACCCCTATATACAATGTGAATACTAATGCAAAAACACCCAAGGCTTTATGTGAGTCGATAGATGAGAAATATAAAGTGAAGGATGACGGTTTGATGAAATTTATTATCAAAAGGTTCTTATGTTTAGATTAGCATGGAATGGATTGTCATCTAAAAATTAAAAATGTGTTTCTTTTGCAAACACACAATGACAAAAAAAACTTGTTAGTACACCGTACACGTGGTGCTTATGGTGTGGATTGGGTTATGTGTGTTATTTCATAGTTGAAATAAGTTAATCAATAACAACACTAACATGATATATTTAATTTGATTTGGAGTTCAGTTCCTACCCATGGCCTACTGCCCAATTGATATTACTCTTGAAATCCAACGAGGACCTCTGTTCACATAGGTGAAGAAGCCTCGTACAAAATATAACTTCTCTTATAGAATATAACAAATAAGAGCAAGAGAAGGATTACCAAGACAAGGCCTCCTTAAACTCTTACTCATTTTCTAGAATACTAAGTTGTTGGAATAACAATGCTCAATTTATACAGCTTTATCAAGAGAAAATGTGTCCACTTATATAGGGTGATCTGCAACTAGTTTTGGAACAAGTTTAGTCGACTAAAATTCAAAATTTATATATTATAACACAATAGTTAGTCGGCTCAAATAATTCTCCAATTGATGTCTAGTCGACTTGAACCAAAGTTCAGTCAACTCAAGTCCAATAGAGAGCAATTTGTCTCCAAATGGATAGTTTGTAGTCAACTCAACATATGACTTATCACTCCAATCGATTGGATCAACATCCAGTCAACTCAATATGCTCAAAGATCTTGAATTCACTCTGCTTACCTGTTGTAAGCCTACACAAAGCATCGAGATTTCTCTTAGCTATAAACTATAACCAAGAATCTATTCCTCCTTGTTCGAAGACGCTCTACAAGTTGACTAGGTAGCCCCTACCTAGCATACCCATATAATCTTCTAATGATGTTGCCCCCAAAAGCATAAATTGTTGGATCATGAAAGACAAGAGGATTAAATTTTTTGTTAAAGTAAAACAAAATCAAAGTAAAATTTGCAACGGAAATAAAAAGAAAACAAAACTAAAGATACATTTATTTTTTTTACTTTGGTTCGGAGTCCAGTTGACTCATACTCCAAGGCCTGCGATCTTTGACCGCTTTCATTCGGCAATGCTAATAAAGTTCTTTCAAAGAAGCAAGATTGTACAAGTATGATATGATGATAGTAACAGTTCTACTATCTTTAAAGAATAAGTGCATAAGAAAAAATATTACCAATAACAACAATTAATTAGAGATGTAGCGTAGTTGTTGGAGATCTTCATGGAGCAGAGTTGTTGAAGCTTGCACGAACAATCGCAGCAGGAACAGAGTAGATCAGAGATGAAGAGTTGTGTCTGGCTTAGAGCTTGAGGGCTTTTTTTTATAGGTTTTGTTCCGTTGACTGATAAAGGTCCTGTCAACTGATCCTATTCGTCGACTGATATGCTTATTCGTCGACTAATCCTTTGTTCCTTCTTTGTTTGCTTTGATCTTATCCGTTCAATATCAGAAATACCTTTTGTACTCTGATTCGAATCTTGATTTAATTTTGGAAATCCACTAATCCGTCGATTGATCACCTTGATCCGTCTATGGGACCATAATTCCATTTGTGCTTCTGGATCGAATGTCACTGCTCTAATTTTCCATGGTTCCATCGACTGAACAACCTTTTCCGTCGACAAAATGATCTTGCAAAAATAGATATAAAGTTTATCCTGCAAGATAGTGTTAGAATAGAAACCTGCAAGACAAGATTAGTATAAATATAGTATGCATTATTAAGACAATAAGGACTATCTTGATCTTAACTTAGAAACCTCCGTTGGTTTTTTTAGTTAAATCAACGCCTAACATTTATTCCTATTGGGACACGACCTCACTGCATTACATCTAGTAGCTTACCTCAACTCATCTGCCAAACATTGGGTCCTCCAGACCTATTTGGACTTAACTACTCAGCATTGGATCGTCTATCAGGGCTTCCACTTGACTCGATATCGGGTCCTTCAGACCTATTAAGTCCACCTGATATATGTCAGACCCACTTGACCCTTTTGGATTTCCTATCTGGTTCCACAATCTGTTGAGATTTCCCTTGCAGAGTATTGGGTCCAGCTGACCTACTAGGACTTTCCAAGGTGAGCATCCTGCATACTTGATTAATTCATCAGATAATAACAAGACTTAACTTTGAACCTGTGACAACATCAAAATATAGGTTCGATTATGGTGCTCCCTGCACTAATATAAACTCACATGACAAATCGCTCCTAATCTCTCATAATGTACCATCTTTTGGGTTTTCAAGTTGTCGCAACTTTATATTGCTCTTGAGCTCTTAGATGCCCCAAGCGCTCCAAGCTTATATCATCCTTCATGGGGTTACCTATGGAGTACACCTCTTGTTGCTTGCCTGAGTACACCTCTCTAGAAATTTTATTTAGTCCTTCGAGTGCTCGACGTCATCCTTCATCATTCACCTATAAGCTCATCTCATTTCAAGCTAGAGATGACAATTTCCTCCGAACTCGAAGGAGGATCCGATATCCGACCTGAATGGAGAAGGCTATGGAGGGACTTTTAATATCCGGCCTGAATATCGAATATTATATATATATATATATATATATGATTTTAATTCTAATATGTTTTTATTGAATGATGATAGTTTGATGAAAAAAAGAAAAATTATTAGTATAGAAAATATCCGATCTTTTAATGGATATGTGTATGAGGATGGAGGATATGAAATCTAACCTGAATCTGATCCATTGTCATCCCTATTTCAAAACGGTCAAAATTATCCAATCACTAATCTCCATGCTCTTCGTCCTAACACCCACCTCGCTAATTTTTTGATTGCTCAAATGTGTCATATCATCCTTCATTAATCACCTCCGAGTCCATTTCATCTCATACCTTTGAGCTATTGAGCCAAACCAAAATATCTTGGTCATCAAGTCAACCATTATAGCTCAATCCTATTGAGTCACAAGATCCATGTGTTGCATATGCCATGTTTTTGCAAACTTGATGTACACATATTAGTAATACAAACAAATATAATTTAAACTCTTTGCCAAGCACATCGAAAAATCCTTATTGAACCTAACCACTTCCGAGCATTGTTGCACCAACAATCTCCCCAAACTACTTGGGAGCATCATTACACCAACATCTTGGACTACAAGAAGGTGAACTCCAAGCCCATAATGGGTTAGGTCCAAGAGCTGCAACTAGTAGTATAAGGGATCTATATCGAGGGCATGTAGTTATATGAACCTTTTCAGGCCATTGCAACAACTGAGAGGCTACCATCAATGTAGAAGAACTTCAAGAACTATCTCAACATTAAATGCAAAAAGATAAAGCTTGAAGGTTTAATTGTTTCACTCTGAATAGAGAACAAAAATAGAGTATCCAAGAAGAGAGCTAATGAAACAACTTTTATGGAATTAAGGGCTGATGAAATAGAAGCGCGCTGATAGTGGTTGACCGAGCAAGCTAAAAAATTCAAGGGGGCTGCTATGTCTATGGGAAATACAACAACACCATCAACAACTGCGCTGAGGATTACAGATCCAAAAATAAGAAATAATACAATCTAAAGCAAAGCCCTCATAATCTGGTCAATGTAACCAAGAAAATGTTTAAATCTTATATGGTGGATATCTCAAGAGAGCGGTGGTTTGACATTGGAGCCACTAGACACTCTGTACACACAAAGAGATGCTCTCCTTCTAAACCTTGATTTCCAAACACAAGCTCTTTATGGTTAATTTATCATCGTCCTAGAGGTAGAGTAGTGTTGATGAATTTTCAAAGAGAGCTAATGCTTCTTGATGTCTTGTACAATCCTAATATACATAAAACCTAAGCTGGTCAATGGTTTTTGAGGCCAACCAAATTGCGATTAACAAAATGATGATTTCATGGGCAATTGATAGCTTGAGAAAGTGTGAGACCTGTGTAGAGACTAAACTACCAAAGATATCATTCTCGCTGTGGAAAGGAACATGATACCTCTAAAATTTATTCATAGTGTCATTTATGACTTGAAAATTTGCATAGATGAGAGGTAGAAAAAAGCATTTGATTATATATAAATATTATTGTCTATTTATAAGAACTAAAGGTGACGTCCTTGAAGTTCTTAGGTACTACTAAAATGGGGTTGAAAATTACTTGGAAACAAAATTAAAAAAAGCAGTGGGAGGAGAATATGAAACTCTATTTGAAGAATTTTACTTTGAGTTGGTCATAATTCACCAAGCCACAACTCCTTACCTCAATCCATTGGTGATGTCAAGCACAAGAACTACACATTAAAAGAAATGATGAGTTGATAAGCTCTAGGCTAACCTAGAACTAGTTGGTGAGAAGAGCGAGTTATTTTCTTAACCAACCACACTCCTAACATGATATCTTATACAAGTAAGCATAGGATTGATGATTGGTTTGGAAGAGACTTGGATGTGGTTCAATGTGGCTTCAAGGGGAGTGGTGAATAGTCAAAACCTAAAAATAAAACTTATTGCAAAATAAAGACAGTTCAAGGGTTAGTTGCATGTGAGCTCCTGTATAAGTTGTCCTGTCAAGTATATTGCCAATGGAAATATAATAAAGACAATGCAAATTACTTAGTTCGAAGACTCTGCCTTTACTCCACCGCGTCAGGCCACCTCCTGGGAGAGGTCAATTGACCTGCCAATCTCTTGGGAAGGGTCAATCCTTTGATCTAAAGTCTTTCTATGCGTAAGTAGGAATGTCAGACTGAAATAGGGCGACATATGCATTACCTTTTGATTTGGAGTAGAATTGGTATCACAGGGTATCATATAGGAAAGTGCAATGACGATTGAGAATGAAGAACTAGGTCGAGCAAGCTAAATGGAGGAGTAGGAACTCTCTCGCTCCCTTTGTTCTTCTACAATTATGATAAATATGTATTGCTTATGTTTTTGAAATCATAAAAGCATGTGCCACAATCCATCTTAAGAGATGAAATAGTTTTATCAACTTTTGCAATCAATTTGTTATACTTCTATACAACTATTTCAAACAATAGCATGTGCTCACCGTTAAATTTGTCTTAGTAAACTGACTTCCCGATGCAGAGTTCCTACATAAAACGTGCAATGGAGGTTGACAGCCTTCAACATATGTCTCCACAAGATCAGATCGCTGATTCACCTGACAGTACTTGTGCACAGGTCATTCATCCGAATCCTGGAACCTTTTGTAATGATTGGGTACCCATATCATCTAATGGAGGGCGCCAAGGACAAAAAGAGCTTACTGGTATGCTTCATTCAGATTCAATGAAGCATTTTTCTTTCTATTTTTGAGCATCTGCATCATGGATAATCTGCTGCGTAGATGAGATCATGGGTAAAGACTTGAAGATAGGAGTACCAATAATTGCAGAGATACGGTATGAAACTCATCCGAGAAAAGTAATGAACCTTTCCAAGCAAAGGGACATGAATGAGAAAAAACTGCTGGATAGTGACCAAAACCAGGAAATTCCTACACTAGAGAGCAATAACGTGTCTACCTCTGATGAACGAAGCACAAAAACTTTTGATTTGATTGGTGCAATGGCTAATAACCTCGATACACATCCATTATCTGCACTTCAAGTCCCTGAAGGTTTGTCTAAGATTCCAGAATGTCAAGAAAAGACCACTGATAATCTTAGTGATTTACCAAATCTGGAGTTGAGCTTGAAGAGGCTTAGAGCAAGGGGGGAATGTGGATCTTCTGCTACTCTTGATGACCGCAATGTTCTAAGACGTTCAGAACAGTCTGCATTCTCCAGGTGCAAAAGCCAAATTCCGAAATGATTTTGTATTTGTTCATTTAAGAAAAAGAAGCTTTCTAACTAACTCTATCACTGTGTAAGGTATCACAAATCTGCTGGTTCTAATCAAGCTCCAACTGGTTGCGGAGGAAGTTGTTCTCCACCTGATAACAGCTCCGAGGCAATGAGGGCAGAGTCTATATACAACATGATATCCAATTCAAATGTCGATCTGCTAAAACAAGGTTCCAATGGCAGTAGTAACAACAATGATATGGGCACCACTACCAGGAACAACTCTATATATAATGCGATGACTGGCTCAAGTTCAGCTCCTTTGAAATCAGGTTCTGCTGGTAGCAGTAACAAAAACGCCACAGGATCCACCATTAATGCATTCACCCAACCTGAAGCAAACACGAAGGAAACAGCATCCACATTTGTATTCAACTGCATCCAGACCACGGCAGTTCCCCTTCATAAGCAGATTCGAACCTCAACAAATCAGCAAATTGTCCATGAGAAAACAGAAGAGCCACAGGCAGCTGGAGTTACACGACAAGCGAGAGGAATAGAGCATCAGGTCCAAGTGCAGCATCATCACCACCACCACCATCACCATCACCTACATGTTCGTAGTATGTCACAACAGAAGCAGCAGCAGCAGCAGCAGCCACCAGATTTGGATGACTTGCAGCCTAAAATGGCGTCACCAGCTCTACAATGTTGGTTGTCCAATGCCTTTGTTGGGCCAGTTGAAGGTAATTCTTCAAAATATAGCCTAATGGGAAGCAATTCTGCCATTTATCACCCCTGCAATGGATATAATGGAAATAGGAACACTGCAAACCCTGCAATGTTAAACATACTAGTTGCTAATCATAATACAGAGACGAGCAGACCTGGAGGTGGCAATGCAAGCGGCAGTGGAGTTGTTCAGATCCGTATTGCTCAAAGAGAAGCAGCCTTGAAGAAGTTCCGAGAAAAGAGGACAGAAAGAAACTTCATAAAAAAGGTAGACAGCATTTTTTGGGTACCTTAAGAAATCTCAAGTCCTTTGATTCTGTTAACTTTTTGGAAGAAGAGATTCTGTTAGAATCATGACCATATTAGATAGTTCATGGGATCCTCTTTCTATCATATCGTCGGGTGTTTACTTTACACTTGAGAAATTTGGAACTTTGGATGGAAGTGGGCTGTTCCTTCTGTTGGTTCTGTTTTCAGGTACGTTACCAGAGCAGGAAAATACTCGCAGAGCAGAGGCCGCGTGTGCGTGGACAGTTTGTGAGAAAGACCGTGTGTGAACAGAACAACGAAATGAAAGAAAGCTGACACCAAGCCACAGCCTTTTCTAGTGCGAGTGTCGCCGAGTCAGCAAAATATATCATTCTTCGCTACAATCAATCATTCTTCGCTAAAGTTGATAAGCCACCGTGCAGTTTCCATGTAGTGTACTGTGTTAGATGAACAGCGATGGGTCTGTTGTGTGAGAATTTCCATTTGAACATGTGGTGATAAAGCTTGCCGCTGAAACTACTACTTTTCTGGGTTGTAATATTAGTCCTGTTGTCGAATTTTCTGCTGTTAAATCAGTGGGAGCCATCGCCCGCGTGTACGGGGGCAGAACCCATGACGTCGCCGCTTGGTGCGGGCCTTTAGCAGGTAACGATGTTCTGTTCAATCGCATGATGCGGTTTTATCCAAGCGGCAGTCCGTGCATGGAGTTTTCAGAGACAAAAGCCTCCCTGGTTTACTTAAATAGACCAACCAGATCAGAGCTGGCTTGGTCGCTAACTTTAGATGAACCTTGTGACAACCTGAGCTCTGTTTTGCTCTGGAGATTAGTTGGACTTGGGAGCTTATGCCACAACTCCACAGATCCATGTCTTCAAGAATCTTAGAAACTACCTGTTTAGAGTAATTGATGTCTTCAAGAAGCTTAGAAACGGTCTGTTTATCTAGGTTTTGGTTTAAAAATGTCTTAGAAAACAAGACGTGAATGTATAAAAGAGTGACGGTTTCATTTTTAGTGTTTGAAACGGTTGAATTTTATCTTCCTTTTTGGGTTCACATTCAATTTATTAACATGTGGATTAATGCCGTTAAGGAACCCATATATTTGTGATCTAATTAATAGTTATTGGGTTTGTATTAATAGATGTGGGATTTAGATGTGTAGAATATTTTAGCCGTTATTATTGATGGACTAATAATGGATGTGGGTGCATAGTATATATTGGGTTTAGTCCCTGTTGAATTAGGGCATTCTGATCACTCTTTGCTCTCCATTGGTGAAGTGATTTTGGAGTTGTCATCCTAATTCCTCTATAAAACCAACCCCCTTGGGCTCCTTCTTTTGTAAAGATTATTGGATCAAGAATACTACACGAAGAATAATGATAATTTTGCTACATTCAGATTCTTCATAAATTTCAATTTATGTATTTATTTGGTATCATATTATACAATGGAATTATATCTTGTTTAGTATTTCTTATATTTGAATTCTGGTATGATTTTAAAATTTAGTGTTATGACCAAAAGTAACTAGAGGGGGGGGGGGGGGGGGGGTGAATAGCTTGTCGCGTTCGCTCGGTGCTCGGTGTTGCTTGTTTCTTCAAGAATGCGCAGCGGAAAATACATAAACAAACACAAACACGCTAACACTAGGAGTTTACTTGGTATCCACCTCACAAGAGGTGACTAGTCCAAGGATCCACACCACGCACGCACCCTCCACTATGAATAACACTCCTTTATGGTAACTACCAAAGGCGGAGAAGCCCTACAACACTCTCAATACAAGAAGAAGAAAGGGAAATACAAGTTAAGCAAAAGCTTACAAGATGTGCCGTAAAAACCCTAACCCTAACTTCTTCCTCTTGCAATAGATCCGCCTCTTGACTTGGAAAGCCTCCAAGAACCTTCAAGAACTGGCGATCACGTGCTTGTAGAGAGCTGTGGAGGAGCTGGAATGAATCTGAGAAGAGCTCGTGAAGAGATGCCGAAGACCACGCTCGCCTGCGGCTTTAAACGACGCCAACGGTCGGATCCCGATCGATTCGAATGTTCCCAATCGATCGGGGAGGCTTTGGATCGATCCACGGATCGATCCAGAGTGCCTCTGTGCTCTGGAAACGCGCCTGGATCGATCCACGGATCGATCCAGCGCTTATCGCGCGAAGCAGCCGCGTCCCAATCGATCCACTGATCGATTGGGACCTCTGGATCGATCCACGGAATCCGGATCGATCCACCGATCGATCCAGATCCTGGATCGATCCACGGATCGATCCAGACTTGGTTTTGTCCAAAACCAAGTCCAAAACCTCCCAAACCAACATCCGGTCAACCTTGACCTGTTGGTATGTCATGCCTAGCATCTAGTCACTCCCTTGACCTGCTAGGACTCCCTTACCAAGTGTCCGGTCAATCCCTTTGACCCACTTGGACTTTTCTCTGTGCCAAGTATCCGGTCAATCCCTTTGACCTACTTGGACTTTTCTTTCATGCCAAGTATCCAGTCAATCCTTTGACCTACTTGGACTTCGCAACACCAGATGTCCGATCATCCTTGATCCATCTGGATTTTCCCTTGCCTGGCTTCACTCACCAGGACTTTCACCTAGCTTCACTCACTAGGGTTTTCAATCTGCCTAGCTTCACTCACTAGGACTTTCACCTGGCTTCACTCACCAGGGTTTTCCATCTGCCTAGCTTCACTCACTAGGACTTTCATCTGGCTTCACTCACCAGGATTTCCATCTGCCTAGCTTCACTCACTAGGACTTTCACCTGGCTTCACTCACCAGGATTTCCATCTGCCTAGCTTCACTCACTAGGATTTTCCATCCGCCTAGCTTTACTCACTAGGACTTTCACCTGGCTTCACTCACCGTGATTTTCCATCTGCCTAGCTTCACTCACTAGGACTTTCACCGGCTTCACCAGGACTTCCATACTGCCTAGCTTTACTCACTAGGACTTTCACCTGACTTCACTCACCAGGATTTCCATCTGCCTAGCTTCACTCACTAGGACTTTCACCTGGCTTCACTCACCAGGATTTCCATCTGCCTAGCTCCTCTCACTAGGACTTTCACCTGGCTTCACTCACCAGGGTTTCCATCCGCCTAGCTTCACTCACTAGGACTTCCTTCTGCCTGGCTTCACTCACCGGGACTTTCTTCTGCCTGGCTTCACTCACCAGGACTTTTCTTCTGCCTGGCTTCACTTACCAGGACTTTCATTTTGCCTAACATCCCAGTTAGGACTTCCCAGTCAAGTATCCAGTCAACCTTGACCTACTTGACTTTTCTTCAATCAATATCTTATTGTCAAACATCTAAACCCAAACCAAGACTCAGCTTGGTTAGTGATATTGCGGGATATTGCACCAACAATCTCCCCTTTTTGATGTTTGACAATACCACAATAACACTTACAATCCCATATGTAAGTTAGGCTAATCCCATAGCCTCCTTCTTCACGCCACTAGGTAATGAAAGCATAAATTAAGCTCTTCATTCTCCCCCTAAGAGGGCAAACTCCCTCTAGGTAATGAAAGCCTAACTTACTCCCTTTCATGAGTCCTTTCATTCTCCCCCTATGACCTTCCCATAGGTAATGAAGGACTAAGCTTAACCATACATTCTCCCCCTATTGGCACACATCAACCCATCGTTGGACACACATCAACGTATGCTCCAATTCTGGGCACTCTTCAACAAATCCATTTGTTGAAGACTCTCCCCCTGAAGAGTTGCTCATCGTTGTTCACAACATCACTCGTTGTGACCAACACGATAATGAAGGTCCCATACCCTTCATTTATCCTTAACTTCTCCCTCAATGTAGACAACTACCCAACCTTGAGCATTATCTACCACTTGAGTGTCCACTTGAAATAATGAGGATATCCACTCCCCATTTCTCCCCATTTCAAGTTTAAATGCTCAACCTTGAGCAAGTTCACAACAGAAGGTTAACCACCTTCCAAGGTTCATGAAAAATAATTTTCATGTCTTTAAAGAGTCCCTCCCCCTAAAGACATGGTGGTAACTTCTGTCATTGCACCAACAATGACTTGGAATCCCTAAAACATTAGGAAACCCAAATTTGGAAGTTTTGAGGTTCAAATATTCAAAATTTGAGACAACCTCAACCTAAACTTCTACTTAGTCTTCGTTAACCAATCCATCCTTGTTTTCAACATGAAAACACCCTTTGAATGTATACAAATGTATTTAAGGGGTTTGGAATGGTTACCTAGACTCGAAGAGGTTCAAAGATGCTGAAATCAGGCCTTCCCAGCCAAAATCAGCAACTTGGATCGATTGAAGTTGGGTTCCAATCGATTGAACCTTTCTGAATCGATCCACGGATCGATTCAGACTCCCTGGATCGATCGGCTGATCGATCCAGCGAGCTTCCGCTCGCGAGGGAATTGCCGTTGAATCGATCCACGGATCGATTCAGAACTCCAATCGATCCATGGATCGATCGGAGCTCTGATAGTTGCTGAAATTCCATTTCAGTCAACTTCAGAAACCCCTAGAAAATTCTACAAAAATCTAAAAATTATGAAATTTCGTGTAGACATTATTTAGGGCATACTTAATCATGGAAAAATAGTTTTCTATGAAAATACATCATATTTTCAAAGATTGACACAAACTTGAAAACTTGCAAAAACTTTAGTGTTTTTCTTCAAGTTTGTGTCTAACTATTCAATGGTGATTACTATCAAAAGATAGCCTTCACCAAGGTTTTCCAAAAACATTTTAAAAACATTTTCAAAACCAATATCCCATCATGTTCCTTGGGCTTAATGCACATGACTTGTACATTAGCTTTCCCAATGATGAGAAAACACATAACTATGTGTTTTGATGAATCTAAAACTCAGAAGAATGCACTAAATCAACATCTTGAGTTTTGTTCATCATCCTAACATCTCACTTGTATCTAATGTGCACTAAAACACATACAAGTCACCTTATAGTCTTTGTGAGATGTAGGATTTTGGTTTTGCCCTATTCTAGGGATCATGCATATCTATCTAGGCATTTTGAGAGGTAGACATCCACAAAGGATGTTACTTGTTGATTTACTTGTTAAACAAATGTCACTTGTTTATTCCACTTGTTGTAAACAAATGCCACTTGTTTAACTAATGCCATATGTCCTTAATTTTTAAGAAAATAAACATAATGCATGATAATGTTGTGGCATACATCAAAATAAAATAGCTTTCAAAAGAAAGATTCCTATAACTACATGATGTATGTATGACATGACATGGTATTTTTGTATTTTTCATGATAAGTCATGAATGCAAAATACAAATAAGATAAAATATGATGTCATGGCATATTATGAGCAAACAATCATGGCATGGTTTAACATAAATAAAATATACCTAGATTACCTATCTAAGTATCATTAATCTTAGCTAATCCTAAAACTTAAACCCTAGATTGCCCAAAACGCTTCAAGAAAGTGCCAAAACCTAAGTTTGCATTTCTTATTCCCTTGATTAATTTATGCCAATTAAAATAAACATGTCCTCAAATGTTGGCATATTCCATTTTTCCTCAAGAGTAGCACTTTTAAATTTAAGGCCCGGATTGCCTTAAATTGCCTAAGAACATACCAAAATCCCAACTTGATAGTTCTTATGAATTTCCCAATATGTGCCATTTAAGATTAAAATCAATTCTTCCACCATTAGGCACATTTTACTCTTTCAAGGAGTAAGTAATAATTTCATTTCATTTTCAAAGGTTAACAAAAACCTTGAAAATGCTCCTTGAGTGTCAATTTCCTCAAAGTTGGGTTAACCACCCTTCTAATCGGAGTTGACACTCTCTAACCCATCTATGGGGTAGAGAAGATGCTCCTAGGAACCCAACACCTATTGGTGCTCCTTGGATGCTCTAGGTACTTACTAGGGATAACTTCCCTAGATACCTTCCTAGTGACCTTGTTGGGCCTCTTAGAAGCCTTGGTCACATTTTCTAGGTCAACTCTAGGGATAACCTCCTTTGTGACCTTGTTTGTGACTTTCTTAGACTTCTTAGAAGTCTTAGTCACATTTATTGCAAAAATACTCTTAGGGATGACTTCCCTAGTATTCTTGGCTTGACCACTAGACCTAGGGTTTGTTCCATAACTATATGGAACTCTATGGTAAGAGGGCACATCCTTCTTAGCCTTTGGTTTGTATCCCAAACCTCTATGGCCATTGGATGGCTTTTGTACCCCTAAACCTAGGTTATGCTCATTTTGCCCTAATAGGATATTTTCCATCCTTTTTAGGGTCTTTTCAATTTTATCAAGTCTTGACCTCAAGACTTGATTTTCCATCACTAAGTCCTTAGTTTTTGGTTTTCCATTAAGTTCATGAGCATTTTGGTTTCTAGGCTTGTATCTTACATCCTTAGAGTTATCGCCTAGGTTTTTACCTACATTCCTAGCCTTAGGGATAGTAGTTTTGGCATGTAGGGCCACATGCTTTTCCTTAAAGCCCTCATGCTCCCTATTCTTATGGTAAATCGCATTAAAATGATAAAAATTTGACCTAGCATGCTTTTTACCATTTTGCAAGGGAATAGGCTCAATGAAAGTTACCTTCCTTTTTACCTTGGAGGCTCCCCCTTGACTAGTGCCTCCTTGAGCCTTGACCACCTTTTTCCCCTTGGGGCATTGACTTCGGTAATGCCCTTTTTGTTGACACAAGAAGCACACAATGTGCTCCTTGCTCTTCTTTGTCCCGGGGGTGGTCACCTTGGGCTTCTCCTTGCCCTTTTGTGCCACTTGGCCCTTCTTCTTGGCCAAGTTGGGACACTTGCTCTTATAGTGCACATGTTCCCTACACTCAAAACATATTATATGATTTTTATTATTAATTGAAATATTTATACCTTTGCTTGTAGGGGTGGCATCTTTTTCTTTGGATCCGGAGGTAGAAGCTTCCTCTTGATCGGACCTTGATTCTCCTCCATTTGATTTTTCTTGACTTGTGGAGGTAGAAGCTTCTTCCTCCTCTTGATCTCTTGACCCGGATGTAGAAGCTTCTCCTTCTTCTTGATCCGGTGTCACCAAGGATTGCTCCCCCTCAATCCTAGAGGTGGAGGCTTCATCATCTTGAATATGAAACAAGGAGTATGCTCCCTCCTTGTTCCCTTCGTTGCATTCCCTTGAGGATGAAGCTTCTTGGATTTCCTCTTCTTCGGAGGTTGAGCATCTCTCAACCTCGGAGTCCTCCTCTTGGTCTTGCTCCACAGAGTCACCCTCTCTGGATTCTTCATGATCTTGTACAGTGGAGGGGATCTCTTCATGAAGCTTGGCCAATTTGCTCCATAGCTCCTTTGCATCTTCAAACTCTCCAATTTTGCAAAGGATGGTGCTTGGCAATAAATTGACCAAAAGCTTGGTCACTTTGTCATTTGCCTCGCACCTTTGGACTTGCTCCGGGCTCCATTTGCTTTTCTTTAGAACTTTGCCCTTTGAATTTCTTGGAGCCTTGAAGCCTTCCATTAGAGCAAACCATTGCTCTATCTCCATCATAAGAAAATTTTCGATTCTTGATTTCCAAGAATCGAAACTCGTAGAAGTGTATGGTGGAGCCACCCTTGTGTCAAATCCAAGCCAATCTTGGAATTGCATCTTGAAGTTGAGCTTGATAAAGTCTTGAACTTGAAGAATTTGCTCCAACTTCTTCACCCTCTAGCTTTTCTTGATATGCTTGACCTTTCCGGCGATGATTCCGGTGAAGAGCGGCCTTGCTCTGATACCACTTGTTAGGACCAAAAGTAGCTAGAGGGGGGGGGGGTGAATAGCTTGTCGCGTTCGCTCGGTGCTCGGTGTTGCTTGTTGTTGCTTGTTTCTTCAAGAATGCGCAGCGGAAAATACATAAACAAACACAAACACGCTAACACTAGGAGTTTACTTGGTATCCACCTCACAAGAGGTGACTAGTCCAAGGATCCACACCACGCACGCACCCTCCACTATGAATAACACTCCTTTATGGTAACTACCAAAGGCGGAGAAGCCCTACAACACTCTCAATACAAGAAGAAGAAAGGGAAATACAAGTTAAGCAAAAGCTTACAAGATGTGCCGTAAAAACCCTAACCCTAACTTCTTCCTCTTGCAATAGATCCGCCTCTTGACTTGGAAAGCCTCCAAGAACCTTCAAGAACTGGCGATCATGTGCTTGTAGAGAGCTGTGGAGGAGCTAGAATGAATCTGAGAAGAGCTCGTGAAGAGATGCCGAAGACCACGCTCGCCTGCGGCTTTAAACGACGCCAACGGTCGGATCCCGATCGATTCGAATGTTCCCAATCGATCGGGGAGGCTTTGGATCGATCCACGGATCGATCCAGAGCGCCTCTGTGCTCTGGAAACGCGCCTGGATCGATCCACGGATCGATCCAGCGCTTATCGCGCGAAGCAGCCGCGTCCCAATCGATCCACTGATCGATTGAGACCTCTGGATCGATCCACGGATCGATCCAGAAGCTTTCTGTTCGCTGGGACAGGTCTGGATCGATCCACTGATCGATCCAGATCCTGGATCGATCCACGGATCGATCCAGCACTTGGTTTTTGTCCAAAACCAAGTCCTAAACCTCCCAAACCAACATCCGGTCAACCTTGACCTGTTGGTATGTCATGCCTAGCATCTAGTCACTCCCTTGACCTGCTAGGACTCCCTTACCAAGTGTCCGGTCAATCCCTTTGACCCACTTGGACTTTTCTCTGTGCCAAGTATCCGGTCAATCCCTTTGACCTACTTGGACTTTTCTTTCATGCCAAGTATCCAGTCAATCCTTTGACCTACTTGGACTTCCCAACACCAGATGTCCGATCATCCTTGATCCATCTGGATTTTCCCTTGCCTGGCTTCACTCACCAGGACTTTCACCTAGCTTCACTCACTAGGATTTTCCATCTGCCTAGCTTTACTCACTAGGACTTTCACCTGGCTTCACTCACCAGGATTTCCATCTGCCTAGCTTCACTCACTAGGACTTTCATTTTGTCTAACATCCCAGTTAGGACTTCCCAGTCAAGTATCCAGTCAACCTTGACCTACTTGACTTTTCTTCAATCAATATCTTATTGTCAAACATCTAAACCCAAACCAAGACTCAGCTTGGTTACCCAGGTCAACCTTGACCTGAGGGATATTGCACCAACATTTAGGTGGCTTAGGATTTACAAGATTTAACAAGTGGTATCAGAGCATGTGGTCAGAAAGATGGTCAGACGGAGCGGGTAAATCAGGTACTCGAAGATATGCTCCGAGCATGTGCCCTAGACTTCAAGGGAAGTTGGTACAAATATCTGAGTTTAGTAGAATTTGCATACAACAACAGCTATCAAGCCACTATCGGTATGGCACCCTACGAGGCTCTCTACGGGCGGAGGTGTAGATCTCCAATCTGCTGGTACGAGAGTGGTGAACAGAAAGAACTATAACTTCAGACAGATCTAGTAGCAGATACCACGACAGCTATACAGCGGATCCGCTAGAGGATGGAGACAGCTCAGAGCCGCCAGAAAAGCAATGCTGATACACGGTGCAGACCCTTAGAATTTTTAGTTAGGGATATAGTATTCCTCAGAGTAGCTCCCATGAAGGGAGTAATGCGTTTTGGGAAGAAGGGCAAATTAAGTCCCAGATATGTGAGACCATATCTTATCACTAGAAGAGTGGGCAAGGTAGCATACGAGCTAGACCTACCCCAGGAAATGTCAGCTATCCACAATGTATTTCATGTCTCTATGCTGAAGAAGCATATCCCAGATGTCACCCAGGTGATTGAGCCCCAGTCGGTACGAGTCCGCGAAGACCTCAGCTATGACAGTCGGCCTATTCAGATAATAGACCGGGCAGTTAAGAAATTGCGGAACAAAGAAGTACCATTAGTAAAAGTTATTTGGCACAGTCACACAGCAGAAGAGGCAACTTGGGAGACAGAAGCTAGTATGAGACAGAAGTACCCAGAGTTATTCTAAGTTCGAGGACGAACTTTTTATAAGGTATGGGGGATTGTAACGCCCAAAAATTCTCAAAAGACTTTTATAAATATCCTAATATTTTTCTAGAATTTTAGGATATTTTTACAGAATTTTTAGAGTAGCGGAAGTAGCAAAAACAAATAGAAATATAAAATAGCTTAAGCGGGAATTGAACCCGAGACCTAGCGAACCCTATGCCTTATAGGGTGACTCTAGTAACCAAGTGAATCCAGCAGGGCCGTGCTGAAAGAAAAGGGAATCAATTATATTTATGTTAGAGTTGAGCCGAATTACCCACTTAATATAAATAGGGAAATAATTAAGTGAGGGTTTATTTTGGATCGAGATTTCTTCCTCTCCTCAACCTCACGCCGCCTCTCCCTTCTCTTCTTCTCTCGGCGCACCAAGCCCCAAGGCCTAGGGTTCCATTCCAAAGGCTTCAGGAGCACCTTCCGGCGACGACTCCAGCACGAGAACGTTCCTCTCCGCGAGAAGGGCACGTAGACGTGAGGGGATCGACAAAGGGATCTTCTCCACCGGAAACCTAGCATTTAGATTTGTAAGAAACTTCGAGCAGGAGGTAAGAAACCCCTCACCTGCAGTATAAGTAGCTCTTCGTACGTTTTATGCATTAGTTTAGTCGTATGCAGAATTTTTCAATATATAGGGTGTGAATTAGCGCACACCAAGTGTTTGCTTTAATGCTTAGCTTAGTAAAATGCCATCGTAGGCATTCCAATGGCTTAGATAAATGCAGTAGAAGCATTTTATAGCACATTTAGTCTTGCTACAATTTTTAGAGGACTACGGTCCAATGGGTGGGCTCCCACAGTCGCCTCTAGGTTCAGATAACCTAGTTCTAGGTTCAGATAACCTAGTAAGAGCAAGATAAGGTATATTAGTTATAAATTAGTATTTTACTTTTCAGTGGCACTGTACTGGACTTCAGTTGTCCTTGGGTTGGGCTCTCATAGTCGTCCCTAGGTTTAGATAACCTAGTAACTCTACTAAATTCGGGACTTGCAACCCCGGGTCTAGTTAGAGATGCGCGTATAGCAAGTACAGTTGCCGGGCCCATCAGCAGCATGATTATGTATTTTCATCTATTTATGATAAATAGCTTTCAAAACTTCACAACATAGTTTATGTGAATACAGAGCAGCTTAGCATCAGTTAGCAATAGTGTAGCTCAGCTTTTATGTCAGTTTAGTTCTTATGGATCCACATGATGGTTTTATGCTTAGCTATGATTGCCATGTATCGTATGTGATTATGCCATGTTTTAGAATCCATGTTTAGCAATGTTTAGCATATATTTCAAATAGCATGTTTTAAAAGCATAAATTGCATCGAATGCATGTTTTGTGAGGTAGATGGTTTCTTACTAAGCTCCCAAGCTTACAAATACTTCTTTTCCTTATACTGCAGATAAAGGTAAAAGAAAGATGGACTAGCGGAGGCTGGAGGTCAATGCTACAAGGATTTGTGTGGGCAAGAACTTGGAATGAAGACCCTTGGGAACTAGCAAATTTAAAGAATTAGAACCTTTTATTCTTTTTAATGTTTATGCACCTTTGGAATGTTTAAGAATTCTGAATTGTGAAACCATGCTTATGCCATGCCTAGGACACTAGTTAGCTCATTGATGAGTAGTAAATAATGCATAATGTTAGTGAAGACCTATTACAATGTTCTCTAGGCATTTTAGGTTTATTACAGTGAGTTGTGTATGATCTAGCTCTGAAATCAGGGTTCTGCAGCGAAATCAGAAACTCCAATCGATCGACTGATCAATTGGAGGGACCTCAATCGATCGGTTGATCGATTGCGAGCTGATTTTCACGAACAGTAAGCTCTGGGATCGATCACTGGATCGATCGAGGAATTAGCCTCGCGACCAGAGAGCTTCTGAATCAATCACTGGATCGATTGGTATAGCTGGATCGATCCATAACTTCTCCCGTGCACAGTAGAACGCTGAATCGATCACTGGATCGATTAGTCATAGCTGGATCGATCAGCCGATCGATCCATAAATTCTTCCGTGCACAGTAGCACGATGAATCGATCAGGAAATCGATCAGATGACTCCAATCGATCAGTCGATCGATTGGAGGGTCTAATATCAGCTGGAAGGGTCTCATTTCAGTCTTTTGAGCAAATAGAAAGTTTGGGTTCCTTCCCTAGTGCATGTATGTCAGAGGAAAGGTCTTTGAACCTAATTTTATAGGATGTAATAGTCATTAGCAGAGTAAGATTTTAAATAGTGCAGATTTCCGCACCTTATAGTTAGCACAGCATAATGTAACGGTCCGACCTCGCAGTCTAGTTAGTAGGAGGTGGGTCGTTACAGAGTGGTATTAGAGCAAAGTTCCATACTTCCTACACACACATCAGTATTGCAGCTTCCAAGTAAGAACATCTCTCACTTTATTTATGTTTCTTGTTTTCATGTTTAGAGATAACTAAAGCATGTTTGTTTATGATAGCATTTAATATGATAACAGTAATTATGCAAATATGATTGTATTAGTTATGTATGTCCTCTATGTCTCTAGAAATGGCACGAGGACGCCCAGCTAGAAGGGCACCAGCCACTGAGCCCCAGCATGAGGCAGGCAGTTCAGTACCTCCTCCAGACCTTACAACAGTAGTGGCTCAGTTACAGCAACAATTAGCTGAACAACAACAGGAAATAGCCACTTTAAGGGCTAATCAGCAAAACACTCCCACTGTCACTCCAGAGCCTAACTTAGCAACTCCAGTAGTGATAGAGGTTCTACCAGTCCAACCTGCAGCATCAGTGACCCCAGCAACAGGGACACAGAGAGAAGCCTATCTGATCCAGTGGCAGAAAGTCAAGCCAGAGAATTTCTCAGGCACCAGTGAACCATGGGATGCTCAAGCTTGGTTCAAAACATTGGAGAGTACGATGGAGCTTTTGGACTGGCCAGAACATGAGCAGGTGAAGTGCGCCTCTTTCTGTCTGACAGGAGACGCACGTATGTGGTGGGAGAAAATCAAAGTGAAGCGCCCAGTGAATCAGATGGCATGGGCTGACTTCGAAAGGGAATTCTTTGAGGAGTTTTTCCATATGCTGGTCACGAACCGCCACTACGACGAGTTCACTGAATTTCGTCAAGGCAACCTTTCAGTTGAGGAGGCCGTGAGGAAATTCAAAAGACTGGCTCGTCTATGCCCTGAACTAGTCAGCACTGAAAGGGAATGAGTCCGGTTGATGCTCAAGATGTTAAGGCCGGAAATAGTGATGATGTGGCCAGCGGTGTCCGTAGGCCGCAAACCACAGAAGAACTAGTAAGTAGTGCTTTAACCACCGAGCATTACCAGAACAACATCAAGCAGCAGAAGCAAGCTCTCTCAGAGTCCAAAGGTCAAGGAGGCTCAGGTACTCAGAAACACCAGGGCCACAGCTCCCACGGCTCTAACTGGAAAGGGAACTCCAGCAACAAACGCAAACCAGGGAGTTACCCAAAAGGAGGACCGGCTAGTAAACAACCCAGCTATCCCAAGTGTTCCACTTGTGGAAAATTTCACCCAGGAGTTTGTCACAAGGGCACTCATGGATGTTTCGAATGTGGCCAGGAAGGGCATATGGCTAAACAATGCTCAAACAAGACCAGCTTTCCTCCACCACAGTCGATTCAGTACGAGGTCAAGCCAGCACAGTTGCACCAGATGCAGACTGCTTTAGATGGTCCACACATCAGCCAAGGCAGACTGGAAGCCCCCTCAGCCGCGACAAATGCAAGGATCTACTCACTGACCAGAGAAGACGTAGCGAATGTCTCGACAGTTGTTACAGGTCAGATTAGTATTTTACAGCAAAGTGCAACTGTCTTATTCGATATTGGGACAACCCATTCTTATATATCCAGGGCATTCGCCGAAAAGATAGCAATACCCCCAGAGGTATTCAGGGGTCAGTTTTTGACGACGCTACCTTCGGGAGAAATTATGACATCTACGCACTGGCTTAGAGCAGTGCCAGTCATTATAGCAGACAGAGAGCTGTTTGACGATATGATAGTGCTTGATATGGCTGACTACGATGTCATCATGGGAATGGATTTTCTGATTAAGTATGGTGCTTCTATAGAGTGCCGTAAACAGAGAGTTGTATTCCAACCCGAAGCAGGAGTGCAGTTTGGGTTCATCGGTGAACCAAAGAGGAAGGCCAAGAAATTTCTCTCAGCTCTGAAAGCACAGAAACTAATGGATTCAGGATGTATGGGATTCTTAGCACATGTAGTCAGTACCAGCCAGGACAAGGACCGAAAGCTAGAGGAGGTCCGAGTCGTATGTGACTGCCCAGCAGTCTTTCCTGAGGAATTACCAGGCTTAGCACCAGACAGGGAGATAGAATTTGAGATAGAGCTCATACCCGGTACAAATCCCATCTCCAAAGCACTGTATCGCATGGCTCCGGCCGAACTAAAAGAACTTCATGAGCAATTGCAAGAGCTGCTCGACAAGGGCTTCATACGCTCTAGTCACTCACCATGGGGAGCGCCTGTATTGTTCGTGAAGAAGAAGGACGGGAGCATGCGCCTGTGTATAGACTACCGGGCACTAAACCAAGTCACGATCAAGAACAGGTATCCTCTTCCTAGAATAGATGACCTGTTTGATCAGCTAAAGGGAGCAGCAGTGTTCTCTAAACTAGACCTCAGATCGGGATATCACCAAGTGAAGGTTAAAGAGGGTGATATACCCAAGACGTCTTTCAGGACCAGATACGGACATTATGAGTTCGTAGTCATGCCCTTTGGCGTGACGAATGCTCCAGCTACTTTCATGGACCTCATGAACAGGGTATTCAGAAAATACTTAGATAAGTTTGTCATCGTGTTCATCGATGATATTCTTATCTATTCCAGAACTCAGGAGGAACATGCAGCGCACCTGAAAATAATATTGCAGACTCTTCAGCAGAACCAACTGTATGCCAAATTCACGAAATGTGAATTCTGGCTTGATCAGGTAGCCTTTTTGGGTCACATCATCTCCAAGGATGGCATTATGGTAGACCCTAGTAAGATAGAAGCAGTGAGTAACTGGAAAAGACCCAAGAACGCTAGTGAAATCAGAAGCTTCCTAGGACTAGCAGGTTATTACAGAAAATTCGTAGAGGATTTCTCCAGAATAGCCTCTCCACTGACAGCTCTCACCAGAAAGAACAGGAAATTTCAGTGGACAGAGGATTATGAGAATAGTTTTATAGAACTCAAAAGAAGACTAACCAGTGCATCCATTCTGACTCTACCAGAAAACACAGACAACTTTGATATTTATAGTGATGCCTCTAAATTGGGACTAGGAGCAGTACTGATGCAAAATGGCAAGGTAACGCCTCCAAACAACTCAAGGATTATGAGAGGAACTACCCTACTCATGACCTCGAGCTTGCAGCAGTTGTCTTCGCTCTCAAAATTTGGAGACATTACTTGTATAGAGCTCAGTGTAGAGTGTATACAGATCATCAGAGTCTGAAGTACTTCTTCACTCAGAAGGATCTGAACATGCGACAACGCAGATGGCTCGAACTGGTCAAGGACTACGATATAGACATCCTCTACCATCTAGGAAAAGCCAATAAGGTGGCAGATGTACTTAGCAGGAAGTCCAGTGCTACCTTACTATCTCTAGCAGCCATGTCACCGCCCCTACAGAAGGAGACCACAGGTTTCAGTCTCGAACTTATAGTGGGACAGCTCTCTACTATGACTTTAGAATCCACCCTGCTTGGTGACATCCAGACAGCTCAGGAGCAGGACCCTGAAATTCAGAAAATCAAGCAAGGGTTAGCGGAATCAAGAAGTGGAGAGTTCAGAGTGTTCGATAGTGGGGCATTATATATTTTGGTGACAGACTTTGTGTTCCAGATCAGGAGGAACTACGGAGGAAGATCTTAGACGAGGCTCACAGGACTCCCTATGCGATGCATCCGGGTTCCACCAAGATGTATCAAGATTTAAAGAAATATTTTTGGTGGTCGGGGATGAAAAGAAACATCGCTAGATATGTCAGTACCTGTCTGACCTGCCAGAGGGTCAAGGTAGAACATCAGAGACCAAGAGGAGTTCTGCAGCCCATTCAGATCCCAGAATGGAAGTGAGAGGATATTTCTATGGATTTCATAGTGGGACTACCCAGAACCACGAATGGTTTTGATGTCATCTGGGTAATAGTCGACAGATTGACTAAATCAGCCCACTTCTTAGCCATCAGGATATCCTACTCCATGGAGCAGCTAGCTCAGTTGTATCTCAAGGAGATTGTTAGATTACATGGAGTCCCATGGACCATCATTTCAGACAGAGACAGCAGATTCACATCACACTTCTGGGAGTGTGTACAGTCAGCGTTGGGCACCAAGTTAAAGTTTAGCACAGCTTTCCATCCTCAGACAGATGGTCAGACGGAGCGGGTAAATCAGGTACTCGAAGATATGCTCCGAGCATGTGCCCTAGACTTCAAGGGAAGTTGGTGCAAATATTTGAGTTTAGCAGAATTTGCATACAACAACAGCTATCAAGCCACTGTCGGTATGACACCCTACGAGGCTCTCTACGGGCGGAGGTGTAGATCTCCAATCTGATGCTACGAGAGTGGTGAACAAAAAGAACTAGAACTTCAGACAGATCTAGTAACAGATACCACGGCAGCTATACAACGGATCCACCAGAGGATGGAGACAGCTCAGAGCCGCCAGAAAAGCTATGCTGATACACGGCGCAGACCCTTAGAATTTTCAGTTGGGGATACAGTATTCCTCAGAGTAGCTCCCATGAAGGGAGTAATGCGTTTTGGGAAGAAGGGAAAATTAAGTCCCAGATATGTGGGACCATACCTTATCACTAGAAGAGTGGGCAAGGTAGCATACGAGCTAGAGCTACCCCAGGAAATGTCAGCTATCCACAATGTATTTCTTGTCTCTATGCTGAAGAAGCATATCCCAGATGTCACCCAGGTGATTGAGCCCCAGTCGGTACGAGTCCGCGAAGACCTCAGCTATGACAGTCGGCCTATTCAGATAATAGACCGGGCAATTAAGAAATTGCGGAACAAGGAAGTACCATTAGTAAAAGTTATTTGGCACAGTCACACAGCAGAAGAGGCAACTTGGGAGACAGAAGCTAGTATGAGACAGAAGTACCCAGAGTTATTCTAGGTTCGAGGACGAACTTTTTATAAGGTATGGGGGATTGTAACACCCGAAAATTCTCAAAAGACTTTTATAAATATCCTAGTATTTTTCTGGAATTTTAGGATATTTTTACAGAATTTTTAGAGTAGCGGAAGTAGCAAAAATAAATAGAAATGTAAAATAGCTTAAGCGGGAATTGGACCCGAGACCTAGCGAACCCTATGCCTTATAGGGTGACTCGAGTAACCAAGTGAACCCAGCAGGGCCGTCCTGAAAGAAAAGGGAATCAATTATATTTATGTTAGAGTTGGGCCGAATTACCCACTTAATATAAATAGGGAAATAATTAAGTGAGGGTTTATTTTGGATCGAGATTTCTTCCTCTCCTCACCCTCACGCCGCCTCTCCCTTCTCTTCTTCTCTCGACGCACCAAGCCCCAAGGCCTAGGGTTCCATTCCAAAGGCTTCAGGAGCACCTTCCGACGACGACTCCAGCACGAGAACGTTCCTCTCCGCGAGAAGGGCACGTAGACGCGAGGGGATCGACAAAGGGATCTTCTCCACCGGAAACCTAGCGTTTAGATTTGTAAGAAACTTCGAGCAGGAGGTAAAAAACCCCTCACCTGCAGTATAAGTAGCTCTTCGTATGTTTTATGCATTAGTTTAGTCGTATGC
This sequence comes from Zingiber officinale, assembly GCF_018446385.1. NCBI lineage: Eukaryota > Viridiplantae > Streptophyta > Magnoliopsida > Zingiberales > Zingiberaceae > Zingiber > Zingiber officinale. The sequence continues at coordinate 49,381,613 of NC_055990.1, forward strand.
AGAATTTTTCAGTATATAGGGTGTGAATTAGCACACACCAAGTGTTTGCTTTAATGCTTAGCTCAGTAAAATGCCACCGTAGGCATTCCAATGGCTTAGATAAATGCAGTAGAAGCATTTTATAGCACATTTAGTCTTGCTACAATTTTTAGAGGACTACGGTCCAATGGGTGGGCTCCCACAGTCGCCTCTAGGTTCAGATAACCTAGTTCTAGGTTCAGATAACCTAGTTCGAGGTTCAGATAATCTAGTAAGAGCAAGATAAGGTATATTAGTTACAAATTAGTATTTTACTTTTCAGTGGCACTGTACTGGACTTCAGTTGTCCTTGGGTTGGACTCCCATAGTCGTCCCTAGGTTTAGATAACCTAGTAACTCTACTAAATTCGGGACTTGCAACCCCGGGTCTAGTTAGAGATGCGCGCATAGAAAGTACAGTTGCCGGGCCCATCAGCAGTATGATTATGTATTTTCATCTATTTATGATAAATAGCTTTCAAAACTTCACAACATAGTTTATGTGAATACAGAGCAGCTTAGCATCAGTTAGCAGTAGTGTAGCTCAACTTTTATTTCAGTTTAGTTCTTATGGATCCACATGATGGTTTTATGCTTAGCTATGATTGCCATGTATCGTATGTGATTATGCCATGTTTTAGAATCCATGTTTAGCAATGTTCAACATATATTTCAAATAGCATGTTTTAAAAGCATAAATTACATCGAATGCATGTTTTGTGAGGTAGATGGTTTCTTACTAAGCTCCCAAGCTTACAGATACTTCTTTTCCTTATACTGCAGATAAAGGTAAAGGAAAGATGGACTAGCGGAGGCTGGAGGTCAATGCTACAAGGATGTGTGTGGGCAGGAACTTGGAATGAAGACCCTTGGGAACTAGCAAATTTAAAGAATTAGAACCTTTTGTTCTTTTTAATGTTTATGCACCTTTGGAATGTTTAAGAATTCTGAATTGTGAAACCATGCTTATGCCATGCCTAGGACACTAGTTAGCTCATTGATGAGTAGTAAATAATGCATAATGTTAGTGAAGACCTATTACAATGTTCTCTAGGCATTTTAGGTTTATTACAGTGAGTTGTGTATGATCTAGCTCTGAAATCAGGGTTCTGCAGCGAAATCAGAAACTCCAATCGATTGACCGATCGATTGGAGGGACCTCAATCGATCGGTTGATCGATTGAGAGCTGATTTCCACGAACAGTAAGCTCTGGGATCGATCACTGGATCGATCGAGAAATTAACCTCGTGAACATAGAGCTTCTGAATCGATCACTGGATCGATTGGTATAGCTGGATCGATCAGCCGATCGATCCATAACTTCTCCCGTGCACAGTAGCACGCTGAATCGATCACTGGATCGATTAGTCATAGCTGGATCGATTAGCCGATCGATCCATAAATTCTTCCGTGCATAGTAGCACGATGAATAGATCAGGGAATCGATCAGATGACTCCAATCGATCAGCCGATCGATTGGAGGGTCTGATATCAACTGGAAGGGTCTCATTTCAGTCTTTTGAGCAAATAGAAAGTTTGGGTTCCTTCCCTAGTGCATGTATGTCAGAGGAAAGGTCTTTGAACCTAATTTTACAGGCTGTAATAGTCATTAGCAGAGTAAGATTTTAAATAGCGCAGATTTCCGCACCTTATAGTTAGCACAGCATAATGTAACGGTCCGACCTCGCAGCCTAGTTAGTAGGAGGTGGGTCGTTACAACGACCTTAGTGGCCAACACGGCTAGGCCATGTCGTGCGTTGGGCATTTCACCCGTGACGTGCCATGGCTGTGTCACCCAATACGGCTAGCCCATGTTAAGCGTCGTGCAGTTGAACATTGATGTGCAATGTCAAGTGCTAAATGCGCCAACATGACCATGTGCTAGGTGACCGACACAGCCATGCTGCTCAACATCGTCATGCTTACCAACACGGTTAGGCCGTGTCAGGGTTGTAAGCCCCGACACAACCGTGCTTCCCAACACAACTACATTGTGTCAGGAGTTGTAAGCTCTGACATGGCCATGCTTCCCAACACGGCTAGGCCGTGTTAAGGGTTGTAAGCTCTGACACAGCCGTGTCAAGTTCTATAAGTCGCGTTGTTGCTCCACTGCTTGGGTTTCCACTCCGGACCACTTGGGAATCATTAGTGGAGGAAATTACTTCTATTCAATTTAGTTTCCTATAGTTTTCTTGAGTCTATCTATACAGTGCTACTAAATTGAACTATTGTGTCAATCTAGAGAAAGACATTTTAGGTAGGCTTAGTGCATTTATGTCAGTAGATGTATATCTATGCTAAAACGAATTGACCCAAAGGAAAATTACTTTTAGGTCATATATATATGTTAGAGGTAGCTTACAACTAAGGAATAAATTTTTATTTGCTTAGATTATGTGCAAAATATATCAGCCGAAAGGAAGATACATTAGGTGGCTGATTAAGGTTTTTGTAAGCTATGGTTTTGTACAACTGATATAAAGTGTCAATTGTGCACATAATGTATTAGCCCAAAGGAAGACATATCATGTGACCAACTAAGGTTTGAGTTATATTAAAGAGTACCGCTAACAAATTACATATTAGTCTAAAAATTAAAATTTAATATTGTGTTTTGTATCACATTAAGAGCTCATTACATGCATATTTTTGTTGGTACAAGGAGCATCAGACGATCGAACCTGTGTTTTGATAATGACAAAGGGGTTTAAAGTTAAGCTATCTTGTTGTCTAACAAGTTGAACTAAGTGTGCAGGAAAGTCCTAAGTGATCTTAGGTAAAGGAAAATCCTAACTACAATTAGTCAAGTGAAAAGTCCTAGTTGCGGTTAAGCAATGAAGTCCTGGTCCAGAGGACTGGGTGAAGTCCTGACGGGTCAAGGACTTTGGGCAAAATCCTAGAGTCGAGGACTCTAGGTAAAAATCTTGGGGGTTCCGGACACCAGGTGAAGACTGGATGGGTCATGGATAAGACTTTAGCATGAAGACTTGAAGTCTCAGACGCTGAGCAAAAGTCCAGATGATCTGGAGGACTGGTCTGGCAAAAGGTAATTTCTCTTGAGAGGAGTAGGTGAGGGCGCGTTCCTCCAAGAAGGAATAATAGGCGTCGGTCTAACCTAGAGTTTCAACGAAACTCAAAGTCAGGACCAGATAATCTGAAGGCTGTCAAATCTTATCATTCTTTACATATTATGTGCCTCGACTAAGCTTATTTTGTAGAAAGTTGAAAATGGGCAAAATGGGGGTCCGGGCACTCGGAAGGAGTTCAGGCGCCCGGGATGGCTTCGTTCAGTAGTAGGTCGGGCGAGGGCTAGGCACCCTCGAGGTCCGGGTGCCCAGACAGCCAAATATCATTCGTTCGCCAAGCTGGAGCGAAAGGATTGGTCGGACTTGTGTTATGATCCGGGCGCTCGGAGGGGGTCTGGGCGCCCGGAGGTGAATAACCTTTGTCGATCAACTTTCGACAAGAGCACTCCACGTCAGCACAGTCTAGGCACTTGGGAGGGGGGTCTAGGTGCCCGGAATAGGCTATAAAAGAAGCCTTTTACTAGTGGCTTAACAACAATATTCTAAGCAACTTCCTCTTCTACCACACCCAAAAGCTACTTCAATAATAACCACGTTCAAGATCTGATTCTCTAAGTCGTCGGTATTATTTGTTATTATTAAAGTTAATTGTTTAATTATAATCATTACTATAACTTTCTGAATTGATAGTGATTGTCCAACGAAAGTGATCGACGATTGCGAACCTTAGAGTAGGAGTCGTCACAGGCTCCGAACTAAGTAAATCTTGGTGTGTTAGTGTTGTTTGTTTTTTGTTTCTATCTTTATTCTGTTGCTCTTATCTCTTAAATTTTTGTTTTAAAACGAGCGTGAAAGCCACGAGCGCTATTCACCCTCCCTCTAGCGTGCATCGATCCTACAATTTTATATTGCATGCACTCATGTTTATATATCTTTGTTCTTGGGTTTTAAATTGTTAGCTTACAATAATTCTATATTCTAATTCAGTGCAATCAGTAACTACCAGCATAAACAACATCCCTACATTAACTAGATCAAATTTTATGGAATGGAAACAATATGTAATTGTAGTTGATGTGCGTAGATTATATACACTTTTATGCATGTTTTGACGCACATCTACTTGTATTTCATTGGCATAATCTATGTTTATTACACCCTATTTCATTGTAATATCATACTTCCATTATATTTTATTCGAAGATCTGCTATTTGCTTGTTTTCATTGATAGGACGCTATTTGGAGCAAAAATGGAGCTAAAACGCACACGGGAGCAACTCCGGAAGAATTCATGCTTGGGCCGTGTATACCACACAGTTGTGTGGCCATATCATGCCTTGGCCGTGCCAAATGGTACGACCGTGCTCCAGCACCAGATGTAAAGAAGGCCACGACCGTGTGTCCCACACGGCCGTGCTAAGATTCCCGTGGCCAAGCAACACACAGTCGTGCCAAGTTTCCAGAGGAGAGAAAGGCCATGGCCGTGTGAATCCACACGGCCGTGTGGCCTCGGCAGTGAAGAAAAATGCCACGGTTGTGTGGCGGCAGTGAAGAAAAATGCCACGGCCGTGTGTGCCACACGGCCGTGTGACTCAACCAGAGAAGAAGCCGTGTGAGTCCGTGTGGATCTCACACGGCCGTGCGACGAAGAACACGAGCTGTGCCATGCCAAAACAGAACTATGCTGAATTCTGGGCAGACTGCAGACCGTTCGTAAAATGGCCATAACTTTGTGCTCGGTTGGAGTTTTTGGATGATCTTTATACCGAAACATAGCAGACTTCAAGATCTAAACCTTTGATTCAGGTCCAACAGAGAGGGAGGCTTGTCTTCCCGTGCTAAATGGCACGGCCTTGCTTCCCAACCGTGGGTTCAACTGGACCTTCGCCCAGACTGCAGACCAAACTTTGAACCGCCATAACTTTCGGTTCGGTTGGAGCCAGGGCTCGATCCAAGTATCAGATTGAAGATAATTTCAAGAGATACAACTTTAGTTCAGGGTGAATTATGAGAAAACCTGGTTTAATAGGTGAAAAACCTGATTTACCGGACCCCTATTTTCCTGGTTTTCCTGGGCAGTTTGGAGGAGGTATATAAGAGTCAAGATCCCCATTTTTTGACTCATCTTGGGAGATTTTAGATCTGGGACTTCATCCCTCTCCTTGGGGGAAGGGTTCTCCCCTTAGGGGGAAACCCTAGAACTCCATTCTCCTCCATCCCTTGGCGATCCATCCATCTCCGAAGCAAGGAAGCATCCCCAAGACATCGGAATCATCGACAAGCATATCTTCTTCCCCTTCTTCTCAAATCTAGGATTGTAAGTATGCTTTTCTTTATGTTTTGGGGTTGTTCTTCTTTTCAATGGAGTAGATCTCTAGATCTAGGATGTAGGGAGTATTTGTGATGTGATGAATGATGTAAAACTATGTAGATTTTTGCCATGATTCTATTCAATGACTTGTTGATGCATTGTTCTTGTTTGATGTAATGTGATTGTATGCAAACTCTTGTGGATTTGCCAATTCCCTATTTGTATCAATTAAATCTTGGATGTATTGTTGTGATTTGGACTTAATTCACATTCTTGATTGATTGTTTGAATGCCTTATGGATCTTGTAGAGATTATCTCTCACTCGATTTTCCGAGGGAAGCACGTGTAAGGTGCAAGCCCGTGTAAGGACGTTTGAGGGATGAGCTTTAGGGGGGAAATAGGATAATTCAAGAGGGTAGGATAGATTTATGCATTAATCTTTATATCTTATGGGTTGAGAGGTAATGATTTCTATGTTGATTTTCCGAGGGATCTTCGTGACAGGAACATGCCCATGTAAGGACAACATAGGCTCATATCTAATTAATCGCATTTAGGTATATAGATTTCAGTCCTAAGCCGATTTTCTATTGCAAGAGAGAACCGACAACCTTCTACAAATGGTGGACAATTGAGAAATAAGATTTGGTAGATCATTTACATTGAATAACATCACAAAGAAACCGAAATCCTAGTATCTATTCCCCTCCATTTACTACGCTCATTCTCTCCCTCTTTACTCTCTTTCTTTTCTCTTCTATTTCTTATCCTAACATTTGTAAACCACTTTTTGATTGTCTAGATAATTCGCCGTGCGAAGTTAACTAGTGCTTAATCAACAGTCCCTGTGGATACGATAATCTTTTATATTACTTGCGATATTTCTATACACTTGCGGAGGTCAACAGTAGTCTTGGATTGCATGTGTGGGTCCGTATTAGGCCGACTAGAGGGGAGAATAGGCTGAAAAAAAATTTAGAAATCTCTTACTTTTCAAACTTAGTAAGGATATAGTATTAATTAAACAATCAAAAGAAAATGCATAAAATAAGTAAGAGGACACAAGAATTACTTAGTTACAACCTAAGTGATTGTTAATCCAAAGCAAGTGAAAGCGCACTAGAAATTCTCCTTCGTTGAAGGTAGAGTAGCTTCTTATAGACTTTGGAAGCTCACAAACTAGCTAGAAAATGAATATAGAGATTGTTGATTTATGCTTAGTACCAGGGGGAATTTTATAGCCTCTTAGGATGAAGTAGTTGTTGGTATTCATCGCTTGGAGGCACCTCCAAAGAGGTCTAGGGCGCCTCCAGTGTGGATAAATATTTATTTAAACTCCAATGGTCGGCCAACGGCTCGACGGGAATGGAGGCGCCTTCAATGTGATTGGAGGTGCCTTTGTGCCTCTACTTGAGGCACCTTCAATCTTGCTTGAGGCGCCTTCGCCCCTTAGACACCTTGGAGGCGCCTTTGTGCCTTTGCTAGGTAGCTTCAACAACGACACTCAAGGCACCCTCAATCACAAGGGAGGCACCTCGGGTCTTCAAGATCAACCTCCAAGTTAATCTTCTTTAATCTCGTTCACTTGGGTGATGCTTTAGTCATCTGGATTTGAGCTCACCCAAACTCAACTCTGGTCTTCTCCTCAAGTAGGCTTCCTCCCTGGTTTCTCATCCCTCGGACTCGCCGCACGCTTTCTTTTTGTCTGTCAATGTACTCTTGTCTTCCTAAGTTCTTGCACACTTATGTTGATGAGGGAAGCATCCGACAATCGAACCTAAGTTTTGATAATGGAAAATGGTTCAAAGTTAAGGCTATTCGTGGTCTAACATGTTTAAATGAGTTTGCAGGAAAGTCCTAAGTGTACTTAGGCAAAAGTCCTAGCTGCAGTTAGGTAGGTGGAAAACCTTAGGGGGTGGTAACCCTAGGTAGAAAGTCTTGACGGGTTGAAGGCTTGGGGCAAAAATCCTAAGGTCGGGGACTCTAGGTGGAAAGTCCTGGTGGTCGCGGACCAGGTGAAAAGACTGGACGGGTCATGGAGCGAACGCCCAGCAAAAAGTCCTGTAGCCTCGGACGCTGAGCAAAAGTCCAGTCGGTTTGGAGGACTGGTTTGGCAATAGGTAAACTCTCCTGAGTGGAGTAGGTGAGGACGCGTTCTTCAGTGAGGGAACAATAAGCGTTAGTTCGACCTAGGGTTTCCGAATAGAAATCCAAAGTTAGAACCAGACAGTTCGGTGACTGTCAAATATTTATCTTAATCTGATTTTATTGTGCTTAACTTTGGTTTACATGATATATATTGTATTTTGGATTAACACATCTTGCAGGAAGTGAAAAAGATATAAAGCCTCAGATGAACAGTACCCGAGGCGCCCTCCATGAAGCTTGAAGGCGCCTCGGGTGCAATAGTCGAAGACCTCCGCACAGCAGGGTAGAGGGCGCCCTCCATGGAGCTGGAGGCGCCCTGGACATTGGGTGGAGGGCGCCCTCCATGAGCTTGGAGGCACCCTCAGGCAGATAAGCAATGAGGGAAGCAGAGCTTATCGACGCTGCGACTTCAGCGGGGTTGGAGGCGCCCTCCATCCGGTTGAGGGCGCCCTCAACAGGCTATATAAGCCTATCTCGACTAGATGCTTGAACATAACTGAAATTCATGATTCTTCTACTGCGCACTGCTAACAAAACAATCCGGCAAAGCTATAACGCTACTCTGACAACCACAAGCTCGACTTTCTCCATTCTTGAGTTGTTGGTATACTTTTAATTTATTGTATTTAAATTGTAATACTCCTTTTGTAATATTTCCTGATTGATAGTTAATTACCCAAAGTAAACACTCAACGAGTGTGGGCCTTGGAGTAGGAGTCACCACAGGTTCCAAACTAAGTAAATCTTGGTGTTCGAGTTTGCAATTGTTTCTTTTATTTCCACTGCATAACGTTTACTCCGATCGATTATTTTAAAACGACATGAAAGCCACGAGTGATATTCACCCCCCTCTAGTGCTTTCAATCCTACAATTTGTATCAAAGCAAGGTCACTTCAAATTGGTGAATCACCATTCAAGCAATTTTTTTTGTGGTAATTTTTAATTTTTCGGAGTCGATCGGAATTGGTAAAATTGCTACCTTCCGATCTGTTTTTATCGTAATCGAAATTTTCCCTCGAAGCTGGTGTAACACCACTTGAGTTTACACATTTATTTTTAATCTCGCACTACTATTTCAAGACCAAGTCTTGGAACAAAGTTTCTTGTTTTTGTTTGTGCGAGATTTTACTTCTACAATGGCCCACCAAGAATGCTACAACACAGCCCGCCCACCTCTCTACTCCGGTGAGGACTTCGGCTACTGGAAGGGCCAAATGGAGTCCTACCTCCAAACCCAATTCGAGATGTGGATGATCATCAAAACCGGCATCTCACTCCCACTCGATGGCACGGGAAAACTAGTATCATGTGAGAACTGGGATGCAAGTATAATAAAGAAGGTCGAGGCCAATGCCAAAGCAACGTGTACGTTTCAATGTGGTCTAATAAAGGAAGAGCTGAACCGAGTTGGTCCATTCTCAAGCGCGAAAGAACTATGGGAGAAGCTGATTGAGCTGCACAAAGGCACCTCCGATACGAAAGTAAGTAAGCGCGATCTAATTTTAAATAAGTTATATAACATAAAAATGCAGGAAGGTGAGACGGCTAGCCAACTTCACGCGTGGATACAAGATCTACTGAATGGACTCCATGGGATCAGACAAAAGATGGAGAATCAAGACGTAATAAGGTACACACAATGCTTTTCCGAGGAATACTTTGTGGGCATCCATGGTAGATGCTTACAAAGTATCCAGTGATCTTTTATCAATTAAGTTGAGTTATTTTCAGAATTTGAATTGCATGAACAGACTAATCCACATCCAGCCAAGAAAGGTATTGCTTTGGTTGCAGGTACAAGAAGAACCCGGGAACCAAAAACAAAGCACAGAACCGAACCCGAGTCCGAAAATGAATTAGACTCAGAAGATGATGATGACAAGATCACAGCCGAGATCGTCAACCTAGTACACAAACTCTACAAAAAGAAGAAAGGATTCATGAAGAAGGACATCAAGAAGGTGATTCAGTCTAATACAATGCAATCCAACCCAAAAGTAAAGTTTGAAGTTACCTGCTACGGCTGCAACCAAAAGGGACACATCAAAGCCAACTGTCCAAATCAAAAGGAAGCAAAGAAGCAAAGGAAGAAGAAAGCACTACAAGCAACATGGGATGTGTCACACCCCGGAGGAGTCCCTGCCCAAAGAAATTTCGGCAGCATCTCCCCTGTACGGCGGACAATCTGAAACTTTCTACATCGCCCTCTGGGCCACATATGCCTCGGCCAACACGGCCGGAACAATAATAGATAATAAAACAATCACCCACGCAGTTAATAATTTAACAAACTGTAACAGTGATAATATGACTCAAAAATAACCCTACTCAACTACACCCATAAAGCTCAAAACATATTCCTACTCCACTACACTCATAAAGCTCAAATCCGATGATAAGATCAACTTACCTCTTCTACCATTCAGGCAGGCATGTAGTAATACAAATCCAAATAAAAACTCATCGACAATGTCCATATAAGATCCAAGTGTATCAAAATAAAACAAGTCTCAACATAGTCTAGTAAAAGACACCAAAAGACAAATAAACATCCTCGTGGACTGCAGGGGTCTAGCGACTGGAACTCTCTCCGGATAGCATCAACATGAAAATAACAACGGAGGAGGTGTGAGTCCAACACTCAGCGGGTATCAACTGATATGCATAATAAAGAAAATAATAGGCAGCACTAATCATGCGTACAATCTCCTGAAACAAGAAGGATAAATGCAACTGAAACAAAACAGGAGAAAATTGTACTAACCAGGACCAAGGTATAAATACAACAGGTCGTCATACCGAGAGTGTCATAAATCCTGTATGCATGTCAATCATATGCATCCATATAAATGCAGCAAGTAAATGCAGCAAACACAAGCAATACATGCATCAATGCGTATGATGCCAATGCAGTCATGGTCACCCCTGACGCCAGTCAGCCATCTCACACACAATGGTGGGACCGAGTGGGTATGGCTGTAAAAACAGTGCACTCTGCATCACTACTCCTGATGAGTGACCGAGTGGACAGGATGCTGTCGGAGTACACACATAATCCTACCCCAAATCATAAATGGGGGAGCACAATGCTCTCATCTCTCGGTACACCATGACGGGGAGGGATCCCTGACGTGCTACCACGCTGCGTCACACCACCCATGAGCGAACCAACGGAGCACCGAACAAAGCAAAACTGACGTGCTACCACGCTGCGTCACGCTACCCATGAGCGGACCAACGGAGCACCGAACAGTAATGAAACTGGAGATATGCTCGACAATAATAGAGCAATCTATCACACAGCATGCAATCATACGAATGGTGCATGTCACTAAGCATGGTAATATATTGAACCAATCTATATACATATATGATGTGCACCATAATCAATAAATCATATCATGGGTACACAGATCAGATAAGGTATCACACCTAGGTCCTGAACATGGTGAAGCATGGTTATATCACTACCCCTATAGGCATGTATAATCAGGTAAGTAATAACATGAGATGCAAAACAAGCAATCAACCAAGCATGTAACAGGTATCGGGTAGTGATTAACCGAAGCAAATAAGAAACATAATTATTGCTATTTGTTAAATTCACTACTATGTATATCAAAGACATAAAGTCAAAAGCACCCGCCTCTAATCGAAAAGTCCAAGCTGGTCCAAACACGACGTCGAGATACCCGTCTCGCGTCAAAGTCCTGTGTCACAATATTTAATTTAGCTAATTCTATCATGCATCCATTAACTAAGCTAAATCCTAATCCATCGACCAACTAGGGTTAGCTTCATTAACCCTAATTACATCATTTGATTAATTCTAAACCTAAGTTAACAAGTATTGCTAACACAACTAGCAATCATCTACAACGAAGACCAAATTCTTACACAATACCTCAACCACAGTTGTCGTTGCTGCTGGAGCAAGGGCTGCTGGATGGGGTTGCTGCTGGAAAACAAGAACAAACCACATCGCCCTATACGTGTTGGACACTTCATTGCTCAAAACAACAAAAAGGATCAAGCGGTCACAACACAAGAATCAAGTACCCGATTCACTAATTAGGGCAACTCCCTTACCTCTAAGATCACTGCTAGGCGACCTTGTGTTCACGCCGTTAACCAGGGAAAATGATCGGAACCGATCGGAAAACCGATCGGAAAACCGACAGAGGCAAAAGAGAGGCAGCACAGTGAGTCTAGGTGGCTGTGGCAGCGGAGAACTAGATCACAACATGAGGGCAGCCGACGCTAGGGTAGAAAATAGGAAAAACCTCGGCGTCGGCTGTAAGGCGTCGTCGCTGCTCCCTGTGGCGACTGCGGCAGAAGGAAGGCCGGCGTGTCTCGTCGGACCAGAGGAAGGAAGGGGAATCGGGAGGCGGCGTCGGCGGAGATGTTAGGGCATAGAGGTGGTGGGTCGGCACCTAGGGCAAATCGGCTGGTCGGGAGAGATGAGGGAGGAAGGAGGGTTCAGCTCGGGAAGGAGAAGAGAAGCAAGACCCTTGTCGAGGGGTTTTGTACTCGGGTGGGGGAGAAACCGTCGGCGCAGGTTAGGGTTTCAGCGACGACACGCGCGGGGGAAAGGGGAAACGACACACGGCGTCGAAGAGAAACCGGAGGAAAAGAAAAAAAATAAAGAAAATAAATAAAAGAAAATAAAAGAAAAAGTAAACTTTTCCTCACTTAAATGGGTAGCCTAAACAGGCTTTCCCGGGCCCCGTTTTCATCCCCATTAAGTCGTCCGTACGAGCTCCGAAAAATTCCTGAAAAATTTCCAAAAATTTTGAAAAATTCCCTTATTAATATTCTCCTATTTTTGGTATTTTACATTCTCCCCCACTAATTTTCCATGTGATGTCTGATTAGGTGGAGGCCATTGAGAATGTCTTTAAGTCATGAGTGAAGTTGGGCGACAGTTTCTCAGAGAAGCATTTTGATATTGAATAAATTAATCAGTAGGAGATCTCTTTTTATTACCTTGGAGTCGTTTGTTCCTTCAAGTAATTTTACCATAAGATCCCAAAGCTCCTTTGCATTCTCGTAGGGCCTGACTTGGTTTAATTCCTCCATGGTTATGTCTCACTAAATGGTGTTTATGGCTTTGTAGTTCATTTATGCCTTCTTGATCATTGGGGGAGTCCAGTCTTCTAGCTCTATGGGCTTCCCATTTACCATTGGTGGTGTGTATCCCTTTAGTATAGTAAAACCATAGCTCAATGTTGAACTTGACGTAGCACTCCATTCTATTCTTCCAGTAGCTAAAGTTATCTCCTTTGAATTCCAAGTTTGTTGAGATTCGATCTTCCAGGTTGTTTACCAAAATAGGTTCGATCGACTAATCCTTGTGTTCGGTCGATCGATCCACCATGAATACCAATTGTGCTTTGCTCGATTTGAACTTTGTGCCATGGCAGCTTGGTTCGGTTGACTGAACCTCCTGCCCAGTGATCGATCCTTCAAAATTTGTAAAACAAAGTTAGATACATAGTATATAAAAGATATCCTTGCAACACAAAGTTAGCACATAGATATGATGCATGAGTAATAATAGACAGTAAAATCTGTCTTGATCTCAACTTAGAAATCTCTCGATTTCTTCAGTTGGATAAACGACCTAGGGTTTGTCCCTTCTCGGGACATGACCTCCTTGTCACTCCTCTCTAGTTGTTTACCTCAACATACTTGTCAAATATCGAATCCTTCAGACCTGTTTGGACTTTGGCTTAGCATCAGATTTGCTCACCAAGGCTTCCTCTCGATTTAGGTCCTCCAGACCTATCGACTCCAACTGTCAGATGTCAGGTCCTCGACCCACCTGAACTTCCTGCCTGGCTTCAACGATCTACTAAGACTTTCCTACCTAGCCACGATTAAGATTTTCCCTGTTGAGTAAATAGCCTGCACACTTAGTTAATTTGTTGGTGCGGGAAACATCCGACGATCGAACTGGTGTTTTGATTATGTCAAAGGGTTCAGGTTAAGTTAGTTTATGATTAATGTGTGTGAATAAGTTTGCAGAAAAGTCCTAACTGCGGTTAGGCAGGTTGAAAACCCTAGGGGATGGTAACCCTAGGTCCTAGGGGGTAGTAACCCTAAGTGGTGAAAAACCCTAAGGGGCGGCAACCTTAGGTCCTAGGGGGTGGTAACCCTAGGTGGAGGAAAACCCTAAGGGGAGACAACCTTAGGTCCTAGGGGGTGGTAACCCTAGGTGGAAAAAAATCCTAGGGGGTGGTAACCCTAGGTGGAGAAAAATCCTAGGGGGCGGTAACCCTAGGTCCTAGGGGGTGGTAACCCTAGGTAGAAAGTCCAATCGGTTTGGAGGACCGGACTGACATCAGGTAACTTCTCCTGAGCGGAGTAGGTGAGGACGCGTTCCCCAGAAGAGGAAACAGTACGCGTCGGTTCGACCTAGGATTTCCGGATGGAAATTTAAAGTCAGAACCGGACAGTCCAAAGACTATCAAACCTATTTTTCGTATATTATCTGTGGTGTTCTAACTTTGTTTTATAGGTGACTAACATTTTTGTGTAGGGTTAGATCTGACCTGGATCGGTCGACCGAACCCCCAAAGCCAGTAGATCAGACTTCCAGAAATTGGACCAGGCTCGAGCAAAGGATCGGTCGACCGAACCTCATGATCGGTCGACCGAACCAAGGATCATCGAAGACTGGATCAGGCCAGATTGATCAGGTCAGAGAAGCGAATCGGTCGACCGAACGGCGGGATCAATCGACCGAGCCCCGGATGAGACTTGACCAGATCGAAGCGGAGCGAGTGGATCGGATGGATCAGATAGGAGAAGATCGCCTGATCGGTCGACAGAACGCAGGGATCGGTCGACTGATCCGCCTCGGGTCAAGCCTGATCCCGAGACTTGGGGATCTGGATCAACATGACAGAGCCTATAAAATGGAGCATCGGGAAGCAGCCAGACATCGATCTCGAACAGAACAACCGGTGCTTCCGAACGCTCTCTGAACGCTTCCAACACGCGCTGCTACTCCGACAACTAACGACCTCGTAATTCTTGTGTATTGTCGGTACCATTTCTTTATTCAGCACTTGTAATCCTTGATTGTAAAAGTTTTTCGAACTGATAGTGATTGCCCACCGAAAGCAATCTTCGATCTCGGGCCTTGGAGTAGGAGTCGCCCTAGGCTCCGAACCAAGTAAATCTTTGGTGTCTCTCTGTGTTTGTGCTTATTCTGTTTATCATTTCCACTACTTTAACTCGAACATTTTCCGATTCCAAAACGAGTGAAATCCACGAGCGCTATTCACCCCCTCCCCCCTCTAGCGCTTTCGATCCAACAAATTTATCATATCACAATAAGACTTAACTTGAAATTTTGACAATATCAAAACTCAGATTCGCACTACAAGAAAAACCTCATTCAACAATACTCAAACGACAACGGTTTTATACCAAATAGTTGTCTTTTTGCCTTTTAACAACGGTTTTATCAAAAACCGTTGTCTTTTAGTAATTTTTTTGGCCTATGACAACGGTTTTTAAAAACCGTTGTCTATTTATATTTTTGTGGGGCTACGACAACGGTTTTTAAAGGCTACGACAACAGTTTTTTAAAACTGTTGTCTATGTGCGCTTTTTTCTGGGATTACAACAACGATTTTTAAAAACCGTTGTCTATTAAGTGTTGTCGAATGTCGTTGTTTCTTTCTTTCGCCGCTTTTTCCCCTTCGCCATTTTTTACCGCGGCGTTTTTTTTCCTTCTCCCCGAAATTTTTTGCCGTCGTATTCCACCCCTTTACCTTCTCAATCCAAGCCCTAAACCCGTCACCCCTTCTTTGCCCTGCCTCCTCCCTTCTGCCGCTCGCTTCCACTGCTCCATTTAATTTCTTCAGAAATTCTTTCACAGCTCACCGCCACCCCATTACCATCTTTGCTTGTTCTGTGGGTGCACAGGTAGCCTTTTTTCGTCTCCTCGTTATCTGTTTCCTTCTTTTTCTATACTCTTCCAGCCATCAATTACTTTCACATTTCACCATAGGAGTTGTGAAATAGAGAGCAGGGGGAGTAAGCCATAGAAGGGGGAGAAGAACGATGCTGGGTGGAATTCTAGGTGGGAAATTCTTCAACAAATGGTAAGAAGTAATTCTGTTTCTTGGTAAAGTTTGGAGCTTTTGTTCTTGGTGGTGTATATTCACGATGGATCAACTAGGCGGCAGCAAGCACTTGGCAAAGAACATAAGGGTGAGGATCGGGCCGATACGAAGTAAGAAACATGCCACTGTGCGGTGGCTCAAAAAGGACGTCGCCGACCTCATCGCCACCGGCCACAAAGCAAACGCGTACGGAAGGGTAAGAGTTTGTTTTCGCTTTCAAGAAATTGCTAATAATGAAGTTTTTTGTTTTTGAAATTAAAAAAAAAGAAGAAGAAAAGAAGAGGAAATTGGATGAATGCTAAGGTTCCCCCTTTCCTCGAGCTCATTTTGGTGTAGGTTTCCTTGAAAGATATGTTGCGACTGTAGTTCCTGTGTTTTTTGTTTAAGCATTAAGAGATCGAGTAAAGGGATGGTTTCTAAGCACTTCCAAATTGGAGTATTTGCCTTCAGGGCATTTGTTCAATTTCCTGTTAAAAAATGAGAGGAAAAAAACTTGTTTTTAACATTCCTTCATATTGTGTTTCTGCTCTTGATTTTGGTTTCGCCCTTCATGTTTCGATGTTAAAAAGAATTGCTTTCGAGCATTTTATATCTGATATTTCTGTTCTTAATTTGCTTGGCTTATTTATTTCTTCTAGATTTCTTTTAAATATTCTATATTTACTTTTGGTCTTAGCAGTTTTCTCCTCGCGTGCAATAGGAAGACTGCATTATTTTGTTTATTTGTTGCAAATCAGCATAGAGGGAAGATAACTTCCATAATATATAAATTTTGGACTGAAAGGAAATTGGTAGGTTTTAGTTTGACCTTTTGGGTATGTGTATTTTCCCACCACTGCGAGCAATAATTAATGAAGAAAGAATTTCTGATCGAGGTACATATCTTCTAGATCCTTGAAACATCTTTATTTCTTACGTCTTTTTTGCATGCCTGCATGTCTATAATTATGATATAGGCCTTTCCTTACTGTATGTGTATTTTCTACTCTTTGTTGCTGCAGGATGGAGTAACTTCTCTGGGAGTCCTTTTGAGGATGTGTGTTCTGCAAATATACAGAGGTTCAGATCTAGCAGAATCATAAATCAAAGCTCTCTTGCTCAACTTTTGCTGTCCTTTTTTGACAAGGTGCGATCTTTTAGATTCATGGCTAGTTACCTAATTGTACAACATTTAGCGTTTTAGACTGAGCAAGTCTCGATTTTCTTATCTTGAATTTATATAAAGTAGGCTATGATAGAAAGAGGCTGTTGGGATATTGATCAATATTTAATCTATATGTGCAGTTTTCAGATATTAGAACTTCTGGTTCAGATTATAGCATCTCGACATATGAAGGACGACAAAAAAGCCATCGTTTTTGTAGATCGCTGCCCCTGATTGTAAGATTGTTGATGTTTCTGCTGAAATTTCTTGGAATGATTACTTGCAGTCTATAGTTAGTTGATGATCTTTCAACTTTACAGATAGAGGATCCTTTCAAGCGAATGGAAAATGCTGCTAGAACAGTCCGCTGGGTTGAACTACCTAAGATATCAAATGCATTTAAGAATGCGCACAATAAGCTTTCGTCTGGTTCGGCACTCTCTGATCATGACTCCTTGCTCTCTCTTTTGACTAGGCCTTTCCTTGCTTCTAAGTTTTGTGAGCAGCAATCGTCAACACATTGCATCTGTTTTATTTGATTATGTGAAAGATAACATTTTCTTTAATGCAAGAACGTGACTTGTTCATTCGACTATGTGGTTCCAGGTTGGTAAGCACAGCCTTGTGTTGACTTTAGAGATTGAAAATTGATGTAATTAACATGTTTTTCTGGTGCTATAATCCAATGATATAATTTATTCTTCCAATGCGAGTAAACATTGTTAGATTCCTTTATACTCCTTTATGTATTAGATTTCTTATGATTATTTCTAATTGGCTTCTCATTTTTCTCGTCGTAGAGGTCGAGCGGATCGAAGAAATACTTGCAATGTCGAATGGAAAGGTTAGTTTGCATAATTGCATCTAGTTTAACTTTTTCCCTCTTAATGGAACATTCTTGAGATAAAAATGAGTGCAAAATAAGTCTGTTAATATCTTAATTGTCTCGGAAGAAATCTATTGTGTCACTTGTGTTGGGCTACTGTATAATTTGAATACTTAATTCTATATTTTTCCCTCTGCTTGACATTATAATTGTTTCTCTTTGAAAGTGCCCTTAATCTTAGTCCATCTCGTATTGACTTTATTCACAGATTATTAGTCTTGATGAAGCTCATACCTCTTGGGTGTTTGACAGATAAGTAGATTAGAAATCTTTGTTTTCTTAAACACACTAATGGTTTTATTTTGTTTCCAGACACTTGATGGTGAAACAAGACCTATCAGAGCTTAGTTTCTACAATGCTATAATAGATTTATCTGAGAATCCCTTATCCCTCCTTTGAGATAATAATTGTTGATTAAGAATCACCCACTAGTGGGAATTACATGAAGCCCTTGATCAAGTTGTATCCGCTATTGCTTGAATAAGTTGATTAAAGTTGCAAGTTGAGCCTGCACTTTCACTAAGACTAGAAACTTTATCCTTTAATCAAGTAGTAGCTTCTTTATGGAGTTTATTTAGCATATGAAACTCATTTAAGATTTATGTCTATTGTTCAATGTTTTTTTGACCTCATACTTGTTATAATTTTTTGTTTATAATGCATTGGACCTTATTTAACATTATTTAAATTTTAAAGTATGTATTTAAATAGATATATAACAAGTACCTTTATTGAAGAAACTACAGTGCTAAAGAGGGACATTATTGCAGTCATTCAAAAGTTCAATATCCAAGTTAGCAATTTGACTCAAGTAAGTTTTACAATAG
Source organism: Zingiber officinale (assembly GCF_018446385.1). NCBI lineage: Eukaryota > Viridiplantae > Streptophyta > Magnoliopsida > Zingiberales > Zingiberaceae > Zingiber > Zingiber officinale. The sequence continues at coordinate 49,400,116 of NC_055990.1, forward strand.
CTTCTTTATATAACTATACTTACATGTTAGATTTCCCCTTGAATTGTTGTCAATCAATAGAATAATGATGCAGTATTTTTGTTAATATAAACAAAAAAACATATTTTTGTTCGTACTGAGTTTTTAGGTTGAAACTATATGTGCGATTGTCAAAAAGAATAATTTTTTTATTACATGTCAGATATGATGATTTTTATTACTGATCTTTCATTGTTCATTCCTTTTTACTATCTTGTGAAGGACTAACTTTTCACCATTTTTAGAAAAAGTGTGTCAATTTCAACACCGCTCCATTTTTTTTTCAGGATGTCCTTGGAAAGTCTAGTTCAACTGTTTATGCCATTGCATTGTTAGCCTCTGGACAGAGCTCTGCAATAACTGGTACATACGCTGGGCAATACATCATGCAGGTGGTAATTTGATAGGAAACACAAAGATTAAACTAATGTATGATATTCGTAATCTGTCTTTACCCAATTCCCAATTCCCTTGAAGGGTTTTCTAAACATGAAGATGAAAAATGGCTGAGGAATCTCATGACTCGATCAATCGCAATCACTCCAAGTCTCATAGTGTCCATCATCAGTGGTTCCTCAGGAGCCGGACGGCTCATCATAATCTCATCGGTACTATTGATATTCCTTCTCCAAATTTCATAATCTTAGTATTCAGAAGCAATATAAGTGTGAGAACAGGATTTTTGACACAACATTTCTCAAGTATCAAAATTCTCATTTATGTAATGCAGATGGTACTATCATTTGAGTTGCCATTTGCACTCTTATCTCTTCTCAAATTCAGCAGCAGTCAAACAAAAATGGGACCTTATAAAAGTTCAATATATGTAAGTTTACTCAGATAATTTATATTTGCAAGTGATAATTAATAGAGTAAATGACTATATATATTTGCTGTGTAGATCATTGTGGTGTCATGGATTCTTGGTTTGCTTCGGGTAGCAATCAACATCTACTTCTTAAGCACCAGCTTTGTCAATTGGCTCATTGATAGCAGCCTACCAGCAGTTGCTAATGTTCTCATCAACATCATTATTTTCCCTCTCATGGCAGTGTACATTCTTGCTGTGATCTACTTAACTTTCAGGAAGTAGACTGAAGTAACATTTGTCAACCCATTGAATTCTTCACATGTTAACATAGAGAGTGGTGGTTCATTTCAAGTTGATGGAATGAGTAGATCTGAAGTTGCACCCGTCAGAGAGGATCGTGTAGATATTCCCCTCCCTGATTAGATAATTAAGGTTCTAATTACTTGGATGTTGGTACTGAGTCCTTCACAAGTTAGTTCTTCTTCGGCACCAACTTTATATTGTTCATTAATTGTAAATAGAGTTTATTTGTTTATTTGTATTGGGATAAATTTTATTTGAACATGAGATATGTTTCTTCTTTTGTAATTGTAATCCTTGTATAACTAACATTTTTAATATTCTTTCTTGATTATGATTCTTTATTATATATTTAAATTGAAATATGATATATTGGTATTAAAAGATAATAATTTAAAAGACAACGGCTTAAAACCATTATTGTTGTCTATTACACTTAAAGACAACAGTTAAAAACCGTTGTCGTAGCCCCAAAAACGGTTGTAACTGGAAAAAAAAATGCTCTAAAAAATAACGGTTTTAAACCGTTGTCTTTTCATTCAAAGACAATGGTTTAAAACCGTTGTCGTAGCCCCCCACTTTTAACAACACTACCAATTACAACGGTTTTAAAGGGCCTACGACAACGGTTTTTAACCGTTGTCTTTTAATGTTTTTGTTGTAGTGTCGATTCTAGTGCACCCTGCTCTAACATCATATTCTTCGAAGGGGTGAATATTTGCCAAGGTGGAGATTGTTAATGGGTGGCTCATATCTAAGTGAAGGTCAATGCGAGGAACGTCATGAATGAAAAGAAAGGAACGCAGAAAAAAAATTCTATTATGGTTTTTTGGAATAAAATTCTGTTAAGTTTTTTTCATAATAGAATTCTGTTATGATTTTTTAGTAATAGAATTTTGTTATGGATTTTTGGATTTGTTTTGGCATGTTGGGATTTGAGCACTATTTATAGGGGTCATTGTGAACCTGTTATTAGTATCATTATTATGATAAAGACTCTTTTATGTAGAGAAAATTCTAATAAAATTTCGGTTGTTTTATGGAATAGGCACGCCATCGAACCACGGTAACTCTTCTCCTTCTTTTTCTTCCTTGTGTTAGCTCTTTCTTATGCATCTTTGACTCATTGCTCCACGTAATCTTTTTCTCTATTCCTCTTCTTCCGTGTTAGTGGTTAAGAGGTGTTACCCCCTTCATTTGAGGGGAGGATTGTTAGGAATACAATCAAAGTCCCACATTGAAAAAATATGAAAAAAAATCATGGGTTTAAGAAAGGATGAAGATATTTCTATTAGAACAAGGTCTTTTGTGTAAAGCCCAAAAATAAAATCATGAGGATTTATGTCCAAAGTGGACAATATCATACCATTATAAAAATATATGAATTATTTTAGTCCCGACAAATGGTATCAGAGCTATGGTCCAGACTAGATGTCACATGGGGTGACCTTGAAGATATCTCAATTGGTATGAGACTTTTTGGATAGAGTTCAAAAATAAAACCATGAGGGCTTAGGCCCAAAGTGAAAATTATCATACCAATGTGGAGATATGTGAATTTTTTGGATACAACAAATGGTATTAGAGTCATGGTCTAAACTGGATGTCATATTAGGTAGCCTTAAACAAAGATGAGGGGAGGCACAAAACATATCAAGATTGACCAGATGCTTGCGGGGAGAACCAAACATATCAAGAGTGATCGAATGCTTGCAGGGAGGTCTAGAGCAAGTAAAGAACGATCGGATGTTTACGGGGAGATCCGGAGCAAGTCAAGAATGATTGGATGCTTGTTGGAGGCTCGGAACAGGTCAACAGTGACTAGATGCGGATGCTTGTAGGAGATCTGGAGTAACTTGAGAGTAACCAAATCCTTGTGGGGAGACTCAGATTAGGTCAAGAGTGATCAGATACTTGCGAGGATGTCTGAACCATGAGAATAATGATAGTCATTTGTTTGAGGGGAGGATTATTAGAAATATAATCAAAATCTCACATTATAGAGATATGAAAAAAAATTATAAATTTAAAAGGATAAAAATATCTCTATTTATATGAGATCTTTTGAGTAAATCTTAAAAATAAAATTACGAGAATTTAACCTTAAAATAGATAATATTTTTATTATTATGAAAATATATAATTTTTTTTTTTTTTGTCATAACAGATATAATCTAATATGTGTTCTTCGCCCTAGTAATCTGAATTCAAATGTGTGATGGTCAAATTTCAAAGATTTTATTTTAACTTGATTCAATTAGAAATTTGACATTATGGTTGATACCTAAAAGCATTAAGCTTCAGAAACCATGCATTTAACGAAAGACGTTAGATACGTGTCAATTTGCTTGACTACCAATTGTTCCGTTCGGTACACGTGTCTTGTTTAGTGACCAGTATTTCGAAAATTCGATCTTTATATTATTTTATTTTATTTTTTGGCTCGATGAAATCTATCTACACTGCGTTTCAGTAAGATATCCATCAAATCATGATTTGAATACAAATTAATTGCTTTGAAAAATTTGACAGCTGTAAGTTTCCATAAATTCCATAGTTTAACGGAGGTTACCTAAAACCACTAGGAATCCTTCCCTTCCTATAAATAGCACTCAATTGGGAACAAGAAATTCCAAGACGACGAAGCAGCGCCGCCAGCCATGATCTCCGGATGTCGCTCGCCTCTCCACTGCGTCGACGCGCAGGAGCCCTTGAAGTCCATCCATAGCGTGCCATACAAGTGGCCGGACTCCGACATCGCCTTCGCCAAGTCGGTAGCGGCGAAGCAGAGCAGAGGAGCTCGGTCGCCCGACATCGTCGACAGCTACTCGTGCCGGCAGCTCTACCTGCGGAGCTACACCTTCACGAAGAAGGAGACAGTGCCGCAGAAGACGCGACGGTGCGTCCGGAAGCTCCAGGACAGCGCCGCCTTCTCGCCGATCTTTTCCACCGCCCGGAGCGCCGACGGCCGTCATGCGGAGATGGAGAGGAGCAATAAGGCGCGCAAGAAGCTCAGCATGGCGGTTCGCTCCCTCCTCTTCTGCGGCACGAAGGTCGAAGTGGCGGATTGAGGTTGACGATGGCGATCGAAAGTCGATCGCGGGATTAAGTTGGAATTATATTGTCTTTAGTTTTCTTGGGATTTGAAGAGAATATTACATATACATAGGAGGATACACCAGACTCATGGTCTTCTACGACCTATATGGTATGTTTTAGTTCTGAATTACTGACGAAAAAGGAAAAACAATTTATGGTAAAATATTATTGAGAGAAGAAAAGACAATTTTTTTACATGTTTATTAAAAGAAGTGAATACATATGACATAATTTTATAAATAATAAAAGATATCTCTATCAAATTTTTTTTTATATATCATATAATTTTATGAATTAAAAATGATACATTATTATTTTTTTTAATATATGACATAATTTTATAAATAAAAAAAAATTATATGTATCATTTTTTTTCAATTGTAAAGTGATCGATTTTGACTAAACTATCTGTGATTGATTGTAATTCTCTTCCCTGCCAATTTTAATGAAGTAACTGATAATAATTTTTTCGTTGTAAAAAGTTTTTCTTAGTATTATTTTCTATTTTCTCAAATAAATTGACCATTAGTTGAGAGTTATTTGCTGATTCTTAAGGACTTATTTACACTCTAATACTTGATTTTTTATTTTTTGCTACTTTAGATGTTTCTCAATGTAGTGAGAGGGAAGCACCAGAAGCGATTAAAGAGTGAAAATGTAGCTCCAACAAATTTGAAGTGTATTACGAGGCTCTTGAGTTGCCTTTAGAACAAAATGTTTTTTAATTTTGTAAATAAAAATCATTCCCACAGCACGTTTCCTCTCCTCATCGGCATCATCGAGGTGGATAAACAATAGGTTTGACGATAGGGATTGAATACCAATTCAATAGCCATGGAGACGATCTTAGGTGGAATGAATCCAACTAATTCTTTAAAATGCCACTAATTAGCTGGTGTTTTTTTTTATTTGCCGGACTGATTGGAATCGAGAACAGAGTCATCGGAACCGGAGGACTGAGAGAATAGACGCCCGAGCCGATCCCATTCCTCGTCCGGCGAGAGCTGAGGCCCAACCGACACCTCCCGCAACCGGTTGCAGAACGCTCGGTAGGCGAGGACTACCATGTCTCGCACCGTCGCTCTGATATCCTCCATCATACCGGCGTCCGCCTCCACTCATCTCGCCTGGGCCGACAGTGCCTCGTCGAGCGCCGCAGCAAACGTCCGCATCCGCTCCCTCGCCTCCGTAGCTGTTGACGCTTCCTTCACGGGCACTTCCATCCGCTCGTATCTGGTCAAGTACTGCCGGACCTTCGCCGAGTGTTGCGCCGCCCGCTGCTCCCCCAGCAGTCCGCAAGATCGCATTCAATTCACTGCGTAGTGGAGGTTGTTCGCCAGGAATAGATTCGAAAAGGCAGCGTCACGGTATAAATTAGCCTTCCGCTCGAGATGACTGAGAAGCGCCTCCAACAGCTTGTCAAGCCGTGCGGCGAATCCCGTGTCGGAGATGGATACCGATGATGACGTGTCGGAGGCAGCGGACTACGGGGGCTGCCATTCGGCAAAGATCTCCATGATGGAGAGATGGTAGTCGGACAGCTGAGTGATGTAGCTCATGACCTAGCGCGTCAACCGGTCAACTCTGCCGGTGGGAATGAGCGACTGCAAGGACTCCCTTAGTATCTGTTCCCGTCCAAAATCTGAGTCAGATGGACCGCCGAATGAGATGGATGAAATGTTGATCGAGTCGCGACGTCCTGAAAGAGGGTATGTCGAGATGACTTCTGTGTTGACCAAGTCTTCAAAAGTCTCTTGGTCAACGCTACTTGCAGCCAGTGACCGGGTCCCCCCGGTCCCTGATACCCCGAGGCGCGAGACAGATCCAACGGACATATAAGTAACAAATTAATACTGGAATAATAAAATAAATGGAGAGTGAGTACGATAACGTACCCTGGCTTAGGGGGACGCCCTCGGATGGAACGCTGCTCGAGTTGTCGTGACCTGAAAGAGCAAGCAAAAGGGAGTCGGATGTGGAGCTGGGTCTGGCGGCACGGAGTTGAATGCGGGCTGGATCCGAAAGACGATACGCGGATTGGGACACGAGATCGGCACTCAGGCCGGGACACGAGATCGGCACGCGGGCCAGGACACGAGATCGGCACGCGGGCTAGGATATGAGATCGGCACGCAGGCCGGGAGACGAAATCGGCACGTAGGCCGGGACACGAGATTCGCACGCAGGCCGGGACACGAAATCAGCACGTAGGCCGGGACACGAAATCGGCATGCAGGCCGAGACACGAGATCAGGATAGGACATCAGTGCGCAGGCCGAAATAGGATCTCGGCACGCAGACCGAGAAATAACAACAAGAAGAAGGCTAGACATACAGAGTACATCGGTTGAAATACAACCGCAGCTCGAAGGCTGGAACACAAAACATGGGCGGGATCATCACATAAGTTGGAACACAATGCACAAGCCAGATTACGCGAAGGCTGGAATAATGACGGCATGTATCGGAGTACGACCATATCAGCGTCAACAGGGCTTGCTGCCATAGTTGGCGCTGGGCGACATCCACCATCGGGAGCTGCACATGGTGGAGACGGCTGCCATGTCAACACTGTGCCAACAATGGTCCAGCTGCAACGGGAATGGCTAACCCGATAGCTCACTGTCGCGACGACGGCTGGAAAGGGCGAAAGAGGGAGGCTCGATGGCTGGGAGGCAAGCGTGAGAGAGGGGTGGCACGCATAGGCCGGGAGCAGAGGAGGTGTCAACTCTGGGGAGGGGATACGACGGAAACTCTCCAAGGCAGCCTCTGTGCCTGAGCCGTGACAACCTCGGTCGTGACATGGAGAGGGAGAGGCAGCCTCAGCAGCCAATGTGGAGAAGAAGGAAGCGGATGGAGGAGATGCTATGGCCGGCGTCGCGAGGAGAAGGAAGAAGAAGGGGTCGGTCTCTCCGACGGCGGCGTCAAGAGGGGAAAAAGAAGAAGAGAGGAGCAGAATAGCAGCCGGTGCCGACGAGGAGTTGAGCCCGGGGAAGACAAGTTGGCGGTGTCGCAAGGAGGAGAAGGAGAGGAGGGTTGGCAGTCGGCTCCGGCGAGGAGCGTGGGGAAGAGAACGCTAGCCAAGATTTCTGGCGGCGGCGGAAAAGGTTCCACGAAGCCCCCCCTTTTCACATGCTACAGTGTCCCCTCTTAAAACCCTACCCTATGCTTTTACTGTCACGCCCCAGAGGAGTCCCTGTCCGAGAAAATTTCGGCAGCATCTCCCCTGTACGGTGGACAATCTGAAACTTTTCTACATCTCACAAATACCTCAGTCACAGGCGGCTGGAATAATAACAACAAAATAAAACATCACCACGCAGTTATATATAATCAAACAAAGTAGTAATACTCTGACTCAAAAATCACCCTACTCAACTACACTCGTAAAGCTCAAAACCGACGAACTCACCTCTTCTGCCGTCCAGGCAGGCACGTAGTAAAAATACACATCGAATAAAAATCCATCATCATCACAAAAATCCATACAACAACCAAGTATCCAAACAAACCAAGTCCACACATAATCAATAAATGCAAAACAAAACTAAACGATATATAAACCATCGAGGTCTGCAGAGATCTAGCACTACGTGCTGTGGGGACTAGCGACTGGAACTCCCTCCTGACAGCATCAACCTGAAAATAACAACAATGGAGGTGGGGTGAGTCCAACACTCAGCAGGTACAGTTGATATGCAAAGTAAAGAAATAACACCTAGCACTAATCATGCGTACAGTCTCCTGATAAAGATAAAGGTAAATGCAAACCGAAGAAGACAGGAGAGAATCTGTACTAACCAGGACCCGGTATAAGGACAAACAGTCCGAAAGGTATAGAAGACCTGTATGCATGTCAAACATAGGTATCCAAACAATATGCAGCATATAAATGCAGCAAACACAATCACAAACAATAAATGCATCATGCATATGATGCCAATGTCATGGTCACCCCTGACGCCAGTCAGCCAACTCACAACAAAAGTGGGACCAAGTGGGTAGGGCTGTGACAACCGTGCACTCAGCAACACTACTCCTGATGAGTGATCGAGTGGACGGGATGCTGTCGGAGTACATACATACTCCTACCCCAAATCATAAATGGGGGAGCGCAATGCTCTCATCTCCCGGTACGCTATGACGGGGAGGAATCTCTAACGTGCTACACGCTGCGTCACACTACCCCTGAGCGGATCAACGGAGCACCGGAAGAGTCAAACTGACGTGCTACCACGCTGTGTCACGCTACCCATGAGCGTCACAACGGAGCACCGAACAGTGATGAAAACTGGCAAAGTGCTCGACAATAATGGAGCAATCTATCACACAGCATGCGATCATGCAAATGGTGCATGTTACTAAGCATGGTAATATACTAAACCAACCTCTGGACATATAACAATGGGCACCATAGTGAATAGATCAAATCAAGATATACTGATCAATAAGGTATCAAACCTAGGTCCTGAACATGTGAAACATGGTTATATCACTACCCGTGAGCATGATAAATCAGGTACAAGATCAATAAGAGATGCAATCAAACAACCAATCAAACAGGTAACATGTATTGGGCAGTGATTAACCGAAACAAATATGAAACACAATTAATGCAACATATTATTTTCATTACTAAGCATATCAAAGACAAATAGTCAAAAGTACCCGCCTCCGAAAATAGAAAGGTCCAATCTGACTCCGAGATACTCGTCTTGCGTCAAAGTCCTGTGTAAACAAAAATACATTTACTTTTATTTAGCTAGAATACAAACAAACAACTAAGTAAATCCTAAATAAAAATTTAGGGATAAACCCTAAACCATTTCCCTTGATCTTTCTAACGGTTAATTAGGGTTAATTACCTTAACCCCAAACAACCTTTTTGATAAAAAATCCAAAACCTAAATCCATATAACCTAATTATTCTACACAACCTAATGATGAATAAATTATCAGTAGGTATCAAGAACATACCTAAACATGGATTAATCCAATATATTCCTAATCCAATACATGAACCTAACTCATCAACATGTAACAATTACTCTACTTCTTACCTTGATTCAAACCTCTGCTCTTGATCCAACCCACTGGTGATGCTGGTTTGAGTACTGCCGGTAAGAAGACCTACTGGAACCAAGCTTCCTTGCTGAAATCTTCCTCCCGTATGGTCTAGAGAATCTCCACAGTCCACTTCCCGGGGATCCTCAACCCTAATTGGTTACCGCCGGAAGAAGACTCCACCACCAGATTACCTCAACAACCCACATGGTACACTGCTTACCTCCAAGATCCGGCTAGGGCACGGAGGGAGGTAAAGAGGATCGGCTCGGATATGGCTGTGATAACTCTATGCCGATGATGAAGAGCCTCGGCAGTGGCACACAGAGGAAGCGATGTCACGAGCCGAGGGAGGAAGAAGTCAGCCGGCTGTGAACCCAACCTAGGGCACCGGTAAACTGGCCGAATCGGTCGGAGAGGGTCACGGGTCGACCGGCTAAGGCAGAGGAAGAAAGGACGCTACACGGTGATCGGCGCTAGGGCACCGGGGTGTGCGGCGCTGCTCCGTGTGTCGCCGACGGCTAGGGCACAGGGATGGCTCGGGAAGAAACAAGAAGAGGATTTGGCGTCGCGATAGAATAAGGGCACAGAGCCGGTGTCGGCGCCGGTTAGGGCAAGGGGAGAAGAAGAAGAAAGCGAGCTTGGCCGAGGGTTTATCCGCGAGAGGAGACGACAGTTTGCATCGCCGATTGGGAGAGGCGGTTAGGGCAGAAGGTTTGCGCGGGGAAGAAGGCTCGGCGTGCAGGGGTTTTCGGCGAGGAAGAGAGGAAGTAAAGAAAAAAAAAAGAAAAGGGAAAATAAATAAAGAAAAAGGAATTAAGAAATTCAACTTTTCCTCATTTAAATGGGGTAACATAAACATGCTTTTCCGGACCCTGTTTTTATCCCCATCAACTCGTCCGTATGAGATCCGAAAAATTTCCAAAAATTCCGGAAAATTCCCTTATTAATATTCGCCTTTTCCCCATATTTTACATTCTCCCCCACTAATAAAAATTTGGTCCCCAAATTTCGTTATCTACCATCAGCAAGTACTAACAACAGATATAGAGTATAAATGCTGAACGGTAAATAAATCACATACCTCACGTAAAAAGATGGGGATATCGAGCTCGGATCGTATCCTCAAGCTCCCAAGTAGCCTCCTCGTCAGAATGATGCTACCATCCGACTTTAACCAGCCGGATAGTCTTGTTCCACAACTGACGCTCTTTCCGGTCGAGAATCCGTACCGGAACCTCCTCATATGTAATGTCAGGCTGAACTGGAACTGGAATATCTGCCAGCACATGCGTCGGATCAGGTACCAGGGATGGTGGTAGTGCCAGTCTGTAAGCTACCGCTCCGATCCTCTCCAAGATCTCGAAAGGGCCAATGTACCGCGGAGCTAGCTTACCTCTGAGGCCAAATCTTTTCACGCCTTTCGTGGGTGAAACTCGCAGAAATACATGGTCGCAAATGGAGAACTCTAAGAGTCTCCGACTCCAGTCAGCATAACTCTTTTGGCAGTCTTATACCTCTGACATCCTTTGTCTAATAGTACGGACCAACTCTGCCTCATGCTAGGCTCTATGAGGTCCCAACAACTGGGCCTTCCCAACCTCATCCAGAGGGTGGGTGTCCGACAAGGCCTATCATACAACGCCTCAAACGGTGTCATCTGGATAGCCGAATGAAAGCTGTTGTTGTAAGCAAACTCTACCAACGGCAGATGGTCCTCCCAACTGCCTCCAAAATCCATAACACATGACCTCAGCATGTCCTCTAAAGTCCGAATGGTCCGCTCTGACTGTCCATCTGTCTGTGGATGGAAAGCTGTACTGAAACGGAGTTGTGTGCCCAAGGCCTGCTGCAGACTCTGCCAGAAACGTGACGTAAACCGTGGATCTATATCCGAAATGATACTCAACGGAACATCATGTAATCTAATGATCTCTCGACAGTACAGATCTGTCAATCGATCCAGGGAATCAGTTCTCCGAATCGCTAAGAAGTGCGCGGATTTGGTTAATCGATCAACGATTACCCAAATCGCGTCATGGCCTCGTTGTGTCCTAGGCAAACCCACCACAAAGTCCATGGTAATGTGATCTCACTTCGACTCAGGAATAGGAATCCGCTGAAGTAACCCGGCAGGTCTCTGATGCTCAGCCTTCACCTGCTGACAGACAAGACATCTAGTTACAAAATCCGCGATGTCTTTATTCATACCGTTCCACCAATAGGAACACCTCAAGTCTCGATACATATGGGTCCCGCCTGAATGGATCGCAAATCGAGAGTGATGAGCCTCATGAAGTAGCTCCTGTAAGACCGGATGAGACTGAGGTACGCATAATCTGCCTCGGATGTATATAATACCCTCCTCGTCTCGTGTGAACTCGGTCTGCTGCCCGGAAGCTATCTGGCTGCCAATGGACCATAAATACTGATCTCCAACCTGGCCTCCTGAATCCTCATCCTGATCGAGGATTGAACAACCATGGTAATCAGAATACCCTGCTCTGTCTATCCCTGCTTCGCAAGGCCTAACCCCGAGAAACCCTGAATCAAATCTGTGACCACAACTCGGTGGCAAGCTAAAGTCTCTCTAGACTTCTAGCTGAGTGCGTCGGCAACTATATTAGTTTTCCCTGGGTGATAGTCAGAATCAAGCTAAGTATGTGAACATCTTCTCTTGGGATTAAATTGGAAATATATATATATATATATATATATATATATATATATATATATATATATATATATATATATATATATATATATATATATATATATATATATATATATATTTGAGACTCTTATGATCAGTGAGAATCTCAAATGTAATACCGAACAGATGCTGCTGCCAAATCTTTAAGGCAAAATAATGGGGCAGCCAGCCACAAGTCATGTACTGGGTAGTTCTCCTCATGCTCCTTCAACTACCGAGAAGTAGGAGACTACCCTGCCGTGCTGCATCAAAACAGCGCACAAACCCTGTAGAGATGCGTCGGTATAGAGCACAAATTTGTCCTCTTCAGAAGGTAAAAACCTAAATCAGAGTTGACACTAGTCTCCGCTTCAGCTCCTGGAAGCTGATCTCATAATCCTCAGTCCAAGTGAACTTCACGCCTTTCCTGGTCAGGCGTGTAAGTAGCATAGCAATCTGTGAGAAACCCTCAACGTATCTCCGGAAATATCGAGCCAAACAAAGGAAGTTGCGAGCTTCCTGTATAGACTCTGTCTACTCCTAATGGTAACAACCTCTATCTCCTGTGGAACCACGGTATATCCTACTAGTGACCGTGTGTCTCAAATATCTCACAGAAGACAATCAAAATACGTACTTCTGAACTTCACATATAGATGTTACCATCGAAACATCTCTAGAACTATGCAAAGATGATGTGCATGACTCACCGTGGATGCTAAATAGATCACAACATCGTCAACAAAGACAATGAAAACCGATCCAAACATCCTCGAAATACTAGAATCATCGAGCCCCTGAAACATATAAGGCTCCGCCAGCCCTAATGGTAACACCAAGACACATAATGTCTGTATGACAGGCATTCCTAACCATAAGATCCCTACAATAAGTCTGAAATATAATCACCAACAATACAAATCACTAAAGAATAAATCCTCCAATGTGAGAGAAACGCTCCATCGCAAGAAATACCACATATGTGGGAGCAACGCTCTACCACAAACAATCCGTAATATGTGGGAGCAACGCTCCACCACAACAATCCAAAATATGTAAGAGCTGTTGATACATTTTGACCTGGATGTTGTTTTGCTGTTGACACTGATTTAAGTTTGAATCAGATATTAAATTAACTCAGATTAATTACTAATCAAGGTTGACTTGGTTAACCTGATTGACCTGATTGGGAAAAGTCCAAGCGAGGAGCTTGGCACGGGAAAGTCCTGGTGAGTGAAGCCAGGGAAAGTCCTAACGGATGTTAGGCGATTGAAAATCCTGGTGAGTGAAGCGAGGGGAAAGTCCTAAGCGATGTTAGGGCTTGGAAAGTCCCGTGAGTGAAGCGTTGGAAAGTCCGGTGAGTGAAACCAGCAATTGGGAAATCCAAGTGTGGAAGCTTGGCATGTATGGTGGAGAGGGTTCGAGCACGCCTCGGACCGTCGTGGTGAGGAAGCAAGCTTGGAAGCTTGACTCGAGACTCTTTGGATCGGTCCGCACCGATCCAGCGGCACCGACGGCAGACCCATCCGCTCGATCGACCGCATCGATCAGCAACACTCGAGCACACCGAGTGTATATCGACCGGGACCGATCGCAAAACTCGTAGCACATCGAGTGTATACCGACGGTTCGGGATTCGAAGTTTGCGATCGTCCGGACCGATCGCAAAATTCGTGAGCACATCGGTATACCGATCGGTCCGGGACCGATCGATGATCTCGCTGGATATCGACGGACACGATCGGTGAGTCCTGATCGGTCCACGCACCGATCGCGGCGATTCGCGTGAAGGGTGGATCGGTCTTGGGACCGATCAGACAAGCACCTGATCGGTCACCGGACCGATCAATGAGCGTGGATCGATCTGCTGACCGATCCACAGTATGACTTGTTTTGCATGCGCTTTCTCTTATTGTTTCTGATTCGCAATTGCTTTTACCTATTTCGTTTCTAACCATCTGCTGCAAGCTTTCTCGAAGTTACAGGTTACAGATTACTTGATGTTGGGTGAATTCAAATTAAGGATCATTAGTAGAAGGCGACGAAAAAGCTTTTGCTGTGTCTCGCTGCGGACAAACCAGTTTTGGTAGCAACGTCTCGTTTGCGATCTGCTGGCAGCCGTTTGGTCGAAATCAGCTTGACTTGTGCTGATAGGTTCAAGCTCAGAGGTACCAGTGGAAACGAGGATGCCATTGGTGGGAGCTGAGACAATCAGACAAGGAAGAAGCGTGATTGGCACGCGCGTGACTCGTGTGGATTTGCAGGATTTGCCGCAGTTCGTAGATCCGCATGAGCAGAGGCATATGAAGGTGAGAGGAGAGGCTCGTGATAATGCTTTTGTGCTCTTGCCGTGAAAACATGGAGAAAAAAACTCTCGGAAGATTGAAGCAGGTGCTTGTTCTTCACGATTGTGGTGGAACTTCCTTTGATCATTTCACTGAGCCACTACCGTAAGTCTTGTGCTTAATTTCTTACTGCTAAAGACTTTGTGGAGAGGTTACTCCACCGAGAAGGAGAATAGCCGGATAGCTTCCGGGGTGTGATCTACCGAAAGATCAAGAGGATTCGTCCACCTTACGGACACGCCGAGGAGTAGGGGCAAGTTATCCCCGAACCTCGTAAATCTCTGAGTTAGTGTGCTGTGCTTTCTTGTTTTAGTTTTCTAATTCCGCTGTGCTAACAAAGTTCTTGAAGAAATTTGTGTTTAGTGTTTTTCAAAGAGGCTATTCACCCCCCTCTAGCCATCTAAGGTCCCAACAAGTGGTATCAGAGCCTGGTGCTCTTCATCTGGACTAACATTCCAAGGAGCAACAAGATGGCCATGAAGGAAGGATTCAGCACCAACAGACCACCGTTCTTCGATGGAGCAGATTTCCAGTATTGGAAGAGTCGCATGGAGTATTACCTCAAGACTGATATCTCCATGTGGTTCTCGGTCAAGGAGGGATTCTCACCTCCAAAGGACGAAGAAGGTAAGGAACTTGACTCATCGAGATGGTCAACCGAGCAAACTCGCAAGGGACAAGCCGATGCCAAGGCGGTTGTCACTTTGCAATGTGGGATAGCCAAGGATCAACTTGTCAAGGTTGGTCCTTTCACAAGTGCGAAGGATCTATGGAACAAGCTCATCGAGCTCCAAGAAGGGACTCGAGACTCTCGGATCGCCAAGAGGGATTTGTTCCTAAACCAACTATAGAACCTTGTCATGAAGGAAAATGAAACTGTAAGTGAGATACATGGAAGGTTCAAGGAGATCATCAATGGTCTCCATTCGGTGGATGAACGAGTAGAAAACCGTGACCTCGTAAGGTATGTTCTAAAAGCTTTTCCTAGGAATGCCTTGTGGTCATCCATGGTGGATGCCTACAAGGTATCCAAGGATCTTTCCATTGTTAAGTTAGATGAATTTTTTTGTGAAATGGAATTACATGAATTTGCTAACAAAGGGCAAAAAGAGAAAGGTATTGCTTTGGTTGCAGAAGAAAAGAGCAAGGAGGGAAGAAGGAAGAAAGAAAAGAAAAAGGAGAAAGAAATTGTTTCATCTTCATCCTCCTCCGAGTCCGATGATGAAGGTGAATCATCATCAAGCGAGATGGCCAACTTCGTGAGAAGAATCATGAGAAGAAGCAGAAGATACAAAGGGAAAGGTAAACCTAGTGAACAAAATATTGACAAAACTAATGTTACATGTTATGAGTGCAGCAAAAAGGGACACTATCGGAGCGAGTGTCCGAAATTAAAAAGGAAGGAGGAACGAGCCAAAAAGAAGGAGGAAAGAGTCAAGAAGAAGAAGGCTCTAAAAGCTACATGGGATGAGTCTTCTTCAAGTTCATCTGAGGAGGAGAAGAGGGAGAAGAGTACACGGCAGTTAGCCCTCATGGCAAGAGAGGAGTCCGAGTCCGAGAGTGAGGACTCAAGCTCTTCAGCCGCGACTTCATCATCTTCGGATGATGAAGAGGTAACATCTCCCCATTTAGAAAAGTGTTATAAAACAATTGCACATTTGTCTACTTCCCTTAAAAAATCAAAAACAGAAACTAAACTGCTAAAAGATGAAATAGAGAAATTAAGGGCCCTTAGGGAAGATGAGGTCGATGACCTTTATCAAGAGGCCCTAGAGGATGAAAACAAAACCTTGAAGGGTGAAATTGAGAAGCTCAAGAAAATGCTTGAGAAATTCTCAACCAGCTCTAAGACCTTAGACATGATTCTAAATGCCCAAAGGGCGGTTTACAACAAGGCTGGATTAGGATACCAACCTAAGGAGTCTAGCTTTATTTCTTTAGTGTCAAGAACCCAATTTCATAGAACACATGTTTCTAGGGTTCATGAGACTACGAAGAAGGTGACTAAGGCATGGGTGCCTAAGTCTCTCATTGTAGATGCATTAGGTCCCAGAATTTGGGTACCTAAAACATCCGTCTTTCGTGTCTTGTAGGCATTGGTCGAGGGGGAGCGTCTATCAACTTGGTTTGTTGATAGTGGATGCTCCAAGCACATGACAGGGGACAAGTCACTATTCTCTACCATACAAAATAAAAATAGAGGTAATGTGTCTTTTGGCAATAATGGTAGTCTTAAGGTTATAGGGGTTGGAGACATTCATATATCCGAATGTCTCCACATCAAGAATGTTCTTCTAGTCAAGGGGATGACTTTTAATCTCCTAAGTGTCAGTCAATTGTGTGATACGGGTTACACAATTGAATTTCATTCAAGTCAATGTTTGGTTAAACACATTGACACACTTGACACGGTACTAGTAGGCACAAGGGTTGACAATATTTATCAAGTATCATTTAAAAGTGCTACTAATGCTTTGATTAAGTGTTTCATGTCGAAAGAAGAAGAGTCTTGGTTATGACATAGAAGATTGGCACATGTAAACATGAAGAACATCTGGAAGTTGGCCAACCAAGGATTAGTGCGAGGCTTACCAAGCATCAAGTTCCACAAGACCAAACTATGTGATGCATGTCAAAAGGGTAAGCAAACAAAAGCTGTCCATAAAGGTAAAAGCAATGTAAGTACATCTACTGCTTTAGATTTATTGCATATGGACCTATTTGATTGCAGTAGTATAATATCATTGAATGGAAGTAGATATTGTTTGGTAATCGTTGATGATTTTACTAGATACACATGGACTTTCTTCTTGAAACATAAGGACCAAACTATAGATATTTTTATTTCCTTTTGTAGAAGAACTGAAAATGAAAAATCGACAACAATTAAAACCATTAGAAGTGATCATGGTGGGGAATTTCAAAATCATAGGTTTTTAGAGTTTTGTCAAGAAAAGGGATATAGGCATGAGTTCTCTACTCCAAGGACCCCACAACAAAATGGGGTTGTGGAGAGAAAGAACCGAGTCCTACAAGAGGCTGCACGAAGCATGCTTCATGAGTACTCACTACCGAGCTACTTATGGGCTGAAGCTGTGAATACAGCTTGCTATGTGCAAAATCGAGTTTTAATACATAGGTTTTTAGGAAAGACTCCCCATGAACTTTGGTTTGGGAAACCGCCTACAATTAAACATCTTAGGGTGTTTGGTTGTAAAGTGTTTATCTTAAACACCAAGGACCATCTTGGGAAGTTCACGGCTAAGGCTGATCAAGGGATACTGGTCGGGTACTCTCTTACCAGCAAAGCCTATCGAGTCTACAATGAGAGGACTAAATTGATTGAAGAGTCCTTAGACGTAGCATTTGAAGAAATCCCTAAATCAAATGATCAATCAAGGGATGTAGGAGAAATTCAATTCGAACTTAGAAATCTAAGTTTGAATGATCAAAACATTGGAAGAGTCAAAGTTGACTCTGAAGATGATGAGCAAAGGCAAGAAAGGGCTCAATCTGATCTCTTGCCTGTGCCGAGTGAGACCACTCATGAGGCACCGCCAACTCCAAGGCAATCTAGGATAGTCTCTAGTCATCCACAAGACCAGATTGTGGGAGACATCCAACAAGGGGTTAGGACTAGATCATTCTTCAGAAATGAGTCGAATGAGGTTGCTTTGATCTCAGAAATCGAACCTAAACTAGTTGATGAGGCATTGCATGATCCTGATTGGGTCATAGCTATGCAAGATGAGTTAGGCCAATTTGAAAGAAGCCAAGTGTGGGACTTGGTTCCTAGACCTAAGAAGACCACCATTATTGGAACTAAATGGGTCTTCAAAAATAAGTTAAACCAAAAGGGAGAGGTAGTAAGAAACAAGGCAAGACTAGTAGCCAAGGGCTATAGTCAAGTTGAAGGCCTCGATTATGATGAGACCTATGCTCCTGTGGCACGATTGGAGTCCATTCGTTCAATGCTAGCTTTTGCTGCACATAGAGGTTTCAAGCTCTATCAAATGGACGTTAAATCGGCCTTCTTAAATGGTTTCATTAAAGAAAAGGTCTATGTTGAACAACCACCGGGGTTTGTGAATACCGAAGCTCCAAACCACGTGTTCAAGCTCAAGAAAGCTCTTTATGGGCTAAAACAAGTACCTCGAGCTTGGTACGAAAGGTTGTCGACTTATCTATTAGAAAAGGGTTTTGTAAGGGGTCAAATAGACCCAACACTGTTTCTTCATCGAGATGGTGAAAATATTTTTGTAGCCCAAGTATATGTCGATGACATAATTTGTGGCTCAAATAACAAGGGCTATTTAAATGAATTTATCACTCACATGGAAAGTGAGTTTGAAATGAGTCTTGTGGGAGAATTGACATTCTTCCTTGGACTAGAAATCAAACAAACTAGAGATGGCATTTATGTCCATCAAGCAAAATACACTCAAGAGATGCTTAAGAAATTCAAAATGAGTGATTCTAAGGAAGTATCCACTCCTATGGCGACGAGCACTCGTCTTGACAATGATGAGAGTGGAAAATCAGTTGATCTAACGCAATATAGAAGCATGATCGGTAGTCTTCTATATCTCACAGCTAGTCGACCAGACATACTCTTTGCTGTGGGCATGTGCGCTAGGTATCAAGTCTGTGCCAAGGAATCTCACTTAATTGCAGTTAAGAGAATTCTGAGATACCTTAAAGGCACAATTAGAGTAGGTCTTTGGTACCCTCATACTGAATCATTTGACTTGATAGGTTATACCGACTCCGATTATGCTGGGTGCAAATTGGATCGGAAAAGTACGAGTGGAGGTTGCCAATTTTTAGGTTCATGTTTAGTTAGTTGGTCAAGTCGGAAGCAACATTGTGTTGCTCTCTCCACGACCGAGGCTGAATATATTGCCATGGGAGAGAGTGTATCACAGTTGTTGTGGATGATACACACCCTAGAGGATTATGGACTCTCTTATAAGGGTGTACAAGTGCTATGCGACAACATTAGCACAATCAACCTAACTAAAAATCCAGTCCATCATTCGAGGACCAAACACATTGAAGTGTGTCATCACTTCATAAGAGATCACGTAGCTAGGGGAGACATTGTGCTCACATATGTTGAGTCAAAGTCAAACCTAGCCGATATCTTCACAAAACCCCTTCCGGAGAATGAATTTAGTCATTTAAGGAGGAGTTGGGAATGTGTTTGGCTCCTTAGGTCATTAGAACTTCACCATGATCAATAAGGACTATTAAAATGACAAGAGTAATTGGGAAACTGATTTGGGCAATTTGGGGACATCTCACACAAACGATAAGGTTTAACAAATTGTTTTTGTTTGCTAGAAATGGGGTGAGATGCTAGGAACAACCAATTTATTCAAAATGTACTATGCATCCCTTGAATAAGTAGGTTGAAGAGACATAAATTGAGTATGGGGAAGGTCATTACATAATTCATGTGTATTTGACTCCTAGATCTTACTCATATATTCCAACCAAGGAATCTTGGTTGGACTTTTGTCTAGAAATTATCTAATCATGATTGATGTGTTGATTGATACTTTGGATTGGTATCTTTAATGATAAGATGAGTTGATAATGTAAGAATAGTAATTTAGGATATATTTTGACAAATTTGAAACTAAACATGACAGGGTTGGATATTTCAGGTTTTGAAACTCTGAAATGTCTGAAACTAACTTGTAACTTAATAAAAAAAAAACCTAGAATGTTAGGACTTTCAGAGCTTGCAATTAGGAAATGTTCTTGCTCGTAGATGTTTAAGTTCTGTGTTCTGAATTTGAGAAGTTCTGAATTTTCAGAATTCTCGAGAGAAACGACTGCGAAATCAGTTGCTCGAATTCAGATATCAGAAATCTGAATTATCAGACACTGATCGGTCTCACGACCGATCAGGAGACTCTCTGATCGGTCCAGGGACCAATCAGGAGGTTCTGGCACGCGACAATCACAAATGATCGGTCCAGGGACCGATCAGGAGGTTCTGGCACGCGACAATCACAAATGTTCGGTCCAGGGACCGATCAGGAGGATCTCACGTGACGATTCACATCTGATCGATCCAGGGACCGATCAGGAGAGTCTCAACCTCTTCAACCTCTCTGTTCGATCTCTGATCGGTCCAAGGACCGATCAGCTCTCTATGGTTCGCAGGAAGGCCCCTGATCGATCCGAGCACCGATCAGAGGGTTTCCTGATCGGTCAAGGGGACCGATCAGACCCTTTTTGTGTGCGTTAAAATCGATCCTGATCGGACAGCCGTCCGATCAGATTACACTGTGCGCTACCCCCTCATTAAATCCTCCTGACCTCCTCTCTTCCCGATCTTCTTCTTTCTCACAACCCTAGCCGACCGACGCCCCGACGCCCTTTTCTTCCTCCCGTATTCTCGACCCATCGTCTTCTAAAAGCCGAAGGTCAAAATGGCACCGAGGTAATCTCTCGATCTCTAATCTCTACTGTTATTGTCTTTGGCAGTTCACGTTATCATGTTTCTTACGGTGACTGTGGTTTGTGTTTGGTGGTTTGCCCATGGCCGGTGCTCTCTCTTTGTTTCCCATTGTCCAAATGGTTAGGAAGAAACCCACTGATGGTGAGGGAACCTCTAAGGAACCAACCAAGACATCCAAATCCAAAACTCCTGCTGCTTCTTCCCGACCCCAACCAGCTAGTTCCAGTAGATTCCCAAACCGCCAGTCTGAACAAGCTTTTCAACAAAGGACTTTCAAATTACTCCCTTGTAGGTCCGTGGATAGAAAATTCATGGACGAATTTTGCCCACAAGTGTCCGAAATCATAGCATACTACAAACTCGGTTCACTAGTCTACTTGGAACGAGATATCAACTATGACCTGGTCTCTGAGTTCTATAATAACCTTCATGAGACTAGTGATCAAGGTTTTAAAACAAGAGTTGCTAAGCGGACTCTTGATTTCAGTATCTCATCTTTCTTTGAGTATCTCGATTGTCGGAGGTGTTCCGGTGATGTTTTTTCGATATTTCCTGACTTACCAGAACAATTACTTCCACCGTTTGATATCTCACCTGACGACATATATGAGTACTTCTTCAGACAACCTAGACAAGGGCTAGATGAGCTAGATGTTGACTTCCCTACTTTTGCAGCCTTGAGATTATCTCCTCAAGATTACATTCTTTTTAAAATTGTCACGAACTGCCTTCTACCTATCACATCTAAACCATTATCAGAGATTCGACCGTATCATTGTCTGATGCTTTACGGGTTGCGTAGGCGTCTTGATTTTGATATCATGTCGAGCATCTACTCCTCGATCATATCATATTCTCAGCCTAGCGGCTTCACTATTTATATGCCTTATGGGCATATAATTACTGATTGGCTTGAAACCCTTCAGGTTGATGTCTCTAAGGGTAGAATAATCAAAATGGTAAGGCAGGATTGCCGACTTGGGAAAAGGGCATTTTCCAAGTCCGGAATCATAAGGCGAAATGGGGATGTTCGGTGGAAGGATGGGAGAGCTTTAGGTGAGTTACCACGGGGACCTCCACGACAGGTTGCAGCTCCTCCTGCCGACATTGGCGAGGCGGATCCCGATCTGCGTTGGCAGATCGCTGAGTTGGAGAGATGCTGAGTTCGATGGACTACGCATTCGGATTGACCAGCGCTACGATGACCTGCGCGGGCATATTGACCAGCGCTTCGATGATATGCGCAGTCA
Organism: Zingiber officinale; assembly: GCF_018446385.1. NCBI lineage: Eukaryota > Viridiplantae > Streptophyta > Magnoliopsida > Zingiberales > Zingiberaceae > Zingiber > Zingiber officinale. The sequence continues at coordinate 49,422,167 of NC_055990.1, forward strand.
TCAGGTGGTGACGCAGCAGTTGCTACTCGGATGGATGGCACGATACCCGCCTCCGCAGTCTTACCCAGGCTATCCATCCTCCAGCGTGCCATCTCAGGATTTCACCCTTCCTGCCGATGATGATGATGCTCCTCATGTTGAGGACGTTGATTGATGTAGTCTGTGTGTCACCTAGTCTGTATGTATTTTGGATGCTATGTGTTAGTCTGACCTGGATATTTGTACTTCTGATGCTACTCATATATTTATGCTCCTCGGTTTTATATTTGCTTGCTTCTTATTATGCTTCATTTTCTGTATTTTTTATGCTATTCCTATGCCATGATTTGATTGTATCTTTTGTCTTTCTTACTGTCATATTGAGACCTAAGAGGGAACTCTGGGTCGGTTAAGAGAAGGCAGTATGGTTTAAGGGGGAGCCTTTTGAGTTTTTGTCACCTCATTTGCACCTTTTCGGTGTTTGACAAAGGGGGAGAGGATATCTAAGTTTAGAAATGTATGAAAGCTTGATTTTAGGGGAGAGGATAAAGGGAAGGATCTTGATTCCCGTCATTGACTTGGTAGTGTATCCGTCTTAGGAGGAGGATCCCAATTTCCCTTTTAGGGGAGAGGATAAAGGGAAGGATCTTGATTCCCGTCATTGACTTGGTAGTGTATCCGTCTTAGGGGGAGGATCCCGATTTCCCTTTTAGGGGAGAGGATAAAGGGAAGGATCTTGATTCCTGTCATTGACATGGTAGTGTATCCGTCTTAGGGGGAGGATCCCGATTTCCCTAAAATTATGGGTAAATGAGCATTTCTGATCTAAACTTAAATCGTGTTGTCAAACAACAAAAAGGGGGAGATTGTTGATACAGTTTGACCTGGATGTTGTTTTGCTGTTGACACTGATTTAAGTTTGAATCAGATATTAAATTAACTCAGATTAATTACTAATCAAGGTTGACTTGGTTAACCTGATTGACCTGATTGGGAAAAGTCCAAGCGAGGAGCTTGGCACGGGAAAGTCCTGGTGAGTGAAGCCAGGCAGTGGGAAAGTCCTAACTGGGATGTTAGGCAGTTGGAAAGTTCTGGTGAGTGAAGCCAGGCAGTGGGAAAGTCCTAACTGGGATGTTAGGCAGTTGGAAAGTCCACTGGTGAAGTGAGGCAATTGGAAAGTCCTGGTGAGTGAAACCAGGCAATTGGGAAGTCCAAGTGTGGAAGCTTGGCATGTATGGTCGGAGAGGGTTCGGTAGCACGCTCTCTGGACCGTCAGGGGTGAGGGCAGCAAGCTTGGAAGCTTGACTCGAGACTCACGGCTTTGGATCGGTCTGCGGACCGATCCGGTGCTGATGCTGGTGATCGGTGCAGGCCGATCCGGTTACTGATCGTCGCCGATCGGGCAACACTCGATAACTGCGAGTGTATCTTGATCGGTCGGGACCGATCGAAAACTTCGATGCACATCGGTGTATCTTGTCGGGGGACACTTCGAGTTTTGCGATCGGTCGGGGACCGATCGCAAAACTTCGAACGATGTATCTTGATCGGTCGGGACCGATCGAAACTCGAGTAACTGCGAGTGTATACTGATCGGTCCGGGGACCGATCAGATGATCCTCAGTAGCGCTGGGTGGATACTGATCGGTCTTACGGACCGATCCAGCTGAGTCCTGATCGGTCCACAGACCGATCAGGCTTCGGTGGCAGATTCGCGTGAAGGGGTGGATCGGTCTTGGGACCGATCAGACAAGCACCTGATCGGTCACCAGACCGATCAGTGACGATAAATAGAAGCGTGGATCGGTCTGCTGACCGATCCACAGTATGGCTTGTTTTGCATGCGCTTTCTCTTATTGTTTCTGATTCGCAATTGCTTTTTACCTATTTCGTTTCTAACCATCTGCTGTAAGCTTTCTCGAAGTTACAGGTTACAGATTACTTGATGTTGGGTGAATTCAAATTAAGGATCATTAGTAGAAGGCGACGAAAAAGCTTTTGCTGTGTCTCGCTGCGGACAAACCAGTTTTGGTAGCAACGTCTCGTTTGCGATCTGCTGGCAGCCGTTTGGTCGAAATCAGCTTGACTTGTGCTGATAGGTTCAAGCTCAGAGGTACCAGTGGAAACGAGGATGCCATTGGTGGGAGCTGAGACAATCAGACAAGGAAGAAGCGTGATTGGCGACGTCGTGGACGGTTGCAGGGATTTGCAGGGATTTGCTGCAGGTTTGGCAGAGATCCGTTACAGAGCAGAGAGGCATATGAAGGTGGAGAGGAGAGGCTCTCGTGATAATGCTTTTTGTGCTCTTGCTGTGAAAAACACTGTGGAGAAAAACTCTCTGGAAGATTCTTCGCTGATTGTGGCTGTGAGCTTCCTTTGATCATTTCACTTGAGCCACTACTGTAAGTCTTGTGCTTAATTTCTTACTGCTGTTAAAGACTTTGTGGAGAGGTTACTCCACCGAGAAGGAGAATCCTTTAGCCGGATAGCTTCCGGGGTGTGATCTACCGAAAGATCAAGAGGATTCGTCCACCTTACGGACACGCCGAGGAGTAGGGGCAAGTTATCCCCGAACCTCGTAAATCTCTGAGTTAGTGTGCTGTGCTTTCTTGTTTTAGTTTTCTAATTCCGCTGTGCTAACAAAGTTCTTGAAGAAATTTGTGTTTAGTGTTTTTCAAAGAGGCTATTCACCCCCCTCTAGCCATCTAAGGTCCCAACAAGAGCAACGCTCTATCACAAACCAACAATAATATGTGGGAGCTCCGCTCCACCACAATCAATCCTTAAGTGTCCAAGGCACCTAACTATCCAACTAGAGACTGCACGAGATCACTCAACCACATATCACTGTGGCAGCCAAAGATATAAAAAAAAAATCCAGCAATCAATTCAAACTCATCGTCAAATCTATCAACATCGTAGTGAGTCACCCATTGATAAGAAAATGGGTTGACAGGATAATACAACCAATAACATAATGTAGACACTTACACTCTACATTCAATATAGGTAGAATCATCATGATACTACCAACAATGCACCTGGCACACGTGCACACACAACATAGGTATGATCGACGTAATCATCCAATTAGTACACACCAAACACACTCATAGCACAGGTATAAATCAGTGTAATACCTCCAACAATACCTACCGAACCCGTGTGCATATATCGACATAGGTATAATCAACAATACACCTCAACAACACTCACATGACATATGTACACCTATGCCAAGAGTATAATCAACGTAATACTTCCAACAAATCATAATCAGCACAAGTATACTCTCAAAGCAATTATATAATAAACAAGATACATCAAATATTACACCCAACACATCCGCACATATCATAACTCAGATTAGATTGATAAGATACATCCAATAAAACACTCAAACATATGTGCACATTCCACAACATATTTTTTAATTGACAAATACCTCCAATAAACAATCAGACATGTATGTCTAACCACTCGGGTATAATCTACTAGAAACCCACAATAATCATATGTATAAAGGTATACGACCCAAAAGATAAAGTCAGAATTCAAGAACATCAAGACACTCTCATTTTTTTTATCCTCAAAAATATCAGCCCACATAATATCAGATGAATAATTCTCTACTCCCCATGAGAGCAAGTTAACATTCAAAACATCAAATCATTATTTATCAACATAGTCCAATATCAGAGGAAGTAAACATCAATTTTATCATCCTGTTAACTAACCACAACCAACCAGATTTATTAAAATCTCATAGGCACTCTAAACCATAAACTCTCTAACACCCGATTTATAATCTGATCACCAACTATAAACATCAAACCTGTGAATATCATACATGACACTCACTATGTCACCATCAACAACAACTCAAATAATAGATCATCAAAATAGTTATCCACTAATAGATCATCAAACAACCACATAACATTTACTCTCATAAATCATTAGAATTCAACACATCACAATATCTGATCTCCCAATATCCCTTAACCTCAAATCATTCTCAACAATGATCAAACATGATAACTCTCCAATGACCAATTTTCATCATATCGGATACCCTAATATCCAAAAGATACGAGTATAAAAACTCTACTGGCTAAGTCCACAGGAATAGATAGGTATCATCCATTACCAGCTAACAATAGCAGAGGCTGATAGGTGCCTCCAACTCCTACTAGTAGTAACAGAAACTAAAACTACTGGTGGTATGATATGAAAAATCACCAAAGACTATAATCCTTGATCTCTATTAAGGTCAACCATGCTCAATGGCTAACCCATCACATGTAATATGTGTTACAACAACCATACAGGTACAAAGTAAAGAATGCTAATACATGTCATAAACTATAAAATAAACATCATACCTATATGCCGTCTGGAGATGTTCCATCACTGTCCAGTCCCCAAATTTTACCTCAACATTCCGAACGAGAAAATCACCAGAAATCCATATAAATCCGAAACAGAAGTCCGAAGCATAAACATAATGGAAATTCGTAGCTCCGAAATAAATACCCAAGTTTACTAGTAAACTCAGGCTAACTCCAAAAATACAGAACACCATAAGCAGGTACCATAACCCGCTCTGATACCAATAAATTGGTATCAGATAAATCTTGAAATCCGTAACATGAAAATCAAACAAGTATCGTCAACCTGGCGCTCTGATACCAAGTAAATAAATTGGTATCAGGTTATCCCAAACATCAAAAAGACGAAAACAAAAGATCGTATAACTGTGCTCTGATACCACTAAATTGTCACGCCCCAGAGGAGTCCCTATCCGAGAAAATTTCGGCAGCATCTCCCCTGTACGGTGGACAATCTGAAACTTTTCTACATCTCACAAATACCTCAGCCACAGGCGGCTGGAATAATAACAACAAAATAAAACATCACCACGCAGTTATATATAATCAAACAAAGTAGTAAATACTAAGACTCAAAAACCACCCTACTCAACTACACTCGTAAAGCTCAAAACCGACGAACTCACCTCTTCTGCCATCCAGGCAGGCACGTAGTAAAAATACACATCGAATAAAAATCCATCATCATCACAAAAATCCATACAACAACCAAGTATCCAAACAAACCAAGTCCACACATAATCAATAAATGTAAAACTAAACTAAACGATATATAAACCATCGAGGTCTGCAGAGATCTAGCACTACGTACTGTGGGGACTAGCGACTGGAACTCCCTCCTGACAGCATCAACCTGAAAATAACAACAATGGAGGCGGGGTGAGTCCAACACTCAGCAGGTACAGTTGATATGCAAAGTAAAGAAATAACACCTAGCACTAATCATGCGTACAGTCTCCTGATAAAGATAAAGGTAAATGCAAACCGAAGAAGACAGGAGAGAATCTGTACTAACCAGGACCCGGTATAAGGACAAACAGTCCAAAAGGTATAGAAGACCTGTATGCATGACAAACATAGGTATCCAAACAATATGCAGCATATAAATGCAGCAAACACAATTACAAACAATAAATGCATCATGCATATGATGCCAATGTCATGGTCACCCCTGACGCCAGTCAGCCAACTCACAACAAAAGTGGGACCAAGTGGGTAGGGTTGTGACAACCGTGCACTCAGCAACACTACTCCTGATGAGTGATCGAGTGGACGGGATGCTGTCGGAGTACATACATACTCCTACCCCAAATCATAAATGGGGGAGCGCAATGCTCTCATCTCCCGGTACGCTATGACGGGGAGGAATCTCTAACGTGCTACACGCTGCGTCACACTACCCCTGAGCGGATCAACGGAGCACCGGAAGAGTCAAACTGACGTGCTACCATGCTGTGTCACGCTACCCGTGAGTGTCACAACGGAGCACCGAACAGTGATGAAAACTGGCAAAGTGCTCGACAATAATGGAGCAATCGATCGCACAGCATGCGATCATGTAAATGGTGCATGTCACTAAGCATGGTAATATACTAAACCAACCTCTGGACATATAACAATGGGCACCATAGTGAATAGATCAAATCAAGATATACTGATCAATAAGGTATCAAACCTAGGTCCTGAACATGTGAAACATGGTTATATCACTACCCGTGAGCATGATAAATCAGGTACAAGATCAATAAGAGATGCAATCAAACAGGTAACATGTATTGGGCAGTGATTAACCGAAACAAATATGAAACACAATTAATGCAACATATTATTTTCATTACTAAGCATATCAAAGACAAATAGTCAAAAGTACCCGCCTCCGAAAATAGAAAGGTCCAATCTGACTCCGAGATACTCGTCTCGCGTCAAAGTCCTGTGTAAACAAAAATACATTTACTTTTATTTAGCTAGAATACAAACAAACAACTAAGTAAATCCTAAATAAAAATTTAGGGATAAACCCTAAACCATTTCCCTTGATCTTTCTAACGGTTAATTAGGGTTAATTACCTTAACCCCAAACAACCTTTTTGATAAAAAATCCAAAACCTAAATCCATATAACCTAATTATTCTACACAACCTAATGATGAATAAATTATCAGTAGGTATCAAGAACATACCTAAACATGGATTAATCCAATATATTCCTAATCCAATACATGAACCTAACTCATCAACATGTAACAATTACTCTACTTCTTACCTTGATTCAAACCTCTGCTCTTGATCCAACCCACTGGTGATGCTGGTTTGAGTACTGCCGATAAGAAGACTTACTGGAACCAATCTTCCTTGCTGGAATCTTCCTCCCGTATGGTCTAGAGAAACTCCATAGTCCACTTCCCGGGGATCCTCAACCCTAATTGGTTACCGCCGGAAGAAGACTCCACCACCAGATTACCTCAACAACCCACACGGTACACTGCTTACCTCCAAGATCCGGCTAGGGCACGGAGGGAAGTAAAGAGGATCGGCTCGGATATGGCTGTGATAACTCTATGCCGATGATGAAGAGCCTCGGCAGTGGCACACAGAGGAAGCGATGTCACGAGCCGAGGGAGGAAGAAGTCAGCCGGCTGTGAACCCAACCTAGGGCACCGGTAAACTGGCCGAATCGGTCGGAGAGGGTCACGGGTCGACCGGCTAAGGCAGAGGAAGAAAGGACGCTGCACGGTGATCGGCGCTAGGACACCGGGGTGTGCGGCGCTGCTCCGTGTGTCGCCGATGGCTAGGGCACAGGGACGGCTCGGGAAGAAACAAGAAGAGGATTTGGCGTCGCGATAGAATAAGGGCACAGAGCCAGCGTCGGCGCCGGTTAGGGCAAGGGGAGAAGAAGAAGAAAGCGAGCTTGGCCGAGGGTTTATCCGCGAGAGGAGACGGCGGTTTGCATCGCCGATTGGGAGAGGCGGTTAGGGCAGAAGGTTTGCGCGGGGAAGAAGGCTCGGCGTGCAGGGGTTTTCGGCGAGGAAGAGAGGAAGTAAAGAAAAAAAAAGAAAAGGGAAAATAAATAAAGAAAAAGGAATTAAGAAATTCAACTTTTCCTCATTTAAATGGGGTAACATAAACAGGCTTTTCCGGACCCTGTTTTTATCCCCATCAACTCGTCCGTACGAGCTCCGAAAAATTCCCGAAAAATTTCCAAAAATTCCGGAAAATTCCCTTATTAATATTCGCCTTTTTCCCGTATTTTACATTTACCAAATTACCCCTCCCTTTTCCACTAATTACTCCCCTGTCTTAAACCATATCCACATCATAAGTCTCCCCTTCAAGTCTAGTTGAAGGAGGCGCAAGTCCGACTGACTAGACCCAACCAAATGAAAAACAGAATCGCTACTGAATACAGAGTTATATCGCGGATCTGTCATATAACGTCGAACGAGTAGTTGTGGATGACGAGTACCTGGCCGAGCGATGAAAAGAATAAGCGCCGATCGAGTGACAAAAGACATATCGAGCGAGTGTCGAAACAGTGATCTAGCGAGTGTCAAGCGATATCGAGCAAACGGTCGAGAGATGCTGAGTAAAACGGTCGAGCGACAATAAATCAATACCGGGCGACCAAAAAAGTGTCAACCGAGTGATAGTAAATTGCGACCGGGAAATAGAGAATATGATGGATGAGCAGAGCCGTGAGCGTGACCGAGAAAAATACTGACTGAGCGTCAATGAATCGCGACCGGGCGATGGAGAGAATGATGGATGAGCAGAACCGTGAGCGTGACCGAGAAAAATACTGACCGAGCGTCAATAAATCACGACCGGGCAATGGAGAGAATGATGGGCCAGCAGAGCCATGAGCGTGACCGAGAAAAATACCGACCGAGCGTCAATAAATCGCGACCGGGCGACTAAAAAATGTCGACCAAGTAAAGAGACAATTGCCGAGCTGAACCTTGAGGTCGATGACGAATGGTCGCAAAACTCATGAGCAGAGCGAAAGCGGATCTCGTGATCGATGTGAGCATGGAGCCAATGAGATCGAAGGCAAACGGGAACAAAGCCCTTGAGCTAAGCAGGCGCAGAGCTCGTGAATCGAGCAGCGAGTGAGACTCGAGTCTCCAGCAATGCAGCGAGTGAGATGAGTGTCGACCGAGCAACAGCGGTGAGCGAAACGTGAATGCTGAGTGGCTATCAGAGCAACGAGTGAAGCGAATGTGATGAGTGCTGGGCAGAGCGGCGAGTGAGTGGTGAGCGGTGAGCGCCGACCGAGCAACAACGGTGAGCAAAACGCGACTGTCGAGTGCCAAGCAGAGTGACGTCTGAAGCGAGTGTGTGCCGACTGAGCAACAACGGTGAGCGAAATGTGAATGCTGAGTGCCTAGCAGAGCGGCGAGTAAAGTGAGTATGACGAGTGTCAGGCAAAGCTACGAGTGAGAGATGAGCACTGAGCAAGAGGTCGTTGGCGATACTTCGGTCCGAGACCGGTGGCGATACTCTGGTCTGAGACCAGTGGTGATACTCCGGTCCGAGACCGGTGGCGATACTCCGGTCCGAGACTGGTGGCGATACTCCGGTCCGAGACCGGTGGCGATATTCTGTTCCGAGACCAGTGGCGATACTTCGATCCGAGACCGGTGGCGATACTCTGGTCCGACACCAGTGGCGATTATCTCGACCCCGAACGGGGGAGGTAAGAGATGATATACTCTGGTCCGAGTCCGGTGGCGATTATCTCGACCCTGAACGAGGGAGGTAAGAGATGATATACTCCGGTTCGAGACCGGTGGCGATTATCTCGACCCCGAACGGGGGAGGTAAGAGATGATATACTCCGGTCTGAGACCGGTGGCAATTATCTCAACCCCGAACGGAAGAGGTAAGAAAGCCGATAAGCTGATCTGAAACCAATGAAGACTGCTCAACCCCGAACAGGGGAGATAAGCCCTGAAGTCCGTAGAAACGGAGCCCGTAACAATATGAGGGAGCAAAGCCTTTATCATACCCGATCGCGGAGTGATGTCGACCGATTGAGGATCTGTCTTGGCTCCTCAACTCCCGAATACCCGTGGAGTGAGGGGAGAAGATAATAATCTGAGCTCTAACCGTCAAAAGGAGTGAAGCCAATATACAGGAGTAGAATCCATAGTCATAGAAGGAAGCAGAGCACTGTGGGTAAAGGGAGCAGAACCTGTAGATGTAAGAGGATGCAAAACAAGTGGAGAATGTAGAACATATGATATCAATAGAGTGAAGCGCCTATAACAGTAAGAGAATGCAGAGCCCCATGGTAAAGGGTGCAGAGCATGTAGCACACATGACCAGGGAGTTGGGCCCCTAGTCCCTGATTGGAGAGTAAGGTCCCTAGCATGTAATCAAAGAGCGAGGCCCCTAGATCCTGATTGAGAAGTCATGCTGCGAGTCAATGATCGGGGAGCTATGTCCCTAGTGTGTTAGCAGGGAGCTGGGCCCCTACTGTCCGATCAAAAATCGAAGACCCTAGTATTTGATCAAGGAACTAGGATCTTACTCTCTTATCAGGGAACTATAGCAGCTCCTATAACCGTAAAAAGGGAGCAGAGCTTGTAACGTACCTGATCGGGGAGTCATGCCAACCAGCTAAGGGATTGTCTCGGTCTCTTGACTCTCGAATATCCGTGGAGTCAGGGAAAAAATATAATGGAAAAATTAATCTGTCGATCAGCTAAAGCTCCACTCGATCCCTCAACTCTCGAATACCCGTGGAGTGAGGGTAGAAGATAATATGTCTGTCGGGATCCTCCGGGAGTGTGATAATGGCAGAGAACCTCCCGACGTCGTCCATCTTCACGTTCCAGAACAGGTGAAGGAGATTCCCACAGACGGTGCCAAATTGATCCCGTCTAGAATCTGAGTCAGATGGACCGCGGGGTGAGGTGGATGGAATGTTGACCGAGTCGCGACGTCCCAGAGGAGGGTATGCTGAGATGACTTCTGTGTTGACTATGTTAGAGTGTATACTAAAAGCCTAGCTTTTGTAAACATTTATTTTTGAAATAAAAGAATCACAATGGTCAAATGTCTACATTTATTTGTGAAGTGTAGTTGTTCAATTAATTTATATTGTAGATAACATGGTGTGTCGTGTCACATACAGAAGATCATGTTATCAGTTCCTTAAAAATTATAAACAGTTGCTCACGACTAAGATGAAAAGGAACAAACCATTGGAATAGTCGTAGTGTAATTAGGGATTAGTTTATCTTGACTAATAAATTACACTAGTATACTCTAAGTGTATTGAGTATGACCATTTTAGGTAAGTTCTTTTTATACCGACTTAATAAAAGAACTAGACCTTAGTTATTATGGAAGTGTGTGCTCTTAATCCTAGTATAATAACAAGCACATATATTTGATATTTATTTCTTTAATTTATCAATGGATGAGATTTAGTTCGATAAATCAATAAGCCCGATAAGTTGGGAAATGATATCACTTATAGTGTGTGTTGTTGATTATAGAAGGAATCTGTGTCCTAGTAATCTAGGTTGAGAATGACCCCAAGAGGAGCTCATAAGGATTGTCATGTTAAACCCTGTAGGTGGACTTAGTCTGACATGACAATAAGGTTGAGTGGTACTACTCTTGGACTAAGATATTAATTAAGTGAGTTGTCAGTAACTCATTTAATTAGTGGACATTCATTATCTTAAACACAGGGAGACTAACACACTCATAGTAAGAAGGAGTCCATAATGTAATTTGGGATTGGTGCGGTAGTGCAATAATAACTCTCTAGTAGAATGAGTTATTATTGATAAACTTGAGTTGTGTGTTCGGGGCGAACACGGGATACTCAAGCTCGTCGAAAGGATAAAATCAATTTCTCCTCTAGGTCCCTATCGTAGCCTCATTAATACCTTAAATCCACTCATGGAAAAACTAATCTTGGTGTCCAAGAGAGGGCCGGCCCATGGCTTGGTGACCAAGCCATGTGGCCGACCACTTCCTCCTCAATGGGGCTCGCCTCTTGCTTGGTGCCCAAGCAAGAAGGAGCCGACCACAATAATTCAAACTAGGAGGGGTGTTTTGAATTTTTAAAATTTTCTCTTTGTAGATATCTATAAGTTTTAAAACAGATATTTTAAAATATAAAACTTTCCTTATTTGAATTATGTCACATGGTTTAAAAGAAAGTTTAAAATATTTAAAACTTTCCTTTTTTAACCATCCTCATGGTTTTAGAAAAAAAAGGAAGAGAAGTTTTAAATTCGAATCTTTTTAATTTTGTAACCATGTTTAAAAAAGGAAATTTTAGAAGAGAAATTTTAAATTTTAAAATATGGTTTTAATTTTTAAAACTTTCCTTTTTTAACATCCACAATGGGAAAGAGAGCTTGTAAAATTTTATAAGAGGATTTTTCTTTTATTAAATTTTATAAAAATTATTTTTCTCCTTGATGATGTGGCCGGCCACCCTTGCTCGGTGCCCAAGCAAGGGGCTGGCCAATCAATCCATGATTGATGATTGAATCAATCAAGAGGGAAGAAAAGGAAAAATAAAAAGGGGAAAAAAAAACAAGAGGAAGATTTTAATTTTTTGTAAAAGTCTTTCCTTATTTGCCTTGGGCAAGTAATATAAAAGAAGGGGAAAGGAGGACTCATGAGATAACAATTCTTATTCTCTTGTTAAAGCTCCCTCTTGTGGTCGGCCCTCTCTTCCTTCCCTTTCCCCTTGCTCTCTTTGGTTCCTTGGTGGTGGTGATGATCGAATTCTAGAGAAGGAGGAAGAAGGCTCTTGGGTGGTGTTCATCTTGGAGGATCGTCACCCACACGACGTCCAAGGCAAGGCGAGGAATATGACAGAAGATCTCGAGGTTATTAGCTTACAAAGAAGAGGTATAACTAGTAATTTTCTTCCGCATCAGGTTAGTTATTTTCTTTAAGAATTCCAAACACAAGAGGCATTAGATTCTAGTTTTTTGAATTGGTAATTCGAGTTTGTGTTTATTTTTATTTTTAGAATTTGTGATTCAATTATCCTTTTTGGTTAAACCTACAGTTATATAAGGAAATCAAATATTAGCTTTCATTAAAAGGTTTTATCTAAGAAATGGTAGTTGCTTCCATATCCAAGAAGGCCTAGTGTCTCGCCATGTTTAACCTGGAAGCCAATTTTAGAAATTAATATTTAATTGAATTTATAACATAGGTGGATTTGGATCAATAATGTTAAGCATCGTTTGCGATCCAAATCTAAACCATTAAGAATAGATAAGTTAAATTTGGAATCAATAATGTTAAGTTCCGTTTGCAATTCTTAATTTAATTTTTAAAGAACACAATAGGTTGTTTAGGAAAAGTTCGACACTTGTACAAAATATTTGTATAGTGGAACCGGTACGATCTTCCTAGGACCAACCAACAGATCAAGTCTTCAAAAGTCTCCTGGTCAACGCTACCTGCAGCCAGCGATCCAACCCCCCCCCCCCCCCCCCCGATCCCTGGTACCCCGAGGCTCGAGGCAGATCCAACGGATATATAAGTAACAAATTAATACTGGAATAATAAAATAAATAGAGAGTGAGTGCGGTAACATACCCTGGCCTAGGGGGGCGCCCTCGGATGGGATGCTGCTCGAGTTGTCGTGACCTGAAAGAGCAGGCACAAGGGAGTCGGATGTGGAGCTGGGTCTGGCGGCACGGAGCCGAATGCGGCCTAGATCCGAAAGACGATACGCGGACTGGGACACAAGATTGGCACGCAGGTCGGGACACGAGATCGGCACGCAGGCTGGGACACGAAATCAACACGTAACCCAAGACACGAAATCGGCACGCAGGCCGGGACACGAGATCGGTACGCAATCCGGGACACGAATCGACACGTAGGTTGGGACACGAAATCAACATGCAGGCCGGGACACGAGATCGGGATAGGACATCGACGCGCAGGCCGAAATAGGATCTCGGCACGCAGGCCGGGAAATAACAACAAGAAGAATGCTAGACATACAGAGTACATCGTCTGAAATACAACCGCGGCTCGAAGGTCGGAACACAAAACATGGGCAGGATCATCGCATAAGTTGGAACGCAATGCACAAGCCAGATTGCGCGAAGGCTGGAATAATGACGGCATGTATCGGAGTATGACCATATCAGCGTCAACAGGGCTTGCTGCCATAGTTGCCGCTGGGCGGCAGCCACCACCGGGAGCTGCAGATGGTAGAGACGGCTGCCACGTCAACATTGTGCCAACAATGGTCCGCCTGTAACGGGAATTGCTAACCCGATAACTCATTGTCGCGACGACGGCTGGAAAGGGAGAAAGAGGGAGGCTCAATGGCTGTGAGGCGAGCGTGAGAGAGGGGCAGCACGTGTAGGCCGGGAGCAGAGGAGGTGTCAGCACTGGGGAGGGGATACAACGGAAACTCTCCAAGGCAGCCTCTGTGCCTGAGCCGTGACAACCTCGGGCGCGACATGGAGAGGGGGAGAGGCAGCCTCGGCAGCTAGCGTGGAGAAGAAGGAAGCGGAAGGAGGCGATGCTGTGGCCAACGTCGCGAGGAGAAGAAAGAAGAAGGGGCCGGTCTCTCCGGCGGTGACATCACGAGGGGAAAAAGAAGAAGAGAGGAGTAGGACGGCAGCCGGCGCCGGCAAGGAGTTGAGCCCGGGGAAGACAAGTTGGCGGTGTCGCAAGGAGGTGAAGGAGAGGAGAAGGGTTGGCAGCTGGCGTCGACTCCGACGAGGAGTGTGGGTAAGAGAACGCTGGCCAAGTTTTCTGACGGCGGTGGAAAAGGTCCCCCCCCCCTCTTCAATTTTCGCATGCTACAGTGTCCCTTCTTAAAACCCTACCCTATACTCTTACCAAATTGCTGCTCCCTTTTCCACTAATTACTCCCCTACCCTAAACCATATCCACATCAGTATAGTTGAGTCAAAATTGGTGAAGGTACATCGCGCCGCATCGGTGAGCTTAGCGAACGAAGCGAGGGCCTGTGTTCGCACAGAAGAGGTGGACTCAAAGGAGAAGACGAGTTCGACCTCCGGCCAAACTTCACCAATGGCGTCGTGCATGTCCAGGAGCCGGAAGAACTTCTCAGGCGACCATTTTGATTTGGTCGCCCACTCCGGAAATGCAAAGAACTGAAGGGCGGCATTGCCGGCGACGCTGGAGAAGACGACCTCTCGGGCAATGTTTGAGTTGGAGAAGACGTGGTCGATGAGAACACGCTCGCGATGAAACAGAGTACGCACCGCGACACGGCAAGCGCCGAGCCATGATCGAATTTTTAGTTCGAGCACAGCCCAGTCCATCTTCTTGATTTGGGGCGAGCTGAGAGACCTGTCGAAACCGTGCCGATAAAGCTCCTCGTCCACGACGGACTTGCGGAGGGTCCGGTAGATTCTCACGCACTCGAAGCCATACCCTGCAAATACCATGGTATCTGCGATGGCCCGGAGGTCGGTCATGACGACCGCAGTAGTGCGTTCAATCTTGATGATCGACTCCCTGGCCACGAGCGCGTCGGTCTGATCAGGCGAGGCACTTTCATCCCAGAGGTCGGACACCTGGTCGTCAGAGAAGCTGGAACGGGAGGAGCGGACGAATTGGGATTCCGGATCCAGGAGGTCGCTGTTTGCGGCGAGCATCTGGTAGAATTCTTTCTCGAGCCGACGCATCACGACTTGCATCAGGGTCTGCGGACGGACGAGGCAGGGGTGGGAGAGGCGGGACGGCTCCGCGGTTGCCGCGACGAAATCAAGCATGCCTCGCTTCAAGTCGCAGACTCGTGTCAAAAAGCATCACGCCTCGAGGCGGTCCTCGTGGAAGAGGGAGGTGACATTGGCATAGGCGGAAGAATCCGGATCCCATTTGACCATTATCACCTCCGCTCGCGCCACCTTCTCCACCAGTTTCGACGCTTCCTCTGATGACGAAGACGAAGATGAAGAATCATCTACACGACGGTGGTGGCTGAAGTACTTACGCGGCAAGACACGCCAGAAGCCTTTCCTCGCCATTGCTCCAACTGGCTGCACAGCAAGCTCGTTCGCAGAGGAGTAGAAATGCCGGAGAATTTGCTCCAGGAATGTTGGGTATCGCAGTTCTTGACTAATTTGATACGCGAGAGATTCAGATATATTTATAGGGATCCAGCTTGGGGCTAGGGAAGAGTAGAGCTTACGTATGGTCTTATGTCACGAGCAGCTTCTGACGAAGAAAGGGATGTGTATCGTCGTTGATTAGTCGACTTGATTCTCCTCGCGCAAGCAACTATTTTTCCTGCGTGGTCTACGAAACGGTCCGAAGAGAATACTGATGCCATCATCAGATGGGTCAAGTCTTCCTAACTTAAACAGTCGGAGTCAAGGTCACATGACGAAGTGATATAATGATTGAAGTTAAGATAATATGATGACCAAAATCAAAATAAAGAAGAGTATCTCTATGCGGCTCGGGTGGTCTTCCAGTGCTAAGGCTGTCGTTCCTAATCTGATAGGATTACAAGTCGTCCAGGAGAAGATCGATCGGGTTTAAAAATGGCCGGCCTTAGGGCGGTCGGAATGTCTAATCCACCTCACACTCCATACTCTGTACGAGCCTCTTTATACGCGCCCAATCAACTCAATTATCGGTCAACCCTAGGAGTTTTCACATGATGATATGCATGTGTATCATTTCAATAATAAACTCGGACGGATTTATATGGCTCCATACCCATCCCTTATATGTATAAATGTAAGATAGCTTTCTTTATATATCCGGTCATGTTTCCAAGTTCATCTTAACTACAAGTTGTTATAAGCCCATCCGGACAAAAGGCTGACCGGGCCTAAGGTACCTCGAATTAAAATACTAACCGAATCTCTTAGAATACAGTTTATTTCTCTGGGTGACCCATTATACGCCCAGTCGGACAAAAAGCCAACTGGACCTGCAGTACTTAACTTCATATTGCTTCCCATATGTATTTTCAGTACACCTAGTGCATAATATTATTATTCCCTAACATATTTCCAAATAGTCTTCAATCCATGACAAAGTAGCTTAATACGAGGATATGCATAAAGACGTCCTACCTTATAGGCCGGTCGGGATATACCCGACCGACAACATGAGCAGAGAATCCTAACAACCTATCAGAATAACAACTATATGTCAGAGAATATTCTTCTGGAACTTTATTCAGGGATCATCATGTCTCTCATCAGCAGACTACTTATAACAGTATATTGCTTTAACAATCTCAGTAACGACATAAGCTATAACGATAATAGAAGTATACATGTAGATAAATGGAAGATTTATCGGACAATTATTACATATTATCTAGGATGTACACTCTCCTTTATCTAACAACCTCTGACACATTTTACCACTTTATGATTACGGAAGTTATGAGAGGTCGTATAGAAAGGGGGGGGTCCTCTCCGTTGGCAGAGTACGTTCTCGGAACATCTAAAGCTTACTCTCACGCTACGTGTTCGGATTTTCGAGCCGCAAAAATCACTTTTTGCATTGCGGAAACCTCGAAATCCCATGCCACCGGATCCGTGCAAAGATTAAAAGAACAAAAATTTTGTGTTCATGTTTTTCTATCCTAGATCTATATTAGATCTACATGGTTAAGAGATTACCCTTGTAGCGAAGCCCTTCGCGAATCCCGCTCATCCAAAAGTTGTCGGATCTCGAGTGTGTTCAAGTGGACACACCTCTATACGTATCCACACGAACAATAGAGATGGAGAAAACACTTAGAGAGTGCTAGCACTCTAAAGGTGTTCAGCCAAGGAGGAGGAGAGGGAGAGAAGAAGAAGCAAGGAGGAATGATAATGATCGATTCATGAAAATAAGAGTAAAAAATGACTTAAGTATTTTCATCTAATGAAAATACTTAATGCTCATTAACACCATTAATGAGCCTCATTAATGATCCTTAATGAGTATTTAATATTCTTCATTAAATAGCCATTTTGAAACTCATTCGAAATTTGAATCTAAAATTCAAATTGAATTCCATTTATCATTGAATTCAAAATTCAATGAATATCATCATTAAGCCTCACTTGAGTCTAACTCAAGTCCAACCTCACTTGAGTCTAACTCAAGTCTAATCTCACTTGAGTCTAACTCAAGTCTAACTCAATTAATCTAATTTGGATTACTCTTAATCCAATTTGGTTCATCACATGAACCTAATCCTCTAGGTATATTAAATGAACATAATCTCCATCTAATTGCCCATTGTGTGTGACCCTATAGGTTCTTGTAATGTTGGCAATACTCCTAAACACATTTAGAAACATAAGTAATGAGCGGTATCTAGCAACACATCATTGCTACCCAAGTTACAAGAATGTTGAGATCCAACATCACCTTGTGACTACTAATTATGACTCTTCACAATATATGACAAGTGTCCTTCTATCCTTGATATCTAGATTGATCAATTTGAGGCATAGACGGTGTCATCCTCTGATCAATCTAAATCTTGAACTCCAAGTAGACTCACTCTAATCAAATGAGCTCAATATCTCATATTAACTCATTTGGGCATGACCATGAACTTAGTGGTCTCACTCTATCAAGAATAACGATGTCACTCCCGTTTTATAGGAGGGATAAATCCCATCTACATCACTCACATCCCTCCGCATAATTTGTTACATACCCAGTAATCGCCTTAATAGTCCACCCAATTACGAGTGACGTTTGACGAAGCCAAAGTATGTAACTCCTTATGTAGGGAACCATGGTGACTTCAGGTCCAAGGACTAATAGTCATACTAATAGTCACATGAGAAAGTATATGCCACTCATATAATGATCCATGATACTTTCTCATGGCGGGTCATTCAGTATACATTCTCTAATGCATACCCATTTGTCAACTTGATATCTCTATATCCATGACTTGTGAGATTAAGTCATCAAGTTGACCTACATGCTAGTCTTGTCGCATTAACATTGTCCCTGAATGTTAATACTTGACTAGGAATGATTAAGAGTAGTGTTCTCTATACCATCTCACTATCGATTTAACCAATCGATTGATATAGATAAGAACCTTCTACTCAAGAATGCTATTATACTTAGTTATTTGACACCAATACAAGTAAGTATAATAACAAAAACAAACACCTTTATATACATAAGAATATGATACAATGAGTCCATACAACAATTATCATATGATTGGCTCTAGGGCTCTAATTAACAATCTCTCACTAGCACTAGTGCCAATCAGTGTAGGCTCTAAGGTCCAATGACCTAGTGTGACCATCATGCTTTCTCTGTGCCAAAGCCTTGGTCAAGGGATCTGCGACGTTAGCTTCTGTGGGTACTCTGCAAATCTTCACATCTCCTTTATCGATGATCTCTCGAATGAGATGGAAGCGCCGTAGTATGTGTTTGGTCCGCTGGTGTGAGCGAGGTTCCTTAGCCTGCGCAATTGCTCCATTATTGTCACAATAAATCTCAATAGGATCTGCTATGATAGGAACCACCCCAAGCTCAGTAATGAACTTGCAGATCCAAACTAGCTCCTTTGTTGCTTCTGATGCAGCAATATACTCGGCCTCTGTTGTAGAATCAGCGACTGTGTCCTGCTTCAAACTCTTCCAGCTCACAACACCACCATTTATGCAAAACACGAACCCAGACTGCAATCGAGAATCATCCTGGTCAGTTTGGAAGCTAGCATCACTGTAACCCTTTACAGCTAGTTCGTCGTCGCCTCCATATATCAAGGAATATTCTTTAGTCCTTCTCAAGTACTTAAGAATATTCTTGACCGCTATCCAATGATTTTTATCTGGATCTGACTAGTATCTGCTCGTCATGCTCAAAGCATACAAGACATAAGGATGAGTATATAGCATGACGTACATGATAGATCCTATGGCTGAAGCATAAGGGATCTGATCCATGCGGTCTCTCTCCTATCTAAAAGAGGGACTTTGAGTCTTCAGAAGACTCATACCATGTGACATCGGCAAAAATCCCTTCTTGGAGTTCTGCATGGCAAACCGTAATAGTACCTTTTTAATATATGTACTCTAACTTAGGCCAAGCACTCTCTTAGATCTATCTCTATAGATCTGTATGCCTAGAATACGGGCTGCTTCACCTAAGTTCTTCATTGAGAAACAATTCCCTAGCCAAGTCTTTACAGACTACAACAAAGGGATGTCGTTCCCAATGAGTAGTATGTCATCCACATACAATACAAGGAAGACAACTGTTCTCCCTATAACCTTCTTGTAGACACAAGGTTCATTTTCATTCTTGATGAAACCAAACTGTTTGATCGCATCATCGAATCGAAGATTCCAGCTCCGAGAAGCTTGCTTTAGTCCATAAATGGATTTATG
Organism: Zingiber officinale; assembly: GCF_018446385.1. Lineage (NCBI taxonomy): Eukaryota > Viridiplantae > Streptophyta > Magnoliopsida > Zingiberales > Zingiberaceae > Zingiber > Zingiber officinale. The sequence continues at coordinate 49,441,895 of NC_055990.1, forward strand.
CAACTTGCATACTCTGCCAGTATGCTGTGGATCTACAAAACCCTCAGGTTGTGTCATGTACACATCCTCGAGCAGGTTTCCATTCAGAAACACGGTTTTGACATCCATCTACCAGATCTCATAATCGTGGTATGCTGCAATAGCAAGCATGATCTGAATGGATTTAAACATCGCGACTGGAGAAAAAGTTTCATCATAGTCAATACCATGAATTTGCTTGAAATCTTTTGCTACCAGACGACCCTTATATATAAGTCCATCCATGTCAGTCTTTCTCATAAAGACCCACTTACACCCAATGGGTTTTACCCCTTCAGGTGGATCAACCAAAGTCCATACTTGGCTGATGTACATGGATTCCATTTTGGATCTCATGGTCTCTAGCCATTTCTCAGAATCTGGTCTCATCACAGCTTCCTGATAGGAGGTAGGCTCATCCTCAATGAGCACAACATCATCATGGTCAGACAAGAGAAATGAATATTTCTCAGGCTGACGACGTACCCTATCAGACCTGCGAAGAGGTAGGTTTACTTGAACTGGTTGTTGTTCCTCAACTCCTTGTGGAACAACATCATCCACAACACTTTGTGGTTCTAGTTCAACTTCCATCGAGGCTTCAGTGCTATGGTTCACATCTTGAACTTCTTCAAGATCGAACGTACTCCCACTAGTTTTTCTAGAAACAAAGTCCCTTTCTAGAAATACCCCAGTCTTTGCCACAACTACCTTGTGTTGACTGGGAATGTAGAAGTAATATCTCTTAGTTTCCTTGGGATATCTAATAAAATAGCACTTATCGGATTTGGGTCCCAGTTTGTCCGAGACTTGACGTTGAACGTAAGCCTCACAACCCCAAATCCTCATAAAAGACACCTGGGCATCTCTCCCAGACCATATCCTATATGGTGTCTTTATCACAGCCTTGGATGGAACTCGGTTGAGTATGAAGGTTGCAGTGTCTAGAGCATAGCCCCAAAGAGATATAGGAAGATCTGTGTGACTCATCATAGACAGTATCATATCTAATAGGGTACGATTCCTCCTTTTGAATACACTATTCCACTGTGGTGTTCCAGGAGGAGTGAGCTGGGATAGAATCCCACACTCAGCTAGATAGTCACGAAACTCATGGCTAAGGTATTCTCCACCTCGATCTGATCGAAGTATCTTAATACTCTTGCCAAGCAGAGTTTGTACTTCATTCTTGAATGCTTTGAACTTTTCAAAGGATTCTAACTTATGTGTCATCAGATACACATAACCATATCTACTGAAGTCAGTAGTAAATGTAATGAAGTACCTATAACCACCCCTGGCAGTGACATTGAAAGGGTCACATACATCACTATGTATAAGTCCTAACAAGTCAGTCGCTCTCTCGCTGTGTCCACTAAAGGGAGTCTTGGTCATCTTGCCTAGTAGGCATGACTCACATGTCTCATATGATTCAAAATCAAATGAGTCCAGCAAACCATCTTTATGGAGCTGGGATAAGCGTTTATCATTTATATGACCTAAGCGACAGTGCCAGAGATAGGTTTGGTTCATTTCATTTGATTTGAACCTTTTATTATTTATGTTATAGATGGGGTTCTCCAAGTCTAGAATATAGAGTCCGTTAATCAGAGGTGCACTACAATAGAACATATCATTTAAATAAACTGAATAACATTTGTTCTTTATTATAAATGAAAAACCTTTCTTGTCCAAACAAGAAACTGAAATTATGTTCTTAATAAGAGTAGGCACATAATAACATTCATCTAATTCTAGTACAAGCCCAGAGGGCAGAGATAGATAGTAAGTCTCTATAGCAACAACAGCAACCCGTGCTCCATTGTCTACTCGTAGGTCTATCTCCCCCTTCGTCAATGCCCTGCTATTTCTCAGCGCCTGTATATTAGTACAAATGTGAGAAGAACATCTGATATCTAATACCCACGATTAAGAAATAGAGAGATTGACTTCTATAACATGTATACTTGAAGTAGAAATCTTATTTCTCTTCTTCTTAAGATCTTCCAGGTATCCTTTGCAGTTCCTCTTCTAGTGCCCTGCTTGTCCTTGATATAGTTGACGAAGATGTTCAACCATATCATAAGCATTCATCAACTCGTGTTGCTTCTGAAGCTCAGAGTTCATGGTTGCGAGCATGAGGCAAGACACATCTAATGCGTCATCTTGATGCTTCTTGTAAGCATCTCGGTCAGCTCGCGTGGCAGTGGCAGGAGGTGCCTCGGGAATGGGCGTCTCCAGGACGTATAGTTTCCTTTCCTGAGTGAGAACAATTCTCAGGTTCCTGTACCAGTCCAGGAAATTAGCTCCATTGAGCTTGTCCTTGTCAAGGACAGAACGCATGGAGAAGGTGTTCGTGTTTGACGACATGACAATCTACAACAGAAAATGCAGAAAATAAATAATCATATTCCACTAATCATTTAATTAGGCCTTTAACTAAATGATGCTCCCACTGAATTATAGAACTTTTGTAGAATCAAGTCATGGACGTGGTCAAACCACACTTACTAGATTCTAGCTATAATTCGTGCGGGACAAGATCCACATCATACTACACCTTGAGTTAGCTTTGGCTAAATCGCCCAAGACTTTAGTATGATCGGTAGGTAACTAATTACCAATTGCATCTCTATGCAACTCTTGTTTATAGGATCAATATCCACATGTATATTAAAACTTGAGTTAGCTTTGACTAAATCGCCCAAGAGTTAATATAAATGTGATTTTGACCTATCTACCAACCATTGGAAAATGCCTATAGTTAAACCCGATCCAATTGAGTTTAACTAATTTTACTCAATCTAATTGAGTTTGTACTCACCCATGCGTTGATAGGCGAGACCAAGATTGTCCCTCCGCACCCTACCAAGATAATATGTGTTGCTCTGCTTTGGCAGATTCAACAACAACATGTGATCGAGGTAGTGATGGGTATCACGGCATGGTAGGCATTTCGAGTTGACGCGATTTAGATCTAATCTAATCGTTGATGTGTATCATATACTCGATTTAGATCTAATCTAATCGTGGTGCATCATATATGCGATTTAGATCTAATCTAATCGTTAAAGCACTAATTAATTACTCTACTCTAGGATGCATCACATACACACACACAAGAAATTAATTAAATTGTGATTAGTCATGGCCCTACTACGATCTTCTCAAGCCAATGAGAAGATCAGATGGTCAACCTAGAGTTAACAGCTTCTCCAAGCTCCTCCCTTTGACCGTCATGTGTTGCTCGCACCCTCCTTGTAACTTCGTCTTGAGTGGACCTTCCATCGCTCCAATTTTGTACATTAAAAATTTGAAACTCGAGTTACATTCAAGTCTAAACTATTTACAATAGGAATATAAAATAAACAAAGGCACGACGCGTAGGTCGCGATCATATACAACACGCACAAACACACAAAATGGCACACAGGCCATATTATGAATTACAACACATGTATCCAATCCAATTGGGGTTTTGGACCATGACCATCACAATATTATACATAATTCTAAATTATGTATTTTTTTTCATAATTTATGTAATTTTACTACTGATTTTTACAATTTTACGAGTCGCAACTTCCCGGCGGTCCCGTTTAGCGATTTTTGGGCGCGATCGAGGGACAATGCCCCTTGCGGGGTTAGGGGTATACCCCTTCTCGCGAAATGAATCTCATGAGTGTCCCACGACGATCTAATAGCACCTTAGCCCGCTGTCCCAAATCAATTTAGGCAAGACCTTGCCGTTTTGGAAGGTGTTTCTCGGTAGTCGAAGCCTACAAGTGTCCAAACACTTGTTGCTTCGTCTCTACGAGAAAAATACCCATAAAATACATAAAAATCGTAAATTTACAGAAAGTTACAGATCTGTAATTTTTCATAAAAATTAAAATAAAACATGTACACGCTTCGCACGTGACTCTTATACCACTGTTGGGATTTTCGAGCTGCAAAAACCGCTTTTTGCGTTACGGAAACCTCGAAATCCCATGCCACGGGATCCGTGCGAAGATTAAAAGAACAAAAATTTGTGTACATGTTTTTCTATCCTAGATCTACATTAGATCTACATGGTTAAGAGATTACCCTAGTAGCGAAGCCCTTCGCGAATCCCGCTCGTCCAAAAGTTGCCGGATCTCGAGTGTGTTCAAGTGGACACACCTCTATACATATCCACACGAACAATAGAGATGGAGAAAACACTTAGAGTGTGCTAGCACTCTAAAGGTGTTTGGCCAAGGAGGAGGAGAGGGAGAGAAGAAGAAGCAAGGAGGAATGATAATGATCGATTCATGAAAATAAGAGTAAAAAATGGCTTAAGTATTTTCATCTAATGAAAATACTTAATGCTCATTAACACCATTAATGAGCCTCGTCAATGAGCCTTAATGAGTATTTAATATTCTTCATTAAATGGTCATTTTGAAACTCATTCGAAATTTGAATCTAAAATTCAAATTGAATTCCATTTATCATTGAATTCAAAATTTAATGAATATCATCATTAAGCCTCACTTGAGTCTAACTGAAGTCTAACCTCACTTGAGTCTAACTCAAGTCTAACCTCACTTGAGTCTAACTCAATTGAGTCTTACTCAATTAATCTAATTTGGATTACTCTTAATCCAATTTGATTCATCACATGAACCTAATCCTCTAGGTACATCAAATGAACCTAATCTCCATCTAATTGCCCATTGTGTGTGACCCTATAGGTTCTTGTAACGTTGGCAATGCTCCTAAACCCATTTAGAAGCATAAGTAATGAGCGGTATCTAGCAACACATCATTACTACCCAAGTTACAAGAATGTTGAGATCCAACATCACCTTGTGACTACTAATTGTGACTCTTTACAATATATGACAAGTGTCCTTCTATCATTGACATCTAGATTGATCAATTTGAGGCATAGACGGTGTCATCCTCTGATCAATCTAAATCTTGAACTCCAAGTAGACTCACTCTAATCAAATGAGCTCAATATCTCATATTGACTCATTTGGGCATGACCATGCACTTAGTAGTCTCACTCTATCAAGAATAACGATGTCACTCCCGTTATATAGGAGGGATAAATCCCATCTACATCACTCACTTCCCTCCGCATAATTTGTTACATACCCAGTAATCGCCTTTATAGTCCACCCAGTTATGGGTGACGTTTGACGAAGCCAAAGTATGTAACTCCTTATGTAGGGAACCATGGTGACTTTAGGTCCAATGACTAATAGTCATACTAATAGCCACATGAGAAAGCATATGACACTCATATAACGATCCATGATACTTTCTCATGGCGGGTCATTCAGTATACATTCTCCAATGCATACTCATGTGCCAACTTGATATCTCTATATCCATGACTTGTGAGATCAAGTCATCAAGTTGACCTACATGTTAGTCTCGTCGCATTAACATTGTCCCTGAATGTTAATACTTGACTAGGAATGATTAAGAGTAGTGTTCTCTATACCATCTCACTATCGATTCAACCAATCGATTGATATAGATAAGAACCTTCTACTCTAGGATGCTATTATACTTAGTTATTTGACACTAATACAAGTAAGTATAATAACAAAAACAAACACTTTTATATATATAAGAATATGATACAATGAGTCCATACAACAATCATCATATAATTGACTCTAGGACTCTAACTAACAGTACGTTCTCTACTGTTCTTCATTCACCCGTCCGAATTCATACTAACTTGAGCATTAGAGGGCCTTTGCCAAGGCTCCCCCTGGTTTCTAGGCGCTGACGTTTTCTTGGCTCGTCTCTGTGTGCGCAAGATCGAAAGGAAGTCTCTCTGCGGAGTAGAAAGTCTTCTATCAGTCAATCATCAAGCTACCATTGCCAACGCGTCATCTCTGCAGTTTTCATACTGCACCAATCTCGACCGGGACCACCGCTTCACCACTATAAACCAGGTGAAAAGGGGTTATACATGTCGCTTCTCGAGGGTTGTACGATATGCCCATAGTACACTGGGTAGCTTAATATCGGTCGACGCATTATGGAGCTTAATCTGATAGAAGAAGTCAGAGATAAGGCGACATCTCAGCTAATGACATACCTCTAAAGAATGAGGTAAAGTTACAACAGAAAGGTCATCCCCCAATTTTTTTAGGTTGGTGATCTGGTCTAAAAGCGGGTAAAGTCGGTCTGGGATGCTAACAAGCTAGAGCCACAGTGAGGAAGACCATATAAAGTGGTACAAAAGATCACCTCGGGCTCCTACTATCTCCAGGACGCGGATGAAAAGAATTTAGAGCAATCTTAGAGTACCAACCATCTGTAGTCTTATAGGACCTAAGAGTACGCTTATAATGTATTGATGTAGTACTTTAAATATTTTATACTCAATGAAAATACAGACGATTCTATCTCAAAAGGTCCCAGTATATTCCAGACTTTCGAGCCTCCGGACGGATTATAAGCGAGCATGCTCTCGTGGTTTTAAATTCCAGACTCCTGAGCCTCCGGCCAGGTTATAAGTGAGCATGCTCTTGCACCTATATTCCAGATTCCCAAGCCTCAGGGCGAGTTATAAGAGAGCATAATCTCACGCATATATTCCAGACTCCCGAGTCTCCGAGTGGGTTATCAGCGAGCATGCTCTCGCGCCTATATTCTTGACTCCTGAGCCTCCGGGTGGGTTATAAGCGAGCATGCTTTCTCACCTTTAAATTCTAGACTCCCGAGCCTCCGGGTGGGTTATAAGTGAGGATGCTATCGTACTTATATTCCAAACTCTCGAACCTCCGGACAGGTTATAAGTGAGCATGCTCTTGTGCCTATATTCCAGACTTTCGAGCCTCTGGATGGGTTATAAGAGAGCATGCTCTCGTGCCTATATTCCAGACTCCTGAGCCACCTGTCAGGTTATAAGCGAGCATGCTCTCGCGCCTTCAAGTTCCAAACTCTCGAGCCTCCGAGCGGGTTATAAGCGAGCATGTGTTAGTTAGAGCCCTAGAGCCAATCATTTGATGATTGTATGGACTCATGTATATCATATTCTTGTATATTAATAAAGGCATTTGTTTGGTTATTATACTTATTTATATTAGTGCCAAATAGACTAAGTATAATAGCGTCCTTGAGTAGAAGGTTCATACCTATATCAATTGATTAGTTGAATCGATAGTGAGATGATATAGGGAACACTACTCTAAATCATTCCGAGTCGAGTATTAGCATTCAGGGACAATGTTAATACAATAAGACTAGCATGTAGGTCAGCTCGATGACTTGATCTCACAAGTCATGGATATAGAGATATCAAGCTGACACATGGGTATGCATTAGAGAATGTATACTGAATGACCCGCCATGAGAAAGTATCATGGATCGTTATATGAGTGTCATATACTTTCTCATGTGGCTATTAGTATGACTATTAGTTCTTAGACCTGAAGTCACCATGGATCCCTACATAAGGAGTTATGTACTTTGGTTTCGTCAAACGTCACCCGTAACTGGGTGGACTATAAAGGCGATTACTGGGTATATAACGAATTATGTAGAGGAATGTGAGTGATGTAGATGGGATCTATCCCTCCCATATGACGAGAGCGACATCGGTATTCTTGATAGAGTGAGACCACTAAGTGCATGGCCATGCCCAAATGAGTCAACATTAGATTTTGAGCTCATTTGATCGAGTGAGTCTACTTGGAGTTCAAGATTTAGATTGATTAGAGGATGACACGGTCTATGCCTCATATTGATCAATCTAGATGTCTAGGATAGAAGGACACTTGTCATTATTTTGTGAGTAGTCACAATTGGTAGTCACAAGGTGATGTCGGATCTCGACATTCTTGTAACTTGGGTAATAATGATGTGTTGCTAGATACCGCTCATTACTTATGCTCCTAAATGGGTTTAGGGCATTGCTAACGTTACAAGAACCTATAGGGTCACACACTTAGGACAATTAGATGGAGATTAGGTTCATATGATGAACCAAGAGGATTTGATTCATTTGATGAATCAAATTGGATTAAGAGTAATCCTAATTGGGCTAACTTGAGTTCGACTCAAGTTGATTCATGTATTTAATGAGTCTAATTTAGATTATGACTTATTAAATCAATTTAATTTAATGAATTAGATTCATTATATTAAATTGGCTCGAATCAAATGGTTGGATTAGATCAACCATGGTAGAGATTGAGTCAAGTTTGACTTGACTAGAGAAGGAAGACCAAAGGTCAATTTTGACTTGACCTTTTGCCACCTCATTGGTGAGTTGGCATTAGGTGGACCAATGATGATATTCCACATCATCATGGATGCCACCTCATGGAAGTTACAAAGCCATTTTCTTATTAACTTCACATTAATTGCATTTAATGGGGAGTTACACTAGAAGAAAGTGGCCGACCACTTTGTGAATGAATGGGAATTCATTTTTCATTCAAGTGTGGTGAATCTTCCTCCTTCTTCCTCTCAAGCTCTCCCTCTCCCTCTCCTCCTTGCTTGGCCGAATCTCACCAAGGTGCTAGCACACCTTTGTGTGAGGTTTTCTCCACCTACGTGTCCGTGTGGATACTTCTAGAGGACCGGCGCTTGACGGTCTAGAGATCCGGCAACTTCTTGGACGAGCGGGATAAGCGAAAGGCACGCTTCGAAGGTATAACCCTTATCTAGTGTAGATCTAAAGGTTTTACAAACTCGTACAAGAAAAGGTTTTTCGAAAAGTTTTGTTTACGAATCTTTGCACGGATCGACGGCTTTGGGTGACTCGGGGTTTCGTGAAAAGGGTTTTTGACGAACAACAATGGTATCGAGCCACGTGCAAAAACTTATGCGAGTTCGTTTGTATTTTTATGAAAATATACCTTCTGTGATTTTCTGTAAAATTGAGTTTTAGAGTTTTATGATTAATTTTTCCGTAGAAGCGAAGCACAAGTGTCTCGGCACTTGTAGGCTTGCGCTACGGAAAGTTTTAAACGACTTCGTTTTGCCCCAAATCCATTTGGGACAGCGGGTCGGGTGCCATTAGATCGCAAAGGAGCAACTCACGATGGTTAGATCGTGGGTGGGTACTGCCCCTAACCCGCAAGGATTTGCTCATGATTGCACCAAATCGCTAAAAGCAAACCCAGGAAGATTTTTCGAAGCGGCAATGTCTCATCAAATCGTTTTGGGACAGCGGGTTTAGGCGCTGTTGGATCGTAAAGGAACCCTCGCGATGGTTAGATCGCGGGTAGGGCGCTGCCCCTGGCCCCACAAGGGGATCCGTTCGCGATTGCGCCCGCTAAACGGGACCGCTGGAAAATTTTACTCGTAAAAATTTTAAAAATTAATTTTAAAATTATAGAAAATTATGAAAATATATAATTTTAAATTATATATAAATTTTGTGATAGTCATGGCCCAAAACCAATATGATTGGTTGTGTTGTAATTCATAATACGGCCTGCGTGCCGTTATGTGTTTGCGCGTGCTGTATGTTTTTATTTATTCGCGACCTGCGCGTCGTGCCTTCTCTTATGTTCTTGTTGTAAATTAGATTTAGACTCGAATGTAACTCGAGTTTCAAATTGTAATGTACAAATTGGAGCGGTGGAGGGTCCACACGAGACGGAGTTCCGAGGCGGGCACGAGCAACACAAGGTGGTCAAAGGGAGGAGCTTGGAGAAGCTGTTGACCCTAGGTTGACCATTCGATCTTCTCATTGGCTTGAGAAGATCGTAGTAGGGCCATGACTAAATTACAAATAGATTAATTAATTAATTGTTATGTATTTGATGCATGTTTAATAATTAATTAATTAATTAGTTCCTTAACGATTAGATTAGATCTAAGTCGTGCACATGATGCACCCTTGCGATTAGATTAGATCTAAGTCGTGCACAAGATGCATCCTTCTCGATTAGATTAGATCTAGATCGAACCAACTCTAAAATGCCTAACCGTGCTGTGATACCTATCACTACCTCGATCACATGTATTGTTGAATCTGCCAAAGCAGAGCAATACATATTATCTTGGTAGGGTACGGAGGGACAATCTTGGTGTAGGACCGTTAGATTCGATAGAGGGGGGGGGGTGAATATCGATTCGAAGGACAAGAGTATAGGCGAAGCGGAAAAGTAAAATAGACACAGTTGTTTTACTTCGTTCGGAGCCTGTGACGACTCCTACTCGAAGGCCCGTGGTCCTTGACCACTTTCGTTGGGCAATCACTAGCAATTCGAAATAATGATTACAAAAGAACCGTACAGTGAATGCTAATGAAAACTAAAAACAAAATACTGACAAGAAGGGAAAAGAATGGAGCGTAGTGTCGGAGCTTTGTTGGTGTCGCACTGAACGTTGAGCAGCAAGACCAGCAGCAGAAGAATTCTCAGCTTGATTGATTGTGTTTGAAGGTCCTGTCTGGGGCTTCTTTTATATGCTGTTCCAGGCGCCTGGATCCCTTCCGGGCGCCTGGAATGTGACGCAACTGCACAAACCATGATGCTCCACGTGGCGACGACTCGGCTGGATAGAATTCGCCTTCCGGGCGCCCGGACCACCTTGTTCCAGAAAACTCCTTTTTCCTGCAAAACAAAGTTAGTCCGAGGCAAATGTATATCCTGCAACACAGATTGTCAGCACAGTTAAAGTTCAACAAATAAATAAAAAGAGTATGACTTAGATTCCGTCTTTCCGAGACCGGAATCTAGTCACGATCTCGACTTAGACATCCGAAATGGATCTAAGCCGGATCGACGCCTAATGTCCCCTTCCCGGGAACGCGTCCTCACAGTCACTCCCCTCCAGTGACTTACCTCACTTACCTGCCAGACGTCCGGTCAGCCCGTCGACCCGTCTGGACTTCTGCGTCCTGTCAGCCCGTCGACCGCTTGGACTTCTCGACTATCCGGTCACCGTCGACCTAGGTGGATTCGTGCAGACATCCGGTCGCCCGTCGACATGCGGACTTTTCTGCACACTTGATCAAAGTGTCGGACAACAACAAAACTAACTTAACCTATTTGTCATTCATCAAACACAGGTTAGACCGTTAGTGCTACCAGCCAACTCTCCCCTTTTGATGGAATGACAACTTGGTTTAAGTTAGTGAAAACATATGCAAGAAGCAACATGCATTTGTGTGGTTTTAAAGTTAGTTTGTGTTTTCAAATTGGTTTAGCTAACTTAACCACCTAACCCTTCTCCCCCTTTGGCATTCATCAAAAAAAAAAATGAACAGAGGTAAATAATCATAGTGAAGAGTTACTGTAACAAGTAAAAAAAATATCTAAGTTTGGTCAAAACTTGAAAGATAAAAGTGCAATTTTTAACACCAAGTAAAAAATAGTCAAGTTGACTTGGGGGAGACAAGTAGTTTTGAAAAGTATAAATTTAAAGTTAATCAAGTTTAACTCTCAAGCGTATGGTAATTTTCAAAATAGGTTTTTCAAATTTTTATCTACTTTTCAAAAAGGTAAGTTTTTCAACTTTGATTTTTCAAACCAAAAAAAAATTAAGTAATTTTTCAAGAAAATTTTTTTTGTCAAACATTAATTTTTAAGGCTAATTTGATAAGAGCTAAATTTTGAAATAGTTAACTTTTCAAATCAGGTTTGAAAATTAGGTGGGATTAAGCTTTCACATTTTTCAAATTTTTTGGTTAAATTTAACTTTTTGTAAATCAATGTTCAAACATATGTTAGGTTTTAAAAAGTATTTTTCAAACACACAAAATTTGAGTTAATTCTCCCCCTGAACTTGATATTTAACTTTAACCAGCTATCTAACCAATTAGGTACTAACTAGCTATCAGAAGATAGTAGCTTTCACATGGTTAGTCAGATTAAGTTGATTACAAGCAGTCAGTTTTTTGATTTGACTGATTAACTTTAATCTGATTAATATCTGAGTTGTATTTAACGTCCAGACTTATGTTGATGCACTGAAATAAGCATCTTAAGTCCAGACAGTTGGCCTATGCATCTCACCCCTTTCTATGTTTGTCAAACACAAGCAAGGTAAACCTAGGGTGTTGGTGAGATGCTAAAAAACTAGTCCTATGGGTACATGCTTTCTAAGGATTCAAAACTAGTCTAAGGCCAAAACTGTTTTTGAAAATCTAAAAATGGAAAGTTTGAAAACAAACAAGTTTAGCCTATAAGTTGGTAAAATCATTTTTGAAAGTATTTTTGAAAGATCCTAGCATATTAAGATAGAACATATTCAATGTAAGTTTGAAATGCCACTAGATAAATCCAAAATATTTTACAAGTAGTGTAGCTACAGAAGTAGGTCATCACTAAAGCTACTGAGATGATGAAGGGGGTGGTCCAGATCCCAAGGATCGAAGAAGTGCCATCAGCTCAGTGTGTCGGGTGTCCCCGGCAGCTCGTAACTCGGCAACCTCTCGCCGTATGTCCCGATGAAAATCAGAGTTCTCCTGCTGGAGACTCGCCATAGCTCTCTCTAGTCCGGTCATACGGTCGGCTAGAGTGCGGGGACCGTGTCGTGGTGCTCGAGCTGGGGGTGGTGGTGGAGCCGGTGCGGCTTCCTCCGGAAATAGTGCGAGCATGAACTCGTCCACCTGTGCGTCTGGATCGGGCTGGTGCTGTGCCCCCCTCCGCCAAGACATAGTCCCGTCATCTCTATCTATGTGGATACCGGCTAGGGAAAAGTTTCGAGCGGCTATAACATCGAACTCGGTCATATGGGCAACGTCTCCCCTAGTGACATCAATATGCAACGAGGACATATAGGCTGTCAGAATGTGACCAAATGGTATATGGACTCGACTGTCAGTCACAAACCCAGCTGAATAGATGATGGTGGAGAAGATGTGTAGGCTAATGTCAATGTCTAACCTATGAATCAGGGCATAAAGTAAGAACGAATGGAATGAGCGCATCACAGCGATGTCCCGAGTAGTCAGTGGTAAAATGCAAAGGACTACAACCCTATAAAGAGCGTAGTCTTGGACTCGAAGTTCTACTGACCTAAACTGTGTCACAGTGGGATCTCTCTCTCCCCTGAAAAAATACGAATAAATCGTATCGAGAGTAATATGTGAGTAGGGATCTTCGAACGGTAGATCCCTCGGAGGATAGCACAAAAAGGAGCAAGTAGATGGACGCAACTCTAAAAACTCTCGGATAGTCGTAGGGGAAAATATGATATCAGTGCCTGCTGCCCTAGTGGTAGAGGTGAAATCATCTACTTTTATTAGGTTATTGCAAAATTCGGCGCACAGACTTATGTTTATTGGACTGGTACATTCGACAAGGTTCGTTAAGTTATAGTAGCCTATAACCTCTAAAGCAGAGGGACATGACCTTAGAAAGAATGATCTATCTATGCAGGTAGTCCTTATGGCCTTATAAATGGTGGACTCAAACTTAATCCTAAGTTCGTCTGTGGGAAACCTAGGGTCTGTACTAGCATTGGAGGGTCCAGCACCAATATTTGTTCGTTTCTTACTGTTTAAAAGATATTCTAAGAGAGTTTGCAAAGATAATTTCAAATAAAATTTCAGATAGGGGAAGAGGTTTTACCGAGGAGCCATCGATAAATATAGATCTGACGACCTCGGTTGAATCGCGACAGCGTCTTCACCGTAAGAAAATTTTAGTTAAAAGTACTTTCGCGCTGAGGTTCGAAGTGAACCTTGGCAAAAGTGAGAGTGAGTGGTGCAAAAATTGGGGGCGCCTGCTGCCCCTTATTTATAGGGAGCTCCGGGCGCCCGGATCCCTTCCGGGCACCCGGGGTTGATTTAGGGCGGGGCGCCCGGATCCCCTCCGGGCGCCCCGGAGGGGAATACCAGGGGCGCCCGCCCCTGGTTTTTGACTGCATTTTTTTTTTAGGTTTTGGAGTTAAGTTTTAAAATTAAAATTTTGAAAAAAAAATTTTGAAAATAATTTTTAAGTTTAAAATTAGAATTTTGAAAATAATTTTTAAGTTTAAAATAGAAAATAATTTTTAAGTTTAGAATTAAAGTTTTGAAAATAATTTTTAAGTTTAAAATTAAAATTTTGAAATTAATTTTTAAGTTTAAAATTAAAATTTTGAAATTAATTTTTAAGTTTAGAATTAAAATTTTGAAAATAATTTTTAAGTTTAAAATTAAAATTTTGAAAATAATTTTTAAGTTTATAATTTTGAAAATAATTTTTAAGTTTAAAATTAAAATTTTGAAAATAATTTTTAAGTTTTAAAATTAAAATTTTGAAAATAATTTTTAAGTTTAAAATTAAAATTTTGAACATAATTTTTAAGTTTAAAATTAAAATTTTGAAATTAATTTTTAAGTTTAAAATTAAAATTTTGAAAATAATTTTTAAGTTTAGAATTTTGAAAATAATTTTTAAGTTTAAGATTAAAATTTTGAAAATAATTTTTGAGTTTAAAATTAAAATTTTGAAAATAATTTTTAAGTTTAAAATTAAAATTTTGAAAATAATTTTTAAGTTTAAAATTAAAATTTTGAAAATAATTTTTAAGTTTATAATTAAAATTTTGAAAATAATTTTTAAGTTTAAAATTAAAATTTTGAAAATAATTTTTAAGTTTAAAATTAAAATTTTGAACATAATTTTTAAGTTTAGAATTAAAATTTTGAAAATTTATTTTTAAGTTTAAAATTAAAATTTTGAAATTACTTTTTAAGTTTAAAATTAAAATTTTGAAATTAATTTTTAAGTTTAGAATTAAAATTTTGAAAATTTATTTTTAAGTTTAAAATTAAAATTTTGAAATTACTTTTTAAGTTTAAAATTAAAATTTTGAAATTAATTTTTAAGTTTAAAATTAAAATTTTGAAATTAATTTTTAAGTTTAAAATTTTGAAATTAATTTTTAAGTTTAAAATTAAAATTTTTGAAATTTATTTTTAAGTTTAAAATTAAAATTTTGAAATTAATTTTTAAGTTTAAAATTAAAATTTTGAAATTAAATTTTAAGTTTAAAATTAATATTTTGAAATTAATTTTTAAGTTTAAAATTAAAATTTTTGAAATTTATTTTTAAGTTTAAAATTAAAATTTTGAAATTAATTTTTAAGTTTAAAATTAAAATTTTGAAATTAATTTTTGAGTTTAAAATTAAAATTTTGAAATTAATTTTTGAGTTTAAAATTAAAATTTTGAAATTAATTTTTAAGTTTAAAATTAATATTTTGAAATTAATTTTTTGAGTTTAAAATTAAAATTTTTGAAATTTATTTTTAAGTTTAAAATTAAAATTTTGAAATTTATTTTTAAGTTTAAAATTAAAATTTTGAAATTAATTTTTAAGTTTAAAATTTTGAAATTAATTTTTAAGTTTAAAATTAAAATTTTTGAAATTTATTTTTAAGTTTAAAATTAAAATTTTGAAATTAATTTTTAAGTTTAAAATTAAAATTTTGAAATTAATTTTTAAGTTTAAAATTAATATTTTGAAATTAATTTTTAAATTAAAAAAACTTTTAAAATTAAAATTTAAGCCTTATTCATCTCACCCGATCTATATTATCAATCAGGGAATCCTATGATTTTGTGAGATGAAATTAGTTTGATTACAGAGTTTTGTTTTAACTTGTTTTAGATTCAGACTTAGCTTTGGTTTCCACAAATAGGCATTCTTCGGATAAACTTCTAAGCTTGGTGAGTCACAAGGACATCATTAGAAGTAACCAACCTTTCGAGGTTTTCCGAATAGTCCTATCCACGGAACTTAGTACTAAATCTTGGTCTAACTGGTTAGGATTCGTTTAAGGGTAGCTTCGGTCAGTTCCACCAGATCGAAACCATATCTTTCTAGACATGCGATGCCCAAGTTTTCCTAACGTACTATCATCCAGAAATTTCACCAGTACCATGATTCAAGTTAAACTTGGTCTCTAATTCTAATTGCCCTGCCGGGTTTGTTAGTTTTGGGTTACCCTGTCGGGTAAGTTAGTTTTGGAGGTGCCAGCTATTCTGGAGCCTCCCCCTGAATTATTGGCCATTAATTTAAGTTTTGATTTTAGGCTTGTGTCGATTCTTTTTATAGTTATAGTTAACTTGGTGATAATTTTGTTGTTTTTTAAACTGTTTAGATTTTGAATTTGATTTAGGTTTGTATTTTGGATTTTGGTTTGGTTTATTTATATAATGTATTTTTTCTTTAGGTATATAATATTGATTAAGTCCTACTTGCGTGGTTAGACACGCTTTCGGAACCCAAGCTAGATTGGTTGACTTGTATTGGGTTATTAATGATTTGAAGGTTTTATTTGAATTCGACTTATATCCTAGTCCGGTTTTATTATAACATGCTTTTTGATTATTTAGGATTAAGTCTAAATTTTTTGATCTTGTTGTGAATTTTTCTAACATCTCCTTTAAATTGTTTATTTCATTTTTTAATGATAAATTCTCCTCCTCAAGTGTTAGATCTTGAGTTGGATTTGAATTTTTTAATTGTTCCTTGAGGTTTTGATTTTCCTCAAGAAGTAATTTGTTTTCATTTTCTACTTTGGTTAATTTACTATTTAAACAAGAAATGATTCTAAAGAACTTTTTGTTTAAATTAAGATATACCTCATTCGAGCCTTCGGAAACGAGTACGGACTCGTGTCTTGTTTCGAGTTCGGACCGTCTTCATCTTCCGACTCATTTTCAGTTTCGGCGCGGGCCATCAGTGCGAGGTGGCTCTGATGTTTCTGCTCTTCTTCCTCTGATTCGTCCGAGGAGTCGTCCCACGTTGCTTTGAGTGCTTTCCTTTTTGTTGGTTTTGGTTTGTCGAACTTTAGTTTTGGGCATTCGTTCTTGTAATGTCCCTTTTTGTTGCAGCCGTAGCAAGTCACGTTCTTTTGTTCTGAGGGAGAGCTGATCTTTTGAAGATCCTTTTTGCTGAAGCTCCTCTTTCTCCTGGTGAACATTTTTCTTACCAAGTTCACCAGGTGTTCTTCGTTTTCGGAGTCTTGGTCAGATTCTTCTTCAACTTCAGGCTTGCTTTTCTTGGAGGAACCTGCAAATAAGGCTACACCTTTCTCGGCTCCAGCATTAGTTTGTTCGTGCAATTCTAATTCACAGAAAAGCTCATCCAATTTTAATTTAGAAAGATTCTTAGAAATTTTGTAGGCATCCACTATTGATGCCCACAAACTATTACGTGGAAAGGCGTTTAATGCGTACCTTATCAAGTCTCTGTTCTCCATCTGGTGGCCTATCGCATGGAGCCCGTTGAGGATGTCCTTGATCCTCGCGTGGAGTTGATTCGCTGTTTCTCCTTCCTGCATTTTTATATTAAAAATTTTATTTAAAAGCAGGTCTCGTTTTGTTACCTTAGCGTCGCTTGTTCCTTCGTGCAGCTCGATCAGTTTGTCCCATAATTCTTTAGCGTTCTTGTGTGGACCGACTCTGTTTAGCTCTTCTCTTGTTAGTCCGCACTGTAGAGTGTTGATCGCTTTGTTTTCTGTTGACGCTTTTTTCTTGAGATCGGCTGTCCAGTCTTCAGGATCCACTAGATTCCCGGCGTTGTCCACTGGAATTTTGTAAGGTCTTGTAATGCTCATCCACTGGTCAAAGTCAGTTTTAAGGTAGACCTCCATTCGCTTCTTCCAGTAAGGGAAGTCGTCCCCGTTGAAGAGTGGAGGTCGCACTGTGCTGAATCCTTCTTGTTGGGACATTCTGTGCACAGGTAAAATAAAAAATGTAATACCCCGGTTCTGAGATTCTGGTTAAATATGACTTAAAAGGTTAGATGGTACTATCCATATCACCAAGGTGCACCTTCCTTTTCGGAAGCCCAAACTTAAGAACTCCAAAGTTAAGCGTGCTTGGCTTGGAGAAATCTGAGGATGGGTGACCTCCTGGGAAGTTTTCCAGGGTGCGTGCGAGTGAGGACAAAGCACGCTGAAAGGACCTCCGGTGGTCTGTGGAGCTAGTCATCAAACCAATAGGTAATTCTGGTGTCGTTCCGGGTTCGGTCCGGGTGGGGCCCGCCCGGGTCGGGGCGTTACAGATGGTATCAGAGCGACCTTGCGACCGTGAGTGCGCCTGTGGTAGGAGCACCCAGGGCACCACCTAGCGAGGGAGATTCTGGAATTTGTTTGTGGTGTGATTTGTGGTTACACAACGAGGACGTTGTGTCTTTAAGTGGGGGTGATTGTAATACCCCGGTTCTGAGATTCTGGTTAAATATGACTTAAAAGGTTAGATGGTACTATCCATATCACCAAGGTGCACCTTCCTTTTCGGAAGCCCAAACTTAAGAACTCCAAAGTTAAGCGTGCTTGGCTTGGAGAAATCTGAGGATGGGTGACCTCCTGGGAAGTTTTCCAGGGTGCGTGCGAGTGAGGACAAAGCACGCTGAAAGGACCTCCGGTGGTCTGTGGAGCTAGTCATCAAACCAATAGGTAATTCTGGTGTCGTTCCGGGTTCGGTCCGGGTGGGGCCCGCCCGGGCCGGGGCGTTACAAAAAATATCCCAAGACTTGGTCTTGGATTAGTAGTGCGGGAGAAAAAAAACTAGATTCGTGTTGCACTAATTTAAATTGATTAGAGAAATATTAAGTTAACGAAACACCAGTTTTTAAAATAAAAAAAAACAAAAGAAAATTCACCCCCTGTCTGATTGGTGGTTGCACCAAATCAGAGCGGTACCTGCTCTGATACCACTTGTAGGACCGTTAGATTCGATAGAGGGGGGGGGGTGAATATCGATTCGAAGGACAAGAGTATAGGCGCAGCGGAAAAGTAAAATAGACACAGTTGTTTTACTTCGTTCGGAGCCTGTGACGACTCCTACTCGAAGGCCCGTGGTCCTTGACCACTTTCGTTAGGCAATCACTAGCAATTCGAAATAATGATTACAAAAGAACCGTACAGTGAATGCTAATGAAAACTAAAAACAAAATACCGACAAGAAGGGAAAAGAATGGAGCGTAGTGTCGGAGCTTTGTTGGTGTCGCACTGAACGTTGAGCAGCAAGACCAGCAGCAGAAGAATTCTCAGCTTGATTGATTGATATTGAAGCTCCTGTCTGGGGCTTCTTTTATATGTTGTTCCAGGCGCCTGGATCCCTTCCGGGCGCCTGGAATGTGACGCAACTGCACAAACCATGATGCTCCACGTGGCGACGACTCGGCTGGATAGAATTCGCCTTCCGGGCGCCCGGATCCCTTCCGGGCTCCCGGACCTCCGGGCGCCCGGATCCCCTCCGGGGCGCCCGGATCCCCTCCGGGCGCCCGGACCACCTTGTTCCAGAAAACTCCTTTTTCCTGCAAAACAAAGTTAGTCCGAGGCAAATGTATATCCTGCAACACAGATTGTCAGCACAGTTAAAGTTCAACAAATAAATAAAAAGAGTATAACTTAGATTCCGTCTTTCCGAGACCGGAATCTAGTCACGATCTCGACTTAGACATCCGAAATGGATCTAAGCCGGATCGACGCCTAATGTCCCCTTCCCGGGAACGCGTCCTCACAGTCACTCCCCTCCAGTGACTTACCTCACTTACCTGCCAGACGTCCGGTCAGCCCGTCGACCCGTCTGGACTTCTCGCCAAGCGTCCGGTCAGCCCGTTGACCCGCTTGGACTTCTCGCCAGCTATCCGGTCAGCCCGTCGACCTAGCTGGACTTCGTGCCAGACATCCGGTCAGCCCGTCGACCTGTCTGGACTTTTCCTGCACACTTGATCAAAGTGTCAGACAACAACAAAACTAACTTAACCTATTTGTCATTCATCAAAACCTGGGTTAGACCGTTAGTGCTACCCGCACCAACACTTGGTCCCGCCTATCAACGCATGGGTGAATACAAACTCAATTAGATTGAGTATTCCTCGTTACTCGTTTGGATCGAGTCAACTATAGGCATTCTTGCAACGGTTGGAAAAGATAGGTCAAAATCACATCTATATTAACTCTCGGGCGTATTAGCCAAAGCTAACTCGAGTTTTAATATAAATGCGGATATTGATTTTATAAACAAGAGTTGCATAGAGATGTAATTGGTAATCGTTACCTACCGATCATACTAAGCCTTGGGCGTATTAGCCAAAGCTAACTCAAGGGTTAGTATGATGTGGATCTTGTCCCACAAGAATTATAGAATTCAGTGGGAGCATCATTTAATTAAAGGCCTAGTTAAATGATTTTAAAAGAATATGATATTTATTTCTGCAAATTTTCTGTTGTAGATAACCATGACGTCAAACACGAATTCCTTCTCCCCGCGATCTGTCCTTGAGAAGGACAAGCTCAACGGAGCAAACTTCCTGGACTGGTACAGGAACCTGAGAATAGTTCTCACCCAAGAACGTAAACTGTACGTTCTGGAGCAGCCCATTCCGGAGGCTCCTCCTGCCAATGCCCCGCGAGTAGACAAAGATGCTTACAAGAAGCATCAAGATGACGCATTAGATGTGTCTTGTCTAATGCTTGCGACCATGAACTCTGAGCTTCAGAAGCAACACGAGTTGATGGGCACTTACGATATGGTTGAGCATCTTCGCCAACTATATCAGGGACAAGCGAGGCATGAGAGATTTGAGATCTCTAAGGCACTGTTTTAGTGCAAGATGTCAGACGGGGCTCCCGTAGGTCCTTATGTACTCAAGATGATTGGGTACATAGAGAACCTACAAAGACTGGGGTTCCCACTTGGCCAAGAGCTGGCCACTGACTTAATCCTGCAATCCTCGCCGGATAGCTATAGTCAATTCGTTCTGAACTATAACATGAACGAGATTGACAAGCCACTGCCCGAGCTCCTTAGTATGTTACGAACTGCTGAGATTAACCTTAAGAAGGTTAAGCCCATTCTGATGGTCCAGAAGCACAAGGGCAAGGGCAAGCCCAAAGGTAAGGGAAAGTCCCAAACCAAGGGAAAAGGCAAGGCACTGAAGCCTAAAGGAGGGGTCGCCAAGGATGCTACCTACTTCCATTGCGGTCAGACCGGGCATTGGAAGAGGAACTGCAAGGTATACTTGGAGGATCTTAAGAAGAAGCGAAGTGAGACTTCCACTTCAGGTATATATGTTATAGAAGTCAATCTATCTATTTCTACATCATGGGTATTAGATACTGGATGTGCTTCTCACATTTGTACTGATGTGCAGGCGCTGAGAAATAGCAGAGCATTGGCAAAGGGCGAGGTGGACCTACGAGTAGGCAATGGAGCACGGGTTGCTGCTGTTGCTGTAGGAACTTATTAGCTATTTCTGCCCTCTGGGCTTGTACTAGATTTAGATGATTGTTGTTATGTGCCTGCTCTTACTAAGAACATAGTTTCAGTTTCTTGTTTAGACAAGAAAGGATACTCTTTTATAATAAAAGACAAATGTTGTTCTGTATATTTAAAAGATATGTTCTATTGTAGTGCACCTCTAATAAACGGACTCTATATTCTAGACCTTGAGAGCCCTATCTATAACATTAGTACCAAGAGGTTCAAGTCAAATGACATGAACCAAACCTACCTCTGGCACTGTCGCTTAGGTCATATAAATGACAAGCGCTTATCCCAGCTCCATAAGGATGGTTTGCTGGACTCATTTGATTTAGAATCATATGAGATATGCGAGTCATGCCTACGAGGCAAGATGACCAAAACCCCCTTTAGTGGGCATAGCGAGAGAGCAACTGATTTGTTAGGACTCATACATAGTGATGTATGTGGCCCTTTCAATGTTGCTGCTAGAGGCGGTTATAGATACTTCATCACATTTATTGATGACTTCAGTAGATATGGTTATGTGTACTTGATGACACATAAGTTTGAATCCTTTGAAAAGTTCAAAGAAATCAAGAATGAAGTACAGAACCAGCTTGGAAAGAGTATTAAGATACTTCGATCAGATCGAGGTGGAGAATACCTTAGCCATGAGTTTCGTGACTACCTAGCTGAGTGTGGGATTCTATCCCAACTCACTCCTCCTGGAACACCACAGTGGAATGGTGTATCCGAAAGGAGGAATCGTACCCTATTAGATATGGTACGATCTATGATGAGTCGCACAGATCTTCCGACACATCTATGGGGATATGCTCTAGACACGGCAGCTTTCATACTCAACCGAGTTCCATCAAAGGCCGTGATAAAGACACCATATAGGATATGGACTGGGAGAGATGCCCAGGTGTCATTCATGAGGATTTGGGGCTGTGAGGCTTACGTACGATGTCAAGTCTCAGACAAATTAGGACCCAAATCCGACAAGTGCTATTTCATCGGATATCCCAAGGAAACTAAGGGATATTATTTCTACATTCCCAGTCAGCACAAGGTAGTTGTGGCAAAGACTGGGGTCTTTCTAGAAAGGGACTTTGTTTCTAGAAAGACTAGTGGGAGCGCGTTCGATCTTGAAGAAGTTCAAGATGCGAACAATAGCACTAATGCCTCGATGGAAATTGAACTGGAACCACAAAGTGTTGTGGATGATGTTGTTCCACAAGGAGTTGAGGAACAACAACCGGTTCAAGTAGACATACCTCTACGCAGGTCTGATAGGGTACGTCGTCACCGAGAGATACTCATTTCTCTTGTCTGACCATGACGACTATGCACTCGAAGAGCCTACCACCTATCAAGAAGCTGTGATAAGACCAGATTCGAGAAATGGCTAGAAGCCATGAGATCCGAGATGGAATCCATGTACACCAACCAAGTATGGACTTTGGTTGATCCACCAAGGGTAAAACCCATTGGGTGCAAGTGGGTCTTTAAGAGAAAGACTGACATGGATGGACCTATCTATAAGGGTCGCTTGGTAGCTAAAGGTTTCAAGCAGATTCATGGTATTGACTATGATGAAACCTTTTCTCCAGTAGCGATGTTTAAGTCCATTCGGATCATGCTTGCTATTGCAGCCTACCATGACTATGAGATATGGCAGATGGATGTCAAAACCGCGTTTCTGAATGGAAACCTACTCGAGGATGTGTACATGACACAACCTGAGGGTTTTATAGATCCACAGCATACTAGTAGAGTATGCAAGCTGCATAGGTCCATTTATGGACTAAAGCAAGCTTCTCGGAGCTGGAATCTTCATTTTGATGATGCAATCAAACAGTTTGGTTTCATCAAGAACGAAGATGAGCCTTGTGTCTACAAGAAGGTTGTAGGGGATATAGTTGTCTTCCTCATATTGTATGTGGATGACATACTACTCATTTGGAAGGACATCCCTATGCTTCAGTCTGTCAAGACCTGGCTAGGGAGTTGCTTCTCAATGAAGGACTTAGGTGAGGCATCCCGCATTCTTGGGATACAGATCTATAGAGATAGATCTAAGAGATTGCTTGGCCTAAGTCAGAGTACATATATTGATATGGTACTCCTTCGGTTTGCCATGCAGAACTCCAAGAAGGGATTTCTGCCGATGTCACATGGCGTGAGTCTTTCGAAGACTCAAGGTCCCTCTTCTAGAGAGGAGAGAGACCGCATGGATCAGATCCCTTATGCCTCAGCCATAGGATCGATCATGTACGCCATGCTGTGTACTCGACCTGATGTCTCGTATGCTTTGAGCATGACGAGCAGATACCAGTCAGATCCAGGTGAAAGTCACTGGATAGCGGTCAAGAATATTCTTAAGTACTTACGAAGGACTAAAGAATATTTCTTGATATATGGAGGCAATGATGAGCTAACTGTAAAGGGTTACAGTGATGCCAGCTTTCAGACCGATCAGGATGATTACCGATCTCAATCAGGGTTTGTATTTTGCATTAATGGTGGTGCTGTGAGCTGGAAGAGTTCGAAGCAGGACAACAGAAGTCGAGTACATTGCTGCATCAGAGGCAGCAAAGGAGGCAGTTTGGATCCGCAAGTTCATCACTGAACTTGGGGTGGTTCCTAGCATCGCTGACCCAGTTGAGCTCTATTGTGACAACAATGGAGCTATAGCACAGGCGAAGGAACCTCGCTCACACCAGCGGACCAAGCACATACTACGGCGCTTCCATCTCATTCGAGAGATTATCGATAGAGGAGATGTGAAGATTTGCAGAGTACCTACAGAGGCTAACATCGCAGATCCCTTGACCAAGGCTTTGGCACAGAGGAAGCATGATGGTCACACTAGGTCTTTAGGCCTTAGAGCCTATACTGATTGGCACTAGTGCTAGTGGGAGATTGTTAGTTAGAGCCCTAGAGCTAATCATTTGATGATTGTTTGAACTCATGTATATCATATTCTTGTATATTAATAAAGGCATTTGTTTGGTTATTATACATATTTATATTAGTGCCAAATAGACTAAGTATAATAGCGTCTTTGAGTAGAAGGTTCATACCTATATCAATTGATTAGTTGAATCGATAGTGAGATGATATAGGGAACACTACTCTAAATCATTCCGAGTCAAGTATTAGCATTCAGGGACGATGTTAATACAATAAGACTAGCATGTAGGTCAGCTCGATGACTTGATCTCACAAGTCATGAATATAGAGATATCAAGCTGACACATGGGTATGCATTAGAGAATGTATACTGAATGACCCGCCATGAGAAAGTATCATGGATCGTTATATGAGTGTCATATACTTTCTCATGTGGCTATTAGTATGACTATTAGTCCTTAGACCTGAAGTCACCATGGATCCCTACATAAGGAGTTATGTACTTTGGTTTCGTCAAACGTCACCCGTAACTGGGTGGACTATAAAGGCGATTACTGGGTATATAACAAATTATGTAGAGGGATGTGAGTGATGTAGATGGGATCTATCCCTCCCATATGACGGGAGCGACATCGGTATTCTTGATAGAGTGAGACCACTAAGTGCATGACCATGCCCAAATGAGTCAACATTAGATGTTGAGCTCATTTGATCGAGTGAGTCTACTTGGAGTTCAAGATTTAGATTGATTAGAGGATGACACGGTCTATGCCTCATATTGATCAATCTAGATGTCTAGGATAGAAGGACACTTGTCATTATTTTGTGAGTAGTCACAATTGGTAGTCACAAGGTGATGTCGGATCTCGACATTCTTGTAACTTGGGTAGTAAAGATGTGTTGCTAGATACCGCTCATTACTTATGCTCCTAAATGGGTTTAGGGCATTGCCAACATTACAAGAACCTATAGGGTCACACACTTAGGACAATTAGATGGAGATTAGGTTCATATGATGAACCAAGAGGATTAGATTCATTTGATGAATCAAATTGGATTAAGAGTAATCCTAATTGGGCTAACTTGAGTTCGACTTAAGTTGATTCATGTATTTAATGAGTCTAATTTAGATTATGACTTATTAAATCAATTTAATTTAATGAATTAGATTCATTATATTAAATTGGCTCGAATCAAATGGTTGGATTAGATCAACCATGGTAGAGATTGAGTCAAGTTTGACTTGACTAGAGAAGGAAGACCAAAGGTCAATTTTGACTTGACCTTTTGCCACCTCATTGGTGAGTTGCATTAGGTGGACCAATGATGATATTCCACATCATCATGGATGCCACCTCATGGAAGTTACAAAGCCATTTTCTTATTAACTTCACATTAATTGCATTTAATGGGGAGTTACACTAGAAGAAAGTGGCCGGCCACTTTGTGAATGAATGGGAATTCATTTTTCATTCAAGTGTGGTGAATCTTCCTCCTTCTTCCTCTCAAGCTCTCCCTCTCCCTCTCCTCCTTGCTTGGACGAATCTCACCAAGGTGCTAGAACACCTTTGTGTGAGGTTTTCTCCACCTACGTGTCCGTGTGGATACTTCTAGAGGACCGGCGCTTGACGGTCTAGCGATCCGGCAACTCCTTGGACGAGCGGGATAAGCGAAAGGCACGCTTCGAAGATATAACCCTTATCTAGTGTAGATCTAAAGGTTTTACAAACTCGTACAAGAAAAGGTTTTTCGAAAAGTTTTGTTTACGAATCTTTGCACGGATCGACGGCTTTGGGTGACTCGGGGTTTCCGCGACGCGAAAAAGCGGTTTTCGCGGCCCGACGAACTCAACAGCATGTTCTCATGACTTCAAGTTCCAGACTCCTGAGCATCCGGCCGGATTATAAGTGAGTATGCTCTCACGCCTTTATATTCTAGACTCTTGAGCCTCTAGGCAGGTTATAAGTTAGTATTCTCTTATGCCTTTATATTTCAGACTCCCGAGCCTCCGGCGGGGTTATAAGCAAGCATGCTCTTGCACCTTTATATTCTAGACTCTTGAGCCTCCGACTAGGTTATAAGCGAGCATGCTCTTGCCTTGATATTCCACACTCCCGAGCCTCCGGCTGGGTTATAAAAGAGCATGCTCTCGCACCTTTAATTTATGGACTTCCAAATTCCTATACAAATTCCTCCGACTAAGGTAGCCGCCCTAATTATGCCGCTCGGCATTGTTATTTTGTCTGTCTATCAATTATGAAGAATTACCCTGGGGGTTATATCATAAATATATTGAGGGGTTATAATTGTCCGACCTAGTCATACCGCTCAGTGTTAGCATTTTGTCTAGCATATTATGCAATCCAGAGATCCCCTCTAAGATAATTTATTTACTCAATCTGATTATTTTGCTCAGCGTTATTATCCTGTCCAACTCATTATTCAGACTAATAAATATTTCATGAAGAAGTTATATAGGAGTTAGTTTACAAGAAGTATTAGTGGTTCTCAAGATATACAAGAAAATAGGTGCAATTCAACAATACACATCTTAACATTTAATTTATGTTCCTTTCAACAGTTACACACCATGAAAATGGAACTTGAAAAATACTAATCGAACTTGGTCATGTTAGAGTATATACTGAAAGCCTAAGCTTTTGTAAACATTTATTATGAATAAAGAATCACATTTGGTCAAATTATCTACATTTGTTTGCAGTTGTTCAATTAATTTATATTGTAGATAACATAGTATGTGGTGTCACATACAGAAGATAATGTTATCAGTACCTTATAAATTATAAACAGTAGCTCACGACCAAAATGGAAAGGAACAAACCATTGGAAGGTCGTAGTGTAATTAGGAATTAGTTTATCTTAACTATATAATTACACTAGTACACTTAGAGTGTATTGAGTAGGACCATTTGAGGTTGTTTCTTTTATACTGACTTTATAAAGGAACAAATACCTCAGTTATTATAGAAGTGTGTGCTCTTAATCCTAATATAATAACAAGCACATATATTTGATATTTATTTCTTTAATTTATCAATGGGTGAGATTTAGTTCGATGAATCAATAAGCCCGATAAGTTGGGAAATGATATCACTTATAGTGTGTGTTGTTGATTATAGAAGGAAACTGTGTCCTACTAATCTAGGTTGATAATGTCCCCAAGATGAGCTCATAAAGATTGTCATGTTAAACTCTGCAGGTGGACTTAGTCCGACATGACGATAAGGTTGAGTGGTAATATTCTTGGATTAAGATATTAATTAAATGAGTTGTCAGTAACTCACTTAATTAGTGGACATTCGACATCTTAAATACAGGGAGACTAACACACTCATAATAAGAAGGAGCCCAAAAATATAATTTGGGATTGGTGCGGTAGTTCAATAATAGTTCTTTAGTGGAATGAATTATTATTGATAAAATTAAGTTGTGTGTTCGGGGCGAACACGGGATGCTTAATTTATCGGGAGACCAAAACCAATTCCTCCTCTCGGTCCTATCGTAGCCTCTTAATTATAGAGTACTATACCCACCTATACCCACCTTCTATACCCACCTAAAGGGGGCCGGCCAAGCTAGCTTGGGGATCAAGCTAGGGTCGGCCTAAGCATGGTTTATGGGTGGCCGACCTTAGCTTGAACCCAAGCTAAAGGGGGCCGACCCTAATGAAATTAAAAATAATTTTTAATTTTATTTTTTTTATGTGGAAGATATAATTTATTGGAGAGAATTAAAATTAAAATATCTCTTCTACAAAAGATTAAGAAAAAAGAGATTAGATCTCTTTCCTTATTTGTAGATAGAAAGATATTTTATTTTTTCTCTGAAAATTATTCACATGTTGAAAAATTAAAATTATAGAAATTTCTTTTTATCAACCATGAAGGGATTTTTGAAGAGAAATTTTATTTTTTAAAATTTTCGGAAACAAATTAGGAAGTTTTAATTTGTTGATTGAAACTCTCCTAATTTGTCCTTTTGATTGTGGCCGGCCATTGTATGGATAAAGAGGAAGTTTTATTTAATTCTTCCCAATTAATTCATGTCAAGGAAAGTTAAGGAAATTTTATTATAATTAAATTTCCTTATTTGCCAAACCTAAGGAATATAAAAGAGGGGGTTGGGGTGCCTTCAAGAGACACAACTTCTATTATTCTTCTCCCTCTTTTCTTCCTTGGTGTGGTCGGCCCCTTCAAGCTTTCTCTTCTCCTTGTTGTGGCCGAACCTCTTCTTCCTTTTGGAGATCAAGTTGTGGCCGGATACAAGCTTGGAGAAGAAGGAGAGAAAGCTTATATCCCTTTGGAGCATTGGTAGTGTTTTCTCTTCATCCTTGGAGGTGTACTTGAGTTGGCCGAATCTTACAAGGAGGAGAAGAAGGTGTTTTGGTGGTTTCTCATCTCAGAAGATCGTTGCCCACACAACGCCCGAGGTTAGAAGAGGAATACGGTAGAAGATCAAGAGGTTTTTCTAAAAGGTATAACTAGTATTTTTCCTTTCCGCATCATACTAGTTATTTTAGGAAATAATACCAAATACAAGAGGCATTCGATTTTAGTGTTTCGAATTTGCTTTCGATGTAGTGTTCTTTTGTTTGTTCTTTTCCTTGTGATTTGATTGTTCTTTTCAGTTGATCCAAAGTTATTTTAGGAAATTAAATATTAGCTTTCCTTAAAAGGTTTTGTCTAGTCGGTGGTGGTTGCTCCCATATCCAAGAAGGCCATGTGCCTCGCCACGTCAGTACTGGGAACCAATTATGGAAATTAATATTTAATGGAATTAGTAACTTAGGTGATTTGGATCGAACGTGTTAAGTTCCGCAGGAGATCCAAGTCAAAACCTAAAAGAACATATAGATTAAATTTTGGATCAAACGTGTTAAGTTCCGCAGGCGATCCAAGTTTAATTTAAAAGAACACATGGTAGCTAGGAAAAGGTTCGGACCTTTGTACAAAATTTTTGTACAGTGGAACCATTAGGTTTTCCGAGTAGCAACCAACAGGTCAAGAGGTCCTTCGGAAGATCTTTGAGAAGTCGATGACAATCTATGGCTTGTCGAGGAGGTTTGGCCGATAGATAGCCGCCCTCTCGCAATTGTTTTGCAACTTCTCCGGCTGCATGGGAGAGCGTTCTCGAAATCCGCTTAGCAAATTTTTTACCAAACTCAGGGGACTCAAAATGAGCCCTTCGTCTAACTTCAAAACGCTCATCCTCCCTAGCTTTGTACATTTCTATTTCGATCTTTGTAGAGTCTAACTCAGCTTGTAGCAACTTTAGCTAGGCTTCTTGCTCATCCAATTTCCTATGTTGTTCTAGTATCACTAAGTATAATAGCAATTACTGGGTATGTAACAAATTATACGGAGGGATGTGAGTGATGTAGATGGGATCTATCCCTCCTATATGATGGGAGTGACATCATTATTCTTGATAGAGTGAGATCACTAAGCGCATGACCATGCCCAAATGAGTCAATATGAGATATTGAGCTCATTTGATTAGAGTGAGTCTACTTGGAGTTCAAGATATAGATTGATTAGAGGATGATACGATCTATGCCTCAAATTGATTAATCTAGATGTCAAGGATAGAAGGACATTGTCACATATTGTGAGAGTCATAATTAGTAGTCACAAAGGTGATGTTGGATCTCAACATTCTTGTAACTTGGGTAGTAATGATGTGTTGCTAGATACCGCTCATTACTTATGTTTCTAAATGGGTTTAGGAACATTGCCAACGTTACAAGAACCTATAGGGTCACACACAAAGGGCAATTAGATGGAGATTAAGTTCATATGATGGACCAAGAGGATTAGGTTCATGTGATGAACCAAATTGGATTAAGAGTAATCCAAATTAGACTAATTGAGTTGGACTCAATTTGATTCATGTTTCTAATGAGTCTAATTAGATTATGATTCATTGAATCAATTTAATTCAATGAATATAGATTTATTAAATTAAATTGGTTCGAATCAAATGGTTAGATTTGATCAACCATGGGAGATAAGAGGTCAAGTTTGACTTGATTTGAGAAGGGAAGATGAAGGGTCAAGTTTGACTTGACCAAATGCCACCTCATTGTGACATGGCATGGGGTCGGCCAATGATGGTGTTCCACATCATCAAGGCTTCTTTACTTGGTCAAGATTGACTTGACCAAGTGCCACCTCATGAGGGAGACCAAGAGCCATGACTCTTGGTATCCCATGGAGGTTTAAAACCCTCTAAATGTGGCCGGCCACATAATGGTGCTTGAATAGCATTGTGTGCTCATTTAATCTATCTTCTTCCTTCCTCTCTTCTTCTCTTCTCTCCCTCTCCTCCTTGGCCGAGACTTATTGGGGTGCTAGCACACTCTAAGGTTTCCTCTCCATCTCTTGTTCGTGTGGATACTTCTAGAGGTGTGTACACTTGAACACACTTGAGATCCGACGGACCTTGGACGAGCGAGATTTGCGAAGGGCTTCGCTTCAAAGGTATACTTCCCTTTTTCATGTAGATCTAGTGTAGATCTAGGATAAAACATATACATGATTTATTTTATATGTCTTCGCACGGATCCGTGGCAAGACTTCGGTGTTTCCACAACGTAAAAAGTGATTTTTACGGCCCGAAAGTCCTAACATGTTCATCTACTCACGCTGACACCGTGGACCCTTTTGATTGTCCACATGCCTTCACCAAAGATTTGGCTAACGAGCTATTTAGCTTTAGTATCCTGTAGGAGGATGAGGCAGTAGCCCCTAACCTTTGTTGAGAGGATAATCCGTAGGATTGTTTGAAGTACTAGTGGGGTCAGTCAAAGAGTTAGGCCTTGAAGGAGGAGTGCCAGAAGCCCTTGGCGACACTGAACGAATGGACTAAGGAGGTTCAAGTAAATTGCCCCGACCAGCTCAAGATCCTATGCGACTGCAGAGCGCGCGGGTGTAGGACCGGATGACCCTGTAACCAATGTTTGCTCAGGACTCTCTAAGGTGATAGAAAGAGCGCCTAAAGCCTACTGCGATGTCGGCCAAGCAAGTAAAGTCTCTGGCACTCCCTATGGCCTTAGAAGACTTAAGTATAGGGTCTGTCGGCTCCTGCTTAGGGCCCCTTTGGTGGTTGGTGATATGGGCTGCTCGGCGCTCCGGGACAGCGGCTGGCTCAGGGATCACTTCCCTCCTCCACGTTGCCTAGGCTTCCTCGACGTTAATGTACTCCGTAGCCCGTTCGAGCAAATGATCGAAATCTCTCGGGGGCGGAAGAATTCACCCTCTAAAAGTCCTTGGGAGAATGAACTTACAAGGATTTCTGGAATGACTGATGGGACTTCCATAGCCACTTGGTTAAACCTCTTAATATAGGCCCGCAATGATTCCTTATGCCCTTGCTTAACTGCGAACAAATTGACATTTGTCTTCTGATGACGGCGGCTGCTTGCGAAGTGTTGTAGGAATGTCGTTTGGAAGTCTTTGAAACTACATATGGATCTGATCGGTAGTCGCCTGAACCACCTTTGTTCCGATCCGGAGAGCGTAGTGAGGAAAACTTAGCATTTGACTCCGTCGGTGTATTGATGGAGCGTGGCCACGTCAAATTTGATAAGATGGTCCTCGGGGTCGGTCACCCCCGTGTATTCTCCGATCATCAACGGCGCATAATGTCACGACAACTAGTTGTCCAAGATCTCCTGAGAGAACTGCCTATTTATCCGCTCGGGAGAACCGTCGAACCTAGGCGGTTTACCCTCTCACTCATCTTGAATGAGAGCATCTTCCAATGAGGACCCTTGTGCTCTATGCGCTCGGCTTCATTCCTCTAATAGGGTGCGAAACAACACTCGATGATACGAGATCAGCGCATTTAGTGCATCTTCATATGTGTCGATCAACTTGTTGTTTGGCTTGCGAGCGACGGGGTTTTCCGTTGGGCATCTGTGATTAGTTGGCTCGCCCGTCGTCGACGCCGCAGGGTCGTTTGCTTGGCAATCGGCTACTGCCTACTGTTGCTCCAACATCTTTACGGTTCGTGCTTGTATCAGCATCTCCAAGTCCTCTTGCGATAGCGTTACCATGGTGAGTCGTCCAGTGTCTTCCATCTTCGCGCTTCGGCTACATGTAGATTCCCACAGACGACGCCAAATATGATCTTGTCCAATGAAAAGACAAGCCAAAAAGTATCTCTGACACCTTTCTTAAAGCAAGCATGCATATCTCTGATGTGACAGACTATAAGCTTTCAAAGTACCATTTGTCTACGGAACATGCTTCCTTGTTAGTGGCACAAACCCCTGAAAGAATATGACAAGATACGTAGCTAGGTTCCATTGCAGGCTAAGCGGCATTCGCTCGGCTAGGATGCTCCCGCTCGGCCCTCTTCCTTGTCAGAGGGTTGCCTCTGCCTGGACGGGCATGTCTCCCGCTCGGCGTGACCACGGTCGGGAAATACACTGCTTGCGTGTCTCTTAACTTGGTGTTGACCACTCGGTCATACCTGGTTCGCTCGGTCATTTAATCCACCTAGCCACTCCTGATCCGCTCGACCATGGCTGGTCTGTGCAGTCCTCCCGACCACTCCTGATCCGCTCGACCATGACTAGTCCGTGTGGTCTGCCCGGCCATACTCGGTTTGCCTGGCTGTCTTGGCATCTTACTTGACTTTGCTTGACTGTGACCACCACGTTAATTAATCTTTCTTACTTTGACCTATCTTTAATGGGATCCCTCGTCATTACCGGATCAGTAGCATATGACTCATCTTATGGTGTTAAAGGTATCTGGGGTCTGGTTGAAGATTACTTGTGTTTTGAAACCTTTTGTCTAACACCTGCCATGATATCCATCCATTTCATTCCTAGATGGTTGACTCGTTGACTTTCCTGTGTGGGTAATAAACATAAATATGTTGTGAACTCTTAACGTCTGCAAAGCTCTTTCCATAAAGCCACACAATAGTATCTATCAGGGGTAAGGATATTTGAAAAGTGAAATGCTATCGTTGGTAGCAAAACCCTTTGGATGCTGATGGCTGACCAATAGAGGTGCACCTCTCTATGCTATTATTTAGATCTTCGTGCATTATTGTATACGCCGGAGTGCATACTTGATTGATCATTTTCCTATTTCGTCATTATTTAATGTGAAAGAGTTTAATGTTATTGGCAACTATGAGGCTTACGTGTCAATACAACTATTATTTTCATGATTTACTCTGCTAAACTGTTCAATGAAATACTTTGATTTTTTGATCAATAAGTAGGGAGACCCTGCAAGAAAATAGACAATAATGTTCTCTGATTTACTAAGGCCTGAATGGTGCTGTTTGCCATGAGAATCCACTAAACAAAAGCTTGTTTCTACAAAGGCAAGACACCTTGGAATTACCAATTTCAAAATACATTCTTGATTTTCAGTACTATGCTCAACCATTCCTCGTATATTTGAGATTCATTTAGAAGATGCATGTCAAATCTTGAAGGGAAGTGAGGTTTAAGATTTTAGT
Source organism: Zingiber officinale (assembly GCF_018446385.1). NCBI lineage: Eukaryota > Viridiplantae > Streptophyta > Magnoliopsida > Zingiberales > Zingiberaceae > Zingiber > Zingiber officinale. The sequence goes on from NC_055990.1 coordinate 49,475,488, forward strand.
ATGGTGCTTCTTATAAGAAGAAGAATAGGGAGTGAGTAAGAAATAAAATTTATTGTTCATTGATATTTATCCTAAGGATAATATAATATATAATGTTCAAAAAGTACTTGGTCAATTAACCAATTAATAAATAACAGAATTATTCTAAGAATAATTCTGAAAATTATTCTAATAACTATAACAGAATTATTAGAATAATCCAAATAATAATTTAATTTGATATGATGATTTGATCTGGTCAATTCTGGTAATTTTCTTTTATCTCTTTTACTCCCGACAAACTTAACGGGAGATCTTTGACGTTGAATTTGCTTGTTAATTTATTGAAATATTGTCTGGATAATGGCTTAGTAAAGATATCAGCAATTTGATCTTCAACATAAATATAAGATACAGATAACTGCAGAGTTGCCACACGTTCACAAACAAAATGAAAATCAATTTCCATATGTTTTGTACGAGCATGAAAGATTGGATTTGCTGTGAGATATGTTGCTCCAATATTATCGCATCAAATTTTTGGTACAATATTTGATGCAAGATGAAGTTCAGAGAGAAGTGATTGAAGTCAAATAATTTATGATGTTGTATTTGCTATAGCTTTATATTCTGCCTCTGTGCTTGAACGAGATATTGAAGGTTGCTTTTTCGAATTCCATGAGATAAGATTTCATCCAAGAAATATTCCATATCCACTAGTAGAGCTTCTATCTTCAAGAGAACTTGCCCAATCCGCATCACTATATGCATGTAAATCTCGAGACGATTGACGATATAAAAGAAGACCATGTAGAATAGTACCTTTGAGATATCGAAGTATTCTTTTTTACATTATCCCAATTTTATTCAGTTGGAGCATGCATGAATTGACAAGCACAATTTACCGCAAAAGTAATATCAGGGCGTGTCACGCCCCCAGAGGAGTCCCTGTCCGAGAAAATTTCGGCAGCATCTCCCTTGTATGGTGGACAATCTGAAACTTTTCTACATCTCATATACCTCAGCCACAGACGGCTGGAATAATAACAGTAAATAAAATCAATCACCACGCAGTTTATATATGTATTCAGCCTCTGGCTGTCACAACCACGCAGTTAAGATAATTAAACAGAAAGATAATACTCTGACTCGAAATCAACCCTACTCAACTACACTCGTAAAGCCCAAATCCGATTTTTCTTACCTCTTCTGCCGTCCAGGCAGGCATGTAGTAGTATAAAATCGAAGACAAATTCATCAACGAGACAAATTATATAATATCTAAGTATTCAACATCCAAATCCAAATATAGTCAAGTGAGAATCAAAAACAATACAAACGATAGCAAATAGCTGGAGGTCTGCAGGGGACTAGCAACTGGAACTCCCTCCTGACAGCATCAACATGAAAATAACAACAATGGAGGCGGGGTGAGTCCAACACTCAGCAGGTACAGTTGATATGCAAAGTCAAGAAATAACACCTAGCACTAATCATGCGTACAGTCTCCTGATAAAGATAAAGGTAATTACAAACCGAAGAAGACAAGAGAGAATCTGTACTAACCAGGACCCGGTAAAAGGACAAACAGTCCGAAAGGTATAGAAGACCTGTATGCATGTCAATCAAGGTATCCAAGCAATGTGCAGCATATAAGTGTAACAAACACAAACACAAACAATAAATGCATCATGCATATGATGCCAATGTCATGGTCACCCCTGACGCCAGTCAGCCGACTCACAACAACAGTGGGACCGAGTGGGTAGGGCTGTGACAACCGTGCACTCTGCATCACTACTCCTGATGAGTGACCGAAGTGGACGGGATGCTGTCGGAGTACATACATACTCCTACCCCAAATCATAAATGGGGGAGCGCAATGCTCTCATCTCCCGGTACGCTATGACGGGGAGGGATCTCTAACGTGCTACACGCTGCGTCACACTACCCATGAGCGGACCAACGGAGCACCGGAAGAGCCAAACTGACGTGCTACCACGCTGTGTCCCGCTACCCATGAGCGTCACAACTGGCAAAGTGCTCGACAATAAAGGAGCAATCAATCACTCAGCATGCAATCATACGAATGGTGCATGTCACTAAACATGGTAATATACTAAACCAATCTCTGGACATATCATAATGTGCACCAAAGCGAATGAATCATATCAAGGTATCTGATCATATAAGGTATCAAACCTAGGTCTTGACATGGTAAAATATGGTTATATCACTACCCATGAGCATGTGGAATCAGTTACATATCCATACAAGATGTAAACAAACAATCAATCAACAGGTAGCATGTATTGGGCAGTGATTAACCGAAACAAGTAAGAAACACAATTAATGCACCTTGTTAATTTAATTACTAAGCATATCAAAGACAATAAGTCAAAAGTACCCGCCTCCGATAAAATAGAAAGGTCCAGTCCGACTCCGAGATACTCGTCTCGCGTCACAGTCCTGTGTCAAACAATAAATCTTTTTATTTAGCTACACTTCTCGTAAATAGCTAAATACAATCTCTAATCCTAAAATTAGAGTAAAACCCTAATCGAATATAACTCAAGTTAACTAGAGTTAGTTTCCTTAACCTTAACCATTCTACTATTCGATTTCAATTGAAACCTACACACGATTCCAAATTAACATATAATGCCAACACAACTAGCAAACATCAACAACAAAGTCCAAAACCCTAAATCTTACCTCAAACTCACAGCCAGATAGTTCCTACCGGAGAAGGATTGTTTTGCTGCTATAAACAAAACAAGCAACCCAAATCAGTATATTCCCTTCCAAATCAAGTTCCTAAACTAAACTAAGATAGGTCATCAAAGCTTGTATCAAGAATTCATTACCCAATTGACCTCCTCCTCCGGTTGTAACCCACTGTGGCTGGCAACAGCGTCACCTGCAGTGGTCGGCCAGTGATCACAATCCACAACGTAGATCAGAGCAGAAATGGGGAAAAACTAGGGCACGACACTGGTGAGGAAGATCCCTGCGATCGCCGGCTGCTCAAGCAAGGAATAGGCGGTGGTCGGCAGTGGCGTCGGAGCCGACTAGGGCACTCGAGATGGAGTAAAACTCGGCTCTGATGTGAGGTGATCGGAGATAGGGCTCGGGGTGGCCTGCTGTGGTGGCGGCGCGAGATGCTAGGGCACAGGGACGGCGTCACTGGAGTCGGGGCAGAGGCTAGAGTCGGGTCCTCGCCTGCGTTGGCTCGAGAGTCGCCGGCGCTGTCCCGTGCGACGGCGTCACTGTCGAGTAGAGAAGGCGGCTCGGCAAAGACCCGAGAGAGAAGAGGGCTCGGCAGAAGTCGGCAGCGTTGAGATGCTCCGCGAGTGGTTTGTGCCGTCAAAGGAAGAGGAGAAGCGGAAGGAGAAGAACCGCCGAGTGGCCGGCGGTTAGGGCTTCGGCGCGAGAAGAATCGACGTCGGGGAGAAGAAATGAGGAAACGGCGAAAATGCAAGAAAAAGGAAAAATAAATAAAGGAAAAGAATTAAGAAAATTTCAACTTTTCCTCATTTAATTGGGGTATCCAAAACAGGCTTTTCCCGGCCCCGTTTTTATCCCCGTCAACTTGTCCGTACGAGCTCCAAAAAATTCCCGAAAAATGTCCAAAAATTCTGGAAAATTCCCTTATTCATATTCGGCTATTTAAGGTATTTTACATTCTCCCCCACTTATAAAAATTTGGTCCCCAAATTTCGTTATCTACCATCAGCAAGTACAAATAACAGATATAGAGTATAAATGCTGAACGGTAAATAAACCACATACCTCAAGTGAAAAGATGGGGATATCGAGCTCGGATAGTATCCTCGAGCTCCCAAGTAGCCTCCTCGTCCGAGTGATGCTGCCATCCGACTTTAACCAGCCGGATAGTCTTGTTCCGCAACTGACGCTCTTTCCGGTCGAGAATCCGTACCGGAACCTCCTCATAGGAAATGTCAGGCTGAACTGGAACTGGAATATCTGTCAACACATGTGTCGGGTCGGGCACGTATCTCCTAAGCATCGATACGTGAAATACATCATGAACGCCTGACAGTGACGGTGGTAGTGCCAGTCGGTAAGCTACTACTCCGATCCTCTCCAATATCTCGAAAGGACCAATATACCGCGGAGCTAGCTTACCCCTGAGGCCAAATCTCTTCACCCCTTTCGTGGGTGAAACTCGTAGAAATACATGGTCGCCAACAGAGAACTCTAGTGGTCTGCATCTCCGATCTGCATAACTCTTCTGGCGGTCCTGTGCCTCTGACATCCTCCGTCTGATAGTACGGACTAACTCTGCGTCCTGCTGAGCTCTCTGAGGTCCCAACAGCTGGGCCTCTCCAACCTCATCCCAAAGGACGGGTGTCCGACAAGGTCTACCATACAACGCCTCAAACGGTGCCATCTGGATATCCGAATGGAAGCTGTTGTTGTAGGCAAACTCTACTAACGGCAGATGGTCCTCCCAACTGCCTCCGAAATCCATAACACATGACCTCAGCAGGTCCTCTAAAGTCTGAATAGTCCGCTCTGACTGTCCATCTGGATGTACTGAAACGGAGCTGTGTACCCAAGGCCTGCTGCAGACTCTGCCAGAAACGAGACGTGAACCGTGGATCTCTATCCGAAATGATACTCAACGGAACACCATGTAGTCTGATGATCTCTCGACAATACAGATCTGCCAATCGATCCAGGGAATCAATCCTCCGGATCGCTAAGAAGTGCGCTGATTTGGTTAATCGATCAACGATTACCCAAATCGCGTCATGGCCTCGTCGTGTCCTCGGCAACCCTACCACAAAGTCCATGGTAATGTGATCCCACTTCGACTCAGGAATAGGAATCCGCTGAAGTAATCCTGCAGGTCTCTGGTGTTCAGCCTTCACCTGCTGACAGACAAGACATCTAGCTACAAAATCCGTGATGTCTTTCTTCATCCCGTTCCACCAATAGGAACGTCTCAAATCTCGATACATGCGGGTTCCGCCTGGATGGATCGCAAATCGAGTACGGTGTGCCTCCTGGAGTAGCTCCTGTAAGACCGGATGAGACTGAGGTACGCATAATCTGTCTCGGAAGTATATAATACCCTCCTCGTCTCATGTAAACTCGGTCTGCTGCCCGGAAGCTATCTGACTGCCAATAAACTGCAAATGCTGATCACTGGCCTGGGCCTCTCGGATCTTCGTCCTAATCGACGACTGAGCAACCATGGTAACCAGAATACCCTGCTCTGTCGGTCCCTGCTCCTCAAGATCTAACTCCGAGAAACTCTGAATCAAGTCCATGACTGAAGTCCGGTGGCAAGCCAAAGTCCCTCTGGACTTCCTGCTGAGTGCATCTGCAACCACATTAGCTTTCCCCGGGTGATAGCTAATGGTACAATCATAGTCCTTCAGGAACTCCATCCATCTCCTCTGTCGGAGATTAAGCTCCTTCTGAGTGAAAATATATTTGAGACTCTTATGATCAGTGAGAATCTCAAATGTGATACCGTATAAATGATGACGCCAAAGCTTTAGAGCAAAGATGATGGCAGCTAACTCCAAGTCATGAACTGGGTAGTTCTTCTCATGCTCCTTCAGCTGACGAGAAGCATAAGAGACTACTCTGCCGTGCTGCATCAGAACAGCGCCCAAACCCTGTAGAGACGCATCGGTGTAAAGTACAAATCCATCCTCTCCAGAAGGTAAAACCAAAACTGGAGCCGACACTAATCTCCGCTTCAGCTCCTGAAAGCTTGTCTCGCAATCCTCGGACCATGTAAACTTCACGCCTTTCCTGGTAAGGCGTGTCAGCGGCATAGTAATACGTGAAAAACCCTCGACAAAACGTCGGTAATATCCGGCCAATCCCAGAAAACTGTGGATCTCCTGAACTGACTTCGGCTGCTCCCAACCGGTGACAGCCTCGATCTTCTGAGGATCAACTGAAATACCTCTGCTAGAGACCACGTGTCCCAGAAAACTGACTGAAGATAGCCAGAATGCACACTTGCTGAACTTCGCGTACAGCTGATGTCGTCTAAGAGTCTCCAAGACTATACGAAGATGTTGTGCATGCTCCTCCTCGGAATGCGAGTAGACCAATATGTCATCAATGAAAACGATAACAAACTGATCCAGATACTCCAGAAAGATGCGGTTCATCAAATCCATAAACACCGCTGGAGCATTGGTAAGCCCAAATGGCATTACCAAAAACTCATAATGACCGTATCTGGTACGAAAAGCTGTCTTCTGAATATCAGAATCTCTGACTCTCAGCTGATGATATCCGGATCGCAGATCAATCTTAGAATACACTGAAGTACCTCTGAGCTGATCAAACAAATCCTCGATCCGCGGTAATGGATATTTATTTCTGATGGTCACTGAATTCAGCTGCCTGTAGTCAATACACAACCTCATAGTACCATCCTTTTTCTTGACAAACAGAACTGGAGAACCCCATGGTGAAACACTAGGGCGAATAAATCCCCTGTCTAAAAGCTCCTGGAGTTGAACCTTCAGCTCGTTCAACTCTTTTGGTGCCATACGATACGGAGCTTTCGATGTCGGCGCGGTTCCCGGAATCAGCTCAATAGCGAACTCCACTGGCCTTCTGGGAGACAAACCTGGCAGCTCCTCTGAAAATACATATGGGAATTCCCGGACAACAGGAACGTCGGAGAGCCTGTCAGCCATGTGACAACAGCTTCTGAGTCTGAATCGCCGAAATAATCGAGATACCGTCGTCTCGATGCTGAAACTCCACGAGGGTTGGTTCGGAGGTGGAAGGTGACCACCCTCGTCTGGCAATCAACGGTAGCATGATAAACCGATAGCCAATCCATGCCAAGTATGACATCAAACTCGACCATCTCCAATACTAGAAGATCTACCGTAAGTATCATGTTGCCAAAGTCTAACGGGCAACCTCTGATCTCCTGGGTGACTTCTAAAGTATCACCGGACGGTAGCGAGACAGTTAATCGCTGGGGTCTGCAAGTGGGTAATCTACCAATCTCCCGCATAAAGGTACGGGATATAAAAGAGTGCGAACTACCAGTATCAATCAAAATATCAGCGGAGAATGCATAAATGGAAATCATACCGCGGAAAACGGATCCGTCGGCTCGCTGCGCATCCTCCCTGGTAATCGCATGAACTCGTCCAGTCTCTGGCGGAGGAGGAGGAGGTAACGCTGCCACTGAGGCGCTGCTGGACCATGTGCTAGAGAAGACTGAGAGGATGGTGACTGATACTGTGCAGCTGGCTGGAACTGAGTCTGGTACTGCCCCTGAGTCGGATAATAAAGTCCTAGAATAGAACTCTGGGGTGCTATGGAAGCACTGGAGTACTCCTGTCCAAGCATGCCAAATGCTGCTGCGGAGGGAGCTGCTCCCTGCTGACGCTGTGAGGGTGTGAATCTCCGCCCTCCTCGTTGAGACACTGACTGACTAGACTGTCCCCTCTGCTCTGACCCTCCGAAAGCCGTGTGCTGAGCCTTCAGCTGACAATCTCGTCTCTGGTGCCCAGGCAGTTTGCAATAAAAGCAAACTGACTGTTCCAGAGTGCAGGTTGAAGTGATGTGGTCTCTGGAACCACAATGGAAACACTGTATATCGCTGGTGGACTGTTTCCGATCCTGCCGAGGAGACCGGAACGCCCGAGGAAGATCACGACTTACGAGGCCTACGAAAACCCGGAAGAACTCGACACGATGCGTGACTACTCGATCTTTGTCACATGCTGTTCCGCTGGATCCGCCGACGCGTCGACCGTATGCTTCCTTTTCTGTCGGATATCTGCCGAACTAACTCTATCATCAAAGCTCGATTCAATGCATCGAGTAAGATGTAATCCCTCATCCGCAAGCCATGCGAGATAACCATCAATCCACATATAAGCGCATCATGCGAGTTACGTCCTCCCATGACTAACTCGACAAAAGCGAGCCAACCGAGGAATTGATTATACTCGGTCATCGAGCGATTATTCCGCCTCGGACTCATAAAATCCTGTCGGTGAGCCATCCGATAGGATGTGGAAAGAAACGGCTCTCAAAAGCCTCTCGAACTGGTCCATGTGACGTTCGCTCACCAATAATAGAACGAGTCACCAGGCATTAGCTTCATCCCGTAAATGGTAAGCAGCCAGCTCTGCTTTCTCCCACTCGGAGCAAGCCATATAGAAGAAAGTCTGCTCCATAGTCTCTATCCATGACAGAGCCATACTCGGATCGAGATCTCCGCGGAAAAGAGTGAAATGAGTCTTCATCGACTCAGCCAGTGCTGGAATCCTAGCTCGTGCAGCGAGAACGGCTGCAGGAACTGGCGGAAACACTGGAGCTGATACTACAGGTGGTACCGCGGAATAAACCGGAGGAGGAACTCCCGGTGCTGCTGTATATACCGGAGCATAAGCCGTCGGTGGTACTGTCTGGGGAACAAAAGTGGTGGCAGCTGGAGGTACGGTAGGTAATGGTACCGGATATGGTGCAGCTGCTGCTAATGTAGGGACTGGGGGCACAGGTGCCACTGGTGTCGGGTACACTGTAGGTCCAGGTGGCGGTGGCGCCGAGTACGTCGTAGGCTGCTCTGGAGCAAATGTCGGGTACGCCAATGGTACACCTGATGGTACCGTAAATACGGTAGGAGTGGATACCGTCGGTGTGGCCAAAGTAGGTATCTCTACAGGAGCTATCGGGATTTGAGAGCCCGATGCTCCCTCTGCATCCTGAGTCTGTCCCTAACTGACAGGCTCACTAACAGTGGGCATCTATGGCATATCCAGAGATCCCGTGGTCCTCGCACGTGGTCGTCCAGCACCACGTCTCGCAGCAATACGAGTAGATCGTCTCATATCTGTTAAATTAAATTACAGATATAAATACCAATATAACAAACATAAAATAACAACATACCTATTTGCCGTCTGGAGATGTTCCGTCGCTGTCCAGTCCCCAATTTGACCTCAAAATTCCGAACGTACATATCGCCGGAAATCCAAATAAATCCGAAACGGAAATCCGAAACATAACCATATCGAAAATCCGATAATGCCTAGTTTGACTCGCAAACCCGGCTAACCCAAATATCCAGAATACCAACAACAGGTATCCGATAAATCTCCAAAAACCAAAAGCAGGTATCCATAACCTGCTCTGATACCAATAAATTGGTATCAGATAAATCCTGAAAATCCAAAATACAAAACAAAAGATCGTAAAATTGTGCTCTGATACCACTAAATTGTCACGCCCCCAGAGGAGTCCCTGTCCGAGAAAATTTCGGCAGCATCTCCCCTGTATGGTGGACAATCTGAAACTTTTCTACATCTCATATACCTCAGCCACAGACGGCTGGAATAATAACAGTAAATAAAATCAATCACCACGCAGTTTATATATGTATTCAGCCTCTGGCTGTCACAACCACGCAGTTAAGATAATTAAACAGAAAGATAATACTCTGACTCGAAATCAACCCTACTCAACTACACTCGTAAAGCCCAAATCCGATTTTTCTTACCTCTTCTGCCGTCCAGGCAGGCATGTAGTAGTATAAAATCGAAGACAAATCCATCAACGAGACAAATTATATAATATCTAAGTATTCAACATCCAAATCCAAATATAGTCAAGTGAGAATCAAAAACAATACAAACGATAGCAAATAGCTGGAGGTCTGCAGGGATCTAGCACTACGTGCTGTGGGGACTAGCGACTGGAACTCCCTCCGGACAGCATCAACCTGAAAATAACAACAATGGAGGCGGGGTGAGTCCAACACTCAGCAGGTACAATTGATATGCAAAGTAAAGAAATAACATAAAGGTAATTACAAACCGAAGAAGACAGGAGAGAATCTGTACTAACCAGGACCCGGTAAAAGGACAAACAGTCCGAAAGGTATAGAAGACCTGTATGCATGTCAATCAAGGTATCCAAGCAATGTGCAGCATATAAGTGCAACAAACACAAACACAAACAATAAATGCATCATGCATATGATGCCAATGTCATGGTCACCCCTGACGCCAGTCAGCCGACTCACAACAACAGTGGGACCGAGTGGGTAGGGCTGTGACAACCGTGCACTCTGCATCACTACTCCTGATGAGTGACCGAAGTGGACGGGATGCTGTCGGAGTACATACATACTCCTACCCCAAATCATAAATGGGGGAGCGCAATGCTCTCATCTCCCGGTACGCTATGACGGGGAGGGATCTCTAACGTGCTACACGCTGCGTCACACTACCCATGAGCGGACCAACGGAGCACCGGAAGAGCCAAACTGGCGTGCTACCACGCTGTGTCCCGCTACCCATGAGCGTCACAACGGAGCACCGAACAGTGATGAAACTGGCAAAGTGCTCGACAATAAAGGAGCAATCAATCACTCAGCATGCAATCATGCAAATGGTGCATGTCACTAAACATGGTAATATACTAAACCAATCACTCAGCATCAATCACTCGGCAGAAGTCGGCAGCGTTGAGATGCTCCGCGAGTGGTTTGTGCCATCAAAGTAAGAGGAGAAGAGGAAGGAGAAGAACCGCCGAGTGGCCGGCGGTTAGGGCACGCCGGCGGTTAGGGCTTCGGCGCGAGAAGAATCTGCGTCGGGGAGAAGAAATGAGGAAACGGCGAAAATGCAAGAAAAAGGAAAAATAAATAAAGGAAAAGAATTAAGAAAATTTCAACTTTTCCTCATTTAATTGGGGTATCCAAAACAGGCTTTTCCCGGCCCCGTTTTTATCCCCGTCACTTGTCCGTACGAGCTCCGAAAAATTCCCGAAAAATGTCCAAAAATTCTGGAAAATTCCCTTATTCATATTCGCCTATTTCCGGTATTTTACAGGGCGTGTGATAGTGGCATATTGTAAGGCTCCAACAATACTTCGATAAATCTGTGGATCAGACAGAGCAGGAGAGGATAAAGTTGGAGAGTTGTTTATAGCAATTGGTGTAGAGACCAGATGTGCTTCATCCATTTTGGCTCTTTGAAGATGTCCAGTAATGTATTTGCTTTGAGAGAGAAGATAGTCATCCTCATGTGGAATAAGCTCAATACCAAGAAAAAAACGATCAATACACAAATCTCGAGTAGGTAATTCTTGTTTGAGAAGACTTAATAAAGTTGTGATACCCTTATGATCATTGTCGATTATCAAAATGTAGTTCACATAAATAAGAAAAAAATAGCATAGTTCCATCATTATATTTGTGAAATAGAGACGAGTCAGTCTTTGATCCAGAAAATCCTTGAGTTTGTAACCAATTAGATAGTCGATGAAACCATGCACGAGGAGTTTGTTGAAGACCATATAAGGATTTCTTAAATTGGCAAACATGAGATGGAAATTGTGGATGAATGAACCCAGGTGGTTGCTCCATAAATACAGTTTCCTCAAGATGACCATGGAGAAACACATTTGAAATGTCCAATTATCGTATAGACCAATTAAAACTAACAGTTATTGCTAATAATAGTCTGACAGATGTAATTTTGATGACTGGACTAAAAGTGTCATTAAAGTCAATACCTGATTGTTGACTAAATCCTTTAACTACAAGTCGAGCTTTGTGTCGTTCAAGAGAACCATCAGCTCGATGCTTAAGATGGAATACCCATTTAGAGCCCACAACATTCATTGAGGGAGTGCACGGAACTTAACTCCATATTTCATTTCGAAGAAGTGCATCAAATTCTGTAGCAAAAGTCATAAACTACCTTTCTTTTCATCTGATCATGTTTCCAATTTTTCACTTAAAATAATTCATTCTAATGTTTGGGACCCTGTACCTATTTTGTCTAATCAAGGTTTCCAATATTATGTTACCTTCATTGATCATTTTAGTAAATATACTTGGCTCTATCCTATGAGAAGGAAATCTGATTTATTTGATATATTCTGTAATTTTCAAATTCAAGTTGAATGATATTTTAATCGTAAAATACTCTCTTTTCATTCTGATTGGGGAGACGAATATCAAGCTCTCCATCGTCATCTTGTCTCTTGTGGAATTGTTCATCGAGTTTTTTGTCCTTACACTCCGGAATAAATTGGCTCTACTGAGAGAAAATATAGACATATAGTTGAAACTGTCTTAGCTCTTCTTCATCATGCATCGGTTCCGCGCAAATTTTGGGATGAAGCTGTTAGCCCTGCAGTATATCTCATAAATCGACTTCCTACTCCATTGCTCAATCATAAGTGTCCTTTTGAAAAACTTTATAATCAAACCCCTGATTACACTTTCCTTCGAATTTTTGGTTGCACATGTTATCCATGGTTACGCCCCTATTCTAAACACAAACTTGACTCTTGTTCACTACAATGTGTTTTCCTTGGTTATAGCAATATGCATCATGGTTATCGTTGCTTGCATATATCAACATGACGGATTTATATTTCACGACGTGTTACTTTTGATGAGTCTCTATTCCCTTTGTAGTAGCTTCTTCGATCTCTCCTCCAGATACAAGTGACACCTTCTTGATGCCACCTAATATTGTCAGAAGTGATGACATCTTAGGTCCTGCTCCAGAACTCTCTAATAACTCTCCTATATCATCAAAATCACCTCAAGTTGCTACGCCAATCTTGGAAGCATCGTCGGTCGAAGATAATATGCTCTCTAGTTATGGATCCTCGGATAATGTAAGTCCGTCATCTACATCACCATGTCAGCCTACTTCCTTGTCTCCATCAACAAGTGATTCAGATGATAATGCTCCTCGTCGCATGCTTCCCATAAGTGACATTTATGAGCGTTGCCCACCAAATGCAACTCGATATCCCATTCCACGAGCTCTAGTGGTGTCTTCAAAATCTATTGAACCAACTTGTTTTACACAAGCAAGCAAGGATCCAAACTCGCGTAGTGCAATAGATTCTATGCAGGCTTTACATGAATGAGATGGAGAGGAGGTAATGAAAGTAGGTAAACCATACCTATTGATGATTGACTGAACAATACGAAGGGAAGGATGACTAAGTCGAGCATGCCATGCTAGTTTATTTATGCATTCACCAACAAAAGCTTTGATTGAAGAACTCTGAAGATAGTAAAGGTCATTTTTGATGCTCCCATAAAACACAATAGCATTTATTCCTCTATCCTTTATAAGATAATGATTATGATGAAACTCAAAAATAACATTGTTATCAAGACAAAATTGACTTGTAGAAAGTAAATTTATAGTGATAGATAGAACATGAAAGACATTGCGCATGTGAAAAGTTCGATTAGATAAATGAACATATGTGTTTCCAAGATTAGCAATTTACAAACCTGAACCATCACCTACTTGAACCATATCTGAGCCATAATATGACATTATGTCTGTAAGGATATTATAATCTGATGTGACATGATGAGTTACTCCAGTGTCAACATACCAATCAGTAGATGAAAACTCTAGGGTTTTTACCATAAGTAGGCACAGATGAGAGGACTTTAGGATATATTTATGAAATAGATGGTAATCTTGGGGCTGTAAGCCCACCAATGGAATTTGAGTCAAATGGGCTAGGACATTGAATATCAAAATGTTCAATTCCGAGATAAATTTTACATTTTACCCGAGACCAATCAAGTCTTTTAGGGCATATATTTCCAGTATGACCAACGATGTGACAAATTTGACATCGGTTTGAACTTTACTTTTAGCCTCTTTGATGTCATTGAGTATTTGACATCTAAAGTAAAAAATAACTTGTCCGGCGGCAACTGTTGGATGACGTCACAAGAAAGAGCTTCTACTTTGTGGTCGACGGCTATGGAGAAAAACTATAGAGACAAAATCGTTAAGGATTTTTTTTGGAAGAGAAAGAAAATAGAGATTAAGGAAGAGGAAAAAGAAACAAAGGGATTGGCAGCGGAAGAAAAGAGAGAAAAACAAAAAAAATAAAATACGTAGGAAAGAAAAAGAGGCTTGAGAAGGAAAAAAAAATTAAAAAAGGTTCGCAGTCTATTGGATCTCCGCCTCAAGAAGCTGAGGGAAGATAAAAAGAGATGACTCTGATACCATGTAAGAAGAAGAATAGGGAGAAAACAAGAAATAATATGAGAGAAATAAAATCTATTGTTTATTGATATTTGTCCTAAGGATAATACAATATATAATGTTGAAAAAGTACTTGGTCAATTAATCAATTAATAAATAACAGAATTATTCTAATATCTATAACAGAATTATTAGAATAATCTAAATATTGATTTGATTTGATTTGATGATTTAATCCGGTCAATTTTGATAAATTTTTTTTATTTCTTTTATTTTTTTTTCTTTTCTTCACGGTGAAGTTTATACAAGCACCTCCAGCAGTCAGTCTCTGACATTTATCGAAGACATTTATCATAGAACGCAGGGAAACAATAGAATTTCTGTCAAGATTCTTTGTTAGATACAATCACTTTCTCATCCTCGGTTAACTGAGCATGCCGTCTCCAACATCTCGACAGACAATACTGGTTTATTTTATAAAGCAAGATATTTTGTCAACATATTCAATTTTTAAAATTGTGATAAACCAGACACTTAATGTTCCAACAACTAGTATTTTGTCTGTGCTATGCATTTATTCAGCTTTTTCTACTTATTTGGTCCTCATCTTGTTTCTAGAGAATCTGGATCCGTGATGAATACTCCAATTAACTATTAGTTTGGAGTTTCATCTGACTTATATCTGTACTTTTTTATATGTATATTTATATCAATCTTGCTTACCTAAGCAGTTTGGTTCGGCAAAATCTATTGTTGTTAGGATCATATATTACAGAATGTAATTTCATTCCGTCATCGTTTTACCTTGGAGATGAAAATGACTTGTTAAGAAAGCGCTGTTTTTTTCCTTGGACGTCTCTATTTTTGATTGATACACTGGCGTTCCAATAGGCGAGGCCAATGTGTTGACAAAAGGTAAAAGCCATCAGCTACAGATGCCCATCAGTGACTCCCAACGTTTGAGCTAAATCTAAAGAGTGGTAACCAAGAGGTCTCTATGGTTCCATCTGTGCCATCGTTATAACAACATACTTCTCAATGTCATATAAAATATTTATTCTGCATAATGGGCCGGTTGAATTGATTTGGAGCCAAGTATCACTGCAGGAGACATGGAACACATGTTCACAATCCTCTTCCCGACACTGGAATAAGCATATGGCACACTCGCTAATTTCCCTACCGCGCTCATCTCTGATCTGCTCAGTGTACTGGAATGATGGCATAGAACGGATTACAGCAGATGCTAGACCTCCTCGACTAGGTTGGCTTAATGATTCTGGCTCAGTGCGGTGGTTAACCCCAAGCGGAATTGTCCTCGGCTGTCTCTAATTAGATGTTGCTTGATTAGACAGAAAGCACCTTTGCTTTATGATCATACAACAAATACATGAAAAGATGGCAAGCGAAATGGCTGCCAAGATGTAGTAGAAGTCCTTGCAACTTTGGTCCATCTGGAACTGTGCAGATTGTCATTTTGGTTAATTGGTAGCTGCTCAAATAGAGGATTTCTAGTTGTCCTGGGTTTGCTTTTAAAGAGGATGCTGCGGATCAGAATTAATCAAGATCATAATGTCACCAATGAGGAGGCGGTGTAACTGATGAGATGGGAAAAAAATTTGGTGGACAGGTTCATATGTGACAATACCCCATTCTTGGATTATATTGGTTAAGGATTCTGAATACTCGAGAACAACGTGGCAGCGAATGACAGAAACAAAATTTGGGAGATATTGGTTTAATGGAGGAGTCCAGGCCTCATGGGGAGGGAAGGAGGAAGTAATTCAAAAATTAATTTTTAAATAAAAAAATAATAATTTTAATATTAAATTTATAGATTTTATATTTTACTTATAAAAAATATAGATAAATATATTAAATTTATTTATTAGAATAAAATTATAAATTTTAATAAGAATATTATAATTTTTTCTAAATATATAATTTATTTTTTAATGAATATTTAAATTTATAATTTATATTTATTAAGTTCGTTTAGACTCGATAAAAGTTTGAATAAGATCGTGAGCGATGAATATATTCGTTAAATAAAACTCGAGCTCAGCTCAATTATAAATAAATTAAACTCAAACATTCAAGATCTCGACTCGACTATGTTCGATTACATCCCTATATGTCACTTTTGTCTTCACATTGCAAGAATAAATTGTGCTTTATTAGAGCCTCGTAGCCAAGTAAATTTTTGTTTATTTATTATTATTATTATTGATATTTATTATTATTATTATTATCTCTTTAAATAGTTTAGATTTATATAATAATTTTAATTAAAATTAATACATTATTTAAATTAATTAAAATTGAAAAACAGAGTTAAATAATAAATCCAGAAGTCTTCGTGGTACCAACGAATATTTACATATAAAATTTAGTAAAGCTACACTTATCTAATAGTTTTTAAGCACAATTGAAATTGAGTGGGTATGTTATAGGTAAATATGATATTTCAAAATATTGAAATAAACAATAACTGAAAAAAGTCCTTTTATTATTATTATTAGTAGTAGTAGTAGTAATACTAATAGTAGTAGTAGGAGGTAATCGCAATCAGAGACGATGCGCTTTAGTAAATATACTTATTTACAAGCAAAGCTATCCATTAATGCATATACACCGAGCACCACATCGCCACACACTACTGGCTACTGCAATAATAGGCAGAGACAATAGATTATTAGTCACAGCATTTGTTGGCGAGGGGTCTACCGGACATGATCGCTGGGCAGGATATGGCACACCGGCTCTACACTACCCGGCTTCACTTGCAGCACCTGGAGCATCACGTGCTGTGGATTCCACGACGTCGTGTCCAGGTGACAAACTGCGATCGCCTCCACTCGGCTCCCGTCGTTCCCCTTCAAGCTCACCGCGTACTCCCTCATCATCCCCTTCCCCACCGTGTGGCAGTGGAACACAACGTACGCGTACGGCTCTGCATGGCAGAACACACCCAGCCCACCCCTCCCCCCGCCCATCCTTTCGAACCCTTCCACCACGTACCGCTGCATTTCCGCAGCAGCTGCCGTGACGTTCGCGACTGTCGACATATCAGTAAAAAGATAAAAGAGAATCATCGAGATTAATCGGATCAAATCATCAAATTAAATCAAAATAATATTACGATTAGTCTAATAATTCTGTTATAATTATTAGAATAATTCTTAGAATTATTCTATAATTTATTAATTAGTTAATTGACCGAGCACCTTTTTAATCATTATATATTGTACTATGTTTAAGACAATCATTAATAGAAAATAATAAATTCTATTATTGTTCTCGTATTCTTTTCTTCTTCCTATTCTTCTTCTTTCATGGTATGAAAGCCATCTTTTTTTTTTATTTCTTCCCACAACTTTTGGAGACGGAGATCTAATAAAAAACAAGCTCTTGATTAAACGTCTTCTCGGTTGCTGTATCTGTGCACCTTAAGCTTGCACTACAGCCGTTTCTTGCTATATAAGGCAGTTTTTTTTTCTCTCGTTTCGTACTTTTTCGAATTTGCTCTTTGCTCTTCGAATTTGCTCCATGCTTTTCAAAATTACTCTACTGTTTAATTAGCCTTTCTTCTTCTTTCATACTTTTTCTTTTCTTTTGTCTCTTGCACGTCTGTGCAACGAGAAGTTTGCCTTATATTTTGCCTCTTGTCTTTGATTATCTGCCATTATTTTTATAATGTTAGAATTTTCTTCTGAAATAAATTTTACGACACAACTCTCTTCTTTACCCTTAAATGTCATGTCTTATTTACCCATCAAACTTAACAAAGATAATTATATGCTTTGGAAGATGTAATTTATTTCGCTACTTCGTGTTCATGATTTACTCGGAATTGTTAATGGTACCTCTCTTAAACCGCAAGAAGATGATTCAAACTTCATTATATGGAGTAAGAAGAATCAACTAATTATGATATGGCTGATTTCAATGATTAGTGAGCCTATACTTTCTACAATTGTAGGACTTGCTAGTTCTCATCAAATATGGAAAGCTCTTGCTCGAACCTTTGCTTCACACTCTCAAGCACGTGTTCTTCAACTTCGCTAGTAGTTACAATAGGTGCAACGAGGAGATAAATCTATCAATAAATATATGCAATCAATCAAGACCATTGTCAATAATTTGGCTGCGATTGGCCATCCAATTTCAGATTCAAATTTATTAATACATCTTCTTGCAGGATTGGGACCTCAATATGACAGCTTTATTCCTAGCATAACTACTTGCTTGGATCAAGTGTCCCTTGATACCCTTCATGGCTTGCTCTTGTTGGTTGCTACTCGGAAAGCCTAGAGGTTCCACTGTACAAAAATTTTGTACAAAGGTCTGAACCTTTTCCTAGCTACCATGTGTTCTTTTAAATTAAATTTTGGATCGCCTGCGGAACTTAACACGTTTGATCCAAAACTTAATCTAGTCGTTCTTTTAGGTTTTGACTTGGGTCTCCTGCGGAACTTAACACATTCGACCCAAATCACCTTAAGTTATTAATTCCATTAAATATTAATTTCCATAATTGGTTCCCAGTACTGACGTGGCGAGGCACACGACCTTCTTGGATATGGGAGCAACCACCACCGACTAGACAAAACCTTTTATGGAAAGCTAATATTTAATTTCCTAAAATAACTTTAGGTTAACCGAAAAGAACAATCAAATCACAAGGGAAAGAAAAACAAAAGAACACTATATCGAAAACAAATTCGAAACTCTAGAATCGTATGCCTCTTGTATTTAGTATTATTTCCAAAAATAACTAGTATGATGCGGAAAGAAAAAATACTAGTTATACCTTCTAGAAAGACCTCTTGATCTTCTACCGTATTCCTCTTCTAACCTCGAACGTTGTGTGGGCAACGATCTTCCGAGATGAGAACCACCAAGCACCTTCTTCTTCCTTCTAGGTTTCGGCCACCAAAATTCTCCAAGAGAAGTAGAGGTCCGGCCACCACCACCAAGCTCCA
Organism: Zingiber officinale; assembly: GCF_018446385.1. Taxonomy (NCBI): domain Eukaryota; kingdom Viridiplantae; phylum Streptophyta; class Magnoliopsida; order Zingiberales; family Zingiberaceae; genus Zingiber; species Zingiber officinale. The sequence goes on from NC_055990.1 coordinate 49,494,464, forward strand.
AGGGATGCAAGAAACAAAACCTCCTTTCTCTCTTTCTTCTCCTAGCTAGAACCGGCCACCATCAAGAGCTCCAAGAGGGATTGCCACCGGCCACAAGAAGAAGAGAAGAGAAAGAAGCTAGGGCCGGCCACCAAGGAGGAAAAGAGAGGAAGAATAGAATAGAGTTGTTCCCATGAAGGCCCTCTACCCCCTCTTTTATAATCCTTGGTCTTGGCAAATAAGGAAATTTAATTAAAACTTCCTTAATTATTTTGCCATGAAAAGAAAATTTATTTAATTAAAATAATTTCCTTTTACAAATACCGGCCACACCATTCCACAAATCAAGGAAATTTTAATTCACACAAAATTAAAACTTCCTATTTGCTTTCGGAAATTTATAAAAATTTCTCAAATAATTTTCCTTCATGGTGGTTAATAAAAGGAAATTTAATAAATTAAAATCTTTCTTTTAAGCATGTGGATAAAAGAAAGTTATCTCTAAAAATTAAAATCTCTCTTAATCTACAAATAAGGAAAGATATCAAATCTTTTCTTAATCTTTGTAGAAACTCATAAACGAGAATTATTAATTTTTAAACTTTCTTTTAAATCATGAACATGGTTAAAAAGGAAAGTTTTCTTAAAATTTAAAATCCACCTTTAATCAACAAATAAGGAAAGATTTCAAATTTTAAACTCTCTTTTAAACATGTAGATGATTTACAAATAAGGAAAGTTTTTACCAAAAATTAAAACCATCCTTTTAATCTACAAATAAGGAAAGATATTAATCTCTTCTCTTAATCTTTTGTAGAAAGCTATAAAAGGAAATTTTTAATTTTTAAACTCTCTTTTTAAAACCTTGATATCCACATAAGAAATAATTTTAATAAAAATCCCTTTTAATATTCTAGAGGCCGGCCACCTAAGCTTGGGACCCAAGCTTTGGCCGGCCACCTACATGGCTCATCTACTTGGTCTTGGCCGGCCCTAGCTTGGGTTCCAAGCTAGCTTGTGCGGCCCCATTAGATGGGTAAGAAGGTGGGTATTCGGTGGGTATAAATCTCTATATACTAGAGGCTACGATAGGGACCGAGAGGAGGAATTGATTTTGGTCTCCCGATGAAATTAAGCATCCCGTGTTCGCCCCAAACACACAACTTAATTTCATCAATAATAATTCATTCCACTAAAGAACTATTATTAAACTACTGCACCAATCCCAAATTACATTTTGGGCTCCTTCTTATTATGAGTGTGTTAGTCTCCCTGTGTTTAAGATAACAAATGTCCACTAATTAAGTAAGTTACTGACAACTCACTTAATTAATATCTAGATCCAAGAGTAGTACCACTCAACTTCATCGTCATGTCGGACTAAGTCCACCTGCAGGGTTTAACATGACAATCCTTATGAGCTCCTCTTGGGGACATTCTCAACCTAGATCACTAGGACACAGTTTCCTTCTATAATCAACAACACACACTATAAGTGATATCATTTCCCAACTTATCGGGCTTATTGATTCATCGAACTAAATCTCACCCATTGATAAATTAAAGAAATAAATATCAAATATATGTGCTTGTTATTATATTAGGATTAAGAGCACAAACTTCCATAATAACTGAGGTCTTTGTTTCTTTATAAAGTCAGTATAAAAGAAACGACCTCTAATGGTCCTACTCAATACACTCTAAGTGTACTAGTGTAATTATATAGTTAAGATAAACTAATACCTAATTACACTACGACATTCCAATGGTTTGTTCCTTTCCATTATGGTCGTGAGCTACTGTTTATAATTTATAAGGTACTAATAACATGATCCTCTGTGTGTGACACCACACACCATGTTATCTACAATATAAATTAATTGAACAACTACATTTATCAAAAATGTAGACATTTGACCAATGTGATTCTTATTTCTAGAGAAATGTTTATACCAAAAGCTAGGCTTTTAGTATATACTCTAACAATCTCCCACTTATACTAAAAGACTAAGCTGCCATATCTGCTGCCATACATCTGATTCCCAAACCTTCAACATGTCCATCAAAAGCTCTCGCCTTAAGGACCTCGGTGGAAGGATCTATAGGTCATCACCTGATGCAATCTAGGCAGCAACAACTTCTCCTCGTTTATACGATTTCTCGTATTGGGTGGTACTTGCGCTCTTTTGTGTTTACTTGCCTTTATAGACTTATGGTTTCTTCGAGTTTGCTACTGCACCAATATTATTACAATAAATTGTAATAATCTTTGGACAAACCAGAAATCGTATCTAAGTCTATCTTGAGATTATTGAGTCATTCAGCTTTTATAGCTACCTCAGAGGCTTTCCATATACTAAGCTTCTATGGTGGAGTCCAGAAAAACACCTATGCTTATCACTCTTCCATAGTTATGACTTTACCTCCTAAAGTAAACACAAAACCCCGAGGTTGACTTATTATTGTCCCTATCCGATTGGAAGTCAAAATCCATGCAACCCACAAGGACTAAATTAACTGTCTTGTAAGCTAGCATATAATCTCTAGTGCCTCTAAGGTACTACAATATATGCTTTACTGCAGTCCACTGTCCTTGTCCAGGGTTACTTTGATATCTGCTAACTATGCCTTTGGCAAAACAGATTTCTGATCTTGTGCATAGCATACATTAGACTTTCAACAGCCGTAGCATAAAGAACTACCTATTTTTCCTTTATCTCCTTTGATGTCTACAGAGACATATCTTTAGATAAAGTTACTCCATCCTGAAAAGGTAAGAAACCTTTCTTGGAGTTTTGTATGCTTAAAACGAACAAGGATTTTTCCGATGTATGAAGCTTGGGATAAGTAAAATATTCTTTTCTTGCGATCCCTTATTACTTTGATCTCAAGAATATATACATTCTCCCAAGTCCTTTATATCGAATTTGTTTGGACAACCATACCCTTACTTCTGACAACATTTTGATATTGTTTCCAACTACCAAAAATGTTATCTAAGTATAGTACAAAAAATACCACCACGTTTCCATCACATCTTTTGTATACACAAGACTTATCCGGTTACTAAATCCATAGATCTGGATTACTTTGATAAACTGGATGTTCCAAGACCTTGAAGCTTTGCCTCAGTCCATAGACTGATTGAGCTTACACAAGATGCTCTTAGCCCTTTGCAATGAACCCTTCAGGTTGCTTTATATGGATGCTTTCTTCAAAACTTCCATTAAGGAATGTTGTCTTGACATCCTCTTGCCAAATAGATAAAGAATCCGGATAGACTTAAGCATGACTACCGGTGAAAAGTTTCCTTTACATCAAGCCTTGCTTTGAAAGTTACTACCTTCTGTCTATCCTCTTTTCCTATTATAGACCTTTTATACCCAACGGCTTTTACACCATTTGGTGATTCTACAAGCTTCCAGATTTTATTAGAATACATATATTCTAATTCTTTTATTCATTACTCTTTGCCAAGATGCTGCATTTTTATCTTGGAGTGCTTTATCATATGACCAGAGATCAGGTTCATGTCCTCCAGGGATCGAGTCCAAAAACTCTCCCAAAACATGAACCTATTTAGGTTGCATAACAACCCTCCCACTACAACAAGACACTTTCTGTAATTGTGTATCAATTTGTGATACGTGTTGCAATTTTCTTGTGGTATCTCATCTTGTACAGTTGGTACTAGGTTAGACATGTCCTTTATTATTTCCTTAAGAACAAATTTACTTATGAGCACGTGGTTCATTATATAGTCCTTTTCTAAAAAATCAGTCATTGATGCTAACAATGACCTTCTGATTTTTAAGACTATAAACCTACTTTTGTTTATCTAGGATAACTTACAAACAAGTGAACTCCTATCCAACTTATCATTGTCTCTCTTTAACATATGTGCTGGATTACCCGAATCCGAATATGCTTCAAAATAGGTTTTCACCTATTCAGCAATTCTATATGAGTAGAGAGTTCTAACTTGGAAGGTACTATGTTCACTTTAGTTATCAGAGTTTATCCTTAAAACAAATTTGGTAATTCATCATCTATCTAATTATTTCATAAGAGTCCTTTACCTTCTTTCTACTACACCATTCTGTTGGGGTGTACCAGGTGCAGTTAGTTGGGATTGAATCCCTACTTTTGATAAGTGACTCCTAAATTCTCCCAAGAGGTACTTGCCACTACGATCTTACCATAGTGACATTTACTTTAACATTTCTCCGCATCAGCCTTGTACTCTTTGAACTAATCAAAGTACTTAGTCTTGCGGTACATTAAGTAAATTTATTTGTATCTTGAATAGTTGTCTATAAAATAGATGAAATATTCAATACTACCTCTTGTCTGGATAGTCATAGGATCACACAAATCAGAATGAACTGATTTCAACATATCTTTGACTCCAAGCTTCTTGGTTATTTTCCTTCCAAGTAAGACTCGCAGGTTGGAAAGATTTCCACTACTAATGAACCCAAAAGTTCATCAGCTACCAATGAATCCTACTTAAGTTAATATAACCTAGCCTTAGATGTCAAAGATATAATTGGTTCATTTTCGAAGGTTGCTTTCTCTTAAGTTAGAAGATGTGTTATTAATTTCCATTTGTTACATCATGGGAGTTATTGGATTATAAATTGTCAACTAACATACCAGAATAGATAACTTGCCTATTTTTCTTGATAACAACTTTGTTATCAAAATAGACACAATATCTATTCTATAATAGTTTAGAAATTGAAATCAGGTTCTTTCTAAACTTAGTATGTAAAGACAATTCCTAATAATCCAAATTTTATTCCTATTAGAGAATAAACCTCTCCCACTGCAACAGCTGCTACTTTTGCAGTAGTGCCCATGTGGACGGTGTTTTTTATTTTCATTTAGTTGTCGGGTTTCCTGGAACCCTGCAATCAATCAGTGTCTCCCATATCTACACACCAGGTACCGGTAGATAACTCCACTAAACATGTATCAACTAATGAATAAAATACACCTATATTGTTCTTAGTTCTAAGAGGACAGTCTACCTTAATGTCCAAATTCTATTTCCAATCAATTATAATTGGGACCACTAAGTCTATCCTAAAGTATATCAGCTAGGGATTGACCATCTTCCTAAGAATCACAAAAATATTTGGTTAAGACCAACTCCTTAAAAATCCCCATGAATTTTGTATGCCACGTTAGTGTGGACGTATACAATTTCAAAGAGGAAATTTTATCATTTAATTTTATTATCTCGTTAACCTTACTTTATGACGAATAAAATTAATAGTTGGTCTATCTTTAATCAAATATTTGGTCAAGACTCTAAATTTAAAATAATATTGATTCCTCTAACAATACTATTTAAATTTACCAACACCTCAAAACAGTGAATTTTGTATGCCACGTTAGTGTGGACGTATACAAAATCAACATTTGTAAGAGGAGGGTTTTACCCATTAACTATCTTGTCAACGTAACTTTATGACAAATAAAATTATCTCAACCACCGTTAATTTTGTATGCCACGTTAGTGTGGGACGTATACAAAATCAATCATTTGTAAGAGGGTTTTAACCCTTTAATTTTATTATCTTGTCAACCTAGTTTTATGACAAATTAATAGTTGGTTTCATTTGGTCACACAAATAATAGCAGGTGACTCGATGGGGAGGATACTATTAGATGTGTCTAAGTGTATACCATTACTTGACACTAAGTCCATTAATAAGATTATGCCCTTTGTTGGGGAAGATCACACGCTCTTAATTAACTTCCTATAGTCATCCAAAATGGAAGTCTGTTCTAGTGATCCGCAAACAAGCTCATCCGTTATGGAGGAAGGCACTCAGAGCCAACGCGCAAGCTTGTTTGCATCACTTACAAACCAGTAATGGAGACCATGGGATTTACTTAAAAATCCCTCTCCCACTCGATTATTTATTAATGAGGAATTTTAACTATGCTAGCCTACTAAACTTGTAAACTAACATGCACACACAATATAAAAGCAATAAATAGAAAATCTAATTTTCAACTATTATGGCTTTTATCTCTAGTTGTCCTCCGTGTGTTGTCATCCCAAGCTGCTGCCATATTTGGCCACCGCCACCGGGTCTAGCTGTCGCATCCATCTTGCTCCTTGTTCCGCTGCGCCTCTGGTCCTTAGAAGGTTCCACGCTTTGCAAGATTCGATCCGCGACATAAATAGAATTTTACAATTTTGATCCTATATTCCATAAAAGGAATGTACATGTATCTAGATCAAAAATAAAATCCTAATAAAACTAAATACAACTCCTGTTGTATTTTATAATACAATCATGCACACACATATAAATGCCCTTGACATGTCCAAGGGTCCAATCACACACATAAAACTATAAGTCATAATAGTTGGATCCTGCATCCACAAAGTTAGCACATCCTACTATTATCCTGCCTAAATTATGTATGACATGTGCATAATTAAACTAATACCAAATACACAGAGGCAAAACCCTAGCTCTGATACCAATTGTTGGTTGCTACTCGGAAAGCCTAGAGGTTCCACTGTACAAAAATTTTGTACAAAGGTCTGAACCTTTTCCTAGCTACCATGTGTTCTTTTAAATTAAATTTTGGATCGCCTGCGGAACTTAACACGTTTGATCCAAAACTTAATCTAGTCGTTCTTTTAGGTTTTGACTTGGGTCTCCTGCGGAACTTAACACATTCGACCCAAATCACCTTAAGTTATTAATTCCATTAAATATTAATTTCCATAATTGGTTCCCAGTACTGACGTGGCGAGGCACACGGCCTTCTTGGATATGGGAGCAACCACCACCGACTAGACAAAACCTTTTATGGAAAGCTAATATTTAATTTCCTAAAATAACTTTAGGTTAACCGAAAAGAACAATCAAATCACAAGGGAAAGAAAAACAAAAGAACACTATATCGAAAACAAATTCGAAACTCTAGAATCGTATGCCTCTTGTATTTAGTATTATTTCCAAAAATAACTAGTATGATGCGGAAAGAAAAAATACTAGTTATACCTTCTAGAAAGACCTCTTGATCTTCTACCGTATTCCTCTTCTAACCTCGAACGTTGTGTGGGCAACGATCTTCCGAGATGAGAACCACCAAGCACCTTCTTCTTCCTTCTAGGTTTCGGCCACCAAAATTCTCCAAGAGAAGTAGAGGTCCGGCCACCACCACCAAGCTCCAAGGGATGCAAGAAACAAAACCTCCTTTCTCTCTTTCTTCTCCTAGCTAGAACCGGCCACCATCAAGAGCTCCAAGAGGGATTGCCGCCGGCCACAAGAAGAAGAGAAGAGAAAGAAGCTAGGGCCGGCCACCAAGGAAGGAAAGAGAGGAAGAATAGAATAGAGTTGTTCCCAATTGAAGCCTTCTCTACCCCCTCTTTTATAATCCTTAGTCTTGGCAAATAAGGAAATTTAATTAAAAACTTCCTTAATTATTTTGCCATGAAAAAGAAAATTTTATTTAATTAAAAATAATTTCCTTTTTACAAATACAATGGCCGGCCACACCATTCCACAAATCAAGGAAATTTTAATTCACACAAGAATTAAAACTTCCTAATTTGCTTTCGAAAATTTATAAAAATTTCTCAAATAATTTTTCCCTTCATGGTGGTTAATAAAAAGGAAATTTAATAAATTAAAATCTTTCTTTTAAACATGTGGATAAAAAGAAAGTTATCTCTAAAAAATTAAAATATCTCTTAATTTACAAATAAGGAAAGATATCAAATCTTTTCTTAATCTTTTGTAGAAACTAATAAAAGAGAATTATTAATTTTTAAACTTTCTTTTAAATCATGAACATGGTTAAAAAGGAAAGTTTTCTTAAAATTTAAAATCCTCCTTTAATCAACAAATAAGGAAAGATTTCAAATTTAAACTCTCTTTTAAACATGTAGATGATTTACAAATAAGGAAAGTTTTTACCAAAAATTAAAACCATCCTTTTAAACTACAAATAAGGAAAGAGATTAATCTCTTCTCTTAATCTTTTGTAGAAAGCTATAAAAGGAAATTTTTAATTTTTAAACTCTCTTTTAAAACCATGATATCCACATAAGAAATAATTTTAATAAAAATCCTTTTTAATATTTTAGTGGCCGGCCACCTATGCTTGGGACCCAAGCTTTGGCCGGCCACCTACTTGACTCATCCACTTGGTCTTGGCCGGCCCTAGCTTGAGTTCCAAGCTAGCTTGGCCGGCCCCATTGGATGGGTAAGAAGGTGGGTATGCGGTGGGTATATATCTCTATATACTAGAGGCTACGATAGGGACCGAGAGGAGGAATTGGTTTTGGTCTCCCGATGAAATTAAGCATCCCGTGTTCGCCCCGAACACACAACTTAATTTCATCAATAATAATTCATTCCACTAAAGAACTATTATTAAACTACCGCACCAATCCCAAATTACATTTTGGGCTCCTTCTTATTATGAGTGTGTTAGTCTCCCTGTGTTTAAGATAACAAATGTCCACTAATTAAGTAAGTTACTGACAACTCACTTAATTAATATCTAGCTCCAAGAGTAGTACCACTCAACTTCATTATCATGTCGGACTAAGTCCACCTGCAGGGTTTAACATGACAATCCTTATGAGCTCCTCTTGGGGACATTCTCAACCTAGATCACTAGGACATAGTTTCCTTCTATAATCAACAACACACACTATAAGTGATATCATTTCCCAACTTATCGGGCTTATTGATTCATCGAACTAAATCTCACCCATTGATAAATTAAAGAAATAAATATCAAATATATGTGCTTGTTATTATATTAGGATTAAGAGCACACACTTCCATAATAACTGAGGTCTTTGTTTCTTTATAAAGTCAGTATAAAAGAAACGACCTCTAATGGTCCTACTCAATACACTCTAAGTGTACTAGTGTAATTATATAGTTAAGATAAACTAATACCTAATTACACTACGACCTTCCAATGGTTTGTTCCTTTCCATTATGGTCGTGAGCTACTGTTTATAATTTATAAGGTACTGATAACATGATTCTCTTTGTGTGACACCACACACCATGTTATCTACAATATAAATTAATTGAACAACTACATTTATCAAAAATGTAGACATTTGACCAATGTGATTCTTATTTCTAGATAAATGTTTATACCAAAAGCTAGGCTTTTAGTATATACTCTAACAGCTCTCTTCGCATGAGATACTTCTATAATTACAATCTCAAAGGGTCCCAGATTCTCTTGCTGTTTTGGCACACAAGATTAATAGTACTACCCATCAAGGAAATCAAGGTGGACGAGGACGTGGACGAGGTCGAGGACAAGGTCGAGGACGAGGTCAAGGACAAGGCCGAGGACAAGGATGTTGTCAGATTTGTTTCAAGAATGGTCACTTTGCTCATCAATGTTATAAGAGATATGATTTAAATTTTACTGGAGGTTTTGCATCCACAACTCAAGCATCAACCTCAACTCCATCGTATCACTCAAGAGCATTTTCCCTTGCAAACAATCCTTATATACCTATGACAAATTCTTCAATCTCAGGATAGTATCCAGATTCTAGAGCAACTCATCACGTTACAACAGATTATGACATTCTTGCAGAGGCCTCCTCCTATCATGGTCCCGACACTGTACAAGTAGGCAACAGTTCAGGTTTGCTAATTGCTCACCTTGGAAACACATTTTTTCATTCATCAGGTCGACTCTTTTCTATGCGTAATACACTTCATGTTCCTTCCATCACTAAAAATTTACTCTCAGTCCGTCAATTTTCTCTTGATAATAATGTCCTACTCCAGTTTTCCTTTAGAAATAATTCACTCTGATGTTTGGGGTCATACTCCTATTTTATCAAATCAAGGTTTCCTTTATTATGTGGTTTTATTGATGACTTTAGCAAATTTACTTGGGTATTTTCTCATGAAACGAAAGTTTGATCTTTTCGATATCTTTTGTCAATTTCAAAGACACGTAGAACGTTTCTTTGACCGTAAAATACTCTCTCTCCACTCTGATTGGGGTGGAGAATATCAAGCACTTCATTGTCGTCTAGGCTCTTTGGGCATTCTCCATCGAGTCTCATGTCCTCATACTCCTGAACAAAATGGCTTTGCAGAAAGGAAACATCATCATATAATCGAAACTGCCTTAGCTCTTCTCAATCATGCATCAGTTCCACTTAAATTTTGGGATGACGCAGTTCAAACTGCAGTTTATCTTATTCATCGTTTACCTACTCCATTACTTCACCATAAAAGTCCCATGGAAAAACTCCATAATCAGTCTCCTAACTATACCTTCTTACATATCTTCGGTTGTACATGTTATCCATGGCTACGACCCTACTCTAAGCATAAACTAAATCCCCGTTCCCAACAATGTGTTTTCCTTGGTTATAGTAATTTGCACCATGGGTACCGTTGTCTACATATATCGACAGGACGCATATATATTTCTCGACATGTTATTTTTGATGAATCTCTATTTCCTTTTGCAGCCTCTAGAACAACTTCATCTTCAAATGGTGGTACCTTCTTGACACCACCTAATATGCCATCTGAATTACCATAGGTTGCCTATCCAATTAAACCCATGGGAGGTGCAAGAGGAGATGACATCCAAGGTACTGCCCCAGAAGTTTCCACAAATTCTCCTAGTTCATCAGAATCAACCCAAATGGCTACTCCATTGAGAGAAATGCATAATGATAAAAGGAATAATGTTATGAAACCTATTCTATGTCCAACCTTAAAAGCATTGCCGATCGAAGATAATATGCTCTCTAGTTCTGGATCCTCAAATAATACAAATCCATCATCTAAAACACTATATCAGCCTACTTCCTCGTCACCATCAACACGTGATTCAGATGATAATGCTCCTCGTTGCATGCTTCCCTTAAGTGACATCTATGCACGTTGCCCACCAATGACAACTCGACATCCCCTTCCATGAGCTCTAGTCGTTTCTTCAAAATCTATTGAACCAACTTGTTTTACACAGGCGAACAAAGATCCAAATTGGCGTAGTGCAATGGCTACAGAATTTGATGCACTTCTCCGCAATGGAACATGGAGCCTAGTTCCGTTCACTCCCTCCATGAATGTTGTAGGCTCTAAGTGAGTATTCCGTCTTAAGCATCGAGTTGATGGTTCTCTTGAACGATACAAAGCTCGATTTGTAGCTAAAGGATTTAGTCAACAACCAGGTATTGATTTCAATGACACCTTTAGCCCAGTCATCAAAATTACATCCATCAGACTATTATTATCGATAGCTATTAGTTCTAATTGGCCTGTACGACAATTAAACATTTCAAATGCATTTCTTCACGATCATCTTGAGGAAACTGTATTTATGGAGCAACCATCTGGGTTCATTCATCCACAATTTCCATCTCATGTTTGTCAACTCAAGAAATCCTTATATAGTCTTCGACAAGCTCCTCGTGCATGGTTTCATCAATTATCTAGTTGGTTACAAGCTCAAGGATTTTCTGGATCAAAGACTAACTCATCTCTATTCCACAAATATAATGATGGATATATAATATTTTTTTCTTATTTATGTGGATGATATCCTAATAACCGACAATGATTACAAGGGTATCACAATTTTATTAAGTCTTCTCAATCAAGAGTTTCCTATTCGAGATTTGGGTATTGCTCATTTTTTTCTCGGTATTGAACTTATTCCACATGAGGAAGGCTATCTTTTCTCTCAAAGAAAATATATTACTGGGCTTCTTCAAAGAGCTAAAATGGATGGAGCACGTCCGGTCTCTACACCAATTGCTATAAGCAACTCTACAACTACATCCTCTTCTGCTCTGTCTGATCCATAAATTTATCGAACAATTATTGGAGCCTTACAATATGTCACTATCACACGCCCTGATATTACCTTTGCAGTAAATCGTGCTTGTCAATTCATGCATGCTCCAACTGAACAAAATTAGGATAATGTAAAAAGTACTTCATTATCTCAAATGTACTATTTTACATGGTCTTCTTTTATATCGCCAATCGTTTCGAGATTTACATGCCTATAGTGATGCGGATTGGGCAAGTTCTCCTGAAGATAGACGCTCTACGAGTGGATATGCAATATTTCTTTGACAAAACCTTATCTCATGGAATTCGAAAAAGCAACCTACTGTCTCTCATTCAAGCACTGAGGCAGAATATAAAGCTATAGCAAATACAACGTCTGAAATTATTTGGCTTCAATCACTTCTATCTGAACTTCATCTTGCATCAAATGTTACACCCAAAATTTGGTGTGATAATATTAGAGCAACATATTTCATAACAAATCCGATCTTTCATGCTCGTACAAAACATGTGAAAATTGACTTTCATTTTGTTCGAGAGTGTGTGACAACTCAACAATTATCAATTTATTATGTTTCTACGGAGGATCAAATTGCTGATATCTTTATTAAGCCATTATCTAAACACCGTTTTAACAAGCTGGCAAACAAACTCAACGTCAGAGATCTCCCGTTGAATTTATCGGGGGGTAAAAGAGATAAAAGTGAATCACCGAGATTGACCGGATCAGATCACCAAATTAAATCAAAATAATATTATGATTATTCTAATAATTTTGTTATAATTATTAGAATAATTCTCAGAATAATTCTTAGAATTATTCTATAATTTATTAATTAGTTAATTGACCGAGCACCTTTTTAACCATTATATATTGTATTATGTTTAAGACAATCATTAATAGAAAATAATAAGTTCTATTATTGTTCTCGTATTATTTTCTTCTTCCTATTCTTCTTCTTTCAGCCAGAGCTGAGACGACGAAGTCGACCATGAACTCGATGGAGGTGGCGCAGTGCTTCGTCTCCCTTGCATTCGCCGTGCACTCGCACCGTTCCAGGGTCGCACTCATATCCCGGGCTTCCTTCGAGTTAGGGTCGACGGAAAAAAGCGCGAGGACGTCGGGGAGCTTGTTGGAGGAGAAGGGGAGGGTGTCGGCCACGCGGCGAGGGAGGAGGTCAGCGTGTTTGGGAATGGATCGCTTGAATTGCAAGTCGAAGGTGGCTCCTGGAAATAGGTCCTTCTCAAGGAAGAACAGAGACCGAGAGGACATTTCGCGGAGTTGCGCTGCGTTGGCAGCATTGTAGTAAATGGAGGCGGCTCCCACTACAAAAAATAAGGCTTTCTGGGATGAATTTTGGGATGAATTTTAAAAAAAAAATCGTTGCAAAAATTTTTGGGACGAATTCAGGGACGAAAATTTTGTCATTCCAAAATGTTTGATGCCAACTTTTGGAATGAATTATGGTTTGTTGCAAATTTGGCAACGAATTTGGGGACGAAATTGGTGACGAATAAAATTTTCGTCCCCAAATTCGTCGCAAAAAAGCATACAAATTTGCAACGAATAATTTTTTTGTTGCAAACTTAGCAACGAATTTGGGGACGAATTCACATAGTTTTTTTGCCAAATTTGTCTCTATTTTTGCAACAAATTTGGGGACGAATTCGGTGACAAATTATTTTTTGTTGCCAAGTTTGTCACTAATATTGCAACGAATTTGGGGACAAATTTTTTTTTGCTTCCAATTTTGTCCCTAATTTTGCAACGAATAATAAATTTCTTGCAAAATTGGCAACGAATTTGGCAACAAAATTTGCCAACGATTTAAATTTTCATTGCCAAATTTATTGATAATTTTCATAAGCATTTGCGACGAATTTGGCAACGAAAATACTAATTCAATTAATAAATAAATTTTCGTCCCAGAATCTGGGATGAATATTGTGGATTCGTTCCAGATTATGGGACGAATCCTCAAATTCGTCCCAGATTCTGGGACGAAATCTGGGACGAAAATAAATTTGTCGTAAAATTATTGAGGTACAGTAATTACGATAGAATGGGGACAAATCGTTTTCGTCGCCAAATTCGTCCCTATTAAATTTTTTTTCCAGATTCAATTTATTTCTGCAATTCAATCCATAGATACATAAACACCAAATTCAAATAACAGATAATATACATTCAACACATCCTAATTTCACATACAGTATTAATAATTGAACTCAACTCATAATTCAACAAATATAAAGATCTCAACAAATTTTACAAGATCTATCTTGTTCAAGCTTCTAGAAAATATTATACAAGTTCAACAACCCAATGTTATATAAGTCCATCATCCATCCAAGAAGGTAAATAAACTAAGAATACATCAAGTCATCTTCGTCTACCACAAAAGCTTTGCTCTCCCTCAAATCTCCTTTGCCTACATAACAACAAACAAATAAACCAGATCATGTGTAACAAGAAAGATTGTAAATATGATACGATATGCCCATGTAACAAGAAAGATTGGAAACAAGACATAACTGTGAAATTCCTTAAATATTCAAATAAACGCCCTATTTACCAATGATATGAACCATCCATGTCATAGCAACGGTAAATAAAATTATAAGAAGTATCTTGAAGCTAAGTACAAGTATCGTAAATATGATACAATCTAATATAATTGGTACATCAAATTGTTATGATAATACCTATTTCACCATATCAATCAATAGCTACAAATATTCTATGTCCATGTGACATGGAGAGCATGAAAAGTATTCTTAAAATTTCCTAACATATAAAAATAGCTCAAATGAAGAAACACAAACTAGTTAAGCTTAATTTGGTGATACTAGTCTTTTGGTACTCATGGTTACTTGGTTGCTAGGTAAACTGTAATCATAATTTGGAATTTGAACTAATAATGCAGTAGTAACAAATTTCAATAAATTAAAAGAAATTAGAAAATAAATAAATAAATAAATAAATAAAATTAAAAGTTTAACATGTTACTTAATACTTACTTCTTTCTCCGACCTTTAGTTCGCCTCACCAACCTTGTTAAAAATAAATTGACAATATTAATTAAAATAAAAATTAGAAAAGTTAACAAGCCATTGATTAATATGTAAAACAGTAAACATGAGACAAATAATCACCATACATAATTAAAATCATCAAAAACCATCACCACCATCATCGTTATCATCGTAGGCATCATCATCATCGTCATTGGGAGGATTTTGACTTTGAGCGGAGCTCAACTAAAGGTGTTGCATGATTAATTCTTGTTGTCGGCACATATCTCTAATATTTTTCTCCAAATTAGCTCGTTCTAGGTCTCTTTGTGCCCTTTCTTTGTCTCTTTGCGATATTATTTCCATCATATTTCTAACCTCATCAGTCAAGGTATTTATTTGGGTCTTAAGTGCTAATGTGGAGGAAGATGTTCCAACTAATCTTTGGGTTTTGCTCAAGGAACTCATCCCCAATATCCTTCCCCCTTTTGGTCCTCCACTGGCCTCTAACCATAAACTCAAATTATTACCAACAGACTCCTCAGACCCCTGACTATCGATACCAGCTTGTGAGCATGTTTGGGCTAGCTCGAGTTGATCATATTTTTCCTATTTTGTAAAACACATACGATATTGATTAGATATAATAGAAACACATATAATATTAAGACAGTGATGGTACGTAATTAATTAAATTTAAACCATATATTAAGATAAAATAAATATTAATTCCAACCTTGACTGCTTTTGCTCTCGCCCCACTCCATGTGTTATCTTTTTTTTTAAAGTGCGGGTGAAAGTATTAATGAAAGAAGGCTCCTTCCTTATCTCCTTGGTCTAAAAAAACATTATTTCAAATAATGAAATAATTTGATATATATTAAAAATTTGTGAAAGAGTGAAAAAATTACCATTCTCCATCTATGCTCATCTATCACTACAACAAAAATCCTCATAGACATCGGTTTTCCACCGGTGTCTATTTCATTTTTGACCGATGTCTATGAAGCCGATGTAAAAAGTCTGCCATTTAAGACATCGGGTTAAAACCGGTGTAGTATCACTTAATGACACCGGTCTTCGAATCGGTTATTAACCGGTGTAGTATCACTTAACGACACCATTTCATAAACGGTGTAAAACCGATGTAATATTGTATGTTAATAACACCAGTTTTGGCAGCGGTAAATGACCGATGTAATATTAGTTAATAACACCGATTTTACAGCGGTGGAAAACCGATGTAATATGGATATTTTTTAACAGCACAAATTTGATTTCTGAAACAATGAAAAACCGACAGTAATAAAAAAAACACACAAATATTCACAAATTACATAAATATTCTTCATTTAACAATATCCATAAAATACACAAATATTCACAAATTATATAAATAATCTTCTTACAACAGTATCCATAAAATACCCAAACATTCTTTTTACATCAAAAGCTAACTAATATATATCAAAATCAAGATAGAACATTCTTTTAACAACACATCAAGGTAGAACCACACTTCAAATGTAATCTAGCATGCATTCCGCCCAATCGAACCGCACTTCATCAATTTCAACTCTAGAGTAGTTGAGATTTGTAAACTGTAAAAACACATAAATAATATATTAGTAAAGATGCAATTTTGAAAGCTGGAAATGGTAAAGATGCAATTTTGAAAGCTGGAAATGCAGTTTTCTGAGTTAAAACATCCACTGTTTGTGTTTTCTGAGTTAAAACATCCACTGTTCTAATCTGTCAAAAAAAAAAAAAATAAGAACCAAACAGTTCAACTTGCCTCTGTGGTGCTTCCCATCGTTCCTCAGAAGAAACCCCAAGGGTTTTAGTGATCATCTGTGTGGACTGCGGAGCTGGAATATGGCAACCTCCCCTGGGCCACTGCCACAATGTTGTTAGACAAAGACTTGATTTTGCTTCTGAAAACCAATCTGCAGATGAACATCCAAAGGAGGCATTCATGGAATCAAAATCTGTCATAAAGGAGAAATATAACACAGCTACCAACTCCAGAGCTAAGATAACAGTTCAACTTGGTGAAGGATTGGAGGTTGAAGGTGAAGAATCAGAAGCAGATATTGCTTTTGATCTGAATCGTTCCAACAACCAAGTACCAGATATGCACATAAGGCTGCCAGAATATCCAACTCCTATTTATCATTCTAGAAGAGAATTATTAAAGAAAAATTGGAAGCATCTGGCTAGAATGGCTGGCAAGGCAAATAGTACAGATAAAACCCACATTGTTGAGATATCAAAACAGAGTAGCATTCAGAGTCATGTAAAGTTAGATGGTGATACAACTTTAGTGCGAGGGGAAATGGAGAATGAACAAGCTAAAAGTTGTTATAATCATGTTGACAATGGACGAAGAGGTTCCATATATCCAATTTCAGGTGATAAAGGCTCTACGCAGACACACGCCAGCAATATTCCACAATTTCCACCGGAATGTAAAAGGAGGAGAACCATGCTAATGCACAATGTGGAATTTGGTCAAATGACACGAGTCTCCAAATCATGTAGCTTTGTAGATGAACAAAATCTGGTACCGTTGGGTGATTTACAAACCTCAGATTTCATGTTGACCTTTGGTCCCATCAAATGGGTGACAAAGAAGAGATCATAGGTGCTTATTCGAGTCCCTAAGCTAGTTCTCGCTGAGATAGTTGCAGGCTACAAAGATCTTTTGCAAAACCTTAAAAGCTGACACCAAGCATGCATCAAAGCCTTGTTCACAGATACTCATGTGAGAATGAAAATAGGAAAATGAACAATAAGAAAACATGTTCATCACCAGCAGTGAATGTTTTCATCTCATGGATTACATGCTTGCTCTAAAATGATAAATGATGCACCGTAATTGTAGACGAGTGGTAGAATTTTGGAAATGCAATTTTGAAATGGAAGTTCTGGCTCCTTTTTATCTTTTAAATGAGTTAGCACACCAGGCTGTGTCAAAATTAAGAACCAAGATATGACTTTTGCAGCAGTAAAATTTACATTCTGTTATTGTGACAACACTAACCACACGCTAATTTCTTGACAAAGTTTTTCAAGAAAGACCAAGTTATGGCTTTGAGAAGAGTAAAAGGTAAAAAGCATTTAATGTCCAAAGCAAAATTTTCTTGGGGAAATTTTAAACAAATAAAGCTATGTCATTAGCAAGACTTAAAAGTGTAGCTATTCTGTAATGCACTAACATCTTGTAATTAAAACTAAGTTACTTATCAGAAAATTCAACAATTGAACTTGGATTCGATGCTCTAATCCAATTTGTTGTACTTCAGTGCCTCTTTGTTGTTTCATCTCAAAAGAAACAAAATCACTGAAGAAGGAAATACATTTAAAAAAAAATTCCTTAGCAGAACCAAACAATCTAATGTCAGCCCATTAACATGAAAAAAAATAAATCAAATGCAATAAAATGTTTAGACCTTTTGAACTTGACAACAGATATGACTTGTTTAGGTATAAAACTCAAACCTGTCTTCCATCCATGCAATGCTGTACAAGTCACCAAGGCAAGTCATATATTCCGGTGGTGGTGGAGGATCCATATCAGGACAGTAGGTTTCCCAGCTGTTTTCAACAGCATTGGATGCTGTTGTCACATATACATTAAGGTCTTCTGGCATTAAACCTTCAAAGATACTGGCACTCTCACATGCTTCCACATAAATAATCTGTTCAAACGAACACCAACAAAGATCAGCAATTAACTTGGTTATAATACACATTTTGTAATCAAAAGTTACCCATCAGCTACACTCACACAATTATAGAATTTACTACTACCTTGTTTCAAGGCAAGTCATGAGAATCGTCAGATAAGGCACATAAACGTAAAAAATAATCAACAAGTCACAAGCAGCCACTGTAAAGTGTCCAAGTACCAAGTGTATGTTAAATATGTAAAAGGGAGACAAAAAAGAAAATTATCATAATTACTCAAAAAGCAAACCTATTTCACGAGGTGGATCGGATACATTCCTTACCTCATGGCTACATGGCATTATTTTACCTAAAATTAAATTTATCAAGGTTGTGCAAATCATACCTGGAATCTTGTTAACCAATATGCGAGCTTTTTCTGCATGTTTGTGATTTAAATGTGCACCTCTACTTGAGTTATATCTGTTGTCATCCTGAATGGAAATTATGTACGATAGAGATTAAATTCTATTAATTTCAAGCATTTTTCCAAGGGAATGAATAGTGCATGACAAACTTACATACTCCATGGACAAATTGAAGTTCACCGACTAGAGTGTATAATGAAATGCATAAAGCAGTATATGTAAAATTTACAACTCATGTTGATTCCAACTACTTTCTTACAAAAATTCTTGTAAAAAAGGGCAGTATGATTCTTTCTTTCACATGACTTGCTCAAAGTTGGGGAACAAAAATATTCTAAAATGAAAAAAAAATGGTTCAATATATAACCAATAACAAAATTCCCCATCATAGACATACTTGCATAAAATAAAGGGTTAATTAATAAATCTATTACAACCTATGGAATTCCATATCTATGAAAACATTAAAAAGAGTTAATAATTAGTAGCCATCATAATTTACTTCCATGGAGAACACAAAAGGCGCAACCTTTACCAATTTCCCAGCGGAAGGTGCGATTTTTATGGTCCTAATGAGACGATGCTGCGGTTACAAAGAGAATTAAGAGCAAAAAATTAAGGAGAGAAAACAATGAAGAAATTGACAGTACATTTTTTTCACAATATAAATGCTATTGCATGGACAGAATTTATTACTGATGATGCTTGGTGATCAATATTGAGCACACAACTATCATGCAGATGAAACCAAGTTTTCTTGCCTAAGCTTCCTTTCATCTGACAATGTCTTGGCAAATTTAACAAGCCGTTCCTTGTTCGACATTGTTCCTCCCTCCCCATCCACCACCGGCACCGATTGCCCAGTCTCCAAGTTCACCCGCGACGCCGGCTTCTCCAGCAGATTCTCCCCAATCCGAACTAAATTTCTTAAGTTCCACTTCGTTGAATTATCCACCGAAGCCGCAGCGCCAGTCAAGGTATCGTCCTGCCATTCAATCAATCATACAATATCTTCAGTTAAAATCGATCGACTTAGCGCATGCAGCTATACGGAGAATCAGTCGATTAATTACCTGTATGCGAAGGTAGTTGCCCTCACTTTCCAGTGCCTGGAAAACGACTGAAGCATAGATATCCACCATGTCCGAGGTCGCCTCCCTGAAAATTTGGACGAGTGGCGATTTTCCTCTGTTCCATAGCCACTCAAGCAATCCCCATCGAGCGCTCTCTCGGGCACTATACCTCTCCGTCTGTTTATGTGCTCCAGTCCCAATCGAGATCACCAGAAATTGACGGTAGTCCATCGGATTATACGACTCGAAATCCTCGTTCGACTCCAGAATTTGCTACTTGGAAAGTCTCTCTGACTCATGGACTAAAGTAAATCGATTGTAAACGCAGAAACTACACAGTGGCATTACCTCGAACGCTAAACGGACAACCTTCTTGGCGCGCTGAAACAGAGAGAGATTCCCTCTGCAAGAGTGTATGTGCTGGAACTGGTCAATGCCGAGCTTGCGAGTGACCTAGCCGAACTGGATGTAGACGAAATCGGAGTAGGGGAGGTCAACCTTGATGTAGCTGATGCCGTACCAGATGCGATAGCTCCGAATCTGGACACCCTCGAGGTTGGAGACGGAGTCATAGCCGAGGAAGCCAGACACGCGCGGGGCATAGTAGACGACGTACTCGAAGCCGACGTAGCACTCTCCGTAGAGATCGATGACGAAGTAGCCGTTGGAAGCGACGGAGAAAGACTTGACGGTGTCGGGGAGGATGCCGAGAGGGAGGTTGTACTCCTGGAGGATGTCGTAGACAGTGGAGCTGTTGGACGGCGAGGCCGATGATTGGGCAGTCACCGCCGCGAAGAGGGAGGAAGGGAAGAAGAGAGAAAGGAGGAGGAGGAGGGAGGAGGACATGGCGATCGGGAAGGAGAAACCCGACGTATTTGGGAAGGCAAGAAGGAGAGCTAAGTCTTTGACTGCGGAATATAAAAACAAGTGTTGTGGAAAAAAAACATACTAAAATGTGAAGAAGGCTTTCTCTTCTCACCCAAAGGGAGGAGTTGGAGGAGATGGTCGAAGGAAGGGCATCGTGTCTTGATCCTGATCGGGAGAGAAAGGGGCGTCGATCTAGGAAGGGGAAGAGGGAGATGAGGTTGAGAGAGATGGTCGGAGGTTTAGGTTTAGGTTTAGGCAGAGAGATGGTCGGGCGGGATATAAGTTTAAGTTTGGAGGGAACTTCATAGTGTTGCAAATTTTGGCAAGTGGGAAAATTAAAATATTTTATTTTGGTTTATTAACACCGGATTTTAAAAATCGCTGTTAAAATCGATGTCTATTAACGAAAAAAAAGGTGCTTATAGACATCACCTAAAAAACCGATGTCTATGAGCGAAAATCTGCGCTCATAGACATCGGTTTTTGGAAAAACCGGTGTAAAATACTCAAAGACATCGGTTTTTACATAAAACCGTTGTTGTTCCACCGATGTCTATGAGGGTTTTTATTGTAGTGTATGTTAATGGAGCCTCCTGCATATATAGCACTTGAGTCACCAGAATTGTGAGATTGATTCATTCTATTCAGGTCACTCCTTTGCTTACTCTCCCCCGTTGCCCAAAATATAGTGATCCTGTCCCAATTTTCTTCGGTGATGAAGTTTGGCTTTTTCCCCCGATTATTTGCGTGACTTAATACATGTCTAATGTGATTGCCACATTTCTTTTTAAATATTCTTCGTATCTCCATTTCGTCATTCGGGTCCCAAGTATTTAAGCGCTGAAATGGAAATTTGTTTTATTATATATTAACTATAAAATTGAAGTAAACTCAAGAAAATATACTTTGAACTCGCTCCACCAAAGTTGTTTTGTGGCCGGTGGAGTGCTTGAATATGTCATAGAATCCCCTCCCCAATGGTTGTTCACGATTCTATTTATTTCTTGGACAACTTGTACCAGATTTTCAAATCTGCATTAAATTACAAAATAACGATGTTAAATAATTAAGATAGGACTAAAAAATAAAATATTTTATAGTACTTACGAATCACTGATGGGGACTAAAGGAGCTCTATCATTTCTAAACTCAGCAAATGAGTTTCTTGCTGAGTCAGGAGGATCTGAGTGGACAGGTAACTACTCTGGGTATGGTACTTGCGGCAGCGAATATGAAACTGGTGCAGAAGGTACATGAGATGGGCCCGGCTGATGAAGGGGTGGCGTAGGTACACTGGCAGGGGAATATGATGCCGGTGGAGAAGACACATGGGATGGTCCTGCCTGATTAGGGGGTGGCATAGGTTCACTGGCAGGTGATGGATTTGTCTGGTCCTGTGGCCGCCGTCTACGCCCACCACATCGAAATATATGCTGGAAATTCCAATAATTTGATAAAGTTAATTACAGATCTGATACATAACAAAGGATAATTAAAAATTTACCATTTTTATGTAAAGATTCTGGAAAAGGGGGGAGGAGAAATTTATGAAATCTCACCTCTAATGACCTATAGGAACAAATACAATGTGTTAACAGATAAAGTAAATCAAATTATAAAAGAGACAGTATATACAATAAATTATGGGAAATTTCTTTAAATAAGCTAACAAAACTTACCCATCATCAAAAATCAAAGTCATCATTGTAATTATCATCCTCCTCCTCCTCCTCCTCTTCCTCTTCCTCCACCTCCTCCTCCTCCTCCTCCTCCTCCTCCTCCTTATCATCATCATCAATTTCACTTCTATCCACGTTTATTACTACACCGTTGGGATCTCGTAAAGTTGGAATAATATATTCCTCAGTCTGAAAGGTGTTTGCAACTTCCTCTTGTTGATATGCAATGTTTTCCCAACGTGCCTCAATTTTTTTTCGTGCTTTGGTTTTACAAACAACCCACCAATCAATCTTATCGTGTTTCAAACTTGGATATGAAGAATAGAATACTTGAATCGCTTATTGTGCCAACACAAATTGTTCATATCTCTTATAAAATCTCTTATGATTTATTTCAACTAAATTATAATGTGGATGCACTTTCATCCCTCTAACAGGGTCAAACCAGCGACATATAAATAATATAACTTGCATTTGTGGCCCTGGGTATTCTACTTCTATAATTTCATCCAACAAACCATAAAAATCATTGCTTGCACCTCCTTCATTGGATGACGATACGCACACCCCACTATTCATGGTATTCTTTCCCATTCCATAGTCTTGAGTATGAAAATTATATCCATTTATGAAATATGCTGGCCAAGTGCGTACGCATGAATTTGGACCCCATGACAGATGGATTAGTCATTCTTGCTCAAGGTGAGCTTGATTAGCTTGAACCTAAGGTCAAAACACCAATTGTTAAAAGTATGCATATGTATCAACAAAATATAGATTGTTACTTACATATGATTTGAACCATGCAGCAAATTCTTCTTCACAAAATCGATCAAACTCTTGTGGCAATAATTCAAAATATAAGTTTTTAAATATCCTACTCAAAAAAACATATTGTTACACAAACAATTGACAAAATAGAAAAATAAAAATAAAAATATATACTTACTCGTAATATGACGATACTTCTGGACAATTTAGTAAAATATATGTTTGGGTTGCCCGTCATTCTTTACCATTTAAGTATCTTTGTTTACATGGTCCACTTGGTCGACCAAGGTAGTTAAAAATTGAAAATGAGGTAACATTTGGTCAATAGGACCCTCATCATTTATGTCTGCTCTTCGCCTTTTGCATTGAACATGAGGTTCAAAATAATATGATACAAAAGTGGTGACTTCCTCCACAATATATGCATTAACAATAGAGGCTTCAACTCGTGCTTTATTTTTCACCTTTTTCTTCAAATGATATAAGAATATGTTGGAGATATATAAAATTATATTAAATATAAATATATGATCCAGGAGTAGAAGTAATTTTATTTTATTTTTTGCATTCAAACAGTCGAATTATACAAAAAAGACACTCTACCTTTCAAATGGATACATCCACCGAAAATGGGCGGGTCCTCCAACTTTGGCCTCATATGGCAAGTGAACCAAAAGATGCTCCATGGAGTCAAAAAAAGAGGGTGGAAATATCCTGTGGCACCCCACCCTCCTCACTACTGGACTGTGAGGGCGGAGTGCTACTGGACTACTAACTTTACTTAACTATCCTTGTTCACATGTTGATAGAAATTCCTAAAACTCTCAGAGAACTCAAAACATACAATTAACTAGCAGCAGAAGACTAAATGACTCATCTAATACATTCTACTCAACTCTTTGTTAATAAATTCTTATGCTAAATCCCAAGGCTTCTATAGTCCAGACATCACACATCCATCCGCACCTCCTTGTCGCCTTCCTTTGCTATAACTTTTCCTTTCCTTTATCTGCAGTAAGAGGAAATGCATCTATAAGCAAAATTGCTTAGTAAGCGCTATCTAACTCACAAAACTCGAGTATGCATGTAAGCTGAAAGAAATCTAGAAATTGAATGCTCTTCTAATAGCAAACGAAACATAGCAAACTGAAATACTAAACATGTAAGCAAATCTAAACAACATGTCAGTATATAAGAAAGCTAAACTTGTTGAATTTTAAACTTATGTGAAGCTTATTTCTTTTGTTTGAAAACTTATACTTTAATACTTCAAAATAATAATCAACTTTCTTCTTGGGCTCGACAACTGTACTTGCTATGCGCGCATCCCTAACTAGACCCGAGATAGCTGGTCCTGAATCTAGTAGGGTTTACTAGGTTATCTAAACCTAGGGACGACTATGGGAGCCTAGCCCAAGGACAACTGAGAGTCCTGCATACTAGGTTATCTAAACCTAGGGACAACTATGGGAGCCAAACCCAAGGACAACTGAGAGTCCAGTATAGTGCCACTGATAAAAGTAAAATACTTGTTATCTTTTAATACTTCTAATATATAATGCCTCGGCATTTTACCGAGCACCTTGTGTGCCAAAATCCCTAAAGTCTTGACTTTGGGATCTACTTAAGGTCTTGGCCTTTTTCTTTCTTTTCTTTATCTTTCTTATACTTGTTAATACTTCTAATAAAAGAATGCTTCTTTAAAAACTGAAATATTTAAACAAATTCTAACTTTGAAATGCATAAACAAAAATCTGCATACTATGCTAATCAAAATTCTGCATACTAATCTAATCAAGATTCTGCATTCTATGCTACACTATTTCTGCATACTATGCAAACATAAATTCTGCACTATAATACTTAACCAAACTGCACTATAATCTTTTTCTTTAAAAACTGCATTATAAGTTACACCAAAAATCTGTACTATAAACTTTAAAGAAATCTACACCATAAGCTCTTAAGAAATCTGCACTACAAGCTCTAAAGAAATCTGCTCTAAAGAAATCTGCATTTTAAGCTCTAAGAAATTTGCACTACAAGCTTAATTAAAATCTGCAGTATAAGCTTACATAAAAATCTGCACTATAAGCTTGATTGAAATCTGCACTATAGGCTTAATTAAAATCTGCACCTATAAACTTAATTAAAATCTGCACTATAAACTTAATTAAAAATCTGCACTATAAGCTTAATTAAAATCTGCACTATATGCTTAATTAAAATATGTACTATAAGCTTACATAAAAATTTGCATTATAAGTTTAATTAAAATCTGTACTATAGGCTTAATTAAAAATCTGCACTATAAGCTTAATTAAAATCTGCATTCAAGCTTATTAAAAATCTGCATTATAATCTTAATAAAATCTGCACTTGTAAGCTTAATAAAATTCTGCACACTAATGCTTAACAAAAATTTGCACTATAAACGTTTCTCATGCTTCAAATTCAAGAAGAACAAAGATTCGAAACTACTCCTACTGCAGGTGAGAAGCACTTACCTTGCTTCTTGGACTCATAACCGAACAAAAAGGGCTTCTAGGACCTCGACCGGCCGCCGGAGACGATGCCCTAACTCCCTTTCATTTTCTGCCCGAGCTTCGCCATCGTACGCAGAAGAGAATGAGAGAATGGTTTAAGTCACGGGAAAACAGAGCATCAACTTATCCCTTTTTATAACTTAATATTTCTGTTAACTCCTTAAATAAATTCGCTACCTTTTCTAAACAGACAAATCCAACATCAACTTATCCCTTTTATAATTTAATATTCTGTTAACTATCTTAAATAATCTGTTAACTATCTTAAATAAATTCGTTACCTTTTCTAAACAGACAAATCCATCATCAACTTATCCCTTTTATAATATTCTGTTAACTATCTTAAATAAATTCGCTACCTTTTCTAAACAGACAAATCCAATATCAACTTATCCCTTTTATAATATTCTGTTAACTATCTTAAATAAATTCGCTATCTTTTCTAAACATAAAAATTCGTTTGCCCACCTGGTCAGTTGGGTTTTGACCGAGTCAAAGGTCGTGGGTTCAATTCTCGGCTTGGACATTTTTTTTGTCGAAACTTCCTTCGTTTAGTAAAAATACCAAACGACCTCCAAAAATTACATAAAAATACTCTAAAAATTTCTAAAAATCTCTAGAATATTTCTAAAATATTTCTAAATATTTTTAAGAACTTTTAGAACTCCTAATGAGGAAAATTGGGTCGTTACATATCCTTTCCAAATTACACAAAATGATTGGAATATCTCTCTCTAACTTCTCCATGTATGAATGTCTCAAAACTGTTGAGCAAATATCATGTAGGAAAATACTTAACTCCGTAATCGCTCCCCATACAAATTATGGTAAGAGTTCCTTAAAAGCAATAGGAATCAGTCTTTGCATTATGATATGACAATTATGACTTTTCATACCAATTAACTTCCATTCTTTCATATCGACACATCTTCCAAGATTAGAGACATACCCATCTGGAAATTTCAAAGATTTCAACCATTCACATAGGACACGTCGTTGATCCTTATTTAATGTGTAAACTGCCTTTGGCTTTGGTCCCCTACTATTTTCATCGACATCAAGAGTGGGTCTTTTACATATGAGTCGCATATCTTTTCTTGCATTGAGATTGTCTTTTGTTTTTCCGGTGATATCCATCACAGTATTTATCAGATTATCAAAAACATTCTCAATATGCATTACATCGAGATTATGATGTATCAAATGACTAAACCAATACGGCAAATCCCAAAATATACTTCGTTTAGTCCATTTATGTGTACTCCCATATTCATATGTTGTACCATATGGTTGTTCAATAACAGATGGAAAGTGAAGCACTCTGTACTAAATATCTAGACTTGTCAATCTCAATGGCGAAAGTGTTCTTTCGATCCTATTTTTAGTGAATTCATCTTTATTCTTTCTGAAATTATGATTTGTTGGTAAGAATTGCCTATGACAATCAAAATAACTTGGTTTCTTTCCGTGTTTCAATCTGAATGGCTTTGATCTCTCCATACATATGGGGCATCCCAAGATCCCAGCAGTACTCCAACCTGATAGCATACCGTAAGCTAGAAGGTCATTTATGGTCCAAAGAAGAGCAGCCTTCAGTATAAACATATGGTTAGAATGAACATCGTATGTAGGAACACCTTCATCCCATAGTTGTTTAAGTTCTGCTATCAGGGGTTGCATATAAATATCTATTAACTTCTTTGGATTTTGTGGACCTGGAACAACCAATGTTAAAAACATATAAGGTGTTTTCATGCACATCCCAGGTGGAAGATTATACGGCGTTAAGATAACCGGCCAACAAAAATAATTTCTTTCCAATTTACCAAACGGAGCAAATCCATCAGCACAGAGACATAATCTAATGTTTCTAGTCTCCTTTGTAAAATCTGGATATGTTCTATCAAAATTTTTCCATGCATCTGCATCTGATGGATGACACATTAAACCCTCTTATGTTTGATGAGTTGCATGCCAAGTCATGTGTTCCGCAGTTGCCTTTGATGCATACAATCTTTATAACCTAGGAGTTAAAGGTAAATAAAACAACTGGCTGTGTGATTTACATCGTTGTTGACTCCTTCTGGTTGTCTTATACCTATCTTGATTACAGAATTTACAAACCTCTACATCTGCATCATCTCCCCAATATAACATAGAACCATCTCTACAAACATCAATTCTTTCAACCGGAAGACCTAAATCTTTCACCAATTTTTTCATACTATAAAAATCATGAGGCAAATTGTGATCACGTGGCAATGTATCATCAAACGCTTGAATAATATCATTAAAATAATCTTCTAACATATTATGATTTGCCTTTATATTTAATAGTCTGGAGGTGAGAGATAATTTAGTTTGACTGTCACAACCGGAATATAATGGTTCATTTGCGGCACTCAATACTTCTTGAAATTTGTAATATATTTCATCCAGACCTGGTACATCAGGCTCCTCCAACGGCAATGTATTAGTGGCAAACATTTGTTCACTTGTTGGAGGAAAACTAGAACTTGCACCAAGCGTCTCGGGAATATAATTCTGACAGCTTGCATCAATTACCATCCTCTGATATGGATTGAATTGTTCATAATAACTCTGATCCCCACTAACAGAGGCTTAGAAATTCTGTCCATAATCCTCATCAGATATGAACGGTTCACCATGACTTGTCCAATTATAATAATTCGGGGTACAACCAAATCTACAAAGATGTTCTTCAACTTTATCGGTGGGTAAAAATTTGTCATTGTGACACTTTCTACACGCACACCTTATCTTCTTGCCATCTATATACATAACTTGACTAGATGCAAAATTCAAAAATTGCCTCGGGCTAGTGATAAACTCAAGAGTTAACCCCTGACGATTAGGCAAATTCTTGTTATACATCCAACTTCGCTCATTCTGTATTTTACCTGAATTCAGCTATTTAGTTAAACATTATTAAAAGTAACTAAAGATAAATCTTATCATTGAAGACAAAACAACAAAGAACAACTTATCAAAAAGAAGGAACACAATTAATTAACTATAACATAATTATTTAAAGCTAACTTACAATTTCATAATGTAGTGACATTTAGGTCATCAAGATTTAACAATTTGAGTTTGAACTTACAATTTTAACAATTCCATTTACCCACTGTAAAGTGTAAAAATAAAGTGTTCCCAATTCTTAGTTAATTCATATGTTATTTTTCTTACCTAGACTTGATACATGATGTTTCTTGCTATGGAAGTCTATGAACAACAATGTAACACCCCACCCTCCTCGCTACTGGAATGTGAGGGCGGAGCGCTACTGGACTAATAACTTTACTTAACTATCCTTGTTCACATGTTGATAGAAATTCCTAAAACTCTCGGAGAACTCAAAACATACAATTAACTAGCAGCGGAAGACTAAATGACTCATCTAATGCATTCTTAATAAATGACAATCTTAATAAATTCTTATGCTAGGTCCCAAGGCTTCTATAGTCCAGGCATCACACATCCATCCGCACCTCCTTGTCGCCTTCCTTTGCTATAACTTTTCCTTTCCTTTATCTGGAGTAAGAGGAAAATGCATCTATAAGCAAAATTGCTTAGTAAGCGTTATCTAACTCACAAAACTTGAATATGCATGTGAATATACTGAAATCTAAAAGCTGAATGCTCAAAAGGAAAACTACTCATGCTCATCTACAAGCAAAAGAAACATACTGAAATGCTAAACGTGTATAACAAATCTATACAATCATGCTAGCATAATCTTGATGAATTTTAAAACAAAGTAAAACTTAATTCATCTGTTCTAAACTTATTCTTTAATTCACTTGTTTAAAACTTATTCTTTAATACTTTATACTTATGTAAAACTTGTTTTACTTGTTCAAAAACTTATACTTATAATACTTCAAAATAATAATCAACTTTCTTCTTGGGCCCAGGCGTAGTACCATCCTATGCGCGTTCCCTAATAGGTTAGGGTAGCGAGCCACCAATCCTAAAAGAGCAGACCTCGGTCTACCAGGGCCAAGACCTCGGAATTGGACACCTGGATTTGTTTAACGACAACCTCGGAAGTCGGGTACAAGCCTCTTAAATAAAGTAAAATACTTGTCATCTTTTATTACTTCTAATATATAATGCCTCGGCATTTTCTTTAAGCACCTTGTGTGCCAAAATCCCTAAAGTCTTGACTTTGGGATCTACTTAAGGCCTTGGCCTTTCTCTTTCTTTTCTTTATCTTTCTTACACTTGTTAATACTTCTAATAAAAGAATGCTTCTTTAAAAACTGAAATGTTTAAACAAATTCTAACTTTGAAATGCATAAACAAAAATCTGCATACTATGTTAATCAAAATTCTGCAAACTTTACTAATCAAGATTCAGCATTCTATGCTACATTATTTTTACATACTATGCAAACATATATTCTGCACTATAATACTTAACCAAATTGCACTATAATCTTTTTCTTTAAAAACTGCACTATAAGTTCCACCAAAAATCTGCACTACAAGTTCCACCAAAAATCTGCACTATAAATTCCACCAAAAATCTGCACTACAAGTTCCACCAAAAATCTGCACTATAAACTTTAAAGAGGTCTGTACCATAAGCTCTTAAGAAATCTGCACTACAAGCTCTAAAGAAATCTGCTCTAAAGAAATCTGTATTTTAAGCTCTAAGAAATCTGCACTACAAGCTCTAAAGAAATCTGCATTTTAAGCTCTAAGAAATCTGCACTATGAGCCTACATAAAGATCTGCACTATAAGCTTAATTAAAAATCTGCACTATAGGCTTAATTAAAAATCTGCACTACAAGCTTAATTAAAATCTACACTATAAGCTTACATAAAAATCTGCACTATAAGCTTAATTAAAATCTGCACTATAGGCTTAATTAAAAATCTGCACTATAAGCTTAATTAAAACCTGCACTATAGGCTTAATTAAAAATCTGCACTATAAGCTTAATTAAAATCTGCACTATAAGCCTACATAAAAATCTGCACTATAAGCTTAATTAAAATCTGTACTATAGGCTTAATTAAAAATCTGTACTATAAGCGCTTCTTATACTTCGAATTCAAGAAGAACAAAGGTCCGAAACTACTCCTACTGCAGGTGAGAAGCACTTACCTTGCTTCTTAGACTCACAACCGAACAAAAAGTGCTTCTAGGACATTGGCCGGCCGCCGGAGATGATGCCCTAACTCCCTTTCGTTTTCTACCCGAGCTCCGCCATCGTTCGCAGAAGAGAAGGAGAGAATGGTTTAAGTCACGGAAAAGCAGAGCATCAACTTATCCATTTTTATAACTTAATATTTCTATTAATTCCTTAAATAAATTCGCTATTTTTTCTAAACAGACAAATCCAACATCAACTTATCCCTTTTATAATCCAATATTCTGTTAATTATTTTAAATAAATTCGTTACTTTTTCTAAACAAACAAATCCAACATCAACTTATCCCTTTTATAATATTCTGTTAACTATCTTAAATAAATTCACTACCTTTTCTAAACAAACAAATCCAAGATCAACTTATCCCTTTTATAATCCAATATTCTGTTAACTATCTTAAATAAATTCGCTACCTTTTCTAAATAGAAAAATCTGTTTGCCCACTTGGTCAGCCGGGTTTTGACCGAGTCAAAGGTCGTGGGTTCAATCCTCGGCTTGGACATTTTTTTGTCGAAACTTCCTTCATTTTGTAAAAATACCAAACGACATCCAAAAATTACATAAAAATACTCTAAAAATTTCTAAAAATCCCTAAAATATTTCTATAGCAGTTTTAAATATTTTTAAATTACTTTTAGGACTCGAATTGTAACGACCCGACTCCTGGGTACCAGGCTGTGAGCCGGATCGCTACATTAACTACTGAAAATACTGTGCGGAAAACTGAGCAAATTTGAAATTTGCTAAACTAATTACTGTAAAGTCTTAACCTGACATTCTAGGAGTACCTGAGTGTTGTACACATGCTAGGAGAGACAATCTATGCCTCTTGGATGTCCTGCTAGCTGCAGTCAGACATTTCAACCGATCCGTAAGTCGATTGAGCCTTCGGAACGATTCACAGATCGTTCCAGCTGATACTGGCACGGATGCACCATCTGGATCGGTCGGCAGACCGATCCACAAGCTTTCTGGATCGGTCTACCGACCGATCCAGAAGCACCCTGATCGGTCGGTAGACCGATCAGTGCGCTTCTGTTCGCCTCTGGATCGGTCTGTCGACCGATCCAGCTGCTCACTGATCGGTCGGTCGACCGATCAGTGACTGCAGATTTCGTCCCGAACTCTCTGTTCGGTGCTGGATCGATCGGACGACCGATCAGATAGCATACAGTAACATACTGTATGCCTCTGGATCGGTCGGCTGACCGATCCAGGATCCTGATGCTGTAACGGATCGGTCGGCAGACCGATCCAACTCTGATATGAAATCAGAGTTTCTGAGTTCAGGAACTTCCGGCACTGGAACGTGCCACAACTCACAGAGACCAGCTCTAGATACATGAAAAACACTCAAGAATGTGAATACTCATATTCTAAACATGATGACTAAACAAGATATAGTTCACTAAACTGTAACAAGACTAATTCATAAAACCAGACGTGTTAAGTACTAAAACTGAATTAAAAGCGTGTAGATCCCAAGGATCTTTATTCCAGACCCCTTGCACACACACATCATTGTAGCATCGCCCTCCACTGCTAGTCCACTTTCTTTTACCTTATCTGCAGTATAAGAAAAGTAGTACTGTAAGCTTAAAGCTTAGTAAGAAACCATCTACCTCACTAAATCATGCATACGATGCAATTATGATTTTAAATCATGTTGTTTGAAAAACATACTGAACATGCAAGCATGGCATGGCATATCAAACAAAGCATAAACTGGAACTGAAACATGGCATAACATATAAACCGAGCATGAAACCGAACTAGTCATGCATATGTCTAAATCAGTACATGAACTCAAATCATGTAAATTGAACCTGAACTGAACTGAAAGCTAAATTAGTGTTTTCATCACTGGTTTCAAATTTGAAAACTATACATATAATAGATGAAAATACTAAACATACTTTGGGCCTGCAATCTTGGTCTATCAACATCCCTACGAGACCCGGATTGCAAGTTCAATCCAAAGAGGTTACTAGGTTATCTCGAACCTAGGGACGTTCGGGAGTCCAGCCCATGGATATCTGATCCAAGCACGATGCCAACTGAATAAAAGTAAAATACTATCTTGCTTAATTTTACTTTGCCGTTTAGGTTATCGAACCTAGAGCTAGGTTATCTCAACCTAGAGGCTACATGGGAGCCCACCCAATGGATATCTGATCCATATAGCTGTAATAACTAATAATAAACTGAATAAAATGTTTCTATTACATTTTATATGCGTTAGGACGCCTATTGGTACATCCTTCAATGGGCATTTATCAATGCTTGGCGGCACTAAAAGCATGCCCTAAAGCGAAAACTATAAAATTACGAACTAACGCCAAAACCAAGCGAGAGCATAACTGCAGGTGAGGGGTTCTTACCTCAATCGAAGGTTTTTACGATTCTATTCGCTAGGTGTTTCCGGAAAATCCGTCCGCCGACGAACCGCTGTCTGCGTTCCTCTGGAGAAGAACCCCTTCGTGTTGGAGTCGCGGAAGATGATCCTATGGACCCTGCCTTGGTGTGTAATGTGAGGAAGAGGAGAAGAAGGAGAGGCGGCGTGAGGTTTTGGAAGAGAAAGTGTCGTGAGGTGAAGAGGTGCCAACCAAAATAAACCAAACCCCACTTAAGTTTATTATTTATATTAAGTGGTTTAATGAACCCAACTCTAATATAAATATATTTGGTTCTCCTTCCTTTCAGCACGGCCCCTGCTGGGTTCAACTGGTTACTAACATTATCCTTACACCATAGGTCTCGGGTTCGATTCACGCCTAAGCTATTTTGCGACCTATTTGTTTTTTGCTACTCCCTCGGAAAATTTCGGAAAATATCTAATAATTCCAGAAAATCATAGAATAATTCTAAAATAAATTTGGGAATTTTTCGGCTTTACAATCCCATACCTTATAAAAGTTCGTCCCGAACTTAAAACAGTCTGGTACTTGTCTCATGCCCTCTCTCCAAGTCGCCTCTCTGCGTGT
Organism: Zingiber officinale; assembly: GCF_018446385.1. NCBI lineage: Eukaryota > Viridiplantae > Streptophyta > Magnoliopsida > Zingiberales > Zingiberaceae > Zingiber > Zingiber officinale. The sequence continues at coordinate 49,528,504 of NC_055990.1, forward strand.
GATTTGCCAATGACTTTAACTAATGGTACTTCCTTGTTCCGTAATTTCTTTCCGCTCGGTCTATTATCCGAATAGGCCGAACCGTCATAGCTGAGATCATCACGGACTGTACCAACTGGGGCTCAATCACCTGGGTGTCGAATATGCTTCTTCACATGGAAACACGAAATACGTTGTGGACAGCTGACATCACCCGAGGTAGCTCTAGCTCATATGCTACCTTGCCCACTCTCTTCGTGATAAGGTATGGTCCACATATCGGGAGCTAGCTTGCCCTTCTTCCCAAACGCATGACTCCTTCATGGGAGCTACTCGAGGAAAACTATCCCCATCGAAAACTCTAGGGTCTGCTGCTGTATCAAGAGCTCTTGGCTGACGGCTGCTCTCTATCCTCTGGCGAATCAGTATGGTGCGTGGTATCCGCCACTAGATCCGTCTCAAGCTCTAGTTCTTCTGCTCACCACTCTCATACCAGCAGATTGGTGATCCGCACCTCCGCCCATAGAGTGCCTCATAAGGAGCCATGCCGATAGTGGCCCGATAATGTTGTTGTATGCAAATTTCGCTAGACTCGGATATTTGCACCAACTTCCTTGAAATCTAGGGCACAAGCTCGGAGCATATCTTCGAGTACTGATTCACTCGCCTCCGTCGACCATCCGTCTGAGGATGGAAGGCTGTGCTGAATTTTAACTGGGTGCCTAATGCTGACTGTACACACTGATGTAAACCTGCTGTCTCTATCCGATATAATGGTTCGTGGGACTCCATGCAATCTCGAGATACAACTGAGCTAGCTTCTCCATAGAGTAGGATATCTTGATAGCTAAAAGTGGGCTGATTTAGTCAACCTGCCGACTATTACCCATGGCATCAAAACCATTCGTGGTTCTGGGTAGTCCCACTATGAAATCCATGGAGATATCCTCCCACTTCCATCCGAATCAGATAGAGAACTCCTCCTGTCGCCGATGTTACGCTTGACCCTCCGGTGTGAGGCAGATGCTAACATATCTCCTGGCGATGTCTCGCCATCCCGGGCCACCAAAAGCGCTCTTGGTCTTGATACATTTTGGTGGAGCTCTGGATGCATAGCCGAGGGAGTCCCTGAGCCTCGCCTAAAATGCCTCCGTAGCTCCTCCCGATCGGAACATGAGTCTGCCGCCAAAATACAACACTCACTGCGGACACTCAATTCTCCACTTTCCGATTCTCGCTAGCCTGCTTGATTTTCTCAATTTCGTGGTCCCGATCCCGAGTGATCAATATCACAGCAAGGTAGACTCTAAGGTCATAGTGGAAAGTTGTCCGACTATAAGCTCTGAGACTAAAGTCGTAATCTCCTTCCTTAGGGGTGGTGACATATGCAAAAGATAATAAGGTAGCACCGACTTCCACTATGGCCCGCTACCTTATTAGCTTTTCCTGGATGGTAGAGGATATCTATGTCATAATCTTTGACTAGTTCTAACCATCTACTCGCATATTCGGATCCTTCCGAGTAAAGAAATACTCTGACTTTGATGATCCAGATACACTCGCACCGAGTCTGCATAAATAATGTCTCCAAATCTTGAGAGCGAACACCACTGCAGCTCAAGGTCGTGAGTAGGATAGTTCCTCTCATAATCCTTGAGTTGTCCGGAGGCATAGGCGATCACCTTGCCTGCCGCATCAGCATCGCTCCTAATCCCAATTTAGAGGCGCCACCAGATGTCAAGTTGCCTCATGTTTTCCGGTATAGCTAAAATAGGAGCACCGGTCAATCTCGTTTTAGTTCGCTAAAGTTGTTCTCGCAATCCTCCGTCACTGAAATTTCTTGTTCTTCCCGTGAGGCTGTCGCTGGGGAGGCTATCCCGAGAAGTCCTCAATTTCCTAGCCGCTAATCCCGAGCTTCGATTTCACCTGGCGTTCGGTCTCTTCCGCCTTATCGCTCTATCTTGCGGATCTACCATAACACCATCTTTGGAGATGATGTGACCGAGAAAGGCTACCTGGTTCAGCCGTAATTCACATTTCGTGAATTGGCGACAACGGTTCTCATCAAGGATCCGCAAACCTGTTTTCGGATGCTCTGCATGGTCCTCCGAGTGCCCGAATAGATAAGAATGTCATCGATGAACACGATGACAAACTTGTCTAAGTATTCTCTGAATACCTGCTCATGAGGTCCATGAAAGTAGTGGAGCATTTGTCACGCCAAGGCATGACTACGAACTCATAGTGTCCGTATCTGGTCCTGAAAGCTGTTTTAGGTATATCACCTTCCTTGACTCTAACCTGGTGATATCCTGATCTGAGGTCAATTTTAGAGAACACCTGGCTCCCTTTAGCTGGTCAAACAGTCATCTATCCGGAAGAGGGTATCTGCTTTTAATTGTGACCGTTCAAGGCACTGTAGTCTCATGACAGCGCATGCTTCCATCCTTCTTCACAAACAACACAAGTGCTCCCATGGTGAGTGACTAGGCGGATGAAACCCTTGTCAAGAAGCTCCTGTAATTGCTCCTCAGTTCTGCGGGAGCCATGCGATATGGTGCCTTGGAAATTGGATTTGTGCCGGAATGAGCTCTATCTCGAATTCAATCTCCCTGTCTGGTGCTAAGCCCGTAGCTCTTCAGGGAAGACCTGGTAGTCACAAACGACTCGAACCTCCGATAGTTGGTTCTTGTCCTGGCCGGTGTTGACTACATTTGCTAAAAATCCCACGCATCCCGAATCCAATAGCTGTTGTGCTTTCAATGCCGAGAGAAACTTCGGCTTTCCTCTTTGGCTTCTGTACTCAAAGCAGATTCGCTTCGTGTTGAATATGACTCTTGCTACGGCACCATGAAAGCGCCTAGATCATCGAAAATCCATTCCAAAGATGACATCGTAGTCGATCATTTCTAGCACCATCGATCACCAAAAGCTCACTCGCTATAATGACCTGCACCGCCCGAGCCGTCGTAGATGCCATAATGTCTCCGAGGGTAGCGTTGTCAAACGACTATTGAGTACTTCGAGGTGTTGCTAGTTTCTCGAATGCCCTGGATACATAAGAGTGGGTTGCCCCAGATCGAATAAGACAACGGTTGCATTATCTTTGAAAAATACCGATCCGACTGTGACACCGCCGAGGCATTTGCTACGCCCTCTGGTCATGAGAAAATCCTCGCATTTGTGGTAGCTGTGGGGGCTTCTAATCGCCTCGACCGATCTGTGGACCATCTAAGATACATCCGTAGCCGGATGGGTGGTGAGCTCCATATCGATGTCGGTGAGGCGAGGAAGATCTTGTTGAGCATGCTTAGCCATGTGCCCTTCCCGTCCACATTCAAAACAACCTGCATTATGCAGCAAACTCTGGATGATGTTTCCCCAGTAGCACACTTGGGATGTCTGGAATGTTTTCCTGGTCCTCCTTTTGGGTCACTACTTGCCTTGCGTTTCCCCTTCCAGTTGGAGCTATGTCCCTGTTGTTTTGCTGAGTACCGAGCTAGTTTGTCCCTTGGGCTCTGTGGAAACCCGCCTGTTGGGTGATATTGTGCTGATTCGGTGATCGAGCACTACTCACTAGCTCCTCGTTTGTGGCCTATGAACGCCACCACCACATTCATTGGATCTCTGTGCGAGCATCTTCAAGATCAGCGTACTCTTCTTCTCCTGAGTGACTAGTTACGGACATGACGGCCAACGTTGAATTTCTTCACGGCCTCATGAAGGTTGCCTTGACGAAATTCAGTAAACTCGTCATAGTGTCGGTTTGTGACTTGCATATGAAAGAATTCCTCGAAGAATTCTTCTCGGTTGTTGGCCCATGTCATCGGGTTTCGCCACCGATTTAATCCGCTCCACCACATGCGTCGTCTCTGTTAAGCGGAGGCACACTTCACCTTTCGTGCTCGGCGGTCTAGAAGTTCCATCGTGCTTTCAGAGTTTTAAACCATGCGAGCATCCCATGGTTGTTGGTGCTGAGAAGTTCTCGCTTAATTCTCCGCCAATGGATAAGGTAAGCTTCTCTTAGCCCCGCCTCGGGCTACCACGGGTACCTTTGCGATGTACTACCTCTGATTCTTGAGTCGTGAGGTTCGATCGAGTGCTGGGAGTAGTCTGTGCCGGTTAGCCTTTAGGAGGCTATCTGCGTTGCTCGATCTGCTGCTGTAGGTGAGCCACAATCTTTGTCCGGGGAGCCATTGATCGCTGCCTCATGTGCAGCTCGGCCTATGCGCTTAGTGGACGTCCTCGCCATTTTCTAAATAGCAGAACACATATATAACTAAGCTATCATGTTATAGTTAACTACCGGTAACATGTTAAATACTATCAGTAAACATAAATTAATTAACTAACCAACATGAGAGCAAACATGGAAGCATAATCTGATGAAAGTGAAAACAAACTCGAGTGAGAGATGTTCTTACTTGGAAGTCAGCACAATGATGTGTGTGTGTAGGAAGTAAGGAACCTCGCCTGACATTATGTCAGAGACGACCGACTTCCGGTACGGTGTGAGCCGGATCGCTACATTAACTCATCTGAAATAGTGCGGAAACCGGCAAATTTGAAATTTGCTAAACTAATTACTGTAAAGTCTTAACCTGACATTCTAGGAGTACCCGAGTGTTGTACACATGCTAGGAGAGACAATCTATGCCTCTTGGATGTCCGCTAGCGCGAGTCGACATTTCAACCGATCCGTAAGTCGATTGAGCTTTTAACCGATTCACGTATCCAAGCATATCGCACGGATGCACCCTCGGATCGGTCGGGAGACCGATCGGTGAGCCTCCTTAGCCTGCTTCTCGTTACGTCGTAGCAGCGACTCGATCGGCGATCGCACCACGATCGGTCGTCAGACCGGTCGCCTTTATGTTTCGTTGCCGGATCGGTCCGTGCATCGACATCTAATGCCAGCGATCGATCGGTCGCGATCGGTGATCTTTCGTCCGAACTCTGTTCGTCGGATCGATCGGACGATCGGATAGCAGATATGTTACTCTCGCCGACCGATCCAGATCCGACAGTCGGCGGCGCGCCGATCAACTCGATATAAAATCGAGTTTCGATTTCAGAACTTGAACGCGCGTGCCACAACTCAGAGACCATTCTAGATACATGAAAACACTCAAGAATGTGAATACTCATATTCTAAACATGATGACTAAACAAGATATAGTTCACTAAACTGTAACAAGACTAATTCATAAAACCAGACGTGTTAAGTACTAAAACTGAATTAAAAGCGTGTAGATCCCAAGGATCTTTATTCCAGACCCCTTGCACACACACATCATTGTAGCATCGCCCTCCAGCCTCCGCTAGTCCACTTTTCTTTTACCTGTATCTGCAGTATAAGAAAAGTAGTACCTGTAAGCTTAAAGCTTAGTAAGAAACCATCTACCTCACTAAATCATGCATACGATGCAATTATGATTTTAAATCATGTTGTTTGAAAAAAACATACTGAACATGCAAGCATGGCATGGCATATCAAACAAAGCATAAACTGGAACTGAAACATGGCATAACATATAAACTGAGCATGAAACTGAACTAGTCATGCATATGTCTAAATCTGTACATGAACTCAAATCATGTAAATTGAACCTGAACTGAACTGAAAGCTAAATTAGTGTTTTCATCAGTTTCAAATTTGAAAACTATACATATAATAGATGAAAATACTAAACATCCTTTGGGGCAGCTGTATCTGGCGCGTCCCTACGAGACCGGGATTGCAAGTTCGAATCCAGCGAGGTTACTAGGTTATCTCGAACCTAGGGGATCGGGAGTCCGCCATGGATATCTGATCCAAGCACGATGCCAACTGAATAAAAGTAAAATACTGAATACTGTTTAATTTTACTTTGCTGTTCTAGGTTATCTGAACCTAGAGCTAGGTTATCTGAACCTAGAGGCTACTGTGGGAGCCCACCCAATGGATATCTGATCCATATAGCTGTAATAACTAATAATAAACTGAATAAAATGTTTCTATTACATTTTATATGCTGTTAGGACGCCTATTGGTACATCCTTCAGAATGGGCATTCTACCGAATGCTTGGCGTGCACTAAAAGCATGCCCTAAAACTGAAAACTATAAAATTACTGAACTAACGCCAAAACTAACAAGCGAGAGCAATTATACTGCAGGTGAGGGGTTTCTTACCTCAATCGTAAGGTTTTCTTACGATTCTATTCGCTAGGTGTTTCCGGAAAACTGTCCGCTCGACGCACCGGCGTTCCTCTCGCGGAGAAGAACCCCTTCCGTGTTGGAGTCGTCGCCGGAAGATGATCCTATGGACCCTTGCCTTGGTGTGCCGTGCGTGAGGAAGAGGAGAAGAAGGGAGAGGCGGCGGTGAGGTTTTGGAAGAGAAAGTGTCGTGAGGTGAAGAGGTGCCGAACCAAAATAAACCAAACCCCACTTAAGTTTATTATTTATATTAAGTGGTTTAATGAACCCAACTCTAATATAAATATATTTGGTTCTCCTTCCTTTCAGCACGGCCCTGCTGGGTTCAACTGGTTACTAACATTATCCCTTACACCATAGGTCTCGGGTTCGATTCCCGCCTAAGCTATTTTGCGACCTATTTGTTTTTGCTACTCCCGCTACTCGGAAAATTCCGGAAAAATATCTAATAATTCCAGAAAAATCATAGAATAATTCTAAAATAAATTTGGGAATTTTTCGGGCTTTACACGAATTGAGGAAATTTGGGGCGTTACAATTCTCCCTACCTTATAAAAAGTTCATCCTCGAATTTAGAATAATTCTGGATATCTCTGTCTCATACTGTCCTCACGCTCCTAAGTAACTTCCTCGTGCTTCTGGTTCTAAATGACTTTCACTAATGGTACTCTTTGTTCCTTAGTCTCTTAACTTCTCGGTTCTCTATTATTCATATCGCATCGTACCCATTAGGGGTCCTTGGAAGGCTTGATATCTTCTCTATCCTTTCTAAACATACTTATGTATATGAATATAAGAGAGACAAAACTTCTATCTTACTAAAGCACATTTAAGCAATTACTCCATACTGCAAATAATAAAGAAAGCATAAAAGGAAAACTTAAATACTTTCTTACTTGAAGACGGCAAGGTTGGTGATGATGTGTGATGCTGGAGAATAGGAACTGCTCTGATACCAACTGTAACACCCCACCCTCCTCGCAACTGGAATGTGAGGGCGGAGCTCTACTGGACTACTAACTTTACTTAACTATCCTTGTTCACATGTTGATAGAAATTCCTAAAACTCTCGGAGAACTCAAAACATACAATTAACTAGCAGCAGAAGACTAAATGACTCATCTAATGCATTCTTAATAAATGACAATCTTAATAAATTCTTATGCTAGGTCCCAAGGCTTCTATAGTCCAGGCATCACACATCCATCCGCACCTCTTTGTCGCCTTCCTTTGCTATAACTTTTCCTTTCCTTTATCTGCAGTAAGAGGAAAATGCATCTATAACCAAAATTGTTTAGTAAGCGCTATCTAACTCAGAAAACTCGAATATGCATGTGAATATACTGAAATCTAAAAGCTGAATGCTCAAAAGGAAAACTACTCATGCTCATCTACAAGCAAAAGAAACATACTGAAATGCTAAACGTGTATAACAAATCTATACAATCATGCTAGCATAATCTTGCTGAATTTTAAAACAAGGTAAAACTTAATTCATCTGTTCTAAACTTATTCTTTAATTCACTTGTTTAAAACTTATTCTTTAATACTTTATACTTATGTAAAACTTGTTTTACTTGTTCAAAAACTTATACTTATAATACTTCAAAATAATAATCAGCTTTCTTCTTGGGCCCAGGCGTAGTACCAACCTATGCGCGTTCCCTAATAGGTTGGGGTAGCGAGCCACCAATCCTAAAAGAGCAGACCTCGGTCTACCAGGGCCATGACCTCGGAATTGGACACCTGGATTTGTTTAACGACAACCTCGGAAGTCGGGTACTAGCCTCTTAAATAAAGTAAAATACTTGTCATCTTTTATTACTTCTAATATATAATGCCTCGGCATTTTCTTTAAGCACCTTGTGTGCCAAAATCCCTAAAGTCTTGACTTTGGGATCTACTTAAGGCCTTGGCCTTTCTCTTTCTTTTCTTTATCTTTCTTACACTTGTTAATACTTCTAATAAAAGAATGCTTCTTTAAAAACTGAAATGTTTAAACAAATTCTAACTTTGAAATGCATAAACAAAAATCTGCATATTATGCTAATCAAAATTCTGCAAACTATACTAATCAAGATTCTGCATTCTATGCTACATTATTTCTGCATACTATGCAAACATAAATTCTGCACTATAATACTTAACCAAATTGCACTATAATCTTTTTCTTTAAAAACTGCACTATAAGTTCCACCAAAAATCTGGACAACAAGTTCCACCAAAAATCTGCACTATAAATTCCACCAAAAATCTGCACTACAAGTTCCACCAAAAATCTGCACTATAAACTTTAAAGAAGTCTGTACCATAAGCTCTTAAGAAATCTGCACTACAAGCTCTAAAAAAATCTGCTCTAAAGAAATCTGTATTTTAAGCTCTAAGAAATCTGCACTACAAGCTTAATTAAAATCTGCACTATAAGCTTACATAAAAATCTGCACTATAAGCTTAATTTAAATCTGCACTATAGGCTTAATTAAAATCTGCACTATAAGCTTAAATAAAAATATGTACTATAAACTTAATTAAAAATCTACACTATAAGCTTAATTAAAAATTTCCACATAAACCTTAATTAAAACCTGCACTATAGGCTTAATTAAAAATCTGCACTATAAGCTTAATTAAAATCTGCACTATAAGCCTACATAAAAATCTGCACTATAAGCTTAATTAAAATCTGTACTATAGGCTTAATTAAAAATCTGTACTATAAGCGCTTCTTATGCTTCGAATTCAAGAAGAACAAAGGTCCGAAACTACTCCTACTGCAGGTGAGAAGCACTTACCTTGCTTCTTAGACTCACAACCGAACAAAAAGTGCTTCTAGGACCTTGGCCGGCCGCCGAAGATGATGCCCTAACTCCCTTTCATTTTCTGCCCGAGCTCCGCCATCGTACGCAGAAGAGAAGGAGAGAATGGTTTAAGTCACGGAAAAACAGAGCATCAACTTATCCCTTTTTATAACTTAATATTTCTGTTAACTCCTTAAATAAATTCGCTATTTTTTCTAAACAGACAAATCCAACATCAACTTATCCCTTTTATAATCCAATATTATGTTAATTATTTTAAATAAATTCGTTACTTTTTCTAAACAAACAAATCCAACATTAACTTATCCCTTTTATAATATTCTGTTAACTATCTTAAATAAATTCGCTACCATTTCAAAACAAACAAATCCAAGATCAACTTATCCCTTTTATAATCCAATATTCTGTTAACTATCTTAAATAAATTCGCTACCTTTTCTAAATAGAAAAATCTGTTTGCCCACTTGGTCAGCCGGGTTTTGAACGAGTCAAAGGTCGTGGTTTCAATCCTCGGCTTGGATATTTTTTTGTCGAAACTTCCTTCATTTTGTAAAAATACCAAACGACCTCCAAAAATTACATAAAAATACTCTAAAAATTTCTAAAAACCCTAGAATGTTTCTATAGCATTTTTAAATATTTATAAATTACTTTTAGGACTCGAATTGAGGAAATTTGGGGCGTTACAATTCTCCCTACCTTATAAAAAGTTCGTCCTCGAACTTAGAATAATTCTGGATATCTCTGTCTCATACTGTCCTCACGCTCCTAAGTAACTTCCTCGTGCTTCTGGTTCTAAATGACTTTCACTAATGGTACTCTTTGTTCCTTAGTCTCTTAACTTCTCGGTTCTCTATTATTCATATCGCATCGTACCCATTAGGGGTCCTTGGAAGGCTTGATATCTTCTCTATCCTTTCTAAACATACTTATGTATATGAATATAAGAGAGACAAAACTTCTATCTTACTAAAGCACATTTAAGCAATTACTCCATACTGCAAATAATAAAGAAAGCATAAAAGGAAAACTTAAATACTTTCTTACTTGAAGACGGCAAGGTTGGTGATGATGTGTGATGCTGGAGAATAGGAACTGCTCTGATACCAACTGTAACACCCCACCCTCCTCGCTACTGGAATGTGAGGGCGGAGCGCTACTGGACTACTAACTTTACTTAACTATCCTTGTTCACATGTTGATAGAAATTCCTAAAACTCTCGGAGAACTCAAAACATACAATTAACTAGCAGCGGAAGACTAAATGACTCATCTAATACATTCTTAATAAATGACAATCTTAATAAATTCTTATGCTAGGTCCCAAGGCTTCTATAGTCCAGGCATCACACATCCATCCGCACCTCCTTGTCACCTTCCTTTGCTATAACTTTTCCTTTCCTTTATCTGCAGTAAGAGGAAAATGCATCTATGAGCAAAATTACTTAGTAAGCGCTATCTAACTCACAAAACTCTAATATGCATGTGAATATACTGAAATCTAAAAGCTGAATGCTCAAAAGGAAAACTACTCATGCTCATCTACAAGCAAAAGAAACATACTGAAATGCTAAACGTGTATAACAAATTTATACAATCATGCTAGCATAATCTTGCTGAATTTTAAAACAAAGTAAAACTTAATTCATCTGTTCTAAACTTATTCTTTAATTCACTTGTTTAAAACTTATTCTTTAATACTTTATACTTATGTAAAACTTGTTTTACTTGTTCAAAAACTTATACTTATAATACTTCAAAATAATAATCAACTTTCTTCTTGGGCCCAGGCGTAGTACCATCGAGCCACCAATCCTAAAAGAGCAGACCTCGATCTACCAGGGTCAAGACCTCGGAATTGGACACCTGGATTTGTTTAACGACAACCTCGGAAGTCGGGTACTAGCCTCTTAAATAAAGTAAAATACTTGTCATCTTTTATTACTTCTAATATATAATGCCTCGGCATTTTCTTTAAGCACCTTGTGTGCCAAAATCCCTAAAGTCTTGACTTTGGGATCTACTTAAGGCCTTGGCCTTTCTCTTTCTTTTCTTTATCTTTCTTACACTTGTTAATACTTCTAATAAAAGAATGCTTCTTTAAAAACTGAAATGTTTAAACAAATTCTAACTTTGAAATGCATAAACAAAAATCTGCATACTATGCTAATCAAAATTCTGCATACTATACTAATCAAGATTCTGCATTCTATGCTACACTATTTCTGCATACTATGCAAACATAAATTCTGCGCTATAATACTTAACCAAATTGCACTATAATCTTTTTCTTTAAAAACTGCACTATAAGTTCCACCAAAAATCTGCACTACAAGTTCCACCAAAAATCTGCACTATAAATTTCACCAAAAATCTGCACTACAAGTTCCACCAAAAATCTGCACTATAAATTTTAAAGAAGTCTGTACCATAAGCTCTTAAGAAATCTGCACTACAAGCTCTAAAGAAATCTGCTCTAAAGAAATCTGTATTTTAAGCTCTAAGAAATCTGCACTACAAGCTCTAATGAAATCTGCATTTTAAGCTCTAAGAAATCTGCACTATGAGCCTACATAAAGATCTGCACTATAAGCTTAATTAAAAATCTACACTATAGGCTTAATTAAAAATCTGCACTACAAGCTTAATTAAAATCTACACTATAAGCTTACATAAAAATCTGCACTATATGCTTAATTAAAATATGCACTATAGGCTTAATTAAAAATCTGCACTATAAGCTTAATTAAAACCTACACTATAGGCTTAATTAAAAATCTGCACTATAAGCTTAATTATAATCTGCACTATAAGCCTACATAAAAATCTGCACTATAAGCTTAATTAAAATCTGTACTATTGGCTTAATTAAAAATCTGCACTATAAGCGCTTCTTATGCTTCGAATTCAAGAAGAACAAAGGTCCGAAACTACTCCTACTATAGGTGAGAAGCACTTACCTTGCTTCTTAGACTCACAACCGAACAAAAAGTGCTTCTAGGACCTTGGCCGGCCGCCGGAGATGATGCCCTAACTCCCTTTCATTTTCTGCCCGAGCTCCGCCATCGTACGCAGAAGAGAAGGAGAGAATGGTTTAAGTCACGGAAAAACAGAGCATCAACTTATCCCTTTTTATAACTTAATATTTCTGTTAACTCCTTAAATAAATTCGCAGGTTGGAAGGGGGAACGGGGGAGAGAGGAAAGAAATGGGAAAGAAAATAAGAAGCATGATGAGTATACATCTAGGATTTTTACCATCAAATCTTTTTTGTTCCCAATTTCATCCCTAAATTTGCGACGAACCCCTAGATTCGTCCCAAAATCTGGGACAAATTCAGGGATTCGTCCCAGAATTTATTTTTTTTAAATAAAAGAGGAAAAAATTCAGAAGGAATAAATACAGACCTCGAGAAATCAAAATTTGATGAAACAAGTTTCTATGCGTTCGTATCATTGTCTTGATCGTAAATATATCCATAAAAATATTTTTGACCAAATATATTGATTTTTGGAATTTTTTAATCCCAATTTGACCTATTTTTGGTGTTAAAAATTTGAATCACTCAAAATAATAATTCAAAATTAAGGATGATGGTATATTTACGATCAGGACAATGATACGAATGCATAGAAATTTGTTTCATAAAATTCTGATGTCTCTAGGTCAAGATATAAGCCTTCGGTGTTTGATTATTTTAGCTGATATTATCAATAAAGATTTTTGTATTTTTATATTCTAGTTGATAGTCTTTTAATGTATGCATCATCCACAACAATTGAGATGCACATTCTCCTAGAGCTATGTATTCAGCTTCTGTAGTGGATAGAACAACACAATGTTGCTTTCTGCTCAACCAACTCACTAGGCACTGACCTAGAATCTGGCAGCTACCACTTGTACTCTTTCTATCTAATTTGCACCCGGCATAGTCCGAATCAGAATAGCCATAAAGGTCAAAGGTGCAAGTTCTTGAGTACCAAAGTCCTACATTTAGAGTTCCTTTAATATATCTAAGTATTCTTTTGACATATGTTAGGTGTGACTCTTTTGCACAGGATTGGTATCTTGCGCACATACCTAATGCAAACAATATGTCGGGTCGGCTTGCAGTTAAGTAAAGTAAGCTACCTATGGCACTCCTATAGTATTTTGGATCTACTGGTTTTCCTTCAGGGTCAGAGTCAATGTTAATGTTGGTTGCCATTGGAGTATTTATAATTTTTAAATTTTCCATGCAGAATTTTTTAATTAACTCCTTAGCATATTTAGTTTGATAAATGTAGATTCCATCTTTGGTTTGTTTTATTTGTAAGCCTAAGAAAAAGTTGAGTTCCCCAACCATACTCATTTCAAATTCATTTTCCATTAATTTAACAAATTCTTTTAAAAATTTAGAGTTAGTTGAGCCAAAAATAATGTCGTCAACATAGATTTGGGCTATAAAGATGTCTTTATGTATAGTTTTTACAAATAAGGTCAGATCTATTTGTCTTTGGTTAAAGTCTTTGGATATTAAGTAATTAGATAATCTTTCATACCATGCCCTAGGGGCTTGTTTTAGTCCATATAACGCCTTTTTTTTTAGCTTAAATACATGGTTTGGGTAGTCTAAGTCTTCGAATCCTGGAGGTTGGCTTATGTAGACCTCTTCCTTGATAAACCCATTTAAAAAGGCTGACTTAACGTCCATTTGGTATAACTTAAACCCTTTATTTGCTGCATAGGCTAATAACATCCTAATTGACTCGAGTCTGGCTACCGGAGCATAGGTTTCATCATAGTCTAAGCCTTCGACTTGACTAAACCCTTTGGCTACTAGCCTAGCTTTGTTTCTTATTATATCACCGTGATCATCCAACTTGTTCCTAAAAATCCATTTGGTATCTATTATTGATTTATCTATGGGTTTAGGTAGAAGGTCCCAGACTTGGTTTCTTTCAAATTGTGCTAGTTCTTCCTACATTTCTATGATCCAGTCTGGGTCAGGTAGGGCTTCTTCTATAGTCTTAGGTTCAATTTTAGAAATAAGGGCAATCTGACTAAGATTTCTATAGGAGGATCTAGTTCTGACCCCTAGGTTTGGGTCACCCAAAATCTGGTCAGGTGGGTGAGAGGTACTTACTCTAGTTGGTCTTATCTGTGGGTCAGAAACTGGTTCTTCTGACTTATTAAGGTTAGGTTGGATTTCATCATCTTCTATAGCTCTTGAAGTGATGTCAATATTTTCATTTATATTGGATAGGTTGTTTTCTTCATCAAATATTACATTAGTTGTTTCTTCAACTTTCAAGGTATTTTGATTATATACTCTAAAGGCCCTACTGGTAGAGGAGTATCCTAAAAATATTCCTTGGTTAGACTTGGGTGTAAATTTTCCTAAGTAATCTTTAGTATTTAAAATGTGAACTTTACACCCAAATACTTTTAGATAGTTTAGATTGAGAATTTTATGGTAGTAAAGTTCATAAGGTGTTTTATTGTGAGGTTTGTTAATTAAAATTCTGTTTTGAATGTAATTTGTAGTATTTATTGTTTCAGCCCAAAATTGATGATTTAAATTATATTCGTTTAGCATAGTCCTAGCGGCTTCATGTAGTCTATATTCATTTTTACGTTCCACTAGACCATTTTGTTGGGGGGTTCTAGGACATGAAAATTCATGTTGGTATCCATTTATTTTACAAAATTGGGTAAACCTATGATTTTCAAATCCCACCCAGCGTGATCACTTCTTATTCTTTTAATTTTAGTATCTTTTTCATTTTTCGTTAATTTGCAAAAATTACTAAATATTTCATAGGTTTCATCTTTTGTTTTTAGAAATTTTACCCATGTGTACCTAGAGTAGTCATCAATTATGACTAAGCAATATTGGTTCTTGCTTAGTGATTTGGCTCCATGTGAATCAAATAGGTCAAGGTGAAGGAGCTCAAGTACGGAGTTAGTTCTTTCTAGGCTGGTTGACTTGTGGGTTGACTTGGTTTGTTTTCCTTTTTGACACGCATCACAGATTGAGTTTTCAATAAATTTTAATTTGGGCAAACCTCTAACTAGACCATTTTGACTCATTTTTGAAATGAGTCTAGTGTGCGTGTGACCCAGTCTTCTGTGCCACAGTTGGGTTTCCTCTTGTTGTGTCAAGAGACACTTTATTAACGATTTTGATAGGTCAATTGTGTAGATGTTATTCTTCCTAAGTCCCTTAAGTCTGATCTTAGGGTTTTCGATGTTTTTAACTAGACATCCAGATTTATCAAAATTGACTAGATATCCGCTGTCACACAATTGACTTATACTTAGTAAATTAAAGTTAAAATTTTCAACCAATAAAACATTTCGAATAATGAAATCGGAACTTAGTTCAATATTACCTTTTCCGATTACTTTAAGTTTACCATCGTTGCCGAATGCAACTGATCCTAAATTCTTGTACTTGAGTTTAGTAAACTTCAACTTATCTCCAGTCATATGTCTGGAGCATCCACTATCCAACATCCATTGATCCAATTCCTACACATGAAGTAGTTTGAATTGGTTTTTAATGGATTTAAAGATAGCTTAATTGAAGTAGACTCCTTAGATTTTCTATCTCACTCAATTGTATTCGAAGTAAGTTAGCAAACAATTAATCCTATGGTTATTTTTAATTAACGTTTTGAAAAGTTTTGGAAAATATTTTGAAAATAATTTGAACTTAATTAATTTTGAACATGATTAATTTTGAAAATAATTGTTAAGTTTGAGAAATTTTGAAATGATTTTAAAGTTAATTAATTTTGAAAAGATTTTAAAGTTATTGAGAAATTGAGTTTTAAAAATTAATTTGAAATTGAGTTTTAAAATAATTTTGAAATTGAGTTTTAAAAATAATTTTGAAATTTGAGTTTTAAAATAATTTTGAAATTTGAGTTTAAAAATAATTTTGAAATTGAGTTTTAAAATAATTTTGAAATTGAGTTTTAAAAATGATTTTGGAATTGAGTTTAAAATAATTCTGAAATTGAGTTTTAACATAATTTTGAAATTTGAGTTTGAAATTTGAGTTTTAAAAATAATTTTGAAATTTGAGTTTTAAAAATAATTTTGAAATTTGAGTTTTTAAAAATAATTTTGAAATTTGAGTTTTAAAAATAATTTTGAAATTTGAGTTTTAAAAAATAATTTTGAAATTTTAGTTTTAACAATAATTTTGAAATTTGAGTTTTAAAAATAATTTTGAAATTGAGTTTTAAAATAATTTTGAAATTGAGTTTTAAAAATGATTTTGGAATTGAGTTTAAAATAATTCTGAAATTGAGTTTTAACATAATTTTGAAATTTGAGTTTGAAATTTGAGTTTTAAAAATAATTTTGAAATTTGAGTTTTAAAAATAATTTTGAAATTTGAGTTTTTAAAAATAATTTTGAAATTTGAGTTTTAAAAATAATTTTGAAATTTGAGTTTTAAAAAATAATTTTGAAATTTTAGTTTTAACAATAATTTTGAAATTTGAGTTTTAAAAATAATTTTGAAATTTGACTTTTAAAAATAATTTTGAAATTTGAGTTTTAAAATAATTTTGATTTTGAAAATAATTCAAGTTAATTAAAAATAATTTAATTGTTAATTAACTTGATTTAAGTTCAAGTCAATTTTCATAATTTAATTTCTTAGTCATCTCACCTGATCTAAATTGTCAATCAGGGAACCCTATAATTGTTGTGAGATGAATTATTGTTATATTTAAGGGTCTGGTTTAACTTTGTGTTAGATTCAGGTTTAGCTTTGGGTTCAATAAGTAAACATTCTTTGGATAAACTTCTGGGCTATGGTGAATCACAAGGAACTCATTAAAGTAACCATGCATTCGAGGTTTTCCCAAATAGTCCTACCCATTGAACTTAATACTAATCCTTGGTCTAACTTGTAATGACCCAATTTTTCCCATTTCAAGTTCTAAAGGGCCATAAAAATATTTGGAAATGCCTTTAAAATATTCTAGAGATTTTTAGGAATTTTTAGAGTATTTTTACGTAATTTTTGGAGGTCGTTTAGTATTTTTACAAAACCAAAGAAGTTTAAGCAAAAAGTGTTGGAGAAGAGGTTCGAACCCGCGACCTCGGGTCGGACCAAACCAAGCCAAACCGGCTTGACCAGCTGGGATAAGAGATTTATGTTAATCTCAAATAGAGTTAAATAAGGTTATAGTATAGTTGAGTTATATCCGATTACTTATAAAAGGAAATAAGTTTTGGGATTTTAAAAAACCTAACTTCTTCTCTCTAAATTCTTCTTCGCCTTCTCCCTCGCGACGACGCAAGAACTCTCGGCGGAAACCAGGAGCAGCTAGGGTTGGAGATTCCGACGCCGGCGAAGCTTCCCTCCAGCCGTCCTTCATCCACGGTGGCTGTTCCCGACGGAGAGAAGCCCGAGAGCTCAGAGGACACGCCGGAAAAGGGATCTACCTAGCCCTAGAAGTTCCCTTCCCTTCTTTCCGGTTGTAAGTGCAAGAAACCCTAGGTAAGTACTACTCACCTGCGGTAGGAGTTGTTTCGAGTTTTGCTTCGATTTGTTGGCTTTCGGAATGGAAATAGTATGGATTTTGAGATCTATGGATTTCTGCCGTGAGTTTTTGAGGAAGGATTGGGTTTTGATTGTCTTTTGCCAATCTAACAAAGCATGATTTGAGCTTGCGGGATGGAAGTTGTGTGGGTTCTTGATGTCAATCGAGTCCTGCCGTGAGCTTTACAGGGAGATCCGAATTTTGTTTAGATTAATTAAACTTGTAGTATGATTTGTGCCAAGTGGCTTTACCATTGGTTTCGTTATACAGTTAAGTAGTTTTTTGTGTTACCTAAGCCGCTAGCTCCTTATACCAAGTAGATTTTGAGCATTTCTTACATAGAAATTCTATTTCGAACTCCTGTTGAAACTGGACAGCCTTAATATCAGCTTATAGTTGTCTTTTAAGCATGCCTACAGCCCTTAAATGTAGTATTCGTGTAGGTCTAATTGCTGCCATAAATTCCAGCAAATGGATTTAGGGTTTTTACAACATGATAAGAAGCATAAAGTTGCATTCTTTTACTTTTATTGCAGCATGCTAAAAAGTCTAGAATTAGCTTCCTTTTTACTATATTTACAGTATGATTGGAATCACTAAAGTAGCATTCCTTGCCTATTTTTACAGCATGAATGGAATCACTAAAGTAGCATCCTATACCTGTTTATTACAGCATACTTAGAAAGCCCAAAGTTAGCTTCCTTTTGCTTTATTTCTAGCATGATTAGAAAGTTTAAAGTAGTATGTTTTTGCCTATTTTGTATAGCATGTTTAGAAGATTAAAGTAGCATGTTTTATTCTATTTTTCAGCATGTTTAAAAGCCTTAGAGTAGTCATCCTTGCCATGTACTTACAGCAGGGTTAGAAGCCCTAAAGTATCGTTCTATACTTGTTTTTACAGCATGATTAGAATCATTTCATACTTGATTTTACAGCATGTTTAGAAGCACAAAAATAGCATCCTTTGCCATGTTTTCACAGTATGATTCAAAGGCTTTAAATTGCTTTCTTTAGTTTAGTTTATAACATGCTTGGTTAGTTGTAATCCTACACTTGTTAGATATATCTACAGAATTCTAATAAGCTCTAATAAAGGATTATGAATAGTGTGAGTAAAGAAAAAGACCAAGGTCTAGTTAAAAAAGGAGATAACAAGTAAGTCAAGCAAGAGGCTAGTACCCGACATCCAAGAGCTTGTCGTTAAACAAATCCAGGTGACCATTTCCGAGGTCTTGGCCCTGGTAGACCGAGGTCTGCTCTTTTAGGATTGGTGGCTCGCAACCCCAACCTATTAGGGAACGCGCATGAGATGGTACTAAGCCTGGGCCCAAAGAAAAGAAAAGTTAAGAAAGAAAGAAAGAAGAAGTGAGTAAAAGATAGGAATTAAAAGATTAATTTCTAACACAAGGATATAAGAAATGAAACAAGTTACATGCTTAGAATAAATAAGAATGGTTAGTTTCTTTAATTCTAAGTTTACATAGTTAGTTTCTTGTTATTCTGCTTGATACTGAGTATGATTTGTATCTAGTTCATTTTCTGTATACCATGAGCATATGCAGATAGTTTTAGTATTTCAGTTTCAGTACTTATGCATTTCATTTATGCATTTCGAGTTTTGTGAGATAGATTAGTACTTACTAAGCGTTTTCGCTTATAGATCTTGTTTTCTTTCCTCCTACTGCAGATAAAGGAAAAGCTAAGATATGAAGGGAGGCGACAGGGTGGTGGTGATGATGGATGTGTGTGGTGACTGAACTATGGAGAGGTCCAGAGGGGACTAGCAAGACTTATTTATTTAGAGTTTATGTCTAGTTTATTTTCCTTATTTCTGTTATGAAATTATGAGTTTATGATTGAGTTCGATGTGCATTGTAGCTTATTATGCTTCATTCTGGGAGCTTGAGTTTAGTTCATGTTGCTAGATTAGTTTTGATTATGATATGATTTATTACTGCGTGGTTGTGAATAAATTGTGATCCAGCCGCATGTGGCTGTGTATATATATCTTGTGTATTATAGATTTGGTCACCGGTACAGGGGAGACTCTGCCGAAATTTTTCGGTAGGAATTTCTCTGAACCGTGATAAATCTAAGTGTCGCTAATAATAGCATAAGTGACACTAGTAAGTAGAGTAGGAGTTAGGTAACGGTCGCCCTTAGAGAGTAGTAAAGTAAGAAGGGTGGTTGTTACATAACTAGTTAGGATCCATTTAAGGGTAGCTTCGGTCAGTTCCACATGGCCAAATGCACCAGGTCGAAGCCATATCTTCCTAGACATGCGATGCCCAAGCTTCCCTAATGTACTATCATCCAAAAACTTCACCAGTACTGTGGGTCAAATTAAACCTAGCCCATTTTAATCTAACCTTAAATACCCTGCCGGGTAATCTACTCTTGTTTTACCCATTTCGGGTAGATTAGGTTCAGTTACCCTGTCGGGTAGTTCAGTTGGGGGTGCCAGCTAGTCTGGATCCTCCATCTATATTTGATTTTGAATTTTAAATTTTGAATTTGATTTGTTTTTTTTAATTTTGAATTTAAAATTTAATTTCAAATTTTTAATTTGATTTTGAATTTTAAATTTTGAATTTATAATTTAACTTCGAATTTTTAATTTGATTTTGAATTTTGAATTTTGAATTTATAATTTTGATTTTTAATTTAATTTTGAATTTTGAATTTTGAATTTATAATTTAACTTCAAATTTTTAATTTGATTTTGAATTTTGAATTTATAATTTTGAATTTTTAATTTAATTTCAAATTTTTAATTTGATTTTGATTTTTTGAATTTTGAATTTATAATTTAATTTCAAAAATTTTAATTTAATTTTGAATTTTTAATTTGATTTTGATTTTTTGAATTTTGAATTTATAATTTCGAATTTTTTATTTAATTTCAAATTTTTAATTTGATTTTTGAATTTTGAATTTAAATTTCAAATTTTTAAGATCGTTTTTCTTTTTGCTCCCCCTGGATCATGACCTCGATATGGTCTATCGAGGTAGTGTATTTGATCCATCGGAACCCAGTATTGGCCAAGTCCAACTTGATTGATCAATTTGGACTTGGGGACCCATGCTTGGACTGATTTACTACTTTGTTTGTTTATTATGGATAAATAAGATTTATATTTCTTTTTACTTTTATATCCTAGCCCAGTTCTATTGTAAACGGCTCTTTGTGTCCCAAGAATTAGGTCCAAATTCTTGGAGCCCAAAGAAAACCGTTCTAAGGTATTTTTTAAATCTTTGACCTGATTTTTCAAACTAGAATTTTCTTCCTCAAGTTTTTGAACTTGAATTGAATTTCCAGTCTGAACTTGATCAGGTAAGGATTTAGTGTTAGTCACTTCTTTAAGGACAACTACTTCCTTTAGAAGTGATTTAATCCTAAGGTTTGACTTAGCTAACTTGCGTAATAAATAATTGACTAAATTATTAAGCCTCGGAATACTTACAGTGGAGTCTGGCCCTTCGGAAACGGATGCGGATCCGTGGCTTTGCTCGGACTCGGCCTCTAACTCGCTCTCGCTCTCGACGATCTGGTCCTGGGCCATCAGTGCGAGTAAACTCGTCTGATCGAGTTCGTCGTCGTCGTCCTCCGAAGAAGATTCGTCCCAGGTTGCCTTCAGGGCCTTCTTTCTTCTTTGCTTTTTGGCTTCCTTTTGGTTGGGGCAGTTGGCTTTGATGTGCCCCTTCTGGTTACACCCGTAGCAAGTAACTTCAAACTTTACGTTCGAACTCGGTTGGGCCTCCTTGGATTGTACCGCCTTCTTTAGGTCTTTCTTGTTGAAGCCCTTCTTCTTCTTGTAGATCTTTTTTACGAGGTTCACGAGTTCACTGGTCAGTTCGTCTTCTGAATCTTCTGAGTCGGGTTCGTCTTCTGATTCCGGTTCAATTTTTCATCGGGATCTCGGTTCGCGTGTTCGACTAGTACCTGCCACCAAAGCAATACCCTTCTCGGTCGGTTGTGCATTAGTTTGTTCATGAAGTTCAAATTCACTAAACAATTCATCTAATTTTAAGGAAGATAAATCCTTGGAGACTTTGTAGGCATCTACCATTGATGCCCACAATGTGCTCCTAGGAAATGAATTAAGAGCATACCTTATGATATCCCTATTTTCTACCTTCTACCCGATTCCGTGAAGGGAGTTAAGGATATCTTGGATTCTTGCGTATAGTGAACTTGTCGTCTCGCCTTCCTGCATTTTTAAATTGTATAGTTTATTAAGTAACAAATCATGCTTACTTACCTTGGTTTCCGAGGTGCCCTCGTGAAGTCCGATCAGTTTCTCCCACAGCTCCTTTGCGGAAGAGAATGGACCGACTCTGTTGAGCTCTTCCTTGGTAAGACCGCACTGGAGGGTGCAAGTGGCTTTGGCATTGATAACTCATTTATTTGGGCTCATTTTCTTGATTGATATGGGGACTTTTTAGCTAATTTTATTTGCTACTTGACACAATTTAGATTGTATGTAAATTGAGAATTGTCTGGAGCTAAGTTTCATTTCATTTCTTAAATCATGATATATTCCTCACCATTTGAATTGGGTCTTGTAGGATATAGGAATTGATACATGATTCAAGTGAAGCCTAATCAACTCAAGAGGAGTTCAACCAAGTGGAGAAGGTCACATTTTATTTGACTCCAACCAAATTCATTAAGCCAACCCATTGCTCTTGACCTAAGTTCAACCCTTACACCAAATCCCTAAATTTTCCCTAAACCAGATCAGGATTTACCCTAATTTCGGTTCAATTGGACCAAGGTATAAAGTCCAGAAAACTCGCGGATGAACAGTGGCTGCGCCTACTGTTCATCGTGCCAAAAATTTCTGCGTCTGTGTTTTTCTCTTCATCGCAACCCCTATCCTTCTTCCTCTTTTGATCTCAAGCTACAAGATCATGGCAGAAGCTTAAGGAGACGACCAGACAACACTTTTGCAGCTGGAATCTCGCCGGAGAGATCTCAACGGCGAGGTCGACGCGAATCTGAGTTTTATCACAGAATCTGCCGATTTTGCTGGAAACGGTGAAGAAAGCAAAGTCGGCACTCCATCCTTCATCGACAACCATTGGAGGGGTTCTCTGGTGGTTTCCATTAGCATTTCCAATCGTCTACAGCCCCGCAATTCATCTCAGAACTCAGATTTGCAGATTCCAGACAATCTGCGATTTCAGCTCGATTTGAATCTGCTTCCGGCATCGAAGAGGGTTTCTTTGGTGGAGTTTGCAAGGTTCAAATTGAGCTCAAGTTCAGAAGTTTCTTCATTCTTCTCCTCTGATTTCTGGAGGCGCAGATTACAATTCCAATCTCTTGTGTGACGGCAAGAGGATGTGGTTTGAGGATTGATATGGATTCAGTGTGGATAGTTTAATTCCTTGTTATTTCTTACTTAGTTTGAGCAAGTTCTTTATTTCTACACTTTTATTCAAGTAATTTCTGTTCTTGAAAACCTTGTTAGAGCATTTTTACTTCCTGAAATTTTGATTCTGCAACTGTAAGTTCTGCAATTAATTTGTTCCTGCAATTTAGATTCTGCAAATTTTGTCCTACAAAATTAGGTGTAAATTCTGAAATTTAGATCTGCATTTGATTCAGAAAATTCCGTTTAAGAAAATTGCAATCCTTAGTGTTTTGTCCTATTTTCAATCTTGCTGTTGGTATCTGAAATTTTCTGCAAATTCAAATTAATTTGTGTTGATCTTTAGGCTTAGTTAATTTTCTAATTACTTTAGTGTAAGTTTCTACCTTGTTAAGAAATTTAGCTTTCTTGTTGAATTTAAATTCTGCTTTAGATTAGATTTAGATAATTTCCTTTTCTTTTACTGGTTTGCATTTTGATTTTAATCTAGGATTTAGTTCAAAACCCACAACCCCCACTTTTAAGAAGAAAACCCAAAAAGAACCCAAGAAGAGATTTGGATCTGAATCAAACACTCACCAACTAGTTTCCTGGAGAAAATCGACTTGGGCCCTATGCTATGTCATATCTTTGAGTAGTTGAGGGTTTTCAAACATTGTGTTAATTTGATAAGACCATTCGTGACACGTAGAGTATTTAAGGCTTATCAAATTTTGGCGCCGTTGCCGGGGAACCAAAAACTAGTATTGTTTGTTTGATTTTAGATTATGCAGAGTGTTATCTCTTCTTCATTTTCATTGTCTTGATTTTATTGCCTATCTATTTGCTTCTACTTGTTGATTGTGGTTTATGACCTAGTCTTCACGCGATAAATTGCTTGAGCTTGATCCAGAGATAGAGAGGACTTTTAGAGCTTTGAGGATTCAAGAGAGAACACCAGAAATTTCTGAAAGTAATTTTCAAGTTTTGGATATTTCAATGGCAGAGAACAATAGAACTATGAAGGAACTTGCTGCTCCTGATACGGCTTACAAGTATTCTTGCATTACTTATCCAGACTTGTCAGTAGATTTCGAGCTCATATCGGGTTTAATTCATTTGCTTCCTAAGTTTCAAGGCTTATCAGGGGAAGATCCTAACAGACATTTGCATGAGTTCCATGTGGTTTGCTCTACTATGAAACCACAAGGCATTTCAGAGGAGGATATCAAGTTGAGAGCCTTCCCATTTTCATTGTCAGGATCAGCAAAGGAATGGTTGTACTATCTTCTAGCGGGATTCATTACGAGTTGGATTGACATGAAGAGGGCATTTTTAGAGAAATACTTCCCAGCTTCTAGAACCACAACTATAAGGAAGAACATCTGTGGTATTCAACAAGTTGTGGGAGAGACTCTTTATGATTACTGGGAGAGGTTTAAGAAATTGTGTTCAAGCTGTCCTCAACATCAAATTAGTGACCAGTTACTTGTTCAATATTTTTATGAGGGTTTGTTACCTATGGATAGGAGCATGATTGATGCTGCAGCTGGAGGTGCTTTGGTTAACAAGACTCCAGAACAAGCAAGGGAGCTCATTGCAAATATGGCAGAAAATTCTCAACAATTTGGGAGTAGGGCACTTACTACTAGAGGAGTTGGTGAAGTTCAAACGGTATCAAATGAGCAAAAGGAGATCAAGAGTTCATTGTTGGAGTTGACATCTTTAGTCAAACAAATGGCGTTGAATAGTGCAAGCCAAGTTTCATCTTTTCCAGTTCAAACGATGAGAGTTTGTGGCATTTGTTCGAGTCAAGAGCACACTTCAGAATTATGTCCAAATCTCCATCAAGATGAATCAATGGCGGCTATATCAAGACCACAATTTCAGCAAAGATATGATCCAAATTCTTCCACCTACAATCCGGGTTGGAAGGATCATCCAAATTTGAAGTACGGGAATTCCTTCTACCAACAACCACCTCAAAACCAGAATGTGTAGAATTTTCAGCAACCTTTACAAGGGTTTCAGCAATCCAACGCTCCAAATCAGTTACAATATCAGCAATTTCAGCCACTTGCTGTTCCAAACCAATTCCAGCATCAAAATCAGCAATTTCAGCATCCTAATCAGTTCAAACAGCAATCATATGCCTCTTTCCATCCACAAAATCAGCAACCAAATTTTCAGCAGCAAATTCAAAATTTCCAGCAACCTGCACAGAATTTCCAGCCAACACAGAATTTCCAGCAATCTATTCGGAATTGGCAGCAACCAAATTCTTCTTTTTCTTCTCAACCAAGGTCTTATTCAAATCAAAGTGGTAATAACAATTCAAATGCAGCAAGTACACAGCAGCAGCAGAAGATGGAGGATATTATGCAGCAGATTTTGCAACAGCAGCAATTAGTTTTACAGCAGCAGCAACATCAACAGAGGACCGATTCTGCTTTGCAAAACATTGAGAGACAAATTGGCCAGTTGGCAAGCAACATAAATCAGATGCAAGCCCAAGGATCAAGTCAATTGCCTTCACAAACAACTCCAAATCCTAAGGGAAATGTTAGTGCATTGACTCTTCGAAGTGGTAAGACAACTTCAGAATTAGTGCGGAATGCTCCAGGTGGATCAAATCTGGTTTCATCAGGTTCTATTCCAGCTTCAACAAATGTTGTGCAACCTCCAGATTTTGTTCAAGATACTGCAAACCAGTTTCAAAATTTTCCAGCATCTTCAGCCCAAACAGATTCTGCATTTCCTGGAAATGTTGGTGTTGTTCAACCGGATTATGCACAGCCAATAGTATCAGATTCTACTCAATTTGATGGCTCAGGAAAAGTAGCAACAGCAGCTCAGGATTTGGACAGTAATTCACAACAGCAAGGTGCCGATATTCACATCCCTTTGCCTTTTCCTCAAAGAAAAGTCCAGCAAAGAAAGAATGTAGAGGAAGAGAAAGCTAGAGAATTTCAAGACCTTGTGAATTTATTCAGCAAAGTGGAGGTGAATGTGCCTTTGTTGACAATGATTAAGCAAATTCCGAAATATGCTAAATTTCTCAAGGATCTATGTGTTCACAAAAATAAATTGAAGGGGAATGAATTGATAAGCATGGGGAAGAATGTTTCAGCCCTTATTCAGCCAGTTCCAAAAAAATGTGAAGATCCTGGAGTGTTCACTGTGCCTTGTGAGATTGGAAGTTGTGTTTTTGAAGATGCCATGTTGGATTTAGGAGCATCAATCAATGTGATGCCAAAATCAGTCTTTCAGACACTTGGAATTGGTCCTCTACAGCAGACCGGAGTTGTTATTCAGCTAGCTGACCGTAGCCAAGCTCATCCAGCAGGAGTGATTGAAGATGTGTTGGTGAAGGTGAGAGAGCTTATTTTTCCTGCAGATTTCTACATTCTGGATATGGAGGGAGATTTACTTGCGAATAGATCTCCACTCATTCTTGGTAGGCCATTTCTGAAGACTGCAAGAACGAAGATTGATGTGCACGCTGGAACACTATCCATGGAGTTTGCAGATACAGTGGTTCAGTTTAGTTTATTTGATGCTATGAAGCACCCGTCAGAGGACCACTCTATTCTTAGCATTGACATAGCAGATGAGTTTATTAGCATGGATTTTTCTTTTGGCCTTGAGTCTCGGCTGGATATTTTTGAGGGTGAGGAGTGCCTATATGATTCTAAGGTTTCTACTGAAGGTGAAGGTAATGTGGGAGCAGTTGATGTGGAGCTCGTTGGTAGTTCAAGTTCATTGGAAGGCGAATATTTAAGTGTAGGGGATTGTACAGAGGAAGCAATACCCCAAGAATCACATATTTTGATTGAAGTGTCACCTGAATCGGGAAAAGGTGAATATGTAAGTGTAGGGGATTGCACAGAGGGAGCAATACCCCAAGAATCACTACAGTCAGTTATTGATGCACAGCAGTCAGAGTTGAAGCCCCTTCCTAAACACCTTAAGTATGCATTTTTGGGAGAAGGACAGCAGTTACCCGTTATTATAGCTCAGAATTTAGATCCAGAGCAAGAACAGAGATTATTGGGAATTCTGAGACAGCATAGGAAAGCTATTGGGTGGACACTGGCTGATATTCCTGGTATCAGTCCTTCGATTTGTATGCATCGAATTTATTTAGAGGAGGATGTGAAACCAGTGAGGCAACCACAGAGAAGACTTAACCCATTGATACTCGACGTTGTAAAGAAAGAGGTGACTCGACTTTTACAGGCTGGTATTATTTACCCGATTTCTGACAGCAAATGGGTAAGTCCAATTCATGTGGTTCCCAAGAAGTCAGGCATTACAGTGGTAGCTAATGAGGACAATGAGTTGGTGCCTACCAGAATTCAGAATTCATGGAGAGTTTGTATAGACTATAGGAAACTGAATCAAGCAAGCAGAAAGGACCACTACCCATTGCCTTTTATTGATCAGATGTTGGAGAGATTGGCGGGGAAGTCCCATTATTGTTTCCTAGATGGATACACAGGTTATTTTCAGATTTGCATCGCTCCTGAGGATCAAGAGAAGACCACCTTCACTTGCCCCTTTGGTACATTCGCTTACAGACGTATGCCTTTCGGACTTTGCAACGCACCAGGGACCTTCCAGCGATGTATGGTAAGCATTTTTGGTGAGTTATTAGAGCATTGCATGGAGGTTTTTATGGATGACTTTTCGGTTTACGGTTCATCTTTCGATGCATGTTTGGAAAATTTATCTCGAGTTTTGAATCGTTGCATTGAGACAGATCTGGTTTTAAATTTTGAAAAATGTCATTTCATGGTTGAGCATGGCATTGTTTTGGGACATGTCATTTCTAGGGAAGGTATTAAAGTAGATCCTGCTAAGATTAATGTTATATCTTCTTTATCTTACCCCGCATGCGTGCGGGAGGTTCGAGCTTTTCTTGGACATGCAGGTTTCTATAGGAGATTCATACGTGATTTCAGTAAAATTGCTCTTCCCTTGACTCAGCTACTGCAGAAGGATGTGACTTTTCATTTTGATCAAAAGTGCAAAGAGGCTTTTAAGAAGCTGAAAGAAGCCCTTGTTACAGCACCCATTATGAGCCCACCAGATTGGAGCCTTCCTTTTGAGTTGATGTGTGATGCTTCAAATTATGCAGTGGGAGCTGTACTTGCACAGAGAGTGGATGGAGCACCACACGTTATTTGTTATGCTTCAAAGACTTTAGATGCTGCACAAGCAAACTATACCACAACAGAAAAAGAGCTTCTTTCTATTGTGTTTGCTTTGGATAAATTCAGATCATATTTATTGTGTTCTCATGTGATTGTATTTTCTGATCATGCAGCTCTGAAATACCTCCTCAAGAAGCCCGATGCGAAACCTAGGTTGATCAGATGGATGCTTCTGCTCCAAGAATTCGACGTGGAGATACGCGATAGGAGTGGAAGGGAGAACCTAGTGGCAGATCACCTGAGCAGGATCGAGGGAGAAATTGACCACACGGATATTGCTGATGAGTTTCCAGATGAGCACCTCCTACAGCTACATGGTGAGACTCCATGGTATGCGGATCTGGTTAATTTTCTAGTAGCACGTGTTTATCCCATACAATTTTCAAAAGCTCAAAAAGATAAATTAAAAAGTGATTCAAAATTCTATGTGTGGGATGATCCTTACTTGTGGAAGTTTTGTAGTGATCAGATCATTAGGAGGTGCATTCCTGATTATGAGTTTCATTCTGTACTTACTTTTTGCCATTCATTAGCATGTGGTGGGCATTTTGGACCCCAAAGAACTGCTAGGAAAGTGTTAGAGTGTGGATTATATTGGCCCACCCTGTTTCGCGATGCATATGTTTTTTATAAATCATGTAATAGGTGTCAGCGAATTGGAAACATAGGCCCTAGGAATGAAATGCCCCAACAAACTATGTTGTTTTGTGAAATCTTTGATGTTTGGGGAATTGATTTTATGGGTCCATTTCCTGTCTCTTATGGATTTTTATACATTTTATTGGCAGTTGATTATGTTTCTAAATGGGTGGAGGCAATCCCCACCAGGACTGATGATTCTTCAGTGGTTGTTAGTTTTGTCAGGTCACACATCTTTTGTAGGTTTGGAGTACCCAGGGCGATCATCAGCGATCAAGGGTCTCACTTTTGTAACAGACACATGAAAGCTTTGCTGAGCAAATATGGGGTTGTGCACAAGGTTTCTACTCCCTACCATCCTCAGACAAATGGGCAAGCTGAAGTGTCTAATAAGGAAGTTAAATCAATTCTTGAAAAGACTGTGGGACCAGATAGGAAGGACTGGAGCAAGAGACTTGATGATGCATTGTGGGCTTATAGAACTGCTTTCAAGACCCCTATAGGAATGTCTCCATTCAGAATTGTGTATGGAAAAGCTTGTCATCTACTAGTGGAGATTGAGCATAGGGCATATTGGGCAGTGAAAGCATGTAACTTTGATACTAGCACTACTGGAGAGGAAAGAAAATTGCAACTTCAAGAACTTGAGGAGATTAGACTGGAGGCCTATGAGAATTCACGGATTTACAAGGAAAAGACTAAGAACTTTCATGACAAGCACATTGTGGTAAAAGAATTCAAAATTGGGGATAAAGTGCTTTTGTACAAGTCACGCCTGAAATTGATTAAGGGTAAGTTGAGATCCAGATGGGAGGGACCTTTTTGTGTTACTAATATTTTTCCCTATGGTGTGATTGAGATACAGGAAGTTGTTACTGGTCAAACGTTCAAAGTGAATGGTCACCGACTTAAGAAATTTCATGAGGGAGCGAATGTGCTAGAGGTGGAAAGATTGGACCATATTGACGCCATTTACCCAACTTGAAGGGGAGTGTGTTCCATCTTACCTTTTACTTGTCATTTGTAGATATCATTTCCTTTATCTTGTTGCTAGAATAACTCCTTGGTTTTATGCTTTTGATGATGTTGATTTCAGTTTTTGAAAATAAATCCTTCATTGTAGATATCATCTTTTTATGCTTGGTCATTTTCATTTCATTTCCGCAAAGAAGTTTTAGGTTTAGGAATAAATTGTATCCCCTTTACACTTCTTGATATCATGTTAGAGATTTTAAAAGCAAGTTAAATTTGAGTGTTAAGTTTTGGGACTTTGTTGCTTGAATGGATTCTAGGATTACATGAGGTTAATACTTAGTGATGGATTCTAGATGGATGAAGTGAAATGATAACTTTTGCTTACCTAGTGAGGTTTGAGCCTAATTCTGTGATGCACTTGTGGTTTTGGTCACTCTAGAACTTGCTTTAAGTCTTTTAAGAGCCACTTGACTAGAGATTGAGTCATCTTTATGAAGGTTATTCAATTTTCACATTTCCCACAAATTGTCTTTGCTACTTTTCTTTGCATGAATCATCATATCTTTTATCTATCCTAATGTTTTATTTCTTTGGATGTGGTACCTTGGGATGTTATGTGATGATTTTATTTTGGCCGGGACGGACAAAAGAATAAGTGTGGGGGAAGTGTTAAGTGTTGGTGTTTGAATGGATGTTAAATGTGTAATGAAGTTGCAGTTCGGAAATGATCTGGAAATGGATTCTATAATGATCTTTGTAGAGTTAAGGAAGATCACTGAATTTGAAGTGGTAGAATATGCAGGAATCTCTTTGGAAATGCAGGATTTTGTATCAGAGGTATAACATTTAAACAAGTGAGAAGTTTACAAGTGCAGAGAAAAAAAATTTCAGATTGCTGAAAGTCTGCAATTGTTTGTTATTTGATCAAGTGAACTAGTATTGTAGTGTCATTTGGTGAGTTTCACTTCATTCAAGAAGCATTCTAATTTTGAATTGAAATTTCGGAAAGGAAAGATAAAATTGGGTAAATTCTGAATTCGGAATGTGGAATTGCTGGAAGAAGTTTGTGCCAAATGAGAATCTGTGAACTTCATCAGTGAGCTATTGTGTAGGCAAAGAAGACTCACAAAATGACAAGAATACATATAGAGATTCCTTAATGGATAAATTTAGCAGTGCTGGAATATGCAGAGCAGAATCAATTCTGTTTTGTGCAAATCTGATGTGCTGATTCTGAACAGCAGGAATTGGAATTCAATTCTGCATTGATTTGATTTTGGAACCTCATTCAGAAACGGCTTGAAGAATAGGTGCAGATCATGAATTTTTAGTCCTACAGAAATGTAATGTCAAAGCTTGAAGTGAGGAAGCAGTAACATCAGATCTGGAAATCAAGTGTACCAATCTGAAATTCAAAATTCAGGAGGTCTGAAAATTCAGAAAAATGTGCAGTTCTGGAAATGGGGGAGAACTGTCAATTGCACTTAAAATGCAATACTTTAACATTGAACAGCAAGTGAAGAGGAAATGAAATGGGCTAAGTAAGATAGAAGCTTATGCAGAATGCAGTATTGCAGAAATTTCAGGAGATAGAAATTGCAACTCAATGAAGCTGTTCCAAATTTTTGAATTGATATGTCTGAAGTTGTATCATATGGAAATCAAGTGATCATTAGGTGATTGTTAAATGAAACAATCTAGAGGGATATTAGATTAAAGCTTGATCAGAAATACAAAGTCAGAACAGATGATGAGCTGATGGAAACTGGGATTGTGAAGTTAAGCTGCCTAAGGAGGAAGTGGAAATTAAGATTGGAACTCCAAATGAAGTTAACTAGATTAATGAAGGATTGATTCAAGGCTTTGATTCTGGAAATATCAAGTCACTAAATTGTGAAACAGAAACATAATGTAAAAGCTGTAGAGTGCTGAAATAGGAATCTGGAGAATTGAATTGTTGAGGCTGCTGTTGGAGTTCACTGTGTACCAATTATCTTGAGCCAGATTTCTACTGTTAAGCTTAGCTTTTGTGTTTAAAGAATTCAAGAAATAGGAAAGGAATCTGGGTCATGTTTTGCTAGAAATGGAGTGTAAATGATGAATCCGAATATAGGAATCTGAAATTGTAAAAGGGCTGAGTTGAAGGGTTGTGCCAATCTGCAAATTGATTTGTTGAGCTGGAATGAACAGAATTGAAATGTTGTTTATTGAATGCTTAATAAGTTGTTGCAGGGAGATTTAAACTTCAAGGATTGGTCAACGAATTCAAAGAAATCAGATTTGGAACTTTGGGAGGAAGTGCAGAAAAGAAATTAGAAATGTAATGCTGATTTGTGCTAAATCTTTGTGCTATTTCTGAATTACAGAATTTGGATTCAAGTTCAAAACAATTGAGTGTTAAGTGATTTCCTTACCTAGTTCCAACTCCTTCCGATGCAAGCCCAAATATCTCCCAATTCAGAATTCTGAAACGTTGAGACTGAAGAACAAACTGCAGAATCAGCTGCAATGTTGAAATTTCTGGATATAGGCAAAACTGAGATAGGTTAGATTCTGAAAACAAATTGGAGCAAAGAGGTTTAATTAAGTGGTTGAGCGCTGATCATTCTAATCAGTGCGTTCAGGAAAAGAAAACATAGAGCAGTGTTGTAGTGAAACATTTAAAATCAAAATTTAAGATTGCAGTGAAAGCAACTGGGTTCTCTAAGCTGTGGAATTTGAATTTCATTGGTCAAAAATCCTCATCACATAGTATTTCAGTCCATATCTTCCACTTTCACTTGAACCCTTATTTTCCTACTGTTTCTTTCAACACTAACCCTTTCATTTATATTTGATTTTTGCTTTCCTTTTAAATGGTTATGGACCTTCATAATTGTGCATCTTGATATCTATGATGGTGGTGAAAATTAGATGAGAAGCAAGCATATGGTAGTGCTTTTGCCATGAGTAGCTTGAGTGATCTCTACCATTGCTAAGAATTGAGGTTAGGATGAGAGCCACTAAAAATTATCTTGTGAGGATTAGATGTGTTATCATTATCATTTTATTCCTGATGGATGAAATTATTATGTGTTTGACCTAGGTAAGAATGGAGTTCATGATAGCTTGAGTTGTTGAAACTTAATATCCTAGGTAGCTTGCTTTAATCATTTTCTAACATGAATGAGAATTGTTAGGGGATACAACAGTAATTATTTCCTTAGTTTGGTTTACTTGTACGAGACGCACAAGAATAAGTGTGGGGGATTTGATAACTCATTTATTTGGGCTCATTTTCTTGGTTGATATGGGGACTTTTTAGCTAATTTTATTTGCTACTTGACACAATTTAGATTGTTTGTAAATTGAGAATTGTTTGGAGCTAAGTTTCATTTCATTTCTTAAATCATGATATATTCCTCACCATTTGAATTGGGTCTTGTAGGATATAGGAATTGATACATGATTCAAGTGAAGCCTAATCAACTCAAGAGGAGTTCAACCAAGTGGAGAAGGTCACATTTTATTTTACTCCAACCAAATTCATTAAGCCAACCCATTGCTCTTGACCTAAGTTCAACCCTTACACCAAATCCCTAAATTTTCCCTAAACCAGATCAGGATTTACCCTAATTTCGGTTCAATTGGACCAAGGTATAAAGTCCAGAAAACTCGCGGATGAACAGTGGCTGCGCCTACTGTTCATCGTGCCAAAAATTTCTGCGTCTGTGTTTTTCTCTTCATCGCAACCCCTATCCTTCTTCCTCTTTTGATCTCAAGCTACAAGATCATGGCAGAAGCTTAAGGAGACGACCAGACAACACTTTTGCAGCTGGAATCTCGCCGGAGAGATCTCAACGGCGAGGTCGACGCGAATCTGAGTTTTATCACAGAATCTGCCGATTTTGCTGGAAACGGTGAAGAAAGCAAAGTCGGCACTCCATCCTTCATCAACAACCATTGGAGGGGTTCTCTGGTGGTTTCCATTAGCATTTCCAATCGTCTACAGCCCCGCAATTCATCTCAGAACTCAGATTTGCAGATTCCAGACAATCTGCGATTTCAGCTCGATTTGAATCTGCTTCCGGCATCGAAGAGGGTTTCTTTGGTGGAGTTTGCAAGGTTCAAATTGAGCTCAAGTTCAGAAGTTTCTTCATTCTTCTCCTCTGATTTCTGGAGGCGCAGATTGCAATTCCAATCTCTTGTGTGACGGCAAGAGGATGTGGTTTGAGGATTGATATGGATTCAGTGTGGATAGTTTAATTCCTTGTTATTTCTTACTTAGTTTGAGCAACTTCTTTATTTCTACACTTTTATTCAAGTAATTTCTGTTCTTGAAAACCTTGTTAGAGCGTTTTTACTTCCTGAAATTTTGATTCTGCAACTGTAAGTTCTGCAATTAATTTGTTCCTGCAATTTAGATTCTGCAAATTTTGTCCTACAAAATTAGGTGTAAATTCTGAAATTTAGATCTGCATTTGATTCAGAAAATTCCGTTTAAGAAAATTGCAATCCTTAGTGTTTTGTCCTATTTTCAATCTTGCTGTTGGTATCTGAAATTTTCTGCAAATTCAAATTAATTTGTGTTGATCTTTAGGCTTAGTTAATTTTCTAATTACTTTAGTGTAAGTTTCTACCTTGTTAAGAAATTTAGCTTTCTTGTTGAATTTAAATTCTGCTTTAGATTAGATTTAGATAATTTCCTTTTCTTTTACTGGTTTGCATTTTGATTTTAATCTAGGATTTAGTTCAAAACCCACAACCCCCACTTTTAAGAAGAAAACCCAAAAAGAACCCAAGAAGAGATTTGGATCTGAATCAAACACTCACCAACTAGTTTCCTGGAGAAAATCGACATGGGCCCTATGCTATGTCATATCTTTGAGTAGTTGAGGGTTTTCAAAC
The DNA here is from genome assembly GCF_018446385.1 of Zingiber officinale. NCBI lineage: Eukaryota > Viridiplantae > Streptophyta > Magnoliopsida > Zingiberales > Zingiberaceae > Zingiber > Zingiber officinale. The sequence continues at coordinate 49,563,117 of NC_055990.1, forward strand.
ATTGTGTTAATTTGATAAGACCATTCGTGACACGTAGACGCTTCCACCTTTTTGATAAGAGATGGTTCCCAATTTTTGCAAGATGTAGGCTTGCCGTCTTCATCAGTTGGTAATCGTAGTCCCGTCTTGACTATCATCCAGGTGTCGAACTGGGTTTTAAGATATATCTCCATTCACCCCTTCCAATACCCGAAGTCTTCTCTGGAGAATAGTGGGGGATAAACAGTGTTATATCCTACTTGTTGGGCCATTTAGATCTAAAAAAAACAAAAACAGGAAGATCTATTCCAAGAGTGAGTCTTGGATTAGTAGTGCGGGATGAAGGGAAAAAAAAACGAGCTCAAGTGGTATTGACCAACTTTGAGCAACACCGATTTTGAAAAGAATTAGAATTTTAGCTACTAAGCTAATTTCTAATTGACTCCGAAAAACAAATGCCACGAAAAAAATGTTTTGAATGGTGGTTGCACCAATTCAAAACAACCCTGCTCTGATACCAATTGTTGGATCGAGACGCGCTAGAGGGGGGGTGAATAGCGCTCGCGGCTAATTCGTTTCTCGAATCAGAAAATTATCGGAGTAATTAAAATGCACCGGAATAAAATAAATAAACACAGAGACACAAAGGGATTTACTTCGTTCGGAGCCTAAGGCGACTCCTACTCGAAGGCCCGCGATCCTTGATCGCTTCTGGTGGGCAACAACTATAATCTCGATAAGAATTACAAACTAATTACAATGAAAATATTATAACAACTTTATACCGACAACTAAGGAAGAAGAAAGCAGAGCTTCGGGTCGTCGGGAGGTTGTTGCAGCACTTCTGGATCGTGTCGTTAGCAGCTAGATGCAGAGAAATCGCTTGGAAGTTGATGATCTGAAGTGTTGGTTGAAACCCCCTTATAAAGGGTGTTCAAGGCGCCTTGAAGGCTGTTCAAGGCGCCTCCATGCTGCCGAGTCCTCCGCGTGGATCAAGCTTGAACTGGTCAAAGTTCATCTTCTTAAGGCGCCTTATACCCTACCCAAGGCGCCTTCCAAGGCACCTTATACTCCCTTTAAGGCGCCTCCATGGATGCTTCGCAGCCAGCTCCATCCTTGCACCCGAGGCGCCTCCAAGCTCCATGGAGGCGCCTCGGACACTGTTCATTCGAGGGCAAACTTCATTATTTTGTACCTGCAAGACATGTTAGTCCCAAACAATATCTTGCAACACAAGGTTAGCATAAAACAACAGTATGAATATGATAAAGAATAATATGATAGTCTCCGGACTGTCCGGGTCTGACTTGGATTTCCGTCCGGAAACCCTAGGTCGACCCGACGCCTACTGTTCCCTCTACGGGGAACGCGTCCTCACCTACTCCACTCAGGAGATTTACCTGTTGCCAGTGCGATTGTCACGCCCCAAAGGAGTCCCTGTTAGACAAAAATTCGACAACATCTCCCCTGTACCGGTGACAATATGAAGCATCACTACAAACAAATATACATCAGCCACATACGGCTGGAATATTTACACAACCATGCAGTATATATCATCAGCCTACTCCGCTGGAATAAAAGAGACAACAACCACGCAGTTATATAAATATTTAACAGCCCACTCGGCCATACAAAAAAAACAACACAGCGGAAAAACAATACAGGAAAGCCCACACAAACCAAATAAATACAATGCATGCCGGCACGGCTTAAACACAAATACAACACCAAAACCACAAGATAGCCGCATGGCTACACATAAATACAATGCCAAAAATAATTAAAAAAATATATAAAAGAAAACAATCCCGATCTTCGGATGTGACGTAGGACCCGGCAGACAGGATTCTCCGAGCGACACCAACCATCTATAGGCTACCTAAAAACATAAATGTATACATGCGGTGGTGAGTATAGGTAACTCAGCGGGTAATAGAAAAGATAGTGCATGGTCCATAAACAACATGGAGATCACAAGTATACAGTCTCAGTAGGGAATAAGAACATGATCATACTATCATAATCAATGCATCTGAACATACCTGACATAATAACCTGACATAAACTGTACAAACCACAACTAGCATAATGACAGATACATACCCAATCTGGAATCGACGCAAGGTACAGAGATTAGTAAACTCACTGGATCTGCACCAGATATACCCGTGACACCGGTGCAATATAAATACGACTGCATATACATGTAAAATAAATGACATGTATGCAGCATGACAACCATATGCAACAATCATATTGCAAACAAATGCAGCATACCACAAACACATGCAACTAGTAACTACTAGGCATGTATGCAAATATATCTCCAAAGATGCACCGCGCATCAAATGCAAAAGTGCATGCATGCTCCATGGTCACCCCCGTCACCTCTCTAGACACCACGACCCCTGTATGGCCGAGAGGCTTGGGTCCGTGACAACTGTACTACCCTCCAGCCCACTATATAGTGGTCGAGGCGGACAGTCCACTAGTAGCTATCTAGCTACATAGCATCAGGGTCCATGACTGCTCACAAAGCCGGATCTCACTAAACCTCGTGACCGGGTGGCACGACAGGACGAGCGGCAACTGCTCTAGCTACCACTACCCATGAGTGGTCGAGTGTGCGGCGCTAAACCAAACCAACTGATGACTCTCTCACCACAAGGGAGACAATGGTCATCAGATGCAATGAATGATGAACATGATATATATATATATATATATATATATAATCATCATCCATGCAACAACCTCAAACCTCATAAATACCTCTAACATGAGTACAATCGTCATGATACCTCCATGTATCCCACCAAACATATGTACCCACTACACATGTAATAATCAACCAAAACTCCAATAATCCCACCAGACACATGTACACCAAAAATATAAGTACAATCAACATGTATCCTCCAATAAAAACATAACGGACATGTGTATATACTCCGAACATACAATCAACACAACTCCTCCAAAAGTACATGACAAATACGTATGTACACACCCCATGTAAATGCACGGTCAACAAGATGACTCCTACAACACATCTCCACCTATGTACAGTCAACATCATATACCCAATCAGCATGGTAATACTAACAACCCGACAATCCCTACAAGACATACTCTACACGTGTAATCACAACAAAGTATATATCAAAAGTGAAGACTGTATATGAATTACATAGATCATCACAAGGGTCAAGCATAAGTATCATGCAGGAAAAATAGCAACCGATCATGATATAAGATAAAGCAACCTAATTCATCCAATAATAACCATGCACTAAGTACAAGAAAATCTACATAGAGGTCAAGGAAGAAATACCCGCCTTAATCTGTCGATCGTGCTAAGTAATCCCGCGTCGAGACTCTCGTCCCGAATCCAAGTCCTGCAGCAATCAATATATTTATATTTTATTTAGCTAAATTTATATGAATTAAATAGCTAAATAAAATCCCTAACCCAATAGGATCACTCTAATCAAAATTGATCTCTGACTAATCCTCCAAATCAACACATCCTTTAATCCAATAACAAATCTCTATCATAAATCTACAACAACCTAACATCATCATCAACAATTCCAATCCAATCAGAAATACCTCATTGATACATCACTTACCTTGGAAGGTTGTAGCTGATCCACACTCACAGCTCCCACCATAACCCTGCCAACAGCTACCAAAGCATTCATACATCAATCCTTCCAAAAATTTGTCCAAGAAGCAAAAATACAACAATGTATCTACTGAATCCTACAACCAGAATCACACTCACCTCAATTGATCCCAAATCAAGCTGTTGTTCACCACCCGGATCAAGAAGGAGGGATCAGAATTCAACCAAACAACACATCACTAACTCATTTCCAACAACAACTATGCACCTTACCTCTTCACCCGAGAGCTACCAAAGACCCCAGCCACAAGAATTGGAGAAGAAGAAGTTCTTCTCAAGGAAGATCCATCACTAGGTTTATCCGAAGCATCCTCCTAGACCAGAACAGAGAGAGCACCATAAACGCAGAAAAAATCCTTGAATTCATAGAATCTCTCGACTAAGCCTTACCTCAATCAATCCCTACAGCTGGTGTCGTGCGATCCACTTCCACTGATGATGATCCAGTTCACCCCCAGCAAGTAGATCGAAGAGGAGAGCAAAAGAAGCTCGATCGGCTGGAAAAGACACGAATCAACCTCTCCCCGCCATGCCCTAGCTCCGCCGAGTCATTGCCTAGTGTGCCAGCACAGCCAAAGAGGAGATCGCTGCATCGGAGATGGTCGGAGCCATCAAGATCGGGTGACGCTTTCCCCCTGGTGACGCGGCGAAGCCGAGATCGCTGGGGAAGCCGTCGGCGTCGAGTCGTCCGCGGGCGAGAGAGGAAGAGGAGAAACACTCCATGCATCGAGAGGGAGAAGGAGGAAGAAAGGAGACTCGGCCGGCGTTGGGCTGAGATGCGTCAACGCGATCGGAATGCCCACTGTGCGGTGGCTCGACGTCGCCGGGAAAGGAATCGCCGGAGAGGGCAGTGCGTGAGGGAGAAGGGAGAAGAATCGGGAATAGGGGAGAGGAAATCGGGAATTTAGGGGTTAGGTTTTTAATTAAATACTTAGGTTAGATTTAATTAAGCCCTAAGTTAGTTTCTCAATCAACTCCCTACTTTATTGGGTACCCAAAATAGGCTTCCTCTGTACTCCGAATCCATCCCCTCAAAACGGGTCATACGGACTCCGTTTAAATCCCGAAAAATTTCTAAAAAATCTGGAAAAATCCAATAAGATTTTTCTTCCAATAATATTTATGTTTTAATTTTTTGCAGTATCTTACAGCGATCCTCCAGATCGACTGGACTTTTGCTCAGCACTCGACGCTTCCGGACTTTCTGCTGGACATCCGCTTCCCGGCTAGTCCAGTCTTTCACCTGGTTCGCGACACCAGGACTTTCCACCTAGGGTTACCACCCCCTAGGACTTTTGCCTGAAGCCATCGACCTGCCAAGACTTTCCATATAGGGTTACCACCCCCTATGACCTAGGGTTACCACCCCCTAGGGTTTTCCCTTTGCCTAACCGCAGCTAGGACTTTCCTGAAATGCTCAAGCAGACTTATTAGATCACAAAGATACCTTAACTTTGAATCATTTGCCATTATCAAAACATGAGTTCGATCGTCGGATGCTCCCCGCACCAACAATAAGCCTTCGGTGTTTGATTATTTTTTTTAAAAAATTATTTTCTATTTTGGGACGAATCCTGGATTCGTCCCAAAACTTGGGATGAATCCAGAGATTCGTCCCAAAAATTAAATTATTTAAAAAAAAATGGAAAAATGGGACGACTTAAATATGGACCTAAAGATATCAGAATTTCATGAAACAAGATTTTATGCGCTCGTATCATTGTCCTAATCATTAATTGTTGGGTTTTTCGGGCCGTAAAAACTGCTTTTTGCGTTGCGGAAACCCCGAAACCCCCATGCCATAGATCCGTATGAAGATTAAAATTTCGTAAAACTTAGAGTATGAGTTTTCTAACCAAGATCAACAAGATAAAGAGGTTACCCTTGATGCGAAGCCCTTCGCGTAATATATGTCATGTGAGTGTTGTTTGAGGTGTATTGTCGATTATACCTATGTTGATATATGCACACGAGTTCGGTATGCATTGTTGGAGGTATCACGAAGAATTATACCTATGTTGTGAGTATGTTTGGTGTATACTAATTGGAGGATTATGTCGATCATACATATGTTGTGTGTGCACGTGTGCCAGGTGTATGGTTGATGGCATCATAATGATTCTACATATGTTGAATGTAGAAGGTTGAGTGTCTACATTATGTTATTGGTGGTATTACCCTGTCAACTAATTCTCCTATTAGTGGGTGACCGACCCACTAGGATGATGATAGAGTTGACTATGGATTTGATTTGCTTTCTAGGTTGTTATACCCTAGGCTACCCACAGTGATCTGTGGTAGAGAGATCTAGGGCAGTCTCTAGCTGGATAATTAGGTGCCTTGGACACTTATGTATCATTTGTGGTGGAGCGTAGCTCCCACATATTATTGTTTGTTGTGGTAGAGTGTTGCTCCCACATATTTCGGATTGCTTGTAGTGGAGCATTGCTCCCATATGTATTGCAGATACATGTTATGGATTATTTGTAGTGGAGTGTTACTCCTACATATTGAGGATTTCTTGTGGTAGAGCGTTGCTCCCACATATGTGGAATTTCGTGCGATGGAGCGTTGCTCTCACACTGGAGGATGTATTCTTTGGTGATTTATATCGTTGGTGATCAGAGCTGTTTATTGTCGAAGATCTTATGGTTAGGAATGGTTGTGATACGGATATTATGTGTCTTGGTTTTACCATTAGGGCTTGCAGAGCCTTAGATGTTTTCAGGGGCTCGATGATTCTGGTATTTCGAGGATGTTTGGATCGGTTTCCATTGCCTTTGTTGACAATGTTGTGATCTATTTCGGATCCGCGGTGAGTCACGCACATCATCTTTGCATAGTTCTAGAGATGTTTTAATGGGAACATCTATATGCGAAGATCAATAGTGTGTATTTTGGTTGTCTTCTGTGAGATGTTTGAGACACACGGTCACCAGTAGGGTATACCGGGGATCCACAGGAGATAGAAGTTGGTACCAGTTGGGAGTTACCATAGTCTATACATGAGACTCGCAACTCCCTTTGTCGAGCTAGGAATTATCGGAGGCTCGTTGGGGGTTTTTCCACGCATAGCTATGCTACTGACACATTTGACCAGGAAAGGCGTGAAGTTCACTTGGATTGAGGATTGCAAGACCAGCTTCTAGGAGCTGAAGCGGAGACTAGTGTCGGCTCTGATTTTGGTTTTACTTTCTGGAGAGGACGGATATGTCCTCTACACTGACGCATCTATTCAGGTTTGAGCGTTGTTCTGATGTAGCACGAGAGGATAGTCTCCTATGGTTCTCGGCAGTTGGAGGAGCTTGAGGAGAACTACCTTGTACATGATCTGGAGCTAGTCGCCATTATTTTTGCCATGAAGATTTGGCGACATTATTTATATGGCGTTACATTTGAGATTCTCACTGACCATAACAGTCTCAAATATCTGTTTACTTAGATGGAATTTAATCTCCGACAGAGGAGATGGATGGAGTTCCTGAAGGATTATGATTGTACCATTAGCTATCACCCGGAGAGAGCTAATGTGGTTGCCGATACACTTAGCAGGAAGTCCAGAGGGACTTTAGATTGCCACCGAGTTGTGGTCACGGACTTGATTCAGGGTTTCTCCAAGTTAGACCTTGAGAAGAAGGGACAGACAGAGCAGGGTATTATTGCTACCATGGTTGCACAGTCGTCCATCAGGACGAGGATCCGAGAGGCCCTGGCCGGTGATCAGCATTTTGCAATTTATTGGCAGTCGGATAGTTTCCGGGCAGCAGACCGAGTTTACCTGAGATGAAGCAGGTATTATATAGTTCTGAGGTCGCTTATGCATACCTCCATTTCACCCGGTCAGGGAGGAGTTACTTCAGGAGTTCTCTACAAGCGACTATGTATTTCTACGAGTTTCACCCACGAAAGGGGAGAAGAGATTTGGCCTTAAAGGTAAGCTAGCTCCGCGATACCTTGGCCCTTTTCATATCCTGGAGAGGATTGGAGCAGTAGCTTATTGGTTGGTATTACTACTGTCCCTGGTTGACGTCCACGATGTATTCCATGTATCTATGCTGAGGAGATATGTACCCGACCCGATGAATGTGTTGATAGATATCTCAGTTCTCCTTTTTGCCTGACGTCACTTATGAGGACGTTTCGGTACGGATTCTGGACCGGAAAGAGCGTTAGTTGCGGAACCAGACTATTCGACTGGTTAAAGTTGAATGGCAGCATCATTCAGACGAGAAGGCTACTTGGGAGCTCGAGGATACGATCTGAGCTCGATATCCCCATCTTTTCACTTGAGGTATGTGATTTAATTTACCGTTCAGCATTTACACTATTTACCTGTTGTTAGTATTTGCTGATGGTAGATGAAAAAATTTTCGGACCAAATTTTTATTAGTGTGGGAGAATGTAAAATACCAGGAAAAAATGAGGAATAATGATAAGGGAATTTTTTGAAATTTTTGGAGATTTTTTGGGAATTTTTGGGAGCTCGTATGGACAAGTTTTCGGAGATAAAAGTGGGCCCCGGAAAAGCCTGTTTAGGCTACCCTGTTTTAGTGAGGAAAAGTTTATTTTTATTTATATATTTTCTTTCCTCGTTTTATTTCTTCTGTTTCTTTCTCCCCGACGCCGTGCCATTACCCGTGCCCGACGGTTTTCTTCTCCAAAACCGGCGACGCGATCCTTTCTCATCCTGTCTTCTTCTCGATCTATGCCTTAGAGCTTCTACTCTGATTTCCTCTCCTCTGCCCGACGCCAACCCGAGCCATTCTTCATCGAGCGACCGCCGACCGAGCCTGCTTCCATCTCTTCGCGAATACCAGGGGTCGCGGGAAATCGAGCATCTGAACCCTAGGTCTGGTTCCTGGGCGCCAGTCGAAGATTTCCTTCCTCCTCCGGCCGTGCGAGCACAAGGGATGCAGATCCCTTGCCGGCAACCCGATTTCCCTTCATCCTCCGGCCACAAGAGCACCAGGGGATGCAGAGCCATGACCCGATCTCCCCTATTTCGTGCCCTAGCCCCGATTTAGCGCCGCTGGTTAGCAGATCCTTCTTTATTGTTCTTGATTCTCCTAATTCTTGGCTGCAGATTTAGGTTACAGATTTGGAGTGGTTGGGATCATTGAGTTGTGCTTGGGCTGGCGGGCAGAACCCAGAGGAGCTGTGCTTGATCAGTGGACTTCCTCATCCTTGCTGCTGACTGAGGTACCGGTTGGAGGCGAGTTCTGGTTGGAATCATGTATTTATGGATTAGAATTCTCCATTTCTTGTTGATCTCTGATTTGGAATTATATGTGTTGTGTGGTGTTCTTGGAGGACAGCTGCTTGATTAGGGCAGTGCAGTGAAGAGAGGTCCTATTCTATACTGTGGGGTAATCTTGTTCCAGTAGCAACCCTTCCAGCAGCAACATCCACTTAACTCCAGCATCTCGTTCGGTTGTGAATTGAGGTAAGTGTAGGGATTTGATACGTGTTGTGGATAATGGTTTGATTTAGGTATGATTTGATTACATGATCTTGTGTAGTAATTTTGATACGTGATGTTGATGAATTAGGTTTATGTATTGAATTGGAGATAAATTGGATTACTAGATGGTTAGATTGATTTGGGTTTTACCCTAATTTAACCTTAAGGATTTTATTTAGCTATACATTTGAGTTACCTAAATAAATTATGTTTATATTGGTGACACATAACCTTGACGCGAGACGAGCATCTCGACGTTGGATTTGATTTGGATTGGACCTGCTATTTGAGGCGGGTACCTCTTGACTTATCTTTTATGATATTGTCATTTGGATATGCATAGTATTTTATAGCTACAAGCAATGATCATGTTTGCCTTTGGTATGTCACGGTTTGATACCCATAGCATGTTCTGTTTTTGTCGATTGTTATGTATCCATGTTTATGCCTCGTGATTATTGCCATGGTTACCTTAATTCCTAGAGTAAGTGACATACCATGCTTTACTGAGTTTAAGACTAGACTTATGGATATTTTATTATCTGACATGTGTATCTATATTTTTATATCATACCTGATCTGTGTACCTAGACCTTTTGCTTTGTTCCATGTACATTGTTGGTACATATGTTATGGAGGTGGATATGTCCAGGACCTAGGTTGTCATACCATAGAGGACCTGTATACCCTAGATCTGTGGATTTGACTTACTTGTACTAGGGTACACATTCTTATATATGTATGTGGATTTGGTTCAGGATATTGTCATGCTTAGTTTCATACACCATTGCATGATTGCATGCTGCATGATAGGCTGCTCTATTATTGTAGAGCATATCGCCAGTTTCATCACTGTTTGATGCTCCGTTAGTCCGCTCATGGGTAGCGTGACGCAGCGTGGTAGCACGTCAGTTTGGCTCTGTCGGTGCTCCGTTGGTCCGCTCTTGGGTAGTTTGACGTAGCGTGGTAGCACGTCAGGGATCCCTCCCCGTCATGGTGTACCGGGAGATGAGAACATTGCGCTCCCCCACTTATGATTTAGGGTAGGAGTATGTGTGTACTCCGACAGCATCCCATCCACTCGGTCACTCATCAGGGGTAGTGATGTCAGAGTGCACGGTTGTCACAGCCCTACTCGCTCAATCTCACCATTGTGTGTGAGATGACTGACTGGCGTCAGGGGTGACCATGTCATTGGCACCATATGCATTTATTGCATTTATTTGCTTGTGTTTGCTGCACTTATATGCTAAATTTTGGTGGATGCATTTGTTTGACATGCATACAGGAGGCATATTGTGTATCTGGTTTAACGACCCTTTTGTTCTGGTTAGGAGTTCCTGGTGAGTACAACTTCCTCAGTTACCTTTCAGTTTTGCATATTTCTTATATATGATTAGGAAGCTGTATTTCATGTTTATTGCTATTAGATATATCTTACTAGGCATGTCTATTGGTATTCGCTGAGTTGTTGAACTCACCCCCGTGGACACTATCTTTTTCAGGTACCAGGTTGTTTATGGTGTCGCTTGGAGTATCCTGTCTGCTGGTCCCCATGTCACCTCAGAAGATCTGTCTCTGCTTGTATTTATTTTGTTTTGATATACAAAATTTGTATATTTGGCTTTGTGTTCCTGTGTTGTGCCTGGAGTGTTTATGTTTGTGTTGTTGTGTGGTATAAGCCTAGCCGGCTAACAGTCATGTATTTTAGATTTCTATCATTTTTCTGCTGTGTTTTGGTTTTGGTACAGCCGAGTGGGCTGTAAAATAAATATATAACTGCGTGGTTGTTTTATATTTTGTTCCAGCCGAGTGGACTGATGATATATAACTGCGTGGTGGTGTGTATATTCTAGCCGCCTGTGGCTGATGTATATTGTGTATGTAGCAATGTTTCAGATTGTCACCCGTACAGGGGAGGTGCTGCCAAAATTTCTTCGGACAGGGACTTCCCCGGGGCGTGACAATTTAGTGGTATCAGAGCCAGGTTTACGATACTTGCTATGTGTTCTGGATTTTCGAGATTTATCTGATACCAATTTATTTGGTATCAGAGCTCGGCTTACGAGTCTTATTTTCATGTGTTTCGGATTTCATGTTTTGGTCTTCTCGATGTGACTTTTCGAGTTTTGGGACCTGGCAGCAGCAGAACATCTCCAAGCTATAGGAGGTATGTTGGTATACTGTTATCCTACATTTTTGTTAGCATTTGTACCGTTGACTATTATAGTTTATGACATATATTAGCATTCTTTATTAGTACCTGTCTGGTTGTTGTAGCATATATTACATGTGATGGGTTAGCCACTGATGATGATCGACCTTGTTAGAGATAAAGGGTTACAGTTTCTGGTGATTTTTCATATCATACACCAGTTGTTTTTTTTTTAGTTTCTGTTATTACTAGTTGCTTAGCAGATTGACGCACATGCCAGCCTCTGCTATTATTAGCTGGGTAGTGGATAGTATCTACCTAATTAGGTTGACCTAGCCAGTAGTATACCATGTTATCTTAGTTAATTTCATTAGTAAATATTGGGTTACTCTTGTTAGATCGGTCAGTAGGAGTCTGATTTACACTTGTTGATTTGGGTAGTCGTATATTGATATACCTTAGTTGCTTGTAGAGGATTAAGGTATTCTTGATTAGATAGTAGATGACTAATTTAGTTTTGTTGGTTTGATCAGTAGAGGACTGTCATACTCTATTTTTAGAGGTTCGAATCTTTTTGATTATTTGTGCTTATTTAGGTATCTAGAGTACATTTGAGTACATGACTTGTACTGACGTGGAAAAGACTGAATTGACCGTATACCATTGTCGATTTGGGTCAGTCTATAGAGGATCGATATATCCTATTCCTTGTGGACTTTAATTTTAGACTGTATGTACCTAGTTGGATTGTCTATGATTGCGTTTTCCTGTATGATCTTTATGTTAGATTTTATTTAGTTAAACCCCTAAACCATGAGAGTAGGTAGCATAGGGTTTGTGCGGTAGATTGGATTAAATATGCTGATTATACATACCTGTGTAGTTTATACACTTGATTATTATGTGTTGTAGGAGTTCTATGATAGACGGGCCAAATTGCATGTAGTGAGTGTATATTTTCTTGATGATGATTATTGTGGGTGTCTAGTAGATTATACCCGAGTGGTCTGATTGGTTTATTGGAGGTATTTTGTCGATTAAATCTATGTCGTGAAATGTATACATGTGTTTGAGTGTTTTATTGGAGGTATCTTATCGACTTAATCTGAGTTGTGATATGTGCAGATGTGTTCGGTGTAATATTTGAGGTATCTTGTTAATTATATGATTTTTCTGAGTGTATACTCGTGTCGTTTATGATTTTTTGGAAGTATTACATTGATAATACTCTTGGCATAGGTGTATATATGTCATGTGAGTGTTGTTTGAGGTGTATTGTCGATTATACCTATGTTGATATATGCACATGAGTTCGGTATGCATTGTTGGAGGTATCACGAAGAATTATACCTATGTTGTGAGTATGTTTGGTGTATACTAATTGGAGGATTATGTCGATCATACATATGTTGTCTGTGCACGTGTGCCAGGTGTATGGTTGATGGCATCATGATGATTCAACATATGTTCAATGTAGAAGGTTGAGTGTCTACATTATGTTATTGGTGGTATTACCCTGTCAACTAATTCTCCTATTAGTGGGTGACCGATCCACTAGGATGATGATAGAGTTGACTATGGATTTGATTTGCTTTCTAGGTTGTTATACCCTAGGCTACCCACAGTGATCTGTGGTAGAGAGATCTAGTGCAGTCTCTAGCTGGATAGTTAGGTGCCTTGGACACTTATGTATCGTTTGTGGTGGAGCGTAGCTCCCACATATTATTGTTTGTTGTGGTAGAGTGTTGCTCCCACATATTTCAGATTGCTTGTAGCGGAGCATTTCTCCCATATGTATTGCAGATACATGTTATGGATTATTTGTAGTGGAGTGTTACTCCTACATATTGAGGATTTCTTGTGGTAGAGCGTTGCTCCCACATGTGTGGAATTTCGTGCGATGGAGCGTTGCTCTCACACTGGAGGATCTATTTTTTGGTGATTTATATCGTTGGTGGTCAGATCTGTTTATTGTTGAAGATCTTATGGTTAGGAGATATTATGTGTCTTGGTTTTACCATTAGGGCTTGCAAAGCCTTAGATGTTTTCAGGGGCTCGATGATTCTGGTATTTCGAGGAGGTTTGGATCGGTTTCCATTGTCTTTGTTGACGATGTTGTGATCTATTTCGGATCCGAGGTGAGTCACCCACATCATCTTTGCATAGTTCTAGAGATGTTTTAATGGGAACATCTATATGCGAAGATCAATAGTGTGTATTTTGGTTGTCTTCTGTGAGATGTTTGAGACACTCGGTCACCAGTAGGGTATACCGGGGATCCACAGGAGATAGAAGTTGTTACCAGTTGGGAGTTACCATAGTCTATACATGAGACTCGCAACTCCCTTTGTCGAGCTAGGAATTACCGGAGGCTTGTTGGGGGTTTTTCCACGCGTTGCTATGCCACTGACACACCTGACCAGGAAAGGCGTGAAGTTCACTTGGACTGAGGATTGCAAGACCAGCTTCTAGGAGCTGAAGCGGAGACTAGTGTCGGTTCTGATTTTGGTTTTACTTTCTGGAGAGGACGGATATGTCCTCTACACCGACGCATCTATTCAGGGTTTGAGCGTTGTTCTGATGCAGCACAAGAGGGTAGTCTCCTATGCTTCTCGGCAGTTGGAGGAGCTTGAGGAGAACTACCTTGTACATGATCTGGAGCTAGTCGCCATTATTTTTGCCATGAAGATTTGGCGACATTATTTATATGGCGTTACATTTGAGATTCTCACTAACCATAAGAGTCTCAAATATCTGTTTACTTAGAAGGAATTTAATCTCCGACAGAGGAGATGGATGGAGTTCTTGAAGGATTATGATTGTACCATTAGCTATCACACAGGGAGAGCTAATGTGGTTGCCGATGAACTTAGCAGGAAGTCCAGAGGGACTTTAGCTTGCCACCGAGTTGTGGTCACGAACTTGATTCATGGTTTCTCCGAGTTAGACCTTGAGGAGATGGGACAGACAGAGCAGGGTATTATTGCTACCATGGTTGCATAGTCGTCCATCAGGACGAGGATCCGAGAGGCTCTGGCCGGTGATCAGCATTTTGCAGTTTATTGGCAGTCGGATAGTTTCCGGGCAGCAGACCGAGTTTACCTGAGATGAAGCGGGTATTATATATTTCCGAGGTCGCTTATGCATACCTCCATTTCACCCTGTCAGGGAGGAGTTACTTCAGGAGTTCTCTATAGGCGACTATGTATTTCTACGAGTTTAACCCACGAAAGGGGTGAAGAGATTTGGCCTCACAGGTAAGCTAGCTCCGTGATACATTGGCCCTTTTCATATCCTGGAGAGGATTGGAGCAGTAGCTTATTGGTTGGTATTACTACTGTCCCTAGTTGACGTCCACGATGTATTCCATGAATCTATGCTTAGGAGATACGTACCCGACCCGACGCATGAGCTGATAGATATCTCAGTTCTCCTTTTTGCCTAACGTCACTTATGAGGAGGTTCCGGTACAGATTCTGGACCGGAAAGAGTATCAGTTGCGGAACCAGACTATCCGACTGGTTAAAGTCGAATGGCAGCATCATTCAGACGAGGAGGCTGCTTGAGAGCTCGAGGATACGATCCGAGCTTGATATCCCCATCTTTTCACTTGAGGTATGTGATTTAATTTACCGTTCAGCATTTACACTATTTACCTGTTGTTAGTATTTGCTGATGGTAGATGACGAAATTTGGGGACCAAATTTTTATTAGTGGGGGAGAATGTAACATACCGGGGAAAAAAAGAGGAATAGTGATAAGGGAATTTTTTGAAATTTTTGGAAATTTTTTGGGAATTTTTGGGAGCTCGTATGGACGAGTTTTCGGAGATAAAAGTGGGCCCCAGAAAAGCCTGTCTGGCTACCTTGTTTTAGTGAGGAAAAGTTTATTTTAATTTATATATTTTCTTTTCTCGTTTTATTTCTTCCGTTTCTTTCTCCCCGATGCCGTGCCTTTACCCGTGCCTGACGATTTTCTTCTCCAAAACCGGCGACGCGATCCTTTCTCATCCTGTCTTCTTCCCGATCTCTGCCCTAGAGCTTCTACTCTGATTTCCTCTCCTCTGCCCGACGCCAACCCGAGCCATTCTTCATCGAGCGACCGCCGACCGAGCCTGCTTCCATCTCTTCGCGAATACCAGGGGCCGTCGGAAATCGAGCATCCGAACCCTAGGTCTGGTTCCTGGGCGTCGGTCGAAAATTTCCTTCCTCCTCTGGCCGTGCGAGCACAAGGGATGCAGATCCCTTGCCGGCAACCCGATTTCCCTTCATCCTCCGGCCACACGAGTACTAGGGGATGCAGAGCCATGACCCGATCTCCCCTATTTCGTGCCCTAGCCCCGATTTAGCGCTGCTGGTTAGCAGATCCTTCTTTATTGTTCTTGATTCTCCTAATTCTTGGCTGCAGATTTAGGTTACAGATTTGGAGAGGTTGGGATCATTGAGTTGTGCTTGGGCTGGCAAGCAGAAACCAGAGGAGCTGTGCTTAATCAGTGGACTTCCTCATCCTTGCTGCTGACTGAGGTCCCGGTTGGAGGCGAGTTCTGGTTGGAATCATGTATTTCTGGATTAGAATTCTCCATTTCTTGTTGATCTCTGATCTGGAATTATGTGGGTTATGTGGTGTTCTTGGAGGACAGCTGCTTGATTAGGGCAGTGCGGTGAAGAGAGGTCCTATTCTATACTGTAGGGTAATCTTGTTCCAGTAGCAACCCTTCCAGCAGCAACATCCACTTAGCTCCAGCATCTCGTTCGGTTATGAATTGGGGTAAGTGTATGGATTTGATACGTGTTGTGGATAATGGTTTGATTTAGGTATGATTTGATTACATGATCTTGTGTAGTAATTTTGATACGTGATGTTGATGAATTAGGTTTATGTATTGAATTGGAGATAAATTGGATTACTAGATGGTTAGATTGATTTGGGTTTTACCCTAATTTAACCTTAAGGATTTTATTTAGCTATACATTTGAGTTACCTAAATAAATTATGTTTATATTGGTGACACATGACCTTGACGCGAGACGAGCATCTCGACGTTGGATTTGATTTGGATTGGACCTGCTATTTGAGGCGGGTACCTCTTGACTTATCTTTTATGATATTGTCATTTGGATATGCATAGTATTTTATAGCTACAAGCAATGATCATGTTTGCCTTTGGTATGTCACGGTTTGATACCCATAGCATGTTCTGTTTTTGTCGATTGTTATGTATCCATGTTTATGCCTTGTGATTATTGCCATGGTTACCTTAATTCCTAGAGTAAGTGACATACCATGCTTTACTGAGTTTAGGACTAGACTCATGGATTTTTTATTATCTGACATGTGTATCTATATTTTTATATCATACCTGATCTGTGTACCTAGACCTTTTGCTTTTATCCATGTACATTGTTGGTACATATGTTATGGAGGTGAATATGTCCAGGACATAGGTTGTTATACCATAGAGGACCTGTATACCCTAGATCTGTGGATTTGACTTACTTGTACTAGGGTACACATTCTTATATATGTATGTGGATTTGGTTCAGGATATTGTCATGCTTAGTTTCATACACCATTCACATGATTGCATGCTGCGTGATAGGCTGCTCCATTATTGTAGAGCATATCGCCAGTTTCATCACTGTTCGATGCTCCGTTGGTCCGCTCATGGGTAGCGTGACGCAGCGTGGTAGCACGTCAGTTTGGCTTTGTCGGTGCTCCGTTGTCTGCTCATGGGTAGTGTGACGCAGCGTGGTAGCACGTCAGGGATCCCTCCCCGTCATGGTGTACCGGGAGATGAGTGCATTGTGCTCCCCCACTTATGATTTGGGGTAGGAGTATGTGTGTACTCCGACAGCATCCCGTCCACTCGGTCACTCATCAGGGGTAGTGATGTCAGAGTGCACGGTTGTCACAGCCCTACCCGCTCAGTCTCACCATTGTGTGTGAGATGACTGACTGGCGTCAGGGGTGACCATGTCATTGGCACCATATGCATTTATTGCATTTATATGCTTGTGTTTGCTGCACTTATATGCTGCATTTTGGTGGATGCATTTGTTTGACATGCATACAGGAGGCATATTGTGTATCTGGTTTGACGACCCTTTTGTTCTGGTTAGGAGTTCCTGGTGAGTACAGCTTCCTCAGTTACCTTTCAGTTTTGCATATTTCTTATATATGATTAGGAAGTTGTATTCCATGTTTATTGCTATTAGATATATCTTACTAGGCATGTCTATTGGTATTCGCTGAGTTGTTGAACTCACCCCCGTGGACACTATCTTTTTCAGGTACCAGGTTGTTTATGGTGTCGCTTGGAGTATCCTGTCTGCTGGTCCCCATGTCACCTCAGAAGATCTGTCTCTGCTTGTATTTATTTTGTTTTGATATACGAAATTTGTATATTTGGCTTTGTGTTCCAGTGTTATGCCTGGAGTGTTTGTGTTTGTGTTGTTGTGTGGTATAAGCCTAGCCGGCTAGCAGTCATATATTTTGGATTTTTATCATTTTTTTACTGTGTTTTGGTTTTGGTACAGCCGAGTGGGCTGTAAAATATATATATAACTGCGTGGTTGTTTTGTATTTTGTTCTAGCCGAGTGGGCTGATGATATATAACTGCTTGGTGGTGTGTATATTCCACCCGCCTGTGGCTGATGTATATTGTGTATGTAGCAATGTTTCAGATTGTCACCCGTACAGGAGAGCTGCTGCCGAAATTTCTTCAGACAGGGACTTCCCCGGGGCGTGACACATACCCATCTGGAAATTTCAAAGATTTCAACTATTCACATAGGACACGTCGTTGATCCTTATTTAATGTATAAACTGCCTTTGGCTTTAGTCCCCTACTATTTTCATCGACATCAAGAGTGGGTCTTTTACATATGAGTCGCATATCTTTTCTTGCCTTGAGATTGTCTTTTGTTTTTCCGGTGATATCCATCACAGTATTTTTCAGATTATCAAAAACATTCTTCTCAATATGCATTACATCGAGATTATGATGTATCAAATGACTAAACCAATACGACAAATCTCAAAATATACTTCGTTTAGTCCATTTATGTGTACTCCCATATTCTTATGTTGTACCATATGGTTGTTCAATAACAGATGGAAAGTGAAGCACTCTGTACTAAATATCTAGACCTGTCAATCTCAATGGCGGAAGTGTTCTTTCGATCCTATTTTTAGTGAATTCATCTTTATTCTTTCTGAAATTATGATTTGTTGGTAAGAATTGCCTATGACAATCAAAATAACTTGGTTTCTTTCCGTGTTTCAATCTGAATGACTTTGATCTCTCCATACATATGGGGCATCCCAAGATCCGAGCAGTGCTCCAACCTGATAGCATACCGTAAGCTAGAAAGTCATTTATGGTCCAAAGAAGAGCAGCATTCAGTATAAACATATGGTTAGAATGAACATCGTATGTAGGAACACCTTCATCCCATAGTTGTTTAAGTTCTGCTATCAGGGGTTGCATATAAATATCTATTAACTTCTTTGGATTTTTGGGACCTGGTACAACCAATGTTAAAAACATATAAGGTGTTTTCATGCACATCCCAGGTGGAAGATTATACGGCGTTAAGATAACTGACCAACAAGAATAATTTCTTCCTAATTTACCAAACGGAGAAAATCCATCAGCACAGAGACATAATCTAATGTTTCTAGTCTCCTTTGCAAAATCTGGATATGTTCTATCAAAATTTTTCCACGCATCTGCATCTGATGGATGACACATTAAACCCTCTTCTGTTTGATGAGTTGCATGCCAAGTCATGTGTTCCGCAATTGCCTTTGATGCATACAATCTTTATAACCTAGCAGTTAAAGGTAAATAAAACAACTGACTTTGTGATTTACGTCGTTATTGACTCCTTCTGGTTGTCTTATAACTATCTTGATTACAGAATTTACAAACCTCTACATCTGCATCATCTCCCCAATATAACATACAACCATCTCTGCAAACATCAATTCTTTCAACCGGAAGACCTAAATCTTTCACCTGTTTTTTCATACTGTAAAAATCATGAGGCAAATTGTGATCACGTGGCAATGTATCATCAAACGCTTGAACAATATCATTAAAACAATCTTCCGACATATTATGATCTACCTTTATATTTAATAGTCTGGAGGTGAGAGATAATTTAGTTTGACTGTCACAACTGGAATATAATGGTTCATTTGCGGCACTCAATACTTCTTGAAATTTGTAATATATTTCATCCAGACCTGGTACATCAGGCTCCTCCAACGGCAATGTATTAGTGGCAAATATTTGTTCACTTGTTGGAGGAAAACTAGAACTTGCACCAAGCGTCTCGAGAATATAATTCTGACAGCTTGCATCAATTATCATCCTCTGATATGGATTGAATTATTCATAATAACTCTGATCCCCACTAACAGAGGCTTCGAAATTTCGTCCATATTCCTCATCAGATATGAACGGTTCACCATGACTTGTCCAATTATAATAATTCGGGGTACAACCAAATCTACAAAGATGTTCTTCAACTTTATCGGTGGGTAAAATTTTGTCATTGTGACACTTTCTACACGCACACCTTATCTTCTTGCCATCTATATACATAACTTGACTAGATGCAAAATTCAAAAATTGCCTCAAGCCAGTGATAAACTCAGGAGTTAACCCCTGACGATTAGGCAAATTCTTGTTATACATCCAACTTCGCTCATTCTGCATTTTACCTGAATTCTGCTATTTAGTTAAACATTATTAAAAGTAACTAAAGATAAATCTTATCATTGAAGACAAAACAACAAAGAGCAGCTTATCAAAAAGAAGGAACACAATTAATCAACTATAACATAATTATTTAAAGCTAACTTATAATTTCATAATGTAGTGACTTTTAGGTCATCAAGATTTAACAATTTGAGTTTGAACTTACAATTTTAACAATTCCATTTACCCACTGTAAAGTGTAAAAATAAAGTGTTCCCAATTCTTAGTTAATTCATATGTTATTTTTCTTACCTAGACTTGATACATGATGTTTCTTGCTATGGAAGTCTATGAACAACAATAATCATTTAGTCTTCTTTTATTGGCTACTAGTGTACGCCTTAGTAGGTTACTCCATGGTAGTCATTTTTATTTACATATCTAGACTTGGAGAGATAACTACCATTGCAAGAAACACAAATATGAGTGAGCAACAGCAAGTTAAGAAAGCAAGTGTTTGGGGAATATATTGTGATTATATATGTATATCACTAACTAATCAAAACTCTGCAAGAAACACAAACTCATGTAATCATCATAGTAAGTCAACAGCGCAACTTCTTTTGTGAAGGTTCAAGTTGTATTTAGCAAATATAACTCAAGTTTACAAATATGTACGCCAATACTTAACTATTGATTACAACTGATATCAAATCTCCTGTGTACTTGTAACTTAATCTTTTTTGCTTCTGCAGTTTAACAAATTTGATATGTATATATCTGCTTCTAATATTAAGGAGTCAGTTACCAATGTTTATAGATCTGGATTTCTTTATATCTAGTATTCATTGTTCTACGAGTCACTAGAAATTTGAAGTATCTATTGTGAATCTTGGTGGAACTTCAGCACAACCATGACGCGGGCCAGATTCGGCTAGCCACGGCTAGGCTCGCGCCGCCAGCCAACCAGCGCCTGGCAGCGGCCAGCCCGCGACGGCGACGGCCAGCCCGCGGACAGCTCGCGGCGGCGGCCAGCCCGCGGCCACCCCGGATATCACATCGTCGTCGAGAGACGGAGATCCGAGAGCAGCGTAGAGAGATGGGCTTACCAATAGAAAAGCTTCCACCATCAGAGATCATGCGGTCATCGCAGATCACGCCGTCGTCGGTCGGAGATGTGGTGGAAGCCCTCTTGGAAATCGCAGGTTGGAAGGGGGAACGGGGGAGAGAGGAAAGAAATGGGAAAGAAAATAAGAAGCATGATGAGTATAGATCTAGGATTTTTACCATCAAATCTTTTTTGTTCCCAATTTCGTCCCTAAATTTGGGACGAACCCCTAGATTCGTCCCAAAATCTGGGACGAATTCAGGGATTCATCCTAGAATTTATTTTTTTTAAATAAAAGAGGAAAAAATTCAGAAGGAATAAATACGGACCTAGAGAAATCAGAATTTGATGAAACAAGTTTCTATGCGTTCGTATCATTGTCTTGATCGTAAATATATCCCTAAAAAAAATTTTGACCAAATATATTGACTTTTGGAATTTTTTAATCCCAATTTGACCTATTTTTGGTGTTAAAAATTTGAATCACTCAAAATAATAATTCAAAATTAAGGATGATGATATATTTACGATCAGGATAATGATACGAATGCATAGAAATTTATTTCATGAAATTCTGATGTCTCTAGATCAAGATATAAACCTTCGGTGTTTGATTAATTTTTTAAAAAATATTTTCTATTTTGGGGCGAATCCTGGATTCACCCCAAAACTTGGGATGAATCCAGAGATTCGTCCCAGAAATTAAATTATTAAAAAAAAATAGAAAAAAATGGAAAAAATGGGACGACTTAAATATGGACCTAGAGATATCGGAATTTCATGAAACAAGTTTCTATGCATTCATATCGTTGTCCTAATAATAAATATATCCATAAAAATATTTTTTACCAAATATATTGATTTTTAGTATTTTTTAATCCCAATTTGACCTATTTTTGATGTTAAAAATTTGAATCACTCAAAATAATAATTCAAAATCATGGATGATGGTATATTTACGATCAGGACAACGATACGAATGCATAGAAACTTGTTTCATGAAATTTCGATGTCTCTAGGTCAAGATAAGCCTTCGGTGTTTGATTTTTTTTTTTAATTATTTTCAGTTTTGGGACGAATCCAGGGATTCGTCCCAAATTTTGTGACGAATCTAGAGATTCGTCCCAAAAATTAAATTATTTTAAAAAAAATGAAAAAAATGGGACGACTTAAATATGGACGTAGAGATATCGGAATTTGATGAAACAAGTTTCTATGCGTTCGTATCATTGTCCAGATCTTAAATATATCCATAAAAATATTTTTGACCAAATATATTGATTTTTGGAATTTTTTAATTTCAATTTGACCTATTTTTGGTGTTAAAAATTTGAATCACTCAAAATAATAATTCAAAATTAAGGATGATGGTATATTTACGATCAGGACAATGATACGAACGCATAAAAACTTATTTCATGAAATTCCAATGTCTCTAGGTCAAGATATAAGCCTTCGGTGTTTGATTAATTTTTTTTTAATTATTTTCTATTTTGGGACGAATCCAAGATTCGTCCCAAAAATTAAATTATTTAAAAAAAATGGGAAAAAATGGGACGACTTAAATATGGATCTAGAGACATCGAAATTTCATTAAACAAGTTTCTATGCGTTCGTATCAATGTCCTGATCGTAAATCTATCCATAAAATTATTTTTGACCAAATAAATTGATTTTTGGAATTTTTTAACCCCAATTTGACCTATTTTTGGTCTTAAAAATTTGAATCACTAAAAATAATAATTCAAAATTATGGATGATCGTATATTTATGATCAGGACAATGATACGAATACATAAAAACTTGTTTCATGAAATTTTGATGTCTCTAGGTTAATATTTAAGGTTTCGGTCACTTATTTATAACCATTTATTGTACAACACCTTTTTAGTTAGTAGCAACCTATATATATTTTAAAAAATATCTACCTAGAGACATCATAATTTCATGAAACAAGTCTCTATGCGTTCATATCATTGTCCTGATTGTAAATATATTCAGAAAATTTTTTTTAACCAAATATATTGATTGACGGAATTTTTTAATTCTAATTTGACTTAATTAGTGTTAAAAATTTGAATCACTCAAAATAAAAATTCAAAATTAAGGATGATTGTATATTTACGATCAGGACAACGATACGAATGTATAGAAACTTGTTTCATGAAATTTCGATGTCTCTAGGTCAAGATATAAGCCTTCGGTGTTTGATTAATTTTTTTTTAAAATTATTTTCTATTTTGGGACAAATCCTGGATTCGTCCCAAAACTTGGTATGAATCTAGAGATTCGTCCCAAAAATTAAATTATTTAAAAAAAATGGAAAAAATGGGACGACTTAAATACGGACCTAAAGATATCGGAATTTCATGAAACAAGTTTTTATGCGCTCGTATCATTGTCCTAATCATAAATTGTTGGGTTTTTCGGGCCGTAAAAACCGCTTTTTGCGTTGTGGAAACCCCGAAACCCCCATGCCATGGATCCGTGCGAAGATTAAAATTTCGTAAAACTTCGAGTATGAGTTTTCTAACCTAGATCTACTTTAGATCTACAAGATAAAGAGGTTACCCTTGATGCGAAGCCCTTCGCGTAATCCCGCTCGTCCAAGGTTCGCCGGATCTCGAGAGTATCAAAGTAGATACTTCTCTATGTGTTTCCACACGAACAAATGATGGAGAAACCTAACAAAAGGTGTGCTAGCACCCTTTGAAAGATTTGACCAAAGAGGAGGAGAGGGAGAGAAGAAAAAGCTTGAGGAAGAAGAAGATGGAGTTACCACACAAAATGAAACTCACACTAAAGTTGTCGGCCACATTCAAGAAGGGGTTTTTAAACCCCATGGGATATCAAGAGTCACAACTCTTGATCTCCCTCATGATGTGGCACACACATGTGCTAATCTTGATGATGTGGCACATCACCATTAGCCACTAATGCCAACTCACCAATGAGGTGGCAAATGGTCAAGTCAAACTTGACCCTTCATCTTCCTCTTAAGTCAAGTCAAACTTGACCACTTCTCTCCCTTGGTTCATCTAATCTAACCATTGGTTCAAGTAAATTTTAATTTAATGAATCTCTATTCATTGAATTAAATTAATTAAATGAGTCTAAGTCCAAATTAAACTCACTTAACACATGAACCAAATTGAGTCCAACTCAATTAGCCTAATTTGGATTACTCTTAATCCATTTGGTTCATCACATGAACCTAATCCTTTAGGTTCATCAAATGAACCTAATATCCATCTAATTGCCCTTTGTGTGTGACCCTATAGGTTCTTGTAACGTTGGCAATGCTCCTAAACTCTTTTAGAAGCATAAGCAATGAGCGGTATCTAGCAACACATCATTACTACCCAAGTTACAAGAATGTTGAGATCCAACATCACCTTGTAACTACTAATTGTGACTCTTCACAATATATGACAATGTCCATCTATCCTAGACATCTAGATTGATCAATGGGAGGCATAGACCATGTCATCCTCTAATCAATCGAAATCTTGAACTCCAAGTAGACTCACTCAATCAAATGAGCTCAATATCTCATATTGACTCATTTGGGCATGGTCATGCACTTCGTGGTCTCACTCTATCAAGAATATCGATGTCACTCCCGTGATATAGGAGGGATAGATCCCATCTACATCACTCACATCCCTCTGCATAATTCGTTACATATCCAGTAATCGCCTTTATAATCCATCCAGTTACGGGTGACGTTTGACGAAGCTAAAGTACGTAACTCCTTATGTAGGAAACCATAGTGACTTCAGGTCCAAAGACTAGTAGTCATACTAATAGCCACATGAGAAAGTATATGACACTCATATAACGATCCATGATACTTTCTCATGGCGGGTCATTCAGTATACATTCTCCAATGCATACCCATGTGTCAACTTGATATCTCTATATCCATGACTTGTGAGATCAAGTCATCGAGTTGACCTACATGCTAGTCTCATCACATTAACATTGTCCCTGAATGTTAATACTCGATTAGGAATGATTTAAGAGTAGTGTTCCCTATATCATCTCACTATCGATTCAACCAATCGATTGATATAGGTAAGAACCTTCTACTCAAGGACGCTATTATACTTAGTTATTTGTCACCAATACAAGTAAGTATAATAACCAAAAAGAAATGCCTTTATTTATATACAAGAATATGATACAACGAGTTCATACAACAATCATCAAATGATTGGCTCTAGGGCTCTAACTAACAATCTCCCACTAGCACTAGTGCCAATCAGTGTAGGCTCTAAGGCCTAATGACCTAGTGTGACCATCATGCTTTCTCTGTGCCAAAGCCTTGGTCAAGGGATCTGCGATGTTAGCCTCTGTGGGTACTCTGCAAATCTTCACATCTCCTCTCTCGATAATCTCACAAATGAGATGGAAGCACCGTAGTATGTGTTTGGTCCGCTGGTGTGAACGAGGTTCCTTAGCCCGTGCTATTGCTCCATTGTTGTCACAATAGAGCTCTATAGGGTCAGCAATGCTAGGAACCACCCCAAGTTCAGTGATGAACTTGCGGATCCAAATTGCCTCCTTTGTTGCTTCTAATGCAACAATATACTCGGCCTCTGTTGTAGAATCAGTGACTGTGTCCTGCTTCGAACTCTTCCAGCTCACAACACCACCATTTATGCAAAACACGAACCCTGACTGCGATTGATAATCATCCTTATCGGTCTGGAAGCTGGCATCACTGTAACCTTTTACAGCTAGCTCGTCGTCGCCTCCATATATCAAGAAATATTATTTAGTCCTTCTCAAGTACTTAAGAATATTCTTGACCGCTATCCAGTGACTTTCACCTGGATCTGACTGGTATCTGCTCGTCATGCTCAAAGCATACGAGACATCAGGATGAGTACATAGCATGACGTACATGATAGATCCTATGGCTGAGGCATAAGGGATCTGATCCATGCGGTCTCTCTCCTCTCTAGAAGAGGGACCTTGAGTCTTCGAAAGACTCACGCCATGTGACATCGGCAGAAATCCCTTCTTGGAGTTCTGCATGGCAAATCATAAGAGTACCTTGTCAATATATGTACTCTGACTTAGGCCAAGCAACCTCTTAGATCTATCTCTATAGATCTGTATGCTTAGAATGCGGGATGCTTCACCTAAGTCCTTCATTGAGAAACAAGTCCCTAGCCAAGTCTTGACAGACTGCAGCAAAGGGATGTCTTTCCCAATGAGTAGTATGTCATCCACATATAATATGAGGAAGACAACTATGTCCCCTACAACCTTCTTGTAGACACAAGGTTCATCTTCATTCTTGATGAAACCAAACTATTTGATTGCATCATTGAATCGAAGATTCCAGCTCCGAGAAGCTTGCTTTAGTCCATAAATGGACCTATGCAGCTTACATACTCTGCCAGTATGTTGTGGATCTACAAAACCCTCAGGTTGTGTCATGTACACATCCTCGAGTAGGTTTCCATTCAGAAATGTGATTTTGACATCCATCTGCCATATCTCATAGTCATGGTATGCTGCAATAGCAAGCATGATCCGAATGGACTTAAACATCGCTATTGGAGAAAAGGTTTCATCATAGTCAATACCATGAATTTGCTTGAAACCTTTAGCTACCAAGCAACCCTTATAAATAAGTTCATCCATGTCAGTCTTTCTCTTAAAGACCCACTTACACCCAATGGGTTTGACCCCTTCAGGTGGATCAACCAAAGTCCAGACTTGGTTAATGTACATGGATTCCATCTCGGATCTCATGGCTTCTAGCCATTTCTCGGAATCTGGTCTCATCACAGCTTCCTGATTGGAGGTGGGCTCATCCTCTATGAGTACAACGCCATCATGGTTAGACAAGAGAAATGAATATCTCTCAAGCTGACGACGTACCCTATCAGATCTGCGAAGAGATAGGTCTACTTAAACTGGTTGTGGTTCCTCAACTCCTTGTGGAACAACATCATCCACAATACTTTGTGGTTCCAGTACAACTTCCATCGAGGCTTCAGTGCTATGGTCCACATCTTGAACTTCTTCAAGATCGAACGTACTCCCACTAGTCTTTCTAGAAATAAAGTCCCTTTCTAGAAATACCCCAGTCTTAGCCACAACTACCTTATGTTGACTGGGAATGTAGAAGTAATATCCCTTAGTTTCCTTGGGATATCCAATGAAATAGCACTTGCCAGATTTGGGTCCCAATTTGTCCGAGACTTGACGTCGAACGTAAGCCTCACAACCCCAAATCCTTATAAAAGACACCTGGGCATCTCTCCCAGTCCATATTCTATATGGTGTCTTTATTACAGCCTTAGATGGAACTTGGTTGAGAATGAAGGCTGCTGTGTCTAGAGCATAGCCCCAAAGATACATAGGAAGATCTGTGTGACTCATCATAGATCGTACCATATCTAATAAGGTACGATTCCTCCTTTCGGATACACCATTCCACTGTGGTGTTCCAGGAGAAGTGAGTTGAGATAGAATCCCACACTCAGCTAGATAGTCACGAAACTCATGGCTAAGGTATTCACCACCTCGATCTGATCGAAGTATCTTAATACTTTTGTCAAGCTGGTTTTGTACTTCATTCTTGAATTCATTGAACTTTTCAAATGATTCAGACTTATGTGTCATCAAGTACACATATCCATATCTACTGAAGTCATCAGTAAATGTAATGAAGTACCTATAACCACCTCTAGCAGCGACATTGAAAGGGCCACATACATCACTATGTATAAGACCTAACAAGTCAGTCGCTCTCTCACTGTGTCCACAAAAGGGAGTCTTGGTCATCTTGCCCAGAAGGCATGACTTGCATGTCTCATACGATTCGAAATCAAATGAGTCCAGCAAACCATCTTTATGAAGCTGGGATAAGCGCTTGTCATTTATATGACCTAAGCGACAGTGCCAGAGATAGGTTTGGTTCATGTCATTTGACTTGAACCTCTTGGTACTTATGTTATAGATAGGGCTCTCAAGGTCTAGAATATAGAGTCCGTTCATCAGAGGTGCACTACAATAGAACATATCATCTAAATAAAATGAACAACATTTGTTCTTTATTATAAATGAAAAACCTTTCTTGTCCAAACAAGAAACAGAAATTATGTTCTTAGTTAAAACAGACACATAACAACATTCATCTAATTCTAATACAAGCCCATAAGGCAGAGATAGATGATAAGTTCCTACAGCAACAGCAGCAATCCGTGCTCCATTGCCTACGCGTAGGTCCACCTCGCCCTTCATCAATGCCCTGCTATTTCTCAGCGCCTGCACATTAGTACAAATGTGAGAAGCACATCCGGTATCTAATACCCATGATGAATAAATAGATAGATTGACTTCTATAACATAGATACCTGAAGTGGAAGTCTCACTTCTCTTCTCCTTAAGATCTTCCAGGTACACTTTGCAGTTCCTCTTCCAGTGCCCGGTCTGACCGCAGTGGAAGCAGGTAGCATCCTTGGCGAGCCCTCCTTTAAGCTTCAGTGCCTTGCCTTTGCCCTTGGCTTGGGACTTTCCCTTGCCTTTAGGCTTGCCCTTGCCCTTGTGTTTCTGAACCATCATAATAGAGTTGGGCTTAACCTTCTTAAGGTTGAGCTCAGTAGTTCGTAACATACTAAGCAGTTCGGGCAGTGACTTGTCAATTTCGTTCATGTTGTAGTTCATGACAAATTGACTATAGCTCTCTGGCAAAGACTGCAAGATCATGTCAGTGGCCAGCTCTTGGCCAAGTGGGAATCCTAACCTCTGTAGATTCTCTATGTACCAAATCATCTTGAGTACATATGGACCTACGGGAGCCCCATCTGACATCTTGCACTGAAATAGTGCCCTTGAGATCTCAAATCTCTCGTAACGCGCTTGTCCTTGATATAGTTGACGAAGATGTTCAACCATATCATAAGCACCCATTAACTCATGTTGCTTCTGAAGCTCAGAGTTCATGGTCGCGAGCATTAGACATGATACATCTAATGCGTCATCTTGATGCTTCTTGTAAGCATCTTTGTCTGCTCGCGTGGCATTGGCAGGAGGAGCCTCCGGAATGGGCTATTCTAGAACGTACAGTTTACGTTCTTGGGTGAGAACTATTCTCAGATTCCTGTACCAGTCCAGGAAATTTGCTCCGTTGAGCTTGTCCTTGTCAAGGACAGAACGCAGAGAGAAGGTGTTCGTGTTTGACGTCATGGTTATCTACAATAGAAAAATGCAAAAAAATAAATAAATATCATATTCTATTAATCATTTAATTAGGACTTTAACTAAATGATGCTCCCATTGAATTTTATAATTCATATGGGACAAGATCCACATCATACTATGCCCTGAGTTAGCTTTGGCTAAATCGCCCAAGACTTAGTATGATCTGTAGGTAACTAATTTACCAATTACATCTCTATGCAACTCTTGTTTATAGGATCAAGATCCGCATTTATATTAAAACTCGAGTTAGCTTTGGCTAATACGCCCAAGAGTTAATATAAACGTGATTTTGTTCTATCTACCAACAATTAGAAAAATGCCTACAGTTAAACTTGATTTAACTAGTTATACTCAATCTAATTGAGTTTTACTCACCTATGCGTTGATAGGCGGGACCAAGATTGTCCCTCCGTACCCTACCAAGATAATATGTGTTAATCTGCTTTGGCATATTCAACAACTACATGTGATCGAGGTAGTGATAGGTATCACGGCATGGTAGGCATTACGAGTTATCGCGATTAAGATCTAATCTAATCGACGAGGTGTATCATATACTCGATTTAGATCTAATCTAATCATTAAGGCACATTATGTATGCGATTTAGATCTAATCTAATCGTCGAGGTGTATCATATACGCGATTGATCGAATCGAATCGTTAAGGCGCTAATTAATTACTTATTCTAGCATGCATCAACTATACACACACAAGCAATTAATTAAATGTTTTGTGATTAGTCATGGCCCTACTACGATCTTCTCAAGCCAATGAGAAGATCGGATGGTCAACCTAAGGTCAACAGCTTCTCAAGCTCCTCCCTTTGACCACCTTGTGTTGTTCGCGCCCTCCTCGTAACTCCGTCTCGAGTAGACCTTCCACCGCTCCATTATGTACATTACAAAAGTGAAACTCGAGTTACATTCGAGTCTAAACTAATTTAAAACAGGAAATAAAATAGGAAAGGCATGACGCGCAGGTCGTGTATCATATACAACACGCACATCACAGAAAATGGCACGCGGGCCATAATATGAATTACAACATAATTTTTCCAATCTAATTGGGTCTTTTAGGCCATGACCATCACAAAATAATACATAATTCTAAATTATGTAATTTCTATAAATTTCTGTAATTTTTATTACAATTTTTACAATTTTTTATGAGTAAAAATTCCCAGCAGTCCCGTTTAGCGATTTTCAGGCGCAATCGCGGAACGAAGCCCCTTGCGGGGTCAAGGGCAGCGCCCCTATTCACGATATAACCATCGCGAGTGTTCATAAGTGATCCTACAGAGCCTTAGTCCTCTGTCCCAAAACGATTTGGGGCGAAACCTTGCCGTTTTGGAAAAATCTTCTCGGTAGTCGAAGCCTACAAGTGTCTAAACACTTGTGCTTCGCTTCTACGAGAAAAATACCCATAAAAACTATAAAAATCATAAATTCATAGAAAGTTACAGATCTGTAATTTTCATAAAACTACAAATTAAAACTCATACTCACTTCGCACGTGGCTCTGATACCACTGTTGGATTTTTCGGGCCAGAAAAACCATTTTTTGCGTTGCGGAAACCCCGAAACCCCCATGCCACGGATCCGTGTGAAGATTAAAATTTTGTAAAACTTTGAGTATGAGTTTTATAACCTAGATCTACTTTAGATCTATAAGATAAAGAGGTTACCCTTGATGCGAAGCCCTTCGCATAATCCCGCTCATCCAAGGATCGCCGGATCTCGAGAGTATCAAAGTAGATACTCCTCTATGTGTATCCACACGAACAAATGATGGAGAAACCTAACAAAAGGTGTACTAGCACCCTTTGAAAGATTCGGCCAAAGAGGAGGAGAGGGAGAGAAGAAAGAGCTTGAGGAAGAAGAAGATGGAGTTACCATACAAAATCAAACTCCTCACACTAAAGTGGTCGGCCACATTCAAGAAGGGGTTTTTAAACCCCATGGGATATCAAGAGTCACAACTCTTGATCTCCCTCATGATGTTGCATACACATGTACTAATCTTGATGATGTGGCACATCACCATTAGCCACTTAATGCCAACTCACCAATGAGGTGGCAAATGGTCAAGTCAAACTTGACCACTTCTCTCCCTTGGTTCATCTAATCTACCCATTGGTTCAAGTCAATTTTAATTTAATGAATCTCTATTCATTGAATTAAATTAATTAAATGAGTCTAAGTCTAAATTAGACTCACTTAACACATGAACCAAATTGAGTTCAACTCAATTAGCCTAATTTGGATTACTATTAATCCAATTTGGTTCATCACATGAACCTAATCCTTTAGGTTCATCAAATGAACCTAATCTCCATCTAATTGCCCTTTGTGTGTGACCCTATAGGTTCTTGTAACATTGGAAATGCTCCTAAACTCTTTTAGAAGCATAAGCAATGAGCGGTATCTAGCAACATATCATTACTACCCAAGTTACAAGAATGTTGAGATCCAACATCACCTTGTGACTACTAATTGTGACTCTTCACAATATATGACAATGTCCTTCTATCCTAGACATCCAGATTGATCAATGTGAGACATAGACCGTGTCATCCTCTAATCAATCTAAATCTTGAACTCCAAGTAGACTCACTCAATCAAATGTGCTCAATATCTCATATTGACTCATTTAGGCATGGTCATGCACTTCGTGGTCTCACCCTATCAAGAATATCGATGTCACTCCCGTGATATAGGAGGGATAGATCCCATCTACATCACTCACATCCCTCTGCATAATTTGTTACATACCCAGTAATCGCCTTTATAATCCACCCAGTTACGGGTGACGTTTGACGAAGCCAAAGTACGTAACTCCTTATGTAGGGAACTATGGTGACTTCAGGTCCAAGGACTAGTAGTCATACTAATAGCCACATGAGAAAGTATATGACACTCATATAATGATCCATGATACTTTCTCTTGGCGGGTCATTCAGTATACATTCTCCAATACATACCCATGTGTCAACTTGATATCTCTATATCCATGACTTGTGAGATCAAGTCATCGAGTTGACCTACATGCTAGTCTCATTGCATTAACATTGTCCCTGAATATTAATACTCGACTAGGAATGATTAAGAGTAGTGTTCCCTATATTATCTCACTATCGATTCAACAAATCGATTGATATAGGTAAGAACCTTCTACTCAAGTACGCTATTATACTTAGTTATTTGGCACCAATACAAGTAAGTATAATAACCAAAAACAAATGCTTTTATTTATATACAAGAATATGATACAACGAGTCCATACAACAATCATCAAATGATTGGCTCTAGGGCTCTAACTAACGTAAATATATTCATAAAAATATTTTTGACCAAATATATTGATTTTCAGAATTTTTTAATCCCAATTTGACCTATTTTTGGTGTTAAAAATTTGAATCACTCAAAATAATAATTCAAAATTATGGGTGATGGTATATTTACCATCAAGACAATGATACGAATGTATAGAAACTTGTTTCATGAAATTTCGATGTCTCTAGGTTAAGAAATAAGCCTTCGGTGTTTGATTTTCTTTTTTTTTTTAATTATTTTCAGTTTTGGGATGAATCCTGGATTCGTCCCAACTTGGGACGAATCCAGGGATTTGTCCCAAAACGTCCCAAAATTTGGGATGAATCCAGAGATTCGTTCCAAAATTTGGGACAAATCCAGAGATTTGTCCCAAAAATTAAATTATTTTAAAAAAATCGAAAAAAATGGGATGCCTTAAATATGAACCTAGAGATATCGGAATTTTATGAAACAAGTTTCTATGCGTTCGTATCATTGTCCTGATCATAAATATATCCATAAAAATATTTTTGACCAAATACATTTATTTTTAGCATTTTTTAATCCCAATTTGACCTATTTTTGGTGTTAAAAATATTGTTAATGTGCGCACTTATGTGCCAAGACACTCCTTATGTATTTTGTAGATAATTATTTAATAAAGGCAAGAATTTATCATTAATTATTTACTTTTCTGTACGTATATGATTAATGATAAAGCCCCACAGATTAATCGGTATATTAATCTGAAAACAGTCCTTGATCGGATAGATATCTATAGGGGACATGGATATCTAGATCGACGTTGAGTATGACTAGGTCGAGATAGACCGGAGTGATGGATATCCAAGTTGTACTTGGGGGTGCCTTGAGTTTAGAGGTACACTGGACACGACTCGCTCAAGAGGAGACCACATATTAAGCATCATTGGTTATTCCTCTTATGAACAAGTGTAACTGATCTTTTGACTTGAGACCTTTATTTATTCTATGCGTGGAGTTATGTGCTTTGACGTTGTTAAAAGCAGTCTTTAATCGGATTGTGATTAATACGGTAGTTGCGTGTATGACAAAATGTAGAGAGAATAGTGTTGAGTCAATAGAGGATTCATCGCTCTCTTGGATTAGGAGTTAACATCCTGGCCGCTTGATAGAGATATTAGTGACTCAAAATCCATGGCCATGGGAGGAATGGTTTATCATTCAAGAGGAGTCTATTATATCTTGGAAATCAAGTAAAACAATTAATTTGGTAATGATGCATAATGTATCGAATTAATTGGGATGTAGGCTTTAGATGAAGAGATTGAATTACATAGTAATCGGTTCATAGTGGTTTACAGTTTATGACTGATATTAATTTTATCGCGTTGGGTGGCTAAAAACTGTTGCTAGACGGTTACCTTAGTCTGTGTATGGATTTACACAGCTTCGTGTATAAAACCTAGAGGGGCGCATGCATAGTACGTAGACATGAACAATGGTATCGGAAGCTAGTCGAGATTAAGATCAAATATGGATTTATTTGATACAAAGAAGAGAGAATTCGAATAGCCATAATCATGATGATTAATGGAGAATTCGAAGAGTCACATAATGATAATTAATGAAGAACTTGAAGAGTTATCATAATGAAGGTTATAAATGAAGAATTTATGGAGCCTATAACTCTTCATCTTCCTTATTAATGAAGATCATAAATGATGAATTAATTGAAATCTTAACTCTTCGTATTCCTTGGAAGCTATAAATAGCCATCCTCGGAAAGAATCAAGGTAAGGATTTCATTCTCTCCATTTCTCCTTCGTCAACTTCGTCTTCCACCGGAAGAGATCGGTAGTGCTTCCAAGACTTTGTCGATCCAAGTGGCTAGCACCTAACGGATCGTATCAAGTTTGTGATCTAGTACGCGTGGATACCGCTAGAGGAGTCACACATGGGGCTCTTATCTGTCTTATTTGTCTGTGATATTATTCACACATATCGAGTCGAGGTATGTTTTTATATAATTTTGTGTAAAACTATATGTACCACGAAAGATCCATGATTTATTATATGTCTTCCGCTGCGCTCCGAACCCAACAGTGGTATCAGAGCGAGGTTCATGGTTGGATCATATAGTACGAAGCTGATTCTTCAAAATTTATTTGAAGAATCAGTGTTTCAAGAGATTTCAAAGAAATCTTAATTTCTTTATTGCAAATTATATGCTGTAACATTTCATGATAGAACTAAATTTTGTCTAAAACCTATAAAGTTATACGTGTTGCAATTTAGATATAAATTCCTTATGGCATAAGTAGATTAACATGTTAATATCTCTGAGACCTATTTGTCTTAAAAGACTAAGAGGATTAATGGAGATAAATCTCGTAATGAGATTATGCAAATGCACAAGAAGTTAATTATGGTGAGACATTTTTTAATAATTATAAAAACCCTTAAATATATTAAAGTCAAGATTTGTTAAAATTCCTCCACTAATAACTATGATGATAGTTAGAGTTTTTACATAAAGTCGGTACAGCTCAACTGTGGGCTTATGTCAAAACATCTATAATTTATCATAATTATTAGTGGGTTGACTTAACTCAAATTCGTTGACTTGTTTAGCTCAGCTAAGGTTAACTGATTTGAGGGGCAAGTGTTTAGAATATAAGGCTCAACAAGAATATACCGAAAGTCACATAGATTCGCGATTGGCAAGTTAAGGCCTACTTGATGAATATATCATGTAGGTACAACTCAGCTGTGTGCATTCTATATGATTCAGGGTTTCGGTCCTATTAGGAATTGTTACCAACTAATTCCCGATTCTGATAGTGAGGGATGTTGGACTTGAATAAAATAATAGGAGTTATAAAAGACCTTTATTAAATAATTCCACAAACACTAAAACTCTACTTTAAATTTTAGATGGCAAACACAAGTACCTTATCACTGCGAAGCATTCTCGAGAAAGAGAATATCCTCCTCGGTTCCAACTACCTAGATTGGTATAGGAAATCGAAAATCGTCTTAAGACATGAGAGAAAAATTTATGTGCTTGAAGACGAACCACTGAAAGAGCCTACACTCGATGCTTCAGAGGAAGATCAGTCATATTATTCAAAATATATGGAACATGCACTGGATGTGCAATGCATCATGCTGTCTTCTATGTCTCCCGAGTTGCAGAGACAGTATGAGAACATGAGTGCTAGGGAGATTGATCAGCACTTGCGTGAGCTCTTCCAAGAGAGTGCGAGAGTAGAGAGGTATGAAACCTATCGAGCACTATTTCGTACCATGCTGGAGGAAGGAAACCAAGTTGGGTCTCATGTACTCAAGATGATCGGGCACATAGAGAGGCTCGAGAGCTTAGGTTCCAAGTTGGACCAAGACTTGGTTGTTGACCTAATCTTGTCATCACTACCTCCATCATTTTCTCAGTTTGTGTGAACTTCAACATGAACAGCATGGACAAGAGTTTGACTGATCTGATGGTAATGTTGAAAACCGCTGAGAAAGATATGAAGGTAAATCCTTCACTGCATGCAATGATGGTCAGAAAGACCAACAAGCGCTCTGGCACCGGGAAGTTTAATCCTAAGGCTAATGCAGTGAAGAATCCTAAATATCAAGCTCAAAAGAAGCTTAAGAAAGGGATGCAGGTACCCACAATCCAATGAGAAGGAGGCCATGTGCTTCTATTGTGGCAAGAAAGGTCACTGGAAGAAAAACTGCTATATTTTCATGAAGAAGAATGTCAGTGGAGCGGATGCTTCAGGTATCTTTATGATAGAGTGCAATCTTTCTGTTTCTTCATCATGGGTCATAGATTCTGGAAGTAGTTCTCACATTTGTGCGAACATGTAGGGTCTAAGTGACTGCAGACGGTTGTCCAAGGGCGAAATGGACCTACGAGTAGCTAATGGAGCGAGAGTTGTTATGTTAGCTGTAGGAACATATTCAATAAATTTGTCTAGCGTACTTGTTTTGAACTTAGAAAATTATTATTTTGTTCCTAGTTTCTCAAAAAATATCATTTCGGTGTCAAGTTTAGACACCAAGGGATTTGTATTTCAATTCAAGGACAAGTTATGTTCCTTTTATTTAAATAATATATTCTATGGGAATGGTTCATTGAATAATGGTCTTTATGTTCTTAACTTAGATGAACCGATCTATTGTATTGAAAGTAAGAAACAGAAATTACATGACTCAAACTTAACATACCTCTAGCACTGTAGACTTGGTCATATAACCCAGAAACGCATCGCTAGACTACTCAATAATGGGTATTTGGACTCTTTTGAATTAGAGCCCATAGATACATGCGAAGCGTGTTTACAAGGAAAAATGACCAAGAAGCCATTCACCAAGATAGGTGAACGGGCAAAGGAACCACTAGAACTCATACATAGTGATGTTTGTGGACCATTGCAAGTTCAGGCTAGAGGAGCGTATACATACTTCGTGACTTTTACTGACGATTTAAGTAGATATGGATATGTCTACTTAATGAGACATAAGTATGAAACTCTAGACAAGTTTAAGGAGTTCAAGAATGAGGTAGAAAATCAACTTGGTAAGAAGATTAAGGCCCTTCGGAGTGATCGAGGTGGCGAGTATCTAAGCCAAGAGTTCATTGATTACCTAAAAGAGTGTGGGATAATTTCCCAACTTACACCTCCTAAGATGCCAGAGTGGAATGGTGTTTCGGAAAGGAGAAATTGCACACTCATGGACATGGTTAGATCAATACTGAGTCATGCAAGTCTTCCAATGTCATTTTGGGGTTATTCCTTAGAAACAGTAGCATACACACTTAACCGAGTTCCTACCAAGACAGTAGATAAGACTCCTTATGAGTTATGATTTGGAAAGAAACCAAATTTGTCTTATCTAAAGATATGGGGTTGTGATGCTTATGTGAAGAATGAAAATTCTAATAAGCTTGCAGCAAGATCCATAAAATGAATGTTTGTAGGTTATCCCAAAGCTACAATAGGATATTATTTTTATCTCCCAAGTGAGCACAAAGTTATTGTTGCTCGGTATGCTACTTTCTTGGAAAAAGAATTTATTTCTAAAGAAAATAGTGGAAGTAAAGTAAGTCTTGAAGAAATTATAGACTCTACAAACAGGTTGGAAGATGAACAGTTGGACAATGAGACAGTGTCACAAGAACAAGTGTCTCCTTCATCCGGGACTACTCAAGAAATGCGAGATCAACGTAAGTCTACAAGAATACACCGAGAGCCAAACAGATATAGTTGGCTGGTAACCCAAGATGAGGAAGTGCTACTCATCGAAGATGATGAACCGTCGACTTACGAGGAAGCAGTTGCTTCAAATGATTCTGAGAAATGGCTGGAAGCCATGAAATCTGAAATGGACTCCATATACACCAACCAAGTTTGGGAGTTGGTTGATGTGCCAGTTGGGGTAAAACCCATAGGGTGCAAATGGATCTTCAAGAAAAAGATTGACATGGATAGGAACATCAGTACCTATAAAGCTAGGCTTGTGGCAAAGGGTTTCAATCAACATCATGGAATTGACGATGATGAAACATCTTCGCCCGTTGCAATGCTTAAGTCCATTAGAATTTTGCTAGCTATAGCGGCTTACAAAGACTATGAGATTTGGCAAATGGATGTTAAAACTGCTTTCCTAAATGGAAAGTTACAGGAGGAAGTATATATGGTACAACCTTCCGGTTTTATAAAATCCGAGAACGCCAATAAAGTATGTAAGCTCAAGAAGTCCATTTATGGACTAAAGCAAGTATCTCAGAGTTGGAATCTATGATTTGAAGAAGCCATTAAAGAGTTTTCTTTCGTCAAGAATCCAGAAGAACCTTGCGTTTACAAGAAGGTTAGTGGGAGCAAGATTACGTTCCTAGTGTTGTATGTTGATGATATACTTCTTATAGGCAATGACATCCCTAGCCTAGAATCTACCAAGACTTGGTTGGGAGATTGTTTCTCAATAAAAGATCTTGGAGATGCAACCTATTTCTTAAGTATTAGAATATACCGAGATAGACAAAGCAGGTTACTAGGGTTGAGTCAAGGTGTATACATTGATAAAATTCTGAATAGATTCAGTATGCAGGACTCCAAAAGAGGATATTTACCAGTGTCACATGGTGTGCATCTTTCCAAAGCTATGTGTCCAAGAACACATGAGGAAAGAAGTAGAATGGACAAGATACCTTATGCTTCGGCTATAGGGTCCATAATGTATGCTATGATATGCACTCAACCAGATGTCTCGTATGCATTAAGCATGATGAGTAGATATCAGTCAGATCCTGGAGAGGGTCATTGGACTGCGGTAAAGACTATCCTCAAGTATCTTAGAAGAACAAAGAACATGTTCTTAATTTTTGGAGGAGACGAGGAATTAGTCGTCAGAGGATATACTGGCGCAAGTTTTCAAACAGATCGGGATGATCTGAAGTCACAACAAGGATATGTGTTTTGTCTGAATGGTGCAGCTATTTGCTGAAGGAGTTCCAAGCAGGAGATAGTTACAGATTCAATAGCTGAGTCCGAGTACATAGCAGCTTCAGAGGCAGCAAACGAAGCTGTGTGGATCAAGAACTTCATAGCGGAGCTTGAAGTGGTTCCTAGCATTGTTGATCCAGTTGTGCTATACTGCGACAATAATGCGGCCATAGCGCAGGCAAAGGAGCCAAGGTCTCACCAACGATCCAAGCATGTACTAAGGAAGTATCACCTCCTCGGGGAGATTGTTCAAAGGGGTGATGTGTTGGTTAGCAGAGTAGATACCAGCGAGAATATCGCAGACCCACTCAAAAAGGCCTTACCTCTATATAAACATGAGACCCATGTGAGGAGCCTAGGACTGAGAGTCCGTAGTGTTTGGCAATAGTGCAAGTGGGAGATTGTTAATGTGTGCACTTATGTGCCAAGACACTCCTTATGTATTTTATGGATAATTATTTAATAAAGGCAAGAATTTATCATTAATTATTTACTTTTCTGTACGTATATGATTAATGATAAAGTCCCACAGATTAATCGGTATATTAATCTGAAAATAGTCCTTGATCGGATAGATATCTAGAGGGGACATGGATATCTAGATCAACGCTGAGTATGATTAGGTTGAGATAGACCGGAGGGATGGATATCCAAGTTGTACTTGGGGGTGCCTTGTGTTTAGAGGTACACTGGACACAACCCTCTCAAGAGGAGACCACATATTAAGCATCATTGGTTATTCCTCTTATGAACGAGTGTCACTGATCTTTTGACTTGAGACCTTCATTTATTCTATGCGTGGAGTTATGTTCTTTGACGCCGTTAAAAGCAGTCTTTAATCGGATTGTGATTAATACGGTAGTTGGGTGTATGATAAAACGTAGAGAGAATAGTGTTGAGTCAATAGAGGATTCATCGCTCTCTTGGATTAGGAGTTAACATCCTGGCCGCTTGATAGAGATATTAGTGACTCAAAATCCATGGTCATGGGAGGAATGATTTATCATTCAAGAGGAGTCTATTATATCTTGGAAATCAAGTAAAACAATTAATTTGGTAATGATGCATAATGTATCGAATTAATTAGGATGTAGGCTTTAGATGAAGAGATTGCATTAGACAGTAATCGGTTCATAGTGGTTTATAGTTTATGACTGATATTAATTTTATCGCGTTGGGTGGCTAAAAACTGTTACTAGACGGTTACCTTAGTCTGTGTATGGATTTACACTGCCTTCGTGTATAAAACCTAAAGGGTCGCACGCATAGCACGTAGACATGAACAATGGTATCGGAAGCTAGTCGAGATCATGATCAAATATGGATTTATTTGATACAAAGAAGAGAGAATTCGAATAGCCATAATCATGATGATTAATGGAGAATTCGAAGAGTCATCATAATGATAATTAATGAAGAATTTGAAGAGTTATCATAATGAAGGTTATAAATGAAGAATTTATGGAGCCTATAACTCTTCATCTTCCTTATTAATGAAGATCATAAATGATGAAATAATTGAAAGCTTAACTCTTCGTATTCCTTGGAAGCTATAAATAGCCATCCTCGGAAAAAATCAAGGTAAGGATTTCATTCTCTCCATTTCTCCTTCGTCAACATCGTCTTCCACCGGAAGAGATCGGTAGTGCTTCCAAGACTTTGTCGATCCAAGTGGCTAGCACCTAACGGATCATATCAAGTTCGTGATCTAGTGCGCGTGGATATCGCTAGAGGAGTCACATGTGGGGCTCTTATCTGTCTTATTTGTCTGTGATATTGTTCATACCTATCGAGGACTCGAGGTATGTTTTTATATAATTTTATGTAAAACTATATGTACCATGAAAGATCCATGATTTATTATATGTCTTCCGCTGCGCTCCGAACCCAACAAAATATATCCATAAAAATATTTTTGACCAAATATATTGAATTTTAGTATTTTTTTAATCCCAATTTGACCTATTTTTGGTGTTAAAAATTTGAATCACTCAAAATACTAATTCAAAATTATGGATAATGGTATATTTACTATCAGGACAATAATACGAATGCATAGAAACTTATTTCATAAAATTCCGATGTCTCTAGGTCAAGATATAAACCTTCAGTATTTGATTTTCTTTTTTTTTAAGTTATTTTCAGTTTTGAGACGAATCCTGGATTCGTTCCAGATTTTGGGATGAATCCTAGATTCATCCCAAACCTTGGGATGAATCCCGTGATTTGTCCCGAAATTTGGGACGAATCCAGGGATTCATCCCAAAACTTAAAATATTTAAAAAATAGGAAAAAATGGGACGACTTAAATATAAACCTAGAGACATCAGAATTTTATGAAACAAGTTTCTATATGTTCGTATCATTGTCCTGATCATAAATATATCCATAAAAATATTTTTGACCAAATATATTGATTTTTGGAATTTTTAATCCCATTTTGACCTAATTTGTGTTAAAATTTTGAATAACTCAAAATATTAATTCAAAATTATGGATGATGTCATATTTACGATTAGGACAACAATACGAACGCATAGAAACTTGTTTCATGAAATTCCGATGTCTCTAGGTCAAAATATAAGTCTTTCATGTTTTTTTCTTTTTTAAAAAATAATTTCAATTCTGGGACGAATCCTGGATTCGTCCCAGATTTTGGGACGAATCCTCGATTTGTCCCTAAATTTGGGACGAATTCTGGATTTGTTCCAGATTTGGGGTCGAATTTAGCAATGAAATTTTTTCCTGTTGCAAATTTGAAACGAAATTTTTTTATTGCAAATTTCGTTGGTCATTTGGGTCGAAATTTATTTTCGTTGGTAAATTTATCCCAATTTTGAGACGAATTATTTTCGTTCCAGACTTTTGCCTCCAAATTTGTATTTTTTTTGTAATGTCTAGGAACAACCACTTCCTCTTCGGACTCCGGCGACGTCCATAAGCCCGGACTCGTCTCTGCAATTTATATATATATATATATATATATTGAGATTCCAAATTAACGAGATCATATCGTAATAAAAATATACATGCATGGATAAAAATCAATGAACCAGGGGGTGAAGGAGGTCATGGATGATGCAGCTAGGGATGGGAGTATTGGGGAGAGCAGTTTTCCAGTAGATCTCCGGTGACGAAGCAGGTGCAACTGATGGATGGGCTACAAGTCCGGCGAGGAGCTACAACCATTTCGATGAAATCAAAATTCATGTGCTCATAATTAATTAAATAAAACAAACAAGCGTCATACAAGGCAAATCTATTGAATCATATTACTAACTGATTCAACCAAAAACTTCCATTGATTAATAATACTTCGAGTGCTATGAATTTGCTCACCCCAATGAAAAACACGAATAGGTTAGCCATGAACCATGCAGAGTAGAAATTGAGGATTGGTTGATGGTTCGTGGATATGTACTTTGGGTCCCCTCGGATGGGTTTAGTGGCTAGCGCATGAGGTGTTATCATAATGAGGTCTGAGGTTCGAATCTCGGCAAAAGTCGAGGTAAATACCTCCCTTATGTGCTAGTCACTATTCCAAAGGCTAGTAGCCGCCCGTGATTTATCTCCTCCGTGTTGGTCTTGGGACGGATTGACGGGGGCGCTGGGGGCGAGCGTATTCACCTTTTGCCACAGTGGATACGCACTTTCGCTCACTTATATAGAGAAGTGGGAAACAGAAATTTCTTCTTAGTTCGCACCCACTTCACGCTGTAATAAAAATATCTCTGCCAATCACTCTTGTACAGTGCACTGCAATGATTTGCTATTGATCTGGTGGTAAGAAAGGGGGTCCGCTCGGATAATGGTCAACGGTCCTGTGGCGGTCGCAGTCAAAGTCAACCTACCTGATCGATCGACTCGGGTAGCGCCCGAGCCGGCGCTTTGACAGCTCGGACGTTATGGAGAGCTCCTGACGCTCACAAGCTAAGCAGGACTCTTTTTGTTCAGAGGACCGAGCCAGTCACCCCCGGTCTAGCGGACGACCCGCTCAGCTCAGCCGTGATGCCCATCGAACGACCGGATGACTGACGGGCCGAGCGTCCCTTCTGCTCGGCCCGATGCCAACAAAAATAACATTTGGCTATATCTTCCTCGAGACAAGCGCCACCAACAGACGGCATGGTCGACGACCGGACCAGACAGAGAATCGTACGATGAAAGCTTACACTGTCACATCAGGGATATGCTCGGACAATTGAGGTACGACGTCAGGCACACTTTTCTGACACGACCATTTCTTGGTATGTTTTGAGGAGCGTGCATGCCTCGAAAAGAGTGCACACGTCCCCTGGGAGCCCTATATAAGGACCCCCAACCTTCGACGGAGGTATGCATTCTCATCTACTGTAGCTACAGTTTTCATTCTCGTTACTCTGCCTCGATCTCTTCTCGCCGTAGCTGACTTGAGCGTCGGAGGGCCATCGCCAAGATCCCCTTCCCGACTCAGTTTTGTACTTGCAGGTTCTCACCGGAGGCTCACGCCGGTCGAAGGTTCACACGCCGTCAACGAGAGTGCCACGTCCCCGGTGTCTGTCGACTCAGCACCCGGACATGATCAAATTGGCGCCATATGTGGGAACGCACCTGGATCCGGAGCCGAGACGATGGAAGAAGCTGGACTTCAACACACCATGACGCTCTCCCAAGTACAGCTCGACGCACTCATCCAGGTGCGAGCAGCGAAGATAGTAGAGCAGCAACAAAAGGCTTACGCCGAGCGGCAGGCACAGTAGGCCACCTCAGCGTTTGGAGGCCGAGCGGCATTAGAAGATCGACCGGAGCATTTTCTACGTGGGCGCAGAATAGAGGGAAGACCAGCAAACCAGGAGAGGCACCCGCTGCCCCTATT
The DNA here is from genome assembly GCF_018446385.1 of Zingiber officinale. Lineage (NCBI taxonomy): Eukaryota > Viridiplantae > Streptophyta > Magnoliopsida > Zingiberales > Zingiberaceae > Zingiber > Zingiber officinale. The sequence goes on from NC_055990.1 coordinate 49,607,109, forward strand.
CCATTCCATCGGGCCCTGTTCCAGACTCCGTCCGATCTAGCACCAGCCAACCAGGGATCATCCGATAAAGCGCCCGTGCAGGATCCTAGGAAGGGCAAGCCGCCTCGAACCGAGTTATCCACCGAGCGGATCAATCGCCAGTTCTCTGAGGCGATCCTAAAAGACCCGCTCCTAAAGCATTACGCTCCTCTAGCGATCGGAGAGTACAATGGTACAACCAACCCGGACGACCACCTCGGCAAGTTCGACAATGCCGCTACTCTCCATCAATACACCGACGGAGTCAAATGCAGGGTCTTCCTCACCACCCTGTCCGGCTCCTCACAACGTTGGTTCCAGAGGTTGCCGGACGGATCGATTCGAAGTTTTAAGGATTTTCGGACGGTCTTCCTCCACCACTTAGCGAGCAGCAGGCGCTACCAAAAAACTAGCGTCAGTCTGTTCTCCATGAAGTAAGGGGCCAGAGAGACTCTTCAAGCTTATATCTAGCGATTCAATCAGACCATTGTGGGCATTGCCGCAGTCTCATCCGAGACCATGATGCACGCCTTCACCCAGGGGTTGATGGATGGCGACTTCTTCCGCTCGCTCATCTGGAAACCGCCGCGTGACTATGACCATATGCTAAAAAAGTGAGCGAATACATCAACGTGGAGGAGGCGCAAGCGGCCCGTAAAAAGGAAACACCGGCAGAGTTAGCAGCGTCGGCCGAGCGGAGGCCTCAAGCCATTCACCAACCAGCCAAAGGGCCCCGGGTCAAGGGGATGAGGCCGCATCAGGAATCAAGGTCTCATACTGTCCAACACGTGGCGGCCGAACGACCTAAGCCGAAAGGAAAGGTATGGACTCCCATGTTTTGTTCAATTCATCAGTCGGCAACCCATAACACTCGCGACTGTCGGAGTCTCACCCCGGTCACTAAGCCAATAAGCTATCGCCGTCGATCACCTTAGCCTGACCGATGACATAATCATCAAAATGTCGTACGGCGAGAAGCCAGACAGTCACCCGAGCCTGGGAGGCTCGAGGGTGTCGCTGCTCGGGTGACTATTGGAGCCAACCAAGAAGCAACCCTCGAGCCTCCCATGAGAGAGCCAGACCGTCTGCTCGGGAGGAAGAAAATAGAAGCAACATCGCTCGGGGGAAAATCAACATCATCGCTGGTGGGCCAACCAGCGATGACTCCAACCGAGCCCGCAAGTCGTACGCCCGATGGCTAGAGATCCATGCTGTGGGATGCTGCCGAGAGAAGGCGAACGGGCCCGAGATTAGCTTCGGCCCTGGCGACCTCGAGGGAGTTGAAGTGTCTCATGACGACGCCCTCATCATCCGAGCGGTAATAGCAAACTACACTATTCATCGCATCTTTATTGACACAGGGAACTCGGTCAACATCATCTTCAAGAAGGCGTTCGACCAGCTTCAGATCGACAGGGCTGAGATGCTGCCTATGACAATGCCCCTGTTCGGATTCACTGGTAACGAGGTTCAGGTGGTCGGCCAGATGAAATTGGCTATTTCGCTCAATGAAGAGCCGCTCAGAAGGGCGCGGACCACTAACTTCATCATAGTGGATGCACACTCGGCATACAACGTCATTTTGGGCCGACCAGCCCTCACTGAATTTCGGGTTGTCGTCTCGACATTCTATCAGAAGATCAAGTTCCCTGTCGAGGACCAAGAGGGAGAGGTCAGAGGCGATCAGTTGGTAGCACGGCACTGCTATGTGGAGATGGTCCGAGCCGAGTCAAGGTCCGCTCGGAAGTTTCCCCGGATCGAGGTAAATGTTATAACTGAAAGGCCTCCCCCCCCCTCCTTAGTTTATGAAGAAAAAGAAGAAGTGCAGATCCGGGATGGCCGACCGGAGGCCACCACCTTCATTGCATCAGACCTGGAAGCGGGCCCGAATGAGGAGCTGATCAGGTGCCTACGGCGCAACAACGACGTCTTTACGTGGTCACCACACGAGCTACCAAGCATCTCGCCGAGAGTCGCACAGCACGAGCTCCATGTTCGAGCGGACGCTCATCCCGTCAAGCAGAAGAAACGAGACTTTAGTGCCGAGCAAAACGTCATCATCCGAGCGGAAGTCGAGAAACTCATGGAGGTCGGCCACATACGAGAGGTGCAGTTCCCAAGTTAGCTAGCGAATGTGGTGCTGGTCTCCAAACCGGGTAATAAGTGGAGGGTCTGCATCGACTTCCGGGATCTGAATAGGGCGTGCCCAAAGGACTTTTACCCTCTGCCCCGAATTGACCAGATGGTAGACTCAACCACTGGATGCGAGCTGATATGCATATTGGATGCTTATCAGGGTTACCACCAAGTGCCGCTCGCGCGAGAAGACCAGGAGAAAGTGAGTTTTATTACAGCGGACGACACCTACTGCTACAATGTAATGCCAGTTCGGACTAAAGAACGTCGGTGCCACATACCAGCGGCTCATGAACAAAGTGTTCTGGAAGCAGATCGAGCGAAACCTGGAGGTATACGTTGATGATATACTTATTAAATCAATCCAAGCGGTCAACCTTTGTGCAGATATAGAAGAAACCTTCGGGATGCTAAGGACATACGGGGTCAAGCTAAATCCCCAGAAGTGTCTGTTCGTAGCAAAGAGTGGACGCTTTCTGGGGTACATCGTTACCAAGCGGGGCATAGAGGTAAATCCCAGTAAAGTGAAAGCACTACAAGACATGTCGCCTCCCAGAAACCTAAAAGAAGGTCAGCACCTCACGGGACGAATAACTGCGCTGTCTAGATTTATCTCGAAGACCGCCGACCGGAGCTTTGCCTTTTTCAAGATTTTGCGCCGAGCCACCAAGTTCCAATGGGATGTAGAGTGCGACAAGGCCTTCGAAGAGCTCAAAGTATATCTCAATTCCTTACCTGTGTTAGCCAAGCCGGTCACCAGGGAGCCCCTTAGAGTGTACTTGTCCTCAACTGGATATGTCGTCGGGTCGTCTCTTGTGAGGTCGGACGGCGAGGAACAACCTGTGTACTTCTTAAGTCACCTACTAAAGGATGCTGAGTCTCACTACATTGATCTCGAGAAGTTGGCTTTTGCGCTGGTACTCGCCGCTCAAAGGCTCTGCCCTTATTTCCTAGCGCACCCGATCATTGTGATGACGAACAACCCCCTGGGAAGGGTCCTTCTCAATCCAGAGGCGTCTGGTCGGCTAATCAAATGGACCATAGAACTTAGCGAATTTGATATACGGTATCAACCCCGGACGGCCATCAAGGCGCAGTCGTTAGCAGACTTTGTCACTGAGTTGCAAGATCCCGAGCCCGAAGCCACCTGGAAGGTGTACGTGGACGGATCATCCACTCGGCAAGGAAGTGGGATCGGTGTGTTGTTAATCTCCCCCCACGAAGAACGAATGCACTTTTCCGTGCGACCAATAATCAAGTAGAGTATGAGGCGCCGATAGCGGGCCTGCAGGCCGCTCGGCATGTGGGAGCCAATAAGGTCTTGATTCATTTAGATTCACAGTTGGCTGCTCAGCAACTTTCGGGAGCATTCGAGATAAGCAGCGTTAGGCTCAAGCTTTATGCGGAAGCCTTCGAAAAACTGAAGGCCAGTTTTCGAGAGGTGCTCATCTAGAAGATCCCCCAAGCAGAGAATCAGACTACAAATGAGCTGGTTAAGCTAGCTAGCTCGATATCACCGATCGTCATTCAACAGCCGATCGAGCAGATATCTCTGGTCGCCCACATCGACCGGATGGAGGGGCTCACATTTTCAAATGACTGGCGGATGGCTATAGCAGAATTTCTGAAGTCAGGAGCAACACCCTCCAATCGGGAGGAAGCGCATCTGCTTAGGAGGAGATCTGGTCGGTTTGTCCTCATTGGCGACCAGCTCTACAAAAAAGAATTCTCTAAGCCTCTGCTCAAATGTGTTGGTCCGGAGGATGTGGATTATATTCTGCAAGAAGTATATCAAGGGTCTTGTGGAGGACACCCAGGCGGCCGCTCGTTGGCAAGGAAGATTTTGCTAGCCGGGTACTTTTGGCCGACCCTCCAAGAAGATGCCGCTCAGACCATCGCCACATGCCTTTCCTGTCAGAAATATCACAACTCCATCCACCAGCCTGCTGAGAAGATGAAGGCGTCTACAGGGTCCTGCCCGTTCGACCAGTGGGGCATGGATATTGTGGGACCTTTCCCGATGGCGACTGGGCAGCGGAAGTTTTTACTCGTGGTGGTGGACTACTTCTCCAAATGGGTCGAGGTCGAGCCATTGGCGAAAATAACCGAGCAGATGGTCAAGAAGTTCATCTGGAAGCACATAATATGTCGATTCGGTATTCCATGTCGGCTCGTGTCTAATAATGGACGACAGTTCATCGGACAGCAACTCCGAGAATGGTGCGAGGGGTACGACATTCAGCAACACTTCACCTCTGTAACCTATCCGCAAAGAAACAGGCAGGCAGAGGTCACCAATCGAGAGATCTTTCAGATTCTTCGAGTTCGGCTCGACCATGTCGTTGGCAGCTAGGTGGATGAGTTACCTGGCGTGTTATGGGTGATTCGCACTACCCCTAAGGAAGGAACAGGGGTCACACCTTTCCACTTGGTGTACGGAGGAGAGGTTGTCATTCCCATAGAGGTCGGAGTAGAATCTGATCAGGTGCAACAGTACGATGAATGTAACACCGAGCGGAGGCAGCTGGAGCTGGACTTGATAGACGAAGTGCGAGCCAAAGCAGCTGTCTGGCTAATGGCGTACCGACAGAGAATGAAGCAGAATTACAACAGGCGAGTATTCCCAGGGCATTCTAGGTCAGCGACCTTGTATGGAAGAAGGTAAAGCCGGTCGGCGATGTGAGCAAGCTGGAGGCTCCCTAGGTCGGGCCCTTCAAGGTTGTCGAAAAGCTTCGATCAGGCACCTATTACCTCGAAGACAAAGACGGACGATAGCTAGAGCGACCATGGAGCACTAACCATCTCCAGACGTACCGAGCTGGTTGAAAGGTTCGCCAATGTAATTCATTAAGTGTATTTCCGTTCTTCGGTATCCTTTGATCGCAGGAAGGAGTTCATGAAACACAAGGGTATAACCAGTTTGTGCCGAACGACTACACTCCATCAAACCGTCGAGCGGTGATGTTAAACCCTAGAGTCGAACCGGCGACTATAAACTCCCCGGCCGGAAGACCGTCGAGCAGTGACGTTAAACTCTAGAGTCGAACCGGCGACTATAAACCCCTCGGCCTGAAGACCGTCGAGCGACGACGTTAAACTCTAGAGTCGAACCGATGACTATAAACCCCCCGGCCGGAAGACCGTCGAGCGGCGACACTAAAATCGAGAGTCGAACCGGCGACTATAAACCCCCCGGCCTGAAGACCGTCGAGCTGCGATGTTAAACTCGAGAGTTAAACCGACGACTATAAACCCCCCGCCTGAAGACCGTCGAGCGACGACGTTAAACTCTAAAGTCGAACCGACAACTATAAACCCCTCGGTCAGAAGACCGTCGAGCGGCGACGTTAAACTCTAGTGTCGAACCGACGACTATAAACCCTCCAGCCTGAAGACCGTCGAGCGGCGACGTTAAACTCTAGAGTCAAACCGGCGACTATAAACCCTCCGGCCGGAAGACCGTTGAGCGGCGACGTTAAACACGAGAGTCGAACCGGCGACTATAAACCCCCCGGTCTGAAGACCATCGAGCGGCGACGTTAAACTCTAGAGTCGAACCGGCGACTATAAACCCCCCCCCCCCCCGGCCCGAAGTCTGTTGAACGACAACCTAAGGGTCGATTCAACAAGAATAAATATCCGATCGAAAGCATCTCTAAATCACCGAGTAGTGGCCGAGCGGCGGTTCCATATCAAGGAGTCACTATACTGGCATTTATCAGAAATCAAGGTCAAGTATCCCACTCGGACTTAAGCAATCAACCAATCAAGAAAAATAAACTTTTATTAAAATGTTCTCGCCAGACGGCTAACATACATCAACAACTTACAAAATGATTAGCCCTCCTCACTCCAAATAATCAAAGATCAAGTCAGGGATGACCTCGAGTAGCCCGGCCAGGTCCTTAGGCGGGATAGCCATCGATTCAGGAAGGTGACCCTTACCCTTCAGATAAGCAGTTGTAGAATTAATGACTTCCTCAAAGGCAATAACGAGCCAGCCACATACTTTCTGGGCAAAATCTTCCGAGCGGATATAAATTTGCCTCATCACAGCAAAGCGACCTGATTCACCGTCTTGGTACTACTTGAGGGCAGCTCGAGAAGCTTTGAGGGCGTCTTGGAGATTCTTCAGTTTTCCTTGGAATTCAGTCTGCTCCACCGATCGGCTTGTTCGTTCGGCGGACAACAGGTCAGCCAATTCCTGGACACGTTGCTCCAATGCCCGAGCCTCAACATTTTTCGCGTCTAAATTAGCAATGGCCTTGTTCTCCCTTGTAGTCGCCAGCTCGATCTCCTGGCCATGTGTCTTGACCCGAGCTTCAAGCTGAGCCACCATGGTTTCCAGTCCAGAGGATTTATGTCGCTCATCTTTCTAGAGCTTCTTTGTCTTGACCAGCTCGGCCTTCAACTCGGTAGGTGAAGGCCCCTGGGCTGGGCCTCCCCCGGAAATCTTAAGTTTCTTCAACTCTTCCTCCAGTAGCGTCAAGCGGTTGCTGACGGCGATGCTCTCCACCCAGCTCTGCACTCAGATAAAATAGCATTAAAAGCCTAGCAAAAATAATAATGTAAAGGGAGGTGGGGCAGGCATATACCAGTGTCTTGCTGCAGATGGTTGTCGCCGAGCTGACCGGGGGTCATCAGGGCAACACGGACCCTCGCATCCTCCCATACTCTAGCAAGCGGTCCACGGATGGTGATCTGATGCTCGGGAATTGTGGGCTGGTCAGCTTCTAGAACGAACTCTTCTGTTGGTAGGTGCAGGACGACCTTAACCACTCGGCGGCTGCTCGGAACAGACTGAGCTGAACCTGAAGGACCGGAGGACTGGCCGGTCGGAGCAGAAGTGATGACGGAGCGACGTATACGTCGACGGGCCTGGGGCAAAGAACTGACTCGTTGCGCTTTAATAGGATCTACCGGTAGATCGAGCTGTGAAAGAGTTCAATCCGAGGAAATTGCTTCAATCGAAGTCGGAGCCAGGTCAACCCCTACGGAAGGAACGCCAACCTGCTCAGACATCTGTTCCGCAGGAGTAGCCGACCGAGCGGGTATCTCCATCCGATGCCTTTTGCGGATCACCAAAGGAACATCCTCGGCCGAGTGCTCCACATCCTCATCTCAAGTAGAGGGATGTCTAGCGGACGAAGTAGCATCGTCCACCGCTTCAGTTGTAGAAACCCGAATGGTCAATCCACCGATAGCAGTAGGTGTTTCGCCGCTCTCACCTTCGTGTGAGCCGACTGGCACAATGCCAAGGTCGGCCATCTCCTTAGCAGCCGCCGCTTCAATCTCAGCGGCCCTCAACCTCATCCGCTCGGTAGCGCGAGCGCGCATCATGATCTCAGCTGTAGAAAGGGAAAACAAATCAGTTAGATCAAAAGGAAAAAAGGATCAAGAAAGTGCTTACCCATGCTGCTCGGAAGTTTCGAGCGGATCAGACTCAGCCCAAACATGTATAATACGCCCTCGCAGAGCAGTTTGTGGATGTTGAACTTTTGGCCAGCCAGCATGGTGGCTGCGTGAAGGTAGACCGGCTGGCTCTTGTATTTACCGAGCTCTAGTGGATAGGGTACGACGGTCTGCCACTTGGTTCGGAAGGGCGGCGACTCGGGCAAGCACAAAAAGAAAAAGTATTCTTTCCAGTGTTTATTAGAGGTGGCCATTTTGTCGAAGAAGACAAGGCCGATCCGAGACTGGAAAAGGAAAGTACCCCACTCGGACTATTTGGGATAGTAAAAGTAATGGAAAATCTTGGGAACTAAAGGGATGTCATGCAGCCTAAATAAGACAACTACGCCGCACAACAATCTAAACGAGTTTGGAATGAGTTGGCCGAGCGGGAGGCGGAAATAATTACATACTTCAATGACGAACGGATGTAGGAGAAAACGCAGACCAACTACAAACTGGTCTCGGAAGAAACAAGTAGTGCCGGTCGGCAGATCATGAGGCCGATCGGACGGAGAAGCTAATATTAATTCATAGTCAGGGGGAAGTTCGAAAGTGCGGACGAAGCTCACCACATCACCTGTATCAAACCGGCTCTCCATAGCAGTATACCAGAGGTCGAGAACAGGGTCAGACGGTTGCGACGAACTCGCCGTCGCCGAAATATTGGAGAAAGCGAGAATATAGGGATGTCAACGAAAAAGATGACGGGAAACACTAAAAGCTCAAAAAGGCGAGAGAAACAGAGGCAAAGACAAGAAGGAGCAATGGCCTTACACGGAGGATGGAAGGAAAGCGTGCGTCGACGGAGCCCTGAACACAAATCGTCGATGGAGCAATGAACACTGAATAGCCGGAGCACCAAAACGCGAATACTGCAAAATGAAGAAGAAATAACACGGCGACTTTATAAAAAAGAGGTTCGGCCGAGCGGAGCCATCCGATCTAGGTCGCAGGCCCCAAGACGCAAATTGCACCGTTGAATTCAAACCGCCAGAGGTCACATCAAGCCTGTCACCTCGAGCGTGTGATGACGACGGCGGTGCCACATGGCTGTCAATCATAGGAGGGCATTTAATGAACGCCATTACGAGGGTGTGGCCGCGTGCTCGGTCCTAATGGACGGGATTTGCGAGCATTCCGAAGAAATCTGTGGCAGGTCATCGTTGACCATCTTCAGATAGGCAGACCAATCAGTAAAAATTCTGCCAAGTGATAGCGGGCACGCTTCTGGTCGGCGTTATGAGGTAGTGTTAGGGTCGTTCGGCATCCTTGACCGGCCGGCCCTGTGTCGGTAGACTAGTCCAGTCAGTCGGACTTACAGCCTCCTTCGACTAGACTTGAGAAGGAGGCACGTGATCCGGTGGTAAGAAAGGGGGCCCGCCCGGATAATGGTCAACGACCTTGTGGCGGTCGCAATCAAAGTCAACCTACCTGATCGATCGGCTGTTATGCCAAGCTCCCGACGCTCACAAGCTAAGTAGGACTCCTTTTGTTCAGAGGATCGCGCCAGTCACCCCCGGTCAAGCGGACGACCCGCTCGGCTTAGCCGTGATGCCCATCGAACGACCGAATGACTGATGGGCCAAGCGTCCCTTCCGATCGGCCCGATACTGACAAAAATAACATCTGGCTATATCTTCCTCGAGACAAGCGCCACCGACAGACGGCATGGTCGGCGGCCGGACTAGACAGAGAATCGTACGGTGGAAGCTTCCACTATCACGTCAAGGATATGCTCGGACAATTGAGGTACGGCGTCAGGTGCACTTTTCTGACACGACCATATCTAGGTATGCTTTGAGGAGCGTGCACGCCTTGGAAAGCGTGCACGCGCTCCCTGGGAGCCCTATATAAGGACCCCCAGCCTTCGACGGAGGTATGCATTCTCATCTACTCTAGCTACAATCTTCATTCTCGTTACTCTGCCTCGATCTCTTCTCGCCGGAGCTGACTTGAGCGTTGAAGGGTCGTCGCCAGGAACCCCTTCCTGGCTCGATTTTGTACTTGCAGGTTCTCACCGGAGGCTCACGTCAGTCGGAGGTTCACACGCCGTCAACGAGAGCGTCACGTCCCCGACGTCTATCGACTTAGCACTCGAACATGATCAACTATAATAATATTCATTATTTTGTCGAGAGTGCTTGCTACTTACAATAATTTATACAGTATGTGAACACTAATTTTTGCATCAGTTTGTGCGTACAAATAGGAGTGAATCTGAAAGCCGAAGGCGGAGAAAAATTTTAGGTTGTCCGTCATCTACAGGTTGATTACACTACCCTTAATACCTACTTCATTGAGTAGGGAATTTTCCCTTTCATCCCTAATTAACTAGGGAACATAAATTCCGTCTTAAAAAATAGAGACGGAATATTAATATTCCATCGCTAAATAGAGATGAATTTTTAATAGTTGGTTACAAAATATGACGATTATAGATATTATGGTGCCAAGATTAGCAACGACCTATTAAACATTTCGTTGCTAGTTAGCACGCAATGGCCTATTAAACATCCCGTCACTAGTTAGAGACAGAAATTAAATTTCTATCACTAGTTAGCGATGGAAATAAATATCCGTCGCTAGGTAGCGATGGAATATTTAATAGGCTATCGCAATATATCATGATCCTAGGCAATCTTGTGCAGCGTTTAGCGATATATTCTAAAATTTAGTCGCTAATTAGCAACGGAATATTAAAATTCTGTCGCAATATATCATAAACCTAGACAATTTCGATACCAAGAGTAGCAATGGAATTTAATATTCCGTCGCTAAACACTGCAAATTTTGACATCCGAAATATATTTACATTCATCCCTGTTTACATTTCATATCAATATAAATCATCACATATGATAATTTTCAAACAATATAATACATTCATAATTAAACAAACACAACACAAAATAACATCTGAAAGTAAATATCCAAACACAAGCACAAAATCCAAGCATAAAAATACAACTAAATAATCCTACATCTCCAACAATAATAATTCAAGCACAAAATTAAAACTAAATATCCAAGCAAAAACTAAAGATAAATATCCAAGCATCTCCAACGACATCTAAATGTATAGGACTACAATATCTGAATTTTAAAAACATAATACAATACCTCCTACCAAAGAAAATCTAATCCAAAACTACTGAGTAATAATCAATCCTACAAAAATTTTAATATGATAGATTATTAATAAAATAAAGAATAAACTGTAAATATCCCAGGATAGTTTTGATGTGGTCAACCAAGTTCAATTAGCTCCTGTTGTGTTAATCCTTGTGTTTAAGTGTACAAGAGCTTAGGAACATAAAAAGTCGAGCAGAAGACGTAGCTAGCGAGAAGGACGACACAGGAAGGGAGTCGATGGGCTCGGTGCATCTAAAAGAAAAGATGCTATGGAAGAGTACATCGACGGACGAGAAGGATGCATGCGGCAGTTCGAGGGATGAGAAGCTGGGGAGGAAGACTGCTCGAGGAGAAGGTTAGAAAATGGGTTCGGGTGAGCCCTATTCTGGATGGCTGAAATTACCCATGCAGGCGGAACAACGGAAGAGCCAATGGAGAAGTGTGGAGCTCGATAGTAGCTGCTGAAGGCACCTTTAATGGTATTGAAGGCACCCTCGCACCTTTCTGGTGGAAGGCGCCTTCAAGGTTTGAAGGCGCCTTCAAGGTTTGAAGGCGCCTTCGCACCTTTATAGAAGGCACCTTCAACCCCTTGAAGTCACCTTAGACTAGACAAACAATAGTCGTTAGCCAACGATAAGACTTTATCTTCCGTGAAAAGCTTTGACATGTTGGAGGAGCCTTCCAACATATTGAAGGCACCTTCTAGACTCGGATAAGATTTTTCAGGGGCTATAAAAAGACCCCTGGACATAGGAAAGTAATAACAACAATAACTACAACTCTTGTACTCTTTCCTAGTCTATTTCTTGAGCTGTCAACGTCTATAAGAGACTTTTCTACCTGCAATGAAGGAGATCAACTAGTGTTTTTTAACGTCTTGGATTAATAACCATCTAGGATGTAACTAAGTTAATTTTTTGGCCTCTTCTATTTTAAGTTGTTCAATTTCTTTTGTTATAATTGTGCTACTAATCCAAGTTGGAAGATCGAGAAAGGTTAATTTTTATTTTGCAAGCAATTCAACCCCCTCTTGCCGACCCCACTACGACAACAATTGGTAACAAAGCCAGAATGTCTCAGAAGGACTAATCGTTGACTGAAGCATAGAGACGATGGCCAGACCGAGCATCTACCCACCGAAGTTCGAGAGAGAATTCGTGACATAGAAGAAACGCATAGAGGTATTTTTTAAAATGGATTTTGAGATTCTTTTAATTATAAAATATGATTTTATAGCTCCTAAAAATCCTCAAGGAAATGAAAAAGAAGAATACCAATGGACTAAGAATGAGCAAGCAGACTTCGTAGCGAACAGATGAGCCAAATTCCACCTGCTCAGCGTACTTCCATCCCAGGAAGTCAATCGAATCGGAGATTACGAATCAACAAAGGAACACTGGGAGAAGTTCCTGGAGCTACATGAAGGAACTTTCGAAGCAAAGCTCGCGAGATGGGACCTGCTCCGGAACCAACTGATGAACCTCCGCAGGGAAAAAAGTGAAACAGTCACACATCTACACTCGAGGATCAAAGAACTCATCACCAGATGCATGAATCTTAGAGAAAAGGTAGCGAATTAAGATTTATTAAGGTGCGCTTTAAATTCATTTCCTACGACACTCGAGTGGACCTCTATAATCGACTCATTTTATATATCTAAAGACTTCAAAGTTCATTAGAAAATCTATTTTCCACCTTTGAACTTCACGAATCTAGATGTGCAAAGTTGAAAAAGAAGCCTAACCAGAACATTGTGTGGAAGGCAAGAATAGATGATCCAGACTCAGAAGCATCAATCAAAGAAGATGAAGCAGCATTATTGGTAAGAAAATTTAATAAGTTTATTAAAACCAATAAATTTAAGTTGCATACGAAAAAGCACTGTTGAAGTAAAAGGAAGGTCCGATGTTATAACTGCAACAAAGAAGGACACATCAGGGATGACTGCCCTAAACTAAAGAAGAAGGAGAAAGACAAGGGCAACAGATCGAAGCCAAGAACTTGAAAGTCACATGGGATGAATCGTCATCCTTCGAGTCCGAGGTCGAAGCCTAGACGAACTTGCCTTAATGACAGACCATCAAAAAGAAGATGAAAGTAGCTCATAGAAGAGCATCGATGAAGGGGGAGGATCATCAGATGAAAGCTGCGATCAAGGGGGAGCATCAGAACACAAGGTAAGTGAGGTACGTGCACTATCTCCCAAGTAATCTTTTGAATTTATCAAAATACTTTCTAAAAACATGTGCAAGTTAGAAAAAGAAAATATAGACGTGAAAAGACAATTAGTCAATGCGTGTCCACTAGACTTGTTTGACAATTTGAAATTTGTAAACAAAAAATTGGAAACACAAATAGAGAAATTGAAAGATAACCATGCATGCTCTAATTACGATAAAAAACTAAGATTTAGAAATTATGGTAAAATCAACTAGTACATTAAAAATCACTAGGAACAAATTAGAAAATTTTCTAAAAATTATGCACCTCCCAAATATTTGGTAAATCTAATAGGACATAATTTATTTTGGGTTCCTATATTTTATTTAGATAATTAAATAAATTTTTACATGTTAGAAATTTAATTTACCTAATTTATTCTTGTCAATAAAATCAATCATTTTTGTTAAGTATCCCTAGAGAAATATTTCAAATTTTCTAAAGAGTTTGTTTTATTTTTTTTAAGTTTTTTTAATGTGATTAAAGGGGAGAGAAATAGGTACAAGTTCAGGGGAGTTAGGATTTAGAATTTTTACTTATTTGTTTGCGAGCAATTTATTTTTTTTACATATTTTACAAGCAATTTGTTATCACTCTTATTTTATTGTAATTTTTACCATAACTTGAACTTAGGTTGATGCATATCAAAAAAGGAGAGATTGTAAGTACCTAGAGTAGTTTTGATATGGTTAACCAAATTCAGTTAGGTCCTGTTGTATTTAATCCTTGTGTCTAAGTGTGCAGGAGCTTAGGAACGTAAGAAGTCGAGCTGAAGATGCAGCTATTAAGAAGGATAGCACAGGAAGGGAGTCGACGGGCTCGATGCACCCGAAGGATGAGATTGTGCGGAAGAGTACACCGACGAACGAGAAGGATGCGTGCGGCTGTCGGAGGGACGAGAAGCCGGGGAGGAAGCCTGCTCAAGGAGAATGCCGAAAAATAGGTTCGGGTGAGCTCTATTCCGGATGACTGAAGTCACCCAAGCAAGCGGAGTAGCGGAAGAGTCAATGGAGAAGTGTGGAGCTCGGTAGTAGCTGCTGAAAGCGCCCTCAATGGTATTGATGGTGTTCTCATGCCTGTTTGTGGAAGGTGCCTTCAACCCTTGAAGATGCCTCTGCGCCTTTATGGAAGGTGCCTTCAACCCCTTGAAGGCGCCTTAGACTAGACAAACAATAGTCGTTAGTCAAAGATAAGACTTTATCTTCGGTGATAAGCTTTGCCACACTAGAGGCGCCTTCCACCCTATTGAAGGCACCTTCCAGACTTGGATAAGATTTTTTTAGGGGCTATAAAAAGACCCCTGGACCTAGGAAAGTAACAACAATAGTAACTATAACTCTTGTACTCTTTCCTAGTCTATTTCTTGAGTTATCAATGTCTGTAAGAGTCTTCTCCACCTGCAATGAAGGAGATCTATTAGTTCTTTTCAACGCCTTGAATTAACAACCATCTAAGTTGTAACCAAGTTTGTTAGTGCGGGAAGCATCCGACGATGGAACTCGTGTTTTGATAACAACAAAGAATTCAAAGTTAAGATGTTTTGTAGTCTAACAAGTCTACTTGAGGATTTCAGGAAAGTCCTAGCTGCGGTTAGGCAAAGGGAAAACCCTAGGGGGCGGTAACCCTAGGTCATAGGGGGTGGTAACCCTATGCGGAAAGTCTTGGCAGGTCGATGGCTTCAGGCAAAAGTCCTAGGGGGTGGTAACCCTAGGTGGAAAGTCCTGGTGTCGCGAACTAGGTGAAAGACTGGACTAGCCGGGAAGCGGATGTCCAGCAGAAAGTCCGGAAGCATCGAGTGCTGAGCAAAAGTTCAGTCGATCTGGAGGATCGACTGGCAACAGGTAAATCTCCTGAGTGGAGTAGGTGAGGACGCGTTCCCCGTAGAGGGAACAGTAGGCGTCGGGTCGACCTAGGGTTTCCGGATGGAAATCCGAAGTCAGATTCGGACAGTCCGGAGACTGTCTATACTTTATTTATCATGTTTTTTGTGCTAACTTTGTGCTGCAGGATAGTGTTTGGGACTAACGTATCTTGCAGGTGCAAAGGAGCAACCTAAAGCCTCGGATGAACAGTGTCCGAGGCGCCTCCATGGAGCTTGGAGGCGCCTCGGGTGCACAAGCTGAGCTGGCTACGAAGCATCATTGGAGGCACCTTGAAGAAGGTAGAAGGCGCCTTGGAAGGCGCCTTAGGTAAGGTTTAAGGCGCCTTCAAGGTGATAAGTGCAGAATGGTCAGCGCTCATCTGCACGGTCGACTCGGAGCTATGGAGGCGCCTTCGGAGGCTTTCAAGGTGCCTTGGATGCCCTTTATAAGGGGTCTTCGAGCAGCAGTGAAAAGCAACAACTAACAAGCTTTCCTTCTGCTGTGTGCTGCTCAAGAAACGACTCTGAAGTGCTGTTGCAGTCACCGATGACCCGAAGCTTCAGTTATTATTTTGTTGTCGGTATTATTTCAATTCCAGTTGTACCAATTTCCTTGTACTTATTCACGATATTTTAGTTGTTGCCCACGGAAAGCGATCAAGGATCGCGGGCCTTCGAGTAGGAGTCGATCTAGGCTCCGAACGAAGTAAACGAATGTGTCTCTGTGTTTGTGTTTATTTACATTTCCGCTGCGTATTTTACTCTGATAGTTTTACGAATCGAACAATTTAGCCACAAGCGCTATTCACCCCCCCCCCCTCTAGCACTTCTCGATCCAACAATTGGTATCAGAGCGGGGTCGTCTTGAATCAGTGCAACCACTATTCGAGACAATTTTTTCGTGGTTTTGTTCGGAGTCGATTATAATTTAGCCTCATAGCTATATTCTAATTTCTTTTCACGAATCGATTTTCTGCTCAAAGTTAGACAATACCACTTGAGCCTGTTATTATTTTTTTTCCTCCCGCACTACTAATCCAAGACTTAGTCTTGGAATAGATCTTGTTGTTTCTGTTTTCGTAGATCTAAATGGCCCAACAAGAAGGATATAGCACCGTTCGTCCCCCACTATTTTCCGGAGAGGACTTCGGATATTGGAAGGGGCGAATGGAGATATATCTGAAGATCCAGTTCGACACCTGGATGATCGTCAAAACAGGACTGGAACTACCAACTGGTACCGACGGTAAGCCTACATCCTGTGAAAACTGGGAGCCAGCATTTATCAAAAAGGTGGAAGCCGACGCCAAAGCCACCTGCACCATCCAATGCGGTCTTACCAAAGAAGAGCTCAACAGAGTCGGTCCATTCTCCTCCGCAAAGGAACTATGGGAGAAACTGATCGAACTTCACGAAGGAACCTCTGAAACTAAGGTAAGTAAGCGTGATTTGTTACTTAATAAACTATATAATTTGAAAATGCAGGAAGGCGAGACGGCAAGTTCTTTACACGCTCGAATTCAAGATATCTTGAATTCCCTTCATGGAATCGGGCAGAAAGTAGAAAACAGAGATATAATAAGGTATGCCCTTAACTCATTTCCTAGGAGTACATTGTGGGCATCAATGGTGGATGCCTACAAAGTCTCTAAGGATTTGTCGTCCTTAAAATTAGACGAGTTATTTAGTGAATTTGAACTCCATGAACAAACTAATGCATAACCATCCGAGAAAGGTATTGCTTTGATTGCAGGAACGAGTCGAACACGGGAATCAAGAGGACGGCGAAAAGTTGAATCAGAATCAGAAGACGAACCTGAACTGGCCAGCGAGTTTGTGAATCTTGTAAAGAAACTCTACAAGAAGAAGAAGGGCTTCAACAAGAAAGATCTGAAGAAGGCAGTTCAATCTAAGGAGGCCCAATCAAAGGTAAAATTCGAAGTCACATGTTTCGGGTGCAACCAGAAGGGCCATATCAATGCAAACTGCCCCAACCAAAAGGAAGCCAAGAAGCAAAGAAGAAAGAAAGTCCTAAAGGCAACCTGGGACGAATCTTCTTCGGAGGACGAAGACGACGAACTCGACCAAACGAGTTTACTCGCATTGATGGCCCGGGACCAGATCATCGAATCCGAGAGCGAGTCAGAAGCCGACTCCGAGCAAAGCCACTGATCCGCATCCGTTTCCGAAGGGTCAGACTCCGCTGTAAGTATTCCTAGACTTAATAATTTAGTCAATTATTTACTTCACAAATTAGCCAAGTCAAATTTGAAAATTAAGTCACTTTTAAAAGAAGTAACCATTCTTAAAGAAGTAACTAACTCAAAATCTTTACCTAATCAAGTTCAAATTGAAGATTCAACTCAAGTACAACAACTTGAGAAAGAAAATTCAAATCTGAAAAATCAGTTAAAAGATTTAAAAATTACTTTAGAAAAGTTCTCTCTCGGCTCCAAGAATTTGGATCTAATTCTTGGGACACAAAGAGCCGTCTACAACAAAACTGGACTGGGATATAAAAGTAAAAAGAAATATAGATCTTATTTATCATTAATAAAACAAAATAGCAAATCAGTCCAAGCATGGGTCCCCAAGTCCAAATTGATCAATCAAGTTGGACTTGGCCAATACTGGGTTCTGAAGGATCAAATATACTACCTCGACAGACCGTATCGAGGCCGTGATCCAGGGAAAACTAATATGAAAACGATCTTAAAAATCTAAATTCAAAATTCAAAATTAAAAATTCAAAATTAAATTACAAATTCAAAACTTAAATTACAAAATCTAAATTCTAAATTCTAAATTAAATTACAAATTCAAAACTTAAATTACAAAATCTAAATTTAAAATTCGAAATTAAATTAAAAATTCAAAATTAAATTGAAAATAGATGGAGGATCCAAACTAGCTGGCACCTCTAACTGAACTACCCGACAGGGTAACTGAACCTAATTTACCCGGAATGGGTAAAACAAGAATAGATTACCCGACAGGGTAATTAAGGTCAGATTAAAACGGGATAAGTTTAACTTAAACCACAGTACTAGTGAAATTTTTGGATGATAGTACGTTAGGGAAGCTTGGGCATCGCATGTCTAGGAAGATATGGCTTCGACCTGGTGCATTTGGCCAAGTGGAACTGACCGAAGCTACCCTTAAATGGATCCTAACTAGTTAGACCAAGGATTAGTATTAAGTTCAATGGGTAGAACTATTTGGAAGACCTCGAAGGCATGGTTACTTTAATGAGCTCCTTGTGACTCACCATAGCCCAGAAGTCTATCCAAAGAATACCTACCTGTTGAACCCAAAGCTAAACCTGAATCTAACACAAAGTTAAACCTTACCCTAAAAATTCAACCATAATTCATCTCACATCAATTATAGGATTCCCTAATTGAAAATTTAGATCGGGTGAGATGACTAAGTAATTAAAATCAAATTGATAATTTCAAAATTATTTTAAAAACTTTAATTTCAAAATTATTTTAAAAACTTAAATTTCAAAATTATTTTAAAAACTTCAATTTCAAAATTATTTTAAAAAAAACTTAAATTTCAAAATTATTTTTTAAAAAAAAACTATCTTTAATATTTTTCCAAAGTTAACTAACTTTATTATTCTTGTCAAAATTTAATTATATCAATTCAAAACTTTAAAATAGGTTTAAGTATTTGCTGAATTACTTCAAATATAATTGAGTAAAATAGAAAACTAAGGAGTCTACTTCAAATAAGCCATCTTTAAATCCATTTAAATCCAACTCAAACTCCTTCATGTGTAGGAGTTAGATCAATGGATGTTGGATAGCGGATGCTCTAGACATATGACTGGAGATAAGTTGGAGTTTACTAAACTGAAGTACAAAAAGTTAGGATCGGTTGCATTCGGCAACGACGGTAAACTTAAAGTAATCGGAAAAGGTAATATTGAACTTAGTTCCGATTTCATTTTTCGAAATGTCTTATTGGTTGAAAATTTTAACTTTAATTTACTAAGTATAAGTCAATTATGTGACAGTGGATATCTAGTCAATTTTGACAGATCTGGATGTTTAGTTAAAAACATAGAAAACCCTGAAATTAGACTTAAGGGACTTCGGAAGAATAACATCTACACGATTGACTTATCAATGTCCTCAATAAAGTGTCTCTTGACACAACAAGAGGAAACCCAACTGTGGCACAGAAGGCTAGGTCACACTCACACTAGACTCATTTCAAAAATGAGTCACAATGGTCTAGTCAGAGGTTTGCCCAAATTAAAGTTCATTGAAAACTCAATATGTGATGCATGTTAAAAAGGAAAACAAACCAAGTCAACCCACAAATCAACCAATCTAGAAAGAACCAACACCATACTCGAGCTCCTTCACATTGACCTATTTGACTCACATGGAGCCAAATCACTAAACAAGAATCAATATTGCTTAGTAATAATTGATGACTACTCTAGGTATACATGGGTAAAATTCCTAAAAACAAAAGATGAAACATATGAAATATTTAGTAACTTTTGCAAATTAACTGAAAATGAAAAAGATACTAAAATTAAAAGAATAAGGAGTGATCACGGGGGAGAATTTGAAAATCATAGGTTCACGTAATTTTGTAAAATAAATGGATACCAACATGAATTTTCATGTCCTAGAACACCTCAACAAAATGGACTAGTAGAACGTAAAAATAGAACACTACAAGAAGCCGCTAGGACAATGTTAAACGAATATAAGTTAAGTCATCAATTTTGGGCTGAAGCAATAAATACGGCAAATTATATTCAAAACAGAATTTTAATAAACAAATCTCACAATAAAACACCGTATGAACTCTACTATCATAAAATTCCCAACCTAAACTATTTAAAAGTATTTGGTTGTAAAGTTCACATTTTAAATACTAAAGATTACTTAGGAAAATTTACACCCAAGTCTAACCAAGGAATATTTTTAGGATACTCCTCAACCAGTAGAGCCTTTAGAGTTTACAATCAACACACCTTGAAAGTTGAAGAAACAACTAATGTAATATTTGATGAAGAAAACAATTTACCTAATATAATTGACAATGTTGACATTAATCCAAGAGCATGGTATGAAAGATTATCTAATTACTTAATTTCCAAAGACTTTAACCAAGGACAAATCGATCCGACCTTGTTCGTAAAAACTATAGAAAAAGATATCTTTATCGCCCAAATCTATGTTGACGACATAATCTTTGGTTCAACTAATTCAAAATTTTTGAAAGAATTTGTTAAATTAATGGAAAGTGAATTTGAAATAAGCATGGTTGGAGAACTCAACTTTTTCTTAGGCTTACAAATAAAACAAACCAAAGATGGAATCTACATTTATCAAACTAAATATGCTAAGGAGTTAATCAAAAAATTCAGCATGGAAAATTCAAAAATTATAAATACTCCAATGGCAACCAACATAAACATTGACTCTGACCCTGAAGGAAAACCTGTATACCCAAAATACTATAGAAGTGTCATAGGTAGTTTACTTTATCTAACTGCAAGTCGACCTGACATACTGTTTGCAGTAGGTATGTGTGCAAGATACCAATCATGTGCAAAAGAGTCACATCTAACATATGTTAAGAGAATACTTAGGTATATTAAAGGAACTCTAAATGTAGGACTTTGGTATCCAAGAACTTGCACCTTTGACCTTTATGGATATTTTGATTCAGACTATGCTGGGTGCAAGTTAGATAGAAAAAGTACAAGTGGTAGCTGCCAAATTCTAGGTCAGTGCCTAGTAAGTTGGTCAAGCAGAAAGCAACATTGTGTTGCTTTGTCCACTACAGAAGCTGAATACATAGCTCTAGGAGAATGTGCATCTCAATTGTTATGGATGATGCATACACTAAAAGACTATCAACTAGACTATAAAAACACTAAAATCTTTATTGATAATATCAGCTCGATTAATCTGACCAAAAATCCTATTCACCATTCTAGGACCAAACATATAGAGGTAAAACACCACTTTGTAAGGGATCATGTAGCTAAAGGTGAAATTGCACTCAACCATGTTGAGTCCAAATCAAACCTAGCTGACATCTTTACAAAACCCTTACCTAAACTCGAGTTCAGTGGACTTAGAAGGTAAATAGGAATGTGTTGGGTAGAGTAGATATCTTACCATTATTTCTATTATTGTTTTTCAAATTCTAGGAAAAATAGTTTTCAAAACCCCACTTTTTGTTAGATTGTTCAAAATTTTGGAATTAGCCTAAGCTTTCCCCCTAGATATCATGTTCCCCTAGAATTAAGCCAGAGCATCTCACAAACACCTAGGTTTACCTTGATTGTGTTTGAAAAATATAGAACGGTGTGAGATGCATAGGGTATAGCCTGGACACAAGAATGCTTATATCTGTGCATCAATATGAGTTTGGGCGTTAAATATGCAATAAACATTAATCAAGTTAAGCTCTCCAGCTCTAGTCAAGTCTATCTGGACCAAAATAACTTAACTTGACTAACCTAGTGAAAGATATTGTCCTATAGACAATCAGCAAGTAACTAAAAGTTAGACAGTTGGTAAAGGATACTCAATTTGTTTTAGTTAAGAATGTTTTGTTCTTTATGGCTCTGATACCTAATATATCAACATGACTTGTGCTTGGACTTAAGGACCAACTGAACTTAAATGAATAATCTTGTCCTAAAACCTTAAAACTATTATTCCAATTGACCTTAACTTTCAAACTCTGTTGAACATTGCTAACCTTAATAAAATCATGTACAACTCATTAAAACACCTATTATTGCCCATTTTTTGAGTTATGGCAAAGGGGGAGAGTAGCAAAAATGTAAACATAAAATTCAAGTTAAAAACTAAGGGGGAGCAAAAGTAAAGGGGGAGCCAAAGTTAAGGGGGAGCATATAGGGCAAAAGCAAAAGTTAAGGGGGAGCATATAGGGCAAATTTGCTTTAGTTACCTTGTTCATCTATACTTAGCAGATTTGCCTGTGTTAAAAATGTCTATCTATTCGTTTGTTTACTTAACTTTGAATTTGAGTTGCCATAATCAAAAAGGGGGAGATTGTTGGTGCGGGAAGCATCCGACGATCGAACTCGTGTTTTGATAACGGCAAAGAATTCAAAGTTAAGATGTTTTGTAGTCTAACAAGTCTACTTGAGGATTTCAGGAAAGTCCTAGCTGCGGTTAGGCAAAGGGAAAACCCTAGGGGGCGGTAACCCTAGGTCATAGGGGGTGGTAACCCTATGCGGAAAGTCTTGACAGGTCGATGGCTTCAGGCAAAAGTCCTAGGGGGTGGTAACCCTAGGTGGAAAGTCCTGGTGTCGCGAACTAGGTGAAAGACTGGACTAGCCGGGGAAGCGGATGTCCAGCAGAAAGTCCGGAAGCATCGAGTGCTGAGCAAAAGTCCAGTCGATCTGGAGGATCGACTGGCAACAGGTAAATCTCCTGAGTGGAGTAGGTGAGGACGCGTTCCCCGTAGAGGGAACAGTAGGCGTCGGGTCGACCTAGGGTTTCCGGATGGAAATCCGAAGTCAGACTCGGACAGTCCGGAGACTGTCTATACTTCATTTATCATGTTTATTGTGCTAACTTTGTGCTGCAGGATAGTGTTTGGGACTAACGTATCTTGCAGGTGCAAAGGAGCAACCTAAAGCCTCGGATGAACAGTGTCCGAGGCGCCTCCATGGAGCTTGGAGGCGCCTCGGGTGCACAAGCTGAGCTGGCTACGAAGCATCATTGGAGGCGCCTTGAAGAAGGCAGAAGGCGCCTTGGGTAAGGTTTAAGGCGCCTTCAAGGTGATAAGTGCAGAATGGTCAGCGCTCATCTGCACGGTCGACTCAGAGCTATGGAGGCGCCTTCGGAGGCTTTCAAGGTGCCTTAGATGCCCTTTATAAGGGGTCTTCGAGCAGCAGTGAAAAGCAACAACTAACAAGCTTTCCTTCTGTTGTGTGCTGCTCAAGAAACGACTCTGAAGTGCTGTTGCAGTCACCGACGACCCGAAGCTTCAGTTATTATTTTGTTGTCAGTATTATTTCAATTCCAGTTGTACCAATTTTCTTGTACTTATTCACGATATTTTAGTTGTTGCCCACGGAAAGCGATCAAGGATCGCGGGCCTTCGAGTAGGAGTCGATCTAGGCTCCGAACGAAGTAAACGACTGTGTCTCTGTGTTTGTGTTTATTTACATTTCCGCTGCGTATTTTACTCCGATAGTTTTACGAATCGAACGAAATAGCCGCGAGCGCTATTCACCCCCCCTCTAGCGCGTCTCGATCCAACAAAGTTAATTTCTTAGCCTCTTCTATTTTTTGTTGTTCAATTTTTTTAGTTATAATTGTGCTACTAATCCGAGTTGAAAGATCGGAAATGATTAATTTTTATTTTACAGGCAATTCACCCCCTCTTGCCGACCCCTCTGTGGCAACACAAACCTTGTAGTAGATTGTTAATGCAATAATGAATCTTCTCTACGGATAAATCTAAACCTCTCACCAATTTATTTTGTATTGTAGAAGCTATTAGGCATTATGTTATCAGCAGAAAGTAACTCAGATATCAATTGACATATGTCATCATAACATCTTTCTAAAAAATGATGCTCTGCCTTGATGTTCAATAACCTTGTAGTAGCTGATAATTGAGAATGACCAAATGGAATCCCTTCCCATACTTCTCTTTCACTAGCATTTAACATGTTATACATTTGCTGAACTTCAAGTGTTGGTATTTCATCTATATTTGAATGATCAACAACATTCATTGTATCATAAACTATCGATTGCATTGTATTCTCATTAGATGATGATTCCCCTAAAGGAGTTGTGCTAGATGAAGAAGCAACTGAAGTTCCAATACGGTGAGACAAATAAGGCTCTCTATGATAGTACTAATTGTAGTAATTTGGAACAAATCATTTTTTACATAGATGTACTTTCACAGTATTCTCATCATGGAAAGCTTTATTTCTACATTTGGAATGATTACACAGACAACATAACGTGACACCATCCATATATTCTATATGACTCTTTGCAAAGTTCATAAACTCTTTAACTTCAGCAAAATATTCATCTTGGATAAATATATTTTCTAATCTACTGTACATCCAATCTTTGTTCATGTACATTATATCCTAAAAAACATAAAATTGATTACTTAGTATGTATGCAATTAATATAATAGAAGTACTACACACATATTTCAATGTATTCACAAATCATACCATGAATACAAAAAATTAAGTATATAATTAAGAAGTTGTCCTTTCAAACTACTGATACTAGGTTAAAATTTTACAACTTACTAAACTAGATTAAAATTAACCAAAATAGAATTATACAAACCAGAAGCAACATATTCTTGGTTGTGAGCTCAAAGGCGGCGAAGAGGGTCGGTCAATCCAATGACAGTGCTGGCTAGCTCGCTACAGCATTGGCCAGCTCGCGACAGTGAGTCCTGAGTCGGGCCAAGCTTGCTCCCACAATCTCAAGGCCGGCGAGAGTCACTAGCATGAGCTCAAGGCCATCCAGAGTCACTGGCACAAGCTCAAGGCCGGCCAAGCTCTCTGCCGCAACCTTGTGGCCAACCAAGCTCCTCTTCACTGCGAAGTCGGGGCCGACGGAGGTTTAGGCCAGCGGAGGTCATCATCGTGAGCTCGGGGCCAGCAAAGTCGTTGCCATGAGGTCACAATCTCCAAGATCATAGTCGTTAGGGTTTAACTGGTAAAACGGAGGAGAGGGAAAGAAAATATCGTACTGATAGGTGGGAAGGTCACCAGAGGAGAGGACGCCGGAGGAGACAGACGCTGGAGATGGGAAGGTTACTGGAAGAGAAGTCGGAGACGGTTGCCGAAGGTCATGGATGCGGTGGAGAGGCCGAGAAGACATGAGCTTTGCTCTAAATCCCGATATTAGCAACGGAACTAATAGTTCCATTGCTAATATTGAGATTTAGGGCACAACTCGCGTCTTCTCGGCCTTTTCTCGTGTCTAATTAGTGACGGGATATTACACTACAAAAAATAAGGGATTTCGGGACAAAATTGGGGACGAATTTTGAAAAAAAATTCGTTGCAAAAATTTTTGCGACAAATTTTGGGACGAAAATTTTTTCGTCCCAAAATGGTTGATGCCAACTTTTGGAACGAATTATGGATTGTTGCAAATTTGGGGACGAATTTGGGGACGAATTTGGCGACGAAAAAAATTTTCGTCCCCAAATTCGTTGCAAAAAAGTATAGAAATTTGCAACGAAAACTGTTTTTGTTGCAAACCTAGGAACAAATTTAGGGACTAATTTATATAAATAAATTGTCTTGATTTTGCAACAAATTTGGGGACGAATTCGGTGACAAATTATATTTTATTGCCAAGTTTGTCCCTAATATTGCAACGAATTTGGGGACAAATTCGGTGACAAAATTATTTTTGTTGCCATCTTTGTTCCTAATTTTGCAACGAATAATAAATTTGTTGCAAAACTGGCAACGAATTTCGCAACAAAAACTTGCCAAGTTCATTACACACCAGATAATTTTTCGTCCCAGAATTCGTCCCAAATTCTGGGACGAAATTTGTGGATTCGTCCCAAAATTCGTCCCAGAATCTGGGACGAATTTTGGGACGAATTTTGTGGATTCGTCCCAAAATTCGTCCCAAAATCTGGAACGAATTCTGGGACGAAAATAATTTTGTCCCAAATTACGATAGAATTGGGACAAATAATTTTCGTTGCCAAATTCGTCCCTATTTCAAATAATTTTTTCCAGCTTCAATCTCTTTCTACAATACAATCCAAATACATACAAACCAAATTCAAATAACAAATAATATGCATTCAACACAATTTAATTTAACATTCAACACATCCTAATTTAACATTCAACACATACAAATTTAACATTCAACACATCGATCAACTCATAATTCAAGAAGTATAAAGTTTGCAACAAAGTTTACAATATCCATCTTGTTCAAGCTACTAGAAAATATGATACAAAGTTCAACAACCCAATGTTTTATAAATCCATCATCCAACCAACAACACTAAGAATACATATAGTCATCTTCATGAGCCACAAAATCTTTGATCCCCATCAAATCTCTTTTGCCTACATAACAACAAACAAATAAACTAGATCATGTCTAACAAGAAAGATTGTAAATATTATACGATATGACCATGTAAAAAGAATAATTGGAAACAAAACATAAATATGAAATTCCTTAAACATTCTAATAAAAGGCCTAAATATAATAAAAGTCATATTTACCAACGATATGAATCATCTATGTCATAACAACGGTAAAGAAAATTATAAGAATTATTTTGAAGCTAAGTACATGTATCGTAACTACGATACAACCTAATATAATTGACACATCATATAGAGAAAAAGAGAGAGAGATATTGTGAAGTATGATATTAGGGTTTAAATTTTCTCACTTAGTTAACTTTATTTTTCATTTTAATTTGCTGAATTTATAGGTTTGTCTTTGGTTGATATTTAATGTAAACTAAAGGATGTTTAAAATAATTGTTCATTTCATTGTGTTAACTAGTTGACAATTTCATATGAATAAGTTTAGCACATTTTTAACAACTCTTTACAAAATATTAAGGTAGGAGGATGCATCGTTATCTAGTAAAGAATTTTAGAATAGTGTAATGTAATTCTAGATGAAATATAAAACTTTTATGTATCTATATAGTTTTGAAACTATACATAGATCAAATTCAGAACTTTTATGCATCATTATCATTGAAGACAAAACAAGAAAGAGTAACTTATCAAAAAGAATGAACACAATTAAACAACTATTTAAAGTTAATTTTAACATAATTATTTAAAGTTAACTTTATATAATTAAACAACTATAACATAATTATTTAAAGCTAACTTTATATATAGATCAGTCAATGCATATTAAAGAACTTAGGAATACCGAAAAGAGGTGAACAGCTGTCTTCAACTACACTGAGATCAGACCAACTTGAGACCTGCACAAACAACATTATCAAATCAGGAAAAAAATAAAGTCAGAGTATTAGAGACTTCATTCATATTGCCTAATTATGCTTTAATTTTGTTACTGGTACACAACTAAGAATCATATAGATTAGTCTACGTCAAAGATAAGTCATCTCATACATTGACAGTGGAACAGTGCAAGAAGACAACAGACTTAACCTACAAATGACAGAGTTGAAAAGTTAAAAAACCATTGATTAATGTGTAAAGCAGTAAACATAAGAAAAAAAAAATCATCATACATTATTAAAATTATCAAAAATCATCACCGCCATCATCGTTATCATCGTAGGCATCATCATCGTCATCATTGGGAGGATTCTGACATTGAGCGGAGCTCAACTGAAGGTGTTGCATAATAAATTCTTGTTGTCGGCGCATTTCTCTAATATCTTTCTCCAAATTAGCCCGTTCTAGGTCTCTTTGCACCCTTTCTTGGTCTCTTTGCGAAATTATTTCCTTCAGATGGCTAACCTCATCAGTCAAGGTATTTACTTGGGTCGTAAGTGCTGATGTGGAGGAAGAAGTTCCAACTAATCTTTGGGTTCTACTCAAGGAACCCATCCCCAATATCCTTCCCCCTTTTGGTCCTCCACTGGCCTCTAACCATAAACTCAAATTATTGCCAACAGACTCCTCAGACCCCTGACTATCGATGCCAGCTTGTGAGCATGTTTGAGCTAGCTCGAGTTGATCATATTTTTCCTGTTTTGTAAAACACATACGATATTGATTAGATATAATAGAAACACATATAATATTAAGACAATAATGGTAGGTAAATAATTAAATTTAAACCATATATTAAGGTAAAATAAAAATTAATTCCAACCTTGACTGCTTTTGCTCTCGCCCCACTCCATGTGTTATCTTTTTTTTTAAAAGTGCGAGTGAAAGCATCAATGAAAGAAGGCTCCTTCCCTGTCTCCTTGGTCTAAAAAAACATTATTTCAAATAACGAAATAATTTGATATATATTAAAAATTTGTGAAAGAGTGAAACTATTACCATTCTCCGTCTATGCTCATCTATGTTAATGGAGCCTCCCGCATATATAGCACTTGAGTCACCAGAATTGTGAGATTGATTCATTCTATTCAGGTCACTCCTTTGTTTACTTTCCTCCGTTGCCCAAAATAGAGTGATCCTCTCCCAATTTTCTTCAGTGATGAAGTTTGGTTTTTTCCGCCGACTCTTTGCGTGACTTAATACATGTCTAATGTGATCGCCACATTTCTTTTTAAATATTCTTCATATCTCCATTTCGTCATTCGGGTCCCAATTATTTAAGCGCTGAAATAGAAATTTATTTTATTATATAATCACTGTAAAATTGAAGTAAAGTTAAGAAAATTTACTTTGAACTCGCTCCACCAAAGTTGTTTTGTGGCTGGTGGAGTGCTTGAATATGTCAAAGAATCCCCTCCCCAATGGTTGTTCACGATCCTATTTATTTCTCGAACAACTTGTACCGGATTTTCAAAGCTGCATTAAATTACAAAATAATGATATTATATAATTAAGATAGATCTAACAAATAAAATATTTTATAGTACTTACGAATCACCGATGGGGACTAAAGGGGCTCTATCATTCCTAAACTCAGCAAATGAATTTCTTGCTGAGTCAGGAGGATCTGAGTGGACAGGTAACTGTTCTGGGTAAGGTACTTGTGGCGGCGAATATGAAACCGGTGCAGAAGGTACATGAGAAGGGCCCGGCTGATGAAGGGGTGGCATAGGTACACTGGCAGGAGAATATGATGCCGGTGGAGAAGACACATGGGATGGGCCTGCTTGAGTAGGGGGTGGATTAGGTTCACTGGCAGGTGATGGATGTGTCTGGTCCTGTGGTCGCCGTCTACGTCCACCACGTCGAAATATATGCTGGAAATTTCAACAATTTAATAAAGTTAATTACAGATCTAATACATAACAAAGGATAATTAAAAACTTACCATTTTTATGTAAAGATTATGGAAAAGGATGGAGGGGAAATTTATGAAATGTGACCTCTGATGACCTGTAGGAATAAATACAATGTGTTAACAGATAAAGTAAATCAAATTATAAAAGAGACAGTATATACAATAAAATATGGGAAATTTCTTTAAATAAGCTAACAAAACTTACCCATCATCAAAAATCAAAGTCATCATTGTCATTATCATCCTCATCCTCCTCTTCCTCTTCCTCCTCCTCTTCCTCTTCCTCTTCCTCCTCCTCCTCCTCCTCCTCCTCCTCCTCATCATCATCATCATCATCAATTTCACTTCTATCTACGTTGATTACTACACCGTTGGGATCTCGTAAAGTTGGAATAATATATTCCTCAGTCTGAAAGGTATTTGAAACTTCCTCTTGTTGATATGCAATGTTTTCCCAACGTGCCTCAATTTTTTTTCGTGCTTTAGTTTTACAAACAGCCCACCAATCAATCTTATCGCGTTTCAAACTCGGATATGAAGAATAGAATACTTGAATTGCTTGTTGTGCCAACACAAATGGTTCATATCTCTTATAAAATCTCTTATGATTTATTTCAACTAAATTATAATGTGGATGCACTTTCATCCCTCTAACAGGGTCAAACCAGCGGCACATAAATAATATAACTTGCATTTGTGGTCCTGGGTATTCTACTTCTATAATTTCATCCAACAAACCATAAAAATCATTACTTGGACCTCCTTCATTGGATGACGATACGCACACCCCACTATTCATGGTATTCTTGCCCATTCCATAGTCTTGAGTATGAAAATTATATCCATTTATGAAATATGCTGGCCAAGTGCGTACGCATGAATTTGGACCCCATGACAGATGGATTAGCCATTCTTGTTCAAGGTGAGATTGATTAGCTTGAACCTAAGGTCAAAACACAAATTGTTAAAAGTATGCATATGTATCACACAAATATAGATTTTTTACTTACATATGATTTGAACCATGCAGCAAATTCTTCTTCACAAAATCGATCGAACTCTTGTGCCGATAATTCAGAATATAAGTTGGTAAATATCCTACTCAAAAAAACATATTGTTACACAAATAATTGAAAAAATAAAGAAATAAAAATAAAAATATATACTTACTCGTAATATGATGATACTTCTGGACAATTTAGTAAAATATATGTTTGGGCTGCTCGCCATTCTTTACCAGTTAAGTATCTTTGTTTACATGGTCCACTTGGTCGACCAAGGTAGTTAAAAATTGAAAATGAGGTAACATTTGGATCAATAGGACCCTCATCATTTCTGCCCGCTCTTCGCCTTTTGCATTGAACATGAGGTTCAAAATAATATGATGCAAAAGTGGTGACTTCCTCCACAATGTATGCATTAACAATAGGAGGCTTCAACTCGTGCTTTATTTTTCACCTTTTTCTTCAAATGATATAAGAATCTGTTGAAGATATATAAAATTATATTAAATATATATATATATATAAATAATCCAGGAGTAGAAATATTTTTTTTTCATTCAAACATTCGAATTATACAAATAACACACTCTACCTCTCAAATGGATACATCCACCGAAAATGAACGGGTCCTCCAACTTTGGCCTCATATGGCAAGTGAACCAAAAGATGCTCCATGGAGTCAAAAAAAGAGGGTGAAAATATTCTTTCCAAATTGCACAAAATGATTGGAATATCTCTCTCTAACTTCTCCATGTGTGAACGTTTCAAAACTGTTGAGCAAATATCATGTAG
Organism: Zingiber officinale; assembly: GCF_018446385.1. Taxonomy (NCBI): domain Eukaryota; kingdom Viridiplantae; phylum Streptophyta; class Magnoliopsida; order Zingiberales; family Zingiberaceae; genus Zingiber; species Zingiber officinale. The sequence goes on from NC_055990.1 coordinate 49,637,687, forward strand.
GAAAATACTTAACTCCGTAATCGCTCCCCATACAAATTGTGGTAAGAGTTCCTTAAAAGCAATAGGAATCAGTCTTTGCATTATGATATGACAATCATGACTTTTCATACCAATTAACTTCCATTCTTTCATATCAACACATCTTCCAAGATTAGAGACATACCCATCTGGAAATTTCAAAGATTTCAACCATTCACATAGGACACGTCTTTGATCCTTATTTAATGTATAAATTGCCTTTGGCTTTGGTCCTCTACTATTTTCATCGACATCAAGAGTGGGTCTTTTACATATGAGTCGCATATCTTTTCTTGCATTGAGATTGTCTTTTGTTTTTCCGGTGATATCCATCACAGTATTTATCAGATTATCAAAAACATTCTTCTCAATATGCATTACATCGAGATTATGATGTATCAAATGACTAAACCAATACGGTAAATCCCAAAATATACTTCGTTTAGTCCATTTATGTGTACTCCCATATTCATAATTTGTACCATATGGTTGTTCAATAACAGAGGGAAAGTGATGCACTCTGTACCAAATATCTTGACCAGTCAATCTCAATGGCGGAAGTGTTCTTTCGATCCTATTTTTAGTGAATTCATCTTTATTCTTTCTGAACTTATGATTTGTTGGTAAGAATTGCCTATGACAATCAAAATAACTTGGTTTCTTTCCGTGTTTCAATCTGAATGACTTTGATCTCTCCATACATATTGGGCATCCCAAGATCCCAGCAGTACTCCAACCTGATAGCATACCATAAGCTGGAAAGTCATTTATGGTCCAAAGAAGAGCAGCCTTCAGTATAAACATCTGGTTAGAATGAACATCGTATGTAGGAACACCTTCATCCCATAGTTGTTTAAGTTCTGCTATCAGAGGTTGCATATAAATATCTATTAACTTTTTTGGATTTTGCGGACCTGGTACAACCAATGTTAAAAACATATAAGGTGTTTTCATGCACATCCCAGGCGGAAGATTATACGGCGTTAAAATAACTGGCCAACAAGAATAATTTCTTCCTGATTTACCAAACGGAGCAAATCCATCAGCACATAGACATAATCTAATATTTCTAGTCTCCTTTGCAAAATCTGGATATGTTCTATCAAAATTTTTCCAAGCATCTGCATCTGATGGATGACACATTAAACCCTCTTCTGTTTGATGAGTTGCATGCCAAGTCATGTGTTCCGCAGTTGCCTTTGATGCATACAATCTTTGTAACCTAGGAGTTAAAGGTAAATAAAACAACTGGCTGTGTGCTTTACGTCGTTGTTGACTCCTGGTTGTCTTATACCTATCTTGATTACAGAATTTACAAACCTCTACTTCTACATCATCTCCCCAATATAACATACAACCATCTCTGCAAACATCAATTCTTTCAACTGGAAGACCTAAATCTTTCACCAGTTTTTTCATACTGTAAAAATCAAGAGGCAAACTGTGATCACGTGGCAATGTATCGTCAAACGCTTGAACAACATCATTAAAACAATCTTGCGACATATTATGATCTGCCTTTATATTTAATAATCTGGATGTGAGAGATAATTTAGTCTGACTGTCACAACCGGAATATAATGGTTCATTTGCAACACTCAATACTTCTTGAAATTTGTAATATATTTCATCCAGACCTGGTACATCAGGCTCCTCCAACGGCAATGTATTAGTGGCAAACATTTGTTCACTTGTTGGAGGAAAACTAGAACTTGCACCAAGCGTCTCGGGAATATAATTCTGACAACTTGCATCAATTACCATCCTCTGATATGGATTGAATTGTTCATAATAACTCTGATCCCCACTAGCAGAGGCTTGAAAATTCCGTCCATAATCCTCATCAGATATGAATGGTTCGCCATGACTTGTCCAATTATAATAATTCGGAGTAAAACCAAATCTACAAAGATGTTCTTCAACTTTATCGGTGGGTAAAAATTTCCCATTGTGACATTTTCTACACGCGCACCTTATCTTCTTGCCATCCATATACATAACTTGAGTAGATGCAAAATTTAAAAATTGCCTCAGTCCAGTGATAAACTCAGGAGTTAACCCCTGACGATTAGGCAAATTTTTGTTATACATCCAACTTCGCTCATTCTGCATTTTACCTGAATTCAACTATTCAGTTAAACATTATTAAAAGTTACTATAGATAAATCTTATCATTGAAGACAAAACAAAAACAACAGCTAATCAAAAAGAAGGAACGCAATTAATCAACTATAATATAATTATTTAAAGCTAACTTTATATACAAATTATTAAATGCATAATAATGAACTTAAGAATACCGAAAAGAGGTCAACAAATACAGCTGCCTTCAACTACACTGAGATCACGACAAAATAAGACCTGCACAAACAACATTATCAATTAAGACAGTAAATTTCAAAAATTAACTTAAATTTCAGAAGGTGCGTGCACGGCGGCAGCCATACGTCTTCCTCGCGACGGGCCGGGCTTCGCAAATCGTGTGCCAATTATTTAGGCATGGCGCGCCGGGAGGCTGCTCGGGGCGCGCCGGCGCCCAGAAGGACGGCGTTTCGCCCGCCGGAGCGGCAGCGCCGTGCCGCGATGCGGCAGGTCGCCGACCGCTTCGCCGACGCCGTCGGCGGGATCGTCGCGCAGGTCTCGACCGCGGCGGCATCGTTGCAGGCCACGGCCCGCGCCGGCAGGGAGTCCCGCGACGGCGAGAGAGAGAGATCCGAGAGCGTTTTGCTTACCAAACGAAAACCTTCCACCGCCGATCGTCGTAGATCACGCCGTCGTCGGTCGGAGATGTGGCCGAAACCAGGAAATCGCAGATGGGAAGAAGGGGGAACGGGGGAGAGAGAGGAAAGAAAAGAGAGAAGGGAAAAAGAATCGGGTTGGGAATTAGATCTAGGGTTTTTAGGAACAAATATTTTTTGTTCCCAATTTCGTCCCTAAATTTGGGACAAATTTATGGATTCGTCCCAAATTTTGGGACGAATCCAGGATTCGTCCCAAACTTTGGGACGAATCCAGGATTCGTCCCAAAACTTAAATTAATTTAAAATAAATTAAATCAAAGACCGAAAGCTTATATCTTGACCTAGATACATCGGAATTTGATGAAAAAAGTTTCTATGCGTTCGTATCGTTGCCTTGATCGTAAATATGTCACCATCCATATTTTTTAAATATTATTTTAAGTGATTCAAATTTTTAATACCAAATTAGGTCAAATTAGAATTAAAAAATTCCAAAAATAAATATATTTGGTAAAAAATATTTTTTTGGATATATTTACGATCAGGACAACGATACGAATGCATAGAAATTTATTTCATCAAATTCTGATGTCTCTAGGTCCGTATATGACGCGTCCCATTTTGTTTTTTTTTTTTAAGATAATTAAATTTTTGGGACGAATCTCTAAATTTTTAGGACGAATCCAGAAATTGTCCCAAACTTTGGGACGAATTCCTGATTCGTCCCAAATTTTGGGACGAATCCAGGATTCGTCCCAAAACTTAAATTAATTTAAAATAAATTAAATCAAAGACCGAAAGCTTATATCTTGACCTAGAGACATCAGAATTTGATGAAACAAGTTTCTATGCGTTCGTATCATTGCCCTGATCATAAATATGTCACCATCCATATTTTTTAATTAATAATTTAATTTATTTAAATTTTTCATACCAAATTAGGTCAAATTTGAATAAAAAATTCCAAAAATAAATATATTTGTTAAAAAATATTTTTATGTATATATTTACGATCAGGACTATGATACGAATGCATAGAAATTTATTTCATCAAATTCCGATGTCTCTAGGTAGATATTTTTTAATACATATATAGGTTGCTATTAACTAAAAAGGTGTTGTGCAGTGAACGGTTGTAAATTAATGTCTGAAAACTTAAATATGGACCTACAGACATCGGAATTTGATGAAAAAAGTTTCTATGCGTTCGTATCGTTGCCTTGATCGTAAATATGTCACCATCCATATTTTTTAAATATTATTTTAAGTGATTCAAATTTTTAATACCAAATTAGGTCAAATTGGAATTAAAAAATTTCAAAAATAAATATATTTGGTAAAAAATATTTTTATGGATATATTTACGATCAGGACAACGATACGAACGCATAGAAATTTATTTCATCAAATTCTGATGTCTCTAGGTCCGTATATGACGCGTCCCATTTTGTTTTTTTTTTTAAGATAATTAAATTTTTGGGACGAATCCGATTCGTCCCAAAACTTAAATTAATTTAAAATAAATTAAATCAAAGACCAAAACCTTACATCTTTACCTAGAGACATTCTTATTTGATGAAACAAGTTTCTATGCGTTCGTATCATTGCCCTGATCGTAAATATGTCACCATCCATATTTGTTAATTAATAATTTAATTTATTTAAATTTTTCATACCAAATTAGGTCAAATTTGAATAAAAAATTCCAAAAATAAATATATTTGTTAAAAAATATTTTTATGTATATATTTACGATAAGGACTATGATACGAATGCATAGAAATTTATTTCATCAAATTCCGATGTCTCTAGGTAGATATTTTTTAATACATATATAGGTTGCTATTAACTAAAAAGGTGTTGTGCAGTGAACGGTTGTAAATTAATGTCTGAAAACTTAAATATGGACCTACAGACATTGGAATTTGATGAAAAAAGTTTCTATGCGTTCGTAACGTTGCCTTGATCGTAAATATGTCACCATCCATATTTTTTAAATATTATTTTAAGTGATTCAAATTTTTAATACCAAATTAGGTCAAATTGGAATTAAAAAATTTCAAAAATAAATATATTTCTTAAAAAATATTTTTATGGATATATTTACGATCAGAACAACGATACGAACGCATAGAAATTTATTTCATCAAATTCTGATGTCTCTAGGTCCGTATATGACGCGTCCCATTTTGTGTTTTTTTTTAAGATAATTAAATTTTTGGGACGAATCTCTGGATTCGTCCCAAAATTTGGGACGAATCCAGAAATTCGTCCCAAACTTTGGGACGAATTCCTGGATTCGTCCCAAATTTTGAGACGAATCCAGGATTCGTCCCAAAACTTAAATTAATTTAAAATAAATTAAATCAAAGACCGAAAGCTTATATCTTGACCTAGAGACATCGGAATTTGATGAAACAAGTTTCTATGCGTTCGTATCATTGCCCTGATCGTAAATATGTCACCATCCATATTTTTTAATTAATAATTTAATTTATTTAAATTTTTCATACCAAATTAGGTCAAATTTGAATAAAAAATTACAAAAATAAATATATTTGGTAAAAAATATTTTTATGGATATATTTACGATAAGGACTATGATACTAATGCATAGAAATTTATTTCATCAAATTCCGATGTCTCTAGGTAGATATTTTTTAATACATATATAGGTTGCTATTAACTAAAAAGGTATAGTACACTGAACTGAAGTAAATTAATGACTGAAAGCTTATATATTGACCTACAGACATCGGAATTTGATGAAAAAAGTTTCTATGCGTTCGTATCGTTGCCTTGATCGTAAATATGTCACCATCCATATTTTTTAAATAATATTTTAAGTGATTCAAATTTTTAATACCAAATTAGGTCAAATTGGAATTAAAAAATTTCAAAAATAAATATATTTGGTAAAAAATATTTTTATGGATATATTTACGATCAGGACAACGATACGAACGCATAGAAATTTATTTCATCAAATTCTGATGTCTCTAGGTCCGTATATGACGCGTCCCATTTTGTTTTTTTTTTTAAGATAATTAAATTTTTGGGACGAATCCAGGATTCGTCCCAAAACTTAAATTAATTTAAAATAAATTAAATCAAAGACCGAAATCTTATATCTTGACCTAGAGACATCGGAATTTGATGAAACAAGTTTCTATGTGTTCGTATCGTTGCCCTGATCGTAAATATGTCACCATCCATATTTGTTAATTAATAATTTAATTTATTTAAATTTTTCATACCAAATTAGGTCAAATTTGAATAAAAAATTCCAAAAATAAATATATTTGTTAAAAAATATTTTTATGTATATATTTACGATAAGGACTATGATACGAATGCATAGAAATTTATTTCATCAAATTCCGATGTCTCTAGGTAGATATTTTTTAATACATATATAGGTTGCTATTAACTAAAAAGGTGTTGTGCAGTGAACGGTTGTAAATTAATGTCTGAAAACTTAAATATGGACCTACAGACATTGGAATTTGATGAAAAAAGTTTCTATGCGTTCGTATCGTTGCCTTGATCGTAAATATGTCACCATCCATATTTTTTAAATATTATTTTAAGTGATTCAAATTTTTAATACCAAATTAGGTCAAATTGGAATTAAAAAATTTCAAAAATAAATATATTTGGTAAAAAATATTTTTATGGATATATTTACGATCAGGACAACGATACGAACGCATAGAAATTTATTTCATCAAATTCTGATGTCTCTAGGTCCGTATATGACGCGTCCCATTTTGTTTTTTTTTTTTTAAGATAATTAAATTTTTGGGACGAATCTCTAGATTCGTCCCAAACTTTGGGACGAATCCAGAAATTCGTCCCAAACTTTGGGACGAATTCCTGGATTCGTCCCAAATTTTGGGACGAATCCAGGATTCGTCCCAAAACTTAAATTAATTTAAAATAAATTAAATCAAAGACCGAAAGCTTATATCTTGACCTAAAGACATTGGAATTTGATGAAACAAGTTTCTATGCGTTCGTATCATTGCCCTGATCCTAAATATGTCACCAAACATATTTTTTAAATAATATTTTAAGTGATTCAAATTTTTAATACCAAATTAGGTCAAATTGGAATTAAAAAATTCCAAAAATAAAAATATTTGGTAAAAAATATTTTTATGGATATATTTACGATCAGGACAACGATACAAACGCATAGAAATTTATTTCATCAAATTCTGATGTCTCTAGGTAGATATTTTTTAATACATATATAGGTTGCTATTAACTAAAAAGGTGTTGTAAAGTAAACGATTGTAAATTAGTGTCTGAAAGCTTATATCTTGACCTATAGACATCGGAATTTGATGAAACAAGTTTCTATGCGTTCGTATCGTTGCCTTGATCGTAAATATGTCACCAAACATATTTTTTAAATAATATTTTAAGTGATTCAAATTTTTAATACCAAATTAGGTCAAATTGGAATTAAAAAATTCCAAAAATAAAAATATTTGGTAAAAAATATTTTTATGGATATATTTACGATCAGGACAACGATACGAACGCATAGAAATTTATTTAATCAAATCCTGATGTCTGTCGATCCTTATATGCCGCGTCCCCTTTTGGTTTTTTTTTTTTATTTATTTAAATTTTTGGGACGAATCCAGGATTCGTCCCAAAACTTAAATTAATTTAAAATAAATTAAATCAAAGACCGAAAGCTTATATCTTGACCTAGAGACATCGGAATTTGATGAAACAAGTTTCTATGCGTTCGTATCGTTGCCCTGATCGTAAATATGTCACCATCCATATTTTTTAATTAATAATTTAATTTATTTAAATTTTTCATACCAAATTAGGTCAAATTTGAATAAAAAATTCCAAAAATAAATATATTTGTTAAAAAATATTTTTATGTATATATTTACGATAAGGACTATGATACGAATGCATAGAAATTTATTTCATCAAATTCTAATGTCTCTAGGTAGATATTTTCTAATACATATATAGGTTGCTATTAACTAAAAAGGTGTTGTGCAGTGAACGGTTGTAAATTAATGTCTGAAAACTTAAATATGGACCTACAGACATCGGAATTTGATGAAAAAAGTTTCTATGCGTTCGTATCGTTGCCTTGATCGTAAATATGTCACCATCCATATTTTTTAAATATTATTTTAAGTGATTCAAATTTTTAATACCAAATTAGGTCAAATTGGAATTAAAAAATTCCAAAAATAAATATATTTGGTAAAAAATATTTTTTTGGATATATTTACGATCAGGACAACGATACGAACGCATAGAAATTTATTTCATCAAATTCTGATGTCTCTAGGTCCGTATATGACGCGTCCCATTTTGTTTTTTTTTTAAGATAATTAAATTTTTGGGACGAATCCAGGATTCGTCCCAAAACTTAAATTAATCCAAAATAAATTAAACTTTGGGCCGATTTCCTGAATTCGTCCCAATTTTTGGGACGAATCCAGGATTCGTCCCAAAACTTAAATTAATTTAAAATAAATTAAATCAAAGACCGAAAGCTTATATCTTGACCTAGAGACATCGGAATTTGATGAAACAAGTTTCTATGCATTCGTATCGTTGCCCTGATCGTAAATATGTCACCATCCATATTTTTAATTAATAATTTAATTTATTTAAATTTTTCATACCAAATTAGGTCAAATTTGAATAAAAATTCCAAAAATAAATATATTTGTTAAAAATATTTTTATGTATATATTTACGATAAGGACTATGATACGAATGCATAGAAATTTATTTCATCAAATTCCGATGCTCTAGGTAGATATTTTTTAATACATATATAGGTTGCTATTAACTAAAAAGGTGTTGTGCAGTGAAGATTGTAAATTAATGTCCGAAAACTTAAATATGGACCTACAGAAATCGAATTTGATGAAAAAGTTTCTATGCGTTCATATCGTTGCCTTGATCGTAAATATGTCACCATCCATATTTTTTAAATATTATTTTAAGTGATTCAAATTTTTAATACCAAATTAGGTCAAATTGGAATTAAAAATTCCAAAATAAATATATTTGGTAAAAATATTTTATGGATATATTTACGATCAGGACAATGATATGAACGCATAGAAATTTATTTCATCAAATTCTGATGTCTCTAGGTCCGTATATAACGCGTCCCATTTTGTTTTTTTTTAAGATAATTAAATTTTTGGGACGAATTTCATCAAATTCTGATGTCTCTAGGTCCGTATATGACGCGTCCCATTTTGTTTTTTTTTTTAAGATAATTAAATTTTTGGGACGAATCCAGGATTCGTCCCAAAACTTAAATTAATTTAAAATAAATTAAATCAAAGACCGAAAGCTTATATCTTGACCTAGAGACATCGGAATTTGATGAAACAAGTTTCTATGCGTTCGTATCGTTGCCCTGATCGTAAATATGTCACCATCCATATTTTTTAATTAATAATTTAATTTATTTAAATTTTTCATACCAAATTAGGTCAAATTTGAATAAAAAATTCCAAAAATAAATATATTTGTTAAAAAATATTTTTATGTATATATTTACGATCAGGACTATGATATGAATGCATAGAAATTTATTTCATCAAATTCCGATGTCTCTAGGTAGATATTTTTTAATACATATATAGGTTGCTATTAACTAAAAAGGTGTTGTGCAGTGAACGGTTGTAAATTAGTGTCTGAAAACTTAAATATGGACCTAGAGACATCGGAATTTGATGAAAAAAGTTTCTATGCGTTCGTATCGTTGCCTTGATCGTAAATATGTCACCATCCATATTTTTTAAATATTATTTTAAGTGATTCAAATTTTTAATACCAAATTAGGTCAAATTGGAATTAAAAAATTCCAAAAATAAATATATTTGGTAAAAAATATTTTTATGGATATATTTACGATCAGGACAATGATACGAACGCATAGAAATTTATTTCATCAAATTCTGATGTCTCTAGGTCCGTATATGACGCGTCCCATTTTGTTTTTTTTTTTAAGATAATTAAATTTTTGGGACGAATCTCTGGATTCGTCCCAAAATTTGGGACGAATCCAGATATTCGTCCCAAACTTTGGGACAAATTCCTGGATTCGTCCCAAATTTTGGGACGAATCCAGGATTCGTCCCAAAACTTAAATTAATTTAAAATAAATTAAATCAAAGACCGAAAGCTTATATCTTGACCTAGAGACATCGGAATTTGATGAAACAAGTTTCTATGCGTTTGTATCGTTGCCCTGATCGTAAATATGTCACCATCCATATTTTTTAATTAATAATTTAATTTATTTAAATTTTTCATACCAAATTAGGTCAAATTTGAATAAAAATTCCAAAAATAAATATATTTGTGTAAAAAATATTTTATGTATATATTTACGATCAGGACTATGATACGAATGCATAGAAATTTATTTCATCAAATTCCGATGTCTCTAGGTAGATATTTTTTAATACATATATAGGTTGCTATTAACTAAAAAGGTGTTGTGCAGTGAACGGTTGTAAATTAATGTCTGAAAACTTAAATATGGACCTACAGACATCAGAATTTGATGAAAAAAGTTTCTATGCGTTCGTATCGTTGCCTTGATCGTAAATATGTCACCATCCATATTTTTTAAATATTATTTTAAGTGATTCAAATTTTTAATACCAAATTAGGTCAAATTGGAATTAAAAAATTCCAAAAATAAATATATTTGGTAAAAAATATTTTTTTGGATATATTTACGATCAGGAAAACGATACGAACGCATAGAAATTTATTTCATCAAATTCTGATGTCTCTAGGTCCGTATATGACGCGTCCCATTTTGTTTTTTTTTTTTAAGATAATTAAATTTTTGGGACGAATCTCTGGATTCGTCCCAAAATTTGGGACGAATCTCTGGATTCGTCCCAAAATTTGGGACGAATCCAGAAATTCGTCCCAAACTTTGGGACGAATTCCTGGATTCGTCCCAAATTTTGGCACGAATCCAGGATTCGTCCCAAAACTTAAATTAATTTAAAATAAATTAAATCAAAGACCGAAAGCTTATATCTTGACCTAGAGACATCAGAATTTGATGAAACAAGTTTCTTTGCGTTCGTATCGTTGCCCTGATCGTAAATATGTCACCATCCATATTTTTTAATTAATAATTTAATTTATTTAAATTTTTCATACCAAATTAGGTCAAATTTGAATAAAAAATTCCAAAAATAAATATATTTGTTAAAAAATATTTTTATGTATATATTTACGATCAAGACTATGATACGAATGCATAGAAATTTATTTCATCAAATTCCGATGTCTCTAGGTAGATATTTTTTAATACATATATAGGTTGCTATTAACTAAAAAGGTGTTGTGCAGTGAACGGTTGTAAATTAATGTCTGAAAACTTAAATATGGACCTACAGACATCGGAATTTGATGAAAAAAGTTTCTATGCGTTCGTATCGTTGCCTTGATTGTAAATATGTCACCATCCATATTTTTTAAATATTATTTTAAGTGATTCAAATTTTTAATACCAAATTAGGTCAAATTGGAATTAAAAAATTCCAAAAATAAATATATTTGGTAAAAAATATTTTTTTGGATATATTTACGATCAGGACAATGATACGAACGCATAGAAATTTATTTCATCAAATTCTGATGTCTCTAGGTCCGTATATGACGCGTCCCATTTTGTTTTTTTTTTAAGATAATTAAATTTTTGGGACGAATCTCTGGATTCGTCCCAAAATTTGGGACGAATCCAGATATTCGTCCCAAACTTTGGGACGAATTCCTGGATTCGTCCCAAATTTTGGGACGAATCCAGGATTCGTCCCAAAACTTAAATTAATTTAAAATAAATTAAATCAAAGACCGAAAGCTTATATCTTGACCTAGAGACATCGGAATTTGATGAAACAAGTTTCTATGCGTTCGTATCGTTGCCCTGATCGTAAATATGTCACCATCCATATTTTTTAATTAATAATTTAATTTATTTAAATTTTTCATATCAAATTAGGTCAAATTAGAATTAAAAATTCCAAAAATAAATATATTTGTTAAAAATTATTTTTATGTATATATTTACGATCAGGACTATGATACGAATGCATAGAAATTTATTTCATCAAATTCCGATGTCTCTAGGTCCGTATATGAGGCGTCCCATTTTGTTTTTTTTTTTTAAGATAATTAAATTTTTGGGACGAATCCTGGATTCGTCCCAAAACTTAAATTAATTTAAAATAAATTAAATCAAAGACCGAAAGCTTATATCTTGACCTAGAGACATCAGAATTTGATGAAACAAATTTCTATGCGTTCGTATCATTGCCCTGATCATAAATATGTCACCATCCATTATTTTTAATTAATAATTTAATTTATTTAAATTTTGTATACCAAATTAGGTAAAATTAGATTTAAAAATTCCAAAAATAAATATATTTGTTAAAAAATATTTTTATGTATATATTTACGATCAGGACAATGATACGAACGCATAGAAATTTATTTCATTAAATTCCGATGTCTCTAGGTCCTTATATGAGGCGTCCCATTTTTTTTTTTTTTAAGATAATTAAATTTTTGGGACGAATCCAGGATTTGTCCCAAAACTTAAATTAATTTAAAATAAATTAAATCAAAGACCGAAAGCTTATATCTTGACCTAGAGACATCGGAATTTGATGAAACAAATTTCTATGCGTTCGTATCATTGCCCTGATCATAAATATGTCACCATCCATAATTTTTAATTAATAATTTAATTTATTTAAATTTTTTATACCTAATTAGGTAAAATTATAATTAAAAATTCCAAAAATAAATATATTTGTTAAAAAATATTTTTATGTATATATTTACGATCAGGACAATAATATGAACGCATAGAAATTTATTTCATCAAATTCCGATGTCTCTAGGTCCGTATATGAGACGTCCCATTTTGTTTTTTTTTTAAGATAATTAAATTTTTGGGACGAATCCTGGATTCGTCCCAAATTTTGGGACGAATCCAAGATTCGTCCCAAATTTTGGGACGAATCCAAGATTCGTCCCAAAACTAAATTTAATTTAAATTACATTAAATCAAAGACCGAAAGCTTATATCTTAACCTAGAGACATCGGAATTTGATGAAATAAATTTCTATGTGTTCGTATCATTGTCCTAATCGTAAATATATCCATAAAAATATTTATTACCAAATATATTTATTTTTGGCATTTTTTAATTCCAATTTGACCTAATTTGGTATTATAAATTTGAATCACTTAAAATATTATTTAAAAAATATTCATGGTGACATATTTACGATCAAATTAATGATACGAATGCATAGAAACTTGTTTTATCAAATTTCGATGTCTCTAGGTCAAGATATAAGCTTTCGATATTTGATTGTCTTTTTTTAAAAATAATGTCATTTTTTGAACAAATCCTGGATTCGTCCCAGATTTTGGGACGAATCCTGGATTCGTCCCAGAATTTGGGACGAATTCTGAATTCGTCCCAGAATTTGGCGACGAATTTAGCAACGAAATGTTCTATTGTTGCAAATTTGAAACAAAACTTTTTTGTTGCAATTTTCGTTGGTTATTTGGGTCGAAATTTTTTTTCGACCCAAAATTTGTCGCAATTTTGGGACGAATAATTTTCGTTCCAAATATTTGTCCCCAAATATATGTTTTTTTGTAGTGTTAGTTCCGTCTCTAATTAGCGACGAGAAAAATTATTTCTATCTTGATTATTAAAATACATTATTATGATTTTAGAGTTATAGAATTTTTTTTCTATCTCTAATTAAAGACGGAACAAATATTTTGTCTCTAATTAGAAACGGAATTAAATTTTTCATCTCTATTTGGAGACAGGTAACTTATTTCCATCACTAACTATTATTAATTTAGTCATTATGTTATTATATATGTTTAAAATAGAGATGAAAATATAATTTCATCTCTAATTAAAAATAAAATTATAATTCCGTCACTATATTATATTAGTATTAGAAATAGATTATGACAGTTTTTTTTTTTTTTTTAAAGTGCATGCGAACAATAATTACTACCGTTTCTACATACAATAATTACGAACCTCTGAGTAATAATCGCTATTGTAGTTGTGAATAGTTAGTACTACGATATCTTTGAATAATGATGACTACAATTTCTCTGAACAACACTTGTGATATTATCCTTTATTAGGCTAAGATTGAATAAGCTTCGTGATTTATCCACTTACATAATATATGAGATCCGTCTTAAAAGGGCTCAGGTTTACCCTATGCCATGCTCCCCAACGCTTGCATTTCAACATCCGTTGACATTTCAGATTTTAATGACAACTTCACAGATTTACTATAACAAATTTTATTTTTCACAACATACAATTAACGCTTTACCTTTTACTAATAGAATAATTGTTACAATACCTATGAATAATGACAACTTCAAAAATTAATCTATTTATATTGGAAACAAATTACTAAGCAAGGCATGATGTGTATGTTTCTGATGTATTTTTAGCATTGTTTAGCATGTATTTTATAGCATTGTTTAGCATGCATTTTATAGTATTTCATCAGCATAATTCGCATTCATACATCTTCTTTTTTATTTATTTTACTCTTTTACTATTTCTAGTTTGGAGATGTGCTCTTTGCACGTTATCATTGATAAGATGTGAAAATGGAGTGAAGTTGGAACATAAAGGCATTGGAACGAGGATTCAATTAAAAGAACAAGCTTTGGCTGTGTCTCAAGACACAAGCGTGTTCCTACTGCAAAAGTTGAATTAAGAATGGAGTGAAAACAAAGCTTCTAGTGCTTAACACTCCTCGGTCATGTCTCACAGGCACGGTTGTACCTCACTCAGAGTCTCCAGTAGCTTTGGCTACTTCTATCGAGCCGGACATGTCACGATCGTGCCTTAGAGGCATAGTCGTGTTCGGCCCAGACTCATAACAGAATTGAACACGACCTAGTCGTGCCACCATCCTTTGGCCAGAGACCCTGTTTTGTATCTTTTAAGCATGAATGTGTTTGGTTCTAATGCAACAACCAAGTCGAACACACAGGGGCCATGCCTCTCAAGCATGGTCGTGCAGCGTGGAATATTTCCTGATGATTGGGATCAGGACCAATGCTAGAAATCAGAGGGGGTCTTGGTGCACTAATGGGAATGGTGGGAAGTGAAACGGAGGACGTAGAACCCACAGCTGGCCTAATAGCAACATCTGGGGTGACCAAACTGGAGGACCTTTTACAGGGGGTTCTTCTAGCCCTCACGGCAATAGGAGTAGGAGAGGAAATCTAAGAAGGCAGAGGAGATAGCGGCACACCCATAGTTATCTCAGGAACAGGAGTAACTGGAAGAATGGACAGAATCAATAAACTTGGTCACATCATGTCAAGAGCAACGTTGGAATGGATACGAGTATAAGGCATAATTTCCTTACCCCTCTCACGAGACATTTCAGCGGGAACTATGGGAATTTACTTTGATTTATAGATAACGATCGGAGCCAAGCTATTCTTTGAAACAAGTGAAACCTCCTGTTGGACAATGAAGGGGCCCTCTTCCTCGGATGATTCAGGCTCCTCAGCAGGGACCTCTTGAGGAGGGAGTAGACTGAGAGACGAAGGGGTCAGATTGAGACGATGATTCTCTAACAACCTTTCCACTAACCTAGTCAAAATTGGCTTTGTCAACCTGAATTCTTATACATCAGAGCGGGGAAAATAGCATCAACTGAAAAGGACAAAACCCATATGTTTTATAGTAGAAACAAGCCAAAGATAGCAAATGAATACAACAAAAAGTATGCAATTCACCAAAATGAGCCTCCAATTCTGTGTCTATAGAGCTTATCCCGAAGATAAAAAGTAAACCTTCAATAGTTAGTGCAGGCAAGTAAAATTTAGCTCCTTTCAACTTCGACGTGGACTCATAAAATGTCAAGTCAGTAATATCGTCTGAGGAATTTGGAAGAGTAGGAAGAGTTCTTTGCCAAGTGATGGAATATGGAGGAGGAGAAGCTAGACGCAAGAAGAACAATTTCTACCTCCATTCTGCTTGTGCTGGAATTTTGTTAAATAGGATAGCCTTGGGACGACTCTGAAATTTAAAAAGGCTATCTTCTACTTGACGAAGGATAAAAAATTGATGGAACAAACGAGGGGAAGGAGGAAAGTCAAGTAGTTGGGAAACAACGATAAAACCAAATAATATGGAGAAGGATTGAGGGATAAGTTGATTTAAGGGCACGTTGAAATATTGACTTACGGCAACGAAAAAAGGATGAAGAGGGAGGCAAAAATCGGAAATCGCTTGTTCCCAAAATATAGCAGCGCTCCCCAGAGGAGGGAGATGAGGGCGGTCCGCCGGAGTAGGAAGGACTAAATAGGAAGGAAACCCAAAATTCAAATCCATTGCATAGACTTCCGAATCAATGGCACTGGAAGAGTAGTTAACAAACCACTCAGGCGGGGAAGAAGAAGAAGGGGCCATTGTGAGCAAAAAATCAAGGAAGGAAACAAAATCTTAATGGAACAGAGAAGGAAAAAACACAATGAAGGAGGAAGACGAAAGGATGAACCCCTTTTTTTGTTTGTCTCTAAAACCCTCGACGCTACTACCGAGGGGGAGGTAAATATTAGAGCAAAAAATGGGTAAACAAATAGCAAGCCAATAAGTGACTGAGAAAATATTGGGTATTCAAGAAAGGATACACTTACCTGGATAATCATGATGAATGCATTCCCCAAGTACAAAGTTCAAACTTGTTAGATCCCGAGGCAAGTTATAATTAATCTTTAAATCCCGGCAAGATTATGGCCCTAGGATGTATGACATGAAAAATGAGCGGGTGAATGCTTTCGCTCGGTCATCCTAGGACGAGCAGAAAAGGTAGGTGTCTCATTCACTTGGGTCGCCCGGGTTAACAGGTTCGTCCTGTCATTATACACTGAACGAAAAGTAAATAACTCAAATAGCTCCGCTCGTCCTTCGTACATAAAGAATGCCCAAAAAGGAATATAACTTATTCCTCACAACATGTCCGAAAAGGAGAAAAACACATACGGATAGGCTAAAGTCATATAGTCATGAAGGATGAGATTAAGCTATCAAGGTAGGTCAGCCGAGAGGTTAATTTACACATATACGAGCACGCAACCACTCAATTAGTTTTCTGTGGAGACATACACAAAGAGGATAAAAAGGCTTTCAAAAATTTTGGCCGATTGGACCATGTCGAGTTCAAAATAATCATCATAAAAAACTCATCAGTTGAGAGAAAGTTGGTGAAACATTAAGGCTACCACATAGTAGGGGCTATAGTAGTTGTGGAAAGAAATCAAGGGGACGATTCTTCACTATCCTCCTTATGTCAGGAAAGTTAGGGGGAGGATCAGTTACCAATAACTTCAGTTCTTTCAGTTGCTCCACTCCTTCCTTTGTCACGAATTTGATAGAATTTATGAAGAAGTTGGTGATCGGAGTGATGAAATCAGAGGATTAAAGATAGGCCTTTTTGCGCTCCTCAAAACGGGTGTCTTCATTGGCCTTGTAGTTTGCTAGTTCCTCTTGAACAGCCTTAAGAGCAGTCTCTTTGAGATTCAGAGTAGATAATTGACTGACCAATTCCGTAGCGTGTGCATCCTTTACTGATTGCAACTAGGAAGATAGGCGAGCAATCTCCGATATCTGCTCTTCTAATTTGGAGGATAAATCAGTACCCCGAGCATTGGCTGATTGAAGCTGGGATTGAAGACTTTCCATGTCAGTCTTGTATTGTTGTGATTGCTCGGTCTCCGTCTTGAGCAACTGGATAGTTCTTTCCAATTGGGAGGGCAAACCCTTTAGCTTCTGGTCCACCTGATCGGGAGATAACTCAGAAATCTATTTTTTTAGAGCTTCATTCTCTTGGATTAGGGTGTGCATCAGATGGAACATATTCAAATTATATATCCAGTACTGTACAACAAAGAGCATTAAGGAGATATGTAATGAAATGAGATTGTGAAGGGAAATAAAAGCACCTTCGTCTCCTCCAGGGAAAAATTATCAGCCACTTCAGAATGTCCGAGGCTTTCAATTATTTGGTGTACCTCCTCCCTAGATGTAGTAAAAGACTCCACCCCAAGAGTATGAGTTGAGTATCAATAATAGAGGAAGTAGAAGACAAAGAAGTTTGAAGCAAAGGAGGACAGTAGATAATATAGGGCACGTTGTGAGGGGGCAAATTTATATGTTCAGGAAAGTTCATTAAAAAGTGAGGCGGAGAGTTGCCACTAGGGATAGGAGGGGTGGTAGACGTAGAAGGAACAAGGGAAGGATAGAGAGCCGAGAGAGGAAGATCAGGAGAAGAAGGAGCAACATCTGAAAGAGGAAAGTCTTCAGAAACGGATTTCTGCTTCGGGGATAGAGCAAGGGTCAGTTTACGTTTTTTCTTAGCGGGGGTTGCTTTAGGGGATTGCTCCGAAGCATGCAAAGAGATAGGCTCATCAGCGGAAGGAGGATTGATGGAAGCTCCTTCCAAGGCCACATCTTGAGAACCAGAAACACCTTCTGTGCCAGTAGGGGTCGTCAACGAAGAAGGTTGGCCCAAGGCAGCGAGAAGTTCTCACTCCTTAGCAGCGATCAATTCCTCTGATAAGCACAATTGATCATCGATTGCAGCAGTATACAAAGAGTCCATTACAGAAAACAAAAAGTGTCTTAGTTAGTAAAAAAGAGATTGGGATAGATGAATAAGGGCTTACCAAGGGAACCGTGAAGCTCTATCTTGACAGGGCTTAACCCGAAGAGATAGAGGAGGTCATCACGAATCCACTTATGAATGAATAAGCGAAAGCCCGATAGCTTCTGAGAGCAAGTAACAAAAGAAGGGTGTCTATGCAATTCCTTTACGTCAGGAAGAGCAGATAGAGAAGATTTCCAAGAAGAAGACCAAGGGATAGGTCCTGAAAATTCCACAAAAAAGAAATAGGATTTCCACCCCTTAATGGAAGAGGGCATCTCCTCAAAAAAGGTCATTTTAGGCCTTGATTGGAATAGGAAGACACCAAGATCTGATTTCTTGGGATATAAAAATAGGAAGAAATTTGGAAGGGTCGGAGGGATGTCGTGAATACGAAAAAGCATGTACAAACTACAGAGATAACGAAAAGCATTGGGGGTGAATTGCTGTAAGGAAATGTCAAAATACTAGCTAACTTCTATAAAAAAAAAAAGTGGGAATAGGAAAGCGCAAGCCCACCACCAGTTGATCTTTGAAGAAGGCGACACAATTCTTAGGAGGAAGATGGGGGCAGGCGTTAGCATCAGGAATGACAATGCGATAGGTCTTGGGAATATCATATAAAGAACGAAAAGTAGACCTATCCGATTTGCGAAAGACAGAACGAGTTTGAGCATACCAAGCCGAAAAGGATTCTTCAGCCATAGAGCAATGCAAGAATGTAAGAAAAATAACTTACTGAGGTTCAAAGAAGAAGGAACAACACAGAGAGGCAGGAAAAGGGAGGGAGGCTAGTTGAGAGTACGAAAACTCAGATAGCAGTATCAACAAAAAGCGTAGGAAAGAAGACGAAGAGTCGAAGGGCTTAGGGGTTTTTGAAAGAATTAAGGGATAAGAACTGTCGTAAGATGTAAAAAGTATTCATCAAAGAAGTCATGGATGTTGCAAAGAAAAGGCGCGACAGGACGTTACTGCAGGAACGCGCGGTTTATTACGACAAGAAAGAGAAATTAGCCGACACGTGTCAGGAAACTATGATTAAGCATTTATAATGGAAATAGCTAGCCAAATCATACTCGTATCGACGTTGTCGTATCGCGCACTACTAATATTCTCTTACCGTTGAAGGATCAATCAGCGAGCAGAAGATGTCAAAAAGGTGTCTAATTTTCTAGGTGTAATAAATAAAGGAGATTATTATTAAGTTATAATATGAAAAAGAACTAGAATACTTGGGTAATTCTTAAGCCCAGCCAGTTTCGTAGACCGGACAGATATCAAAAGTTCATTTAGTCGCATACAAGAAATCGCCCCTTCCCCCATTCTAGGTATAACCAAACACATTACATTGCATGCCCATCTCAAACATCAAGCTTTAACATTATCAATAGTAGTTTTACAAACATAGTTATGGGGTTGTCATAAGTATATCAACCCCACTCGAACTGTTCATAATCAAGTAAGGGGAGTAGGAATATTTTGCCCGGTACTGACAGTCCATAGACATCAGAGTAAAGGATGATGAAGAGGAGAATGACAACTTGGTTGCATAGGAGAAAATTGTCCCATTCTCCAGACGATTTGGGCAGCTTACCCCCTCAAACAAGTGACTGAAGGGTCCACCCTCAGTCTAAGTTGATCCAACTCGGCTTGCAGAATATCCACCTTAGCTTGCAGCCGATCTAACTCTTGTTGTTGTTGCGATATTAGCAGATTGTTTGCATGGATCTTCCTGATTAGCGTAGCTATCTCTAAAGCATAACGAGCCTTCAAATCATTTAACTCTTTAGTCTTGCATTCTAGATCCGATGAACTTTGTCCCTCGAAGAAGTCTCGGAATGAACTTGAGACGGGGATGCCGACGGTAGCATCTCCGATTCCCTATGCGGAGAATGATACCGGTCTAGAGCCTGCACCGCCTCAGCCAAAGTTTTTCTTCTCTCTCCCAGCAATTGATCCCAGAAGGAAGGATCTAAGGCCATAAGTTTCTATAAGCCTATGGAAGAAAATAGAGCCAAGAGGAATGAAGATGGGTGTGGAAGGAAGCAAGAGCACAATTCTATTTAACATGCCAAAAGGAGTCACGGGATCACTGTAAAAGAAATCATGGGATCGCTGTAAAAGATGCCACAAGATCATTGTAAGGGTCACTGCAGAGCTACCACAAAAGGTAGCAAAAGGTCAGAAATAGACTTAGGTCTAGTCAGTCGGCTACATCTCCTTCGACTAGACTTGAAGGGGAGGCTAGTAATATGGGTTATGATAAGAGGACCCCCTTTTTTCTTTCAAGAGAAGGAAAGAAGGATAATGAAGATGAGGAAGGCTGGAAAGGGCGAGAGGAGAGACCGCCCAGAAAAGGTTAGACCCGGTAAAGGGGAGTCGCTACATGCATAACAGACAGAGATAGGTCGGGTACGACAGACTGACCGAGCATGTAAGACCGACCAAGCAGGTAAGACTGACAGAGCATGTAGGACTGGCCGAAAAGACTGACCAAGCAGGTTCGGTCGGTCGGATATAAAGGATCGATTCGATGTAAAGAAAGTTTAACCATGGGTGGGCCGGGACATAGCAGGGTCACTCAAGTTTATGAGTTCGATGAGCAAAGACCGATCGAGTATAAGAAACCGATCGAAAGTAGAAGCACTTAGCATTAAGCCATCCTGGAGGCCTATATACACCCGACTGATTAGTCTCGGTCGATAAGGTAGGGCCAGCCGAATAGACCGGTCGAGCGTAGAGGTGTTTAACGACATACGATCGATCGAAGGAAGAGTTAAAGGGCAAAGACGTCTTCATACGTCTGACCGATCAATCTCGGGCGGCCAGGTGTGATCGCCTAGGTTCACTGGATAGGTCAGGTGTGAGAAGTAGATTGGACATAAAGGTCTTCAAACTTATATGGCTTCTGACATATTTATAATGAAGTCTTGGTCGGGTATAAGTAGTCGATCGAGTATAAAACTAAAACTAGTATGGACAGAATGTATTCCACATTTGCGCCAGATAAGCTTATGTGACTAACCAGGCATATGTAACAGGTGAATCATAACAGGTGAACCATAACAATATACAATCATATGACAACTTAATCAATTTGGCGGTAAAAATCTTCTTGAATTCTCCGCATGTATGCTAAACGACAAGGAAAGTACATTTGGGGTAAGAAAAAGATTCCTTAAACTATTATTATTGTAGTTTTGGCTTACATCATCTCTTAACAAACTTTAACAAACGGAGGTCCACCTCATGACTGTGGAGGTTAGATGAGGTGAAATAAAAAGGGGGATCCTCTCCGCTGGCAAGGTACGCAAACATACGCATCGCATTCAAATCAAACCCTAATTTTCATACAGTTTCTGCTTCTTCTTCCTTTCGCGGAAGACTAACTTGAGCATCGGAGGGCCTAGCCAGGGATTCCCACCCTGGTCTTAGGTCACTAACGCTTTGTCGGTCGGTCTCATTGTGTGCAGGGAGACGAGATCATCTCATCCATCGGATTGCAGAGTTTCCACTGATCCCTGGAGCCATCTCACCATAGTTCCCTTTTGTGGGATATCATTCATACAATCCGCTTTGGTTTTCTCCGATCGATTATCTAGTCTTCAAGTGTCAATGAGGTTCACTGTGGTTCTCTCGGATCCTCTCTTGTTCATCAGTATCAGAATTTGCCATCATCCATTGCCGCCCAGTGCTCCATCTCGCAAGCTCCCAGACAAGATCAGCGTACATTCGCTGATGCCTGGACCCCCTTTATATAGAGTTCATGTAGCGCGTGTGCACACTCCCCAAGGCAAGCACACTTCCCCAAGTTTCTCTGAAAAGACTTGTCAATAAAGTGTCCCTGACACAGTACCTTAACGGGATGGACATATCTTTGAAGTGACAATGGAAGCTTCCGCTGTACGATCTTCGGGTTGTCTATGCCCGGTGTCAGTGGCACTAACTCCCAAATAAATGTCGATGGATATCAGAGGGAGTATACTGCTAGGCCGAGCGGGTTGGTCGCTCGATCAGAATTTTGCTGCTCCTGTGTCCCGTCCGCTCTATCAAAACTTCGCTACTCCTGTGCGTGTGTCCGCTCGGTCGTAACTCCCCTGTGCTTGTGTCAAGTCCGCTCAGCCAAAGTTCCACTCTGCTAATGTCGAATCCTGCTACCTGGTCGAGCGGGGTAGTCGCTCGGCCCGATTTCTGCACATCGTCTCCTCCGTCCGGCGTCCAATACTCCATTGTTCATCGGTCATTTGACACCTCCTCCTGACGAAGGCGGGATTGGACCGGGACCTTCTCTCTCGGTCGGGGCATGTTTATCCGACCGGTCGATACTATCTGTATATTGACCACCTTAATTTTAACCTCCACCATAATTACTATCCTCCACGGAATGTGACCCCTCCTTTATCACCACATCAACTTCTTTTCGCATTCTCAACACCAACACGAATATCCCTGATTTGTTTTCTTCAATTAATTATGTGCGCATGAATTTTGATATGAACGAAATGAGCACGCTGGACTCATAGCCCATCCATCAGTTGCACTTGCTATGTTGCCGGAGCTTTCCTGGAAAACAGCTGCCCTCCCGAACATTCTCATCCCTAGCCGCAACCATGACCTCCTTCACCACCCTGGTTCATTGATTATTTTTTTTAATTATGTATATTTATATTACAATATGATCTTGTTAATTTGGAATCCAAATATGTATATCAATTGAATGGTAGAGACGAGCCCGATTTTACAGTTCACTCTGCTTTGGTTTTTTCTTTATTTATCTACTTATTCTTATTGGACATCTGATCACATCTGCCTGGATTTGTCAATTACTCAATAGATTATTTACCCTTTGGTCTGCCTAAACTTGTCAGTTATTTAGTAAACTTTTCATTTTCACTAGTCATCCGGTCAAATTTTAGCTTGACTAGATTAATCTATTTCATTAAATATATTATCAAATAAATATTAAAATTTTGAAGACTGATTATATCATCTATAAGAACGTGAGAAAGAACGTCATGAGTCAGGATGATGCTGTAATTAAGACATGAGGTATTATTATATGAGATCTTGGAATCAAAACTTGATGTGTTCGAGTATATCTCTCTCCATATTTTATCATCTGTACTAATGATTAGTAGTCATCCGTGATTTATTTTTTTTCATGTTAACTTAAGGATGAGTTAACGGGATGCTAAAGATGAGCAAATCAATTTTTTACCATACGTGAGAGAATACGCCATGTCAACATTCCATTTTTTTTTTTATCAAATGTATAAATCAGCCGTCTCATGATAATTGGTAGGAATAAATTCCCTCTGAATTAAACTCACCGTTAGTCTTTCAGGGACCACTATTTGTCTCCTAAATTTCTTTTTTTTTTTTCCGTTATCCGATTTATCCATTTTCTGCGTATATAATTCAAAGCATTGCATTGTACAAGATTGATTAAAAGAAAATATATTAATACAACGTGAAATGCATGTGAACTACGAAAATATTTCCACTTCCTTCTCCTCTATATAAGTGAGCCAGAGTGCATCTCCATAAACACCTATCTACCAATCCTCAATTTCTACTCTGCATTATATAGTTCATGGCGAACCACCTCATCGTGTACCTGTTCTTCCTCGGGGTGAGCAAATTCATACCACTCGTATTATTAACCAACGGAACTTGGTTTGGTTGAATCAGTCAGTAATCTGATTCAATAGATTTGCCTTGTATGACGTTTGTTTGTTTTCTTCAATTAATTATGTGCGCATGAATTTTGATTTTATCGAAATGGTTGCAGCTCCTCGCCGGACTCGTAGCCCATCCATCATTTGCACTTGCTTCGTCGCCGGAGCTCTACTGGAAAACTACTCTCCCCAACACTCCCATCCCTAGTTGCATCCATGACATCCTTCACCCCCCTGGTTCATTGATTTTAATTTATCCATGTATATTTTTATTACAATATGATCTTGTTAATTTGGAATCCCAATATATATATAGCCATTGAATTGCAGAGACGAGCCCAGGCTTATGGACGTCGCAAGGGTCCGAAGAGGAAGTGGTGATTCCCGGACTCTCCTCCATTTACTACAACGACGCCACCGCAGCGCAGCTCCGCGACAAGTCCTCCCGGTCTCTGTTTTTCCTCGAGAAGGACCTGTTTCCAGGAGCCACCTTCGACTTGCAATTCAAGCGATCCATCCCCAAACACGCCGACCTCCTCCCTCGCCGCGTGGCCGACGCCCTCCCCTTCTCCTCCAACAAGCTCCCCGACGTCCTTGCGCTTCTCTCAATCAACCCTAACTCGAAGGAAGCCCGGGAGATGAGCGCGACCCTAGAACGGTGCGAGCGCACGGCGAATGCAAGGGAGACGAAGCACTGCGCCACCTCCATCGAGTCCATGGTCGACTTCGCCGTCTCGGCTCTGGCCACCGACTATGTCAGCGCGGTGTCGACAGTCGCAAACTCCACGGCGGCGGAGGCCATGCAGCGGTACGCGGTGGAGGGGTTCGAAAGGATGGGCGGGGAGGGGCTGGGCGTGTTCTGCCACGCCGAGCCGTACGCGTACGTTGTGTTCCACTGCCACGCGGTGGGGAAGGGGATGATGAGGGAGTACGCAGTGAGCTTGAAGGGGAGCGACGGGAGCCGAGTGGAGGCGATGGCAGTTTGTCACCTGGACACGACGTCGTGGAATCCGCAGCACTTGATGCTCCAGGTGCTGCAGGTGAAGCCGGGGAGCGCAGAGCCGGTGTGCCATTTCCTGCCTAGCGACCATGTCCTGTGGACCCCTCGCCAACAAATGCTGTGACTGTCATGTCTCCGTCTATTATTGTTGCTTGTGATCTATGTTTTTGTTGTCTTCAATAACGACTGCAGTAGACGACTGCAGATGCAGTAGTGTGACGTTGTGGTGGTCGGTGTCTATGACTATGCATTAATGGATAGCTTTGCTTGCCGTTAAATATATTTACCAAGTATTCGTAATCGTAAATCCTTGTATAAATTAAAATTTTTACTCTTTTAAAAAACCTCCCTTTACTAGTCGTGTCCAACAATTTTTTTATGACTCCATTGCCAATGTACTTATTTTTTATAATTTTTCATTTATTTTTATTTATAATTTCATTTACTATATATAATATTAGTTAATATTTAATTTAATATTTATAATTATTTAATATTTTAAATTTTATACATTTTTAATGTAAACATAATAATTCAATAAAAATAAATAAATATTTAATAAAAATATAAATGAAAAAATTAAAGAAACATTAAATAGGCAGCTGTTATTTTTTTAAAAAAAATATAAATCGGTCCTAAAATTTTAAAACTAATTTATAAAAAAAAATAAAAATCCCACTTCATGTAATAAGGTGGGATTTATAATGGAGAATTTATAATATAATCTGATATTATAAATCTTCATTGCAGGTGCTAAGGGCATCATTTCTAATTGCTATTACCAAATTAACAAAAATAAAATAAAATAAAAATTAAAGGACGTTTTCTTTTAATTATTTTTTATTCCAATATTTTTCTTTACCAAATTTACCTACTACATGCCCACTCATTTTCAATTGTGTTCATTGTATACTCTCACTTGTTCATTTTTAAATTTTTATTTTTATAGTCTATGTGTCAATTTTCTAAAAATTATTAGATAAGCGTATGTTTACTAAATTTTATATGTAAATATTCGTTTGTACAAAGAAGACGTCGAGACTTATTATTTACCTTTGTTTTTCAATTTTAATTAAAATTATTATATATATCTAAACTATTTAAATTTTAAATATGATGTCTATAATATTTTATATGTTAGGATCGATTGAGCTAAATAAAATGAACAATTTCGTATTAGTTAGAGCTCTAAAGTCAATCATTTGATGGTTGTATTATGAACTTGTTGTATCATATTCTTATATAAATAAAGATAGGTCTGTTCAATCGGTCAGTTAACCGGTTTATCGGTTTACCGGTTCCGGTTAATTCTGGTTTACCGTCAATTATATAGAACCGGTTAACCGATCGGTATCCTTTCCGGTTAAATCGGTTCCGATTTAACCGGTTCCGGTCGATTAACCAGTTTGAACCGAGAACCGATGGGCTGAGGCCCAATGTCCAGTCCATATGTGCCCGATTGATTACAGGCCAAATCACGTTCGCCGTTCGCTATACCTGCTTAACGTGGAGTGAAATCCACAAACCCAACAAGTTGATATATGATAATATATATATTGGAATGAAAGAGTCAAAGAGACGATTGGATATGGATTAAAAGGGAATTAAATAATCAAATAAATGAGAAATTATGATTTCAACTTTTCAAATGCTGGCCTACCGTTGGGTAAGTCATAAGTGGGCTTGATTATTGCCTTTTTTTTATAATACAAATTAATTAGTAATTTTGAGTCAAAACTCCTAGTCTCCTCTCGTGGCTAGTCCGTGACCCATCTCTCTCCTCACCTCCACGTTTCCAGTTCCACCCAAAATCCTCGATTCGGCGATTTTTTTTGCCCTAGCCGACTGAGAGGCTTCGCCGTAGACGTCGAGTCGCCGTCTCGCCAACGTTGTCCAAGAGTAGTCTCCGCCACGGCGCCACTCGCCATTTGGTGCTACTGTGTTGATCGGTGGGGGCGACGGGCGTGGGCGTGCTGCTGTGTTGCCAACATACGATGGTTCGACCTTCTTCCAAGCAGAAGGAACAAGAAGCTCCAATCGCATCAAATCATAGGCCACCACGCCATCGTCGTTCATCGTCACCAACTCCGTTAGAGCGCGTAGAAGCAGTCACAGCCACACAGGTAGCTCTGTTATCACTGATTCACCGTAGCAGAAGAATTTAAAAAGTTGTTGTTTTCTCTTTCTGAATCTTGGACTTCAAAACAGAAGCAACGTGAAGAATTAATTGTGCTCAATATATTGCAGAATGATCCAATAACAACTGAAGAATCTAACAAGAGTGACGGTAGCTCTGGCTCGCGATCGACTGAAGATATCAGAAACAAACGAAAAAGAGCTGGAGGTGGTGTTGGTTCTCGAAAGAAGCATTCAGTCGTCTGGGAGCATTTTGAAACTTATATTGATAAAGATGATGGAATTCAAAGGGCAAGGTGGCATTGCAGTCATGTTTACTATGCAGATCCAAGCAAAAATGGCACTACATCTCTGAGGCAACATATTCCTAAGTGTCCAAACAATCCTCTCAACAGAAAGGACTTAAAGGTAATACAAAGTCAATTAACTTTTGTTGGAAGACATGTTGATGAGGTGTCTGGCAAAGTAAAAGGCAATTTACAGGCTTGGAAATTTGATCAAACCACAGTTAGAAATGTTGTTTCTTATATGATCATAGTAGATGAGCTACCTTTTAGATTTGTGGAGGGTAAGGGTTTTCAATACTTAATGAGTGTGGCTTGCCCTTCATTTTCTGTTCCATCTCGGTCTACTGTTACTAGAGATTGTTATAAGTTATATATGGAAGAAAAGGATAAATTGAAGTCATTTATTAAAAATGAAAGTGGTAGGATTTGTTTGACGACTGATACTTGGGCTTCAAAACAAAAGGAATGTTATATGTGCCTAACTGCCCATTTTATTGATACTGACTTTAAGATGCATAAGCGAATTTTGAATTTTTGTCCTGTCTCTAGTCATAAAGGCTATGATATTGGTGAATTGATTTATAAATGCTTGCTAGATTGGGGCATTAATAATGTGTTCACCGTGACAGTTGACAATGCAAGTTCAAATGACACAGCAATTCTGTATTTGAAAAGAAAATTTATGAATTGGCCTAATTGCATATTTGGGGGGCAGATGTCTCATGTTAGGTGTTTAGCACATATTCTTAATTTGATTGTCAAAGATGGGTTGAAAATAACAGATGAATCAGTGGAGAATGTAAGGGCAGCCATAAAATATATTAAAATGTCTCCTGCTAGGATTGGAAAATTCAAAGAAACAGCTTTACTTGAAAACATCGAGTACAAGAAGCACCTTGCTTTGGATGTTCCAACTAGATGGAACTCCACATACATCATGCTTTCCTCATCTTTAAATTATATTCGAGTTTTTCAATCTTATGCTGAGAAGCATGGTGATATGGTAGTAGCTCTAAAAGCAGATGATCATAATGTGCCTTCTAGTGAGGATTGGGATAATGCAAAGAACTTATGTGATTATTTGGAATGTTTTTATCATGTCACTAATGAAGTTTCTGTCAGCAAGTATGTCACTTCAAATGATTTTGTGTCTCATATTAGTGAAATTGATGGTTTGATAAAAGAGTTGAAGAAGAGTCTTGATCTTAACACAAGTGCAATGACATATTCTATAGGTGAGAAATTTGATAAGTATTGGGGGGATGTATCAAAGATGAACAAAGTTGTTTTTATGACTGCTGTTATGGATCCAAGACGAAAGTTGGGATACCTTTATTTCATGCTTACAAATATGTATGAGAAGGATATTGGTGGAACCTTATTTGATAGTGTAAAACGAGCCATGGAGGAGATGTATGATGATTACAAGAGATTGTATGGGTCAGGAGATTCTTCTATGACTTCATCATCACCTTCTGTTTCTTCAAGTTCACGAGATGTTCTTGTTTCAGATGCAACAGATTCTTATGTTTGTGCAAGAAATAAAGAAAATCTCAGACATCGATTGGAAATGCAGTATCAGAAATCGAAAGCTAATATTGTAACTGAATCAACTTCAGAATTGCAAAGGTATTTAGCTGAGCCAGACCATCCATATTCAAAAGGGTTTGATATCTTATCTTGGTGGAGGAATAACAAGGCAAGATTTCCTATACTTTCTGAGATGGCTCGCGATTTGCTTGCAATACCAATTTCTACGATAGCCTCAGAATCAGCATTTAGCACTGGAGGTAGGGTATTAGATTTTTTTAGGAGTTCTTTAACTCATAGAATTGTGCAAGCGTTAATTTGTGCTCAAGATTGGTTTCGGGCTACTGGGTCTCCAATGACGGTTGAGGAAAATTTATTGGAGTTACAAAAATTTGAAGTAGGTATTATGTTTAACTATTTTAGTTTTTATAATATTTGATTTATATGAAATAAAGTGTTAACATATATTTTTTGTTGTAGAATTGAACCCATCAGAAAAGTATTGTACTTTCTTCGATAATTTGTAGTGGCTTCTCTCTATCAAGATCATTATGCAGAATTAAGAAGTGATTAAGCGAATCAAGTAAAAGACAAGTTTTATCTAATAAAAATGCTTATTTTACCTATTTTATTGTCAATCATTGCTCATCGTCAATTCGTTGAAGGTTTTGTAGTATCTATCAACACTTAAAAAATTATAAATTTGTGATGCTCAAGTTTAGTCGTTTAGATGATAGTTTGCTTACTTTAATCAATCAACAAGTTGTGGTTTACACTTCATAAATTTTTAGCCAAGAGTTCCTTTATAAATTGTGTAGGAAGGGCTTTAATTTCTGTGACTAGCTAATTAGCTAAATATTGGTACTGGATGATATATGTTTTGGAAAATTAATTTCATTTCGTGTAGCTGGAATATTGAGTTTTCCAACAAATATATAAGTTGGTTTGCTATTGAACTTGCAGTACACTCCTGCTATCAATATTTGGATTTTGGAGCATTGGCTACATCTTTGCTGAGGACTGAGGTGCTAATTGGGAAGCCACTTTTCATGTGGTTCATCATTGAAGATTGAAGAGTGCAGAATTCAATTTTAAATCTTTTAGAAATCTTGAATTTGTGTTGGACAAAAAGACAATGTTTAAATTTGGTGTGTAACATATGCTGTGTTGAACTGTTGATGTATTTTTAAGATGTTTTTGAATGGATAAATTTTAGTTATGATGGTTAATGATTATTTAGTAGATGAAGATTGTTGTTATTTGTTAGCGTAACATTAGATTGTTGGACTTGGATAAATCTTTTCTTGTTGAATATAAGATTGTTGGACTTGGATAACTTATTTGGTTGATAAACATAGTTTTTAAATATTGCAACTTGCAAGTGAGTTATTTAGTTGGATATATCTCTTTTTTTTAGTGAAAATCTAACATATCAGTATATCACTGTGGTAAAAGGAAAAGAAAAGATTCACTGATTCAATTTCTAGTTATTCTACCAATATGATCAGTTGTTATTTAAAAGAACAAATAGATCATACAACAATTTGTCAGCGATCAACTAGTTTCATGCACAACTACAATTTGAATATTTGATATTCTGTTGACTGCTAAACTGAATGCTATTACTCGGTCTGAATATTTCATTTCAAGCTTTTGGCAGCGTGTGGTAGATTGCCTGTCGACTGCCGTTTAATTTTTGCAGCCCTCATCTACTGTAGTGCAGTGCAGTGTTTCGAGTCTTGGAGTTGGACATACCTCACAGCCACTCAGCCAAATTGCTGCCAATGCCATTGCATGTCATATTAATTAATACAAGTATCATATGCAATTTGCAAGTTGACGCGGTTGTTCAAGACTTCAACATCAGTATTCAGTAATAAAAAGATAAGAATAAATGAATAATTTAAATATTTTTAAGAAAAAAAGCAACACATCTTCAATAGATCATGACATCATGTAAAAAAATAAAAAATAAAAATTCTCAAAGTCCAAGTTCTATGCTCCTACCAGTGTGCTTACATTACATAATTTCATAAATAAACAATGCTCCTTCGGTCCTTCCACAGCTCTAGTCGATTTCTTTTCAGATTATTATGTCTATTTTATTTTAATTCATGGAACAATAGGTCTACTCACCACTTACTTATCTTTTAGAATGATATTTTGCTCTTTCATTTATACTTTGCCAGTTTTTGCAAGATAAAAGATGATTTTAAATTCTGATTCGAAATAATTAGACCGGTTTACCGGTTTTAACCAGTTCCGGTTAATCGGTTTATCGGTTTACCGGTTAAACCGGCAAAAAAAATCTTAAACCGGCACCGAACCGGTAAACCGGTGAAAACCGGTTAACCGGAACCGTTTAAAACCGGTACACCGGTTAACCGGTTAACCAGAACCGGTAAACTACCGGTTCCGGTCCAATTTTCGGTTTTCCGGTTTTTTTGCACAGCCCTAAATAAAGGCATTTGTTTTGGTTATTATACTTACTTGTATTGGTGCCAAATAAACTAAATATAATAGCATCTTTGAGTAGAAGGTTCTCACCTATATCAATCGGTTAGTTGAACCGATAGTGAGATGATATAGGGAACACTACTCTTAATCATTCCTAGTCGAGTATTAACATTCAGGGACAATGTTAATGCAATAAGACTAGCATGTAGGTCAACTCGATGACTTGATCTCACAAGTCATGGATATAGAGATATCAAGTTGACACATGGGTATGCATTGGAGAATATATACTGAATGACCCACCATGAGAAAGTATCATGGATCATTATATGAGTGTCATATACTTTCTCATGTGGCTATTAGTATTACTACTAGCCCTTAGACCTGAAGTCACCATGGATCCCTACATAAGGAGTTATGTACTTTAGTTTCGTCAAACGTCACCCATAACTGGGTGGACTATAAAGACGATTACTGGGTATATAACGAATTATGCAGAGGGATGTGAGTGATGTAGATGGGATATATCCCTCCTATATGACGGGAGCGACATCGATATTCTTGATAGAGTGAGACCACGAAGTGCATGACCATGCCCAAATGAGTCAATATGAGATATTGAGCTCATTTGATTTAGTGAGTCTACTTGAAGATCAAGATTTAGATTGGTCAGAGGATGACACGGTCTATGTCTCATATTGATCAATCTAGATGTCTAGGATAGAAGGACACTTGTCATATATTGTGAGGAGTCACAAATAGTAGTCACAAGGTGATGTTGGATCTTAACATTCTTGTAACTTGGGTAGTAATGATGTGTTGCTAGATACCGCTCATTACTTATGCTCCTAAATGGGTTTAGGGGCATTGCCAACATTACAAGAACCTATAGGGTCACACACTAAGAACAATTAGATGGAGATTAGGTTCATATGATGAACCAAGAGGATTAGATTCATGTAATGAATCAAATTGGATTAAGAGTAATCCTAATTGGGCTAATTGAGTTGGACTCAAGTTGATTCATGTGTTTAATGAGTCTAATTTAGATTATGATTCATTGAATCAATTTAATTAAATGAATTAGATTCATTATATTAAATTGGCTTGAATTAAATGGTTGGATTAGATCAACCATGAGAGAGATTAAGTCAAGTTTGACTTGACTTGAGAGGAAGATGAAGAGTCAAGTTTGACTTGACTTTATGCCACCTCATTGGTGAGTTGGCATTGAGTGGGCCAATGATGGTGCTCCACATCATCATGGTTACTTAAGTGGGATGCCACCTCATGGGAGTTACCAAGAGTTGTGACTCTTGGCATTCCATGGAGGTTACAACTCCTCTTAATGTGGTCGGCCACATCAATGGCATAGTGAGTTTCCATTTGTGAAGTAACTCTCATCTTCTTCCTCCTAGAGCTCTCTCTTCTTGCTCTCCCTCTTCTCTTGGCCGAATACCCTAGGTGCTAGCACACCTTTGTTTGGTCCCCTCCACCTAATTTTGTTCATGTGGATATTTCTAGAGGGTTGTCTACTTTGATAATCTTGAGATCCGACAAACCGTTGGACTAGCGGGATAGCGAAGGGCATCGCATCGAGGGTAACACTCTTATCTAGTGTAGATCTAGACTTTAGAAACTCGTACTCGTATTTTGTTTTATTTTTCTTCGCACGGATCCAGTGGCGGGGGGTTTCGGGGTTTCCACGACGCGAATAAGCGGTTTTCGCGGCCCGAAAAACCCAACAGTGGTATCAGAGCCACGTGCGAAGACTTGTACGAGTTTAGTTTGATTTTTTATGAAAAATATAGCTTCTGTGATTTTCTGTAAATTTAAGTTTTTATGGTTTTTATGAGTAATTTTCTCGTAGAAGCGAAGCACAAGTGTTTATACGCTTGTAGGCTTTGACTACCGAGAAGATTTTTCCGAAACGGCAAGGTTTCGCCCCAAAATTTTTTGGGACAGCAGACTAAGGCGTTGTAGGATCGCTTAGGGACACTCACGATGGTTAGATCGCGGGTAGGGGTGCTTCCCTTGGCCCCGCAAGGGGATTCGTTTCGCGATTGCGCCCGAAAACCGCTAAACGGGACCGCTGGGAATTTTTCTCGTAAAAATTGTAAAAATTGGTATTAAAATTATAGAAAATTATGAAAATTACATAATTTTGAATTATGCATAATTTGTGATAGTCATGGCCCAAAAGGACCCAATCTGATTGGATTTGTGTTGTAATTCATATTACGGCCTGCGCGCCGTCATTTGTGTTGTGCGTGTTGTACAT
Source organism: Zingiber officinale (assembly GCF_018446385.1). Classification (NCBI taxonomy): domain Eukaryota; kingdom Viridiplantae; phylum Streptophyta; class Magnoliopsida; order Zingiberales; family Zingiberaceae; genus Zingiber; species Zingiber officinale. Next base: position 49,671,583 of record NC_055990.1, read on the forward strand.
TTGATTCGTGACCTGCGCGTCGTGCCTTTCTCTATTTTGTATTCTTGTTGTAAATTAGTTTAGACTCGAATGTAACTCGAGTTTCAAAATTGTAATGTACAAAATTGGAGCGGTGGAAGGTCCACTCGAGACGGAGTTACGAGGAAGGCGCGAGCAACACAAGGTGGTCAAAGGGAGGAGCTTGAGAAGCTGTTGACCTTAGGTTGACCATCCAATCTTCTCATTGGCTTGAGAAGATCGTAGTAGGGTCATGGCTAATCACAAATTAATTTAATTAATTGCTTGTGTGTATGTGATGCATGATTAGTAATTAATTAGTGCCTAACGATTAGATTAGATCTAAATCGTGTACAAGATGCACTCTTTCGATTAGATTAGATCTATCGCGTATTTGATACACATCGACGATTAGATTAAATCTAAATCGCGTCAACTCTAATGCCTACCGTGCCGTGATACCTATCACTACCTCGATCACATGTGTTGTTGAATCTGCCAAAGCAGAGCAACACATATTATCTTGGTAGGGTACGGAGGGACAATCTTGGTCCCGCTTATCAACGCATGGGCGAATACAAATTCAATTAGATTGAGTATTCCTAGTTAACTGGGTTGGATTAGTACAACTATAGGCATTCTTCCAATGGTTGGAAAGATAGGACATAAATCACATTTATATTAATTCTTGGGCGTATTAGCCAAAGCTAACTCAAGTTTTAATATAACTGCGGATAATGATCCTATAAACAAGAGTTGCATAGAGATGTAATTGGTAAATCGTTACCTACCAATCATACTAAGTCTTGGGCGTTTTAGCCAAAGCTAACTCAAGGGTTAGTATGATGTGGATCTTGTCCCACATGAGTTATATAATTTAGTAGGAGCATCAATTAGTTAAAGGCCTAATTAAATGATTAAAAGAATATGATATTTATTTTCTGTATTTTTCTGTTGTAGATAACCATGACGTCGAATACGAACACCTTCTCTCTGCGTCCTGTCCTTGAGAAGGACAAGCTCAACGGAGCAAATTTCTTGGACTGGTATAGGAATTTGAGAATAGTTCTCACCCAGGAACGTAAACTGTACGTTTTGGAGCAACCCATTCCGAAGGCTCCTCCTGCCAATGCCACGCGAGCAGACAAAGATGCTTACAAGAAGCATCAAGATGACGCATTAGATGTGTCCTGTCTAATGCTCGCGACCATGAACTCAGAGCTTCAGAAGCAACACGAGTTGATGGGCGCTTACGATATGGTTGAACATCTTCATCAACTGTTTCAAGGACAAGCGAGGCATGAGGGATTTGAGATCTCAAGGGCACTGTTTCAGTGCAAGATGTCAGATGGGGCTCCCGTAGGTCCATATGTACTCAAAATGATTGGGTACATAGAAAACCTACAGAGGTTGGGATTCTCGCTTGGCCAAGAGCTGGCCACTGACCTGATCTTGCAATCCTTGCCGGATAGCTATAGTCAGTTCGTTCTAAACTATAATATGAACGAAATTGACAAGCCACTGCCTGAAATGCTGAGCTGAACCTTAAGAAGGCAAAGCCCCACTCTGTTATGATGGTTCGAAACACAAGGGCAAGGGCAAGCCCAAAGGCAAGGAAAGTCCCAAGCCAAGGGCAAGGCAAGGCCTTGAATCCGAAGGAGGGTCACCAAGCATGCTACAGCTTCCCATCGCGCCAAGACCTGGAAAAGGCGCAGGTGTACCTGGAAGATCTTAAGAAGAAGCGAAGTGAGACTTCCACTTCAGGTATATATGTTATAGAAGTCAATCTATCTATTTCTTCATCATAGGTATTAGATACCAGATGTGCTTCTCACATTTGTACTAATGTGCAGGCACTGAGAAATAGCAGGGCATTGGCGAAGGGCGAGGTGGACCTACGCGTAGTCAATGGAGCACGGGTTGCTGCTGTTGCTGTAGCGACTTATTTTCTATCTCTGCCCTCTGGGCTTGTATTAGAGTTGGATGATTGTTGTTATGTGCCTGCATTAACTAAGAACATAATTTCAGTTTCTTGTTTGGACAAGAAAGTTTTCTCTTTTATTATAAAGGACAAATGTTGTTCTATTTATTTAAAAGATATGTTCTATTGTAGTGCACCTCTGATGAACGGACTCTACATTCTAGACCTTGAAAGCTCTATCAATAACATAAATACTAAGAGGTTCAAGTCAAATGACCTGAACCAAACCTATCTCTGGCACTGTCGCTTAGGTCATATAAATGACAAGCGCTTATCCCAGCTCTATAAGGATGGTTTGCTGAACTCATTTGATTTTGAATCTTATGAGACGTGTGAGTCATGCCTACTAGGAAGATGACCAAGACTCCCTTTAGTGGGCACAGTGAGAGAGCGACTGACTTGTTAGGTCTTATACATGTATGTGGCTCTTTCAATGTCGCTGCTAGAGGCGGTTATAGGTACTTCATCACATTTACTGATGACTTCAGTAGATATGGTTATGTGTACTTGATGACACATAAGTCAGAATCCTTTGAAAAGTTCAAAGAATTCAAGAATGAAGTACAGAACCAGCTTGGCAAGAGTATTAAGATACTTCGATCAGATCGAGGTGGAGAATACCTTAGCCATGAGTTTCGTGACTATCTAGCTGAGTGTGGGATTCTATCCCAACTCACTCCTCCTGGAACACCACAGTGGAATGGTGTATCCGAAAGGAGGAATCGTACCCTATTAGATATGGTATGATCTATGATGAGTCACACAGATCTTCCGACATACCTTTGGGGCTATGCTCTAGACACGACAGCTTTTATACTCAACCGAGTTCCATACAAGGCCGTGATAAAGACACCATATAAGATATGGACTAGGAGAGATGCCCAAGTGTCTTTTCATGAGGATTTGGGGTTGTGAGGCTTACGTTCGACGTCAAGTCTCAGACAAGTTAGGACCCAAATCCGACAAGTACTACTTTATTGGATATCCCAAGGGAACGAAGGGATATTACTTCTACTTTCCTAGTCAGCACAAGGTAGTTGTGGCAAAAACTGGGGTCTTTCTAGAAAGGGACTTTGTTTCTAGAAAGACTAGTGGGAGTACGTTCGATCTTGAAGAAGTTTAAGATACGGACCATAGCACTGAAGCCTCGATGGAAGTTGAACTGGAACCACAAAGTGTTGTGGATGATGTTGTTCCACAAGGAGTTGAGGAACAATAACCAGTTCAAGTAGACATACCTCTTCGCAGGTCTGATAGGGTACGTCGTCAGCCTGAGAGATACTCATTTCTCTTGTCTGACCATGATGACATTGTGTTCATAGAGGATGAGCCTACCACCTATCAGGAAGCTGTGATGAGACCAGATTCTGAGAAATGGCTAGAGGTCATGAGATCTGAGATGGAATCCATGTACACCAACCAAGTATGGACTTTGGAAGGGGTAAAACCCATTGGGTGTAAGTGGGTCTTTAAGAGAAAGACTGACATGGATGGACTTATCTATAAGGGTCGTTTGGTTGCTAAAGGTTTCAAGCAGATTTATGGTATTGACTATGATGAAACCTTTTCTCCAGTGGCGATGTTTAAGTCTATTTGGATCATGCTTGCTATTGCAGCATACCATGACTATGAGATATGACAGATGGATGTCAAAACCGCGTTTCTGAATGGAAACCTGCTCGAGGATGTGTACATGACACAACCTGAGGGTTTTGTAGATCCACAGCATATTAGCAGAGTATTTAAGCTGCATAGGTCTATTTATGGACTAAAGCAAGCTTCTCGGAGCTGGAATCTTCGATTTGATGATGTAATCAAACAGTTTGGTTTCATCAAGAACGAAGATGAGCCTTGTGTTTACAAGAAGGTTGTAGGGGACATAGTTGTCTTCCTCATATTGTATGTGGATAACATACTACTCATTCGGAAAGACATCCCTTTGCTACAGTCTGTCAAGACTTGGCTAGGGACATGTTTCTCAATGAAGGACTTAGGTGAGGCATCCCGCATTCTAGGGATACAGATCTATAGAGATAGATCTAAGAAATTGATTGGCCTAAGTCAGAGTATATACATTGACAAGGTACTCCTTCGGTTTGCCATGTAGAACTCCAAGAAGGGATTTCTGCCGATGTCACATGGCGTGAGTCTTTCGAAGACTCAAGGTCCCTCTTCTAGAGAGGAGAGAGACCGCATGGATCAGATCCCTTATGCCTCAGCCATAGGATCTATCATGTACGCCATGCTATATACTCGACCCGATGTCTCGTATGCTTTGAGCATGACGAGCAGATACCAGTCAGATCCTGGTGAAAATCACTGGATAGCGGTCAAGAATATTCTTAAGTACTTAAGAAAGACTAAAGAATATTTCTTGATATATGGAGGCAATGATGAGCTAGTTGTAAAGGGTTACAGTGATGGTTCGTATTTTGCTTAAATGGTGGTGTTGTGAGCTGGAAGAGTTTGAAGCAGGACACAGTAGCTGATTCTATGACAGAGGCCGAGTACATTGCTGCATCAGAGGCAGCAAAGGAGGCAGTTTGGATCCGTAAGTTCATCACTGAACTTGGGGTGGTTCCTAGTATCTCTGACACTATTGAGCTCTATTGTGACAACAATGGAGCTATAGCACAGGCTAAGGAACCTCGCTCACACCAGCGGACCAAACATATACTACGGCGCTTCCATCTCATTCGAGAGATTATCGAGAGAAGAGATGTGAAGATATGCAGAGTACCTACAGAGGCTAACATCGCAGATCCCTTGACCAAGGCTTTGGCACAGAGGAAGCATGATGGTCACACTAGGTCATTGGGGCTTAGAGCCTACACTGATTGACACTAGTGCTAGTGGGAGATTGTTAGTTAGAGCCCTAGAGCTAATCATTTGATGGTTGTATTATGGACTTGTTGTATCATATTTTTATATAAATAAAGGCATTTGTTTTGGTTATTATACTTACTTGTATTGGTGCCAAATAAACTAAGTATAATAGCGCCCTTGAGTATAGGTTCTCACCTATATCAATCGGTTAGTTGAACCGATAGTGAGATGATATAGGGAACACTACTCTTAATCATTCCTAGTCGAGTATTAACATTCAGGGACAATGTTAATATAATAAGACTAGCATGTAGGTCAACTCGATGACTTGATCTCACTAGTCATGGATATAGAGATATCAAGTTGACACATGTGTATGCATTGGAGAATGTATACTGAATGACCCGCCATGAGAAAGTATCATGGATCGTTATATGAGTGTCATATACTTTCTCATGTGGCTATTAGTATGACTACTAGTTCTTAGACCTGAAGTCACCATAGATCCCTACATAAGGAGTTATGTACTTTGGTTTCGTCAAACGTCACCCGTAACTGGGTGGACTATAAAGGCGATTACTGGGTATATAACGAATTATGAAGAGGGATGTGAGTGATGTAGATGGGATCTATCCCTCCTATATGACGGGAGCGACATCGATATTCTTGATAGAGTGAGACCACGAAGTGTATGGCCATGCCCAAATGAGTCAATATGAGATATTGAGCTCATTTGATTTAGTGAGTCTACTTGGAGATCAAGATTTAGATTGGTCAGAGGATGACACAGTCTATGCCTCACATTAATCAATCTAGATGTCTAGGATAGAAGGACACTTGTCATATATTGTGAGAAGTCACAATTAGTAGTCACAAGGTGATGTTGGATCTCAACATTCTTGTAACTTGGGTAGTAATGATGTGTTGCTAGATACTGCTCATTACTTATGCTCCTAAATGGGTTTAGGGGCATTGCCAACGTTACAAGAACCTATAGGGTCACACACTAAGAACAATTAGATGGAGATTAGGTTCATATGATAAACCAAGAGGATTAGATTCATGTAATGAATCAAATTAGATTAAGAGTAATCCTAATTGGTCTAATTGAGTTGGACTCAAGTTGATTCATGTGTTTAATGAGTCTAATTTAGATTATGATTCATTGAATCAATTTAATTAAAAGAATTAGATTCATTATATTAAATTGACTTGAATTAAATGGTTGGATTAGATCAACCATGAGAGAGATTAAGTCAAGTTTGACTTGACTTGAGAGGAAGATGAAGAGTCAAGTTTGATTTGACTTTATGCCACCTCATTGGTGAGTTGGCATTGAGTGGGCCAATGATGGTGCTCCACATTATCATGGTTGCTTAAGTGAGATGTCACCTCATGGGAGTTACCAAGATTTGTGACTCTTGGCATTCCATGGAGGTTACAACTCCTCTTAATGTGGCCGACCACATCAATGGCATAGTGAGTTTCCATTTGTGAAGTAACTCTCATCTTCTTCCTCCTAGAGCTCTCTCTTCTTGCTCTCCCTCTTCTCTTGGCCGAACACCCTAGGTGCTAGCACACCTTTGTTTGGTCCCCTCTACCTAATTTTGTTCGTGTGGATACTTCTAGAGGGTTGTTTACTTTGACAATCTTGAGATCCAGCAAACCGTTGGACTAGCGGGATAGCGAAGGGCATCGCATCAAGGGTAACACTCTTATCTAGTGTAAATCTAGACTTTAGAAACTTGTACTCGTATTTTGTTTTATTTTTCTTCGCACGAATCCGGTGGCGGGGGGTTTCGGGGTTTCCACGACGCGAAAAAGTGATTTTCGCGGCCCGAAAAACCCAACATTTCGATCATGTCATCATTGAGAATACAACGAAAACTTGAAAGCACAAGACAATATAAAATTGATTTTATTGGATTTACAGCCTCTCAAAATGACTACATCAAAAGTCTAGTCCTAACAACTACATCTAAGGTCTAGTTCTAACGACTACCATCATTAATCTTTCCTTTACTGAATACCTTTTAAAGATGAAGAAGTCTCTTACAATTTATTTTTACTAGAACATAATAAAAAATACAAATACAAATAAAAACTAAAATAACTTTTCATAATGATACTTGCTTTTGGTTACTCATTTGTTGCATTAAATTTGTTGGATTTTTCGGGCCGCAAAAATCGCTTTTTACGTTTCGGAAACCCCGAAACCCCAGCCACCGGATCCGTGTGAAGAATAAAATTTCGAAAAACATTCACGTACGAGTTTCTAAGCCTAGATCTACACTAGATCTACAAGGAGAAGAGTTTACCCTTGATGCGAAGCCCTTCGCGTAATCCCGCTCGTCCTAGGTTCGCCGGATCTCGAAAGTATCAAGGTAGATACTTCTCTATGTGTATCCACACAAGTAAGAGATGGAGAGACCAAACAAAAGGTGTGCTAGCACCTTTCTAGGGTTTGGCCAAGGGAGGAGAGGGAGAGAAGAGAAGAGCTTGAGGAAGAAGATGGAGGTTTCACAACACAAATGAAACTCCCACACTAATCACAAGTGGCCGACCACCTTGAGTAAAAGGTTTATATACTCCATGGAATTTCAAGAGTCAAAAACTCTTGATCTCCCTCATGAGGTGGCACACCATGAAGTGGTCTTGATGATGTGGCACATCATCATTAGTCCACTTAATGTCAACTCACCAATGAGGTGGCAAATGGTCAAGTCAAACTTGACCCTTCATCTTCCTCTCAAGTCAAGTCAAACTTGACCACTTCTCTCCCTTGGTTGATATAATCTAATCATTGGTTCAAGTCAATTTTAATTTAATGAATCTCTATTCATTAAATTAAATTAATTAAATGAGTCTAAGTCCAAATTAGACTCACTTAACACATGAACCAAATTGAGTCCAACTCAATTAGCTCAATTTGGATTACTCTTAATCCAATTTGGTTTATCACATGAACCTAATCCTTTAGGTTCAGCAAATGAACATAATCTCCATCTAATTATCCTTTGTGTGTGACCCTACAGGTTATTATAACGTTGGCAATGCTCCTAAACCAATTTAGAAGCATAAGTAATGAGAGGTATCTAGCAACACATCATTACTACCCAAGTTATAAGAATGTTGAGATCCAACATCACCTTGTGACTACTAATTGTGACTTCTCACAATATATGACAATGTCCTTCTATCCTAGACATCTAGATTGATCAATATGAGGCATAGACCGTGTCATCCTCTAATCAATCTAAATCTTGGACTCCAAGTAGACTCACTCAATCAAATGAGCTCAATATCTCATATTGACTTATTTGGGCATGGCCATGCACTTCGTGGTCTCACTCTATCAAGAATATCGATGTCACTCCCGTCATATAGGAGGGATAGATCCCATCTACATCACTCACATCCCTCCGCATAATTTATTATATACCCAGTAATCGCCTTTATAGTCCACCCAATTACGGGTGACGTTTGACGAATACAAAGTACGTAACTCCTTATATAGGGAACCATGGTGACTTCAGGTCCAAGGACTAGTAGTTATACTAATACCCACATGAGAAAGTATATGTCACTCATATAATGATCCATGATACTTTCTCATGGTGGGTCATTCAGTATACATTCTCCAATGCATACCCATGTGCCAACTTGATATCTCCATATCCATGACTTGTGAGATCAAGTCATCAAGTTGATCTACATGCTAGTCTCGTCACATTAACATTGTCCCTGAATGTTAATACTTGACTAGGAATGATTAAGAGTAGTGGTCCCTATATCATCTCACTATCGATTCAACCAATCGATTGATATAGGTAAGAACCTTCTACTCAAGGACGCTATTATACTTAGTTATTTGACACTAATACAAGTAAGTATAATAACCAAAATAAATGTCTTTATTTATATACAAGAATATGATACAACGAGTCCATACAATAATCATCAAATGATTAGCTCTAGAGCTCTAACTAACAATCTCTCACTAGCACTAGTGCCAATCAGTGTAAGCTCTAAGCCCCAATGACCTAGTGTGGCCATCATGCTTTCTCTGTGCCAAAGTCTTGGTCAAGGGATCTGCGATGTTAGCCTCTGTAGGTACTCTGCAAATCTTCACATCTCCTCTCTCGATAATATCTCGAATGAGATGGAAGCGCCGTAGTATGTGTTTGGTCCGCTGGTATGAGCGAGGTTCCTTAGCCTGCGCAATTGCTCCATTGTTGTCACAATAGAGCTCAATAGGGTCAGCGATGCTAGGAACCACCCCAAGTTTAGTGATGAATTTGCGGATCCAAACTGCCTCCTTTGCTGCTTCTGATGCAGCAATATACTCAGCCTCTGTCGTAGAATCAGCTACCGTGTCCTGCTTCGAACTCTTCCAGCTCACAGCACCACCATTTATGCAAAACACGAACCCTGACTGCGATCGATAATCATCCTGGTCGGTCTGGAAGCTGGCATCACCGTAACCCTTTACAGCTAGCTCGTCATCGCCTCCATATATCAAGAAATATTCTTTAGTCCTTTTCAAGTACTTAAGAATATTCTTGACCGCTATCGAGTGACTTTCACCTGGATCTGACTGGTATCTGCTCGTCATGCTCAAAGCATACGAGACATCAGGACGAGTACATAGCATGGTGTACATGATAGATCCTATGGCTGAGGCATAAGGGATCTGATCCATGCGGTCTCTCTCCTCTCTAGAAGAGGGACCTTGAGTCTTCGAAAGACTCACACCATGTGACATCGGCAAAAATTCCTTCTTGGAGTTCTGCATGACAAACTGAAGGAGTACCTTGTCAATATATGTACTCTGACTTAGGCCAAGCAACCTCTTAGATCTATCTCTATAGATCTGTATGCCTAGAATATGGGATGCTTCACCTAAGTCCTTCATTGAGAAACAAGTCCCAGCCAAGTCTTGACAGACTGCAAAAAAGGGATGTCTTTCCCAATAAGTAGTATGTCATCCACATACATTATAAGGAAGACAACTGTGCTCCCAACAACCTTCTTATAGACATAAGGTTCATCTTCATTCTTGATGAAACCAAACTGTTTGATTGCATCATCGAATCGAAGATTCCAGCTCCGAGAAGCTTGCTTTAGTCCATAAATGGACCTATGCAGCTTGCATACTCTGCTAGTATGTTGTGGATCTATAAAACCCTCAGGTTGTGTCATGTACACATCCTCGAGCAGGTTTCCATTCAGAAACGCGATTTTGACATCCATCTGCCATATCTCATAGTCATGGTATGCTGCAATAGCAAGCATGATCCGAATGGACTTAAACATCGCTACTGGAGAAAAGGTTTCATCATAGTCAATACCATGAATTTTCTTGAAACCTTTAGCTACCAAGCGACCCTTATAGATAAGTCCATCCATGCCAGCCTTTCTCTTAAAGACCCACTTACACCTAATGGGTTTTACCCCTTCAGGTGGATTAACCAAAGTCCATACTTGGTTGGTGTACATGGATTCCATTTCGGATCTCATGACCTCTAGCCATTTCTCGGAATCTGGTCTCATCACAGCTTCCTGATAGGAGGTAGGCTCATCCTCTATGACCACAACGTCATCATGGTCAGACAAGATAAATGAATATCTCTCAGGCTGACGACGTACCCTATCAGACCTGCAAAGAGGTATGTCTACTTGAACTGGTTGTTGTTCCTCAACTCCTTGTGGAACAACATCATCCACAATACTTTGTGGTTCCAGTTTAACTTCCATCGAGGCTTCAGTGCTATTGTTCTCATCTTAAACTTCTTCAAGATCGAACGTACTCCCACTAGTCTTTCTAGAAACAAAATCCCTTTCTAGAAATACCCCAGTCTTAGCCATAACTACCTTGTGTTGACTGAGAATGTAGAAGTAATATCCCTTAGTTTCCTTAGGATATCCAATAAAATAGCACTTGTCGGATTTGTGTCCTAATTTGTCCAAGACTTGACGTCTAACGTAAGCCTCACAACCCCAAATCCTTATAAAAGAAACCTGGGCGTCTCTCCCAGTCCATATCCTATATGGTGTCTTTATTACAGCCTTGGATGGAACTCGGTTGAGAATGAAGGCTGCTGTGTCTAGAGCATAGCCCCAAAGGAATGTAGGAAGATCTGTGTGACTCATCATAGACCGTACCATATCTAATAGGGTATGATTCCTCCTTTCAGATACACCATTCCATTGTGGTGTTCCAGGAGGAGTGAGTTGGGATAGAATTCCACACTCAGCTAGATAGTCACGAAACTCATGGCTAAGGTATTCCCCACCTCGATCTGATCGAAGTATCTTAATACTCTTGCCAAGATGGTTTTGTACTTCATTCTTGAATTCTTTGAACTTTTCAAAGGATTCTGATTTATGTGTCATCAGGTACACATAACCATATCTACTGAAGTCATTAGTAAATGTAATGAAGTACTTATAACCACCTCTAGTAGTGACATTGAAAGGGCCACATACATCACTATGTATAAGAGCTAACAAGTCAGTTGCTCTCTCACTGTGTCCACTAAAGGGAGTCTTGGTCATCTTGCCTAGTAGGCATGACTCGCATGTCTCATATGATTCAAAATCAAATGAGTCCAGCAAACCATCTTTATGGAGTTGGGATAAGCTCTTGTCATTTATATGACCTAAGCGACAGTGCCAGAGATAGGTTGGGTTTATGTCATTTGACTTGAACCTCTTGGTACTTATGTTATAGATAGGGCTCTCAAGGTCTAGAATATAGAGTCCGTTCATCAGAGGTGCACTACAATAGAACATATCATTTGAATAAACTGAACAACATTTGTTCTTTATTATAAATGAAAACCCTTTCTTGTCCAAACAAGAAACTGATATAATGTTCTTAGTCAAAGCAGACACATAACAACAATCATCTAACTCTAATACAAGCCCAGAGGGTAGAGATAGAAAATAAGTCCCTGCAGCAACAGCAGCAACCAGTGCTCCATTGCCTACGCATAGGTCCACCTCGCCCTTCGTCAATGCCCTGCTATTTCTCAAATGTGAGAAGCACATCCGGTATCTAATACCCATGATGAAGAAATAGATAGATTGACTTCTATAACATATATACCTGAAGTGGAAGTCTCACTTCTCTTCTTCTTAAGATCTTCCAGGTAGACTTTGCAGTTCCTCTTCCAGTGCCCGGTATGACCGCAGTGGAAGCAGGTAGCATCCTTGGCGACCCCTCCTTTAGGCTTCAGTGCTTTGCCTTTGCCCTTGGCTTGGGACTTTCCCTTGCCTTTAGGCTTGCCCTTGCCCTTGTGTTTCTGAACCATCAGAATAGAGTTGGGCTTAACCTTCTTAAGGTTGAGCTCAGCAGTTCGTAACATACTAAGCAGTTCGGGCAGTGGCTTGTCAATTTTGTTCATGTTGTAGTTCATAACAAACTGACTGTACCTCTCTGGCAAAGACCGCAAGATTAGGTCAGTGGCCAGCTCTTGGCCAAGTGGGAATCCCAACCTCTGTAGATTCTCTATGTACCCAATCATCTTGAGTACATATGGACCTACGGGAGCCCCATCTGACATCATGCACTAAAATAGTGCCCTTGAGATCTCAAATCTTTCGTGTCGTGCTTGTCCTTGATATAGTTGACGAAGATGTTCAACCATATCATAAGCACCCATTAACTCATGTTGCTTCTGAAGCTCAGAGTTCATGGTTGTAAGCATAAGACATGACACATCTAATGCGTCATCTTGATGCTTCTTATAAGCATCTTTGTCAGCTCGCGTGGCATTGGCAGGAAGAGCCTCCGGAATGGGCTACTCCAGAACGTACAGTTTAAGTTCTTGGGTGAGAACTATTCTCAGATTCCTGTACCAGTCCAGGAAATTTGCTCCGTTGAGCTTGTCCTTGTCAAGAACAGAACGCAGAGAGAAGGTGTTCGTGTTTGACGTCATGGTAATCTACAACAGAAAAATGCAGAAAATAAATAAACATCATATTCTAGTAATCACTTAATTAGGTCTTTTAATTAAATGATGCTCCCACTGAATTCTATAATTCATGTGGGACAAGATCCACATCATACTACGCCTTGAGTTAGCTTTGGCTAAATCGCCCAAAACTTAGTATGATCGGTAGGTATCTAATTTACCAATTACATCTCTATGCAACTCTTGTTTATAGGATCAAGATCCGTATTTATATTAAAACTTGAGTTAGCTTTGGCTAATACGCCCAATAGTTAATATAAACGTGATTTTGTCCTATCTTCCAACTATTAGATAAATGCCTACAGTTAAACTTGATTTAACTAGTTATACTCAATCTAATTGAGTTTTACTCACCCATGCGTTGATAGGCGGGACCAAGATTGTCCCTCCGTACCCTATCAAGATAATATGTGTTGCTCTGCTTTGGCAGATTCAACAACTACATGTGATCGAGGTAGTGATAGGTATCACGGCATGGTAGGCATTACGAGTTGTCGCGATTAAGATCTAATCTAATCGACGAGGTGTATCATATACTCGATTTAGATCTAATCTAATCATTAGGGCGCATCATGTACGCGATTGATCGAATCGAATCGTTAAGGCGCTAATTAATTACTTATTCTAGCATGCATCACATATACATACACAAGCAATTTATTAAATATTTTGTGATTAGTCATGGCCTTATTACGATCTTCTCAAGACAATGAGAAGATCGGATGGTCAACCTAAGGTCAACAGCTTCTCTAGCTCCTTCCTTTTGACCACCTTGTGTTGCTCGCACCCTCCTCGTAACTCCGTCTCGAGTGGACCTTCCACCGCTCCATTTTTGTACATTACAATGGTGAAACTCGAGTTACATTCGAGTCTAAACTAATTTACAACAAGAATAAATAAATAGAAAGACACGACGCGCAGGTCGTGTATCAAATATACAACACACACAATCACATGACGACACGCAGGCCGTATTATGAATTACAACATAATTTCCAATCTAATTGGGTCTTTTGGGTCATGACCATCACAAAATAAAACATAATTCTAAATTATGCAATTTCTATAAATTTCTGTAATTTTATTACAATTTTTACAATTTTTATGAATAAAAATTCCCGGCGGTCCCATTTAGCATTTTTCGGGCGCAATCGCGGAACGAATCCCCTTGCGGGGCCAGGGGCAGCACCCCTACCCGCGATATAACCATCGCGAGTGTTCCTTAGCGATCCTACAGTACCTTAGCCCGCTGTCCCAAAAAGATTTGGGGCGAAACCTTGCCGTTTCGGAAAGATCTTCTCGGTAGTCGAAGTCTACAAGTGTCTAAACACTTGTACTTCGCTTCTACGAGAAAAATACCCATAAAAACTATAAAAATCATAATTTTACAGAAATTTACAGATCTATAATTTTCATAAAAATACAAATTAAAACTCGTACGCGCTTCGCACGTGGCTCTGATACCACTGTTGGGTTTTTCGGGTCGTAAAAATCGCTTTTTGCGTTGCGAAAACCCCGAAACCCCAGCCACCGGATCCGTGTGAAGAATAAAATTTTGAAAAACATTCACGTACGAGTTTCTAAGCCTAGATCTACACTAGATCTACAAGGAGAAGAGTTTACCCTTGATGCGAAGCCCTTCGCGTAATCCCGCTCGTTCTAGGTTCGCCGGATCTCGAAAGTATCAAGGTAGATACTTCTCTATGTGTATCCACACAAGCAAGAGATGGAGAGACCAAACAAAAGGTGTGCTTGCACCTTTCTAGGGTTCGGCCAAGGGAGGAGAGGGAGAGAAGAGAAGAGCTTGAGGAAGAAGATGGAGGTTTCACAACACAAATGAAACTCCCACACTAATCACAAGTGGCCGACCACCTTGAGTGAAAGGTTTATATACTCCATGGAATTTCAAGAGTCAAAAACTCTTGATCTCCCTCATGAGGTGGCACACCATGAAGTGGTCTTGATGATGTGTCACATCATTATTAGTCCACTTAATGTCAACTCACCAATAAGGTGGCAAATGGTCAAGTCAAACTTGACCCTTCATCTTCCTCTCAAGTCAAGTCAAACTTGACCACTTCTCTCCCTTGGTTGATCTAATCTAACCATTGGTTCAAGTCAATTTTAATTTAATGAATCTCTATTCATTAAATTAAATTAATTAAATGAGTCTAAGTCCAAATTAGACTCACTTAACACATAAACCAAATTGAGTCCAACTCAATTAGCTCAATTTGGATTACTCTTAATCCAATTTGGTTCATCACATGAACCTAATCCTTTAGGTTCATCACATGAACCTAATCCTTTAGGTTCATCAAATGAACCTAATCTCCATTTAATTGCCCTTTGTGTGTGACCCTATAGGTTCTTATAACGTTGGCAATGCTCCTAAACCAATTTAGAAGCATAAGTAATGAGCGGTATCTAGCAACACATCATTACTACCAAGTTATAAGAATATTGAGATCCAACATCACCTTGTGATTACTAATTGTGACTCCTCACAATATATGACAATGTCCTTCTATCCTAAACATCTAGATTAATCAATATGAGATATAGACCGTGTCATCCTCTAATCAATCTAAATCTTGAACTCCAAGTAGACTCACTCAATCAAATGAGCTCAATATCTCATATTGACTCATTTGGGCATGGGCATGCACTTCGTGGTCTCACTCTATCAAGAATATTGATGTCACTTCCGTCATATAGGAGGGATAGATCTCATCTACATCACTCACATCCCTCCGCATAATTTGTTACATACCCAGTAATCACCTTTATAGTCCACCCAGTTACGGGTGACGTTTGAAGAAGTCAAAGTACGTAACTCCTTATGTAGGGAACCATGGTGACTTCAGGTCCAAAGACTAGTAGTCATACTAATAGCCACATGAGAAAGTATATGACACTCATATAACGATGCATGATACTTTCTCATGGCGGGTCATTCAGTATACATTCTCTAATGCATACTCATGTGTCAATTTGATATCTCCATATCCTTGACTTGTGAGATCAAGTCATCGAGTTGACCTACATGCTAGTATCGTTGCATTAACATTGTCCCTGAATGTTAATACTTGACTAGTTAGGAATGATTAAGAGTAGTGGTCCCTATATCATCTCACTATCGATTCAACCAATCGATTGATATAGGTAAGAACCTTCTACTAAAAGACGCTATTATACTTAGTTATTTGACACTAATACAAGTAAGTATAATAACCAAAATAAATGTCTTTATTTATATACAAGAATGTGATATAACGAGTCCATACAATAATCATCAAATGATTGACTATAGGACTCTAACTATCAAAATTATTGGTAATAAATATTGTAACACTTAGTCCCTAACCTATCCATAATCAACTTGTTCAAATTATCTTAAAAAATTCTTTGATAAATTATAGAATTTATTTATTAATCGATTGATTCATTATAGAATAAAATACTATTATGATATGTCAATTTAATAGATCCATCCATCTCAATATGTATCAATCAACGGTCTATTATCATTAATAGATTACGACTTATTTAATTAAATTCACAGTCAAAATTTAAATTTTCTGTTCTCTTAAGTAATAATATCACTAGATTTTTAATTATAGACTGATGACTAATTAATTGAATCCCATAATTAAATTCTAAATTTTCTATTCACTCAAACAGTAAAATCAATATCTATTGATATGTCTCATCTGTCTATCATTAGACTCGAACAATTCATTTCTCTATTTACAACGATTCTACTGTAATAATCTCTATTTATATGTTACTGTAGTAATTATTATTAACGAACTACTACCGAAGGATGTACTGTAGCAATTAATGTTCAGACTAATGTAGTAATTATTGTTTTCAGATTACGAGAGTAATTACTGCCGCCGAATACTTAAGTACGAACTGTGCACATGTACTATGGCACATGCTGTCTACGTGGATTGTCGCGGATCAGTGTTCACATGTACGTAGTAGCTACCGTGCATACGTCATTATCTGTTAGCATCCCGCATCATGATCCCGGGAGTTAGTGTTCATGAATATTAAACACTATACAAGGTGAGAATTAAAGTACGAAAACATGATTTACTATCGTACAGAAGAATAATATTTGTTCTTTATCTTAACCTGCGAAAAATATCAGTTGATAGGTTTACAGAGATATTGAGGATAAATATATTATTTTTTACCATCATAAATATTATAATTAATATTTTTCACCAACATAAATATTATAACTAATATTTTTCGTAGGTTAGGATAGGGAACAAATATTATTCTTGTGTACGGTAGCAAATCATGTTTTTGTAGTTTAGTTTGGAAGTTGGAAGGGAAAAGAAAAGAAAGGAAGGAGAGAGAAAAGAAGAGAAGAGAAATGATGTGTTATTTTATTTGGGTGCGGAGGAAAGAAAAGAAAGGATATCATTTTTTTTTGTTTGGAAGTTGTAACTAGTGAAGCTTCCGTGCTCTTTCGAAGTCTTTGGAAGATAAAACAACTTTATCAAGGGATATATTTATTTTGTATTAACTTTTGAAGGGTATATTTGGAATAAAAATTAATGATTTTCCCTCCAACAAAAGTTTCCCTCCATTTCCTCCCAATTTTGGGTGGAAAATCTTTTAATTATGAAAGGAAAACTTTCCCTTCCCTCGCTTTCTTTTCCTTTATATAAAAAAACTCTCAAACGTTATTTTTTTTTTTTTTACTTTTCCATCTAAATCTTTTCCTTTCTCTCCAATTTAAAACTCCCAAACAAAGCCTAATTCTCACCTTGTATATTGTCTTGTTGATCTTAATAGTGTCCCGAGACTATAGTACCACGGTAGGATATTCATATTGTCACTCAAACATCCATAATTTGATTCCCAACTATAATATATTTACATAAATTGTTCTCTAAATAGGTGGCGCAACTAAAGGATGTTAGACTTCTGGATTGGTCACTGCGTACGTTTCACGATTTAATCTGGTAGTCGGTGGAAAATTTTCATGGGGCCGAGCCGGTCACCCAAGGATAGTCAATGAAGCTAACTGGAATTATTATTATTTTTATCGTTGATCTTAATAGTGCCTCCGAGGCTATAGTATAGCAATAGGGTATTTAGGTTATTATACATGTGATCCTGCCCGAAGTCTGAGTCAAACGAAGGCTGGATGAAGTGTCGCTGGCATTGACGGGGAGGAGACTATGATGCGGCAGTCACACGGGCTTCAGAGAACGGACTCCCACGTGGCCATGGAGAACTACTAGGCCTGCGTCGGTGGTACCAGACCCCTGCACACACTCATACAAGCACACGGAGCGTTAGAAACCATGAACCAGGGAAAGAGTCCCCGGAGCAGACCCTTCGACGCTCAAGTCAGGTACTTTTTGTTGGGATCTAGCGCGTCAAAGATGCGGAAACGCAACGGAAAAATTATTAGATCCTCTCATCCAGCAGATCCATGCGAAGGGAAGAAATATTTTTTATTCATAATTTATACTAAGCTACATGATAGGATTATACCTTTGTTGTGTGCCCTTCGTAATCCCGACAGCAACTTCTTCTTGTTTAGATGCAGATATCAGCGCGTTCAAGCGTCCGCGCCTCTACGGTATCCACACAAACAAACCTTGTCTTTGATTGTCTCACAAATAAAGAAAGATAGAGAAGGAAAACACACAAGGTTGTGCTAGCAACCTCAATGGTGTGTTCGGCCAAGATAGGGAAGGAGGAAGAAGGAGAATGCCAAGGGTCTCTTCACATTCACAACTAATGAAAATCACTTCCAAAATGATTTATATAACCATCCCATGGTATACCAAGAGTCTCCACCCTTTTATCTTCTCATCTAATAACTCAAAATCAACCATTCAATCCAATGGTTGAATTTTGACCATTCAACTTCCTTTATGAACTCAAGTTCACCCAATGAGTCCAACCCATTAATTCTCAAGCAACTCGACTCAATCCAACAATTGGATCCCTTTGAGTTTAACTCAATGAGTCAAATTCGGATTACACTTAATCCATTGATTCATCACATGAACCTATCTCCATATCAACTTGTTCTTTGTGTGTGACCCTATAGACTTTCATAACGTTGGCAATGTACCCAAATCAACCTTTGCGATACATAAACAATGAGTGACATCTAGCAAGGCATCATTGCTACCCAAGTGACGAGAAAGCCGAGATCCGACCTAACCTGTCCGTGGCTATCATCATGTATGACTTGGTCCCTCTATCCTTGATATCTAGATTGATCAATGAGGCATAGACCGTGTCATCCTTTTATCAATCTTTGTGTTTCTTGATCTCCAAGTAGACACATTTATCAAATAAGCTCAATATCTCATATTGACTTATTTACGCATGGCCATGCTTTCTTGTGTCCTACTAATCAAGGGGCCTACAGATATCGCTTTCGTTATATGGAAGGGATGGATCCCATCTACATCCTTCACATCCCTCCGTATAATTTATTGCATACCCAGTGATCGACTTTATAGTCCACTCTGTTACGGGTGACGTTTGATGATACCAAAGTATACAACTCCTTATGTAGGGAACCGTAGTGACTTCTGGTCTAAGGACTATTCATACCAATAGTCACATGAGAATATTTATGACACTCATACGACGATCCATGAAACATTCTCATGGCGGGTCATTCAGTATATCTTCTCTAATATATACCCATGTGTCAACCTGATATCTCATATCCATGACTTGTGAGATCAAGTCATCCGTTGACCAACATACTAGTTTCAACGCATTAATATTGTCCTTGTATATTAATGCTCGACTAGGAATAGTTAAGAGTAGTGTTCTCTATAATATCTCACTATCAATTCAACCAATTGATATATTATAGATAATAACCTATTACCCAAGGACATTATTATATTTATTCAATCGGCACTGAACTGCAATAAATATAATAACCAACTTTTGCCTTTTATTAGTAATGATATATGATACAATATGAGTTCTTTACAATCATCTTATAATTGGTACTAGGGCTAATACTAATAATCTCCCACTAGCACTAGTGCCAATCACTGAGGTATCGAATACCCATTGACCTAGTGTGACCATCATGCTTTCCCTGTGCCAAAGCCTTGGTCAAAGGATCCACAATGTTAGCATCGGTCGGGACTCTGCATATCCTTACATCTCCTCTATCGATGATCTCTCGAATGAGATGGAATCGTCAGAGTATGTGTTTGGATCTCTGATGAGAGCGAGGTTCTTTAGCTTGTGCAATAACCCCATTATTGTCACAATAGAGGTCTATTGGGTTCGTTATACTAGGAATAACACCAAGCTCTGTAATGAACTTCCTGATCCAAACAGCCTCCTTTGCTGCAGCTAATGCAGCAATGTACTCGGCTTCTGTTGTAGAATTAGCGACTGTATCCTGCTTTGAACTCTTCCAGCTCACAACACCACCATTTAAGCAAAATACATGCCCTGACTGTGATCTGTAATCATCCTTGTCAGTTTGGAAGCTAGCATCGGTGTAACCTTTTACAACAAGCTCCTCATCGCCTCCAAATACAAGAAATAATCTTGAGTCCTTCTCAAGTACTTAAGAATATTCTTGACTGCTATCCAGTGACCATCACCTGGATCTGACTGGTATCTACTCGTCATGCTTAACGCATATGAGACATCTGAGCGAGTACAAAGCATGACATATATGATAGACCCTATAGCAGATGCATAAGGAATCTGATCCATGCGGCCCCTTTCTACCTTAGAAGAAGGACATTGAGTCTTCGAAAGACTCACACCATGCGGACCCTTTTCATACCCTTATGCTCTCCTTATACTTCTTTATGCCATGGAATCCATAGTGGAGCCTGATGAGATGTCATCTTTACCCCAACAACTTACTCATCCTACTCAGTTACTTGCCCAGAAGGATGAGACCTTATTGGAGATGACACAGAGCAGGGACCTTCAGTCTTCCCTTCGTTGAGAGATGGAAGAACTTTGGCTAGCCGCTAAGTCCTGGACTCGAGTCAAGGCGACCTTGAAGCATAAGGCTTATGCAGATCTAGAGAGCCAGACTCACTTTATCGCCTATTTGAAGATAAAACATGAGGACTCTCTGACCCTTCTCCAAGAAGAAAGTCGGCTAAAAGATGAAATTATCACTCAGCAACATCGCTTCATTCAGTGTATCAAGACAGAACTGATCCAGGCACGAGCCCAGTTGGAGCAAGCGGGTCAGACAAATCGATCCGGCTATCAGCGTCCTCTTGACCTTACTAAGTAAAAAGGAAGTTGGCACTACTTGCACTCCTCATGTGATAATATGTATTTTGAAGAATGCCTTCCGAACTTTATCAAATAAATATCGATCAGGCTATGTTGTGGGTCTTTGTTCATGTCTTTCTCTTGTGTTTCCTTCTCTTCTTTGGCACCTCTTCTTTTGGGTGATCCCATGAATTGCTGAATATGAAAATATGCTTACTGGTAGTTTGCATTGAAGCAAGAGTCAGAAAACCTGATCAAGAGGTCACTAGTCATGAGAGCGAGCTCACTTATAACTCGCACTGAGGTGAGAGTCTGGAGGTGTGAGAGCATGCTCACTTATAACTTACACTGGGGCGAGAGTTTGGAATCCCGACCGAGAGGTCGTTGGTCGTGAGAGCAGGCTCACTTATAATTCGCACTGGGGCGAGAGTCTGGTGGTGTGAGAGCATGCTTACTTATAACTCACACTGGGGAAAGAGTCTGGAATCCCGACCGAGAGGTCGTTGATCATGAGAGAAGATTCACTTATAACTCGCACTGGGGCGAGAGTCTAGAGGCGTGAGAGCATGCTCACTTATAACTCGCACTAGGGCGAGAGTCTGGAATCCCGACCGAGAGGTCATTGGTCGTGAGAGCAGACTCACTTATAACTTGCGCCGGGGCAAGAGTCTGAAGGCGTGAGAGCATTCTCACTTATAACTCGCACTTGGGCAAGAGTCTGAAGGCTTGAGAGCATGCTCACTTATAACTCGCACTGGGGTGAGAGTCTGGAATCCCGACTGAGAGGCCGTGGTCGTGAGAGCAGACTCACTTATAACTCACACTGAGGCGAGAGTCTGGAGGCGTGAGAGCATGCACACTTATAACTCGCACTTAGGCAAGAGTCTGGAATCCCGACTGAGAGGTCGTTGATCGTGAGAGCAGGTTCACTTATAACTCACACTGGAGCGAGAGTCTGGAGACGCGAGAGCATGCTCACTTATAACTCGCATTGGGACGAGAGTCTGGAATCCCGACCAAGAGGTCGTTGGTTGTGAGAGCATGCTCACTTATAATTCGCACTGGGGCGAGAGTCTGGAGGCGTGAGAGCATGCTTACTTATAACTCGCACTGGGGCGAGAGTCTGGAATCCCAACCGAGAGGTCGTTGGTCGTGAGAGTCGGCTCACTTATAACTCGCACTGGGACGTCACACTAGGGCGAGAGTCTGGAATCCCGACCGAGAGGTTGTTGGTCGTGAGAGCAAGCTCACTTATAAATCGCACTAGGGTGAGAGTCTGAAGGCATGAGAGCATGCTCACTTATAACTCGCACTGGGGCGAGAGTCTGAAATTCCTACCGAGAGGTAATCTGGCTTACTGCTTGGGAACTCAATCTAAAGACCTACCCTAGCGTTTGACCTAGAGTTTACCCAAGATTTCCGATCTGGAAATCTGCCCAGGAACTCTGATCCGAAGGTCTGTTTAGGAATTCTGGTCATGAGAATGTTAGAATGTATACTAAAAGTCTAGCCTTTTATATTAATATTTATTTTGAAACAAGAATCATATTGGTCAAATATCTACATTTATGCTAAGTGTAGTTGTCCATTTAATTTATATTGTAGATAACATGGTGTGAGGTGACACACAGAAGATCATGTTATCAGTTCCTTATAAATTATAAATAGTAGCTCACAACCAAGATGGAATGGGGCAAACCATTGGAGTAGTTGTAGTGTAATTTGGTATTAATTTATCTTGACTATAAAATTACACTAGTACATTATGAGTGTATTGAGCAGGACTATTTGAGGTAGTTTCTTTTTATACTGACTACATAAAAGAACAAAACCTTTGTTATTATGGAAGTACGTACTCTTAATCATGATATAATAACAAGCACATATACTTAATATTTATTTCTTTAATTTATTAAAAGGTGAGATTTAGTTCGTTAAATCAATAGGTCCGATAAGTTGGGAAATGATATTATTTATATGGTGTGTTGTTGATTATAGAATAAAATTGTGTCCTAGTAATCTAGGTTGATGATGTCCCCTTGAGGAGCTCATAAGCATTGTCATGTATACCCTACAGGTGGACTTAGTCCGACATGACAATAAGGTTGAGTGTTACTACTCTTGGATCTAGATATTAATTAAGCTGTCAGTAACTCATTTAATTAGTGGGTATTCGATATCTTAAACATAGGGAGACTAACACACTCATGATAAGAAGGAGCCCATATTGTAATATGGGATTGATGCGGTAGTGCAATAATAACTTTTTAGTGGTATGAGTTATTATTGATGAACTACTTGAGTGAGAGGCACAGGTCAGGAGTTCAGAATGGATGCTCAGTCAAGATGTCTAGGTCAGGAATTCAGATAGGCTACTCGGGTGAGGGGCCCAGGTCAGGAGTTCAGAATGGATGCTCGGTCAGGATGTCCAGGTCAGAAATTCAGATGGGCTACTCGGGTGAGGGGCCCAAGTTAGGAGTTCAGAATGGATGCTCGGGTCAAGAAGTCAGAGTAATAACAGCAGGAATAAGGAAGAAGGGGAAGGAACCATCTCTACCGGGCAAGTTTTCGCATAGCTGATGTATACATATGAGAACTTGATAAGCCAGGTTAGGATTTACAGAACAGGGCTTACCAGTCAGGCTATGCAGGTCAGGTACAGGACAGGGCTTACCAGTCAAGCTACACAGGTCAGGGGTTATAGGGCAGGATTTACCAGTCAGGTTATGCAGGTCAGAATTTCCAAACCAAGACTTACAGGTCAAGATATGCTGGTCTGGATAGACCGGTAGGGATTTCCTGGATGAATCTCCTTGTAGGGTACACAGTTATACCCAAGCTAAGTCCTCAGTGTAAAATACCGAAAAATGGCGAATAATGATAAGGGAATTTTTCAAAATTTTTAGAAATTTTTCTGGAATTTTTCGGAGACTGTATTGACGAGTTTACGGGAATAAAATTTGGGCCTCAGGAAAGCCTATTTAGGCTACCCATTTAAGCGAGGAAAAGTTTGCTTTTGTTTTTATTTTTCTTTTATTCTTTTCCTTTTTCTTTTCTCCCCACGCGTCATTTCCTCCCCGCGTGCCCGACGCCTCGCCCGCACCATCTCCTCCCGTACCCTAACCGTCCCTTTCCCAATCGGTGCCGCAAAGTCACTGCACGCCTCGCGATTTAAAGCCATCGCAGATCCCCTCTATTTCGCTTCCTCTTCCTCACCACTACTGATCTCTGTTCCCTTTCCCTTTTCTTTACCGATCCAGCCGAGGATCTTCATCTTCTTCTCTTCTTGTGTCGACGCTGATCCCCGATCGCAGGCGCCTCCTACTCCACGGATCCACCATCCGCGTGTGTGCCCTAGCGCCGGCGCAGATCCACCGCACTTTTCTTGAGCTGTGCCCTAGCGACGCCGACCGTTGGCCTTTCTCCCGATTCCACCACCGCTAGTGCTTCTTCGTCGGATCTCTGCTCAACGCCGACCTTCTTCTCTGTCTCTTCAACCGACACCCCACTCCCGACGCCACAGCCGTCTCCCGATCGCAGGCGCTGCCCGCCCTCACGCGAACCAGTCGCCAGTCAATTTCTCTCCATCATCTCCCGACCTCCTCTGTGCCCTAGCACGGTGGCTGATTCTTTCTTTTTCCTCTCTGGTTGTGGTGATCTTGGAGGTAGGTATGATTCCTAGTGGTGATTTGTGTATCTCATCTCAGTATTGTGTTGATTGGGTGCTTCCTTTTGGATCCGGGCAATAAAGAGGTGTCCAGAAAGAGCTGTGGTGTTTCCTAGGATTTCCAACAGCAAAACAAACCCTAACGGTGTAGCAACAACGGCTGTGAATTGAGGTAAGGTGTAGAGAAATTGTTTCTCTTGTTGTAGCGTACACTTAATTGAAGCTAGGAAAGGATAAGAAATGAATAGTACAAAAATTTATTTAAAGTTTAAGTTGTTTATGTGTAAATGGATTAGGTTTGGAATTAATCTAATGGTATGATTAGGATTTTGCCCTAATTTAGTGTTAGATATTTTATTTAGCTATTTATGAGAATTGTTGCTAAATAAAATATATTTATATTGGTGACACAGGACTTTGACGCGAGACGAGTATCTTGACGTCGGATTTGGACCGGATTCGATCTATATTGGAGGCGGGTACTTTGACTTATCATTTTAGATATGTCATTTGATATGCATAGTAATGTTTTTAATAAATTGTAATAATAATGTTTTTTATCTGCAAAGGTTGGTCACTACTCGATACCTGTTACATGCTTGTTTTGTTTACTTGTTATGCACTTTATGTTAGTACCTACCTGATTATACATGCTTATAGGGGTAGTGACATAACCATGCTTCATTATATTCAGGACCTAGGTTTTTATACCTTATCTGACATGTGTACCTTTGATTTGATTCTTTGTCCTATGGTACACATTTTATATATATGGATAGGTTCAGGATATTGCCATGCTTAGTGTCATGCATCATCTCGCATGATTGCATGCTGTGTGATAGTCGGCTCCATTATTGTTGAGCACATCGCTAGTTACATTGATCTGCACACACCACCACTCATGGGTTAGTGGTATATCAGGCAGGGTGTGTGGTAGTTTGCTCTGTCAGTGCTCTGCTGGTCCACTCATGGGTAGCGTGACACAGCGTGGTAGCACGTCAGGGATCCGTCCTCTGGATTGTCTCAGGGAGATGAGAGCATTGTGCTCCCCCACTTATGATTTAGGGTGGGAGGATAGGTGTACTCCAACAGCATCCCGTCCACTCGGTCACTCATCAGGAGAAGTGACGACAGAGTGCACGGTTGTCATAGCCCTACCCACTCAGTCTCACCATCGTGTGTGAGATGGCTGACTGTCAGTAGGGGTGACCAGGACATGTCATTGGCATCATACGCATTGATGCATTTATTGCTTGTGTTTGCTGCACTTATATGTTGCATATTGGATGGATGCATTTGTTTGACATGCATACAGGATTTCTATATCTCTTGGTTATTATCTATACACCAGGTCTTGGTTAGTATAGTTTTCTCCTGTTTATTTCAGTTGCATTTATCATTTTTATATTAGGAGACTGTACACATGATTAGTGTTAGTTATTATTTTCTTTATTATGCATATCAGTAGTTACCCGCTGAGGAGTTGACTCACCCCGTGGATATTTACTATTTTTAGGTTGAGGCTGTCTGGAGGAGTTCCAGTCTCTAGTCCCCTGCAGCTCGCGAGGATGTGTTTTATCTTTTGGTTTTTCTATTGTACTTTTTAGACTTGTTCTAGTTTTGATACTTGGATATTGTGTTATCTTTATTGTTGATGAGTTTTATTTGGATGTGTTTTTGCTACATGCCTGCCTGGATGGCAGAAGAGGTGAGTTCATTGTGATTTGTGTTTTATATGTGTAGTGGAGTAAGATATCGGTTTTGAGTTTTATGGGTGTAGTTGAGCAGGATTTTTGACTTGGTTTTCCTTATCGTTGCATTTGTTTAGTTTTACTAATAAACTGCGTGGTGATTGCTTATTATTTATTGTTGTTGTTCCGGCCATGTTGGCCGATGTATATGTGGCCCTAAGGGCATTGTAGAAAGTTCAGATTGTCACCTGTACAGGGGAGATGCTGTCGAAATTTCTTCTGGTAGGGACTCCCCCGGGGCGTGACAATTTATTTGGTATTAGAGTCAAGTTTTCTGATGCTTGGTTTTCGTATTGTTGGTTTTGCGAGTCAGGTTGTTACAGGTATAGAATGTCTGGAATTAGTATTTCAGGATTTTCGAGATTTATCTGATACTAATTTATTGGTATCAGAGCGGGTTGCGATACCTTCTTTTAGTGTTCTAGATTTTTAGGGTTAGCCCAAGTTTGCTAGTTAACTTGGGTATTTATTTTCGGATTTGTACGGGTTTCCATCGATTTTCTCGTTTCAAAAATTTCGAGGTTATAAAATAGGGTCTGGACAGTGACGGAGCATCTCCAGATGACAAATAGGTATAAAGGTAATTTTATAAATTTTATACTTGTAATATCTGTGATGTAACTTCACAGATATGAGGAGATCTACACGAGTAGCTGCGAGACGTGGCGCTGGACTGCCACGTAAGAGGACCTTGGAATCTTTGGCAACAGAATCGCCAGAGATCCCTACTGGGTTTGAGCTTGTTGGTCAGGGATAGACTCAGGATACTGCGGGTGCGTCGGGCTCTCAGACCTCGATGGCTTGTTTAGAGATACCTACCTCAGCTGCACCCGCTGTACCCATCCCTACCGTATTTATGGTACCACCAGGGGTACCACCGGCATACCCAACACCTGCTCCGGTCGATCCTACGAACCAGGCATTACTGCCCCCAGTACCTACAGTGTACCCAGCACCTGCACTAGCGGTACCGGTTGCTCCATTTCCGGTA
This sequence comes from Zingiber officinale, assembly GCF_018446385.1. Taxonomy (NCBI): domain Eukaryota; kingdom Viridiplantae; phylum Streptophyta; class Magnoliopsida; order Zingiberales; family Zingiberaceae; genus Zingiber; species Zingiber officinale. Next base: position 49,699,040 of record NC_055990.1, read on the forward strand.
CCACCACCTACCATACCTCCAGCTGCGACCACCCATATCGACCCTATAGTACCACCAGCGATATATGCTCCAGCTTATGCAGCAACACCGAGAGTACCTCCCCCGGTCTATCCAGCGGTATTACTTGTAGCACCAGCTCCAGTGGTTCTGCCAGTTCCTGCAGCCGTCCCTACACACCTCACGGATATTGTCGCGGCATGAGCTCGGATCCCAGTGTTGGCACAGTCAATGAAGAGTCGATTCACACTCTTCCGAGGAGAGCTTGATCCGAGCGTGGCCCAGTCCTGGATAGAGACCATGGAGCGGACCTTCTTCTACATGGTTTGCTCTGAGTGGGAGAAAACAGAGCTGGCTGCTTTTCATTTACGGGATGAGGCTGACACCTGGTGGGTTACGCAACGTTCCATTATAGGCGAGCATAACATTACCTGGGCCAGATTCAGAGATGCTTTTGAGGGCCGTTACTTTCCATGGGCCTATCAGATGACTCACCGTCAAGATTTTCTGAGTCTGCGGCAGAACAACCGTTCGGTGATCGAGTATAATGCAGAGTTTAACCGATTGGCCAAATTTTGTCCAGAACTGGTTGCTGAGGACAGTTCCAATATGCAGCAGTTTATTCAGGAACTGCATGGACATCTACAAGTAAATCTTGCCGACTTTGGGAATTTGTCTTACCTGGAGTCGTTGGATAGAGGTCTTATGATTGAGTTAGCGCAGCAGAGAGCATATCCGGACAAGAAAAGGAAACAGACAGATCGGACATCAGGATAGATCCAGCCGACATAGGCTACACAGCAGCAGAGTGGTCGTAGTCGACCAGGTCAGGGTACTTCTGGGTTTTCTGGTCAGTCTCAAAAGTCAGGGCGATCTTCATCAGGACGTTCCCGGTCTTCTCAGTAGAACTGGAAACAACCCGCCAGCGACACACACTGCACCATATGTGGGTCCAGAGACCACGTCATCATAGCTTGCTCCTTGGGACAGTCGGTTTGCTATTATTGCAAACTGCCCATGCGCCTGAGCCGAGATTGTTCGCTGAAGGCTCAACATATCGCTTCCAGAGTGTCCGGCCAGTAGAGGACAGCTCCCCCGACAGCAGTTGCATATGGCATGCATGGACAGGAGCACTCTGGGTGGTGCCCTCATAGTACCACAGAGTTTTATTCCAGGACCACAGTATCTGACTCAAGGGCAGTATCAGCCACAACCACTGGTCCAGTACCAGTCACAGCCCCAGCCGCTGGTCCAGTATCAGTCACAGCCTACCTATTCGTCTCCGGCTCAGTACCTGACACCGTCACAGTGGCAGACTCAGACTCAGGCACCGCAGCCTTTGGCAACACTACCACCTCCACCACCGCTAGAGACTGGATATATTCAGCGATTACCAGAGAGGATGCACAGCGGGCCGATGGATCCGTTTTTCGCTGTATGCTTTTACTTTATGCATTATTCTCTTATATGCTGATAGATACTGGTAACTCGCATTCTTTTATTTCCCATGCCTTTATGAGGGACATAGGTAGTCTACCTACTCTTAGATCGCAACGACTGATAGTCTCCCTACTGTCCGGTGATATATTGGACGTCACTCAGGAGGTCAGAGGTTGCCCGTTAGACTTTGACAACATGATACTTACGGTAGATCTTTTAGTACTGGGAATGGTAGACTTTGATATTATTCTTGACATAAATTGTTTATCAGCATATCATGCCACTGTTGATTTCCAGATGAGGGTGGTCACATTCCGACCATTATAAGTTTTTGGTAATGCCATTTGGGCTTACCAATGTTCCAGCGGTATTATGGATTGTTGTGGTGGAGTGTTACTCCCACATGTTATGGATTGTTGTGGTGGAGCGTTGTTCCCACATATTGTAGATTGCTTGTAGAGGAGCGCTGCTCCCATATAGGTTGCATTGATGGTGGTAGAGCGTTGCTCCCACATATGTAGTATTTCTTGTGATGGAGCGTTGCCCTCACATACGATGATCTATTTCTTTGGTGATTTATAGCTAGTGATCAGATTTCAAACTTGTTGTCGGGGATCTTATAGTTGAGTGTGCCTGTTGTACGACCATTATGAGTTCTAGGTTTTACCATTTAGGCTTACAAAGCCCTAGATGTTTTCATGGACTCGATGATTTCGGTATTCCTAGGTTGTTGGATCGGTTTCCATTGTCTTTGTTGACAATGTTGTAATCTATTTCTGATCCGAGGAGAATCACGTACACCCCCTTCACATACTTCTAGAGATGTTTTGATGGAAACATCTATATTTGAAGTTCACATGGGTAGAAGATTGCGAGACCAGCTTCCAGGAGCTGAAGCGGAGATTAGTGTCGACTCCGGTTTTGGTTTTACCCTCCAGAGAGGACGAATTCATACTCTACACCGACGCGTCTCTTCAGGGTTTGGGTGCTGTTTTGATGCAGCACGACAGGGTAGTCTCTTATGCTTCTCGTTAGTTGAAGGAGCATGAAAAGAACTACCCAGTACATGATCTGGAGCTAGCCGCTATCATCTTTGCTATGAAGATTTGGCGGCATCATCGGTACGACATTACCTTTGAGATTCTTACGGATCATAAGAGTCTCAAATATATCTTCACCCAGAAGGAACTTAATCTCCGACAGAAGAGATGGATGGAGTTCCTGAAGGATTACAATTGTACCGTTAGCTATCACCCTGGGAAAGCTAATGTGGTTGCCGATGCACTCAGCAGGAAGTCCAGAGAGACTTTGGCTTGCCACCGAGTTTCAGTCACAGACTTGGTTCAGGGTTTCTCCGAGTTGGGCCTTCAGGAGCAGGGACAGATAGAGCAGGGTATTCTAGTTACCATGGTTGCTTAGTCTTCGATCAGGACGAGGATCCGAGAGGCCTAGGCCGGTGATCAACATTTACAGTTTATTGGCAGCCAGATAGCTTCCGGGTAGTAGATCGAGTACACCCGAGATAAGGAGGGTATTATATACTTTCGAGGCAGATTATGCGTACCTCAGTCTCACTGAACGGTATAAAGAAAGACATCATGGAATTTGTAGCTAGATGTCTTGTCTGTCAGCAGGTGAAGGCCGAGCACCAGAGACCTACCGGATTACTTCAGCGGATTCCTATTCTTGAGTGGAAATGGGAACACATTACCATGAACTTTGTGGTGGGTGTGCCAAGGACACATCGAGGCCATAACGCGATTTGGGTAATCGTCGATTGATTAACCAAATCGGTGCACTTCTTAGCTATCCGGAAGACTGATTCCCTAGATCGATTGGCAGATTTGTATTACCGGGAGAATCATCAGATTACATGGTGTCCCTTTGACTATTATTTCTGATAGAGACCCACGGTTCGCATCTCGATTCTGGCAGAGTCTGCAGCAGGCCTTGGACACTTAGCTCCATTTCAGTACAACTTTCCATCCGCAGACAGATGGACAGTCAGAGTGGACCATTCAGACTCTAGAGAACTTGCTAAGATCTTATGTATTCGATTTTGGAGGCAGTTGGGAGGACCATTTGCCATTGGTAGAGTTCGCCTACAACAACAGCTTTCATTCGGCTATCCAGATGGCACTGTTTGAAGCATTGTATGGTAGGCCTTGTCGGACACCCACCCTCTGGGGTGAGGTTGGGGAGGCCCAGCTGTTGGGACCTCATAGAGCTCAGCATGAGGCAGAGTTGGTCTGTACTATCAGACGGAGGATGTTAGAGGCGCAAGACCACTAGAAGAGTTATGCTGACCGGAGACGGAAACCCCTGGAGTTCTCTACTGGAGACCATGTATTTCTGCGAGTCTCACCCACGAAAGGGGTGAAGAGATTTGTCCTCAGAGGTAAGCTAGCTCCGCGGTACATTGGCCCTTTCCAGATCCTAGAGAGGATTAGAGCAGTAGCTTATCGACTGGCACTACCATCGTCCTTGGCAGACGTTCACGATGTATTCCACGTATCTATGCTGAGGAGATACGTACCCAAACCGACACATGTGATGACAGATATCTCAGTTCCCGTTCAGCCTGATGGCACTTATGAGGAAGTTCCGGTACAGATTCTGGACCGGAAAGAGCGTCAGTTGCGGAACAAGACTATCCGACTGGTTAAAGTCGGATGACAGCATCATTCGTACGAGGAGGCTACCTGGGAGCTCGAGGATATGATCCGAGCTTAATACCCCCACCTTTTCACATGAGGTATGTGGGTTATTTTTCGTTCAACATTTATACTTTCGATCTGTTGTTAGTACTTGCTAATGGTAGATAACGAAAATTTGGGGACTAAATTTTTATTAGTGGAGGAGAATGTAAAATATCAAAAAATGGTGAATAATGATAAGGGAATTTTCTAGAATTTTTAGAAATTTTTCTGGAGACTGTATGGACGAGTTTACGGGGATAAAATTTGGGCCCCGGAAAACCTATTTAGGCTACCCATTTAAGCGAGGAAAAGTTTATTTTTCTTTTTATTTTTCTTTTATTCTTTTTATTTTTCTTTTCTCCCCACGCGTCGTTTCCTTTGTTTCCTCCCCGCGTGCCCGACGCCTCGCCCGCGCCATCTCCTCCTGTGCCCTAACCGTCCCTTTCCCAACCGGCGCCGCAAAGTCGCCGCACGCCTCGCGATTTAAAGCCATCGCAGATCCCCTCTATTTCGCTTCCTCTTCCTCGCCACTACCGATCTCTGTTCCCTTTCCCTTTTCTCTCCCGATCCATCCGAGGATCTTCATCTTCTTCTTTTCTTGTGCTGATGCTGACCCCAGACCGCAGGCACCTCCGACTCCACGGATCCACCATACGCGTGTGTGCCCTAGCGCCGTCGCAAATCCAGCGCACTTTTCTTGAGCCGTTTCCTAGCGATGCCGACCGTTGGCCTTTCTCCTAATTCCGCCGCCACTAGTGCTTCTTCGTCAGATCTGTGCTCAACGCCGACCTTCTTCTCTAGCTCTTCAATCGAGACCCCACTCCCGACGCCACGACTGCCTCCCGATTGCAGGCACTATCCGCCCTCACGCGAACCAGTCGCCAACCGATTTCTCTCCATCATCTCCCGACCTCCTCTGTGCCCTAGCATAGTGGCTGATTCTTTCTTGTTCCTCTCTGGTCGTGGTGATCTTGGAGGTAGGCACGCTTCCTAGTGGTGATTTGTGTATCTCATCTAGGTATTATGTTGATTGGGTGCTTCCTTTTGGATCTAGGCAATGAAGAGGTGTCCGGAAAGGGCTGTGGTGTTTCCTGGGATTTCCAGTAGCAAAACAAACCCTAACGGTGTAGCAACAGCGACTGTGAATTGAGGTAAGGTGTAGAGAAATTGTTTCTCTTGTTGTAGCGTACACTTAATTGAAGCTAGGAAAGGATAAGAAATGAATAGTACAGAAATTTATTTAAAGTTTAAGTTGTTTATGTGTAAATGGATTAGGTTTGGAATTAATCTAATGGTATGATTAGGGTTTTGCCCTAATTTAGTGTTAGAGATTTTATTTAGCTATTTATGAGAATTGTAGCTAAATAAAATATATTTATATTGGTGACACAGGACTTTGACGCGAGACGAGTATCTCGACGTCGGATTTGGACCGGATTTGATCTATATTGGAGGCGGGTGCTTTGACTTATCATTTTAGATATGTCATTTGATATGCATAGTAATATTTTTAACAAATAGAAATAATTATGTTTCTTATCTGCATAGGTTGGTCACTACCCGATACCTGTTACATGCTTGTTTTGTTTACTTGTTATGCACTTCATGTTAGTACCTACCTGATTATACATTGTGGTATACATGCTTATAGGGGTAGTGACATAACCATGCTTCATTATGTTCAGGACATAGGTTTTTATACCTTATCTGATCTATGTACCTTTGATTTGATTCTTTGTCCTATGGTACACATTTTATATATATGGATAGGTTCAGGATATTGCCATGCTTAGTGTCATGCATCATCTCGCATGATTGCATGCTGTGCGATAGTCGGATCCATTATTGTTGAGCACATTGCCAGTTACATAGATCTGCACACACCACCACTCATGGGTTAGTGGTATATCAGGCAGGGTGTGTGGTAGTTTGCTTTGTTAGTGCTCCGCTGGTCCACTCATGGGTAGCGTGACACAGCGTGGTAGCACGTTAGGGTTCCCTCCTCTGGATTGTCTCAGGGAGATGAGAGCATTGCGCTCCCCCACTTATGATTTGGTGTAGGAGGATAGGTGTACTCCGACAGCATCCCATTCACTCGGTCACTCATCAAGAGCAGTGACGACAGAGTGCACGGTTGTCATAGCCCTACCCACTCGGTCTCACCATCGTGTGTGAGATGACTGACTGGAAGTAGGGGTGACCAGGACATGTCATTGGAATCATACGCATTGATGCATTTATTGCTTGTGTTTGCTGCACTTATATGCTGCATATTAGATGGATGCATTTGTTTGACATGCATACAGGATTTCTGTACCTCTCGGTTATTATCCATACACCAGGTCCTGGTTAGTACAGTTTCTCCTATTATTATCATATCACCAAGGTGCACTTTCCTTTTCGGAAGTCCAAACTTAAGAACTCCAAAGTTAAGCGTGTTAGAGTGTATACTAAAAGCCTAACTTTTTGTAAACATCTATTTTGAAATAAAAGAATCACATTGATCATATATCTACATTTATTTGCTAATTGTAGTTGTTCAATTAATTTATATTATAGATAACATGGTGAGTGGTGTCATTCATAGAAGATCATGTTATCTGTTCTTTATAAATTATAAACAATTGCTCACGATTAAGATGGAAAGGAACAAACCGTGGGAATAGTCATAGTGTAATTAGTATTAGTTTATCTTGACTAATAAATTACACTAGTACACTCTAAGTGTATTGAGTAGGACCATTTAAGGTAAGTTCTTTTTATACTGACTTAATAAAAGAACAAGACCTTAGTTATTATGGAAGTGTGTGCTCTTAATCCTAATATAATAACAAGCACATATATTTAGTATTTATTTCTTTGACTTATCAAAGAGTGAGATTTAACTCGATAAATCAATAGGCTCGATAAGTTAGGAAATGATACTACTTATAGTGTGTGTTGTTGATTATAGAAGGAAACTGTGTCCTAGTAATCTAGGTTGAGAATGCCCCCAAGAGGAGCTCATAAGGATTGTCATGTTAAACCATGTAGGTGGACTTAGTCCGACATGACGATAAGGATGAGTGGTACTACTCTTGGACTGAGATATTAATTAAAATGAATTGTCATTAACTCTATTAATTAGTGAGCATCTGACATCTTAAACACAGGGAGACTAACACACTCATAATAAGAAGGAACCCAAAATGTAATTTGGGATTGGTGCGGTAGTTCAATAATAATTCTTTAGTGGAATGAATTATTATTGATGAAATTAAGTTGGGTGTTCGGGGCGAACACGGGAAGCTTAATTTCACCGGGAGACCAAAACCAATTCCTCCTATCGGTCCCTATCGTAGCCTCTTGTATATAGAGAATTATACCCACCACATACCTACTTCTTACCCACCTTATACCCATCCTAATGGGGTTGGCCAAGCAAGCTTGGAACCCAAGCTCGGGCCGGCCAAAGCAATTAGGATGAGTAAGATGGTGTGGCCGGCCTTAGCTTGAACTCAAGCTTGGCGTGGTCGACCACATCATATTAAAAGAATTTTTATTTTAAAATTTTTCTTATGTGGATTCCATGGTTTTAAAAGAAAGTTTAAAATTTAAATTTTTTCTTTTATAGTTTTCTACAAAAGATTAAGAAGAGATTCAATATCTTTCCTTATTTGTAGATTGATAGGAAGTTTTTAATTTTGATAAAACTTTCCTTTATTGTAACCATGTTCATGATTTAAAAAGAGAGTTTTAAAATTAAATATTTCCTTTTATAAGTTTCTACAAAAGATTAAGAAAAGATTAGATATCTTTCCTTATTTGTAGATTGAAAGGAGATTTTAATTTTAGAGATAACTTTTCTTTTTGGAAATCATCCCTATGTTTTAAAAGAGAGATTTTAATTTAAAGAAATTCCCTTTTATAACCAACCATGAAGAGATAAATTATTAGAGAATTTTTTTATTAAAAATTTTTGGAAATAAATTAGGAAGTTTTAATTTTTGTATTAAAATTTTCCTTGTTTGGAGCTTATAGGTGGCCGACCATGTAGATAAAGAAAAGGAAATTGATTGTTAATCAATTAAATTTTCCTTTTCATGGCAAAAGGAATTAAGGAAGTTTTTATTTAAATTTCCTTATTTGCCAAAACCAAGGATTATAAAAGAGAGGGTAGGGGTGCCTTCATGTCTAACAACTCTATTCTATTTCCCTCCCTCTCTTCCTTGGTGGTGGCTGACCCTATTGCTTCTAGCTCTTCTCCTTTTCTCTTCATCCTTTTTGGCTGGCAGCATCAACACAAGAGGAGTCCTTGGTGGCCGGTTCTAGCTAGGAGAAGAAGGAGAGAAAGGAGGCTTTGTTTCTAGCATCCCTTGGAGCTTGGTGGTGGTGGCCGGACCTTTACATCTCTTGGAGAATTGGTGGTGGCCGAATCTAGTTTGGAGAAGAAGGAGCTTGGTGGTTCTCGTCTCGGAAGATCGTTGCCCACACAACGTCCGAGATTAGAAGAGGAATACGGTAGAAGATCAAGAGGTTATTTGCTTACAAAGAAAGGTATAACTAGTAATTATTTTCCGCATCATACTAGTTTTCTTTATATGAATTCCAAACACAAGAGACATATGATTCTAGAGTTTCTGATTTGTTTCGAAGTTGTGTTTCTTTTGTTTTGTTTTTCAGATTTGTGATTCGATTGTTCTTTTTGGTTAAACCTAATGTTATTTTAGGAAATTAAATATTGAATTTCTATTAAAGGCTTTGTTGAGGCAGTGGTGGATGATCCTATACCCAAGAAGGCCTAATGCCTCGCCATGTTTGACCTGGAAGTCGATTTTACAAATAAATATTTAATCAACTTTATAACATAGGTGGATTTGGATAAATAGTGTTAAGTTCTGCTTGTGATCCAAATCTAAACCATTAAGAATAGATAAGTTAAATTTGGAATCAATAATGTTAAGTTCTGTTTACGATTCCTAATTTAATTTCTAAAGAACACAATAGGTTGTTTAGGCCGACACTTGTACAAAATTTTTATATAGTGGAACAAGTACGATCTTCCTAAGACCAACCAACAATTGGTATCAAAGCTAGGGTTTGCCTCTGTGTGTTTGGTTTTCAATTTAGTTATACACATGTCATACATAATTTAGGCAGGATAATAGTAAGGTGTGCTAACTTTGTGGTTGCAAACTCCAACTATTATGATTTATAGATGTTGTGTGTGATTTGACCCTTGGACATGTCAAGGGCATTATTTTGTGTGTGCATGATTATATGTATCAAATTTAGCAGGAGCTGTATTAGTTTTAGAATTTTACTTTTTTGTTCGATCTAGAATACATGTACATTCCTTTGTGGAATATAGGATCGATATATGTAAAATTCTATTTTTGTTGCGGATTGTATCCTTGCGAAGCATGGTGTTATTGGAGGACCAGAGGCGCAATAGAAAAGGAAGCTCGATGGACCCGACGACATGGGCCCGATGGCGGTGGCTAAAGATGGCAACAGCTAGGGTTGGAGCACACGAAGAACAGTGATGGAAGAAGCCATAATAGTTGAAAAATTAATTTCCATATTTATTACTCTAATATACTGTGATGTGTGTGTGCATGTGTTGTATGCTTGATAGGTTAAAATTCCTCACCTTAAATAACTAAGTGGGAGAGCGATTAGTAGATAGATTCCATGATCTCCATTACTGGTTTGTAAGTGATGCAAACAAACTTACGCGTTGACTCTGAGTGCCTTCCTCCATATCAGATGAGTTTGTTTACAGATCACTAGATCAAACTTCCTTTATGGATGGTTATGGGAAATTATTTAGGAGCGTGTGATCTTCCCTATCGGAAGGGGCACAATCCTACTTATGGACTTAGTATCAAGTAATGTTATACACTTAGGCACATTTAATAGTATCCTCCCCATCGGAGTCACTGCTATTATTTGTGTGACCAAAGGAAAACCAACTATTAATTTGTCATAATTTTATGTTGACAAGATAATAAAATTAAAACCCCCTCTTACAAATGTTTGAATTTGTATACGTCCACATTATCGTGACATACAAAATTCACGGTGTTTGATTTAATTTTATTTGTCATAAAGATTTATTGACAAGATAATTAATGGGTAAAACTCTCCTCTTACAAATGTTTGAATTTGTATACGTCCACACTATCGTGGCATGCATAATTCTCGGTGTTTGAGGTGTTGGTTAATTTAAATAATATTGTTTGAGGAATCAATGTTATTTTAAATTCAAAGTTTTGACCAAATATTTGATCAGAGATAGACCAACTATTAATTTGATTTGTCATAAAATTAGGTTGACAAGATAATAAAATTAATGGATAAAATCTCCTCTTTGATTTTGTATACGTCCACACTATCGTGACATACAAAATTCACGGGGATTTTAAGGTGTTGTTCTTGACCAAATATTTTTGTGATTCTTAGGATTTCAAATGTTTGTCAATCCCCTAGCTGTTATACTATAGAATAGACTTAGTAGTCCCAATTATGATTGGAAACAAAACTTGGACTTTAAGGTGGATTGTCCTCTCAGAAATGAGAACAATAAAAGTGTATTTAATTCATTAGTTGTTGAAACATGTTTAGTGGTGTTATCTACCGGTACCTGGTGTGTAGATATGGGAGCCACTAATCATGTCTGAAATTCATTGCAGGGGTTCCAGGAAACCTGACAACTATATAAAAGGGAAAATACCGTCTATATGGGCACTGCTACAAACATAGCAGTTGTTACATTGGGAGATGTTTATCTTCTAAAAGGAATAGAACATGGATTTTGAGAAATTTTCTTTACATACTAAGTTTAGAAAGATTTTGATTTTGGTTTCTAAACTATTAAAGAATAGATATTCTGTCTATTTTGGTAACAAATTTGTTATTAAGAAAATAAGAAAGTTATCTGTTCTGGTACGTTGGTTGGCAATTTAAAATCCAATAACTCCCATGATGCAACAAATGAAAATTAATAACATATCTTCTTGTTAGTTAGAGCCCTAGAGCCAATCATATGATGATTATTGTATGGACTTATTGTATCATATTCCTATATATATATAAAGACTTTTGTTTTTGTTATTATACTTACTTGTATTGGTGCCAAATAACTAAGTATAATAGCGTCCTTGGTTAGAAGGTTCTTATCTATATCAATCGATTGGTTGAATCGATAGTGAGATGATATAGGGAACGCTACTCTTAATCATTCCTAGTCAAGTATTAACATTCAGGGACAATGTTAATGCGATGAGATTAGCATGTAGGTCAACTCGATAACTTGATCTCACAAGTCATGGATATAGAGATATCAAGTTGACACATGGGTATGCATTGGAGAATGTATACTGAATGACCTGACATGAGAAAGTATCATGGATTGTTACATAAGTGTCATATACTTTCTCATGTGGCTATTAGTTTGACTACTAGTCCTTGGACCTGAAGTCACCATGGTTCCCTACATAAGGAGTTACGTACTTTGGCTTCGTCAAACGTCACCCGTAACTGAGTGGACTATAAAGGCGATAACTGGTATGTAACAAATTATGCAGAGGGATGTGAGTGATGTAGATGGGATCTATGCCTCCTATATTACGGGAGTGACATCATTATTCTTGATAGAGTGAGACCACTAAGTGCATGACCATGCCCAAATGAGTCAATATGAGATATTGAGCTCATTTGATTAGCGTGAGTCTACTTGGAGTTCAAGATTTAGATTGATTAGAGGATGACACGGTCTATGCCTCACATTGATCAATCTAGATGTCAAGGATAGAAGGACATTGTCATATATCGTGAAGAGTCACAATTAGTAGTCACAAGGTGATGTTGGATCTCAACATTCTTGTAACTTGGGTAGTAATGATGTGTTGCTAGATACCGCTCATTACTTATGCTTCTAAATGAGTTTAAGAGCATTGCCAACGTTACAAGAACCTATAGGGTCACACACAAAGGGCAATTAGATGGAGATTAGGTTCATTTGATGTACCTAGAGGATTAGGTTCATGTGATGAACCAAATTGGATTAAGAGTAATCCAAATTAGATTAATTGAGTAAGACTCGATTGAGTTAGACTTGAGTTAGACTCAAGTGAGGTTAGACTTGAGTTAGACTCAAGTGAGGTTAGACCTGAGTTAGACTCAAGTGAGGCTAGACTTGAGTTAGACTCAAGCGAGGCTTAATGATGATATTCATTGAATTTTGAATTCAATGATAAATGGAATTCAATTTGAATTTTAGATTCAAATTTCTAATGAGTTTCAAAATGGTTATTTAATGAAGAAAATTAAATACTCATTAAGGCTTATTAATGAGGCTCATTAATGATGTTAATGAGTATTAAGTATTTTCATTAGATGAAAATACTTAAATCATTTTTTCCTCTTATTTTAATAATCGATCATTATTATTCCTCCTTGCTTCTTCTTCTCTCCCTCTCCTCCTCCTTGGCCGAACACCTTTAGAGTGATAGCACACTCTAAGTTTTTTCTCCATCTCTATTGTTCATGTGGATACGTATAGAGGTGTGTCCACTTGAACACACTCGAGATCCGACAACTTTTGGACGAGCGGGATTCGTGAAGGGCTTCGCTACAAGGGTAATCTCTTAACCATGTAGATCTAGGATAGAAAAACATGTACACAAAATTTTTTGTTCTTTTAAACTTCGCACAGATCCGGTGGCATGGGATTTCGAGGTTTCCGCAACGTAAAAAGTGGTTTTTGCGGCCCGAAAGACCCTACAGTGGTATCAGAGCCACATGCGAACATATACTTGTTTTTATTTTAATTTTTATGAAAAATTACGATCTGTAAGTTTATGTAAATTTATGATTTTTATGTATTTTATGGGTATTTTTCTCGTGGAAGCGAAGTAACAAGTGTTTAAACACTTGTAGGCTTCCACTACCGAGAAACACCTTCCGAAACGACAAGGTCTCGCCCAAAATATTTTGGGACAGCAGGTCAAGGCACTGTAAGATCGTCATAGGACACTCGTGAGACTCATATCGCGAGAAGGGGCGCTGCCCCTAACCGCGCAAGGGGCATTGTCCAGCGATCGCGCCCGAAAATCGCTATACGGGACTGCTGGGAAGTTGCGACTCGTAAAATCATAAAAATCAGTAGTAAAATTATAGAAATTATGGAAATTACATAATTTAGAATTATGTATAATTTTTGTGATTGTCATGACCTAAATACCCAATAAGATTGGACAAAATGTGTTGTAATTCATAATATGGTCTGCGTGCCATTTTGTGTGTTTATGTGTGTTGTATATGATCGCGACCTGCGCGTCGTGCCTTCCTTTATTTTATATTCCTATTGTAAATAGTTTAGACTTGAATGTAACTCGAGTTTCAAATTTGTAATGTACAAAAATTGAAACGGTGGAAGGTCCACTCGAGGAGGAGTTACGAGGAGGGTGCGAGCGACACATGGTGGTCAAAGGGAGGAGCTTGGAGAAGCTGCTGACCCTAGGTTGACCATCCGATCTTCTCATTGGCTTGAGAAGATCGTAGTAGGGCAATGACTAATCACAATTTAATTAATTACTTGTGTGTGTGTATGTGATGCATGCTAGAGTAGAGTAATTAATTAGTGCCTTAACGATTAGATTAGATCTAAATCGCGTATATGATGCACCACGATTAGATTAGATCTAAATCGCGTATATGATACACATTAACGATTAGATTAGATCTAAATCATGTCAACTCAAAATGCCTACCATGCCGTGATACCCATCACTACCTCGATCACATGTTGTTGTTGAACATACCAAAGCAGAGCAACACATATTATCTTGGTAGGGTGCGGAGGGACAATCTTGGTCCTGCCTATCAACGCATGGGTGACGACAAACTCAATTAGATTGAGTATAACTAGTTAAATCAGATTTAACTGTAAGCATTATCCAATAGTTGGAAGATAGGACAAAAACACATTTATATTAAATCTTGGGCGATTTATCCAAAGCTAACTCAAGTTTTAATATACATGCGGATCTTGATCCTATAAACAAGAGTTGCATAGAGATGTAATTGGTAATTAGTTACCTACCAATCATACTAAGTCTTGGGCGATTTAACCAAAGCTAACTCAAGGCATAGTATGATGTGGATCTTGTCCCACAAAATTATAGCTAGTTGGTTAGAATCTAGTAAGTATGGTTTGACCACATCCCTGATTTGATTCTACAAAAGTTCTATAATTCAGTGGGAGCATCGTTTAATCAAAGGCCTAATTAAATGATAATTGGAATATGATATTTATTTTCTATATTTTTCTGTTGTAGATTGCCATGTCGTCAAACACGAACTCCTTCTCCCTATATTCTGTCCTCGATAAGGACAAGCTCAATGGAGCTAACTTCCTGGACTGGTACAGGAATCTGAGAATAGTTCTCACACAGGAACAAAAACTATACGTCCTGGAGCAGCCCATTCCTGAGGCACCTCCTGCCACTGCCACGCGAGCTGACCGAGATGCTTACAAGAAGCATCAAGATGACGCATTAAATGTGTCCTGTCTCATGCTCGCGACCATGAACTCTAAGCTTCAGAAGCAACACGAGTTGATGGGCGCTTATGATATGGTTGAACATCTTCGTCAACTATATCAAGGACAAGCAAGGCACGAGAGATTCGAGATCTCTAAGGCACTGTTTCAGTGCAAGATGCAAGACGGGACTCCCGTAGGTCCATATGTACTCAAGATGATTGGGTACATAGAAAACCTATAGAGGTTGGGATTTCCCCTTGGCCAAGAGCTGGCCACTGACTTGATCTTGCAGTTCTTGCCAGAGAGCTACAGTCAATTTTTCAATAATTACAACATGAATGAAATTGACAAGCCACTGTCTGAGCTTCTGAGTATGTTAAGAACTGTTGAGCTCAACCTTAAGAAGGTTAAGCCCAACTCCATTTTGATGGTGTAAAGGCACAAAGGCAAGGGCAAGCCCAAAGGTAAGGGAAAGTGCCAAGCCAAGGGCAAAGGCAAGGCATTGAAACCCAAAGGAGGGGTTGCCAAGGATGCTACCTGCTTCCACTGCGGTCAGACCGGGCACTGGAAGAGGAACTGCAAAGTGTACCTGGAAGATCTTAAGAAGAAGAGAAGTGAGACTTCCACTTTAGGTATATATGTTATAGAAGTCAATCTATCTATTTCTTCATCATGGGTATTAGATACCCGATGTGCTTCTCACATTTGTACTAATGTGCAGGCGATGAGAAATAGCAGAGCATTGACGAAGGGCGAGGTGGACCTACGCGTAGGCAATGGAGCACGGGTTGCTGCTGTTGTTGTAGGGACTTATTCTCTATCTCTGCCCTCTGAGCTTGTACTAGAATTAGATGATTGTTGTAATGTGCCTGCTCTTACTAAGAACATTATGTTGGACCCCGTGGTAGTTTTGATGTGATAAACCAAGTTGGTTAGGTCCTGCTGTGTTTGATCCCTGTTCTGAGTGTGCAGGAGCTTAGGAGCACAGGAAGTCGAGCAGAAGACGCAGCTAGCGAGAAGGACGGCACGGGAAGGGAGCCGACGGGCTCGGTGCGTCCGAAGGACGAGAGAGCTGTAGAAGAGTACTCTGGTGGCCGTGAAGAACGTGTGCGGCAGTCGAGGGACGTTAAGCCGGGACGGAAGGATGCTCGAGGAGAAGGCCGAGAATTGGGTTCGGGTGAGCCCTATTCCGGTTGGCCGCAATCACCCAAAAGAATGGAGTGTCGGAAGCTGAAGAAACCAAGATGAAAAATGGAGCTGCCATCTTGGAGGTGCCTCCAGCAGGCTTGGAGGCGCCTTCAACAGGTCACATTTGACCGTTTGCGTTACGGATAAAGTTTTATCCGCTGATCGAGCTGGAGGCGTCTTGAACCTTGTTGGAGGCGCCTTGGACCCTCGGGATAGACTTTCCAGGAGCTATAAAAAGGCTCCTGGAGCTAGGAATTCAACAACAACTCAAGCAATCAATCTGTAAGCAATTCCTAGCAGTAGTTCTGAGCAATTAGAGTGTAAAAGGCTTCTCCACCTTCAGAGAAGGAGAATTTTCTTAGTGCGCTTTTCACTGCCCTGGATTAACAACCCTCTTGGTTGTAACCAGGTTAAATTTCTGTTTCTGCTTTTATTTTCTGTCTTTATTATTTTACTACTGCATTTATTCTGAGTTGAAATCCGAGGAGGGTATTTTTAGTTTTTGTTTACAGCAATTCAACCCCCTCTTGTCGGCCTCCGCTGCACTAACAATTGGTATCAGAGCCTGATCACCTCCGAAGGACTAATCACCAACTGAAACACTACAATCAAGACGATGGCCGGAGCGAACATCCATCCTCCGAAGTTCGACGGAGACTTCACGACAAGGAAGCGCAAAATGGAGGTATTTTTTAAAACCGAAGTTGACATTCTTTTAATAATGAAATATGGCTATGCAGTTCCGAAAGATAAGGAGGAAAATACCTGGACGAAAAAGGAGCAAGCAGATTTCGTAGCCAACGGAAAGGCTGAGTTCCACCTACTCAGCGTTCTACCGCCGCAGGAGGTAAATCGGATCGGAAGCTACAACTCCGCGAAAGATCTCTGGGAAAAATTCCAGGAGCTTCACGAAGGTACTTCCGAAGCGAAGCTAGCGAAGCGCGACATCCTCCGGAACCAGTTAACGAACCTCCGGATGAACCAAGGCGAGAAGGTAGCGCAACTCCAAGTGAGAATCAAGGAACTGATAATGCAACTAACGAACCTTGGAGAAGAGGTAACCAACCGGGATTCCATCCGATACGCGCTCAATTCCTTCCCTAGAACTCCAGAGTGGGCCTCCTTAGTAGACGCATATTACATCTCTAAGGACCTCGAGGTAAGTACTTTAGAACAATTATTTTCCACTTTTGAACTTCACGAATCTCGAGTTTCAGAACCCAACGGAGCAGAGAAGACAAGTCAGAACATTGCCTTAAAGGCAAAGATGAACAGTTCTGACTCCGAAGCCTCAGTCGACGAATCTGAAGTGGTACTATTGGTAAGACGCTTCAATAAGTTTTTCAATACTAATAAATTGAAATCGTAGAGGCATCATCGAAAGAAGAGGGCGGTTCACTGCTACAACTATAACGAAGAGGGGCACATCAAAGATGACTGCCCAAAGCTAAAGAGAAAGGAGAAAGAAAGGGTAAAATCAAAATACAAGAAGCCAGAACCCTCCAAACACAAGAACCTAAAGGCCACGTGGGATGATTCATCATCCTCTGAATCGGAAGTCGAAGAATTCTCGAGACTAGCACTGATGGCCAACCATCAGCTAGAAGAAACGTTCAGCTCAGAGATGAGCATCGACGACGGGGGAGGAACGTCAGAAGAAAGCTGTAGTGAAGGGGGAGCGTCACCAGATCAGGTAAGTAAGGTACGCAATCTAACCCCGAATCAATCTTTTAGATTTATTAAAGCTCTTTCTATAGAATTAGATAAATTAGAAAATGAAAATGAAAATTTGAAATCATAAAATGAAAATTTAAAATTAGATATTGAAAAATTGAAAAATGATGCATGCTTAAAGAAATTTCCAAAGTCAAAAATTAGAATTTATGGTAAATTAAATTGGTATATAAGAAAGCATCAAGGTTAACTTAGGAAAATACCAAGAAACTATGTACCCCCTAGATTTTTGAATAATCCTGTAGGAAGGAACCTCTATTGGGTTCCAAAATCTGTGCTTAATTAACTTTTCAAAAATTAAAAGCTTGCAGTGAGAAAATTAAACATTGAAATTCTTTATGGAAGCTTTGTCTAAGGAAGTGGTTGTTGCTCCAATAACCAAGAAGGCCTAGTGCCTTGCCACGACCTGGAAGCTAAAATATTGAAAGAAAATATTTAATTAACTTTCTAAAAAAGCATTAAACAAGAATTAAATAATGCTTTGAAAGTTTATCAAATATTTGTTAAAATAAACAAAAATTCCTTAAAAAAATTTTTTCTTGAAAATTCTAACTTAGAAATTATTTTTAGAATTTTTTTTCCTAGAAAAATCCTAAATAACTTCATTTGACCTAGAAATTTTTCAGTTTAGACTTAGAAATTTGTTTTATAATATTCTAAAGAGTTCATTCTTGCTTAGAAATTTTTTAATTCAGTTTAACTTGAAATTTTTTCAAAAATTCATTTTTACTTAGGAATTTGTTTTTTCAAAGATTTAATCTTACTTGAAAATATTTTACTTAAGATCCCATTTTTGTTGTGATCAAAGGGGGAGAGAAAAGTACAAGTTTAGGGGGAGTTAGGAAAATTGAAATTCAAAATATTTTTTTTGTGTTGCAATTTTTATCTGTTGCAAATCTATGCTTACAAATGTTAGTTTAGTAATTTCCTTTAAAATTACTTATGTCTATTTTAACCCTAACTTGAACTTGGGTTGATGCACATCAAAAAGGGGGAGATTGTTGGACCCCGTGGTAGTTTTGATGTGATAAACCAAGTTGGTTAGGTCCTGCTGTGTTTGATCCCAGTGTCTGAGTGTGCAGGAGCTTAGGAGCACAGGAAGTCGAGCGAAAGACGCAGCTACCGAGAAGGACGGCACGGGAAGGGAGCCGACGGGCTCGGTGCATCCGAAGGACGAGAGAGCTGCGGAAGGGTACTCCGGTGGGCGTGAAGAGCGTGCGCGGCGTTCAAGGGACGTTAAGCCGGGACGGAAGGCTGCTCGAGGAGAAGGCTGGGAATTGGGTTCGGGTGAGCCCTATTCCGGTTGGCTGCAATCACCCAAAAGAACGGAGCGTCGGAAGCTAAAGAAACCAAGCTAAAACATGGAGCTGCCAGCTTGGAGGCGCCTCCATCTTGAAGGCGCCTTCAACCCTGTTGAAGGCGCCTTCAACCCTGTTGAAGGCGCCGCGGATAAAGTTTTATCCGCTGACCGAGATGGAGGCGCCTTGAACCTTGTTGGAGGCGCGTTGGACCCTCGGGATAGACTTTCCAGGAGCTATAAAAAGGACCCTGGAGCTAGGAATTCAACAACAACTCAAGAAATCAATCTGTAAGCAATTCCTAGCAGTAGTTCTGAGCAATTAGAGTGTAAAAGGCTTCTCCACCTTCAGAGAAGGAGAATTTTCTTAGTGCACTTTTCACTGCCCTGGATTAACAACCCTCTTGGTTGTAACCAGGTTAAACTTCTGTTTATGATTTTATTTTCTGTCTTTATTATTTTACTACTGCATTTATCCTGAGTTGAAATCCGAGGAGGGTATTTTTAGTTTTTGTTTACAGCAATTCACCCCCTTCTTGCCAGCCTCCGCTGCACCAACACATTATATCAGTTTCTTGTTTAGACAAGAAAGACTTTTCATTTATAATAAAGAACAAATGTTGTTCAGTTTATTTAAATGATATGTTCTATTGTAGTGCACCTCTGATTAACGGACTCTATATTCTAGACTTAGAGAACCCCATCTATAACATAAATACCAAAAGGTTCAAATCAAATGAAATGAACCAAATCTATCTCTAGCACTGTCGCTTAGGTCATATAAATGACAAACGCTTATCCCAGCTCTATAAAGATGGTTTGCTGGACTCATTTGATTTTTAATCATATGAGACATGAGAGTCATGCCTACTAGGCAAGATGACCATGACTCCCTTTAGTGGACACAGCGAGAGAGCGACTGAATTATTAGGACTTATACATCGTGATGTATGTGGCCCTTTCAATGTCACTGCCAGGGGTGGTTATAGGTATTTCATTACATTTACTGATGACTTTAGTAGATATGGTTATGTGTATCTGATGACACATAAGTCTGAATCCTTTGAAAAGTTCAAAGAATTCAAGAATGAAGTGCAAAACCAGCTTGGCAAGAGTATTAAGATACTTCGATCAGATCGAGGTGGAGAATACCTTAGTCATGAGTTTCGTGACTATCTAGCTGAGTGTGAGATTTTATCTCAACTCACTCCTCCTAGAACACCACAGTGGAATGGTGTATCTGAAAGGAGGAATCGTACCCTATTAGATATGATGAGATCTATGATGAGTCACACAGATCTTCCTATGTCTCTTTGGGGCTATGCTCTAGACACAGCAGCCTTCTTACTCAACCGAGTTCCATCCAAGGCTGTGATAAAGATACCATATAGGATATGGACTGAGAGAGATGCCCAGATGTCTTTTATGAGGATTTGGGGTTGTGAGGCTTACATTCGACATCAAGTCTCAGACAAACTGGGACCCAAATCTGATAAGTGCTATTTTATTGGATATCCCAAGGAAACTAAGGGATATTACTTCTATATTCCCAGTCAACACAAAGTAGTTGTGGCTAAAACTGGGGTATTTCTAGAAAGGGATTTTGTTTCTAGAAAAACTAGTGGGAGTACGTTTGATCTTGAAGAAGTTCAAGATATTGACCATAGCACTGAAGCCTCGATGGAAGTTGAAATGGAACCATAAAGTGTTGTGGATGATGTTATCCCATAAGGAGTTGAGGAACATCAACCAGTTCAAGTAGACCTACCTCTTCGCAGGTCTGATAGGGTACATCGTCAGCCTGAGAGATATTTATTTCTCTTGTCTGACCATGATGACGTAGTGCTCATTGAGGATGAGCCTACCTCTTATCAGGAAGCTGTGATGAAATCAGATTCTGAGTCATAGTTAGAAGCCATGAGATCCGAAATGGAATCCATCTACACCAACCAAGTATGGACTTTGGTTGATCCACCTGAAGGGGTGAAACCCATTGGGTGTAAGTGGGTCTTTAAGAGAAAGACTGACATGGATGGACTTATATATAAGGGTCGTCTGGTAGCTAAAGGTTTTAAGCAAATTCATGGTATTGACTATGATGAAACCTTTTCTCTAGTGGCGATGTTTAAGTCCATTCGTATCATGCTTGCTATTGTAGCGTACCACGATTATAAGATCTGGTAGATGGATGTCAAAACCATATTTCTGAATGGAAACCTACTCGAGGATGTGTACATGACATAACCTGAGGGTTTTGTAGATCCACAACATACTGCAGAGTATGCAAGCTGTATAGGTCCATTTATGGACTAAAGCAAGCTTCTCGAAGCTGGAATCTTTGATTCGATGATGCAATCAAATAGTTTGGTTTCATCAAGAATGAAGATGAACCTTGTGTCTACAAGAAGGTTGTAGGGAGCACAGTTGTCTTCCTTGTATTGTATATGGATGACATACTACTCATTGGGAACGACATCTCTTTGCTGCAGTCTGTAAAGACTTGTTTAGGGACGTGTTTCTCAATGAAGGACTTAGGTGAAGCATCCCACATTCTAGGCATAAAGATCTATAGAGATAGATCTAGGAGATTGCTTGGCCTAAGTCAGAGTACATATATTGACAAGGTATTACTACGGTTTGCCATGCAGAACTCCAAGAAGGGATTTCTGCTGATGCCACATGGTGTGAGTCTCTCGAAGACTCAAGGTCCCTCTTCTAGAGAGGAGAGAGACTGCATGGATCAGATCCCTTATGCTTCAGCCATTGGATCTATCATGTACGCCATGCTATGTACTCATCCTGATGTCTCGTATGCTTAGAGCATGACAAGCAGATACCAGTCAGATCCAGGTGAAAGTCACTGGATAGTGGTCAAGAATATTCTTAAGTACTTGAGAAGGACTAAAGAATATTTCTTGATATATGGAGGCAATGACGAGCTAGCTGTAAAGGGTTACAGTGATGCTAGCTTCCAAACTGACCAGTATGATTATCGATCGCAGTCTGGGTTCGTGTTTTGCATAAATGGTG
Organism: Zingiber officinale; assembly: GCF_018446385.1. Taxonomy (NCBI): domain Eukaryota; kingdom Viridiplantae; phylum Streptophyta; class Magnoliopsida; order Zingiberales; family Zingiberaceae; genus Zingiber; species Zingiber officinale. The sequence goes on from NC_055990.1 coordinate 49,720,953, forward strand.
GTGTTGTGAGCAGGAAGAGTTTGAAGCAGGACACAGTCACTGATTCTACAACAGAGATCGGGTATATTGCTGCATCAGAAGTAGCAAAGGAGGTAGTTTGGATCCGCAAGTTCATTACTGAGCTTGGGGTGGTTCCTAGCATAGCCGATCCGATAGAGCTTTATTGTGACAACAATGGAGAAATTGCACAGGCTAAGGAACCTCGCTCACAACAGCTGACCAAACACATACTACGGCGCTTTCATCTCATTCGAGAGATCATCGATAGAGGAGATGTGAAGATTTGTAGAGTACCCATAGAGGCTAACATCGCTGATCCCTTGACCAAGGCTTTGGCACAGAGAAAACATGATGGTCACACTAGGTCATTGGGCCTTAGAGCCTACACTGATTGACAATAGTGCTAGTGGAAGATTGTTAGTTAGAGTCCTAGAGCCAATTATATGATGATTATTGTATGAACTCATTGTATCATATTCCTATATATATATAAAGGTTTGTGTTTTAGTTATTATACTTACTTGTATTGGTGCCAAATAACTAAGTATAATAGCATTCTTGAGTAGAAGGTTCTTACCTATATCAATCGATTGGTTGAATCGATAGTGAGATAATATAGGGAACGCTACTCTTAATGATTCCTAGTCAAGTATTAACATTCAGGGACAATGTTAATGCGATGAGACTAGCATGTAGGTCAACTCGATGACTTGATCTCACAAGTCATGGATATAGAGATATCAAGTTGACACATGGGTATGCATTGGAGAATGTATACTGAATGGCCCGCCATGAGAAAGTATCATGGATCGTTATATGAGTGTCATATACTTTCTCATGTGGCTATTAGTATGACTACTAGTCCTTGGACCTGAAGTCACCATGGTTCCCTACATAAGGAGTTGCATATTTTGGCTTCGTCAAACATCACCCGTAACTGGGTGGACAATAAAGGCGATTACTGGGTATGTAACAAATTATACGGAGGGATGTGAGTGATGTAGATGAGATCTATCCCTTCTATATGACGGGAGTGACATCATTATTCTTGATAGAGTGAGACCACTAAGTGCATGGCCATGCCCAAATGAGTCAATATGAGATATTGAGCTCATTTGATTAGAGTGAGTCTACTTGGAGTTCAAGATTTAGATTGATTAGAGGATGACACGGTCTATGTCTCACATTGATCAATCTAGATGTCAAGGATAGAAGACCATTGTCATATATTGTGAAGAGTCACAATTAGTAGTCACAAGGTGATGTTGGATCTCAACATTCTTGTAACTTGGGTAGTAATGATGCGTTGCTAGATACCGCTCATTACTTATGCTTCTAAATGAGTTTAGGAGAATTGCCAACGTTACAAAAACCTATAGGGTCACACACAAAGGGCAATTAGATGGAGATTAGGTTCATTTGATGTACCTAGAGGATTAGGTTCATGTGATGAACCAAATTGGATTAAGAGTAATCCAAATTAGATTAATTGAGTAAGACTCGATTGAGTTAGACTTGAGTTAGACTCAAGTGAGGTTAGACTTGAGTTAGACTCAAGTGAGGTTAGATTTGAGTTAGACTCAAGTGAGGCTAGACTTGAGTTAGACTCAAGTGAGGCTTAATAATGATAATCTTGAATTTTGAATTCAATGATAAATGGAATTCAATTTGAATTTTAGATTCAAATTTCGAATGAGTTTCAAAATGGCCATTTAATGAAGAAAATTAAATACTCATTAAGGCTCATTAATGAGGCTCATTAATGATGTTAATGAGCATTAAGTATTTTCATTAGATGAAAATTCTTAAGCCATTTTTTACTCTTATTTTAATAATCGATCATTATTATTCCTCCTTGCTTCTTCTTCTCTCCCTCTCCTCCTCCTTGGCCGAACACCTTTAGAGTGCTAGCACACTCTAGGTGTTTTCTACATCTCTATTGTTCATGTGGATACGTATAGAGGTGTGTCCACTTGAACACACTCGAGATCCGGCAACTTTTGGACGAGCGGGATTCGCGAAGGGCTTCGCTACAAGGGTAATCTCTTAACCATGTAGATCTAATGTAGATTTAGGATAGAAAAACATGTACATGAAATTTTTTGTTCTTTTAATCTTCCCACGGATCCGGTGGCATGGGATTTCGAGGTTTCCGCAACGCAAAAAGCGGTTTTTGCGGCTTGAAAATCCCAATACTTCTAACTCTAAGAGAAAGCAACCTTCGGAAATGAACCAATCATACCTTTGGCATCTAAGGCTAGGTCATTTTAACTTAAGTAGGATTCAAAGGATAATTGTCAATGAACTTTTGGGTTCATTGTGTTGGTGCAGCGGAGATCGGTAAGAGGGGGGGTGAATTGCCTGCAATAAAAAATTATACTCTCCTCAAAACTTTCAACTCTAAAATAAAGCAACACTAATAATTAAAGTAATTGACAGAAAAGAAAAGAGAGACGACTCAACTATTTGAATTGGTTACAACCGAGATAGTTGTTAATCCAAGGCGGTGGAAAGACGCACTAAAAGAGTCTCCTTCTTTGAAGGCGGAGAAGCCTTTTACACTTTAAGAGCACAGAGGTTGCTTTGAAAAGAATTACAGAGTTGATAATTTTCGTTGTTCTGTTCGAGACCCCTTTATATAGGGGTTCCAAGACTCATTCAGATCCCCTGATCTTCGGGATCAGGGTTTGACTTCGAGAGGGGGATCAGTCGACCGTGTTAGGACCTTCGGATGGCTAGAGAGGGGGGTGTGAATAGGCTCCTCTAAAACCTCAATTAATCTCCTCACAAAAGTTGGTTAGCACAGCGGAAATAAGCAAAAGGAAAACTGATGTAAGGAAAAGAAACAACCCACCACTAACACAATAAGGATGTACGAGGTTCGGGGATAACTTGCCCCTACTCCTCGGCGTGTCCGTAAGGTGGACGATCCCTTGATCTTTCGGTAGATCACACCCCGGACAAATTCCGGCTAAGTATTTCTCCTTCTCGGTGGAGTAACCTCTCCACACAAAGTCTCAGAAAAGATTTGAAATGAAGCACAAGACTTACAGAGTTTAGTGGCTAAGAGAAATGAACAATAAACTTACAGCCACGATGAAAGCAAAGCGCAAAGACAGAAGAAGTTCCTCAGCCAAGAGCTCAAACACACAGCACTCTTGCTTGATCGACAGAGCGTTTTTGAAAATTACTTGCACAAACCTCTCTTCTTCCTTCTTCTTATTCCTCTGCTTTCTTACTGTCTTTAGCCAGAGCCGAATCACTGTCACCTGTATCGAATCACTGCGACCAACTCAGGCGTCGCCAATCACTCTTCCTCCTCATCTGGTTCTCTGAACTCACACCAATACCATCCATGGTCTTCACTAGTCTCTGAGCTCGAACCAATAAGCAAGAGTCAAGCTGTTGCCAACCTATCGCAGCCAGTGAACGTTGACGCTCCAATTGCACCATTTGCAGCGAAGCACAGCAGAAAGAGCACTTGGTCTTATTCTTCTGAGGGAGCTTAATTTGAATTTAAGCATTGGCACGACACTTGCAATCTGTAACTCAAAAAAGCTTACGACAGATGGTTAGATCAGATGAATCAGAAATCGCAGAGAAACAGCAGAAGACAAACGACATCGTTGTGGATCGGTCAGAAGACCGATCCATAGCTCTCTGGACCGATCATGACACATCCTGATGGGTCTGGAGTGATGCTGATCGGTCTGTGGACCGATCAGCCTATAGGTGGATCGGTCCACAGACCGATCCCCCTATTAATCCCATGTTGTCTCGCTTCTTACTGATCGGTCACCAGACCGATCAGAAAACCCATATCTTGATCGGTCACGAGGACCGATCGATAACTAAAATATCAATAGATTGGTCGACAGGCCGATCGAACGACAAAGTATCTTTGGATCGGTCAGCACCGATCAATGCTGTTTTAGAGCTTCGGCCCTAACTAATGTCTTCTGGTCCAGAGAACGAGCTACCGAGCCCTCTCTGACCTAGTCTGGAGAACGAGCTGCCGAGCCCTCTCCGACTTCGTCCGGTCCAGAGAACGAGCTACCGAGCCCTCTCTGACCTAGTCCGGAGAACGAGCTGCCGAGCCCTCTCCGACTTCGTCCGGTCTAGAGAACGAGCTACCGAGCCCTCTCTGACCTAGTCCGAGCAGTGCAGGGCCCTCTTGACTTGTCGGGTCCGGAGAGCGAGCTCAGCCCTCTCGACCTAGTGGAGAAGCAGCTGCCGAGCCCTCTCGACTTCGTCCGGTCCGAGAGCGAGCTACCGAGCCCTCTCGGACCTAGTCTAGAGAACGATCTGAGCCCTCTCCGCTTGTCGGTCCGAAAGCGAGCTCACAGCCCTCTCGGCCTAGTCCGAGAGCTGCCGAGCCCTCTCCGACTTCGGGTGCCAAGTATCTGTACTTGGACTTTTCCTCTCCACATGATCAACCTTGATCATTAATCAGTCTGAGTTTAATTAATATCTGATACAAACTTAAATCAGTGTCAACATCAAAACAACAGCCAGGTCAGACTGTATTAACAATCTCCCCCTTTTTGTTGTTTGACAACACGATTTAAGTTTAGATCAGAAATGTTCATATTTCCCTAATTTTAGGGGAATCAAGATCCTCCCCCTAAGACAGATACAACACCATGTAAGGATAGGGGAATCAAGATCCTCCCCCTAAAGACAAACTTTCATTTATCTCTAAACTTAGTTATCTTCTCCCCCTTTGTCAAACACCGAAAAGGTGCGAATTATGTAAGAAAACGTTAAAGGACTTCCCCTTAACCCATACTGTCTTTTTCTTAATCCACCTAGAATGCCCTCTAAGTGTATTATAAGACAGTGATAAAGAAATAAGAGACATACAAGACATGACATATGAACAACATATTAATAGCCAATAGGAAGTGAAACATAAAGAAAAACAAGAAAATGAGCAGTATAAATATATGAAATCAGCAAGTATCCTGGTCAGACATAAGTATCCAACAAACAACATCCAAAACATAGATAATCAAAATGACAGCATAGAATAATGTGTATCAATCAACCTCCTCATCATGAGGGGCATCAACATCATCAGCTGGAGGAGTGGGTCCCTGAGGTGGCATGCCGCTGCTCGAGGATGGATAGACCGGGAAATACTGCGGAGGTGGGTATCTGGCCATCCATCCCATAATCGCCTGATGTGTTGCCAACTGCTGACTGCGTAAATCATCGTAGCGCTGGTCAATCCGAACGCGCAGCCCGTGGAGCTCAGCAACCAGCAGCTCATCGTGATGATCAATGCGACTCTCCAGCTCGGCGATCTGCCAACGCAGATCAGGATCTGCCTCTCCATCGTCAGCAGCAGTAGCAGGGGGAGCAGCAACAGGAGCAGCCGCAACCTGTCGTGGAGGTGCCCGTGGTAACTCACCTAGTGCTCTCCCATCCTTCCACCGAACCTCCCCATTCTGTCCTATGATGCCAGACTTGGAAAATGCCCATTTCCCAAGTCTGCAGTCCTGCCTGATCATCTTGACTATTCTACCCTTGGAGACATCAATCTGATGGGTCTCGAGCCAATCAGTAATTATATGCCCATAAGGCATATAAACAGTGAAGCTGTTTGGCTCACTGTAGGAGATGATCGAAGAATAGATGCTAGACATGATGTTAAAGTCGAGATGCCGACGCAATCCATAAAGCATCAGGCAATGATATGGTCGGATCTCAGACAAGGGTTTAGATGTGATTGGCAGAAGACAGTTTGTGACAATCTTAAAAAGAATGTAATCTGGGGCAGATAATCTCAAGGCTGCAAAAGTAGGAAAATCAACATCTAATTCATCTAGCCCACCCGGTCTAGGATGTCCGAAGAAATACTCATAGATGGAGTCAGATGAGATATCAAAAGGTGAAGGTAAGGGGTCTGGTAGATCAGGATATATAGAAAAGACATTTCCTGAACACCTCCGACAATCTAGATACTCAAAGAAAGCCGAGAAACTGAAATCAAGAGTCTGCTTAGCAACTTTTGTTTTATAACTTACATCATTAGTTTGATGAAGGTTGTTATAAAACTCAGAAACTAAGTCATAATTGATATCTCGTTCTAAATAGACAAGTGAATCGAGTTTGTAATAGGCAATGATTTTTGACACAGATGGACAAAATTCGTCCATGAATTTTCGATCCACGGACCTACAAGGGAGCAATTTGAAAGTCCGTTGTTTAAAGGCTTGTTCAAAATGGTGGTTTGGGAATCTCCCGGAGACAGATGGTTGATGTCGGGAGAAAGCCTTAGCCTTAGACTTCTCAGGCGACTTAGAGGTTCCTTCACCCACTTGTTTCTTCCTAAGTTTTAACAATGTGATACAATGGGGCAAGTAAATGAGCACCGGAGCCACCAACAACCAAAATTCAAAACAAAATGCACAGATATGGTGAGAAATGAAACTGAAATGCCAAGGTGAGTAGTTCTAGGGAAGTATGGAGTTACCTTGGTGCCATTGAAGTATCTTTTGGCTAGGGCTTTGGCTAGGGCTTCGGCGTGCAAAGAGAAGAGAAGAGTTGAGGTGTAGAAAAGTGTCGGCTAGGGCTTCAGCGTGAAAGGAGAAGAGAAAGGATCGTGAAGATTTAAGAGAGATCGGTGTCCAGGTGTCGAAATGATCGGACGGCTGTCCGATCAGGAGATATCATAAACTTCCTGATCGGTCCCTGGACCGATCAGTGAACCTCCTGATCGGTCTCTGGACCGATCAGGAAACCTCCTGATCGGTCTGTAGACCGATCAGAAAATGATCAGTAGCCTCTCTGCGTGCCAGACTGACTTGATCGGTCCCCGGATCGATCAGGGAACTCTTGATCGGTCTGTAGACCGATCAGTAGGCTTCCTGGCGTACAAAACGAACCTGATCGGTCCCTGGACCGATCAGATTACAAACAGAATGGTCTGGAGAGATTTTGGATCGGTCGACAGACCGATCCACCTTCTCCTGATCGGGCTATAGATGTAGACCGATCAGTGCCTGATACTGAAGTTTCTCCAGTAATTTCAGTAACTGAAATTCGCAGAGGTGTTCGATAATTCGTAGAAGTTTTTCTAGTAAAACTTCCAAATTCAGTACCTAGAGCCTGAAGAATCTACAAGCATAACTATTTTACTAAAGATTATGGTCTGAAATTGTTTATAGTCCGAAAGTTTCAGACATTTAGAAAAACAGACAACTCAAGGCTTGAAAATTGAGATTTTCGACCTTGTTATGTTCAGTTTCAAGTTTGTCAAAATATAACCAAATTGCTATCATTATTTCAAGGACTTGTCCTAGTTTCAATCAAAATCATGAAAAGTATCGATCAAAGGTATCAAACAGTCCATCAACCAAAGTTACATAATTTCTAGGTAAAGGTCCAACCAAGTTTCCTTGGTTGGAATATATGAGTAAGATCTAGGAACCAAATATACATGAATTATGTAATGGTCTTCCCCATACTCAATTTATGTCTCTTCAACCTAATTATTCAAGGGATGCATGATACATTTTGAATAATTCGGCTGATCCTAGCATCTCACCCCATTTCTAGCAAACAAAAATAATTTGTTAAACCTTATAGTTTGTGTGAGATGTCCCCAAGTTGCCCAAGTTAATTTCCCAATTCCTCTTGTCGTTTTAATGTCCTTATCGATCATGATGAAGTCCTAATGGCCTATTGAGCCAAACACATTCCCAATTCTCTCCTTAAATGACTAAATTCATTTTCCGGAAGAGGTTTGGTAAAAATATCAGCTAGGTTTGATTTTGACTCAACATATGTGAGCGCAATGTCTCCCCTAGCTACGTGATCTCTAATGAAGTGATGACGCACTTCAATGTGTTTGGTCCTTGAATGATGGACTGGATTTTTCGTTAGGTTTATTGTGCTGATGTTATCACACAACACTTGCACTCCCTTATACGAAAGCCCATAATCTTCTAGGGTGTGGATCATCCACAATAATTGTGATACACTCTCTCCCATGGCAATGTATTCAGCCTCGGTTGTGGAGAGAGCAACGCAATGTTGCTTTCGACTTGACCAACTAACCAATGATGAACCTAAAAATTGGCAACCCCCACTAGTGCTTTTCCGATCCAATTTGCACCCAGCATAATCGGAGTCAGTATAACCTATCAAATCAAAAGACTCAGTACGAGGGTACCAGAGGCCTACTCTAATTATGCCCTTAAGATATCTCAGAATTCTCTTAACTGCAATTAAATGAGATTCCTTGGCACATACTTGATATCTAGCGCACATGCCCACAGCAAAAAGTATGTCTGGTCGACTAGCTGTGAGATATAGAAGACTACCGATCATGCTTCTATATTGCGTTAGATCAACTAGTTTTCCATTTTCATCATTGTCAAGGCGAGTGTTCGTCGCCATTGGAGTGGAGACTTCCTTAGAGTCACTCATTTTGAATTTCTTGAGCATCTCTTGAGTGTATTTCGTCTGATGGACATAGATGCCATCTCGAGTTTGTTTGATTTTAAGTCCAAGGAAGAATGTCAATTCTCCTACTAGACTCATCTCAAACTCACTTTCCATGTGAGTGATAAATTCATTCAAATAGTCCTTGTTATTAGAGCCATAAATTATGTCATCGACATACACCTGGGCTAGAAATATGTTTTCACCATCTCTACGCAGAAATAGTGTTGGGTCTATTTGACCTCTTACAAAACCCTTTTCTAGTAAGTAAGTTGACAACCTTTCGTACCATGCTCGAGGTGCTTGTTTAAGCCCATAAAGAGCTTTCTTGAGCTTGTACACGTGGTTTGGAGCTTCGGTATTCACAAACCCCGGTGGTTGTTCAACATAGACCTCTTCTTTAATGAAACCATTTAAGAAAGCCGATTTAACGTCCATTTGATAGAGTTTGAAACCTCTATGTGCAACAAAAGCTAGCATCAAATGAATGGACTCTAATCAGGCCACGGGAGCATAAGTCTCATCATAATCGAGGCCTTCGACTTGACTATAGCCCTTGGCTACAAGTCTTGCCTTGTTTCTTACGACTTCTCCCTTTTGGTTTAACTTATTTTTGAAGACCCATTTGGTTCCAATAATGGTGGTCTTCTTAGGTCTAGGAACTAAGTCCCACACTTGGCTCCTTTCAAATTGACCTAACTCATCTTGCATAGCTAAGATCCAATCAAGATCGTGCAATGCCTCATCAACTAATTTTGGTTCAATTTCTGAGATCAAGGTGACCTCATTAGACTCATTTCTAAAGAATGATCTAGTCCTAACCCCTTGTTGAATGTCTCCCACAATCTGGTCATGGGGATGACTAGAGGCTATCCTAGATTGCCTTGGTGTTGGCGGTGCCTCATGAGTGGTCTCACTAGACACAGGCAAGGGCTCAGTATCAGGCAAAGGATCAGACTGAGCCCTCTCTTGCCTTTGCTCATCATCATCGAAGTCAATTTCGACTCTTTCTATGTTTTGATCATTTAAACTTAGATTTCTAAGTTCAAATTGAATTTCTCCTACATCCCTTGATTGATCATTTGATTAGGAATTTCTTCAAATGCTACATCTGAGGACTCTTCAATCAATTTAGTCCTATTGTTGTAGACTCGATAGGCTTTGCTGATGAGAGAGTACCCGACTAGTATCCCTTCGTCAGCCTTAGCCGTGAACTTTCCAAGATGATCCTTGGTGTTCAAGATAAACACCTTACAACCAAACACCCTAAGATGTTTAATTGTAGGGGGATTCCCAAACCAAAGTTCATGGGGAGTCTTTCCTAAAAACCTATGTATCAAGACTCGGTTTTGCACATAGCAAGCGGTATTTACAGCCTCAGCCCATAAGTAGCTCGGTAGTGAGTACTCATTGAGCATGCTTCGTGCAGCCTCTTGCAAGACTTGGTTCTTTCTCTCCACAACCCCATTTTGTTGTGGGGTCCTTGGAGTAGAGAACTCATGCCTATATCCTTTTTCTTGACAAAATTCTAAAAATCTATGGTTTTGAAATTCTTCACCATGATCACTTCTAATTGTTTTAATTGTTGTTGATTTTTCATTTTCAGTTCTTCTACAAAAGGAAACAAAAATATCTTTGGTTTGATCCTTATTTTTCAAAAAGAAAGTCCATGTATATCTAGTAAAGTCATCAATGATCACTAAGCAATATCTACTTCCATTCAATGAAATGACATTACTACAATCAAACAAATCCATATGCAATAAATCTAAAGCAGTAGATGTACTTACAGTGCTTTTACCTTTATGAGACGCTTTTGTTTGCTTACCCTTTTGACATGCATCACATAATTTTGTCTTTTGGTACTTGATGCTTGGTAAGTCTCACACTAATCCTTTGTTGGCCAGCTTTCGAATATTCTTCATGTTCACATGGGCCAACCTCCTATGCCACAGCCATGATTCTTCTTCATTTGACATGAAACACTTAGCAGAGGCATTAGTAGCACTTTTAAAAAATACTTGATAAATGTTATCTACCCTTGTGCCTACTAGTACCGTGTCAAGTGTGTCAATGTGTTTGACCAGACATTGACTTGAATGAAACTCAATTGTGTAACCCGTATAACACAATTGGCTGACACTTAGGAGATTAAAGGTCATCCCCTTGACTAGAAGGACATTTTTGATTTGGAGACATTCGGATATATGAATATCTCCAACTCCTATAACCTTAAGGCTACCATTATTACCAAAGGACACATTACCTCTATTTTTGTTTTGAAGGGTAGTAAAGAGTGACTTGTTCCCGGTCATGTGCTTAGAGCATCCACTATCAACAAACCAAGTTGATAGATGCTCCCCCTTGACAAATGCCTACAAGACACAAAAGATAGATATTTTAGGTACCCAAATCTTGGGACCTAATACATCTACAATGAAAGACCTAGGAACCCATGCCTTGGTCACACCCTTCCTAGTCTCATGAACCCTAGAAGCATGTGATCTATGAAATTGGGTTCTAGACACTAGGGAAATGAAACTAGACTCCTTAGGTTGATATCCTAACCCAGCCTTGTTGTAGACCTCCCTTTGGGCATTTAGAATCATATCTAAGGTCTTAGAGCTAGTTGAGAATTTCTCAAGCATTTTCTTGAGTTTCTCAACTTCACTCTTTAAGGCTTTGTTTTCATCCTCAAGAAGCTCTTGATGTCGGTCATCAACCTCATCTTCCCTAAGAGTCTTCAAGTGTTCTACTTCATCTTTTAATGATTTGATTTCAGCTTTTGATTTCTTAAGCAAAGTAGATAAATGTACAATAGTTTTATAGCATTTTTCTAAGTGAGAAGAAGTTACCTCTTCATCATCCGAAGATGATGAAGCAGCGGCTGATGTATCACTTCCGGAATCCGATTCCTCCTTTGCCATGAGCGCTAATTGACGAGTGCTTTTCTCCTTCTTCTCTTCCTCCGATGAGCTTGAGGAGGATTCATCCCAAGTAGCTTTGAGAGCTTTCTTCTTCTTGGCCCTTTCCTCTTTCTTCTTGAGTTTTGGACACTCGCTCCGATAGTGTCCTTTCTTGCTACACTCATAACACGTAACATTAGTTTTATCAACATTTTGATCAATAGACTTACCTTTCCCTTTGTATCTCCGACTCCTTCTCATGATTCTCCTTACGAAGTTGGCCATCTCGCTTGATGATGATCCACCTTCATCATCGGACTCGGAGGAGGATGAGGATGTAGGAATCTCTTTCTCCTTCTTCTTTTCTTTCTTCCTTCTTCCATCCTTGCTCTTTTCTCCTGCAACTAAGGCAATACCTTTCTCTTTTTGACCCTTGTTAGCAAGTTCATGAAGTTCCATTTCACAAAAGAATTCATCTAATTTAACAATTGAAAGGTCCTTGGAGACCTTGTAGGCATCTACCATAGATGACCACAAGGCATTCCTCGGAAAGGCTTTGAGAGCGTACCTTACAAGATCGCGATTCTCTACGTGTTCATCTACGGAATGAAGACCATTGATGATCTCTTTGAACCTCCCGTGTAGTTCACTTACCGTTTCGTTCTCCTTCATGGTGAGATTTTGTGGTTGGTTTAGGAACAAGTCTCTCTTGGCGATCCGAGAGTCTCGGGTTCCTTCTTGGAGCTCGATGAGCTTGTTCCACAAATCTTTTGCGCTCACAAATGGACCTACCTTGACAAGTTGATCTTTGTCTATCCCACATTGTAGAGTGACCACCACCTTGGCATCGGCTTGTCCTTTGCGAGTTTGCTCGGCGGACCACCTTGACGACTCTAGTTCCATACCTTCTTCGTCCTTTGGAGGTGTGAACCTTTCCTTGACCGAGAACCACATGGAGATGTCGGTCTTGAGATAATATTCCATACGGCTCTTCCAATATTGGAAGTCCTCTCCGTCGAAGTAGGGTGGACGATTGGTGCTAAAACCTTCCTTCATAGCCATCTTCTTGCTCTTTAGGGTGTTAATCCGGATGAAGAGCCCCTACTCCTCGGCGTGTCCGTAAGGTGGACGATCCCTTGATCTTTCGGTAGATCACACCCCGGACAAATTCCGGCTAAGTATTTCTCCTTCTCGGTGGAGTAACCTCTCCACACAAAGTCTCATAAAAGATTTGAAATGAAGCACAAGACTTACAGAGTTTAGTGGCTAAGAGAAATGAACAATAAACTTACAGCCACGATGAAAGCAAAGCGCAAAGATAGAAGAAGTTCCTCAGCCAAGAGCTCAAACACACAGCACTCTTGCTTGATCGACAGAGAGTTTTTGAAAATTACTTGCACAAACCTCTCTTCTTCCTTCTTCTTATTCCTCTGCTTTCTTACTGTCTTCAGCCAGAGCCGAATCACTGTCACCTGTATCGAATCACTGCGACCAACTCAGGCGTCACCAATCACTCTTCCTCCTCATCTGGTTCTCTGAACTCACACCAATACCATCCATGGTCTTCACTGGTGTCTCTGAGCTCGAACCAATAAGCAAGAGTCAAGCTGTTGCCAACTGATCACAGCCAGTGAACATTGACGCTCCAATTGCACCATTTGCAGCGAAGCACAGCAGAAAGAGCACTTGGTCTTATTCTTTTGAGGGAGCTTAATTTGAATTTAAGCATTGACACGACACTTGCAATCTGTAACTCAAAAAAGCTTACGGCAGATGGTTAGATCAGATGAATCAGAAATCGCAGAGAAACAGCAGAAGACAAACGACATCATTGTGGATCGGTCAGAAGACCGATCCATAGCTCTCTGGACCGATCAGGACACATCCTGATCGGTTCGAGAATGCCGATCGGTCCTCGGACCGATCAGTTTATATGGATCGGTCCACGGACGATCCCCTATTAATCCCATGTTGTCTCGCTTCTGCGATCGGTCACGGACCGATCGAGATAACCCTGACGTAGTTACTGTGGTTACCGATCGGTCACGAGACCGATCGAGATAACAAAGTATCCGATCGGTCGACGGACCGATCCAGAAGCCGTACACTACTGGATCTGTCAGCAGACCAATCCAGCGTCTGATTTCCTGATCCGAAACCAGAGATGCTGATTTCGACCTGGTCGTCCAAAACCACCTGCAGCCACTCTGACCTATACGGAGAACTATTCTATCATACATTGGGCACAGTCGAGACAACTGCCGAGCCCTCTCCGACTTCGTCCGGTATAGAGAACGAGCTACCGAGTCCTCTCTGACCTAGTCCGGAGAACGAGCTGCCGAGCCCTCTACGACTTCGTCCGGTCCAGAGAACAAGCTACCGAGCCCTCTCTGACCTAGTCTGGAGAACGAGCTGCCGAGCCCTCTCCGACTTCGTCCGATCCAGAGAACGAGCTACCGAGCCCTCTCTGACCTAGTCCGGAGAACGAGCTGCCGAGCCCTCTCCGACTTCGCGTGCCATGTATCCGTACTTGGACTTTTCCTCTCCACATGATCAACCTTGATCATTAATCAGTCTGAGTTTAATTAATATCTGATACAAACTTAAATCAGTGTCAACATCAAAACAACAGCCAGCTCAGACAGTATTAACAGACCGATCCCCAGGTTCGGTCGATCGAACCTGTGTACTTTCCCAGCTTCCCATCTGGATGCAGGCTCTATGGATCGAGCTTAGGTTCGGTCGACCGATCTTTGTATTCGGTCGACCGATCAGCCAACGGTCTCTGCTCGATTTGACCCGATCAAATCACTTCGACCAAGTCTCTAATTATCTTCGGTTCGGTCGACTGATCGGATGGTTCAGTCGACCGATCAACCATTGGTTGCTGACGTGGATGTTGACGTGTCTTCAACGGCTGGCTTCTGATGAAAAGGGGTTCAGTCGACCGATCAAAGGGTTTGGTCGACCGAACACTTATCAAGTCAACTTCCCGGTTGACTTGCTCTGGTTTGGCTTGCTTGGGTGATTTCGGCCATCCGGAATAGGGCTCACCCGAACCCAGTTCCCGGCCTACTCCTCGAGCAGTCTTCCGTCCTCGCTTTACGTCCCTCGAACGCCGTGCACGTTCTTCACGCCCACCGGTGTACTCTTCCGCAGCTCTCTCATCCTTAGGATGCACCGAGCCCGTCGGCTCTCTTCCCGTGCTGTCCTTCTTGCTAGCTGCGTCTTCCGCTCGACTTCCTACGCTCCTAAGTTCCTGCACACTTAGACACAGAGATCAGACAAACAGGACCTAACCTAAACTTGGTTGTTCACATCAAAACAACCACGGGGTCCAACAATCTCCCCCTTTTTGATGTGCATTAACCCAAGTTTAAGTTAGGGTAAAAAAAATAATAGTAATTTTAAGAAAATTACTAAACTAACATTTTAAGCACAAAAATAATAAAATTTGCAACATAAGTTAGAAGGGAAAGAAATATTAAAAATTTAATTTTTCCTAACTCCCCCTAAACTTGTTACTAAACTCTCCCCCTTTGATCACAACAAAAACGGGGTAAGAATAATTTTCTATGTCATTTTGAATAATTTGCTAAGAAAAAAAAACTTAGCTTAGATAATTTTAACAAATCTAATTTCAACCCAAGTTTATGTAAAAAAAATGAGAATTTTTCTAAGTAAAAAATTTCAAGAAACAAAAAATAATTTTTGAAGGATTTCTAAGGAAATGTTTAAAAACTTTTCAAAGAATTATTTAATTCTAATTTTAATACTTTTATCAGAAAGTTAATTAAACATTTTATTTCGATATTTCGGCTTCCAGATCGAGACGAGGCACTAGGCCTTCTTGGTTATTGGAGCAACAACCACTTCCTTAGACAAAGCTTCCATACAGAAAACTCATTGTTTAATTTTCTCACTGTAAGCTTTTAACTAGAAGAAAAATTTAAACTAGGAAAGATTTTGGAACCCAGTAAAGGTTCCTTCCTATAGGGTTGGTCAAAAACTTAGGGGGAACATATCCTTTAGGTATTCTTTTAAATTGACCCTGATGTTTTCTTATATACTAGTTTAATTTTCCATAAACATTAATTTTTGATTTTTGAAAAGCATTAGTTTTTAAACATGCATTTTCAGTTTTAAGTTTTTCAATTTCCAAAACTAATTTCTCATTTTCTAAATTTAAATTTTCTAACATTGTTTTTAAATTGGCAATTTCTTTTTCTGATTTGACTAAGTCTTTAGTAAGTGCTTTGATAAACTTAAAATACTGAGAGGGAGTGAGATCACGTACCTTACTTACCTCACTCGATGATGCTCCCCCTTCATTGTGGCTCTCTTCTTCTGATTCTCCCCCTTGATCAATGCTCATCTTTGAGTCCGAGTCATCTTCGAAGAGATGGTTGGCTACCAGTGCTAGTCCCGAGAAGGCTTCGGCTTCTAACTCGGAGGATGAAGAATCATCCCATGTAACCTTCAGGCTCTTGCGTGTAGAGGACGTCGATTTTTTAGGCTTCTCTTTGTTCTTTTTCTTCAGTTTGGGGCAGTCATCCTTGATGTGCCCTTCCTCATTGCAGTTGTAGCATCGGACCGTCCTTCTGTTGCGTTGATGCTTTCTCGACTGCGATTTAAATTTATTAGTTTTATCAAATTTATTTAGCTTTCTTACCAATAATGCTGCTTCGTTTTCATCGATTGATGCTTCGGAGTCGAGATCGACCTTTTCAGCTTGTAGGGCAATGTTGAGGTTCGACTTCTCTACTTGTTTCTCTGCATGTCGAGACTCGTGAAGTTCGAAGGTAGAAAATAAGTTTTCTAAACTACTTAACTCGAAGTCCTTAGAGATGTAGTATGCATCTACTAAGGACGCCCAATCTGGAGTTCTGGGAAGGCGTTGAGCGCATATCGGATGGAATCCCCGTTCGTTACTTCTTCTCCAAGGTTTCTTAGTTGAGTTATTAGTTCCTTAATCCTTGCTTGGAGTTGTGCTACCTTCTCGCCATTGTTCATCCGGAGGTTCGTTAGTTGTGTCCGAAGGATGTCGCGCCTAGCTAGCTTTGCTTCCGAGGTACCTTCGTGGAGCTCTAGGAATTTCTCCTAGAGATCTTTTGCGGAGTCGTAGCTTCCGATCCGACTTACCTCCTGGGGCGGAAGAACGTTGAGCAAGTGGAACTCAGCTTTTCCATTAGTCACGAAATCAGCCTGCTCCTTTTTCGTCCATTGGTTTTCTTCTTTGTCTTTTGGCACTGCAAAACCATATTTCATTGTAATAATAATGACAAAATCCATTTTAAAGAATACCTTCATTTTTCGCTTCCATGTAGCGAAATCTCCGTCGAACTTCGAGGGATGAATGTTCGCGCCGGCCATTGTCCTGATCTTTATGCTTCAAATGGCGGTTAGTCCTTCTGAGGCTGTTGGGCTCTGATACCACTTGTTGGTGCAGTGGGGACCGACAAGAGGGGGTGAATTACCTACAATAAAAAATTATACCCTCCTCAAACTTTCAACTCTAAAATAAAGCAACACTAATAATTAAAGTAATTGACAGAAAAGAAGAGAGAGACGACTCAGATATTTGACTTGGTTACAATTGAGACGGTTGTTAATCCAAGGCGGTGGAAAGGCGCACTAAAAGAGTCTCCTTCTTTGAAGGTGGAGAAGCCTTTTACACTTTAAGAGCACAGAGGTTGCTTAGAAAATAATTACAGAGTTGTTAATTTTCGTTGTACTGTTTGAGACCCCTTTATATAGGGGTTCCAAGACTCATCCAGAGCCCTTGATCTTTGGGATCAGGGTTTGACTTCGAGAGGGGGATCGGTCGACCGATCCCTAGGTTCGGTCGACCGAGCCTGTGTACTTTCCCAGCTTCCTATTTGGATGCAGGCTCTGTGGATCGAGCTTAGGTTCGGTCGACCGATCCTTGTATTCGGTCGACCGATCAGCCAACGGTCTTTGCTCGATTTGACTCGATCAAATCACTTCGACCAAGTCTCTAATTATCTTCGGTTCGGTCGACCGATCGGAGGATTCGGTCGATCGATCAACCATTGGTTGCTGACGTGGATGCTGACGTGTCTCCAACGGTTGACTTCTGATGAAAAGGGGTTCGGTCGACCGATCAGAGGGTTTGGTCGACCGAACACTTGTCAAGTCAACTTCCCGGTTGACTTGCTCTAGTTCGGCTTGCTTGGGTGATTTCAGCCATCCAGAACAGGGCTCACCCAAACCCAGTTCCCGGCCTTCTCCTCGAGCAGTCTTTCATCCTGGCTTTACGTCCCTCGAATGTCGCGCACGTTATTCACGCCCACCGGTGTACTCTTCCGCAGCTCTCTCATCCTTTGGACGCACCGGGCCCGTCGGCTCCCTTCTCGTGCCATCCTTCTCGCTAGCTGCGTCTTCCGCTCGACTTCCTGCGCTCCTAAGTTCCTGCACACTTAGACACAGGGATCAGACAAACAGGACCTAACCTAAACTTGGTTGATCACATCAAAACAACCATGGGGTCCAACACATTGGTGGTGGAAAACTTTCTAACCTGCGAGTCTTACTTGGAAAGGAAAATGACCAAAAATCTTTTTAGGGGGTAAGGAGCCAAAGATGTGTTGGAATTCTGATTTGTGTAGACCTATGATTATCCAGGCAAGAGGTGGTTTCGAATATTTAGTCTATTTTATAGACGACTATTCGAGATGCGGGTACATTTACTTGATGCGCCGTAAGTCTAAGTGCTTTGATGAGTTCAAAGAGTACTAGGCTGATGTGGAGTGACGTCAAGGTAAAAGTACCATGACACTACGGTGAGATCATAGTAGCGAGTACCTCTTGGGAGAGTTTAGGAGTCACTTATCAGAAGTCGGGATTCAATCCCAACTAACTGCACCTGGTACACCGCAACAGAATGGTGTAGTAGAAAGAAGGTATAGAGCTCTTATGGAAATGATTAGATCGATGATGAGTTATTCAGAATCACCAAATTCGTTTTGAGGATATATTCTAGAAACGGAAGTGAACATAGTACCTTCTAAGTCAGAACTCTCTACTCCCATAGAATTGCAAAATAGGCATAAACTTAATTTGAAGCATATTCAGATTCGGGGTACTTCAGCACATGTGCTGAAGGGAGACACTGATAAGATAGATAGAAGTTCACTTGTTTGAGGGTTATCCTAGAGAAACAAAAGGAGGTTTATAGTCTTAAAAATCAGAAGGTCATGGTTAGCACCAATGCCCAATTTTTAGAAGAGGACTATGTAATAAACCACAAGCCCATAAGTAAATTTGTTCTTAAGGAAATAATAAAGGACACGTCTAATCTAGTACCAACTGTACAAGATGAGATATCACAAGAAGCTGCAACACGTATCACAAATGATACACAATTGTAGAAAGTGCCTCGTCATAGTGGGAGGGTTGTTAGGCAACCTGAAAGATTCATGTTTTGGGATAGTCTTTGGACTTGATCCCTGGTAAACATGAACCTGATCCCCGGACATATGACAAAGCACTCTAAGATAAAGATGCAGCATCTTGGCAAAGAGCAATGAATACAGAATTAGAATATATGTATTCTGATAAAGTCTGGGAGCTTGTTGAATCACCAAATAATGTAAAAGTCATTAGGTCCACAATAGAAAAAGAAGGATAGACGGGAAGGTGGAAACTTTCAAAGAAAGTCTTGTTGAAAAAGGGAAACCTTTTACCAGTAGTCATGCTTAAGTCTATCCAGATTCTTGTATCTATTGTTGCTCATATTATTGTTACGCTCCGCAAGTGTACGGAAATGTCGCAAGTAATATAAAAGATTATCGTATCCACAGGGACTGGAATAAGCACTAGAAATGTCTCAATACGAATTAGCTAAACATCTATCCAATCGTTTCAAATGCAAAGTAAGGGTAAACAAATCTAATATTAAAGATCAACAAACAAGAGTTTAGTGTTTTGGGTTATGATAAAGGAGATTCTAGGAGCTTAGGTTTCTTTGTAAGATTTCTTGAATGTAAATGGTTCACCAATTCTTTTCCCACAATTGCCAAACACTTGTAGAAAGTTGCCGGTTCTCTCTTGCAATAGATAATCGGCTAAGGACCCAGAAATGTATCTAAATATGATCAATTAGATGTGAACCTACGTTGTCCTTACACAGAAGCGCACCTATTACTATGCCTTCCTCGGATATCAACATAGAAGCCCACAACTTATTAATCTATCAAGATACAAGAAACTAATCACAAAATCCATCCTACTCTCTTGAATATTCCTATTTCCTCTTCAAGATTATCTCTCAAACGTCCTTGCACGGGCTTGCACCTGTCACGTGGTCCCTCGGATGATCGAGTGAGAGTTTATCTCTACAAAGTCCACAAGAAATCCAAACAATCAATCAAGAATGAGAATTAAGCACAAATCACCATTAATCATTCAAGATCTAATTGATACAAGCAAGACAATGTCATTGAAACAAGAAAAATGGCAAATCCATAAGAGATTACATCAATCCATCATACAAATACTCCCTTAATCCTAGAATACAAGATCTACTCCATGAATCAAGGAAGAAAATCCGAAGAAATCAAGATTACAAGCATTTCTTAAATCCCCAATCCAAGAAACCAAGAAGAGGGGGAAAGAGAAAACTTATCTACGAAGAAGCCTCTTCTTCGGATCCAATCCTCGCTCTGGAGTCGAAATCGTCAAGGTCTCCCTTAGAATCGCCCAGAAATCCTCCCAAGAATGGGAGGAGACCACCAAATCTTGCCTTCTCCCCAAGGGGGAGAGATCCCCTTTCAATTCATGAAGGAAGGTTAAAATAGAGGAGGAAATCGGGCGCCACACGGCCCCACGACACGGTCGTGTGTGATTCACACGGCCATGTCCAGTTCCTTCTCTGCCAAAGCTGCACGGCCGTGTGGTGCACACAGCCACCACCTGCTTAGTCTCTGGAAACCTCACACGGCCGTGTAGATCCACACGGCCACCACCTGCTTGGTCTCTGGAAACTTCACACGGCAGTGTGATGCACACAACCACCACCTGCTTGGCCTCTGGAAACCTCACACGGCCGTGTAGATCTGCAAGGCTATGTAAGGCATCTGCTCTGATTTCTTCAAATCAAGACACGGCTGTGTGAGAGTCACACGACCATGTCCTCTTCCCTTCCTGTTAAGACTACACGGCCATGTGTGGTACACGGCCTGATGATCTCTCCCTTCAATTGCTTCCATGCTCGCCCGAGGACGCATAATCTTCACCAATTTCGACTCCCGTGTACAAAAAATGCACAAAAAGCAGATCTCCGAACCAAAAGAGTAAATATGCTAAAAGGAAAGCTGGAAGTATAAAAATGCATAGATCAAGCATGCTCAAAGTATGTAAATGTGCGTAAAAACATGCATAAAAGAGTATATAATCTACGCACATCACACCCCCAGACTTAAACCTTTGCTTGCCCTCAAGCAAAATGCTGCAGTCTAAATTCATATGTTCTACAACACATTCATAAAACCTAGTGCACTTTCCTAATTCTATCAAAAAGTTTCATTAACAAGCATGATCATGAAAACAAGTAAAGTATGGTTCAAGCATAAGAATCTTGTGCACAGTGTAAAAGTAACTCAACACCCTTCAAGTTTCAATCCATGTCCTAGTCAAGTCGTCATCAAATTTGAATTCCTAATGTTTCCAGTGAAAGACAAGTAACCAGTGATAGGCACTTACTCACCATTCACTTGGTTCATATTTCTCAACTAACCCAAGGTCTCAAAGGTGTGCTCAATCTCAAGAGAAGCTAAGCAGTCATTTCCCCAGTAACCTAACTCGGTCTCAAAGGGGTGACTTGCTAGATTCCACTCATGACAACTATTTTTTATATCCTTTTTTTTTTTTTTATAAGTGTTTGCATTGTGCAAAACTTATTCACAAATGCACTTTTAGCACACATGTTGGGATATTTTGATTTTTCCAAATGAGCTTTAATGATTTGAGCCTCATCCAGTAACCAAAATGAAAGTTGAGAAATCACCATGGAAACCAAGTACTAAGCAAACAAGATGAATCATGACTATTTCAATGACATCAACTATTCAAGCATCAAGCACAAGTGTAGTGAAGATAAAATCCTTAAGGTTGAACCAAAACTAAAACTCATCACTATAAGATTCTTAGCTTATTAATGCTTCCCAAGATAGAAAAAAGAACTACACAAAGTTTACTACTAGCATCATTCGAACATCATGAATCAAGACAATAATCGTGCTAACATTTCACTTGAATCCAAGAAAGCATATAAGTGAAGATTTGATGTTCTCAAGATGTATGCCACAAAAAATCAAAACAAAATGCAAGACATAAGCAAAAACAAAAACAAACAAAGCAAATCAAATGCATCTAATGCATCCCCCCAGACTTAAATTTTTCATTGTCCCAATGAAAACTAAAAACAATGTGGAGGAGATTTTAAGAGAAGTTACCAAGTGATGAGCTCCAAATGGTTGACATTCATGTTTTTTTTAAAAAATACTCCTCTATCCAATGTTCACAATCCTCCACAACTTTAAAATCTACAAAAATAAGATAGACAAGAAGAATTAAGTAGAGGGTATGATTTATTATCAACAAAATAAAAAGAAACTAAAAGTAAGATGAAAACAAGATTGAACATGGGTTGCCTCCCAAGAAGCGCTCGTTTAAGGTCATTAGCTTGACCACCTCATTAGATTCATCTAAATCTTGCTCTTGGAGGGGTAAGATATTTTAGAATCTTCCTACCAAGGGTTCTTATTATGGAGGGAGCTTTCAATAAAGGAGTTACAAATTTAAGTATCACTCTCTCCATCTTCGTCTTCTTTGAAGTTCTTTCGGGTGGTCGAAGACGGTTCAGTATGAGCTTCCAATTATTGGCCTCTTGAAAACCTACACACCCAAAAGAAAAACAAACCTCCCACAAGAATGTAATATAAGAAGGAACTAGAATCATATTAGTATGAATTGAGTATGTATCAAAAAATGAATCACATCCAACAAAATCAATTATAGGTACATCTATGAAATTTTCTAAAAGATCACTAAGAATACTAACCTTGCATTGTTGAAATGTACCTGAAAGTTCTAAACAATGGGATGTGACTTCTTCAGAATTATGTAGTGTCTCTAGCTCAGACTCAAATGGTGGTGCTTTTGAAAATGGTGATTCTTGCCACTTTGCTTCCATTGCATAAGTCCCTACACAATTATCATCAACCAATTCTATTCTTACACATTCCATAGTATCAATTGGTTGTGTGACCAAAGGAGGTGATCCTTGGGACATATCCTCCATAGTACATGTCCCTACACTTTTATCCACCACATCATCATCATAAGTAGTGAAGAGTCCACTAACATCAATATCATCAATAGAGGAATCAACAACTTTATTGGAATTTTGTAGTAGTAGTCGTAAAGCTAAGATTCCCCGTTGTACCATTAGCTCTTCAGAATCTTGTGTTGTGGTCTTCATCTGATTGGGAGCAAGAGTATTTGAGTTTTGGGAGTCCTCCCAAACAATTGGCTCATCAAATTGTGAACGATGTGGTCCATCTAATGAAAAATCATCCTGAAATTTTGACAAACCCTGATTTACTTGGGAAGTATACTCAACATTTTGTATGTAGTTGTAGTCCAAATTTTGTTGATTCATCCAAAAGTGATTATAATGTTGAGGAGGGTCAGAGATCTGCTGCTGGAATAATGACTGCTCACTCTACTCTGAAATTAGCTGGGGTTGAATGTACTAAATTTGATGATCTTCCCAGTCATAGCCATAAGAATCAGGAACTTGCTCATATGTATCTTGATATTGAGGTTGAACCAAACACTGAAGTTCCGGAGTTATAGCAGTCTTTTGAAAAAAATGGCAAATAGCAGCTGGATGAGATGTGCTACCACACACTCCACAAAGAAACTCAAATTGATCATCTTCTGAACCATAATATTCATCAATGGAAGATCTTACGCTCATGGGTGTGAAAAATTCTCTTGAAGCCCTGCTTGACATGTTAGTGCTCTAGATATCTAAAAAAAAATTACAATCAAAACTAAAAATGCAGAATTAAAGACAAGAAATAAAATGCATAATGAAAAACAAGAAAGAAAATGCAGAATTTAAATTGCATGAAAGAAAGTGCATAATGAAAACAAGAAAGAAAAGATAAAAGGAAAAAGAAAAATGTCTAGAATAATTCATATGCTAAAGATTGCAAGATATGTTTACAAAAGAAAAGAAGAAAGAAACTAGATCAAAAGAGAAAACAGTGAAAAGTTAGATTAGAGTGCTAGAAATCAAGAATGCAAAGTTAGAATTAGAATTAGAATTGCAACAAAAAGAATTGTCAAGAATGTTATTCAAGAAAAGAAAAGCTTATAGAAACAGAATTCTAAAGTTACAACTATGAAAATGTAAAGAAAGAAAGAAAAGTTATGTTTAGTCTAACTCAATTGATAATTCCTAATGTTATAGTGCAGTCCCCGGCAACGGCGCCAAAAACTTGTTACGCTCCGCAAGTGTACGGAAATGTCGCAAGTAATATAAAAGATTATCGTATCCACAGGGATTGGAATAAGCACTAGAAATGTCTCAATGCGAATTAGCTAAACAACTATCCAATCGTTTCAAATGCAAAGTAAGGGTAAACAAATCTAATATTAAAGATCAACAAACAAGAGTTTAGTGTTTTGGGTTATGATAAAGGAGATTCTAGGAGCTTAGGTTTCTTTGTAAGATTTCTTGAATGTAAATGGTTCACCAATTCTTTTCTCTCAATTGTCAAACACTTGTAGAAAGTTGCCGGTTCTCTCTTGCAATAGATAACCGGCTAAGGACCCAGAAATGTATCTAAATATGATCAATTAGATGTGAACCTACGTTGTCCTTACACAGAAGCGCACCTATTACTATGCCTTCCTCGGATATCAACATAGAAGCCCACAACTTATTAATCTATCAAGATACAAGAAACTAATCACAAAATCCATCCTACTCTCTTGAATATTCCTATTTCCTCTTCAAGATTATCTCTCAAACGTCCTTACACGGGCTTGCACCTGTCACGTGGGTCCCTCGGATGATCGAGTGAGAGTTTATCTCTACAAAGTCCACAAGAAATCCAAACAATCAATCAAGAATGAGAATTAAGCACAAATCACCATTAATCATTCAAGATCTAATTGATACAAGCAAGACAATGTCATTGAAACAAGAAAAATGGCAAATCCATAAGAGATTACATCAATCCATCATACAAATACTCCCTTAATCCTAGAATACAAGATCTACTCCATGAATCGAGGAAGAAAATCCGAAGAAATCAAGATTACAAGCATTTCTTAAATCCCCAATCCAAGAAACCAAGAAGAGGGGGAAAGAGAAAACTTATCTACGAAGAAGCCTCGTCTTCGGATCCAATCCTCGCTCCGGAGTCGAAATCGTCAAGATCTCCCTTAGAATCGCCCAGAAATCCTCCCAAGAATGGAAGGAGACCACCAAATCTTGCCTTCTCCCAAAGGGGGAGAGATCCCATTTCAATTCATGAAGGAAGGTTTAAATAGAGGAGGAAATAGGGTGCCACACGGCCCCACGACACGGCCGTGTGAGATTCACACGGCCATGTCCAGTTCCTTCTCTGCCAAAGTTGCACGGCCGTGTGGTACACACGTCCACCACCTCCTTGGTCTCTGGAAACCTCACACGGCCGTGTAGATCCACACGGCCACCACCTGCTTGGTCTCTGGAAACTTCACACGGCAGTGTGATGCACACGACCACCACCTGCTTGGCCTCTGGAAACCTCACACGGCCGTGTAGATCCGTACGACCATGTAAGGCATCTGCTCTGATTTCTTCAAATCAAGACACGGCCGTGTGAGAGTCACACGGCCATGTCCTCTTCCCTTCCTGTTAATACTACACGGCCATGTGTGGTACACGACCTGATGATCTCTCCCTTCAATTACTTCCAAGCTCGCCCGAGGACGCATAATCTTCACCAATTTCGACTCCTGTGTACAAAAAATGCACAAAAAGCAGATCTCCAAACCAAAAGAGTAAATATGCTAAAAGGAAAGCTGGAAGTATAAAAATGCATAGATCAAGCATGCTCAAAGTATGTAAATGTGCGTAAAAACATGCATAAAAGAGTATATATTCTACGCACATCAATTATTTTGAAAGTGGATGTCAAGACAATTTTCCTTAATGGAAGTCTTGAAGAAAGCATCCATATAAAGCAATCAGAGGGGTTCATTGCAAAGGGTAAAGAGCATCTAGTTTGTAAGCTCAATGGGGCTATTTATGGACTGAAGCAAAGCTTCAAGGTCTTGGAACATCTAGTTTAATGAAGTAATCCAGACCTATGGATTTATTTAGTATCCGGATGTGTTTTGTGTATACAAGAAGTGTGATGGAAACGTGGTGGTATTTCTTGTACTATACGTAGATGACATTTTTGGTAGTTGGAAATAATATCAAAGTGTTGTCGAAAGTAATGGTATAGTTGTCCAAACAATTCGATATGAAGGACTTGGGAGAGTGAGCACATATTCTCGAGATCAAAGGGATCACAAGAAAAGAATGTTCTGCTTATCCCGAGCTTCATACTATCCTAGCTCGTTTAAGCATGCAAGACTCCATGAAAGGTTTTTTCTACCTTTTGTGCATGGAGAATCTTTATCTAAAGAGATGTCTCCGAAGACATCAAAATAGATAGAGGACATGAAGGCAGTTCCTTATGCTTCGGCTATCGGAAGCCTAATGTATGTAATACTGTGTACGAGACTGGATATCTGTTTTGCCCAGGGCATAGTTAGCAGATATCGAAGTAACCCAGGACTGAGACACTAGACTGTTGTAAAGTATATATTAAAGTACCTTAGAGGGACTAGAGATTATATGCTAGCTTACAAAGCAAATGATTTGCTCCCTGTGAGTTACACGGATTTTGACCTCAAATCAGAAGGGACAATAGTAAGTCGACCTCAGGGTTTTATGTTTACTTTAGGAGGTGAAGTCATAACTATGGAGGAGTGTTAAGCATAGGTGTTTTTCGGACTCCACCATAGAAGCTGAGTATGTGGCAGCCTCAGAAGCAGCCATAGAAGTTGAATGGCTCAGTAACCTCATGATGGACTTAGATGTGATTCCTGGTTTGCCCAAAATTATTTGGTGCAGTAGAAAACTCGAAGGAACCACGAGCCCATAAGGCAGGTAAACATAATAGAGCACAAGTACCACCCAATAAGAGACATCGTAAAACGAGAAGAAGTTGTTGCCGCCTAGATTGCATCAGATGATAACCTGAGAGATCCTTTCACTAAGGCTCTTCCGATGAAAGCTTTTGATCGACATGTGGACGGGATGGGAATTAGATGTATGACAGCAAATATGGCAGCTTAGTCTTTTAGTATAAGTGAGAGATTGTTAGAGTGTATACTAAAAGCCTAGCTTTTTGTAAACATCTATTTTGAAATAAAAGAATCACATTGGTCATATGTCTACATTTATTTTCTAAGTGTAGTTGTTCAATTAATTTATATTGTAGATAACATGGTGAGTGGTGTCATTCACAGAAGATCATGTTATCAGTTCTTTATAAATTATAAACAGTTGCTCACGACTAAGATGGAAAGGAACAAACCATTGGAATAGTCATAGTGTAATTAGGTATTAGTTTATCTTGACTAATAAACTACACTAGTACACTCTAAGTATATTGAGTAGGACCATTTAAGATAAGTTCTTTTTTACTGACTTAATAAAAGAACAAGACCTTAGTTATTATGGAAGTGTGCGCTCTTAATCCTAATATAATAACAAGCACATATATTTAGTATTTATTTCTTTGACTTATCAAAGGGTGAGATTTAGCATGATAAATCAATAGGCCCGATAAGTTGGGAAATGATACTACTTATAGTATGTGTTGTTGATTATAGAAGGAAGTTGTGCCCTACTAATCTAGGTTGATAATGTCTCCAAGAGGAGCTCATAAGGATTGTCATGTTATACCCTGCAGGTGGACTTAGTACAACATGACGATAAGGATGAGTGGTACTACTCTTGGACTGAGATATTAATTAAAATGAGTTGTCAGTAACTCAATTAATTAGTGGACATCCGACATCTTAAATACAGGGAGACTAACACACTCATAATAAGTAGGAGCCCAAAATGTAATTTGGAATTGGTGCGGTAGTTCAATAATAATTCTTTAGTGAAATGAATTATTATTGATGAAATTAAGTTGGGTGTTCGGGGCGAACATGAGAAGCTTAATTTCATCGGAAGACCAAAACCAATTCCTCCTCTCGGTCCCTATCGTAGCCTCTTGTATATAGTGAATTATACCCAACACATACCACTTCTTACCCACCTTATACCCATCCTAATGGGGCCGACCAAGCAAACTTGGAACCCAAGCTTGGGCCGGCCAAAGCAATTAGGATGAGTAAGATGGTGTGGTCGACCCTAGCTTGAACTCAAGCTTGGTGTGGCCGGCCACATCATATTAAAAGGATTTTTGTTTTAAAATTTTTCTTATGTGCATTCCATGGTTTTAAAAGAAAGTTTAAAATTTAAAGTTTTTTCCTTTTATAGCTTTCTACAAAAGATTAAGAAGAGATTCGATATCTTTCCTTGTTTGTAGATTGATAGGAAGATTTTAATTTTGATAAAACTTTCCTTTTTTGTAACCATGTTCATGATTTAAAAAGAGAGTTTTAAAATTAAATATTTTCTTTTATAAGTTTCTACAAAAGATTAAGAAAAGATTAGATATCTTTCCTTATTTGTAGATTGAAAGGAGATTTTAATTTTTGAGGTAATTTTCCTATTTGAAAATCATCCACATATTTTAAAAAAGATATTTTAATTTAAAGAAATTTCCTTTTATAACCAACCATGAAGGGATAAATTATTAGAGAATTTTAGAAATAGTGCCTCTCCATGTTTGACCTGGAAGCCGATTTTATAAATAAATATTTAATCAACTTTATAACATAGGTGGATTTGGATCAATAGTGTTAAGTTCCGCTTGCGATCCAAATCTAAACCATTAAGAACAGATAAGTTAAATTTGGAATCAATAATGTTAAGTTCCGTTTGCGATTCCTAATTTAATTTCTAAAGAACACAATAGGTTGTTTAGGAAAGGTTCGACACTTGTACAAAATTTTTATACAGTGGAGCCGGTACGATCTTCCTAGGACCAACCAACAAAGCGTGCTTGGCTTGGAGAAATCTGAGGATGGGTGACCTCCTGGTAAGTTTTCCAGGGTGCGTGTAAGTGAGGACAAAGCAGGCTGAAAGGACCTCCGGTGGTCTGTGGAGCTAGTCGTCAACCCGATGGGCAATTTTGGTGGTGTTCCCAGTTCAGTCCGAGTGGGGCCCGCCTAGGCTGGGGCGTTACAAGAAGTTCAAGGAAAGAAATCCGAAAACAAGAAGATTACAAGCATCTTGATCCCTAAATCCAAGAAAGAAAGGGAAGAAAGGCTTATCTACAATGAAGAATGGTCTTCGGATCCAATCCTTGCTTTCGGAGTTGAAACGATGAAGATCCACCCTTAGATCGTCGGAAAATCCCTCCAAGAAGGTGGAGGAATGCCCCAAAACTTCTTTCCCCGCAAAAGGGAGAAGATCCCCTTTCAAATCTTGAAGAAGGCCTTATATAGATGGGGGTTTGGGTGCCGCACGGTCGTGTGAAGCTCACACGGCCTGTGCTACTCCCTTCTCTTCCTATCTCACACGACCGTGTGTGAGACATGGCCGTGGCTTGATCTGCCACTGCTCCCCTTGTACGGCCGTGTAGATCTACATGGCCTGCACTGCCTTCGGCTCTGGAGCTCCTGCACGGCCGTGTGGTGCACACGACCAGGGCATTCTTGACCTCTGGAAATGTTGCACGACCGTGTAGATCTACACGGTCGTGCACTGCTTCAGCTCTGGAGGGTTTGCAGGGTCGTGTGGTGTACACGACCTGGCTTTGTTGGCTTCAAAACTTGGCACGACCGTGTGAAGCTCACACGACCATGACCACTCCCTTTCATGCTGCAGCCACACGGATGGTGATCCTCACATGGCCTAGGCAACCTCCCATGGAAGAGTCATGTGGCACACAAGGATGGTGCCTTCCTCCTTTGGGTTGCTTGCAGATCTAGCCACGATCATAAATCCTTCACCAAATACGACTCCTGCGTACAGAAAATACAAAAAAACATATCTCCGAACAAAAAGAGTAAATATGCTAAAAGCAAAGCTGGAAGTATGAAAATGCATAGATAAGGCATGTGCAAAGTATGTGAATGTGCGTCTAAACATGCTAAACAAGAGTATACAATCTACACACATCACACCCCAAGACTTAGACCTTTGCTTGTCCTCAAGCCAAATGTTGCAATCTAAATTCATATGTTCTACAATGCACTCATATCCTTAATGTATTTTCCTAACTCTATCAAAAAGTTTCATTAACAAGAATGATCATGGAAACAAGTCAACAATGGCTCAAGCATAAGTATCTTGTGCACAGTGCAATAAGTAACTCAAAACCCTTCAAGTTTCACTCTTTGTCCTAGTCAAGTCGTCATCAAATTTGAGTTCCTAATGTTTCTGGTGATAGGCACGTAACTGGTGATAGACATTTACATGCCACACACTTGGTTCATATTTCTCAATCAACCCAAGGTCTCAAAGACGTGCTCAATCTCAAGAGAAGCTAACCAGTCATTTCCCCAGTAACCTAACTCGGTCTCAAAGGGGTGACTTGCTAGATTCCACTCACGATAACTATTTTTTATATCCCTTATTCACTCTTTTTTTGACATTTTTTTTCATAAGTATTTGCATTGTGCAAATCTTATTCACAAATGTACTTTTGGCACAAATGTTGGGATTTTTTGACTTTTCTAAATGAGTTTACATGATTTGAGCCTCATCTAGTAACCAAAATGAAGTTTGAGAAATCACCATAGAAACCAAGTACTAAACAAACAAAATGAATCATGACTATTTCAATGATATCAATAATCTAAGCTCAAGTATAGTGATGTGCATAGATTATATACCTTTGTTTAGCATGTTTTGACGCACATTCACATACTTTGCACATTCTTTGTCTACATATTTTTGTACTTCTAGCTTTACTTTTAGCATAATTACTCTTTTTATTTGGAGATCTGATTTTGTGCATTTTCTGTACACAGGAGTCGAATTTGGTGAAGGATTCATGTTCAAGGCCAAATCTGCAAGTGAAGCTAGAGAGGAAGGCGCCATTCCTTAACCTCACACAGCCCTGCCATAGGGGGTTGCCCAGGCCGTGTGAAGATCCTTGGCCGTGTAGTTGTAGTAGGAAAGGAAGATGGCTCGACCGTGTGAACCTCACACGGTCATGCCAAGATTTGAAGCCAAAGGGAGCCAGGTCGTGTACACCACACGACCATGTAAGATTTCTAGTGAGCAAGAGGGCTCCGACCATGTACACCACACGACCGTGCCAGGTTTCCAGAGGCAGAAGCAGTCTAGGCCATGTAGATCTACACAACCATGCAAGGAGGGTCATGGAAAATTCATGTCACGGCCGTGTACCACACATGGCCATGTAAGGTTGGCAGAGAAGGGAATGACTTTGGCCGTCTGAACCTCACACGGCCATGCCTCGGGGCCATGTGGCACCCAAACCTCACCTCTATATAAGGCCTCCTTCATGTTTTGAGAGGAGATCTTCTCCCTTTTGGGGGGAATCAAGATTTGGGGCGTTCCTCCACCTTCTTGGAGGGATTTCCAGTGATCTAAGGACGGATCTTCATCGTTTCAACTCCGGATCACGTTTAGGTATAGATTTTAGTCCTAGGCTGGTTGTCTATTGCAAGAGTCTTTTCATTAGCATAATTGAAACTAATCTTTAGAATTCTATTTTCATCATTTGCATATCTTTCTAATTCTTGACAATTCCTTTTGTTGCAATTCTAATTCTAATTCTAACTTTGCATTCTTGATTTCTAGCACTCTAATCAAACTTTTCTCTGTTTTCTCTTTTGATCTAGTTTCTTTCTTCTTTTTTTATAAACATATCTTGCAATCTTTAGCATATGAATTATTCTAGATATTTTTCTTTTTCCTTTTATCTTTTCTTTCTTGTTTTCATTATGCACTTTCTTTCTTGTAATTTTAATTCTGCATTGTTTTTTTTGCTTCTCATATTGCATTTTATTTCTTGTATTTGATTCTTCAATTTTTTTTCCTTCTAATAATTTTTTCTTGAATATTCATGAGCACTAACATGTCAAGCAGCCCATGAGAAATTTTTCTACACCCTTTTCTGCAAGATTTTTATCTCCCATTGTGCAACCTCAAATTAAAGCATAAAGTTTCCAACTAGACCCAGAGTTAATTTTTATGATACAAGGTCACAAATTTGGAGGAGAACAGAAAGTCCTTATCTGCATCTTGAAACATTTTTAGAGATTTGTGATATGGTAAAATGTGAAGGAGTGTCAGCAGATGCAGTTCGATTGATAGCATTTCCTTTCAGTATCAAGGATAAAGCAAGGACTTGGTTATATTCTCTCCATCCTTAAAGTATAACAAGTTGGGAGCAATTGGAGAAGCAACTTCTGAATCATTTTTTTCCTCCAAGCAGAACAATGTATATGAGGAACTGCATAACAAATTTTGCTCAGGCAAATTTTTTTCCTCAATCATTGTTTGAAGCATGAGATAGATTCAAGAGTCTTCAAAGACAGTGCCCTCATCATGGTTTTGAAAAATGGTTGATTCTGCACATATTCTATGGGGGAATTGCTTTCTCAGACAAGAGTTTATTGGATTCATCAGCTGGAGGTTCTTTTATGGACAAAAGTGTAGATGAAGCATATATGTTAATTGATCAAGTGACATTGAACCTCCATGAATGGTCGAACATAAGTTGGATGAAATCTCCCTCAAACTTTCAAGAAGTGCAAGCCATAAATGCTATAGATCCTGTCAAACAAATTGTAACTCAACCATCTATGAGTTTTGAAAATCACAAGTCACAGAACGGGGAGTTCAAACATTTAGGGGCAAAGATTGAAAGTATTGTTTCAAATTGGTTTAAAGAAGATCCCCCTCCTTCGCAGACAAGATCTAGTGAAAAGTGTGATGATGTTGGGTTGAGAATTGAAAAAAATCATGAAGAACTTCTAAAGAAGGACATGTTTAGAATTGAGGAGAAGAACAATAGAAGACCACATGAACTCTGTTCCATTATTCCAGGAGGTTCCCAAATGCCACAAGTACCTTTCCCTCAACGATTGATCATACCAACACTAGATAAGCAAGTTGAATCTCCTCCACAAGCTAAAAGGGAATATGAAAAATTAGAAGTACCTTTCCCAAGACCTTCACTAAGGGTTCCTTTTTCACAAAGGTTAGTGGGGGTCAATGAGAACTATGACTTTAAAAAATTCTGTGACACTGGTAAGGTTGAGTGCAGATTTTTGAATTTGTATAAAGATGAAGACTCTTCAGATGAGGATTGTGAGGATAAAGCATTGGTAAATAAGTTTTCAGATCTACCTCCAAATTTTATAGGGTGTTGTAGTGATATTAAATTTTCATATGATGAATGTGATGTGGTAAATCAATTTAAAACTCCAAGTGAAGTTATTGATCCTCCTATAGTTGATTCTCCTATTGAGGATATTGATGTGGGTTTGTTTTTTGATGTTTGTGTTGATGATGTTGATATGGAACAATGTGTAGGGAGCTGTGTTGTGGAAGCAGCATCTCAAGAATCACCTCCTTTGTCCACACAATCCTTAGATGTTGTAAGAGTTGCAAGGATTAATCATGTTGTGGACCAATGCGTAGGGACTCTTGTAGATATGGTTGAGTCTCAAGAATCACCATCTTTGATATCGCCAACACCTGAGCCAGAGCCAGAACCATCATTTGATTCAGAGGAAGTCACAACCACATGTTTAGAAATATCAGGTATCTCTCAGTAAAGCAAGGTAAGTACTTCTTGTGATCTTTTGGAAAATTTTATAGAGGTACCTATTATTGACTTTGTTGGATGTGATTTAGTTTTTATTTCTTATTCTGCTTATCTTAATATGGTTATGACTCTATCTTATCTAATATGTTTATGAGAGATTTGTATTTTCTTTGCATGTGCAGATTTCACTTGGGCTAAGGATTGGAAGCTCAATCTGAACCGTCTTTGACCACCAGAAAGAACTTCAAAGAAGACAAAGATGGAAAGAGCAATACTTCATTTTGTAATTCCTATATTGAAAGCTCCCTCCATAATAAGAGCCCTTGGTAGGAGGGTGTTGAAATATCTTACCCCTCCAAGAGCAAGATTTAGATGAATCTAATGAAGTGGTCGAGCTAATGACCTTAAACAAGCGCTTCTTGGGAGGCAACCCAAGTTCATTTTCCTTATTTTATTTTATGTCTTTAGTTATCTCTTTATAATAAACATGTATCCTCTACTTAATTTTTCTTGCCTATCTTATTGTTGTAGAATTCAAAGTTGTGGAGGAATGTGAGTATTGGATGGAGGAGTATCTTTAAAAACATGAATGTCAACCATTTGGAGCTCATGACTTGGTAACTTCTCTTAAAATCTTCTCCATATTGTTTTTAGTTTTCATTGGGACAATGAAAAGTTTAAGTTTGGGGGGATGCATTTGATTTGCTTTGTTTGTTTTTGTTTTTACTTATGTCTTGCATTTTGTTTTGATTCTTTGTGGCATACATCTTGAGAACATCAAACTCCATTTTTATGTTTTCTTGTCTTAAAGTTAAATGTTAGCATGTTCAATATCTAGACTCATGATGTTTTTAGTGATGTTAGTAGTATTCTTAATGAGCCTCTTTTCTCTATCTTGGGTAGCATGAAATAAGCTAAGTGTCATATGGAAATGAGTTTTAGTTTTGGCTTGACCTTAAGAATCTTATCTTCACTTCACTTCTACTTGATGCTTGAATGGTTGATATCATTGAAATAGTCATGATTCATCTTGTTTGTTTAGTACTTGGTTTCCATGGTAATTTCTCAAACTTCATTTTGGTTACTAGATGAGACTCAACTCATGTAAGCTCATTTGGAAAAATCAAAATATCCCAACATTTGTGCTAAAAGTACATTTGAATATAAGTTTTGCACAATGCAAATACTTATGAAAAAAATAGAAAGGAAAAAAAAGTGAATAAGGGATATAAAAATAGTTGTCGTGAGTGGAATTTAGCAAGTCACCCCTTTGAGACCGAGTTAGGTTACTGGGGAAATGACTGCTTAGCTTCTCTTGAGATTGAGCACGCCTTTGAGACCTTGGGTTGTTTGAGAAATATAAACCAAGTATGTGGCAAGTATGTGCGTATCACTAGTTACTTGTCTATCACCGAAAACATTAGGAATTCAAATTTGATGACAACTTGACTAGGACATAGATTGAAACTTGAAGAGTTTTGAGTTACCTTGCATTGTGCACAAGAGACTTATGCTTGAGCCATACTTAACTTGTTTCCATGATCATGCTTGTTAATGAAACTTTTTGATAGAGTTAGGAGAATGCATCAGGGATTTAAGAGCATTGTAAAACATGTGAATTTAGATTGCAGTATTTTGCTTGAGGACAAGCAAAGGTTTAAGTCTGGGGGTGTGATGTGCGTAGATTATATACCTTTGTTTAGCATGTTTTGACGCATATTCACATACTTTGCACATGCTTTGTCTACGTATTTTCGTACTTCCAGCTTTCCTTTTAGCATATTTACTCTTTTTGTTCAGAGATCTGCTTTTGTGCATTTTCTGTACACAGGAGTCGAATTTGGTGAAGGATTCATGTTCGAGGCCAAATCTACAAGCAAAGCTAGAGAGGAAGGCGTCATTCCTTAACCTCACATGGCCCTGCCATGGGGGGTTGCTCAGGCAGTGTGGAGATCCTTGGCCGTGTAGCTGCAGCAGGAAAGGAAGATGGCTCGGCCATATAAACCTCACACGGCCGTGCCAAGATTT
Organism: Zingiber officinale; assembly: GCF_018446385.1. Lineage (NCBI taxonomy): Eukaryota > Viridiplantae > Streptophyta > Magnoliopsida > Zingiberales > Zingiberaceae > Zingiber > Zingiber officinale. The sequence continues at coordinate 49,756,348 of NC_055990.1, forward strand.
GAACCCAAATGGAGCCAAGTCATGTACACCACACGATAATGTAAGATTTCCAGTGAGCAAGAGGGCTCTGGCCGTGTACACCACACGACCGTGCCAGGTTTCCAGAGCCAGAAGCAGTCCAGGCTGTGCAGATCTATATGACCATGCAAGGGGGGTCATGGAAGATGCATGTCACGGCTGTGTACCACACATGGCCGTGTAAGGTTGACAGAGAAGGGAATAAATTTGGTCGTGTGAACCTCATACGGCCGTGCCTCGAGGTCATGTGGCGCCCAAACCTCACCTCTATATAAAGCCTCCTTCATGTTTTGAGAGGGGATCTTCTCCCTTTTGGGGGGAATCAAGATTTGGGGCGTACCTCCACCTTTTTGGAGGGATTTTCGGCGATCTAAGGGCAGATCTTCATCGTCTCGACTCCAGGGAACGAGGATTGGATCCGAAGAAGGTTCTTCATTGTAGATAAGCTTTTCTTCCCTTTCTTTCTTGGATTTGGGATTAAGATGCTTGTATTCTCTTTATCTTTAGATTTCTTTCCTTGTTCTATGGATTAAATCTCTTGTTCTAGGATGGAGGGAGTATTTGTAATGGAGATTTGATGTAAAACTCTTGTGGATTTGCCAATTCCCTATTTCTACGATTTTGCCCTGTTTGTATCTATTCTTTTTTGTGTGGATTGTTGCGATTAGGGCTCAATTACCATGTTTGATTGAATGTTCGAATATCTTGTGGATCTTGTATGGATTGCTTCCCATTCGATTTTTCGAGGGACGTTCCTGACAGGAACATGCCCGTGTAAGGATGTTTGAGGGGTAATCTTGAAGAAGAAATTAGGTATTTCAAGAGGGTAGGATAGATTGTATAGATTGTATATTATATCTTGATGCGGTTGAGGGGTGATGAATTCTATGTTGATTATCCGAGGGATACACGTGACAGGCAAGCTCGTGTAAGGACAATATAGATTCATTCTTAATTGATTAAGTTTAGGTATAGATTTCAGTCCTAGGCCGGTTGCCTATTACAAGAGAGAACCGGCAACCATCTACAAATGATGGTCAATTGAGGAATTAGATTTGGCAGATCATTACATTGAATAACATTACAAAGAAACCAAAACTCCTAGAACTTACCTTTACCATTGCCCTTATTCTTGTTTCTTATTCTTTCATTTCTACATTTTACTTTGCATAGTCGCATTTAGCTTTTGAAAACCAATTGATTAGTTGTTTAGCTAATTCGTGTTGAGACATCTTTAGTTCTTATTCAAGTCCCTGTGGATACGATATGTTTTATTATTACTTACGACATTTCCGTACACTTGCGGAGAGTTAACATATAGTGAAGTGAAGGTAAGATCCTTAAGGTCAAGCCAAAACTAAAACCTATCTCCATATGATACTTAGCTTATATCATGCTACCCAAGATAGAGAAAATAAATACATTAAGCATACTACTAGCATTATTTAAACATCATGAACCTAGATAATGAACGAGCTAACATTTTCACTTGAAAACAAGAAAGCATATAAGTGAAGTTTGATGTTCTCAAGATGTATGCTACAAAGTTCTTCAAAAGACAGTCAAGTGACTATCAAAAACAAACAATTAGAGCAAGACAAGAACAAATGCAAAACAAAATAAACTGCAGAACAAAACAGAAAAATGTAAAAAATTTCAGGTTTGCAAACCAACCCCCTAGACTTAAACTTTTCATCGTCCCGATGAAATCAATATGGTGGAGGAGGTGGTAAATCAGGAAATTCAGGAAGGGGAAAAGGAAAAGCCTTAATAAACCACTTTACTTCATCTCTAAAAAACTTATGATATTCAAACAGTTTATCTATATCATCCTGCAAAAATTTCATAAAGCCTCTAAAACTCCATGAAATTCCATTTGAGCCTTATAAGAATTTACAATTCTAGAAATCTTTTCACACAATTCTCTTTCACTTTTAAAACATTCTTGCAATTCTTTAAATTGTTCCTCATCCATTTGTTCTTTACTTGCAATAAAATTGCTAGTCGAATCCAAATCATTATGAATGTTGTCCAAAACAGAATGAAGTTCTTTGAAATTAAAACCAAGAACATCATGACTAGTCGAAGGAACATTTCTTGAAACACAATTTGACAACAATTTAGATTGTTGACTTGCTAATTTTAACCGCCAATTTCCTTTATTATGAATAGTAGTGAGATCATGATTGGGCAATCTTAAAGGGAAATTGTTCTTAATAAGAAGACTATATCCATGTTCTTCACGCCATATCATCTTTGTTGTTAAACATGAATTCAAGTCTAATCTACAAGAATTATCAATCATTTCTAATTCACTCAAATCACACTCTAACACCAAAGCTAATTGAGTTAACAATCCTCCTAAAATAATGGGTGTAGTAGAATATGATCTTCCCAATTTTACCAAATGCTTAAGAAAGAAATACCCAGAATTAATTTCAACATTTTCAACCATTGCCCACAAACAATACAAGTCCACAAGTCTTACCAACCCCTCTTTATCCTCTCTCCCAAATATAGTATTTTTCATAACTAAATAAATATATCTAAAAATGGGATTAATAATATGAAGAGCTCTAGAATTGTGAGGGTTAAAAGGTGATTGTTCAAATATTTGTTGCCAAAAACATGAATTCACAAATTTAGGTAAAATCATACGCACACCATCCCTTGGAAATTCATAACAAATATTAAAATCACTTAATGTCCATTCATAATCTTCATTATGTAATCAAAATTTTAGTTTCCCCCCACCTTGAACATTATCAACTGTTATAGAGCTTAAAAATTCAAAAACAATTCTGGGGTAAGTAGGATATTTCATTTTCATTAACCCACTCCAACCTATTCTTCCAAATAACCAATCTATATCATCCTTAAACCCCAATGTTTCCAAAGTTGTATCATCTACAAATTTAGTGCTCAAAAGAGGGCGTTTACATAAAGAAAAATATCTAAGTTGTTGTTCATCGCTGGAAAAAATGATATCAAAGTTGTTAGAAATACCTTTGAAGCATGAGTTTCTTTCTTTTGTTGCAATCATCTTTCCCTTCCCTTTTCTTGTGGATGAAATCTCCTAGATCACATTTGCCATGGTAGAAAAGATTGATCCTTTAAAGGAAAAATGAGAGGAATAGATTAGAAGAGGTAGTTTAAAAACACTAGAGATAAGAAAATGAGGAAGGAAGAGGAAGAAGAAGGGGTGTGCGGCGGACACGGCCGTGTGTCGCCCACACCCCCGTGCCCTAACCCCTTTTAAGGGCGTGGACTGAGCCGTGTATGTAACGCCCGAAAATTCTCAAAATTATTTTAGAAATATTCTATGAATTTTCTGTAATTTTAGAATATTTTTACGGAATTTTTAGAATAGCGGAAGTAGCAAAAATAAATAGAAAACGAAAACAGCCTACGCGGGAATTGAACCCGAGACCTAGCGAACCCTATGACTTATAGATAGCTTTAGTAAACCAAGTGAACCCAGCAGGGCCGTGCTGAAAGGAAAGGGAAACAATTATATTTATATTTGAGTTGGGTGAATTTAACCACTTAATATAAATAGGAAATTAAAAGAAGAGTTATTGGATTTTATTCGTGACTTTCCTCCTCACCATAACCTCACGCCGCCCCCTCCCTCCTCTTCCTCTCTCGGCGCACCAAGCAAAGGCTAGGGTTCCGCCCCTAGGCTCTAGGAGCACCTTCCGGCGACGACCCCGACACGAGGACGCTTTCCTTCACGAGAGGAACACGTGGACGCAGGAAAATCGTCGAGAAGATCGTCTCCACCGGGAATTTAGCGATTAGAATCGTAAGAAACCTAGCACAGGAGGTAAGAAACCCCTCACCTGCAGTATAAGTAGCTCTCGTGTGATTGCATGCTTTAGTTTAGTAGTTTATGGATTTTTTGGGCACATAGGGTGTGCAGCAGTGCACACCAAGTGCTCGATAGTATGTTCAGCACAATTTAAATGCGACTTAGGCATTTTAATAGTTTAGCCTAATGCAATAGAAGCATTTAATTAGTATATGCAGTTTTACTACAGCTTATATGGACTACAGTCCAATGGGTGGGCTCCCATAGTCGCCTCTAGGTTCAGACAACCTAGCTCTAGATTCAGATAACATAGAAATAGCAATATAAGAAAATTCAGCTATATTCAGTATTTTATTTTAGCAGAGGCACTGTACTGGATTAGATATCCATTGGGTTGGGCTCCCACAGTCGTCCCTAGGTTTAGATAACCTAGTAAACCCTACTAAATTCAGGACTTGCAAACCCGGGTCTAGTTAGGGATGCGCGCATAGCACGTACAGTTGCCGGGCCCATCAGCAGCATGATTATGTATTTTAATCTATTATGACAATTAATTTTCAAAAACTCACAAATCAGTTATGTATACAGTTTAACTTCAGTACTAGCTTAGTTTAGTTTAGTTTAACTCAGTTTATGCTTCAGCTCAGCTCTTTCCTATGATTATGTTGATAGCTCTATGATCAGCTTTTGTTATACATGCTTTAGGTGATAGTATGCCATGATTAGCTTTTGTCTTCTGTGTGTTGTATACCAGAATATCATGTCTTAGCATGTTCAGCGCATATTCCAAATAGCATGTTTTCAAATCATAAATTGCATCGTATGCATGTTTTAGTGAGGTAGATGATTTCTTACTAAGCTCTCAAGCTTACAGATACTATTTTCCTTATACTGCAGATAAAGGTAAAGGAAAGATGGACTAGCGGAGGCTGGAGGACAATGCGATGAAGATGTGTGTGGATGGGACTTGGAATGAAGATCTCAGGAACCTAGCAATTTGCTTTAACATTGGAACTTTAGTTTTATTCTTGTTACACTCTTTAGAATGTTTAAATGCTATGAACTAGTGAACCATGTCATGTTAGAATGTTAGTTATTTATCATTAGGATGTTTCTCAGTCATTATTGGAGTTGTTGTATGTGATTTGGCATGAGATAGTGCTGAAATCAGAAACCCCAATCGATCAGCTGATCGATTGGGGGCTTCCCAATCGATCGGTTGATCGACTGGGCAACTTGTTTCGCGAACAGTAGGCCTCTGGATCGATCAGCCGATCGATTCAGCAAATTCTGTCGCGAACAGAAGGCTCTGGGATCGATCACTGGATCGATTGGCCAGTCTGGATCGATCAGCCGATCGATCCAGAATATTGCCCCGAGCACAGTAGCGTGCTGGATCGATCACTGGATCGATCCAACCTGAGTCCCGCATACAGTATCCTGCTGAATCGATCACCGGATCGATTCGACCATTCCAATCGATCCATGGATCGATTGGGAGGGCTGAAATCAGCTGGGAAACCTCTAGTTCAGCTCCTTGACCATAAGGGGAGGTAACAATGACATGAATAGTTTAGATTACACCACTTAGCACATGTAGAATAAAGAAAAGACAATAGTTTAGCAAAATTTTAATTAGTACAGCTTCCACATCTAGATTTAATGATGGTCAAGGATGTAGCTTAGTACAGCATATTGTGACGGTCCGGCCTTATAGCTTTGTTAGTAGAAGGCGGGTCGTTACAGAGTGGTATCAGAGCAAAGTTCCATACTTCCTTCACACACATCAGCATTGAACCTGCAGCTTCCCAGTGAGAATACCTCTCACTTTGTTATGTTTATTGCTTTCCTGTTTGTAGATAACTAAAGTATGCTTATCTGTGATAGTAACTAACATGATAGTATTAGTTATGTAAACATGATGCTTTAGTTATGTATGTCCTCTCTTCCTTTAGAAATGGCAAGAGTACGCCCAACTAGAAGGGCACCAGCTACTGAGCCCCAGCACGAGGCAGGCAGTTCACGCATTAGTGGCTCAGTTACAGCAGCAGCTAACTGAATAGCAACAGGAGATAGCCACCTTAAAGGCTAATCAGCAGAATACTCCCACAGTCACCCCGGAACCAAACCTAGCAACGCCAGTAGTCTTAGAGGTTCCACCAGTCCAGCCTACAGCAACAGAGGCAAGAATAGAAGCCTATCTGATCCAGTGGCAGAGAGTCAAGCCCGAGAACTTCTCTGGCACCAGTGAACCATGGGATGCTCAAGCCTGGTTCAAAACACTGGAGAGCACGATGGAGCTTCTGGACTGGCCAGAGCATGAAAAGGTGAAGTGCGCCTCCTTCTGCTTGACAGGAGATGCACGTATGTGGTGGGAGAGAATTAGAGTGAAGCGCCCAGTGAACCAGATGATGTGGGCCGACTTCGAGAAAGAATTCTTCGAGGAGTTCTTTCACATGCGGGTCACAAACCGCCGCTACGACGGGTTCATGGAGTTTCGTCAGGGCAACCTATCAGTTGAGGAAGCCGTGAAGAAATTCAAAAGATTGGCTCATCTATGCCCTGAACTAGTCAGCACAGAAAAAGAACGAGTCCGGTTGATGCTCAAGATGCTGAGGCCGGAAATAGCAATGAACGTGGTTGGCGGCGTTCATAGGCCGCAAACCACCGAAGAACTAGTCAGCAGTGCTCTAACCACCGAGCACTACCAGAATAATATCAAGCAGCAGAAGCAAGTCCTCTCAGAGTCCAAAGGGCAAGGAGGCTCAGGTACTCAGAAACAACAGGGCCACAGCTCTAACTGGAAAGGAAACTCCAGCAACAAGCGCAAACCAGGGAGTTACCCAAAAGGAGGACCAGCTAGCAAACAGCCTAGTTATCCCAAATGTGCTACTTGTGGGAAATTTCACCCAGGAGTTTGTCGCAAGGGCACACGAGGATGCTTTGAATGTGGACAGGAAGGGCATATGGCTAAGCAGTGCCCAAAAAAGATTAGTCTTCCTCAACCCCAGCCGATTCAGTACGGAGGCCAGCCAGCTCAGTTATATCAGATGCAGGCCGCTTTAGATGGTCCACATATCAGCCAGGGCAGACTAGAAGCCCCTCCAGCTACGACCAATGCGAGGATCTACGCACTCACCAGAGAGGACGTAGCGAATGCCTCGACAGTTGTTACAGGTCAGATCATTATTTTACAGCAAAGTACAACTGTCTTATTCGATACTGGGGCAACCCATTCCTATATATCCAGGATGTTTTCCGAAAAGTTAGGGATACCCTCAGAGGGACTCAGTAGTCAGTTTCTGACGACACTACCTTCGGGAGAAATTATGGCATCCACGCACTGGCTCAGAGCAGTGTCAGTCATTATAGCAGACAGAGAACTCTTTTGTGATCTGATAGTGCTAGACATGACTGATTACGATGTCATTTTTGGGATGGACTTCCTGATCAGATACGGTGCCTCTATAGAGTGCCGTAAACAGAAAGTCGTATTCCAACCTGAAGCAGAAGTGCAGTTTGAATACGTCGGGGAACCAAAGAGAAAAGTCAAGAAGTTTCTCTCAGCTATGAAAGCACAGAGATTAATGGATTCAGGATGTACGGGATTTTTAGCACACGTAGTCAGTACCAGTCAGGACAAGGACCAACAGCTAGCAGAGGTCCGAGTCGTATGTGACTACCCAGCAGTCTTCCCTAAAGAGTTACCAGGCCTAGCACCAGACAGGGAGATTGAATTCGAGATAGAACTTATTCCCGGTACAAATCCTATCTCCAAAGCACCCTATCGCATGGCTCCAGCAGAACTGAAGGAACTTCATGAGCAACTACGAGAGCTGCTTGACAAAGGCTTCATACGCCCTAGTCACTCGCCATGGGGAGCGCCTGTATTGTTCGTGAAGAAGAAGGACGGGAGCATGCGCCTGTGTATAGATTACCGGGCACTGAATCAAGTCACAATCAAGAATAGGTATCATCTTCCCAGAATTGATGACCTATTTGATCAGCTAAAGGGAGCAGCAGTGTTTTCGAAAATAGACCTCAGATCAGGTTATCATCAGGTGAAAGTTAAAGAAGGGGATATACCCAAGACAGCATTCAGGACTAGATACGGACACTACGAGTTCGTAGTCATGCCCTTTGGCGTGACAAATGCTCCAGCTACTTTCATGGACCTCATGAACAGGGTATTCAGAGAATACTTAGATAAGTTTGTTATCGTATTCATCGATGACATCCTTATCTATTCAGGAACTCAGGAAGAACACGCCGAGCACCTGAGAATAGTATTGCAGACACTTCAGCAGAACCAACTGTACGCCAAGTTCACGAAATGTGAATTTTGGTTAGATCAAGTGTCCTTCCTAGGTCACATCATCTCAAAGGATGGTATCATGGTAGACCCCAGTAAGATAGAAGCTGTGAGTAGTTGGAAAAGACCCAAGAACGCCAGTGTGATCAGAAGCTTTCTGGGATTAGCAGGTTATTACAGAAAATTCGTAGAGGACTTCTCCAAGATAGCCTCCCCACTGACATCTCTTACCAGAAAGAACAGAAAATTCCAGTGGACAGAGGACTATGAGAACAGTTTCAGCGAGCTAAAGAGGAGATTGACCAGTGGACCTATTCTGACAGTACCAGAAAATACAGACAGCTTTGATATATATAGTGATGCCTCTAAGTTGGGACTAGGAGCAGTGCTGATGCAAAATGGCAAGGTGATCGCCTATGCCTCCAGACAACTCAAGGAGTATGAGAGGAATTACCCTACTCATGACCTTGAGCTTGCAGCAGTGGTGTTCGCTCTTAAGATTTGGAGACATTACTTGTATGGAGCTCAGTGCAGAGTGTATACAGATCATCAGAGTCTGAAGTACTTCTTCACTCAGAAGGATCTGAATATGCGACAGTGCAGATGGCTAGAGCTAGTCAAAGACTACGACATAGACATCCTCTACCACCCAGGAAAAGCAAATAGGGTAGCAGACACATTTAGCAGAAAGTCCAGTGTTGCCTTATTATCTCTAGCAGCCATGTCACCACCCCTACAGAAGGAGATCACAGATTTCGGTCTCGAACTCATAGTTGGACAGCTCTCTACTATGACATTAGAGTCTACCTTGCTTGGTGACATCCAGACAGCTCAGGAGCAGGATCCTGAAATTCAGAAAATCAAGCAAGGATTAGCAGAATCAGAAAGTGGAGAATTCAGAGTGTCTGCTAGCGAGGTGTTGTGTTTTGGTGACAGGCTATGTGTTCCAGATCAGGAGGAACTACGAAGAAAGATTTTAGATGAGGCTCACAAGACTCCCTATGCGATGCATCCTGGCTCCAACAAAATGTATCAGGACTTGAAGAAAGATTTTTGGTGGCCTGGGATGAAGAGAGACATCGCTCGATATGTCAGCACCTGCCTAACCTGTCAGAGGGTTAAGGCAGAACATCAGAGACCAGGAGGAGTTTTGCAACCTATTCAGATTCCAGAATGGAAGTGGGAAGATATTTCCATGGACTTCATAGTGGGACTACCCAGGACCACGAATGGTTTTGATACCATCTGGGTAATAGTCGACAGATTGACTAAATCAGCCCACTTTTTAGCTATCAGGATATCCTACTCCATGGAGCAGCTAGCTCAGTTGTATCTCAAGGAGATCGTTAGATTACATGGAGTCCCACAAACCATTATTTCAGACAGGGATAGTAGGTTCACATCACACTTCTGGGAGTGTGTACAGTCAGCATTGGGCACTAAGTTAAAATTCAGCACAGCCTTCCATCCTCAGACAGATGGTCAAACAGAGCGAGTAAATCAGGTACTCGAAGATATGCTCCGAGCATGTGCCCTAGATTTCAAAGGAAGTTGGTGTAAATATCTGAGCTTAGCAGAAGTTGCATACAATAACAGCTATCAGGCCACTATCGGTATGGAACCTTACGAGGCTCTCTATGGGCAGAGGTGTAGATCTCCAATCTGCTGGTATGAGAGTGGTGAACAGAAAGAACTAGAACTCCAGACAGATTTAGTAGCAGACACCACAGCAGCTATACAGCAGATCCGCCAGAGGATAGAGACAGCTTAGAGCCGCCAGAAAAGCTATGCTGATACACGGCGCAGACCGTTAGAGTTTTCAGTTGGGGATTCAGTATTCCTCAGAGTAGCTCCCATGAAGGGAGTAATGCGTTTTAGGAAAAATGGCAAACTAAGTCCCAGATATGTGGGACCGTACCTTATCACTAGAAGAGTTGGCAAGGTAGCATATGAGTTAGAGCTACCACAGGAGATGTCAGCCATCCATAGTGTATTTCATGTCTCTATGTTGAAGAAGCATATCCCAGATGCCACTCAGGTGATTGAGCCCCAGTCGGTACAAGTACGCGAAGACCTCAGCTATGATAGTCGGCCTATTCAGATAATAGACCGAGCAGTTAAGAAATTGCGGAACAAGAAGGTACCATTAGTAAAAGTCATTTGGCAAAGTCACACAGCAGAAGAGGCAACTTGGGAGAGAGATAGAAGTACCCAGAATTATTCTAAGTTTGAGGATGAACTTTTTATAAGGTATGGGGGATTGTAACGCCCAAAAATTCTCAAAATTATTTTAGAAATATTCTATGAATTTTCTGGAATTTTAGAATATTTTTACGGAATTTTTAGAATAGCGGAAGTAGCAAAAATAAATAGAAAACGAAAACAGCCTACGCGGGAATTGAACCCGAGACCTAGCGAACCCTATGACTTATAGATAGCTTTAGTAAACCAAGTGAACCCAGCAGGGCCGTGCTGAAAGGAAAGGAAAACAATTATATTTATATTTGAGTTGGGTGAATTTAACAACTTAATATAAATAGGAAATTAAAAGAAGAGTTGTTGGATTTTATTCGTGACTTTCCTCCTCACCCTAACCTCACGCCGCCCCCTCCCTCCTCTTCCTCTCTTGGCGCACCAAGCAAAGGCTAGGGTTCCGCCCCTAGGCTCTAGGAGCACCTTCCGACGATGACCCCGGAGGACACTTTCCTTCGCAAGAGGAACACGTGGACGCGGGAAAATCGTCGAGAAGATCGTCTCCACCGGGAATTTAGCGATTAGAATCGTAAGAAACCTAGCACAGGAGGTAAGAAACCCCTCACCTATAGTATAAGTATCTCTCGTGTGATTGCATGCCTTAGTTTAGTAGTTTATGGATTTTTGGGCACATAGGGTGTGCAGCAGCGCACACCAAGTGCTCAATAGTATGTTCGACACAATTTAAATGCGACTTAGGCATTTTAATAGTTTAGCCTAATGCAATAGAAGCATTTAATTAGTATATGCAGTTTTTCTACAACTTATATGGACTACGGTCCAATGGGTGGGCTCCCATAGTCGCCTCTAGGTTCAGACAACCTAGCTCTAGGTTCAGATAACCTAGAAATAGCAATATAAGAAAATTCAGCTATATTCAGTATTTTATTTTAGCAGAGGCACTGTACTGGATTAGATATCTATTGGGTTGGACTCCCACAGTCGTCCCTAGGTTTAGATAACCAAGTAAACCCTACTAAATTCGGGACTTGCAAACCCGGATCTAGTTAGGGAAGCGCGCATAGCACGTACAGTTGCCGGGCCCATCAGCAGCACGATTATGTATTTTAATCTATTATGATAATTAGTTTTCAAAAACTCACAAATCAGTTGTGTATACAGTTTAACTTCAGTACTAGCTTAGTTTAGTTTAGTTTAACTCAGTTTATGCTTCAGCTCAGCTCTTTCCTATGATTATGTTGATAGCTCTATGATCAGCTTTTGTTATACATGCTTTAGGTGATAGTATGCCATGATTAGCTTTTGTCTTCTGTGTGTTGTATACCAGAATATCATGTCTTAGCATGTTCAGCGCATATTCCAAATAGCATGTTTTCAAATCATAAATTGCATCGTATGCATATTTTAGTGAGGTAGATGGTTTCTTACTAAGCTCTCAAGCTTACAGATACTATTTTCCTTATACTGCAGATAAAGGTAAAGGAAAGATGGACTAGCGGAGGCTGGAGGACAATGCGATGAAGATGTGTGTGATGGGACTTGGAATGAAGATCTCAGGAACCTAGCAATTTGCTTTAACATTGGAACTTTAGTTTTATTCTTGTTACGCTCTTTAGAATGTTTAAATGCTATGAACTAGTGAACCATGTCATGTTAGAATGTTAGTTATTTATCATTAGGATGTTTCTCAGTCATTATTGGAGTTGTTGTATGTGATTTGGCACGAGATAGTGCTGAAATCAGACCTTAGGCACGAAATCAGAAACCCCAATCGATCAGCTGATCGATTGGGGGCTTCCCAATCGATCGGTTGATCGACTGGGCAACTTGTTTCGCGAACAGTAGGCCTCTGGATCGATCAGCCAATCTGTAACGCCCGCCCTCCCTGCTAACCCTAAGGGACGGGGCTACGATACTCTACGTACATATTACAGCGGAAGACTTAAAATTATTTTTCTTAGATTAATAAAACTTTTCTTTTGTTGCATACCCGAACTACACTAATATGGTTTCCATAACATGATAACAAGATAAATAGAAACATAACATCAAGTCACCCATTTAGTACTACAATTTATGAAACCAAAGCGTAATTCTTAAAAGTTCTTAAAGCAGGTTCTTATTTGGTTGCCTAGCCACAGCCACACACATCTCCTTGCCTCTCCTGCTGCTCCTTTAGCACATCCAGCTTTTTCCTTTATCTGTGGTACAAGGAAAGTAAGCTGTGAGCACTCATGGCTCAGTAAGTTCCTTTCCTACTCACTAAAACCGAAAATCGTCACATGATCAAAGAATATCTCAACATAACATGATCTCAACTAGTCATGGCATAACATATCATACTCTTTAAGCATATCATGCAACATAACAAAATCATATCTAATCATGGCACATCATCTCTTAAAGCATAGCATGATACATAACATAATCATATCTAATCATGGCATATCATAGCTTCATCATAAGGTAGCATGACATATCAAGCATAACATGAAATATAACATAATCATGTCTAATCATGGCATATCATAAATCATAGCATCATCACAACATGATCATAAGGTATATGCAATATGATTTTGAAAACATGTATCCGAAAAACATGTGTATGTCTCATGATCTTTAAAACCATTTCTTCTTACATATATACTTGAACGTAATATCAACATATTCAGGGCCCCGGCTTGTACCATACATACATAACATAGATCTGCGCGCATCCTAAGTATATCCAAGGTAGCAAGTCTTGAATCATACTAGGAACTAGGTCAGGATCACACAGCCATAGACCTAGGGGCGTACTAAGGAGCCCATCCCTTACTAGCCTGGATCACACAGCAAGGCCTAGGGGCGTACTAAGGAGCCCATCCCTTTATTTTTACTAGCCCGGATCACACAGCCAAGGCCTAGGGACTAATTAGGAGTCCACCCTTGGTACAAGCCTTACAAAGTAAAGTAGCATGTATAAAAATGCATCATTTAGTCACATAGCATATCATAGAAGTATGCATCACTTAGGCATACGTTGTGTCATAAAAGTATGCATCACTTAGGCATACATCATATCATAAAAAGTATGCATCACTTAGGCATACATCATGTCATAAAAGCATGCATATTTTCACCACATAGCATATCATGAGAGCATGCATATTTTAGGCACATAGCATATCATGAAAGCATGCATATTTCTATCCACATAGCATATCATGAAAGCATGCATATTTTAAGCACATATCATATCATCAAAGCATGCATATTTCTATCCACATAGCATATCATGAAAGCATGCATATTTTAAGCACATAGCATATCATCAAAGCATGCATATTTCTATCCACATGGCATATCATAAAATCATGCATATTCTAAGCACATAACATATCATCAAAGCATGCATATTTCTAAGCACATATCATATCATGGAAAGTATAAATCACAAGCATACATGTTTAAGCATAAGGGTGTATCATGTGATTATACTAACATAAGAAACATGGTAACATAGTTAACTTGGGTTCTAAGCTTCCTAATCCCTTGGGTTCTTATCATGGCCGAACCCCCTTAGATCTCAATTTAGGTAAAAACAACCTCCAAGCATGTGGAACCTAAATTATCATCACATCAATTTCATAGGAAGCATTATAAGCATGATTAACTTGGTTTCTAAGTTTTCCAAGTCCCTAAACTCATGTGGCCGAACCCTATCAGATGTGAAACAAGGTCTCAAATGTCATGAAAGCATGGAAACCTTAAACCATATTTATAGCATTTTTTTTCAAGTGACATAGTAAGCACATTTGAGCTAGTTACTAAGTTCTTCAAGCCCTTAACATATGTCATGGCCAAACTTTTAACAAGTATTCCTTAGGGCTAAAACAAGTATACAAGCATGTGAACTTGAACTAACATCATATATAAATTCATAATAAGACATCATACAATAGGTATGGCCGAAACTTACCCTAACCTCATTTAAGTCACTAAATAACATATAGCATGAGAACTTTGGTTTTCTACTTATCATATTTCATGTAGAGTGACATAAGCATATTTAATTTTTGTTCTAGGGTTTCTAGGGCATCTATCCCTTCATGGCTAAAACATACAATGGTCCATTTAGGTCATGGAAAAATTATACAAGCATGTGACACAATCAACATATTATCATATTTCCATAAGAAGTATTTTTAACACCATTTGTTTCAATTCTAAGGCTTCTAGGTCTTTTAAACCCTACTTGGCCGAGACTCATCAGTGTATAAACTTGCTTCAAATAGCCTAAAAGCATAAGAAGTCATACAAGTTTCATAGCATGTATAAAGACAAGCATAATAAACATACATGTGAATTGTGTCTTAGGCTTCCTAGGTTTCTTTCCCTTTTTCTTTTATTTTTCCTCATGGCCGAAACCTACCAATCCCTAAACTAGGTTTTAAGTGGCCTAAAGCATGGAAAACTTAAGTAAGTTTCATGGTAAAAATTACTAAGAACATCATATACAAAGTTGGTTCATAAACAAGCTAGGACCCTTGTGATCTTACATGTCATATATCATGTAACTAAATTTTCTATACTCTAATTAAGCATAAGAGCATCAAACAACTTTCATATCATAATATTACAGAGGTCTTGAGCATGTTTAAATTTTGTTTAAGCTTTTCTAAGCTATCCATCTTATCATGGCCGAAAATCTAAAATAAGAGTTCATGAATTTCTAGCAATATTCAACATGCAATTCCTTAAGAGAACTCTATATTCTATCATACAAACATGGTTACTTAAATTTAAAGGTCTTCCTAACCCTAAGCCCTTTTCTTGGCCGAAACATATGAGTGGATTTCTTTTAGTTCCAAGTAACTTTCAAGCAAGAAAACCAATAAAAGACCCTTAGTAGTTCATGGGGGAAATCTTGTACTAGTTTGGTTAAACAATGATTTCTCTAACCTCTTGAAAATATTTTTGGCCGAAATTCTAGGGTTAGGTACTCCTATGATCAAGCATCATATAGGTATAAAAACATGAAGGAAAAACCTTCCTACATAGCATAGAAAAATATCATGAAATGAGGACTTGTTTAAACCTTCCTAGATTTGAAGACTCTTTTTTGGCCGAATTTTCTTAAATTCTTTTCTAGGTTTTCTAATCCTCATAAAATCTGAAAATCATATAAAAAGCCTTGTACCACAGGTGAGAGGAAGCTTACATTCTTTTCGCTTGTGGATCTAAGGTGTGATGATGGAAGAAGTAGCCTCTTCTTCTTGTTCCCTTCCCTTGATTCCCTTGTTAAGTCCTCCTTGTATCTTAGGCTTTCTTAGGAGAAAACCTTGGCTTGGGGCCGAAGATGAAGGAGAGGGGACTGAGGTTTCGGTGAGGGAGAGGGAGAATGAGAAAAATGAGAGAAAATAGAATTTTCCCTTTACATATTCTCTTTTATGTTAAGGGGGAAGAGGTAGCAAACTTGGTTTTTGCTTTCCTTCTCCCTTAGCCTTTTATTTTATTTTATTTTATTTATTTTATTTTCTAATTTATTCTCATCATTCATGATGAGACAAGGGGGAATGAATCCCCTTCATTCTTCATTTAAGGTCACGGCAAGAGAGGGAAAAGAGAGAGGAAGGGAGGAAGGCAAATTGCCTTTCTCTTGCTCTTTTCTTGCTTTCTCTTCTTAGATCTTTACTCCTATCTTTATCATACATTCCCTTTCCTTGCTATCAATATCTTCTCTCTATCCCAATTGGTTTCTACTAATTAATTCTATCTATTATAGTATAAGAGGTTCAAGGTTCAATCCTTGACCTCCTCTTCTTTTTATTTCACATTATTTCATTTTGCTTCAACTTACTTCTTATTATTTTCTAAGGCAAAATTCATCATTCTCTTATTTATCTTAAAAGCTTAGTGGGTGTTACACGATCGATTCAGCAAATTCTGTCGCGAACAGAAGGCTCTGGGATCGATCACTGGATCGATTGGCCAGTCTGGATCGATCAGCCGATCGATCCAGAATATTGCCCCGAGCATAGTAGCGTGCTGGATCGATCACTGGATCGATCCAACCTGAGTCCCGCATACAGTATCCTGCTGAATCGATCACCGGATCGATTCGACCATTCCAATCGATCTGTGGATCGATTGGGAGGGCTGAAATCAGCTGGGAAACCTCTAGTTCAGCTCCTTGACCATAAGGGGAGGTAACAATGACATGAATAGTTTAGATTACACCCCTTAGCACGTGTAGAATAAAGAAAAGACAATAGTTTAGCAAAATTTTAATTAGTACAGCTTCCGCATCTAGATTTAATGATGGTCAAGGATGTAGCTTAGTACAGCATATTGTGACGGTCCGGCCTTACAGCTTAGTTAGTAGAAGGCGGGTCGTTACAGTGTAAGTATCACAATTATTCGCACGGCTGTGTGTGAGACACGGTCGCATCCTTCTCCTCGTCGGGTCAGTCTACACGGCCGTGTCTAAGACACGGCCTCGACCATCTCCTTGTTGGGTGGGATCACACGACCGTGCTAATTGGCACGACCACAGCCTTCTCTTCTCGGTTCAGCTCACACGGCCGTGTCTGGGACACGGACAAGATCCTTTCCTCCTCTGAAATCTCCACACGGCCGTGTCTGAGACACGACCTGGCTCCTCTTCTCCACGGAATTCCTTACACGGTCGTATCATGTAGACACGACACTAGCATCCTTCCTTTCTATAGGATGTACCTGGCCGTGTATGGCGCACGACCAAGCTCTGTTTTGTTCTAAATGATTGGTCAACTCCTTCCTTGCTTCCCCAATACTTCCATGCCCATGAAGAAGTCATGGCCAGCTCATAGAAATGAAATTTCAACTTGAAAACCAAAGTAAAAGCAAATTTTAAAAGAATATATTGGTGCAGCGGGACCGGCAAGAGAGGGGTGAATTGCTTGCAAACAAAAAGTATACCCTCCTCAAACTTTCAACTCTTAAAAAAAGAAACAAGAATAATAAAAGTAATTAACAGAAAAGAAATGAAGCAACTCAGCGATTTTGACTTGGTTACAAACAAGACGGTTGTTAATCCAGGGCGGTGGAAAGGCGCACTAAAAGAGTCTCATTCTCTGAAGGCGCAGAAGCCTTTTACACTTTGAACGCTTTTACAAGTTGCTTGAGAATGAGTTACAGAGTTGTTAATTTTTCGTTGCTTGCTCGAGGCCCCTTTATATAGGGGTTCCAGAGCTTATCAGATCACCTGATCTTCGGGATTAGGTTTTGACTCGAGAGGGATCGGTCGACCGATCCTCAGGTTCGGTCGGCCGAACCTGCTGTACCTGCCCAGTCTTCCGTCCAGGTGCAGTCTCTCTGGATCAAGCTTAGGTTCAGTCGACCGATCCTCGCGTTCGGTCGATCGATCAACCAACAGTCTCCCTGAGCTAGCCCGATCAGCATGCTCGACTAGGTCTTCTGGTTTATCTTCAGTTTGGTCGACCAATTAGAGGGTCTGGTCGACCGTTCAACCAATGGTTGGATGCTGACGTGGCTGGCTTTTGAAGATAGGGGTTCAGTCGACCGATCATGGCGTTCGGTCGACCGAACACTTGTCAAGTCAACTCCCGGTTGACTTGCTCTGGTTCGGTTTGCTTGGGTGATTTTGGCCAACCGGAATAGGGCTCACCTGAACCCAATTCCCGGGCTTCTCCTCGAGCAGTCTACCGTCTCGGCTTTACATCCCTCGAACGCCGCGCACGTTCTTCTCGCCCACCGGTGTACTCTTCTGCAGCTCTCTCATCCTTCGGACACACCGAGCCCATCGGCTCCCTTCCCGTGCCGTCCTTCTCACTAGCTGTGTCTTCCGCTCGACTTCCTGTGCTCCTAAGCTCCTGCACACTTAGACACAGGGATCAGACAAACAGAACCTAACCTAAACTTGGTTGATCACATCAAAACAACCACGGGGTCCAACAATCTCCCCCTTTTTGATGTGCATCAACCCAAGTTTAAGTTAGGGTAAAAACAAACAAATGGTAATTTTAAGAAAATTACGAAACTAACATTTTAAGCACAAAATTTTAAAAAAAATTCAATTTTTCTAACTCCCCCTAAACTTGTTACTTATGTCTCCCCCTTTGATCACAGCAAAAACGGGGGAAAAAAAATTTCTACCACATTTTGAAAAAAAATTTGCTAAGTGAAAATTTAATATTATTTTCAGAAAAACTTAGCTTAGATAAATCTAATTTCAGAAAATATTTTAATTAAAATAATGAGATTTTTTTTAAAGTAAAACTTTCAAGAAATATTTTTCTAGAAAAAAATATTTTTGAAGAATTTCTAAAGAAATGTTTAAAACTTTTCAAAGCATTATTTAATTCTAATTTTAATGCTTTTATCAGAAAGTTAATCAAACAGTTTATTTTGATATTTCGTCTTCCAGGTCATGGCGAGGCACTAGACCTTCTTGGTTATTGGAGCAACAACCACTTCCTTAGACAAAGTTTCATAAAGAAATTTATTGTTTAATTTTCTCACTTTAAGCTTTTAACTAAAATAAAAATTTAAACTAGCAACGATTTTGGAACCCAGTAAAGGTTCTTTCCTACAGGGTTGGTCAAAAACCTAGGGGGTACATATCCTTTAGGTATTCTTCTAAGTTGACCTTGATGTTTTCTTACATACCAGTTTAATTTTCCATAAATATTAATTTTTGATTTTTGAAAAGCATTAGTTTTTAAACATGAATTTTCAGTTTTCAATTTTCCAATTTCCAAATTTAATTTCTCATTTTCTAAATTCAAATTTTCTAACTTTGTTTTTAAATTGGTAATTTCTTTTTCTGATTTGACTAAGTCTTTAGTAAGTACTTTGATAAACTTGAAAGACTGAGAATGAGTGAGATCACATACCTTACTTACCTCACTTGGTGATGCTCCCCCTTCATCGTAACTTTCTTCTTCTGATTCTCCCCCTTGATCAATACTCATCTCTGAGTCCGAGTCATCTTCGAAGAGATGGTTGGCCACCAGTGCTAGTCCTGAGAAAGCTTCGGCTTCTGACTCAGAGGATGAAGAATCATCCCATGTAGCCTTCAGGCTCTTGCGTGTAGAGGATGTCAGTTTTTGAGGCTTTCCTTTGTTCTTTGTCTTCAGTTTAGGGCAGTCATCCTTGATGTGCCCTTCCTCGTTGCAGTTGTAGCATCGGATCATCCTTCTATTGCTTTGATGCTTTCTCGACTGCGATTTAAATTTATTAGTTTTAACAAATTTATTTAGCTTTCTTACCAACAATGCTGCTTCATTTTCATCGATCGATGCTTCGGAGTCGAGATCGTCCTTTTCAGCTTGTAGGGCAATGTTGAGGTTCGACTTCTCTACTGGTTTCTCTACAAGTCGAGACTCATGAAGTTCAAAGGTAGAAAATAAGTTTTCTAAACTACATACCTCGAAGTCCTTAAAGATGTAGTATGCATCTACTAAGGACGCCCAATCTGGAGTTCTGGGGAAGGCGTTGAGCGCGTATCGGATGGAATCTCGATTCGTTACTTCTTCTCCAAGGTTGCTTAGTTGAGTTATTAGCTCCTTAATCCTTGCTTGGAGTTGCACTACCTACCCACCATTGTTCGTTCGGAGGTTCGTTAGTTGCGTCCGAAGGATGTCGCGCCTCGCTAGCGTTGCTTCCGAGGTACCTTCGTGGAGCTCTAGGAATTTCTCCCAAAGGTCTTTTGCGGAGTCGTAGCTTCCGACTCGACTTACCTCCTGGGACGGAAGAACACTGAGCAAGTGGAACTCAGCTTTTCTGTTAGCCACGAAATCAGCCTGCTCCTTCTTCGTCCATTGGTTTTCTTCTTTGTCTTTTGGAGCTGCAAAACCATATTTCATTGTAATAAGAATGTCAAAATCCATTTTAAAGAATAACTCCATTTTTCGCTTCCATGTAGAGAAATCTTCGTCGGACTTTGGGGGATGAATGTTCGCACCGGCCATTGTCCTAATCTTTATGCTTCAGACGACAGTTAGTCTTTCTGAGGTTGTTGGGCGCTGATACCACTTGTTGGTGCAGCGGGATCGGCAAGAGGGGGGTGAATTGCCTGTAAACAAAAAGTATACCCTCCTCAAACATTCAACTCTCAAAGAAAGAAACAAGAATAATAAAATTAATTAACAGAAAAGAAACGAAGTGACTCAGCGATTTTGACTTGGTTACAACCAAGACGGTTGTTAATCCAAGGCGGTGGAAAGGCGCACTAAAAGAGTCTCCTTCTCTGAAGTCGGAGAAGCCTTTTACACTTTGAACGCTTTTACCAGTTACTTGAGAATGAGTTACAGAGTTGTTAATTTTTCGTTGCTTGCTCGAGGCCCCTTTATATAGGGGTTCCAGGGCTTATCAGATCACCTGATCTTCGGGATCAGGTTTTGAATCGAGAGGGATCGACCGACCGATCCCCAGGTTCGGTCGGCCGAACTTGTTGTACCTGTCCAGTCTTCCATCCAGGTGCAGTCTCTTTGGATCGAGCTTAGGTTCGATCGACCGATCAACCAACGGTCTCCCTGAGCTGGCCCGATCAGCACGCTCGACTAGGTCTTCTGGTTTATCTTCGGTTCGATCGACCGATCAACCAACGGCTGGATGCTGACATGGCTGCGACGGTTGGCTTCTGAAGATAGGGTTCGGTCGACCTATCATGGCGTTCGGTCGACCGAACACTTGTCAAGTCAACTCCCGGTTGACTTGCTCTGGTTCGGTTTGCTTGGGTGATTTCGGGCAACCAGAATAGTGCTCACCCGAACCCAATTCCCGACCTTCTCCTCTAGTAGTCTTCCATCCTGGCTTTACGTCCCTCGAACGCCACGCACGTTCTTCTCGCCCACCGGTGTACTCTTCCATAGCTCTCTCGTCCTTCGGACGTACTGAGCCCGTCGGCTCTCTTCCTGTGTCGTCCTTCTCGCTAGCTACGTCTTCTGCTCAACTTCCTGCGCTCCTAAGCTCCTGCACACTTAGACACAGGGATCAGACAAACAGGACCTAACCTAACTTGGTTGATCACATCAAAACAACCACAGGGTCCAACAGAATCAACTAAGAGAAACATAAAATAAAACTAACTAAATCAATTCGGAGGACGATGTTCAGAAAAATACAACCTTTGTTTCTCCTCTAAATCCATACCATGCACATATTCTTTCAACCATTGGCCATTTACCTTAATCATCCCAAGCTCTTTATTCCAAATATCTACAGCTCTGAATGGATAAACCTTTTTAACTTCGAATGGACCCATCCACCTTGATTTAAGCTTCCCTGGAAAAAGCTTTAGTCTTGAATTAAACAATAATACTAAATCTCCTTCATTGAAATTTTTACGGAGAATGTGTTGATCATGCCATTTCTTTGTCCTCTTCTTATAAGATCTAGCATGCTCATAGGCATCCAATCTTTATTCATAAAACTCATTTAATTGGAGCCTCCTTTTCTCTCCCGCCTCTTTGAGGTTCATATTTAGATTGGTAATTACCCAATAGGCCTTATGTTCTAGTTCTACTAGAAAATGGCAAGGATTTCCATAAACTAGCCAAAATGGAGTCATTCCAATAGGAGTCTTGTAAGCGGTACGATATGCCCATAAAGCATCATCTAGCTTTAATGACCAATCCTTTCGTGAGGTAGATACTGTTTTCTCTAATATGGCTTTAATTTCACGGTTAGAGATTTCAGCTTGCCCATTAGTTTGTGGATGATATGGTGTTGCTACTTTGTGGCTCACTCCATACTTCTTGAGTAACTTTTCAAACTGTCTTTCTATAAAATACGATCCACCATCACTAATAATTGCTTTAGGCATACCAAATCTTGGAAAAATTATACTTCTAAATAATTTGATAACTGTTTTCACATCACTTGTAGGCGAAGCTATAGCTTCTACCCATTTGGATACATAATCTACTACCAGAAGAATAAACCTATTCCCATATGAAAGAGGGAATGCCCCCATGAAATCTATTCCCCATACATCAAATAATTCGACTTCAAGTATGTAATTCATTGGCGTTTCATTCCTCTTGGTGATGTTTCCAGTCCTCTAACATTGATCACAAGACTGTACAAATTTCTTGGTGTCTTTGAACAAAGTTGGCCAATAAAAACCTGCTTGAAGAATTTTTGCAATTGTCTTAGAACTACCCAAATGCCCTCCATAAGATGAAGAATGACAATGAAATAAGATATCTCTAACTTCTTCTTCGGGCACACAACTTCGATAAATCACATCATTGCATTTCTTATAAAGGAGAGGTTCATCCCAAATATAGTTCTTAACATCTGGAAAAAAAAATTTCTTCTGTTGATTAGAGAAATTTGGAGGTAGAACTCCAGTCGCCAGAAAATTAACAAAATCTGCATACCAAGGTACTTTTACACTTGATAAAGATAGAAGGCGCTTATCTGGAAAAACATCATCAATAGGTAAATCAAATTCTGCATCTTTTTCTTTATTTTGCCATACTCTAGAGAGATGATCTGCCACTACATTTTCTGCTCCCTTCTTATCTCTAATCTCAAGGTTGAACTCCTGTAGTAATAAAATCCATCTAATAAGCTGGGGTTTAGCATCTTTCTTCCCTAGTAAATATCGGATGGCTGCATGATCAGTATAAACTATTACCTTTGAACCCACTAGATAAGATCTAAACTTATCAAATGCAAACACTACTGTTAGGAGTTCTTTCTCTGTAGTGGAATAATTCACTTGAGCTGCATCAAGTGTTTTTCTTGCATAATGGATTGCATGTAGAATCTTATTCTTTCTTTGTCCTAATATTGCTCCTACTGCAAAGTCACTAACATCACACATTATCTCAAATGGAAGACTCCAATCTGGGGCTTAAATTACTGGCGCTGAAGTGAGAGCACTCTTGATTTTATTAAAAACCTCCATGCAATCTTTATCAAAGCAAAATTCAACATCTTTAATCAATAAATTTGTTAATGGCTTAGAAATCTTTGAAAAGTTCTTGATAAAATGCCTATAAAATCCAGCGTGTCCCAAAAAACTCCTTACTCCTTTTACATTAATCGGTGGGGGTAGCTTCTCTATTACTTCCACTTTTACTTGATCCACTTCAATCCCACGTTCTGATATTTTATGTCCCAAAACAATTCCTTCTTTAACCATGAAATGACATTTCTCCCAGTTTAATACTAAATTCACATCTTCACATCCTTGAAGAATTGTGGAAAGATTTGACAAACAAGTATCAAAATCATTATCATAAACTGAGAAATCATCCATAAACACCTCCATGATTTTCTCTATTAAATCTGAAAAAATTACCATCATACATCTCTGAAAAGTAGCTGGGGCATTACAAAGCCCAAACGATATACGAGGATAAGCAAAGGTACCGTAGGAACATGTGAAAGTAGTCTTCTCTTGATCTTGAGGGTGAATTAGATTTTGAAAAAATCCTGAATACCCATCTAGATAACAGAAGTATGAGTGCTTAGCCAATCTCTCAAGCATTTCATCAATAAAAGGTAAGGAAAAATGATCCTGTCTAGTTTCTTTATTCAACTTTCGATAGTCGATGCACATTCGCCATCCTGTTACTGTCCGTGTGGGAATTAGTTTATTATCCTCATTTTTTATAACAGTCATTCCCCCTTTTTTAGGAACCACATGTACCGGACTCACCGATTCACTATCTAAAATTGGATAAATGATCCCAGCATCAAGAAGTTTAAGCACCTCCTTCTTCACCACCTCTTTTAGATTTGGGTTTAATCTCCTTTGATGTTCAATTGAATTTTTATAATCCTCTTCAAGTAAGATTCTATGCATGCAGAGAGAAAGACTAATTCCTTTAATATCGTCAATTGTGTATCCAATTGCTTTTCTGTGCAACTCTTCAATCAGTCTCTTTGTTTCAAGCTCAGTTAGATTGGCATTGATTATAACCGGGAAAGTGGAATTCGACCCAAGGAATACATACTTTAAGTTGGTGGTAACAACTTAAGCTCAAGTTGAGGTGGCACTATTTCTGGTACAATTGGCTCTTGCCCTATCAACTTAAACTTCTTCCTTCAGAAATTTATTTTCTAAATCCTCTTCATCTTCTTGAAACATATCATCCTTTTTATAATCATTCGGAGATTCCTCCTTTTTGATTGAAAATACCTCTTTATCAAACATTTTTGAGAGAGACTCATAACACCAAGGAAATAATACTTGAAGAACATTTTGATCCATAGTAATTCCCTTCTCATCCTTCTTCTTTCCCTCAAATGCATTAACTGTTGGGGTTGTATTATTCTGCCGTGACCAATCATTAAAATTCGATGTAATCCTGCAAATTATCTCATAGGCTTCCTCTAAGCTCTTCTTCATAAATGATCCTCCAGATGCTATATCTAATTGATTTTTGTTTGAGAAAGAGAGCCCAACATAAAATAAATGTATTGTTAACCATCTCTCAACACTATGATGCGGGCATAATTGCAAAAGAGATGAATATCTTTCCCAGGCTTGATGCAGTTCTTCCCCAACAAGTTGCTTAAAATTTAGGATTCGATTTCTCAAGTAAATAGTCTTTTGTGGAGGAAAATATTTATCCAGGAACCTTTGCTCTAACTCATCCAAGGATTTGATACTTTGAGATTGCAGAGAATTAAACCATCTCTTTGCAGCATCTTTTAGACTAAAGGGAAAAACTAATAGTTGTATAACATCAGATGGAACTTCCTCATATTTCTGAGTACAACAATATCTATAGAATTCTATAAGATGTGAATAAGGGCTCTCAATTTCCAGACCCCCAAACTGAGCTTGTTGAATCATTGAGATAATGGATGGTTTAATCATAAAATTTCTTGTTTGAATCTCAGGATAAACAATTGGCCCTAATTCCTTTGCAGACTTTGGAGCTCCATAATCTCCTAATGATCTAAATACCATGTTTAACTTTCAAAAGAAGAAAATTAGGAGATACAAATGCAATTACAAAGATCAAAAAGAATTATTAAGAAATAGTAAGGTATACAAAATGAAAACAGAATTCACAAGATTAGATTCAACTATGCAAATGAAAAGAAAGGTTAAGTTTAGTCTAACTCAATTGTTAATCTCTAATGTTATAGCGCAGTCCCCGGCAACAGCGCCAAAAACTTGTTGACGTTCTGCAAGTGTACGGAAATGTCGTAAGTAATAATAAAAGATATCGTATCTACAGGGACTGAAATAAACACTAAAGATGTTTCAACATGAGTTAGCTAAACAACTAATCAGTGGATTGACAAAAGCAAAGTACAACTATGTAAAGTAAAACATAGAAACTAAAGAATAAGAAACAAGAATAAGTGTTATGATAAAGGTATGTTCTAGGAGTTTCAGTTTCTTTGTAAGATTATTCAATGTAAATGATCTACCAAATCTTATTTCTCAATTGCCCATCATTTGTAGAAGGTTGCTGGTTCCCACTTGCAATAGACAACTGGCCTATGACTGCAATTTATATCTAAATGTGATCGATTAGGTATGAATCCTATGATGTCCTCACACGGGCTTACTTGTCACGTGCGCCCCTCGGATAATCAACATAGGAACTCATTGCTTCTCAACCTCATCAAGATACAAAAGATTAATGCACACAATCTATCCTACCTCCTTGAATAACCCTATTTCACCCTCAAGATCATTCCCTCAAACGTCCTTACACGGGTTTGTTCTTGTCACAAACGCCCCTCGGAAAATCAAATGAGAAACAATCTCTACAAGATCCACAAGATATTCAAACATTCAATCAAGTATGGGAATTAGGTCCAAATCACAACAAACCACACAAGATCAAAGAGATACAAACAAAACAAAATCATAGAAATAGGGAATTGACAAATCCACAAGAGTTTTACATCAAATCTTCATTACAAATACTCCCTCCATACTATAACATAGAGATCTAATCCATAGAACAAGGAAAGAAATCCGAAAACAAGAAGATTACAAGCATCTTGATCTCCAAATCCAAGAAAGAAAGGGAAGAAAGACTTATCTACAATGAAGAATGGTCTTCGGATCCAATCCTTGCTTCCGGAGTTGAAACAATGAAGATCTGCCCTTAGATCGCCGGAAAATCCCTCCAAGAAGGTGGAGGAACACCCCAAAACTTCTTTCCCCCCAAAAGGGAGAAGATCCCCTTTCAAATCTTGAAGAAGACCTTATATAAAAGGGGGGTTTGGGCGCCACACAACCCCAAGACATGGCCGTGTGAAGCTCACACGACCTGTGCTACTCCCTTCTCTGCCTGTCTCACATGCCCGTGTGTGAGACACGACCATGGCTTGCTCTGCCACTGCTCCCCTTGCATGGCCGAGTAGATCTACATGGCCTGCACTGCCTCTGGCTCTGGAGCTCCTGCACGGTCGTGTGGTGCACACAGCCAGGGTATGCTTGGCCTCTGGAAATGTTGCACGGCCGTGTAGATCTGCACGGTCGTGCACTGCTTTAGCTCTGGAGGGCTTGCAGGGTCGTGTGGTGTCCACGACCTGGCTCTGTTGGCTTCAAAACTTGGCATGATCGTGTGAAGCTCACACGGCCATGGCCACTCCCTTTCCTGCTGCAGCCACACGGGTGGTGATCCTCACATGGCCTGGGCAACCCCCCATGGCAGGGTCGTGTGGCACACAAGGATGGCGCCTTACTCCTTTGGATTGCTTGTAGATCTGGCCACGATCATAAATCCTTCACTAAATATGACTCCTGCGTACAGAAAATGCACAAAAGCATATCTCCGAACAAAAAGAGTAAATATGCTAAAAGCAAAGCTGGAAGTACGAAAATGCATAGATAAAGCATGTGCAAAGTATGTGAATGTGCGTCAAAACATGCTAATCAAGAGTATATAATCTACGCACATCAGGTGTTGGATTTTTTGGGCCGCAAAAACCACTTTTTGCGTTGCGAAAACCCCAAAACCCATGCCACGGATCCGTGCAAAGTTTATAAAATTTTGAAAAACTTCATGTACGAGTTTCTAACCTAGACTTACATTAGATCTACAAGGAAGAAAAGAAATTTACCCTTGATGCGAAGCCCTTCGCGTATCCCACTGGTCCAAGGTTCGTCGGATCTCGAGAGTGTCAAAATAGACACTCCTCTATGTGTATCCACACAAACAAGAGATGGAGAAAACAACTAAAAGGTGTGCTAGCACCCTTAGAAGTTTTGGCCAAGGAGGTGGAGGAGAGGGAGAAGAAGATGAGAGCTTGAGAGGAAGAAGAAGAAATGAATTCACTTGAATGAAAATCAATTCATTCCACACTAAAAGTGGTCGACCACTTCATGAGGTTTGTAACCTCCATGGGATACCAAGAGTCACAACTCTTGGTAACTCCCATGAGGTGGCATCCCACTTAAGCAAACATGATGATGTGGAGCATCATCATTGGCCCACTCTTTGCCAACTCACCAATGAGGTGGCAAATGGTCAAGTCAAACTTGACCCTTCATCTTCCTCTCAAGTCAAGTCAAACTTGACCACTTCTCTCCCTTGGTTGATCAAATCTAACCATTGGTTCAAGTCAATTTTAATTTAATGAATCTCTATTCATTGAATTAAATTAATTAAATGAGTCTAAGTCCAAATTAGACTCACTTAACACATGAACCAAATTGAGTCCAACTCAATTAGCTCAATTTAGATTACTCTTAATCCAATTTGGTTCATCACATGAATCTAATCCTTTAGGTTCATCAAATGAACCTAATCTCCATCTAATTGCCCTATGTGTGTGACCCTATAGGTTCTTATAACGTTGGCAATACTCCTAAACCCATTTAGAAGCATAAGTAATGAGCGGTATCTAGCAACACATCATTACTACCCAAGTTATAAGAATGTTGAGATCCAACATCACCTTGTGACTACTAATTGTGACTCCTCACAATATATGACAATGCCCTTCTATCCTAGACATCTAGATTGATCAATGTGAGGCATAGACCGTGTCATCCTCTAATAAATCTAAATCTTGAACTCCAAGTAGACTCACTCAATCAAATGAGCTCAATATCTCATATTGACTCATTTGGGCATGGCCATGCACTTCGTGGTCTCACTCTATCAAGAATATCGATGTCACTCCCATCATATAGGAGGGATAGATCCCATCTACATCACTCACATCCCTCCACATAAGTTGTTACATACCCAGTAATCGCCTTTATAGTCCACCCAATTACGGGTGACGTTTGATGAAGCCAAAGTACGTAACTCCTTATGTAGGGAACCATGGTGACTTCAGGTCCAAGGACTAGTAGTCATACTAATAGCCACATGAGAAAGTATATGACACTCATATAATGATCCATGATACTTTCTCATGGCGGGTTATTCAGTATACATTCTCCAATGCATACCCATGTGTCAACTTGATATCTCCATATCCATGACTTGTGAGATCAAGTCATCGAGTTGACCTACATGCTAGTCTTGTCGTATTAACATTGTCCCTGAATGTTAATACTTGACTAGGAATGATTAAGAGTAGTGTTCCCTATATCATCTCACCATCGATTCAACTAATCGATTGATATAGGTAAGAACCTTCTACTCAAGGACGCTATTATACTTAGTTATTTGGCACCAATACAAGTAAGTATAATAACCAAAAACAAATACCTTTATTTATATACAAGAATATGATACAACGAGTCCATACAACAATCATCAAATGATTGGCTCTAGGGCTCTAACTAACATATTTATGAGACATGAATGAGATTAAATCAGAAAATATACAGGTTATGGTTGGTCGAAGGAACAACAGTGAGATAAGTGGTCAGAACAACCAGTTCCTGGAGGGGCTTACTACACTTTTACGGGAGCAGAATCGGATTCATGGGGAGCAGATTCAGCAACTATTGCAGGCTAGGGAACCAAAGAGCACACCTAGATGTCCTACCCCCAGTGCACACCTGATTTACAAGCAATTTTGAGAACTTGGACCGACGGAGTTTAAAGGCACCACGGATCCGATCGTTGCAAAAGGATGGATTCGATCTCTGGAGATGATATACGACTTCATGCAGCTTACAGATGTGGACAAGGTCAAGTGCGTAATATTTATGCTGCGAGATAATCCACGAGTATGGTGGGAAGGTGCACGATTGACAGTTGATTTGGCTACATTGACATGGGCTGATTTCAAGGAGGTGTTCTATGGGAAATACTTCACTGCTGACACCAGGACCCGACTAGCAAGGGAGTTCTTGGAACTGCGCCAAGGAGATTTAACTGTGGTTGAGTATGTCAGGAGGTTTGAGAGGGGACGCTACTTCGTACCCATGATTGCCAGCCAACCGGTTGAGGAGCTGAAGCACTTTACAGAGGGATTGAGAGCTGCCATTCACCATGATGTCAGACTAAGCCGAGTCACCACCTTCAGGGAGGCAATTGACCAAGCATTGATGTCTGAAATGGCCAGAAATGACATGATCAAGGAAGCCCGGAACAAAAGATTAAGTTATCAGGGAAGGGATCAACAGGAGCCGGGCAAGAAGAAGTCATTTTCTTGCCAGCATCAGGGCAAGCAACCGCCTAAACAAACACAACCACATCAACAATTTCAGAAATCACGACCAGTTGAAGGTACCGCTTCCAAGGTTGAGAACAAAGTTCGGTGCCTCAAGTGCGAGAAGAAACATGCTGGACAGTGTCTGACGGGTACCGATGTTTGCTATATGTGTAAGAAGACAGGGCATTTTGCTAGGGACTGCCCTCAGCTCAAGGAGCCAACCAAAGGAAGAGTATTTGCCATGAGTCAAGAGAAGGTGGATCTAGATACGACTATTATCATAGGTATGATTCTTGTTGCCAGTATACCTGCTCATGCATTAATAAACTCTGGTGCCACCCATTCATTTATATCTGCGGCTTATATTACAAAATTGGGTATTACACCTGAACAAATGATTAAGGGATATAGTGTTTCCTTGCCTTCTGGAGAGGAATTACACAATAACAGGGTGGTAAGAAACTGTCAGATGATGATGCAAAACCGTATCGTGGGTACAGAACTTATTGTGTTGGATATGGTGGAATTTGATGTAATCCTCGGAATGGACTGGCTGACTCAGCACGAGGCAGTCATCGATTGCAAACAACGATCCGTTAGGTTGAAGCTACCTACCGAGGAATTCTTCATTTTTCATGCAGTACCAAGACTGACCTTTCCTCACATGATTTCAATGTGTAAAGCTCGACGGATGCTAAACAAGGGGTGTGAAGGTCTTTTAGTCAATATCACGGTTAAATCGGAGACCCGATGACCAAGTTTGGAGGAAGTGGAGGTAGCACAAGATTTTCCAGAAGTGTTTCCAGAGGATGTTACAGGGCTACCCCGATTCGGGAGGTGGAGTTTGGAATAGAATTGGTACCGGGAACTACACCGATGTCAAAAGTACCATACCAATTGACACCAACCGAAATGAAGGAATTGAAGGAGCAGTTGTAGGAATTACTGGATAAGGGCTTCATTCGACCAAGCGTGTGACCATGGGGAGCACCAGTGTTGTTTGTGCATAAGAAAGATGGGACTATGTGTCTATGTATCGATTACCGGGAGTAGAATGGAGTTACAATCAAGAACAACTACACATTGCCCAGGATCGATGATCTATTTGATCAGTTACAAGGAGAAATAGTGTTTTCAAAAATCGATTTGAGGTCAGGATATCATCAAATGAAGGTGAAAGAGGAAGATGTGGACAAAACAACATTCAGGACTCGATATGGGCACTACGAATTCCTGGTTATGCCGTTTGAACTTACTAATGCCCCAGCAGCATTTATGGACTTGATGAATCGGGTCTTTCACTCTTACTTGGGTCAGTTTGTTATTGTTTTCATCAATGATATACTAATTTACTCGCGAAGTCGCCAAGAGCATCGTCTGCATTTGATAGCGGTGCTGCAGACATTGAAGGATCACCGGTTGTACACAAAATTCAGCAAATGTGACTTTTGGTTGAGTCAGATACCATTTCTAGGGCACATTGTCTCAGAGAAAGGAATAGAGGTAGATCCGACCAAGGTTGAGGCAATCCGGAATTGGGGTGCACCAAAGAATGTTACCGAGATTCAGAGTTTCTTGAGGTTGGCAGGCTACTATCGGAGGTTCATTCAGAACTTTTCCCGGATTGCTCTGCCTCTGACCTCATTGACCAAGAAGGGGGTAAGATATGAATGAACAGACCAGTGCAAGAAAAGTTTTGAGGAGTTAATGGAAAGATTGATGATGTCACCGGTGCTTGCAATACCGGATGATTCTGGACGATTTGTCGTGTACACTGATGCCTCCAAAATTGAATTAGGGGTTGTGCTGATGCAGAATGGGAAGGTCATTGCATACGCCTCACGTCAGTTGAAGGTGCATGAGCAGAATTATCCCACACATGATCTGGAACTAGCGACAGTCATTTTTACTTTGAAGATTTGGAGGCACTATCTTTACGGGGAACGATGTGAGATTTTTGCAGACCACAAGAGTTTGAAATATTTCTTCACACAGAAGGAGCTAAATATGAGACACAGACGGTGGCTGAAGCTAGTGAAGGACTATGACTGTAACATCAACTACCATCCGGGTAAGGCCAATGTGATAACTGATGCTTTGAGCCGCAAATCCGCAGTGTTTAGAGGTAGTAGCACCAAAAGAGGTAGTAGCACAACAACAGTTAATATCGGAATTTCGATGGCTGAGTTTAGAGGTAGTAGCACCAAAAGAGCAGCTTAAACTGTCAGCATTGACTATAAAATCAAACCTACTGAATCAAATTCGGAAAGGGAAGGTGATGGATCAATAGATAACTGAATGGAAGCAGAGGGATGAAGAAAAGGGACAGGCTATTTATACAACAGTGGATGGGATTGTGCGTTACAAAGGCCGCATCTGGATGCCTAAGATGGGGACACTCCGAGAGGATCTCATGAATGAAGCACACACTACCCCCTACTCCGTTCACCCTGGAAGTACCAAAATGTACAAGGATATGTAATTACTATACTGGTGGCCAGGTATGAAGAAAGACATAATTAAAGTAGTACATGAATGCCTTACATGTCAACAGGTAAAGACCGAACACCAGAGGCCAACAGGACTACTGGAACCACTTTCGATACCCATCTGGAAGTGGGAAGAGGTCTCCATGGATTTTGTGGTGGGACAACCAACCTCACCTAGGGGATCAAATGCGGTGTGGGTTATCATGGACCGATTGACTAATTCGGCACACTTCTTACCAGTAAAGATCACATTCACAATGACACAATATGCAGAATTGTATATACGAGAGATAGTGCGGCTACATGGAATTTCGGCCCAAATTGTGTCAATCAGAGACCCAAAATTTACCTCCGGGTGCTGGGAAAGTCTGCATCGTGGAATGGGTACCAGCTCACTTTTAGTACCGCATTTCATCCCCAGACGGATGGCCAATCTGAACGGGTGATTCAGATTTTGGAGGACCTGCTACGAGCATGTATAATGGATTTCAAGGGAAACTGGGAGTCAAAGTTGCCCCTGATAGAGTTCACTTATAATAACAGTTATTAGGCCACAATAGGTATGGCTTCATATGAAGCGTTGTATGGAAGAAAGTGCAGAACGTCGTTGCATTGCGATGAGGTCGGAGAGAGGGCAGTTTTAGGGCCCAGA
This sequence comes from Zingiber officinale, assembly GCF_018446385.1. Classification (NCBI taxonomy): domain Eukaryota; kingdom Viridiplantae; phylum Streptophyta; class Magnoliopsida; order Zingiberales; family Zingiberaceae; genus Zingiber; species Zingiber officinale. Next base: position 49,789,383 of record NC_055990.1, read on the forward strand.
CATAGTAATCCAAACAGTGGAACTGGTGGAGAAAATTTAGAACAGAATGCAGGTAGCGCAAAGCCGACAAAAAAGTTATGCAGATCAGCGACGAAGAGATTTGGAATTTGCAGTAGGGGATCACGTGTTCCTTAAAGTGTCACCAATGAAAGGGGTACTGAGGTTCGGAAAGAAAGGGGAGCTCAGTCCAAGATATATTGGGCCTTTTGAGATTCTAAACAGGGTTGGAACTCAAGCTTATCGGGTTGCCTTATGATGTGTGTAGATTGTATACACTTGTTTAGCATATTTTGACACACATTCACATATTTTGCGCATGCTTTATCTATGCATTTTCGTACTTCCAGGTTTACTTTTAGCATATTTACTCTTTTTGTTCGGAGATATGCTTTTATGCATTTTCTGTACACATGAGTCGATTTTGGAGAAGAATTAATGTCTGAGGCAAAAATTACAATGGAAGAAGGAAGAGACTTGAGTTCCACACGACCCTGACATGGGGGGTTACCCAGGCTGTGTGGTGATCACCACCCGTGTGGCTGCAGCAGAGGAGGAAGTGGCCATGGTCGTGTGAGCATTACATGGTCATGCCAAGTTTTGAATCAATAGGAGCCAGGCCGTGTATGCCACACAGCCGTGCAAGCCCTCCAGAGCTAAAGCAGTACACGGCCATGTAACATTTCCAGAGGCCAAGGAAGCCCTGGTCGTGCCCAATACACGGCCGTGAAAGAGTTCCAGAGCCAGAGGTAGGACATGCCGGGTAGATCTACACGGTCGTACAAGGGGAGCAGTGGCAGAGCATGCCACGGCCGTGTCTCACACACGACCGTGTGAGTTTAGCAGAGAGGGGAGTAGCACAGGCCGTGTGAGCTTCACACGGTCATATCTCAGGGTCGTGTGGCTGTTGCGACTTTCGAGCCGCAAAAACCTCTTTTTGTGTTGCGAAAACCTCGAAGTCTTACCACGGAGTCGTGCGAAGATATATAAAAATAAATCATGTACAAGTTTCTAACCTAGATCTACCTTAGATCTACATGAATAAGAAGCGTTACCCTTGTTGCGAAGGCCTTCGCTTATCCCGCTCGTCCTTAAGGTTGCCGGTGTTGGTGCAATCATGCCCTGGGAGTTTCAATGTGTTGACAATTGTTTAAGTTTAGGTTAATACGTTGGATCTAACATGCATTGTGAGTTTGCAGGGGAAATTTTTTGCAGGTCGGAAGACCAGATGCAAGAGAAGTCCAAGAAGGTCGAGGACCGAATTCTTGGCAAAAGAATCCTTGCAGGTCAGAAGACCGGATGCAAGGCAAGAGAAGTCCAAGAAAGTCGAGGACCGAATTCTTGGCAAGAGAAGTTCCTGCAAGTCAGAAGGTTGGATGCGTGTTAAGCTCACTTAGCAAGAATCTATTGGTAAATCGATTTAGACATGGCTATGAGGCAGAATGCCTCTGAATCGATCAGCCGATCGATTGGAAGTAAGCCAATCGATCGGCCGATCGATCGGGAAGATTTTGTGCGAAGCACAGAATGCTTCTGGATCTATCAGTCGATCGATTGGGGTAATCCAATTGATCGAGCGATCGATCTAAGAAGGTTTTGTGCGAAGCACAGAATGCTTCTGGATCGATCAGTCGATCGATTGGGGTAATCCAATCGATCGAGCGATCAATCCAAGAAGGTTCTGTACAAAGCACAGATTTCCCATGAATCGATCAGCCGATCAATTGAGGTTACTCAATCGATCGATCGATCGATTCACCGAGCTGCGATTTCACGAGCGGGTGTCTGAATCGATTCAAGCACTGCCCCCAATCGATTCATGTTAAATGAAAGAATCTGCACTGTTGATTTTACGCGATGGCCTCCAACGGATACTTGTGAATCGATTAGGATATAAACCCAATCGATTCACGGCGACGGTTATGTGAGAAACGGCTAGTTTTCACATCGTTTAAAAGAGCTGAAAGAAAAAGAAATGGATTATCCTTGAGGAAACTACTGTTCTATTGCTCTAGTGTCATCAATCTTTGAAGTGCTCAAGATCGCTCAAGGAATTGAAGATCAAGCTTTCCATCTCCGCACGTTTTCAAGATTCACGTCACAAGGAAGAAGCATTTCAAGTTTGTAATCTTTCTTTTCTTCCTCATTGTTGTGAGTGTGATCTTTTCTCTTGGAAAGGGAGGCTTGAAAATCTTGTAAGGTTTCTCCACCTTCGGTGTTAGTCCGAGAAGGAGAAGTTTGATAGTGGAAAGGGTGACGGTGGTGTGGATCCTTGGACTAGTCACCTCCTTGAGGAGGTGGATACCAAGTAAATACAAGAGTTAGCATTGTCTTCAAGTGTCCGCTGCGAAAGATCAAATTTATCAAGGAAACAAAGTGAGGCATTCACCCCCCCCTCCCCTCTAGCTCAACCGATCCTAACAAGTGGTATCAGAGCATTGGGTTACTTTTGAGGATTCATCGCCAAGAAAGCACAAGTTAAAGAGCTACAAGATGTCATTGAAGGAGGGACATAATACTTCACGACTACCATACTATGAAGGCAGTAATTTCGCTTATTATAAGAGCCTCATGGAGCATTATCTCATGACCAAAATTGACATGTGGTTCTCGATCACGGAGGGATTCAGGGCGCCAACCGAAAATGGAAAGATGCTTGAATCATCAAGGTGGACCGCTGAACAAAATTTGAAGGCTCAAGCAAATGCTAAGGCAATCGTGACTCTCCAGTGTGGGTTGAGTTCGGAACAACTCAATAAGGTTGGACCTTTCAAAAGCGCCAAGGATTTATGGGATAAGCTCATTGAGCTAAATGAAGGCACCAAGGATTCAAGAATTGCAAAGAGAGATCTTTTGATAAATCAACTTCAAAATTTCACAATGAAGGATAGAGAAACGGTAAGTTCACTACATGGGAGATTCAAGGAACTATTAAATGACCTTCATTCAGTTGGAGAGAGTGTGGAGAACCGGGATCTCATAAGGTATGCCTTAAAATTTTTCCCAAGAAACTCATTATGGTCATCCATGGTGGATGCCTATAAGGTTTCAAGGGATTTGTCAGTAGTAAAATTGGATGAATTATTTTGTGAACTTGAATTGAATGAGCAAGCTAACACAAACCATGAAGAGAAAGGTATAGCCTTGGTTGCAGGTGAAAAGAGCAAAAAGAAGCACAAAGAAAAGAAGAAGGAGAAAAAGGAATCATCTTCAGAATTTGAGCAAGATAGTGATAGTGATAGTGATGAAGATCTATCATCAAGTGCAATGACAAACTTTGTTAGAAGAATGATGAGACGTTCAAGGAAGTTTGACAAGAAGAATGTTAAAAAGATTTTCAATGATGAAAAGAGAAAAGGTAAATCTCTTATGGATTTTAAGATTAACACTGATGTAATTTGCTATGAATGTAAGAAAAAGGGACACTACAAAATGGAGTTTCCAAAGTTGAGGAAGCAAGAGGAAAAGACCAAGAAAAAGAAGAAGGCTTTGAAAGCCACATGGGACGACTCATCGTCAAGCTCATCGGAAGAAGATGAAAGGAAGAGCTCAAAGCATATGGCTCTCATGGCGTTAAGTCATGTTGAAGATAGTGAAGATGAAGATAGCCATGGAGAGGATGTGGAGTCTTCAAGTGAGTCATCATCTAGTGATGATGAGGTAATTTCTCCCAAGCTTGATAAGATGTATGCCACCATTGCATGCTTAACCAATGCACTAGATAAATCAAAAGGGAAGGTTAAAAAATTGCAAAATGAATTGAAATTACTTAAAAATGAAATTGTGTCATGTGAAATTTGCACGCTTCATGAAAATGACAAAAATGATTTTGATGATCTTAAAAGGGAAAATCCATCGTTGAAATTACAAGTTGTTGATCTTAGAGGTGCTCTAGAAAAATTTACTTCAAGCTAAAAATATTTAGACATGATTCTAGGAGCTCAAAGGGGTGTGTACAACAAAGCGGGACTAGGTTTTAAATCACAAGATAAAGAAGTTAAATTCATGTCTCTAATTAGTAGAAATCATGCTTCAAGGGTTAAGTTTGTTCAAGCTTGGGTACCCAAGCATTTTGTTATTGATGCTACCGGACCCAAAGTTTGGGGTACCAAAACATTTGGTTCATCGTGTGTAAACAGGCATGCGTCGAGGGGGAGCATCCAACAACATGGTTTGTAGATAGTGGATGCTCTAAGCATGACGGGGGAGTCTTCAAAATTTTCATCATTTAGACACAAAAGTAAAGGTACCGTTTCTTTTGGTAATAGTGGTGAATTAAAAGTCATAGGAATAGGATATATTAGAATTTCTGAAAAATTTGTGATAAAAAATGTGTTGTTAGTGAAATGCATGGTCTTTAATCTTTTAAGTGTTAGTCAACTATGTGATTCGGGTTATGGAGTTGAGTTCAACTCATCTCAATGCCTAATCAAGCATAGTGAACTAAACACAAATATTCTCATAGGCCATAGAAGAGAAAATATTTATCAAGTTGAACTATTTGGTGCTACTAATGTGTTTGCTAAGTGTCTCATGTCTAAAGAGGAGGAGACTTGGCTTTGGCACCGAAGACTTGCTCACACCAACATGAGGAATATCAAAAGATGTTCAAAGAAGGAGTTGGTGCAAGGATTGCCAAAGTTGAAGTTTCAAAGAGACAAAATATGTGATGCATGTCAAATGGGTAAGCAAACCAAAGCTACTCATAAAGGTAAAAACATAGTAAGTAGCTCAAGTGCTTTGGAGCTCATTCACATAGATTTATTTGATAGTAGTAGACATATTTCTTTAAATGGTAGTAGATACTGCTTTGTGATTGTGGATGATTACATTAGGTATACATGGGTGTTTTTCTTGAAACATAAGGATCAAACTCTAGATACCTTGATTGCTTTTTGTAATAGAGTAGAAAATGAAAAGAGTCATAAGATAAACAAGATAAGAAGTGATCATGGAGGTGAATTTGAAAATGATAGATTCACAAGTTTTTGTATGGAAAAAGGTTATAAACATGAATTTTCCACCCCTAGGACTCCTTAACAAAATGGAGTTGTTGAGAGAAAAAATAGGGTTTTGCAAGAGGCCGCTCGGAGTATGTTAAATGAATATTCACTTCATAGATTCCTATGGGCCGAAGCAATTAATACGGCATGTTATGTGCAAAATCGAACATTAATTCATAGGTTTCTTGGAAAAACACCTCATGAGTTGTGGTTTGGTAAACCACCTAAAATTAAGCATCTTAGAGTGTTTGGGTGTAAGGTCTATGTAGGTGCAGCGGAGGCCGACAAGAGGGGGTGAATTGCTGAAATAAATAAACTATACCCTCCTCAATGTTTTTAACAAAATAACTAGCAACTATAATAAAATTAAAAGCAGAAAGGAATCAGAGAAGACTCGTAATTGACTTGGTTACAACCGAGATGGTTGTTAATCCAAGGAGATGAAAAGCACAATCAAGATCTCCTTCTCTAAAGGCGAAGAAGCCTTTTACACACTTAAAGAGCTCACAAGTTGGTAGGAAATTGAATACAGAATTCAATCATCATTTCCTAGCTCCAGGGGCCTTTATATAGCTCCTGGAAGTTCTATCCCGAGGGTCCAAGGCGCCTCCAACAAGGTTCAAGGCGCCTCTAACCAAAGTCAACGGATAAGGTTCTATCCGCAGCTCAACGGCTGTTTTGACCAGATTGGAGGCGCCTTCAATGCAGATGGAGGCGCCTTAAGCAGAATTTCCAGCATGGTGCTTCTTTTGCTTTGGCTTCCGATGCTCCGTTCTTTTGGGTGATTCTGGCCAACCAGAATAGGGCTCACCCGAACCCAATTCCCGGCCTTCTCCTCGAGCAGCCTTCCGTCCCGGCTTAACATCCCTCGAACGCCGCGCACGCTCTTCACGTCCACCGGAGTACTCTTCCACAGCTCTCTCGTCCTTCGGACGCACCGAGCCCGTCGGCTCCCTTCCCGTGCCGTCCTTCTCACTAGCTGCGTCTTCCGCTCGACTTCCTGTGTTCCTAAGCTCCTGCACACTCAAACACAGGGATCAAACACAAAGCAGGACCTAACCAACTTGGTTGATCACATCAAAACCAATTTAGAATTTCTCCAGTAAAAACAATTTCTAACTAAAGTGAAAAAGAAATTTTTAAGTTAGAATTTTCAAGAAAAAATTTCTAAGTAAAAGAAATTTTTGTTTAATTTTTTGTTTTAAAAAATGTTTGATGAACTCTCAAAGCATTATTTAATTTAGATTTTAATGCTTTTTTAGAAAGTTAATTAAATATTTTATTTCAATATTTCAGCTTCCAGGTCGTGGCGAGGCACTAGGCCTTCTTGGTTATTGGAGCAACAACCATTTCCTTAGAGAAAGCTTACATAAAGAATTTCAATGTTTAATTTTCTCACTTTAAAGCCTTTAAATTAAAAGAAATTAATTTAGCACAGATTTTGGAACCCAATAGAGGTTCCTTCCTACTGGATTAATCAGATATTTAGGGGGTACATAAATTTTGGCCACTTTTCTAAGTTGACCCTGATGGTTTCTAATGTACCAGTTCAATTTTTCATAAATTCTTAATTTTGAGTTTGGAAATTGATTTAAGCATGCAGCAGATTTCAATTTTTCAATTTTTGATTATAAACTTTCATTTTTTGATTTAAATTTATCTAAGATATTATTTAATTCAACATTTTCTTTTTCTAATTGATCTAATTCTTTAGAAAGAGCTTTAATAAATTTAAAAGATTGAGTCGGGGTTAGATTGCGTACCTTACTTACTTGATCTGGTGATGCTCCCCCTTCATTGCTGCTTTGTTCTTTTGATGAACCTCCCCCTTCATCCATGCTCATCTCTGAGCTTGAGTCTTCTTCTGGTTGATGTTTCGCCATTAGCGCTAACCCTGAGAATTCTTCGATGTTCGACTCAGAGGATGACGAATCTGACCAAGTAGCCTTTAGGTTCTTGTGCTTGGAGGGTTCTGGTTTCTTGTATTTTGACTTTTCCTTTTCTTTCTCCTTTCTCTTTAGCTTTGGGCAGTCATCTTTGATGTGCCCCTCTTCGTTGCAGTTGTAGCAACGAACCGTCCTCTTCTTTCAATGATGCCTCTACGATTTAAATTTGTTAGTGATGAAAAACTTATTGAAGCGTCTTACCAGTAGTGTCGTTTCGGATTCGTCGACTAAGGCTTCGGAGTCAGAACTGTTCATTTTTGCCTTTAAGGCAATGTTCTGACTGGTCTTCTCTACTCCATTGGGCTCTGAAACTCGAGATTCGTGAAGTTCAAAAGTCGAAAGCAATTGTTCTAAAGTACTTACCTCGAGATCCTTAGAGATGTAGTACGCATCTACTAAGGAGGCCCACTCTGGAGTTCTCGGGAAGGCATTGAGCGCGTATCGGATGGAATCCCGGTTGGTTACTTCTTCTCCAAGGTTCGTTAGTTGCGTTATCAGCTCCTTGATTTTTTCTTGGAGTTGCGCTACCTTCTCGCCTTGGTTCATCCAGAGGTTCGTCAACTGATTCCGGAGGATGTCGCGCCTCGCTAGCTTCGCTTCGGAGGTACCTTCGCGAAGCTCCAGGAATTTTTCCCAGAGATCTTTCACGGGGTCGTAGCTTCCGATCCGATTTACCTCCTGAGGCGACAGAACGCTGAGTAGGTGGAACTCAGCCTTTCCGTTGGCGACGAAATCGGCTTGCTCCTTTTTCGTCCAGGTATTTTCCTCCTTATCTTTCAGAACTGCATAGCCATATTTCATAATTAAAAGGATGTCAAATTCGGTTTTAAAAAATACCTCCATTTTGCGCTTCCATGTGGCGGAGTCTCCGTCAAACTTCGGAGGATGGATGTTCGCTCCGGTCATCGTCTTGATCATAGTGCTTCAGTTGGCGGTTAGTCCTTCTGAGGTGATCAGGCTCTGATACCAATTGTAGGTGCAGCGGAGGCCGGTAAGAGGGGGGTGAATTGCTGAAATAAATAAACTATACCCTCCTCAACGTTTTTAACAAAATAACTAGCAACTATAATAAAATTAAAAGCAGAAAGGAATCATAGAAGACCCAGAATTGACTTGGTTATAACCGAGATGGTTGTTAATCCAAGGAGATGAAAAGCACAATCAAGATCTCCTTCTCTGAAGGCAGAGAAGCCTTTTACACACTTAAAGAGCTCACAAGTTGCTAGGAAATCGAATACAGAATTCAATCATCATTTCCTAGCTCCAGGGGCCTTTATATAGCTTCTGGAACTTCTATCCCGAGGGTCCAAGGCGCCTCCAACAAGGTTCAAGGTGCCTCTAACCAAAGTCAACGGATAAGGTTCTATCCGCAGCTCAACGGCTATTTTGACCAGATTGGAGGTGCCTCCAACCTGATTAGAGGCGCCTCCAATGTGGAGGCGCCTTAAGCAGAATTTCCAGCATGGTGCTTCTTTTGCTTCGGCTTCCGATGCTCCGTTCTTTTGGGTGATTCCGGGCAACCGGAATAGGGCTCACCTGAACCCAATTCCCAGCCTTCTCCTCGAGCAACCTTCCATCCTGGCTTAACGTCCGTCGAACGCCGCGCACGCTCTTCACGCCCACCGGAGTACTCTTCCGCAGTTCTCTCGTCCTTCAGACACACCGAGCCCGTCGGCTCCCTTCCCGTGCCGTCCTTCTCGCTAGCTGTGTCTTTTGCTCGACTTCCTGTGTTCCTAAGCTCCTGCACACTCAGACACAGGGATCAAACACAAAGCAGGACCTAACCAACTTGGTTGATCACATCAAAACCCCACGGGGTCCAACAGTCTATATTCTAAACACCAAAGATCATTTGGGGAAGTTCTCCGCTAAGGCGGATGAGGGCATTCTTGTAGGCTACTCAAGTCAGAGTAAGGCATATCGAATTTACAACAAACGATCAAAATTAGTTGAAGAATCACTAAATGTTGTATTTGAAGAAAATCCTTCTTTGAACTCTACAAGAGCAAACGATGAAGAATTACAATTTGAATTAGAGAAACTAACACTAAATGAAGTAAATCATCAAGGAGAAGAATACCAAGAGAGCGATGGTGAGAAAAATGAACCTTTGCCACTTGAACCCAAAATTATAACAAATCAAGAATCAAGATCTACTAGGATTCATGTAAATCATCCCTTGGATCAAGTAGTGGGAGACATCACTCAAGGAGTGAGAACTCGATCTTACTTTAGAAATGAAGGAAGCCAAGTCGCCTTAATATCTCAAATAGAACCAAAAACCATTGATGATGCCTTGTTTGATCCGAAGTGGATCTTAGCAATGCAAGATGAATTATCTCAATTTGAAAGAAGTCAAGTTTGGGATTTAGTTCCTAGGCCTACCAACAAATCAATTATTGATACAAAATGGGTTTTTAGAAACAAACTTGATGATAAGGGAATAGTTGTTAGAAACAAAGCTAGATTGGTTGCTAGGGGTTTCAATCAAGTAGAAGGATTAGATTATGATGAAACTTATGCACCCGTAACAAGATTGGAGTCTATTAGGATGATGTTGGCCTTTGCCGCACACAAGGGGTTCAAATTGTACCAAATGGATGTAAAATCAGCGTTTTTAAATGGTGTTATAAAAGAAGAAGTATATGTTGAGCAACCACCGGGATTTGAAAATTTGGAGTGTCTAAATCATGTATATAAACTTAAAAAGGCCTTATATAGGCTAAAACAAGCTCCCCGAGCTTGGTATGAACGATTGTCAACATTTTTAGTATCAAAAGGATTTCATAGAGGGAAAATTGATCCCACATTATTCTTGAAAAATAGTGGTAATGATATGTTTGTGGCCCAAGTATATGTAGATGACATTATTTGTGGCTCCACAGATAAAGATTTTTTAAATGAATTCATTAGTCACATGGAGAGTGAGTTTGAAATGAGTTTTGTTGGGGAGTTAACATTTTTTCTAGGGTTACAAATCAAGAGCAAACAAAAGAGGACATTTACATTCATCAATCAAAATATGTCAAAGAGCTATTTAAGAAGTTTGGAATGGAAAATGCAAAGGAAATATCTACTCCCATGGCCACTAGTACTAAATTGGATAAAGACATTGATGGGAAAGAGGTTGACTCCAAGGTCTATCGTAGTGCTATAGGAAGCCTTCTCTATCTTACGGCTAGTAGACCCGATATACTTTTTACCGTAGGAATGTGTGCAAGGTATCAATCTTGCGCCAAGGAGTCCCATTTGAGTGTTGTTAAGCGAATTCTCCGATATCTTAAGGGAACTCAAAATGTTGGTCTTTGGTATCCTAGAACCGAATCTTTTGACCTAGTGGGCTATATCGATTCTGATTATGCCGGATGCAAATTGGATCGCAAGAGTACTAGTGGTAGTTGTCAATTTCTAGGATCCTCTCTAGTAAGTTGGTCAAGTAGAAAACAACATTGTGTAGTTTTCTCCACAATCGAAGCGGAATATATTCCCATGGGAGAGTGTGTATCACAATTATTGTGGATGACACATACTTTAGAGGACTATAAACTCACCTACAACAATGTTCAAGTTCTTTGTGATAATGTGAGTACGATTAACTTGACTAAAAATCCCGTCCACCATTCAAGAACAAAACACATAGAGGTTAAACATCATTTTATTCGTGATCATGTAACTCGGGGTGATATCATTTTAAATTATGTTGGGTCGAAATCAAACTTAGCCGATATCTTCACTAAACCTCTTCCCGAAGTTGAATTTAGTTTTCTTAGAAGGGAATTGGCAATGTGTTGTATTGAATAAACCGCATCCTCCATGATCACTTTATAGGTACATTTCTCTTGGTCATAGTGCTTGTTTTGATGCATTATTTTGGTCAAGAAAAATGGTGTTCATATGAAACATTCATTTGTCCAATCATAGGGAAAGCAAGTGTACAAATCATGTGCACATTGCCCTACAATTATGATTGGAAATTTTTTAAACTCACCATATGCATAAAACTTATTTTTGAAACCTTGGTAAGTCTCACTCAAATCATTGGACAATTCGATACGTACTCACTCGAATCCTTGAAGTTTTCGACAATTTTTAATTTTGTGTAAGTCTTCTTTAGGGGGTGTCACTTTTTGTCGAATTTTATTTTTCCTTGATAATATGAGATATCTATAGTGTCTACACAAAATTTCATGATTTTTAGAGTTGTGTGTAATTGTCTGTGCATTTCTAAAACTTGGATCTGAAAGTTTTTGAAAGTACAGTAATATCAGACCTCCCAATTGATCGGTTGATCGATTAGGAGGCTGGAGTTTCCCCACAGAGAGCATCTGAATCGATCAATGGATCGATTGGACCGCGTTTTCGATTTTCACAGAAGGCATTTGAATCGATCGATGGATCGATTGAGACGCATATTCAGATTTCACAGAAGCCCAGTGAATCGATTGCCCGATCGATTCATGTGTTCTCAATCGATTGATGGATCGATTGGGGATTTAAAACCCATCTTAAATCTTGATTACCCTGGGTTTTCTCTCACTTCACCTCTTGCATCTCCCGACTCTTTCCGTGCCCTAGCTTTCAGGCGATTTTCCCGGCAATTCTCCCACCGACATCGACCGTTCTCTCCGACGGTCTCTGCGGCGAAGGGAGCTCTTCCATCTTTCTCCCACTTCTTTCTTCCTCTCTCGACGACCAGGGCAGCCCTCTTTTCTTCTTCTCCGCGTCGTCCACTCTAAATGCGGACTCAAAACCCTAAGTATGTTCTTTACACTCTTCTCATTTTTTTATTATTCTTGCTCCTATACATGAACTAATCTACATGTGTCTTGTGTGTTCTTGTGTGTTGCCTTGTTTTCTCCTCATGCATTGCATTGCATGCATTGTTCTTGCATTTTTCTTACATCTATTTCCTTCATTTTTTTTGTTGCACTACAACATCGTTTGCCATTGTCTTTCATGTTCTCTCAAATAGAAAGAAACAAAATGTTCGTGACTCGGGCGAAGGATTGTCCGTACCTCCATCACACCCATTACCTCCTACTGATCCGAGATTCCCTAATGCAGCTATGCAGCAAGCCTTAAGTAAATACACCTTCAAGCTAATAACCCCTAGGTCCGTTGATCTCTAATTCTACAGAACCTCCTGCTTTGATACCTATTCTCGTTTTCGACAGTATAAACTTGAGTCGATGTTATCTTGTGAGAGGAGTGTCAATGTCGGTCTTGTCTCTGAATTCTACAACAATCTGCACACCTCTTATGGTATAAACTATCGCACTCGTGTTGCGAAGCGAACCTTGGATTTTTCCTATGAGCTTTTTCAATCCTTTCTAGGGTGTCTACCATCCACAAATGATTTTGTTTTCTATCCCACGCTTCCTGATGAGTTGCCTCCACCATTTGAGCATCTCAGCATTGCATCTATGCATCAGTTCCTTTTTGGGCGTCCTCGTCCGGATGGGTCGGATGCTCACATCACTAGTTTCTCTTCTCTTGAGTTATCGGCTGAGAATGCCGCCTTGTTTAAGGTGATCATTAACTGTCTCTTTCCTATTGTCTCACGCGTCTTAGCCGCTCTTCGACCTCCTAACATGTGTGCATTATATGTCATTCGTCATTCCCTTGACATCAACATCGCTTTGAACATCTTTCATTGCATCATTCATTTTCTCAGCCAGTGCAGGAGTCGATTCACATGCCTTACAGTCATCTCATCACTGACTGGTTGGAGTTTATGAATATCGATGTCTCTCGGGGACGGCTGGAGCCCATGACTGTCGCCTACTATCAGATTTCTTCCCGTTCCTTCACGAAGACGGGCTTAGCAGGCGGTCCAAGGGGAGTTCGTTGGCGCGATGGGCGTGCCCTAGGTGAGGGACCCCAGGCTTGTCGCAGAGGGAATACACAGGCTTTGGTTCCTACGGCCGGTGATGCTGAGGAGGATATCCCCGAGCCAGTTTCTTCGACATTCGAGGAGACTGTCGAAACCCACCTTGAGGAGTTGACCATGGAGGTTGCCAGCTTGCGCACTGCGATGGATACCATGGTCCATCGACAGACTACGATGTAGGCGACTATGGACACGTTGGTGGATTTGGTGAGCTCTTGGGTAACGGGGCCTCCGTCTTGATCTGTTCCATCCACAAATCCCGTCCCACCTACTGCGAATGTTCCTGGTGCTGCTTCTGCAGTCGCTCTTGCTCCAGCTATTACGTCTGCTCCTTCTGTTGATCCTGATCCCACTCCTCCGGGAGATGATCTCATTGAGTTCTATGTTCCCTTATGGCACGTGTTATTGTACGTTATGTGGATGCTTGTTGTGGAGTCTTCCTGTGAACTTCACTTTATTTTGGGTGTATGAAATACTGCTTGTTCTATATTTTATTTTATTTCTAAAATCATGGTTGTTCTATTATGCTGATATATGTGTGTTTTAGGGGGAGTACCCCTCGGATTTCTCGTAATTGCTTAGTGCACATATTGAGGGGGAGTTTTGTTTTGATCTTTGACAAAGGGGGAGATATATGTTGAATTGTATGCTTAATTATGCTTAATTATGCTTAATTTAATTAAAATTAAAAAACTGCTTATGTTCATGTGTTACCTTGAATTACTGCGTAGTTCAGGTGATATTCAGTGTAGTTGCAAGTATTATTTATCATTGTATTATTATGGTATATTGGAAATTAGCCTAAACTTAAATAGATTGTCAAACATCAAAAAGGGGGAGATTGTTGGTGCAATCATGCCCAGGGAGTTTCAATGTGTTGACAATTGTTTAAGTTTAGGTTAATATGTTGGATCTAACATGCATTGTGGGTTTGCATGGGAAGTTTCTTGCAGGTCATAAGACCAGATGCAAGAGAAGTCCAAGAAGGTCGAGGACCGGATTCTTGCCAAAAGAATCCTTGCAGGTCAGAAGACCGGATGCAAGGCAAGAGAAGTTCAAGAAGGTCGAGGACCTGATTCTTGGCAAGAGAAGTTCCTACAAGTCAGAAAGCTGGATGCGTGTTAAGCCCACTTAACAAGAATCGATTGGTAAATCGATTTAGACATGGCTATGAGGCAGAATGCCTCTGAATCGATCAGCCGATCGATTGGAAGTAAGTCAATCGATTGGTCGATCAATCAGGAAGATTTTGTGCGAAGCACAGAATGCTTCAGGATCGATCAACCGATCGATTGGGGTAATCCAATCGATCGAGCGATCGATCCAAGAAGGTTCTGTGTGAAACACAGAATGCTTCTGGATCGATCAACCGATCGATTGGGGTAATCCAATCGATCGAGCGATCGATCCAAGAAGGTTCTGTATGAAGCACAGATTTCCCATGAATTGATCAGCCGATCGATTGAGGTTACTCAATCGATCGGTCGATCGATTCACCGAGCTGCGATTTCACGAGCAGGTGTCTGAATTGGTTCAAGCACTGCCCCCAATCGATTCAAGTTAAATGAAAGAATCTGCACCATTGATTTTACGCGATGGCCTCCAACAGATACTTGTGAATCGATTGGGATATAAACCCAATCCATTCACGGCGACAGTTATGTGAGAAACGGCTAGTTTTCACATCGTTTAAAAGAGCTGAAAGAAAAAGAAACGGATTATCCTTGAGGAAACTACTGTTCTATTGCTCTAGTGTCATCAATCTTTGAAGTGCTCAAGATCGCTCAAGGAATTGAAGATCAAGCTTTCCATCTCTGCACGTGTTCAAGATTCACGTCACAAGGAAGAAGCATTTCAAGTTTGTAATCTTTCTTTTCTTCCTCATTGTTGTGAGTGTGATCTTTTCTCTAGGAAAGGGAGGCTTGTAAGTCTTGTAAGGTTTCTCCACCTTCGGTGTTAGTCCGAGAAGGAGAAGTTTGATAGTGGAAAGGGTGACAGTGGTGTGGATCCTTGGACTAGTCACCTCCTTGAGGAGGTGGATACCAAGTAAATATAAGAGTTAGCATTGTCTTCAAGTGTCCACTGCGAAAGATCAAATTTATCAAGAAAACGAAGTGAGCCATTCACCCCCCCTCTAGCTCAACCGATCCTAACAGCCGGATCTCGAGAGTGTCAAGCGTACACTCCTCTATACGTATCCACACGGACAATAGGTGGAGAAGAACCACTTAGAGTGTGCTAGCACTCTTGGGTGGCTCGGCCATGGAGGAGTGGGAGAGAACTAGAAGAGAGAAAGAATAATGATGATTTGTTCATAATGAAAAATAAGAGTAAAATGGCTTAAGTATTTTAATCTAATGAAAATACTTAATGCTCATTAACTCCATTAATGAGCCTCATTAATGAGTCTTAATGAGTATTTAATGAATATTCATTCTTCATTAAATGGCCATTTTGAAACTCCTCTTCTCTTCATAATTTGAATCTAATATTCAAATTGAATTCATAATTCAATGGATGTCA
Organism: Zingiber officinale; assembly: GCF_018446385.1. Classification (NCBI taxonomy): domain Eukaryota; kingdom Viridiplantae; phylum Streptophyta; class Magnoliopsida; order Zingiberales; family Zingiberaceae; genus Zingiber; species Zingiber officinale. Next base: position 49,804,742 of record NC_055990.1, read on the forward strand.
TCATTTATCATTGAATTCAAAATTCAATGAATATCATCATTAAGCCTCACTTGAGTCTAACTCAAGTCTAGCCTCACTTGAGTCTAACTCAAGTCTAACTTAATCGAGTCTTACTCAATTAATTTACTTTGGATTACACTTAATCCAATTTGGTTCATCATATGAACATAATCCTCTTGGTTCATCATATGTGTTAGAGTGTATACTGAAAGCCTAAGCTTTTGTAGACATTTATTTTGAATAAAGAATCACATTTGGTCAAATTATCTACATTTGTTTGTAGTTGTTCAATTAATTTATATTGTAGATAACATAGTATGTGGTGTCACTTACAGAAGATAATGTTATCAGAACCTTATAAATTATAAACAGTAGCTCACGACCAAGATGGAAAGGAACAAACCATTGGAAGGTCGGAGTGTAATTAGGTATTAGTTTATCTTAACTATATAATTACACTAGTACACTTAGAGTGTATTGAGTAGGACCATAAGAGGACGTTTCTTTTATACTGACTTTATAAAGGAACAAAGACCTCAGTTATTATGGAAGTGTGTGCTCTTAATCATAATATAATAACAAGCACATATATTTGATATTTATTTCTTTAATTTATCAATGGGTGAGATTTAGTTCGATAAATCAATAAGCCTGATAAGTTGGGAAATGATATCACTTATAGTGTGTGTTATTGATTATAGAAGGAAACTGTGTCTTAGTGATCTAAGTTGATAATGTCCCCAAGAGGAGCTCATAAGGATTGTCATGTTAAACCCTGCAGGTGGACTTAGTCCGACATGACGATAAGGTTGAGTGGTATTACTCTTGGACTAAGATATTAATTATATGAGTTGTCAGTAACTCACTTAATTAGTGGATATTCGACATCTTAAACACAGGGAGACTAACACACTCATAATAAGAAGGAGCACAAAAATGTAATTTGGGATTGGTGTGGTAGTTCAATAATAGTTCTCTAGTGGAATGAATTATTATTGATAAAATTGAGTTGTGTGTTCGAGGCGAACACGGGATGCTTAATTTTATCAGGAGACCAAAACCACTTCCTCCTCTCAGTCCCTATCGTAGCCTCTTAGTTATAGAGTACTATACCCACCTATACCCACCTTCATACCCATGTTGTAAGGGCCGGCCAAGCTAGCTGAGGACCAAGCTAGGGTCGGCCAAACCTTGGTCCATGGGTGGCCGGCCCTAGCTTGTGTTAGTTAGAGCCCTAGAGCCAATCATTTGATAATTGTATTATGGACTTGTTGTATCATATTCTTATGTAAATAAAGGCATTTGTTTTTGGTTATTATACTTACTTGTATTGGTGCCAAATAAACTAAGTATAATAGCGTCCTTGAGTAGAAGGTTCTCACCTATATCAATCGGTTAGTTGAACCGATAGTGAGATGATATAGGGAACACTACTCTTAATCATTCCTAGTCGAATATTAACATTCAGGGACAATGTTAATGCAATAAGACTAGCATGTAGGTCAACTCGATGACTTGATCTCACAAGTCATGGATATAGAGATATCAAGGTGACACATGGGTATGCATTGGAGAATGTATACTGAATGACCCGCCATGAGAAAGTATCATGGATCGTTATATGAGTGTCATATACTTTCTCATGTGACTATTAGTATGACTACTTGTCCTTAGACCTGAAGTCACTATGGTTCCCTACATAAGGAGTTATGTACTTTGGTTTCGTCAAACGTCACCCGTAACTGGGTGGACTATAAAGGCGATTACTGGGTATGTAACAAATTATGCGGAGGGATGTGAGTGATGTAGATGGGATCTATCCCTCCTATATGACGGGAGAGACATCGATATTCTTGATAGAGTGAGACCACGAAGTGCATGGACATGCCCAAATGAGTCAATATGAGATAATGAGCTCATTTGATTTAGTGAGTCTACTTGGAGTTCAAGATTTAGATTGGTTAGAGAATGACACGGTCTATGCCTCACATTGATCAATCTATATGTCTAGGATAGAAGGGCACTTGTCATATATTGTGAGGAGTCACAATTAGTAGTCACAAGGTGATGTTGGATCTCGACATTCTTGTAACTTGCGTAGTAATGATGTGTTGCTAGATACCGCTCATTACTTATGCTCCTAAATGGGTTTAGGGGCATTGCCAACGTTATAAGAACCTATAGGGTCACACACTAAGGACAATTAGATGGAGATTAGGTTCATATGATGAACCAAGAGGATTAGATTCATTTGATGAATCAAATTGGATTAAGAGTAATCCTAATTGGGCTAATTGAGTTGGACTCAAGTTGATTCATGTGTTCAATGAGTCTAATTTAGATTATGACTCATTAAATAAATTTAATTAAATGAATTAGATTCATTATATTAAATTGGCTTGAATTAAATGGTTGGATTAGATCAACCATGAGAGAGATTAAGTCAAGTTTGACTTGACTTGAGAGGAAGAGGAAGAGTCAAGTTTGACTTGACTTTATGCCACATCATTTGTGACTTGGCATTAAGTGGCCAATGATGAGGTGCCACATCATCATGTTTAGCACATGTGTGTGCCACCTCATGGAGGTTACAAATCTCTTTAATGGCCACACTTAATGCAAAATGGGGGTTATACTTTTGTGAAAGTGGCCGGCCACTTTTGTGAAGTGAATGAATTCATTTTTCATTCAAGTGTCATTTACATCTTCTTCTTCCTCAAGTGCTCTCTCTTCTTGTTCTTCCTCTCCTTTCTTGGCCGAACACCATCTAGGTGCTAGCACACCTATTGTTTGGTCTTCTCCACCTAATTAGTTCGTTTGGATACTTCTAGAGAGTTGTCTACTTTGACAACTTGAGATCCGACATCTCCTTGGACGAGCGGGATACAAAAAGGGCACGCATCGAAGGTATAAAGGGGTTCCTCTTTGTAAATCTAGTGTAGATCTAGATTAGAAACTCGTACTTGTATTTTTGTTTTTTTTCTACTTCGCACGGATCCGGTGGCTTGGGGCTTCGGGGTTTACGCGACGCAAAAAAGCGGTTTTCGCGGCCCGAAAAATCCAACAGTGGTATCAGAGCCACATGCGAGGTCTTGTACGAGTTTAGTTTGCATTTTTATGAAAAATGTAGGTTCTGTGATTTTCTTTAAATTTAGGTTTTTAATTGTTTTTATGAGTAATTTTCTCGTAGAAGCGAAGCACAAGTGTTTAGTCACTTGTAGGCTTCGACTACCGAGAAGATTTTTCCAAAACAGCAAGGTTTCGCCCCAAATCCTTTTGGCACAGCGGGCTAAGGCGCTATTGGATCGCTAAGGGACACTCGCGATGGTTAGATCGCAGGTAGGGGCGCTGCCCCTGGCCCCACAAGGGGATTCGTTCCGCGATTGCGCCCGGAAACCGCTAAACGAGACTGGCGGGAAATTTTACTCGTAAAAATTGTAAAAATTAGTATTAAAATTATAGAAAATTATAGAAATTACACAATTTAGAATTATGTATAATTTATGATAGTCATGGCCCAAAAAGACCCAATCTGATTGGATTTGTGTTGTAATTCATATTACGGCCTGTGCGCCGTCATTTGTGTTGTGCGTGTTGTACATTTGATTTGCGACCTGCGCGTCGTGCCTTTCTCTATTATCTATTCTTGTTATAAATTATTTTAGACTCAAATGTAACTCAAGTTTCAAAATTGTAATGTACAAAATTGGAGCGGTGGAAGGTCCACTCGAGACGGAGTTACGAGGAGGGCGCGAGCAACACAAGGTGGTCAAAGATCGGAGCTTGAGAAGCTATTGACCCTAGGTTGACCATCCGATCTTCTCATTGGCTTGAGAAAATCGTAGTAGGGCCATGACTAATCACAAATTAATTTAATTAATTGATTGTGTGTATGTGATGCATGATTAAGTAATTAATTAGTGCCTAACGATTAGATTAGATCTAAGTCATGCACATAATGCACCCTCCGATTAGATTAGATCTATCGCGTATTTGATACACATCGACGATTAGATTAGATCTAAATTGCGTCAACTCTAATGTCTATCGTGCCGTGATGCCTATCACTACCTTGATCACATGTGTTGTTAAATATGTCAAAGCAGAGCAACACATATTATCTTGGTAGGGTACGGAGGGACAATCTTGGTCTCGCTTATCAACGCATGGGCGAGTACAAACTCAATTAGATTGAGTATTCCTAGTTTGCTCGGTTGGATCGAGTACAACTATAGGCATTCTTCCAATGGTTGGAAAGATAGGACATAAATCATATTTATATTAATTCTTGGGCGTATTAGCCAAAGCTAACTCAAATTTTAATATAACTGCGGATAATGATCCTATAAACAAGAGTTGCATAGAGATGTAATTGGTAAATCATTACCTACCGATCATACTAAATCTTGGGCATATTAGCCAAAGCTAACTCAAGGGTTAGTATGATGTGGATCTTGTCCCACATGTATTATAGAATTCAGTGGCAGTATCATTTAGTTAAAGGCCCAATTAAATGATTTAAAAGAATATGATATTTATTTTTTGCATTTTTCTGTTGTAGATAACCATGACGTTGAATACGAACACTTTCTCCCTACATTCTGTCCTTGAGAAGGACAAGCTCAAAGGAGCAAATTTCCTGGACTGGTACAGGAACTTGAGAATAGTTCTCACCCAGGAACGTAAACTGTACGTTCTGGAGCAGCCCATTCCGGAGGCTCCTCCTGCCAATGCCACGCGAGCAGATAAAGATGCTTACAAGAAGCATCAAGATGATGCATTAGATGTGTCCTGTCTAATGCTCGCGACTATGAACTCTGAGCTTCAGAAGCAACACGAGTTGATGGCCGCTTACGATATGGTTGAACATCTTCGTCAACTGTATCAAGGACAAGCGAGGCATGAGAGATTTGAGATCTCAAGGGCACTATTTCAGTGCAAGATGTCAGATGGGGCTCCCGTAGGCCCATATGTACTCAAAATGATTGGATACATAGAAAACCTACAGAGGTTGGGATTCCCGCTTGGCCAAGAGCTGGCCACTGACCAGATCTTGCAATCCTTGCCGGATAGCTATAGTCAATTCGTTCTAAATTATAACATGAACGAAATCGACAAGCCACTGCCCGAGCTGCTTAGCATGTTGAGAACTGCTGAGTTGAACCTTAAGAAGGCTAAGCCCCACTCAGTTCTGATGGTTCAGAAACACAAGGGCAAGGGCAAGCCCAAAGGCAAAAGAAAGTCCAAAGCCAAGGGCAAAGGCAAGGCACTGAAGCCTAAAGGAGGGGTTGCCAAGGATGCTACCTGCTTCCACTGCGGTCAGACCGGGCACTAGAAGAGGAACTGCAAGGTGTACCTGGAAGATCTTAAGAAGAAGCGAAGTGAGACTTCCACTTCAGGTATATATGTGCTTCTCACATTTGTACTAATGTGTAGGCACTGAGAAATAGCAGGGCATTGGCAAAGGGCGAGGTGGACCTACGCATAGGCAATGGAGCACGGGTTGCTGTTGTTGCTGTAGGGACTTATTTTCTATCTCCGCCCTCTAGGCTTGTATTAGAGTTGGACGATTGTTGTTATGTGCCTGCATTAACTAAGAACATAATTTCAGTTTCTTGTTTGGACAAGAAAGGTTTCTCTTTTATTATAAAGGACAAATGTTGTTCTGTTTATTTAAAAGACATGTTCTATTATAGTGCACCTCTGATGAACGGACTCTACATTCTAGACCTTGAAAGCCCTATCTATAACATAAATACCAAGGGGTTCAAGTCAAATGACATGAACCAAACCTATCTCTGGCACTGTCGCTTAGGTCATATAAATGACAAGCGTTTATGCCAGCTCCATAAGGATGGTTTGCTGGACTCATTTGATTTTGAATCTTATGAGACGTGCGAGTCATGCCTACTAGGCAAGATGACCAAGACTCCCTTTAGTGGACACAGTGAGAGAGCGACTGACTTGTTAGGTCTTATACATAGTGATATATGTGGCCCTTTCAATGTCGCTGCTAGAGGCGGTTATAGGTACTTCATCACATTTACTGATGACTTCAGTAGATATGGTTATGTGTACTTGATGACACATAAGTCAGAATCCTTTGAAAAGTTCAAAGAATTCAAGAATGAAGTACAGAACTAGCTTGGCATGAGTATTAAGATACTTCGATTAGATCGAGGTAGAGAATACCTTAGCCATGAGTTTCGTGACTATCTAGCTGAGTGTGGGATTCTATCCCAACTCACTCCTCCTGGAACACCACAGTGGAATAGTGTATCCGAAAAGAAGAATCGTAATCTATTAGATATGGTACGATCGATGATGAGTCACACAGATCTTCCGACATACCTTTGGAGCTATGCTCTAGACACAGAAGCTTTTATACTCAACCGAGTTCCATCCAAGGCCGTGTTAAAGACACCATATAGGATATGGGCTGGGAGAGATGCCCAGGTGTCTTTCATGATTATTTGGGGTTGTGAGGCTTACGTTCGACGTCAAGTCTCAGACAAGTTAGGACCCAAATCCGACGAGTGCTATTTCATTGGATATCCCAAGGAAACTAAGGGATATTACTTCTACATTCCCAGTCAGCACAAGGTAGTTGTGGCAAAGACTGGAGTTTTTCTAGAAAGAGACTTTGTTTCTAGAAAGACTAGTGGGAGTACGTTCAATCTTGAAGAAATTCAAGATGCTAACAATAGCACTGAAGCCTCGATGGAAGTAGAACTGGAACCACAAAGTGTTGTGGATGATGTTGTTCCATAAGGAGTTGAGGAACAACAACCAGATCAAGTAGACATACCTCTTCGCAGTTCTGATAGGGTACGTCGTCAGCCTGAGAGATACTCATTTCTCTTGTCTGACCATTATGACGTTGTGCTCATCGAGGATGAGCCTACCACCTATCAGGAACCTGTGATGAGACCAGATTCTGAGAAATGGCTAGAGGCCATCAGATCCGAGATGAAATCCATGTACACCAATCAAGTTTGGACTTTGGTTGATCCACCTGAAGGGGTAAAACCCATTGGGTGTAAGTGGGTCTTTAAGAGAAAGACTGACATGGATGGACTTATCTATAAGGGTTGCTTGGTAGCTAAAGGTTTCAAGCAGATTCATGGTATTGACTATGATGAAACCTTTTCTCCAGTAGCGATGTTTAAGTCTATTCGGATCATGCTTGCTATTGCAGCTTACCATGACTATGAGATATGACAGATGGATGTCAAAACCACGTTTCTGAATAGAAACCTACTCGAGGATGTGTACATGACACAACCTGAGGGTTTTATAGATCCACAACATACTAACAGAGCATGCAAGCTGCATAGGTCCATTTATGGACTAAAGCAAGCTTCTCGGAGTTAGAATCTTTGATTCGATGATGCAATCAAGCAGTTTGGTTTCATCAAGAACGAAGATGAGCCTTATGTCTACAAGAAGGTTGTAGGGGATATAGTTGTCTTCCTCATATTGTATGTGGATGACATACTACTCATTGGGAAGGACATCCCTTTGCTTCAGTCTGTCAAGACCTGGCTAGGGAGTTGCTTCTCAATGAAGGACTTAGGTGAGGCATCCCGCATTCTAAGGATACAAATATATAGAGATAGATCTAAGAGATTGCTTGGCCTAAGTCAGAGTACATAAATTGACAAAGTACTCCTTCGGTTTGCCATGCAGAACTCCAAGAAGAGATTTCTGCCGATGTCACATGGCATGAGTCTTTCGAAGACTCAAGGTCCCTCTACTAGAGAGGAGAGAGACCGCATGGATCAGATCCCTTATGCCTCAACCATAGGATCTATCTTGTACGCCATGCTATGTACTCGACCTGATGTCTCGTATGCTTTGAGCATGACGAGCAGATACTAGTCAGATCCAGGTGAAAATCACTAGATAGCGGTCAAGAATATTCTTAAGTACTTGAGAAGGACTAAAGAATATTTCTTGATATATGGAGGCAATGATGGGCTAACTGTAAAGGGTTATAGTGATACTAGCTTCCAGACCGACTAGGATGATTATCGATCACAGTCAGGGTTCGTATTTTGCATTAATGGCGGTGCTGTGAGCTGGAAGAGTTCGAAGCAGAACACAGTAGCTGATTCTACAACAGAGGCCGAGTACATTGCTGCATCAGAGGCAGCAAAGGAGGCAGTTTGGATCCGCAAGTTCATCACTGAACTTGGGGTCGTTCCCAGTATCGCTGACCCTATTGAGCTCTATTGTGACAATAATGGAGCTATAGCACAGGTGAAGGAACCTCGCTCACACCAGCGGACCAAACACATACTACGGCGCTTCCATCTCATTCAAGAGATCATCGAGAGAGGAGATGTGAAGATATGCAGAGTACCTACAGAGGCTAACATCGCAGATCCCTTGACCAAGGCTTTGGCAGAGAGGAAGCATGATGGTCACACTAGGTCATTGGGGCTTAGAGTCTACACTGATTAGCACTAGTGCTAGTGGGAGATTGTTAGTTAGAGCCATAGAGCCAATCATTTGATGATTGTATTATGGAATTATTGTATCATATTCTTATATAAATAAAGGCATTTGTATTTTGGTTATTATACTTACTTGTATTGGTGCCAAATAAACTAGCGTCCTTGAGTAGAAGGTTCTCACCTATATCAATCGGTTAGTTGAACCGATAGTGAGATGATATAGGAAACACTACTCTTAATCTTTCCTAGTCGAGTATTAACATTCAGGGACAATGTTAATGCAATAAGACTAGCATGTAGGTCAACTCGATGACTTGATCTCACAAGTCATGGATATAGAGATATCAAGTTGACACATGGGTATGCATTGGAGAATGCATACTGAATAACCCGCCATGAGAAAGTAACATGGATCATTATATGAGTGTCATATACTTTCTCATGTGGCTATTAGTATAACTACTAATCCTTAGACCTGAAGTCACCATGGTTCCCTACATAAGGAGTTATGTACTTTGGTTTCGTCAAACGTCACCCGTAACTGGGTGGACTATAAAGGCGATTACTGGGTATGTAACAAATTATGCGGAGGGATGTGAGTGATGTATATGGGATCTATCCCTCCTATATGACGGGAGAGACATCGATATTCTTGATAGAGTGAGACCACGAAGTGCATGGCCATGCCCAAATGACTCAATATGAGATATTGAGCTCATTTGATTTAGTGAGTCTACTTGGAGTTTAAGATTTAGATTGGTCAGAGGATGACAAGGTCTATGCCTCACATTGATCAATCTAGATGTCTAGGATAGAAGGACACTTGTCATATATGTGAGGAGTCACAATTAGTAGTCACAAGGTGATGTTGGATCTCGACATTCTTGTAACTTGGGTAGTAATGATGTGTTGCTAGATACCGCTCATTACTTATGCTCCTAAATGGGTTTAGGGGCATTGCCAACGTTATAAGAACCTATAGGGTTACACACTAAGGACAATTAGATGGATATTAGGTTCATATGATGAACCAAGAGGATTAGATTCATTTGATGAATCAAATTGGATTAAGAGTAATCCTAATTGGGCTAATTAAGTTGGACTCAAGTTGATTCATGTGTTCAATGAGTCTAATTTAGATTATGACTCATTAAATCAATTTAATTAAATGAATTAGATTCATTATATTAAATTGGCTTGAATTAAATGGTTGGATTAGATCAACCATGAGAGAGATTAAGTCAAGTTTGACTTGACTTGAGAGGAAGAGGAAGAGTCAAGTTTGACTTGACTTTATGCCACATCATTTGTGACTTGGCATTAAGTGGCCAATGATGAGGTGCCACATCATCATGTTTAGCACATGTGTGTGTCACCTCATGGAGGTTACAAATCTCTTTAATGGCCACACTTAATGCAAAATGGGGGTTACACTTTTGTGGAAGTGGCCGGCCACTTTTGTGAAGTGAATGAATTCATTTTTCATTCAAGTGTCATTTACATCTTCTTCTTCCTCAAGTGCTCTCTCTTCTTGTTCTTCCTCTCCTCTCTTGGCCGAACACCATCTAGGTGCTAGCACACCTATTGTTTGGTCTTCTCCACCTAATTAGTTCGTTTGGATACTTCTAGAGAGTTGTCTACTTTGACAACTTGAGATCCTACATCTCCTTGGACGAGCGGGATACAAAAAGGGCACGCATCGAAGGTATAAAGGGTTTCCTCTTTGTAAATCTAGTGTAGATCTAGATTAGAAACTTGTACTCGTATTTTTGTTTTATTTCTACTTCGCATGGATCCGGTGGCTTGGGGCTTCGGGGTTTCCGCGATGCAAAAAAGCGGTTTTCGCGGCCCGAAAAATCCAACAGTGGTATCAGAGCCACGTGCGAGGTCTTGTACGAGTTTAGTTTTCATTTTTATGAAAAATGTAGGTTCTGTGATTTTCTGTAAATTTAGGTTTTTAATTATTTTTATGAGTAAGTTTCACGTAGAAGCGAAGCACAAGTGTTTAGTCACTTGTAGGCTTCGACTACCGAGAAGATTTTTCTAAAACGGCAAGGTTTCGCCCCAACTTATTTTGGAACAGCGGGCTAAGGATCTATTGGATCGCTAAGGGACACTCGCGATGGTTAGATCGCGGGTAGGGGCGCTGCCCTTGCAAGGGGATTCATTCCGCGATTGCGCCCGAAAAACGCTAAACGGGACTGTCGGAAAATTTTACTCGTAAAAATTGTAAAAAGTAGTATTAAAATTACAGAAAATTATGAAAATTACATAATTTAGAATTATGTATAATTTGTGATAGTCATGGCCCAAAAAGACCCAATCTGATTGGATTTGTGTTGTAATTCATATTACGGCCCGTGCGCCGTCATTTGTGTTGTGCGTGTTGTACATTTGATTCGCGACCAGCGCGTCGTGCCTTTCTCTATTATCTATTCTTGTTGTAAATTAGTTTAGACTCGAATGTAACTCGTGTTTCAAAATTGTAATGTACAAAATTGGAGCGGTGGAAGGTCCACTCGAGACGGAGTTACGAGGAGGGCGCGAGCAACACAAGGTGGTCAAAGATCGGAGCTTGAGAAGCTGTTGAGCCTAGGTTGACCATCCGATCTTCTCATTGGCTTGAGAAGATCGTAGTAGGACCATGACTAATCACAAATTAATTTAATTAATTGCTTGTGTGTATGTGATGCATGATTAAGTAATTAATTAGTGCCTAACGATTAGATTAGATCTAAGTCGTGCACATGATGCACCCTTCGAATAGATTAGATCTTTCGCGTATTTGATACACATCGACGATTAGATTAGATCTAAATCGTGTCAACTCTAATGCCTACCGTGCCGTGATGCCTATCACTACGTCGATCACATGTGTTGTTGAATCTGCCAAAGTAGAGCAACACATATTATCTTGGTAGGGTACGGAGGGACAATCTTGGTCCCGCTTATCAACGCATGGGCGAGTACAAACTCAATTAGATTGAGTATTCCTAGTTTGCTCGGTTGGATCGAGTACAACTATAGGCATTCTTCCAATGGTTGGAAAGAAAGGACATAAATCATATTTATATTAATTCTTGGGCGTATTAGCTAAAGCTAACTCAAATTTTAATATAACTGCGGATAATGATCCTATAAACAAGAGTTGCATAGAGATGTAATTGGTAAATCGTTACCTACCGATCATACTAAATCTTGGGCGTATTAGCCAAATCTAACTCAAGGGTTAGTATGATGTGGATCTTGTCCCACATGAATTATAGAATTCAGTGGGAGCATCATTTAGTTAAAGGCCCAATTAAATGATTTAAAAGAATATGATATTTATTTTCTGCATTTTTCTGTTGTAGATGACGTCGAATACGAACACTTTCTCCGTGCGTTCTGTCCTTGAGAAGGACAAGCTCAACGGAGCAAATTTCTTGGACTAGTACAGGAACTTGAGAATAGTTCTCAACCAGGAACGTAAACTGTACGTTCTGGAGCAGCCCATTCCGGAGGCTCCTCCTGCCAATGCCACGCAAGCAGATAAAGATGCTTACAAGAAGCATCAAGATGATGCATTAGACGTGTCCTGTCTAATGCTCGCGACCATAAACTCTGAGCTTCAGAAGAAACACGAGTTGATGGACGCTTACGATAGGGTTGAACATCTTCGTCAACTGTATCAAGGATAAGCGAGCCATGAGAGATTTGAGATCTCAAGGGAATTATTTCAGTGCAAGATGTCAGATGGGCTCCCGTAGGACCATATGTACTCAAAATGATTGGATACATAGAAAACCTACAGAGGTTGGGATTCCCGTGTTGGTTGCTACTCGGAAAAGCCAATGGCTCCACTATACAAAAATTTTGTACGTGATCTGAACCTTTCCTAGCTACCATGTGTTCTTTTAAGTTAAACTTGTATCTCCTGCGGAACTTAACACGTCTGATTCCAAGTTTAACTTATATGTTCTTTTACGTTTAGATTTGGATCTCCTGCGAAACTTAACACGTTTGATCCAAATCACCTAGGTTATAAATTCAATTTAATATTAGTTTCCAAAATTGGCTTTCAGTACTGCATGGCGAGGCACTTGGCCTTCTTGGATATGGGAGCAACCACCACCGACAAGACAAAGCCTTTTAAGGAAAGTTAATATTTAATTTCCTTGTATAACTCTAAGTTAACCAAAAGGAACAATCAAATCACAAGGAAAAAAGAAAAAGAACACAACATCGAAATTAAATTTGAAAAACAAGAATCGAATGCCTCTTGTATTTGGTATTTATACAAAGCAAAATTAACTAGTATGATGCAGAAATTAAATACTAGTTATACCTCTTCCTTGTATGCTAAAAACATCGAGATCTTCTGCCGTATTCCTTACCTCCTCTTAGACGTCGTGTGGGCGACGATCTTCTAAGACGAACACCACCCGGAAAGCTTCTCCTCCTTCTCTAGAATTCGGCCACCACCACCACAAAGGAGCAAAAGAGAGCAAAGGGAAGAGAGGGAGAGGGGTCGACCACTTGATGATCTCCAACAACAAAATATCAATTGTTATGTTTTTCAAGGCCTCCCCTTCCCCCCTTTTTATATTAGTTTTCCAACGGAAAATTATGGAAAGAGTTTTATGAAAATTAGACTCATTCCTATTTCCTTTTAATTTTTTCTTTTTCTTTCCTTTTAATTAATCAATCCTAGATTGATTTATTAATTAAACAACTATTTGTTGATGTTTAATTATTTGACCGGCCCCTTGCTTGGGCACCAAGAAAGGTGGCCGGCCACTTATTAAAAGGGAAAGAAAGAAAAATTTTTTATAAAATTTAAAAGAAGAAAACTTCTAATAAAATTTTATAAACTCTTTTTTTTTCTAATGTGGATATTAAAAGGAAAGTTTTAAAATTTAAAACCAAGTTTTAAAATTTAAAACATCTCTAATAATATTTTTTTTTTAAAAGAAAGTTTTATAAATTTTACAACTCTCTTTTAAAACCTTGTGCCCTAATTTAAATTAGGAAAATTTTATAAATTTTTAAAATCTCTCTTTTTACAAATTGTAAATATCTGAGGAAATTTAAAAATTCAAAAACAACCTTCCTAATTTAAATATTGCGGCCGGCCCCCTTGCCCTAGGCAAGGGCCGGCCACTTCTAGAGAAAATGTGGCCGGCCATTGCTTGGTCACCAAGCAATGCACCGGCCCATTCTTGGACACCAAGATAGGCTTTTCTTTGGATGGACTTGAGGCTTTATTGAGGCTACAACAGGGACCTAGAGGAGAAATTGGTTTTGGCCTTCCGATGAGCTTGAGTATCCCGTGCTTGCCCCAAACACAGAACTCAAGTTCATCGATAATAACTCATTCCACTAGAGAGTTATTACCGCACTACCGCACCAATCCCAAATTACATATGGGCTCCTTCTTATCATGAGTGTGTTAATCTCCCTGTGTTTAAGATTACGAATGTCCACTAATTAAGTGAGTTACTGACAACTCATTAAATTAATATCTAGCTCCAAGAGTAGTACCACCCAACTTTATTGTCATGTTGGACTAGGTCCACCTGCAGGGTTTAACATGACAATACTTATGAGCTTCTCTTGGGGACATTCTCAACCTAGATAACTAGGGCACAGATTCCTTCTATAATCAACAACACATACTATAAGTAATATCATTTCCCAACTTATCGGGAATATTGATTTATCGAGCTAAACCTCACCCTTTGATAAGTCAAAGAAATAAATACTAAATATACATGCTTGTTATTATATTAGGATTAAGAGAGGTCTAGTTCTTTTACTAAGTCAGTACAAAAAGAACTTACCTAAATGATCCTACTCAATACACTTAAAGTATATCAGTGTAATTTATTAGTCAAGATAAACTAATACTTAATTACACTACGTCTATTCTGATGGTTTGTTCCTTTCCATCTTAGTCGTGAGCAACTATTTATAATTTATAGAGAACCGAGAACATGATCTTCTAAGTGTGACTCCACACTTCATGTTATCTACTATATAAATTAATTGAACAATTAAATTTAACAAATAAATGTAAACATTTGACCAATGTGATTCTTTATTTCAAAATAAATGTGTACAAAAGCTAAACCTTTAAGTATACACTCCAACAATCTCCCACTTATACTAAAAGTCTAAGCTGCGATATCTGTTGCCATACATCTGATTCCCATTCCCTTCACTTGCCGATCAAAAGCTTTCGTCATAAGGGCCTTAGTGAAAGGATCTGCCAGGTTATCTGCTGATGCTATCTTGGCGACGACAACTTCTCCTCGCTTGACGATGTATCGTATCTGGTGGTACTTGCACTCTATATGTTTACTTGCCTTATGGGCTCGTGGTTCCTTCGAGTTTGCAACTGCTCCACTATTATCACAATAAATTGTGACGATCTTGGGCAAACCAGGAATCACATCTAAGTCCATTAGAAAGTTCCTGAGCCATACAGCTTCTTTGGCTGCCTCAGAAGCTGCCACATACTCAGCTTCCATGGTTGAGTCTGAGACGCATTTCTGCTTAACACTCCTCCATGCAATGGCTCCACCTCCTAAAGTAAACACATAGCCTGATGTAGACTTACTGTTGTCCCTATCTGATTGGAAGTCCGAATCCGTGTAACCCACAGGGAGTAAATCGTCTGCTTGGTAAACTAGCATATAATCTCTAGTCCTTCTCAGGTACTTTAATATATGCTTTACTGCAGTCCAATGTCCTTGTCCAGGGTTACTTTGATATCTGCTAACCATGCCCACAACAAAACAGATATCAGGTCTCATACACAACATTGCATACATAAGGCTTCCTACAGCCGAAGCATAAGGAACTGCCTTCATGTCCTCAATCTCTTTTGATGTTTTTGGAGACATCTCTTTAGATAAGGCTACTCCATGCCTAAAAGGTAAGAAAACTTTCTTGGAGTTTTGCATGCTAAAACGAGCAAGGATTGTATCTATATATAAAGCTTGGGATAGCCACAACATTCTTTTCTTGCAATCCCTTATAACTTTGATCCCAAGGATGTGTGCACATTCTCCTAAGTCCTTCATATCAAATTGTTTGGACAACCATACCCTTACATCTGATAATACCTTGACATTGTTGCCAATTAACAAAATATCATCTACGTATAGTACAAGAAATACCACCATGTTTCCGTTACACTTCTTGTATACACAAGACTCATCCGACCACTGAATAAATCCATAAGACTGGATTACTTTATTAAACCGGATATTCCAAGATCTTGAAGCTTACTTCAGTCCATAAATAGACCGATTGAGCTTACACACAAGATGCTCTTTGTCCTTTGCAATAAACCCCTCTGGTTGTTTCATATGGATGTTTCTTCAAGACTTCTATTAAGGAAAGCTGTCTTGACATCCATTTGTCAAATCTCATAATCCATATGAGCAGCAAAAGATAAAAGAATTTGGATAGACTTAAGCATGGATACCGGTGAAAAGGTTTCCTCATAATCGATTCCCTCTTTCTGAGTATACCCCTTCGCAACAAGCCTTACTTTGAAGGTTTTCACCTCCCCGTCTGTCCCTCTTTTCCTTTTGTAGATCCATTTACATCCAACGACTTTTACACCATTGGGTGGTTCTACAAGCTCCCAGACCTTATTAGAATACATAGATTCTATTTCAGAATTCATTACCTTTTGCCAAGATACTGCATCTATATCTTGGAGTGCTTCATCATATGTCCGGGGATCTGGTTCATGTTTGCCTGGGATCAAGTCCGAAGACTCACCCAAAAACATGAATCTCTCGGGCTACCTTACAACCCTCCCACTACGACAAGGCACCGTCTATGGTTGTGTATCATGTGTGACACATGTTGCAGTTTCTTGTGGTACTTCATCTTGTACTGTTGGTACTGAAGTAGACGTGTCCTCTCTAAGTTCTTCTAGAACAATTTTACTACTGGGCTTGTGATCCATTATATAGTCTTCTTCTAAAAACTGGGCATTGGTGCTAACAATGACCTTCTGGTCTTTAGGACTATAAAATAAACCGCCTTTCGTTCCTCTGGGATACCCCACAAACATACAAACTTCTGTACGAGATTCTAACTTATCAGCATCTTGTTTCAGCACATGTGCTGGACTACCCCAAATCTGAATATGTCTTAGACTGGGCTTCCGCCCATTCCATAATTCTGTGGGAGTAGAAGATACTGATTTAGAAGGTACTAAGTTCAGAATGTGCACTGCTGTTTCCAGAGCGTATCCTCAAAACGAATTTGGTAATTCTGAATAACTCATCATCGATCTAACCATCTCCATAAGAGTCCTATTCCTTCGTTCTGCCACACCATTCTGTTGGGGTGTACCAGGTGCGGATAATTGGGATTAAATCCCGGCCTCTGAAAAGTAATTCCTAAACTCTCCTAAGAGGTATTCGCCACGACGATCAGACCGTAGTGTTTTGATACTTTTACCTAGACGTTTCTCCACATCAGCCTTGTACTCTTTGAACTTATCAAAGCACTCAGACTTGCGGCGCATTAGGTAAATGTATCCATATCTTGAATAATCGTCTATAAAAGAGACAAAATATTCAAAGCCACCTCTAGCCTGGATAGACATAGGACCACACAAATCAGAATGAACCAATTCTAACGCTTCTTAGGTTCTATACCCCTTGGCCTTAAAAGGTCTCTTGGTCATCTTACCTTCCAAGCAGGATTCACACGTTGGAAAGTTTTCCAACTCTAATGGACCCAAGAGTCCATCGGCTACAAGCCTTTGAATCCTACTTAAGTTAATATGACCAAGCCTTAGATGCCAAAGATGTGTTTGGTTCATTTATGAAGGTTCTTTTCTCTTATTAGAGTTAGAAGATGTGTTATTAATTTCCATATTTTTCTTTGTGGGAAAATTGAATTTAAAGTATATAAATTGCCAACCAATGCACCAGAATAGATAATCACTTTATTTCTCTTTATAAACACATTGTTACTAAAGGAAACTGAATATCCATCCAAATACAATTTAGAAACTGAAATTAAATTCTTTCTAAAACTGGGTACATAAAGACAATTCCTTAAAACCAATTTCCTATTCCTATCAAATGATAAGTAGACGTCTCCCACTGCAACAGCCACCACCTTAGTAGCATTGCCCATGTAGACAGTTATCTCTCTATCAAATAGTCGTCGGGTTTCCTGGAACCCCTGCAAAGAATTGCAGACATGATCAGTGGCTCCTGTATCTACACACCAGGTGCTGGTAGATAACACCGCTAAACATGTTTCAACTACTAGAGTATGAGATATACCTTTATTGTTCTGTTTCCTACGAGGACAGTCTGCCTTCCAATGTCCAGTCTGCTTGCAAATAAAGCACTTGCCCTTCGGCTTCTTTATTCCAGCTTTTTGTCCTGCACCTTGAGGTTTATTCACCTTCTTTGCTGAGCCATTTTATTTCTTCTTCTTCTTGCCTTTCGGCTTAGAAGTAGAACCATTTTCAGCATAGTGAATTTGAGAATGTTGACGAAATAACCCTTCGGCTGCCTGAAGTTCTGTCAGAAGTTACGCCAATGAATACATCCTTTTATTCATATTATAGTTCAGGCGAAAATGCTTAAAACTTCTGGGCAGCGTTTAGAGGATGATATCGACCTGGGTTTCCCCATCAATTTCCCCTCCAAGAATTTGTATTTCGTTTAAGTAAGCCATCATCTTGAGAATATGATCCCTCACGAGAGTCCCCTCAGTCATGGTGGCTGTCATCAATTTTCTCATTGCCTCTTGCCTAGCAGCCCGATTCTGATGTCCGAAGAGTTCCTTGAGATTGTCCATTATATCATAGGCTGTTGGTAAGTCCTGATGCTGATGTTGCAATACATTTGACATCGAAGCCAAGATGTAACACCGTGCCATCTCATCAGCTTTTACCCATTTACTATGATACTGAATCTCCTCTGAGGTAGAATCATTGCTAGGTGTTTCTGGGCATTCCTCTGATAGTACAAACTTATAGCCCTCAGCAGTTAAAACAATGTCCAGGTTTCTTTTCCAATCTATATAGTTGGGACCAGTAAGTCTGTTTTCTTTTAGAATAATGGCCAGTGGGTTGAAAGTCATCCTAAGAATCACAAAATAAATTTTGGTCAGAACTCTAAATTTAGAATAATATTGATTCCTCAAACAATACTATTTTAAATTAACCAACACCTTAAAACACCGTGAATTTTGTATGGCACGATAGTGTGGACGTATACAAATTCAACATTTGTAAAAGGAGGGTATATCCCATAAATTTTATTATCTTGTCAACCTAACTTTTTGACAAATAAAATTAATAGTTGGTTTCCTTCGGTCACACAAATAATAGCAGTGACTCCGATGGGGAGGATACTATTAGACGTGCCTAAGTGTATACCATTACTTGACACTAAGTCCATTAATAAGATTGTGCCCCTTCCGATGGGGAAGATCACACGCTCTTAATTAATTTCCTATAGTCATCCGAAATGGAAGTTTGGTCTAGTGATCTGCAAACAAACTCATCCGATATGGAGGAAGACACTCAGAGCCAACGCGCAAGTTTGTTTGCATCACTTACAAACCAGTAATGGAGACCATGGAATTCACTAAGATAAATTCCTCTCCCACTTAGTTATTTAAAGTGAGGGATTTTGATGATGCTAGCCTACTAAACATGTACACTAACATTTACACACAGCACAATACAAAAGCAATAAATAGAAAAACTAATTTTCAACTATTATGGCTTTTATCTATTGTTGTCCTCCGTGTGTCATCATCCCTAGCTGCTGCCATCTTTGGCCACCGCCACCAGGTCTAGTTGTCGCATCCATCTTGCTCCTTGTTACGCAGCGCCACTCTGATCCTCAAAAGGTTCCACGCCTTGCAAGATTCGATCCGCGACATAAATAGAATTTTACATTTTTCGATCCTATATTCCTCGAAGGAATGTACATGTAAACTAGATCGAACATAAAATAAAATTTACATCCATCGATCCTATATTCCATAAAAGGAATGCACATGTATCTAGATCAAAAAATAAAATCCTAATAAAACTAAATACAACTCCTGCTGTATTTTATAATACAATCATGCACACATAATAAATGCCCTTGACATGTCCAAGGGTCCAATCACACACATAATAACTATAAGCCATAATAGTTGGATCCTGCATCCACAAAGTTAGCACATCCTACTATTAACCTGCCTAAATTATGTATGACATGTGCATAATTAAACTAATACCAAATACACAGAGGCAAAACCCTAGCTCTGATACCAATTGTTGGTTGCTACTCGGAAAACCCAATGGCTCCACTGTATAAAAATTTTGTACGTGATCTGAACCTTTCCTAGCTACCATGTGTTCTTTTAAGTTAAACTTGTATCTCCTGCGGAACTTAACACGTTTGATTCCAAGTTTAACTTATATGTTCTTTTAAGTTTAAATTTGGATCTCCTGCGGAACTTAACACATTTGATCCAAATCACCTAGGTTATAAATTCAATTAAATATTAGTTTCCAAAATTGACTTCCAGTACTGCATGGCGAGGCACTTGGCCTTCTTGGATATGGGAGCAACCACCACCGACTAGACAAAGCCTTTTAAGGAAAGTTAATATTTAATTTCTTTATATAACTCTAGGTTAACCAAAAGGAACAATCAAATCACAAGGAAAAAATAAAAAGAACACAACATCAAAATTAAATTCGAAAAACAAGAATCGAATGCCTCTTGTATTTGGTATTTATACAAAGAAAAATTAACTAGTATGATGCGGAAATTAAATACTAGTTATACCTCTTCCTTATATGCTAAAAACCTCGAGATCTTCTGTCATATCCCTCGCCTCCTCTTAGACGTCGTGTGGGCGACGATCCTCTAAGACGAACACCACCCGGAAAACTTCTCCTCCTTCTCTAGAATTCGGCCACAACCACCACAAAGGAGCAAAAGAGAGCAAAGGGAAGAGAGGGAGAGGGGCTGGCCACTTGATGATCTCCAACAACACAATATCAATTGTTATGTTTTTCAAGGCCTCCCCTTCCCCCCTTTTTATATTAGTTTTCCAACGGAAAATTATGGAAAGAGCTTTATAAAAAAATTAGACTCATTCATATTTCCTTTTAATTTTTTCTTTTTCTTTCCTTTTAATTAATCAATCCTAGATTGATTTATTAATTAAACAACTATTTGTTGATCTTTAATTATTTGACCGGCCCCTTGCTTGGGCACCAAGAAAGGTGGTCGGCCACTTATTAAAAGGGAAAGAAAGAAATTTTTTTTATAAAATTTAAAAGAAGAAAACTTCTAATAAAATTTTACAAACTCTTTTTTTTTCTAATGTGGATATTAAAAGGAAAGTTTTAAAATTTAAAACCAAGTTTTAAAATTTAAAACATCTCTAATAATATTTCTTTTTAAAAGAAAGTTTTATAAATTTTACAACTCTCTTTTAAAACCTTGTGGCCTAATTTAAATTAGGAAAATTTTATAAATTTTTAAAATCTCTCTTTTTACAAATTGTAAATATCTGAGGAAATTTAAAAATTCAAAAACAACCTTCCTAATTTAAATATTGCGGTCGACCCCCTTGCCCAAGGCAAGGGCCGGCCACTTCTAGAGAATATGTGGCCGGCCATTGCTTGGTCACCAAGCAATGAACCGGCTCCTTCTTGGACACCAAGATAGGCTTTTCTTTGGATGGACTTGAGGCTTTATTGAGGCTACAACAGGGACCTAGAGGAGAAATTGGTTTTGGCCTTCCGATGAGCTTGAGTATCCCATGCTCACCCCGAACACACAACTCAAGTTCATCGATAATAACTCATTCCACTAGAGAGTTATTACCGCACTACCGCACCAATCCCAAATTACATTATGGGCTCCTTCTTATCATGAGTGTGTTAATCTCCCTATGTTTAAGATTACGAATGCCCACTAATTAAGTGAGTTACTGACAACTCATTTAATTAATATCTAGCTCCAAGAGTAGTACCACCCACTTTATTGTCATGTTGGACTAGGTCCACCTGCAGGGTTTAACATGGCAATACTTATGAGCTCCTCTTGGGGACATTCTCAACCTAGATAACTAGGACACAGATTCCTTCTATAATCAACAACACATACTATAAGTAATATCATTTTCCAACTTATCGGGCATATTGATTTATCAAGCTAAACCTCACCCTTTGATAAGTCAAAGAAATAAATACTAAATATACATGCTTGTTATTATATTAGGATTAAGAGCACACACTTCCATAATAACTAAGGTCTAGTTCTTTTACTAAGTCAGTACAAAAAGAACTTACCTAAATGATCCTACTCAATACACTTAAAGTGTATCAGTGTAATTTATTAGTCAAGATAAACTAATACTTAATTACACTACGTCTATTCTGATGGTTTGTTCCTTTCCATCTTAGTCGTGAGCAACTGTTTATAATTTATAGAGAACCGACAACATGATTTTCTAAGTGTGACTCCACACTCCATGTTATCTACTATATAAATTAATTGAACAATTACATTTAACAAATAAATGTAAACATTTGACCAATGTGATTCTTTATTTCAAAATAAATGTGTACAAAAGCTAAACTTTGAAGTATACACTCCAATATCCCGCTTGGCCCAGAGCTGGCCACTGACCTGATCTTGCAATCCTTGCCGGATAGCTATAGTCAATTCGTTCTAAACTAGAACATGAATGAAATCGACAAGTCACTGCCCGAGCTGCTTAGCATGTTGAGAACTGCTGAGTTGAACCTTAAGAAGGCTAAGCCCCACTCTGTTCTGATGGTTCAGAAACACAAGGGCAAGGGCAAGCCCAAAGGCAAAGGAAAGTCCCAAGCCAAGGGCAAAGGCAAGGCACTGAAGCCTAAAGGAGGGGTTGCCAAGGATGCTACCTGCTTCCACTGCGGTCAGTCCGGGCACTGGAAGAGGAACTGCAAGGTGTACCTGGAAGATCTTAAGAAGAAGCGAAGTGAGACTTCCACTTCAGGTATATATGTTATATAAGTCAATCTATCTATTTCTTCATCATGGGTATTAGATACCAGATGTGCTTCTCACATTTGTACTAATGTGTAGGCACTGAGAAATAGCAGGGCATTGGCAAAGGGCGAGGTGGACCTACGCGTAGGCAATAGAGAACGGGTTGCTGCTGTTGCTGTAGGGACTTATTTTCTATCTCTGCCCTCTAGGCTTGTATTAGAGTTGGATGATTGTTGTTATGTGCCTGCATTAACTAAGAACATAATTTCAGTTTCTTTTTTGGACAAGAAAGGTTTCTCTTTTATTATAAAGGACAAATGTTGTTCTGTTTATTTAAAAGACATGTTCTATTATAGTGCACCTCTGATGAACGGACTCTACATTCTAGACCTTGAAAGCCCTATCTATAACATAAATACCAAGAGGTTCAAGTCAAATGACATGAACCAAACCTATCTCTGCACTGTCGCTTAGGTCATATAAATGACAAGCGCTTATCCCAGCTCCATAAGGATGGTTTGCTGGACTCATTTGATTTTGAATCTTATGAGACGTGCGAGTCATGCCTACTAGGCAAGATGACCAAGACTCCCTTTAGTGGACACAGTGAGAGAGCGACTGACTTGTTAGGTCTTATACATAGTGATGTATGTGGCCCTTTCAATGTCGCTGCTAGAGGTGGTTATAGGTACTTCATCACATTTACTGATGACTTCAGTAGATATGGTTATGTGTACTTGATGACACATAAGTCAGAATCCTTTGAAAAGTTCAAAGAATTCAAGAATGGAGTACAGAACTAGCTTGGCATGAGTATTAAGATACTTCGATCAGATCGAGGTGGAGAATACCTTAGCCATGAGTTTCGTGACTATCTAGCTGAGTGTGGGATTCTATCCCAACTCACTCCTCTTGGAACACCACAGTGGAATGGTGTATCCGAAAAGAGGAATCGTACTCTATTAGATATGGTACGATCGATGATGAGTCACACAGATCTTCCGACATACCTTTGGGGCTATGCTCTAGACACGGCAGCTTTTATACTCAACTGAGTTCCATCAAAGGTCGTGATAAAGACACCATATAGGATATGGACTGGGAGAGATGCCCAGGTGTCTTTCATGAGGATTTGGGGTTGTGAGGCTTACGTTCGACGTCAAGTCTCAGACAAGTTAGGACCCAAATCCGACAAGTGCTATTTCATTGGATATCCCAAGGAAACTAAGGGATATTACTTCTACATTCCTAGTCAGCACAAGGTAGTTGTGGCAAAGACTGGAGTCTTTCTAGAAAGAGACTTTGTTTCTAGAAAGACTAGTGGGAGTGAGTTCGATCTTGAAGAAATTCAAGATGCGAACAATAGCACTGAAGCCTCGATGGAAGTAGAACTGGAACCACAAAGTGTTGTGGATGATGCTGTTCCACAAGGAGTTGAGGAACAACTACCAGTTCAAGTAGATATACCTCTTTGCAGGTCTAATAGGGTACGTCATCAGCCTGAGAGATACTCATTTCTCTTGTCTGACCATGATGACGTTGTGCTCATAGAGGATGAGACTACCACCTATCAGGAAGCTATGATGAGACTAGATTTCGAGAAATGGCTAGAGGCCATGAGATCCGAGATGGAATCCATGTACACCAACCAAGTTTGGACTTTGGTTGATCCACCTGAAGGGGTAAAACCCATTGGGTGTAATTGGGTCTTTAAGAGAAAGACTGACATGAATGGACTTATCTATAAGGGTCGCTTGGTAGCTAAAGGTTTCAAGCAGATTCATGGTATTGA
Source organism: Zingiber officinale (assembly GCF_018446385.1). Taxonomy (NCBI): domain Eukaryota; kingdom Viridiplantae; phylum Streptophyta; class Magnoliopsida; order Zingiberales; family Zingiberaceae; genus Zingiber; species Zingiber officinale. Next base: position 49,829,020 of record NC_055990.1, read on the forward strand.
CTATGATGAAACCTTTTCTCCAGTAGCGATGTTTAAGTCCATTCGGATCATGCTTGCTATTGCAGCTTATCATGACTATGAGATATGGCAGATGGATGTCAAAACTGTGTTTCTGAATAGAAACCTACTCGAGGATGTGTACATGACACAACCTGAGAGTTTTGTAGATCCACAGCATACTAGCAGAGTATGCAAGCTGCATAGGTCCATTTATGGACTAAAGCAAGCTTCTCGGAGCTGGAATCTTCGATTCGATGATGTAATCAAATAGTTTGGTTTCATCAAGAATGAAGATGAGCCTTGTGTCTACAAGAAGGTTGTAGGGGATATAGTTGTCTTCCTCATATTGTATGTGGATGACATACTTGTTGGAACCCCAAGGTTGTTTTGGTGTGATCAACAAATTAAGTTAGGTCCTGTGTGTATTTAACCTTGTGTCTAAGTGTGCAGGAGCTTAGGAACACAGTTAGTCAAGCGGAAGACGCAGCTAGCGAGAAGGATGGCAGTCCGAGGGACGAGGTGCTGCGGAAGAGTACCCCAGTGGACGAGAAGGAAGCGTGCGGTGGTTCCGAGGGACGAAAGCCGGAGCGGAAGATTGCTCGGGGAGCAAGAGACGCAGCTAGCGAGAAGGACGACACTGTTGGTTGCTACTCGGAAAACCTAGAGGTTCCACTGTACAAAAATTTTGTACAAAGGTCTGAACCTTTTCCTAGCTACCATGTGTTCTTTTAAATTAAATTTTGGATCGCCTGCGGAACTTAACATGTTTGATCCAAAACTTAATCTATTTGTTCTTTTAGGTTTTGACTTGGATCTCCTGCGGAACTTAACACGTTTGATCCAAATCACCTAAGTTATTAATTCCATTAAATATTAATTTCCAAAATTGGTTCCCAGTACTGACGTGGCGAGGCACATGGCCTTCTTGGATATGGGAGCAACCACCACCGACTAGACAAAACCTTTTAAGGAAAGCTAATATTTAATTTCCTAAAATAACTTTAGGTCAACCAAAAAGAACAATCAAATCACAAGGAAAAGAAAAACAAAAGAACACTATATCGAAAATAAATTCGAAACACTAGAATCGTATGCCTCTTGTATTTAGTATTATTTCCAAAAATAACTAGTATGATGCGGAAAGAAAAATTACTAGTTATACCTTTTAGAAAGACCTCTTGATCTTCTACCGTATTCCTCTTCTAACCTCGGACGTTATGTGGGCAACGATCTTCCGAGATGAGAACCACCTAGCACCTTCTTCTTCCTTACAAGTTTCGGCCATCAAAACTTCTCCTAGGATGAAGAGGTTCGACCACCACCACCATTGTAACGCCCGCCCTCCCTGCTAACCCTAAGGGACGGGGCTACGATACTCTACGTACGTACTACAGCGGAAGACTTAAAATTTATTTTTCTTAACTTAATTAAAACCGAACTACACTAACATGGTTTCATAACATGATAACGAAATAAATATAAACTTAGTATCAAGTCACTCATATTGTATTACATTTCACAAAACCAAAGCATAGTTCTTAAAGGTTTTAAAGCAGGTTCTTAATTAGTTGCCTAGCCATCGCCACACACATCTTTGTTGCCCCTCCTGCTGCTCCTTTAACTCATCCAGCTTTTTCCTTTATCTGTGGTACAAGGAAAGTAAGCTATGAGCACTCATGGCTCAGTAAGTTCCTTTCCTACTCACTAAAGCCAACAATCATCACATAATCAAGAATGTATTAACAAGTCATAATCTCAACTAATCATGGCATAACATAGCATTCTATTCAAGCTTATCATGCATCATAATATAATCACAACTAGTCATGGCATATCAAACATCATCATGGCCGAAACATATACATAGTGCATTGCATAAAACATAGCTAGACATAGCATAACAAATAAGTATCATGGTATATCAAAGCATGGCCGAAACATGTATATCAAAGCATCATAACTATGGCCGAATATGTACATCAAGGTATCATCAAATCCATGGCCGAAATCTATATATATCAAGCATCAACATATCCATGGCTGAAACATGTCTATAAGGTATAGCATGAACATAACATAAACATACCTTATCATGGCATATCATAATCAAGAGCATAGCATGAAACATAGCATAATCAAAAGGTGTATGCAATATGATTTTGGAAAACATGTATCCGAAAAACATGTGTATGTCTCATGATCTTTAAAACCATTCTCTTTTATATGTATATATACTTGAAAATAATCTCAACATAAGGGGGATCCCGGCTATGTACCACTTACATATTGCACGCAACCTTGTAGGTCCAAGGTAGCAAGTCTTGAACCCTACGAGGCAAACATACTAGGCCCTTAGTCCTAGGGGCACTTAGGAGCCCATCCCTAACGAGGTCCTTAGTCCCCGGGGCGCTTATGGAGCCCACCCTTGGTACAAGCCACTCACACATAAAGTAAAGTACATGTCATACATATCATGTATCATAAAAGCATGCATCACTTAGGCACACATCATAAAAGTATGCATCACTTAGGCATACATCATGTCATAAAAGTATGCATCACTTAGGCATACATCATATCATAAAGGTATGCATCACTTAGGCATACATCATGTCATAAAGGTATGCATCACTTAGGCATACATCATATCATAAAGGTACGCATCACTTAGGCATACATCATGTCATAACAATATGCATCACTTAGGCATAGATCATAAAAACATGCATATCTTAAGCATAAAGCATATCATCAAGCATGCATATTTTATCCACATAGCTTATCATAAAAGCATGCATATTTTAAGCACAAAGCATATCATATCATAAAAGCATGCATATCATATCATAAGTCATAAATCACAAGCATACATATTAAGCATAAGGGTGTATCTTGTGATTATCCTATCATAGGAAACATGGTATCATATTTATCTTGGTTCTAAGCTTCCTAAACCCTTGTGGTCGAAACCCTTTAGAGCTCAATTTAGGCTAAACACAACATCCAAGCATGTGGTACCTAAATTATCATCATAACATTTTCATAGGAAGCATTATAAACATGATTAACTTAGTTTCTAAGTTCTTCAAGTCCCTAATTTCATGTGGCCGAAACCTTAAGGTGTGAAACAAGGTTCCATATGACATAAAAACATAGACAACTTGAAATCATATCTATAACATTTTTACCAAGAAATAAGGTAAACACATTTGACATATTTGAATTAGTTCCTAAGTTCTTTAAGCCCTTAACATATGTCATGGCCGAAATTTAACAAGTTCTCATTAGGGCTACAAACAAGCATACAAGCATGTGAACTTGGACTAACATTATGTATAAATTCATACAAAGCATCATACAATAGTTATGGCCGAAACATACCCTAGCATCATTTTAGGTCATAAAACAACATATAGCAATTGAACCTTGGCTTTCTACTTATCACATTTCATGTAGGGTGACATGAGCATATTTAATTTAAGTCCTAGGGTCCCTAGGGTGTCTAACCCTCCATGGCCAAGACTTACAATAGTCCTTTTAGATCATGGAAAAATTATACAAGCATGTGACACAATCAATAGGTTATCATATTTTCATAAGAAGCATTTTAACACCTTTGGTTTAAATTCTAAGGCCTCTAGGTCATTTAAACCCTACTTGGCCGAAACTCATCAGTGCTTAAACTTGCTTCAATAACATAAAAAAAACATGTGAAGTCATACGAGTTTCATAGCATGTGTAAAGACAAGCCTAATGAGTATACATATGAATTGTGTCTTAGGCTTTCTAGGTTTCTTTTTCTCTTTTTGTTTTATTTTTTTCCCATGGCCGAAACCTACCATTCTTTAGCTAGGTTTTTAAGTGGCCTAAAGCATGAAAAATCTAAGTAAGTTTCATGGCAAAAGTTACTAAGAAACATATATACAAATTGATTCATGAGTAAACTAGGACCCCTTGTGGTCATACATGATATATGTTATGCTACTAATTTTTCTACACTCTAATTAAGCATGAGGGCATTAAACAACTTTCATATCTAAACAGCACAGAGGTCTTGAGCATTTTAAAATTTTGTTTAAGCTTTCTAAGCTATCCATCTCATCATGGCCGAAAAACACTAAGAAGGAGTTCATGAAATTCTAGCAATATTCAAGCATACAAATCCTTTAAGATCTTTGTATTCTATAGCATGAGCATGGTTATTTAAATTTAAAGGCCTTCCTAATCCTAAACCCTTCCTTGGCCGAAACATATGAGTGGGTTTTCTTTTAGTTTCAAATATCTTCTAAGGAAGAAAACCAATACATAATCCTTAATATTTCATAGGGAGAACCTTGTACTAGTTGGGTAAAACAATAAATTTCCATAGCCTCTTAAGAATATTTTTGGCCGAAATTCTAGGGTTCAGTACTCCTCTGATCAATCATCATATAGGTATAAAATCATGAAGAAGAACCCCTCTACATAGCATAGAAAAATCTATCATATAGTGAAGACTAGTTAAACATCATTAGATTTTGAAAGCTCTTCTTGGCCGAATTTTCTCAAACTTGTTTCTAGGTTTTAAAATCCTCATAAAATCCGAAAAGTACATAAAATGCCTTGTACCACAGGTGAGGGGAAGCTTACATCCTTTTCGCTTGTGGATCTAAGGTATGGTGAAGAAGAAATAGTCTCTTCTTCTAGTTCTTTTCCCTTGATTCCTTTGCTAAGTCCTCCTTGTATCTTAGGCTTTCTTAGGGACAAACTTGGCTTTGGGGCCGAAGATGGAGGAGAGGGAACTGTGGTGTTCTCGGTGAGGGAGAGGATGAGTGAAATAAAAATGAGAGAAAAATAATTTTCTCTTTTCTTGCTCCCTTTTATGTTAAGGGGGAAGAGGTTGCAAACTTGATTTTTGCTTTCCTTCTCCCTTAGCCTTTTTCTCTATTTTTATTTTATTTATCTTATTTTCCATTTATTCTCACCATTCATGATAAAATAAGGGGGAATGAATCCTCTTAACTCCTCTTTAAAATTTCGGCAAGATCAAAGAGGAAGAGGGAGAGAAAGGGAGGAAGGCAAGTTGCCTTTCTCTTGCTCTTTTCTTGTTTTCTTTTGGCTATCTTTTATTCTCACCTTTATCATGAGTTTCCCTCCTTTGCTATCAATATCTTCTCTCTATCCCAATTGGTTTCTACTAATTAATTCTATGAATTATAATATAAGAGGTTCAAGGTTCAATCTTTGACCATCACTTCTTTTTATTTCATTTTATTTCTTTTTACTTCAACTCACTTCTTATTATTTTTCTAAGGCAAATTCATCATTCTCATATTTATTCTTAAAAGCTTAGTGGGTGTTACAACCATGCTCCAAGGGATGCTAGAAAATAGGCTTCTTTTCTCTCCTTCTTCTCCTTCTTAGTTCCGGCCACCAAAGCTATCTCCACCATGAGAAGGTTTCGGCCACACAAAGGAGAGGAGAGGAAAGAAAGGGCCGGCCACACCCAAGGAAGAAAAGAGGTAGAAAAATAATAGAGCTGTTCATTCATGAAGGCACCTCTACCCCCTCTTTTATAATCCTTGGTCTTGGCAAATAAGAAAATTTAAATAAAAACTTCCTTAATTCTTTTGTCATGAAAAGGAAAATTTATTTAATTAAAAATAATTTTTCTCTTCTCAATTTACAATGGTTGGCCATTATACAAATCTCCAAGCAAATAAAATTTTAAACACAAATTAAAACTTCCTTATTTGCTTCCGGAAATTTATAAAATTTTTCCAATAATTTTATCCCTTCATGATTGGTTAATAAAAAGAAATTTTATAAATTAAAATCTTTCTTTTAAACATGTGGATAAAAAGAAAGTTATCTCTAAAAATTAAAATCTCTTTCAATCTACAAATAAGGAAAGATATCAAATCTTTTCTTAATCTTTTGTAGAAACTTATAAAAGAGATTATTTAATTTTTAAACTCTCTTTTTAAATAATGAACATGTTTAAAAAGTAAAGTTTCTTAAAATTTAAAATCCACCTTTTAATCACTAAATAAGGAAAGATTTTAAATTTTTAAACTCTCTTTTAAACATGTGGATGATTTACAAATAAGAAAAGTTTTCAATAAAAATTAAAACCATCCTTTTAATCTACAAATAAGGAAAGAGATTAATCTCTTCTCTTAATCTTTTGTAGAAAGCCATAAAAGGAAATTTTAATTTTTAAAACTCTCTTTTAAATCATGATATCCACATAAGAAATAATTTTAATAAAAAAACCCTTTTAATATTCTAGTGCCCGGCCACCTAAGCTTGGGACCCAAGCTTTGGCCGGCCACCTACATGGCTCATCCACTTGGTCTTGGCCAGCCCTAGCTTGGGTTCCAAGCTAGCTTGGCCGACCCCATTGGATGGGTAAGAAGGTGGGTATGCGGTGGGTATAAATCTCTATATACTAGAGGCTACGATAGGGACCGAGAGGAGGAATTGGTTTTGGTCTCCTGATAAAATTAAGGATCCCGTGTTCGCCCTGAACACACAACTTAATTTTATCAATAATAATTCATTCCACTAAAGAACTATTATTGAACTACCGCACCAATCCCAAATTACATTTTGGGCTCCTTCTTATTATGAGTGTGTTAGTCTCCCTGTGTTTAAGATAACAAATGTCCACTAATTAAGTAAGTTACTGACAACTCACTTAATTAATATCTAGCTCCAAGAGTAGTACCACTCAACTTCATCGTCATGTCGGACTAAGTCCACCTGCAGGGTTTAACATGACAATCCTTATGAGCTCCTCTTGGGGACATTCTCAACCTAGATCACTAGGACACAGTTTCCTTCTATAATCAACAACACACACTATAAGTGATATCATTTCCCAACTTATCGGGCTTATTGATTTATCGAACTAAATCTCACCCATTGATAAATTAAAAAAATAAATATCAAATATATGTGCTTGTTATTATATTAGGATTAAGAGCACACACTTCCATAATAACTGAGGTCTTTTGTTCCTTCATAAAGTCAGTATAAAAGGAACGACCTCAAATGGTCCTACTCAATACACTCTAAGTGTACTAGTGTAATTATATAGTTAAGATAAACTAATACCTAATTACACTACGACCTTCCAATGGTTTGTTCCTTTCCATCTTGGTCATGAGCTACTTGTTTATAATTTATAAGGAACCGATAACATGATCTTCTGTGTGTGACACCACACACCATGTTATCTATAATATAAATTAATTGAGCAACTACATCTATCATAAATGTAGACATTTGACCAATGTGATTCTTATTTCTAGATAAATGTTTATACCAAAAGCTAGACTTTTAGTATACACTCTAACAATCTCCCATTTATACTAATAGACTAAGCTGCCATATCTGCTGCCATACATCTGATTCCCATGCCTTTCAAAAAGCTCTTGCCTTAAGAACCTTAGGTTATCATCTGATGCAATCTAGGCGGCAACAACTTCTCCTCGTTATACAATTTCTCGTATTGGGTAGTACTAGTGCTCTATTGTGTTTACTTGCCTTATAGACTCATGGTTTCTTCGAGTTTGTTACTGCACCATTATTATTACAATAAATTGTAATAATATTTGGACAAACTAGAAATCATATCTAAGTCTATCTTGAGGTAATTAAGTCATTCAGCTTTTATGGCTACCTCAGAGGCTTGCCATATACTCAGCTTCTATGGTGGAGTCCAGAAAAACACCTATGCTTATCACTCTTCCATGACTTTTCCTCCTAAAGTAAACACAAAACCCCGAGGTTTACTTATTATTGTCCCTATCCGATTGGAAGTCAAAATCCGTGTAACCCACATGGACCAAATTAACTGCCTTGTAAGCTAGCATATAATCTCTAGCGCCTCTAAGGTACTTTAATATATGCTTTACTGCAGTCCAATGTCCTTGTCTAGGGTTACTTTGATATCTGCTAACTATGCCCTTGGCAAAACAGATTTCTGATCTCGTGCTTAGCATACATTAGGTTGTCTAACTGCCGAAGCATAAAGAACTGCCTACATGTCCTCAATCTCCTTTGATGTCATCGGAGACATCTCTTTAGATAAAGACACTCCATGCTTAAAAGGTAAGAAAACTTTCGAGGAGTTTTGCATGCTTAAAACGAGCAAGGATTTTATGATGTATGAAGCTTGGGATAAGTAAAATATTCTTTTCTTGCGATCCCTTATTACTTTGATCTCAAGAATATATACATTCTCCCAAGTCCTTTATATCGAATTGTTTGGACAACCATACCCTTACTTCTGACAACATTTTGATATTGTTTCCAACTACCAAAAATGTTATCTACGTATAGTACAAGAAATACCACCACGCTTCCATCACACCTTTTGTATACATAAGACTTATCCAATTACTAAATGAATCCAAAGGTCTGGATTACTTTGATAAACTGGATGTTCCAAGACCTTGAAGCTTTGTATCAGTCCATAGACTGATTGAGCTTGCACACAAGATGCTCTTAGCCCTTTGCAATGAACCCTTCTGGTTGCTTTATATGGATGCTTTCTTCAAGACTTCCATTAAGGAATGCTGTCTTGACATCCACTTACCAAATAGATAAAAGAATCCGGATAGACTTAAGCATGGCTACCAGTGAAAAAATTTCCTTTTTCATCAAGCCTTGCTTTGAAAGTTTCTACCTTCCTGTCTATCTCTCTTTTCCTATTATAGACCTTTTTTCACCCAAAGGCTTTTACACCATTTGGTGGTTTTACAAGCTTCCAGATTTTATTAGAATACATATATTCTAATTCTTTTATTCATTACTCTTTGCCAAGATGCTGCATCTTTATCTTGGAGTGTTTCGTCATATGTCCGAAGATCAGGTTCATGTCTTCCAGGGATCGAGTCCAAAAACTCTCCCAAAACATGAATCTTTTTAGGTTGCCTAACAACCCTCCTACTACGACAAGACACTTTCTGCAATTGTGTATCATTTGTGATACGTATTGCAGTTTCCTTGTGGTATCTCATCTTGTACAGTTGGTACTAGATTAGACATGCCTTTTATTATTTCCTTAAGAATAAATTTTCTTATGGGCACATGATTTATTACATAGTCCTTTTCTAAAAATCGGTCATTGATGCTAACAATGACCTTCTGATTTTTAAGACTATAAACCTACTTTCATTTCACTAGGATAACCCAAAAACAAGTGAATTCCTGTCCAACTTATCATTGTCTCTCTTCTGCATATGTGCTGGACTACCCGAATCTGAATATGCTTCGAAATAGGCTTACACCTATTCATCATTTCTATATGAGTAGAGAGTTCTGACTTTGGAAGGTACTATGTTCACTTCCGTTTCCAGAGTATATCCTTAAAATGAATTTGGTAAAATAACTCATCATCAATCTACTTATTTCCATAAGAGTCCTATACCTTCTTTCTACTACACCATTCTGTAGAGGTGTACCAGGTGCAGTTAGTTTGGATTGAATCCCTACTTCTGATAAGTGACTCCTAAATTCTCCCAAGAGGTACTTGCCACTATGATTTCACCATAGTGTCTTTTTACTTTGTCATTTCTCCACATCAGCCTAGTACTCTTTGAACTAATCAAAGTACTTAGTCTTACAGTACATTAAGTAAATTTATTTGTATCTTGAATAGTTGTCTATAAAATAGACGAAATATTCAATACTACCTCTTGTCTGGATAGTCATAGGATCACACATATCAGAATGAACCAATTTCAACATATCTTTGACTCCATACCCCTTAGACTTGAAAGCTTCTTGGTTATTTTTCCTTCCAAGTAAAACTCGCAGGTTGGAAAGATTTCCACTACTAATGAACCCAAAAGTTCATCAGCTACCAATGAATCATACTCAAGTTAATATAACCTAGCCTTAGATGCCAAAGATATAATTGGTTCATTTCCAAAGGTTACTTTCTCTTAAAGTTAGAAGATGTGTTACTAATTTCCATTTGTTGCATCGTGAGAGTTATTGGATTTATAAATTGTCAACCAACGTACCAGAACAGATAACTTCCCTCTTTTTCTTAATAACAACTTTGTTATTAAAAGAGGCAGAATATCAAGTTCTTTGAATAGTTTAGAAACTGAAAACTAGTTCTTTCTAAACTTGGTGCGTAAAGACAATTACTCAAAAATCCATGTTTTATTCTTATCAAAAGATAAACATCTCCCACTGCAACAGCTACCATTTTACAGTAGTGCCCATGTAGATGGTGTTTTAATTTTCATTTAGTTGCCGGGTTTCCTGGAACCCTGCAATGAATTGCGGACATGATTAATGGCATCTGTATCTACACTTCAGGTTCTGGTAGATAACACCACTAAACATGTTTCAACTAATGAATTAAATACACCTATGTTGTTCTTAGTTTTAAGAAGACAGTCTACCTTAATGTCCAAGTCCTATTTCCAATCATTACAATTGGGACTACTAAGCCTTTTCTATAGTATGACTACTAGGGGATTGACAAATATTTAAATCCTAAGAATCACAAAAATATTTGGTCAAGATCAACTCCTTAAAAATCCCCATGAATTTTGTATGCCACGATAGTGTGGACGTATACAAAATCGAAGAGGAGATTTTATTCATTAATTTTATTATCTCGTCAACTTTACTTTATGATGAATAAAATTAATAGTTGATCTGTCTTTGATCAAATATTTGGTCAAAAACTTTTGAATTTAAAAAAAAATATTGATTCCTCAAACAATATTATTTAAATTCACCAACATCTCAAACACCGTGAATTTTGCATGCCACGTTAGTGTGGACGTATACAAATTCAACATTTGTAAAAGGAGGGTTTTAACCCATTAATTTTATTATCTTGTCAACCTAACTATTTGACAAATAAAATTAATAGTTGGTATCATTTGGTCACACAAATAATAGCAGTGACTCCGATGGGGAGGATACTATTAGATGTGTCTAAGTGTATACCATTACTTGACACTAAGTCCATTAATAAGATTATGCCCCTTCCGTTGGGGAAGATCACACGCTCTTAATTAACTTCCTATAGTCATCCAAAAATGGAAGTCTGTTCTAGTGATCCACAAACAAGCTCATCCGTTATGGAGGAAGACACTCAGAGCCAACGCGCAAGCTTGTTTGCATCACTTACAAACCAGTAATGGAGACCATGGGATTTACTTAAAAATCCCTCTCCCACTTAGTTATTTATAAATGAGAAATTTTAACTATGCTAGCCTACTAAATATGTAAAATAACATGCACACACAGCACAATATAAAAGCAATAAATAGAAAATCTAATTTTCAACTATTATGACTTTTATCTCTAGTTGTCCTCCGTGTGTTGTCATCCCAAGCTGCTGCTATATTTGGCCACTGCCACCGGGTCTAGCTGTCGCATCCATCTTGCTCCTAGTTCCGTTGCGCCTCTGGTCCTTAGAAGGTTCCACGCTTTGCAAGATTCGATCCGCGATATAAATAGAATTTTATATTTTGATTCTATATTCCATAAAAGGAATGTACATGTATCTAGATCAAAAATAAAATCCTAATAAAACTAAATACAGCTCCTGCTGTATTTTATAATACAATCATGCACACACAATAAAATGCCCTTGACATGTCCAAGGGTCCAATCACACACATAATAACTATAAGCCATAATAGTTGGATCCTGCATCCACAAAGTTAGCACATCCTACTATTATCCTGCCTAAATTATGTATGACATGTGCATAATTAAACTAATACCAAATACACAGAGGCAAAACCCTAGCTCTGATACCAATTGTTGGTTGCTACTCGGAAAACCTAGAGGTTCCACTGTACAAAAATTTTGTACAAAGGTCTGAACCTTTTCCTAGCTACCATGTGTTCTTTTAAATTAAATTTTGGATCGCCTGCGGAACTTAACACGTTTGATCCAAAACTTAATCTATTTGTTCTTTTAGGTTTTGACTTGGATCTCCTGCGGAACTTAACATGTTTGATCCAAATCACCTAAGTTATTAATTCCATTAAATATTAATTTTCAAAATTGGTTCCCAGTACTGACGTGGCGAGGCACATGACCTTCTTGGATATGGGAGCAACCACCACCGACTAGACAAAACCTTTTAAGGAAAGCTAATATTTAATTTCCTAAAATAACTTTAGGTCAACCAAAAAGAACAATCAAATCACAAGGAAAAGAAAAACAAAAGAACACTACATCGAAAACAAATTCGAAACACTAGAATCATATGCCTCTTGTATTTAGTATTATTTCCAAAAATAACTAGTATGATGCGGAAAGAAAAATTACTAGTTATACCTTTTAGAAAGACCTCTTGATCTTCTACCGTATTCCTCTTCTAACCTCAGACGTTGTGTGGGCAACGATCTTCCGAGATGAGAACCACCTAGCACCTTCTTCTTCCTTACAAGTTTCGGCCATCAAAACTTCTCCTAGGATGAAGAGGTTCGGCCACCACCACCATGCTCCAAGGGATGCTAGAAAAGAGGCTTCTTTTCTCTCCTTTTTCTCCTTCTTAGTTTCGGCCACCAAGCTATCTCCACCATGAGAAGGTTTCGGCCACACAAAGGAGAGGAGAGGAAAGAAAGGGTCGGCTACACCCAAGGAAGAAAAGAGGGAGAAAAATAATAGAGTTGTTCATTCATGAAGGCACCTCTACCCCCTCTTTTATAATCCTTGGTCTTGGCAAATATGGAAATTTAAATAAAAACTTCCTTAATTCTTTTGCCATGAAAAGGAAAATTTATTTAATTAAAAATAATTTTTCTCTTCTCAATTTACAATGGCCGACCATTATACAAATCTCCAAGCAAATAAAATTTTAAACACAAATTAAAACTTCCTTATTTGCTTCCGGAAATTTATAAAAATTTTCCTATAATTTTATCCCTTCATGATTGGTTAATAAAAAGAAATTTTATAAATTAAAATCTTTCTTTTAAACATGTGGATAAAAAGAAAGTTATATCTAAAAATTAAAATCTCTTTCAATCTACAAATAAGGAAAGATATCAAATCTTTTCTTAATCTTTTGTAGAAACTTATAAAAGAGATTATTTAATTTTTAAACTCTCTTTTTAAATAATGAACATGTTTAAAAAGTAAGTTTTCTTAAAATTTAAAATCCACCTTTTAATCACTAAATAAGGAAAGATTTTAAATTTTTAAACTCTCTTTTAAACATGTGGATGATTTACAAATAAGAAAAGTTTTTAATAAAAATTAAAACCATCCTTTTAATCTACAAATAAGGAAAGAGATTAATCTCTTCTCTTAATCTTTTGTAGAAAGCTATAAAAGGAAATTTTAATTTTTAAAACTCTGTTTTAAATCATGATATCCACATAAGAAATAATTTTACTAAAAAAACCCTTTTAATATTCTAGTGGCCGGCCACCTAAGCTTGTGACCCAAGCTTTAGCCGGCCACCTACATGGCTCATCCACTTGGTCTTGGCCGGCCCTAGCTTGGGTTCCAAGCTAGCTTGGCCGGCCCCATTGGATGGGTAAGAAGGTGGGTATGCGGTGGGTATAAATCTCTATATACTCGAGGCTACGATAGGGACCGAGAGGAGGAATTGGTTTTGGTCTCCTGATAAAATTAAGGATCCCGTGTTCGCCCTGAACACACAACTTAATTTTATCAATAATAATTCATTCCACTAAAGAACTATTATTGAACTACCGCACCAATCCCAAATTACATTTTGGGCTCCTTCTTATTATGATTGTGTTAGTCTCCCTGTGTTTAAGATGACAAATGTCCACTAATTAAGTAAGTTACTGACAACTCACTTAATTAATATCTAGCTCCAAGAGTAGTACCACTCAACTTCATCGTCATGTCGGACTAAGTCCACCTGTAGGGTTTAACATGACAATCCTTATGAGCTCCTCTTAGGGACATTCTCAACCTAGATCACTAGGACACAGTTTCCTTCTATAATCAACAACACACACTATAAGTGATATCATTTCCCAACTTATCGGGCTTATTGATTTATCGAACTAAATCTCACCCATTGATAAATTAAAGAAATAAATATCAAATATATGTGCTTGTTATTATATTAGGATTAAGAGCACACACTTCCATAATAACTGAGGTCTTTGTTCCTTCATAAAGTCAGTAGAAAAGGAACGACCTCAAATGGTCCTACTCAATACACTCTAAGTGTACTAGTGTAATTATATAGTTAAGATAAACTAATACCTAATTACACTACGACCTTCCAATGGTTTGTTCCTTTCTATCTTGGTCATGAGCTACTTGTTTATAATTTATAAGGAACCGATAATATGATCTTCTGTGTGTGACACCACACACCATGTTATCTACAATATAAATTAATTGAGCAACTACATCTATCATAAATGTAGACATTTGACCAATGTGATTCTTATTTCTAGATAAATGTTTATACCAAAAGCTAGGCTTTTAGTATACACTCTAACAGGCACGCGGTGCGTCTGAGGAACGAAGACTGCGGATGAGTACGCCGACGGACGAGAAGGAAACACGCGGCGATTCCGAGGGACGAGAAGCCGGAGGGAAGCCCGCTCGAGAAGACCGGAAGTTGGGTTCGGGTGAGCCCTTTTCCGGATGGCAGAGATCACCCAACTGAGCGGATCCGGAGGAGAAGAACCGGACCGAGGCGGGACTGAACCAGAGAAGAGGTCCTTCATGAAAAAGTCAATGTCTGTTGACTTTGGGCTCCGGGGCGCCCGGAACAGCCCGGGGCGCTCGGAGCAGCCCGGGGCGCCCGGAGCTGCCCGGGGCGCCCGGAGCAGCCCGGGGCGCCCGGAGCAGCCCGGGGCACCCGGACCCAGTATTTTCACCAGATCGAGTCAAAACTCGATTTGAACGTTGGGGGATAAAATTTATCCCCCTCCCCAAGACGCCAGGAACCCTTCCAGGCGCCCCGACCAAGGCTATAAATATAGCCTTGGTCCAGATGCTTTCAATCAACTCAGAAATTTACATTCCAAACACTTGTGCACTTCTGTTCTAATTTAGCTTCTGTCTTTTGTGCTTTCACTGCTGTAAGAGGCTTCTCCGCCTGAAGGAGATATTTTAGTGCACGTTCATTCCTTGGATTAACAACCTCCTTGGTTGTAACCAAGTCAAGTTGTGAGCCTCTTCTTTCTGCTTTTTATTTACTGCTAATTTACTTTATGCAAGTGTTCTGTTGAAAGTTCGAGAAGGGTCTTTTCTGTTTATTTTTTTTAGGCTATTCAACCCCCCATTCTAGCCGGCCCAACGGTCCTACAAGTGGTATCAGAGTCGAGATGCTTCAGGAGGACTAATCGCCGAATGAAGCAACGAGATGGCCGGATCTAACATCCACCCACCAAAATTCGAGGGGGACTTTACAAGCTGGAAGAAGCACATTGAGGTATTTTTCGGCACCGATTTTGATTTATTACTAATAATGGAACTCGATTTTGAAGCTCCCGAGGGCAAAGCGAAAAATCAATGGACAAAGAAAGAGCAGACCGAGTACGTGGCAAACAAGAAAGCAGAATTCCATTTGCTAACCGTACTTCCGCCACAAGAAGTCAACCGTGTCGGCACCTACAACTCGGCAAAGGAGCTTTGGGAGAAGTTCCTTGAATTACACGAAGGAACATCCGAAGCCAAGCTTGCGAGACGGGACTTACTTCGCAACCAGCTCACCAACCTCCGTCTTGAAGAAGGTGAAACAATTGCACATCTACACTCAAGGATACAGGAGCTCATCATCGGACTTTCGAATCTCGGAGAAGAGGTAAGTAACCGAGATTCGCTCAGGTACACTTTAAATTCCTTCCCTAGAAATTCAAAATGGGCATCACTAGTAGATGCCTTTTATATTTCAAAAGACCTAGAAAAAGTTTCTTTAGAAGAATTTTTTCGACATTTGAAGTGCACGAATCAAGATGTGCAGGTTCGAAGGAGCCCAAGAACAACATCGCCCTCAAAGCATCGAGAGACGAGCCTGAGTCGGAATCTTCTCTCGACGACGAGGAAATGGTAATGATGGTAAGATGATTTAAGAAGTTATACAATTCTAGAAAAACTAACCATCCACAGGGTAGAAAGAAAAGAACGATCCGCTGCTACCATTGCGACGAAGAAGGGCATGTCAAGGACAACTGCCCCAAGCTGAAGAATAAAGACAAGGAAAAGAGTAAGAAGCCTATCCAAAAACGAAAGGCCCTGAAGGCGACGTGGGACGATACCTCGTCTGAATCGGAAGTCGAAGCATTCTCCGGACTCCGAGTCATCAAGACGACGACTGCGATTCAAGCTCTTCCGAAATGAGCATCGAGAGCATCGATGAAGGGGGAGACACGTCGGAAGAAAGCAGCAGCTCAGGGGGAGAAACAGACAACGAGATCGACAAGGTAAGTCAGGTACGATCTCTTCCTCCCGATAAAATGTTTAAGTTCGTTAAACTTTTAACAAAAGATTGCTGCAAATTAGAAAGTGAAAATAAAAATTTAAAAGTAATTCTAGCTAAGTCTTGTCCCTTAGAAGAATTAGATAAATTAAAAATAGCAAATGAAAAATTGAAACTTGAAAATGATGATTTGAAAATTCAAGTAGATAACTTGAAAAACTATGCATGTTCATCTAAAACACATTTTAGAAGATTTAATAATTTAAATTTGTACTTTAAATATCACCCGGGACAAATTAGGAATATTTCAAGAAAATATGTCCCTAAAAGCTTTTTAATTAATCCAGTAGGGTGGAACCTATATTGGGTTCCTAAAACATGGCTAAGCTAAATTATAAAATTAGCGCTTTAAGTGAGAAAATTAAACAAAGAATTTCCTTATGAGGCTTTGTCAAGGAAGTGGTTGTTGCTCCAATAACCAAGAAGGCCTAGTGCCTCGCCACGACCTGGAAGCCAAAATATTGAAATAAATGTTTAATTAACTTACTAATAAAGCATTAATACAAGAATTAATTAGTGCTTTAAAAAGGTTATTCAAAACATTTTATTTTAGAAATTTACTTAGAATTTTTTTTCCCAAAGTCATTTTTTTTTTAGCTTAAAAATTCTCAAAAATTTAAGTTAGGATTTTTTTTTTTCTTACTTAGAAAAATTTTCAAAAATCATTTCTTCCTAAGTTAAAAAAAAAAAATTCCTGAAACTAGAAATCTCAGCTTAAATTACTTAGAAAAATTTTCTAAATTTCTTAAAAACCTAGAAATTTTTTAAAAAATATTCTTTCTAAAGTTTTTAAACCCTTAGATTGTTTTTTCTTGGAACCCCACCTTTTTTGTGATCAAAGGGGAGAAGGGAAAGTATAAGTCTAGGGGGAGGTAGATAGATTTAATTTTTTTTTTCTTTTCTATCTTTTTGCACTTAAATTGCAAATTAAGTTAATTTACTTAATTCTATTTTAACCCTAGCTTAACTTGGGTTGATCACACCAAAAAGGGGGAGATTGTTGGA
Organism: Zingiber officinale; assembly: GCF_018446385.1. Lineage (NCBI taxonomy): Eukaryota > Viridiplantae > Streptophyta > Magnoliopsida > Zingiberales > Zingiberaceae > Zingiber > Zingiber officinale. Next base: position 49,846,478 of record NC_055990.1, read on the forward strand.
ACCCCAAGGTTGTTTTGGTGTGATCAACAAATTAAGTTAGGTCCTGTGTGTATTTAACCTTGTGTCTAAGTGTGCAGGAGCTTAGGAACACAGGTAGTCGAGCGGAAGATGCAGCTAGCGAGAAGGACGGCAGTCCGAGGGACGAGGTGCTGTAGAAGAGTACCCCAGTGGACGAGAAGGAAGCGTGCGGTGGTTCCGATGGACGAAAGCCGGAGCGGAAGATTGCTCGGGGAGCAAGAGACGCAGCTAGCGAGAAGGACGGCACGCGGTGCGTCTGAGGGACGAAGACTGCGGATGAGTACGCCGGCGGACGAGAAGGAAACACGCGGTGATTTCGAGGGACGAGAAGCCGGAGGGAAGACCGCTCGAGAAGACCGGAAGTTGGGTTCGGGTGAGCCCTTTTCCAGATGGCAGAGATCACCCAAGTGAGCGGATCCGGAGGAGAAGAACCGGACCGAGGCGGGACTGAACCAGAGAAGAGGTCCCGGACGAAAAAGTCAACAGCTGTTGACTTTGGGCTCCGGGGCCCCCGGAACAGTCCGGGGCGCCCGGAGCAGCCCGGGGCGCCCGGAACCCTTCCGGGCGCTCGGACCCATTATTTTCACCAGATCGAGTCAAAACTCGATCTGAACGTTGGGGGATAAAATTTATCCCCCCAGGGCGCCCGGAACCCTTCCAGGCGCCCCGACCAAGGCTATAAATATAGCCTTGGTCCAGAAGCTTTCAATCAACTCAGAAATTTACATTCCAAACACTTGTGCGCTTCTGTTCTAATTTAGCTTCTGTCCTTTGTGCTTTCACTGCTGTAAGAGGCTTCTCCGCTTGAAGGAGATATTTAGTGCACGTTCATTCCTTGGATTAACAACCTCCTTGGTTGTAACCAAGTCAAGTTGTGAGCCTCTTCTTTCTGCTTTTTATTTACTGCTAATTTACTTTATGCAAGTGTTCTATTGAAAGTTCGAGAAGGGTCTTTTCTGTTTATTTTTTTTAGGCTATTCAACCCCCCCTTCTAGCCGGCCCAACGGTCCTACAATACTACTCATTGGGAAGGACATCCCTTTGTTTCTGTCTGTCAAGACCGGGCTAGGGAGTTGCTTCTCAATGAAAGACTTAGGTGAGGCATCCCGCATTCTAGGGATACAGATCTATAGAGATAGATCTAAGAGATTGCTTGGCCTAAGTCAGAGTACATCTATTGACAAGGTACTCCTTCGGTTTGCCATGCAGAACTCCAAGAAGGGATTTCTGCCGATGTCACATGGCATGAGTCTTTCGAAGAATCAAGGTCCCTCTACTAGAGAGGAGAGAGACTGCATGGATCAGATCCCTTATGCCTCAGCCATAGGATCTATCATGTACGCCATGCTATGTACTCGACCTGATGTCTCGTATGCTTTGACCATGACGAGCAGATACTAGTCAGATCCAGGTGAAAGTCACTGGATAGCGGTCAAGAATATTCTTAAGTACTTGAGAAGGACTAAAGAATATTTCTTGATATATGGAGGTAATGAGGAGCTAACTATAAAGGGTTACAGTGATGCTAGCTTCCAGACCGACTAGGATGATTATCGATCGCAGTCAGGGTTCGTATTTTGCATTAATGGTGGTGCTGTGAGCTGGAAGAGTTCGAAGCAGGACACAGTAGCTGATTCTACGACAGAGGCCGAGTACATTGCTGCATCAGAGGAAGCAAAGGAGGCAGTTTGGATCCGCAAGTTCATCATTGAACTTGGGGTGGTTCCCAGTATCGCTGACCCTATTGAGCTCTATTGTGACAACAATGGAGCTATAGCAAAGGTGAAGGAACCTCGCTCACACCAGCGGACCAAACACATACTACGGCGCTTCCATCTCATTCGAGAGATCATCGAGAGAGGAGATGTGAAGATATGCAGAGAACCTACAGAGGCTAACATCGCAGATCCCTTGACCGAGGCTTTGGCAGAGAGGAAGCATGATAGTCACACTAGGTCATTGGGGCTTAGAGCCTACACTGATTGGCACTATTGTTAGTGGGAGATTGTTAGTTAGAGCCCTAGAGCCAATCATTTGATGATTGTATTATGGACTTGTTGTATCATATTCTTATATAAATAAAGGCATTTGTCTTTTGGTTATTATACTTACTTGTATTGGTGCCAAATAAACTAAGTATAATAGCGTCCTTGAGTAAAAGGTTCTCACCTATATCAATCGGTTAGTTGAACCGATAGTGAGATGATATAGGGAACACTACTCTTAATCATTCCTGGTCGAGTATTGACATTCAGGGAAAATGTTAATGTAATAAGACTAGCATGTAGGTCAACTCGATGACTTGATCTCACAAGTCATGGATATAGAGATATCAAGTTGACACATGGGTATGCATTGGAGAATGTATACTGAATGACCCGCCATGAGAAAGTATCATGGATCGTTATATGAGTGTCATATACTTTCTCATGTGGCTGTTAGTATGACTACTAGTTCTTAGACCTGAAGTCACTATGGTTCCCTACATAAGGAGTTATGTACTTTGGTTTCGTCAAACGTCACCCGTAACTGGGTGGACTATAAAGGCGATTACTGGGTATGTAACAAATTATGCGGAGGGATGTGAGTGATGTAGATGGGATCTATCCCTCCTATATGACGGGAGAGACATCGATATTCTTGATAGAGTGAGACCATGAAGTGCATGGCCATGCCCAAATGAGTCAATATGAGATATTGAGCTCATTTGATTTAGTGAGTCTACTTGGAGTTCAAGATTTAGATTGGTCAGAGGATGACACGATCTATGCCTCACATTGATCAATCTAGATGTCTAGGATAGAAGGACACTTGTCATATATTGTGAGGAGTCACAATTAGTAGTCACAAGGTGATGTTGGATCTCGACATTCTTGTAACTTGGGTAGTAATGATGTGTTGCTAGATACCGCTCATTACTTATGCTCCTAAATGGGTTTAGGGGCATTGCCAACGTTATAAGAACCTATAGGGTCACACACTAAGGACAATTAGATGGAGATTATGTTCATATGATGAACCAAGAGGATTAGATTCATTTGATGAATCAAATTAGATTAAGAGTAATCCTAATTGGGCTAATTGAGTTGGACTCAAGTTGATTCATGTGTTCAATGAGTCTAATTTAGATTATGAATTAGATTCATTATATTAAATTGGCTTGAATTAAATGGTTGAATTAGATCAACCATGAGAGAGATTAAGTCAAGTTTGACTTGACTTGAGAGGAAGAGGAAGAGTCAAGTTTGACTTGACTTTATGCCACATCATTTGTGACTTGGCATTAAGTGGCCAATGATGAGGTGCCACATCATCATGTTTAGCACATGTGTGTGCCACCTCATGGAGGTTACAAATCTCTTTAATGGCCACACTTAATGCAAAATGGGGGTTACACTTTTGTGAAAGTGGCCGGCCACTTTTGTGAAGTGAATGAATTTATTTTTCATTCAAGTGTCATTTACATCTTCTTCTTCCTCAAGTGCTCTCTCTTCTTGCTCTTCCTCTCCTCTCTTGGTCGAACACCATCTAGGTGCTAGCAGACCTATTGTTTGGTCTTCTCCACCTAATTAGTTCATGTGGATACTTCTAGAGAGTTGTCTACTTTGACAACTTGAGATCCGGCATCTCCTTGGACGAGTAAGATACGAAAAGGGCACGCATCGAAGGTATAAAGGGTTTCCTCTTTGTAAATATAGTGTAGATCTAGATTAGAAACTCGTACTCGTATTTTTGTTTTATTTCTACTTCGCACGGATCTGGTGGCTTGGGGCTTCGGGGTTTCTGCGACGTGAAAAAGTGGTTTTCGCGGCCCGAAAACCCAACAGCTTGAACCCAAGCTTAGGTGGCCGGCCCTATTAAAATAGAAAAGAATTTTAATTTTAAAATTTTCTTATGTGGAAGATATAATTCAAAATAGAGATTAAAAAATTAAAATATCTCTTTTATAAGTTTCTACAAAAGATTAAGAAAAGAGATTAAAATCTCTTTCCTTATTTGTAGATTAAAAGGATAGTTTATTTTTCTTCTTTGTAAATTATCCACATGTTGAAAAATAAAATTATAGAAATTTATTTTTATCAACCATGAAGGGATTTTAAAGAGAAATTTTATTTTTTAAAATTTTCGGAAACAAATAAGGAATTTTAATTGGTTGATTGAAAATTGCCTTATTTGCTCTTCCATGAGGTGGCCGGCCATGACATGGGTTATTAGGAAATTTTATTTAATTTTTCTTAATTAATTCATGTCAAGGAATGTTAAGGAAATTTTATTGTAATTAAATTTCCTTATTTACCAAAGCTAAGGATTATAAAAGAGGGGGGTTTTGGGTGCCTTCAAGGGACACAACCTCTATTCTATTTTCTCCCTCTTTTCTACCTTGATGTGGCTAGTTTCTTCAAAGTCTCTCCTCTCCTTGGTGTGGCCGAACCTCTCATCTTTCTTGGAGATCAAGTGGTGCCCGGATCTTAGCTTGGAGAAGAAGGAGAGAAAGCTTGCATCCCTTGGAGCTTGGTTGGTGGAAAAGTTCTTCATCCTTTGGAAGTTTTGTGCTTGGCTGAAACTTGAAGGAAGGAGAAGAAGGTGCTAGGTGGTTCTCTTCTCGGAAGATTGTTGCCCACACAATGTCCGATATTAGAAGAGGAATATGGTAGAAGATCAAGAGGTCATTATTCACAAAGAAAGGTATAACTAATAATTATTTTCCGCATCATGTTAGTTTTGTTTCTTTGTAAAAATACCAAATACAAGAGGCATGCGATTCTAGTTTTTTGAATTAGTTTTCGAAGTTGTGTTCTTTTGTTTTTTCTTTTCCTTGTGATTTGATTGTTCTTAGCGGTTAACCTAGGGTTACTATGGGAAGGTTAAATATTTAATTTCCTTAAAAGGCTTTGTCTAGTCGGTGGTGGTTGCTCCCATATCCAAGAAGGTCGTGTGCCTCGCCATGCAGTACTGGAAGCTGATTTTAGAAATAGATATTTAATTGTCTTCGTGACCTAGGTGATTTGGATCGAACGTGTTAAGTTCCGCAGGAGATCCAAGTCTAAACCTAAAAGAACAAATAAATTAAACTTAGGATCAAATGTGTTAAGTTCCGCAGGCGATCCAAGTTTAATTTAAAAGAACACATGGTAGCTAGCAAAAGGTTCAGACCTTTGTACAAAATTTTTGTTCAGTGGAACCGATAGGTTTTCCGAGTAACAACCTACAATTGGTATCAGAGCTAGGGTTTTGCCTTTGTGTATTTGGTATTAATTTAATTATGCACATGTCATACATAATTTAGGCAGGATAATAGTAGGATGTGCTAACTTTGTGGATGCAGGATCCAACTATTATGGCTTATAGTTATTATGTGTGTGATTGGACCCTTGGACATGTCAAGGGCATTTTATTGTGTGTGCATGATTGTATTATAAAATACAGCAGGTGCTGTATTTAGTTTTATTAGGATTTTATTTTTGATCTAGATACATGTACATTCCTTCGAGGAATATAGGATCGAAAAATGTAAAATTCTATTTATGGCGCGGATCGAATCTTGCAAGGCGTGGAACCTTTTGAAGACCAGAGGCGCAGCGAAATGAGCAAGATGGATGCGACAACTAGACCCAGTGACGGTGGCCAAAAATGGCAGCAGCTAGGGATGGCAACACACGGAGGACAACAATAGATAAAAGTCATAATAGTTGAAAATTAGTTTTTCTATTTATTGCTTTTATGTTGTGCTGTGTGTGCTTGTTATTATGCATGTTAAGTAGGCTAGCATAGTCAAAATTCCTCATTTTAAATAACTAAGTGGGAGAGGGATTTTAAATAAATTCCACGGTCTCCATTACTGGTTTGTAAGTGATGCAAACAAACTTGCACGTTGGCTCTGAGTGCCTTCCTCCATATTGGATGAGTTTGTTTGTGGATCACTAGATCAAACTTCCATTTTGGATGACTATAGGAAATTAATAAAGAGCGTGTGATCTTCCCCATCGGAAGGGGCACAATCTTATTAATGGACTTAGTGTCAAGTAATGGTATACACTTAGGCATGTCTAATAGTATCCTCCCCATCGGAGTCACTGCTATTATTGGTGTGACCAAAGGAAACCAACTATTAATTTTGTTTGTCAAAAGGTAAGGTTGACAAGATAATAAAATTAATGGGTTACACCCTCCTTTTACAAATGTTGAATTTGTATACGTCCACACTATTGTGGCATACAAAATTCACGGTGTTTTAAGGTATTGGTTAATTTAAAATAGTATTGTTTGAGAAATCAATATTATTCTAAATTTAGAGTTCTAGCCAAAAGTTATTTGTGATTCTTAGGATGACTTTCAACCCACTGGCTATCATACTAAAAGAGAATAGACTTACTGGTCCTAACTACATAGATTGGAAAAGGAACCTGGACATTGTTCTTACTGCTAAAAGCTATAAGTTTGTACTGACTGAGCCTTACCCTGATGCACCTAATGGTGAATCTACCCAAGAGGAGATTGAGTATCATAAAAAATGGGTAAAAGCAGATGAGATGGCGCGGTGTTACATTTTGGCTTAAATGTTAAATGTATTGCAACATCAGCATCAAGATTTACCAACAGCTTATGATATTATGAACAATCTCAAGGAACTCTTTGGTCTCCAGGATTGGGCCTCTAGGCAAGAAGTCATGAGAAAGATAATGACGGCCACCATGCAAGAGGGTACTCCTGTGGGGGATCATATCCTAAAGATGATGGCTTATCTAAATGAAATACAAATCCTTGGAGGAGAAATTGATGGGGAAACCCAGATCGATATGATCCTCCAAACGCTACCTAGAAGTTTTGAGCAATTCCGCCTGAATTATAATATGAATAAAAAGGTATATTCATTGGCGGAACTACTGACAGAACTTCAGGCAGCAGAAGGTTTGTTTCTTCACAATTCTCAGATTCACTATGCTGAAAATGGTTCTACTTCTAAACCGAAAGGAAAGAAGAAGAAGAAACAAGTTAGCTTAGCAAAGAAGGTGAATAAATCTCAGAGTACAGGACCTAAAGCTGGAGTAAAGAAGCCGAAGGGCAAGTGCTTCATCTACAAGCAGTCAGGGCATTGGAAGGCGGACTGTCCTCGTAGGAATCAAAACAACAAAGGTATATCTCATGCTCTAGTTGTTGAAACATGTTTAGCGGTATTATCTACCAGCACCTGGTGTGTAGATACGGGAGCCACTTATCATGTCTGCAATTCTTTGCAGGGGTTCCAGGAAATTTGACGACTATATGAAGGAGAGATAACCGTCTACATGGGCAATGCTACTAAGGTGGCGGCTGTTGCAATGGGAGACGTCTACTTATCTTTTGATAGGAAAAGAAAATTGGTTTTAAGAAATTGTCTTTATGTACCCAGTTTTAGAAAGAATTTAATTTCAGTTTCTAAACTATATTTGGATGGATACTCTGTTTCCTTTAATAACAATGTAGTTATAAAGAGAAATAAAGTGATTATCTGTTCTGGTGCATTAGTTGGCAATTTATATACTTTAAATCCAATTTCTCCCACAAATCAAAATATGAAAATTTATAACACATCTTCTAACACTAATAAGAGAAAACAACCTTCGGAAATGAACCAAGCGTATCTTTGGCATCTAAGGCTTGGTCATATTAACTTAAGTAGGATTCAAAGGCTTATAGCCGATGGACTCTTGGGTTCATTAGAGTTGGAAAAATTTTCAACTTGTGAATCTTGCTTGGAAGGTAAAATGACCAAGAGGCCTTTTAAGGCCAAGGGGTATAGAGCCAAAGAAGCGTTAGAATTGGTTCATTCTGATTTGTGTGGTCCTATATCTATCTAGGCGAGAGGTGGTTTTGAATATTTTGTCTCTTTCATAGACGATTATTCAAGATACGGATACATTTACCTAATGCGCCGCAAGTCCGAGTGCTTTGACAAGTTCAAAGAGTACAAGGCTGATGTGGAGAAACAACTAGGTAAAAGTATCAAGACAATACGGTCTGATCGTGGTAGCGAATACCTCTTAGGAGAGTTTAGGAATTACTTATCAGAGGCCGGGATTCAATCCCAATTATCCGCACCTGGTACACCCCAACAGAATGGTGTGGTAGAACGATGGAATATGACTCTTATGGAAATGGTTAGATCGATGATGAGTTATTCAGAATTGCCAAATTCATTTTGGGGATACGCTTTGGAAACGGCAACGCACATTCTGAACTTAGTACCTTCTAAATCAGTATCTTCTACTCCCACATAATTATGGAATGGGTGAAAGCCCAATCTAAGACATATTCGGATTTGGGGTAGTCCAGCACATGTGCTGAAACCAGATGCTGATAAGTTATAATCTCGTATAGAAGTTCGCGTGTTTGTGGGTTATCCCAGAGGAACGAAAGGTGGTTTATTTTATAGTCCTAAAGACCAGAAGGTCATTGTTAGCACCAATGCCCAGTTTTTAGAAGAAGACTATATAATGGATCACAAGCCCAGTAGTAAAATTGTTTTAGAAGAACTTAGAGAGGGCACGTCTACTTTAGTACCAACAGTACAAGATGAAGTACCACTAGAGACTGCAACACGTGTCACACATGATACATAACCACAGACGGTGCCTCTTCATAGTGGGAGAGTTGTGAGGGAACCTGAGAGATTCATGTTTTTGGGAGAGTCTTCGGACTTGATCCCGGGTAAACATGAACCTGATCCCCGAACATATGACGAAGCACTCCAAGATATAGATGCAGTATCTTGGCAAAAAGTAATGAATTCTGAAATAGAGTCTATGTACTCTAATAAGGTCTGGGAGCTTGTAGAACCACCTGATGGTGTAAAAGCCGTTGGATGCAAATGGATTTACAAAAGGAAAAGAGGGACAGACGGGAAGGTAGAAACCTTCAAAGCAAGGCTTGTTGCGAAAGGGTACACTCAGAAAGAGGGAATCGATTATGAGGAGACCTTTTCACCGATAGCCATGCTTAAGTCTATCCGGATACTCTTATCCATTATCACTCATATGGATTATGAGATTTGACAAATGGATGTCAAGATAGCTTCCCTTAATGGAAGTCATGAAGAAAACATCCATATGAAGCAACCAGAAGGGTTCATTGAAAAAGGCAAAGAGCATCTAGTGTGCAAGCTCAATCGGTCCATTTATGGACTGAAGCAAGCTTCAAGGTCTTGGAACATCCGGTTTAATGAAGTAATCCAGTCATATAGATTTATTCAGTGTCCGGATGAGTCTTGTGTATACAAGAAGTGTAACGGAAACGTGGTGGTATTTCTTGTACTATACGCAGATGATATTTTGTTAATTGGCAACAATGTCAAGGTATTATCGGATGTAAAGGTATGGTTGTCCAAACAATTTGATATGAAGGACTTAGGAGTTTGTGCACACATTCTTGGGATCAAAGTTATAAGGGATCGCAAGAAAAGAATGTTGTGTCTATCTCAAGCTTCATATATAGATACAATCCTTGCTCGTTTTAGCATGCAGAATTCCAAAAAAGGTTTCTTACCTTTTAGGCATGGAGTAGCTCTATCTAAAGAGATGTCTCCAAAGACATCAAAGGATATAGAGGACATGAAAGCAGTTCCTTATGCTTCAGCTGTAGGAAGCCTTATGTATGCAATACTGTGTACAAGACCTGATATCTGTTTTTCCGTGGGCATGGTTAGCAGATATCAGAGTAACCCTGGACAAGGACATTGGACTACGGTAAAGCATATATTAAAGTACCTGAGAAGGACTAGAGATTATATGCTAGTTTACCAATCAGACGATTTGCTCCCTGTGGGTTACACGGATTCAAATTTCCAATCAGATAGGGACAACAGTAAGTCTACATCAGGCTATGTGTTTACTTTAGGAGGTGGAGCCATTGCATGGAGGAGTGTTAAGCAGAAATGTGTCTCGGACTCAACCATGGAAGCTGAGTATGTGGCAGCCTCTGAGGCAGCTAAAGAAGCAGTATGGCTCAGGAACTTTCTAATGGACTTAGATGTGATTCCTGGTTTGCCCAAAATCATCACAATTTATTGTGATAATAGCGGTACAGTTGCAAACTCGAAGGAACCATGAGCTCATAAGACAAGTAAACATATAGAGCGCAAGTACCATCTGATACGAGATATCGTGAAGCAAGGAGAAGTTGTCATCGCCAAGATTACATCAGCAGATAACCTGGCAGATCCTTTCACTAAGGCCCTTCCAGCAAAAGCTTTCGATCGGCATGTGGAGGGGATGGGAATCAGATGTATGGCAGTAGATATGGCAGCTTAGTCATTAGTATAAGTTGGAGATTGTTAGAGTGTCTACTGAAAGCCTAAACTTTTGTAGACATTTATTTTGAATAAAGAATCACATTTGGTGAAATTATCTACATTTGTTTGTAGTTGTTCAATTAATTTATATTGTAGATAACATAGTATGTGGTGTCACATACAGAAGATAATGTTATCAGAATCTTATAAATTATAAACAGTAGCTCACGACCAAGATGGAAAGGAACAAACCATTGGAAGGTCGTAGTGTAATTAGGTATTAGTTTATCTTAACTATATAATTACACTAGTACACTTAGAGTGTATTGAGTAGGACCATAAGAGGTCGTTTCTTTTATACTGACTTTATAAAGAAACAAAGACCTCAGGTATTATGGAAGTGTGTGCTCTTAATCCTAATATAATAATAAGCACATATATTTGATATTTATTTCTTTAATTTATCAATGGGTGAGATTTAGTTCGATAAATCAATAAGTCTGATAAGTTGGGAAATGATATCACTTATAGTGTGTGTTGTTGATTATAGAAGGAAACTGTGTCCTAGTGATCTAGGTTGATAATGTCCCCAAGAGGAGCTAATAAGGATTGTCATGTTAAACCCTGCAGGTGGACTTAGTCCGACATGACGATAAGGTTGAGTGGTACTACTCTTGAACTAAAATATTAATTATATGAGTTGTCAGTAACTCACTTAATTAGTGGGCATTCGACATCTTAAACACATGGAGACTAACACACTCATAATAAGAAGGAGCCCAAAAATGTAATTTGGGATTGGTGCGGTAGTTCAATAATAGTTATCTAGTGGAATGAATTATTATTGATAAAATTGAGTTGTGTGTTCAGGGCGAACATGGGATGCTTAATTTTATCGGGAGACCAAAATCAATTCCTCCTCTCCGTCCCTATCGTAGCCTCTTAGTTATAGAGTACTATACCCACCTATACCCACCTTCATACCCATGTTGTAGGGGCCGGCCAAGCTAGCTTGGGGACCAAGCTAGGGTTGGCCAAGCCTTGGTCCATGGGTGGCCGGCCCTAGCTTGAACCCAAGCTTAGCTGGCCGGTCCTATTAAAATAGAAAAGAATTTTAATTTTAAATTTTTCTTATGTGGAAGATATAAATTAAAAGAGAGATTAAAAAATTAAAATATCTCTTTTATAAGTTTCTACAAAAGATTAAGAAAAGAGATTAAAATCTCTTTCCCTATTTGTAGATTAAAAGGATATTTTATTTTTCTTCTTTGTAAATTATCCACATGTTGAAAAATAAAATTATAGAAATTTCTCTTTATCAACCATGAAGGGATTTTAAAGAGAAATTTTATTTTTTAAAATTTCCGGAAACAAATAAGGAATTTTAATAGGTTGATTGAAAATTGCCTTCTTTGCTCTTCCATGAGGTGGTCAGCCATGACATGGGTTATTATGAAATTTTATTTAATTTTTCTTAATTAGTTTATGTCAAGAAAAGTTAAGGAAATTTTATTGTAATTAAATTTCCTTATTTGCCAAAGCTAAGGATTATAAAAGAGAGGGTTTTGGGTGCCTTCAAGGGACACAACCTCTATTCTATTTTCTCCCTCTTTTCTTCCTTGGTGTGGCCGGTTTCTTCAAAGTCTCTCCTCTCCTTGGTGTGGCCGAACCTCTCATCTTTCTTGGAGATCAAGTGGTGCCCGGATCTTAGCTTGGAGAAGAAGGAGAGAAAGCTTGCATCTCTTGGAGCTTGGTTGGTGGAAAAGTTCTTCATCCTTTGGAAGTTTTGTACTTGCTCGAAACTTAAAGGAAGGAGAAGAAGGTGCTAGGTGGTTCTCGTCTCGGAAGATTGTTGCCCACACAACGTCCGATATTAGAAGAGGAATACGGTAGAAGATCAAGAGGTCATTATTCACAAAGAAAGGTATAACTAATAATTATTTTCCGCATCATGTTAGTTTTGTTTCTTTGTAAAAATACCAAATACAAGAGGCATGCGATTCTAGTTTTTCGAATTAGTTTTCGAAGTTGTGTTCTTTTGTTTTTTCTTTTCCTTGTGATTTGATTGTTCTTAGCGGTTAACCTAGGGTTACTATGAGAAGGTTAAATATTTAATTTCCTTAAAAGGCTTTGTCTAGTCGGTGGTGGTTGCTCCCATATCCAAGAAGGCTGTGTGCCTCGCCATGCAGTACTGGAAGCCGATTTTGGAAATAGATATTTAATTGTCTTCGTGACCTAGGTGATTTGGATCGAACGTGTTAAGTTCCATAGGAGATCCAAGTCTAAACCTAAAAGAACAAATAAATTAAACTTAGGATCAAACGTGTTAAGTTCCGCAGGCGATCCAAGTTTAATTTAAAAGAACACATGGTAGCTAGGAAAAGGTTCAGACCTTTATACAAAATTTTTGTACAGTGGAACCGATAGGTTTTCCGAGTAGCAACCTACAATATGAACCTAATCTCGATCTAATTGCCCTTTGTGTGTGACCCTATAGGTTCTTGTAACGTTGGCAATGCTCCTAAACTCATTTAGAAACATAAGTAATGGGCGGTATCTAACAACATATCATTACTACCCAAGTTACAAGAATGTTGAGATCCAACATCACCATTGTACTAATTGTGACTCTCACAATATGTGACAATGCCCTTCTATCCTTAACATCTAGATTGATCAATTGAGACATAGACCGTGTCATCCTCATCAATCTATATCTTGAACTCCAAGTAGACTCACTCTAATCAAATATCATGATGTCACTCCCGTCATATAAGAGGGATAGATCCCATTTACATCACTCACATCCCTCCGCATAATTTGTTACATATCCAGTAATCACCTTTATAGTCCACCCAGTTACGGGTGACGTTTGACGAAGCTAAAGTATGTAACTCCTTATGTAGGGAACCATGGTGACTTCAGGTCCAAGGACTAATAGTCATACTAATAGTCACATGAGAAAGTATATGACACTCATATAACGATCCATGATACTTTCTCATGGCGGGTCATTCAGTATACATTCTCCAATGCATACCCATGTGTCAACTTGATATCTCTATATCCATAACTTGTGAGATCAAGTCATCGAGTTGACCTACATGCTAGTCTCATCGCATTAACATTGTCCCTGATGAATCATACGCGGAGGAATCATACTACGATGAACTGAGCCACACCAACTACCTCGTACTAATCGCGTATAGACCAGAGTCAGAAAGTGAGTCGAAAGATGGGTCGGAACCCGAATCGAGCCATGAGTCCACACTCATTTCTGAAGGTTTCGATGAGGTACAGTCTATCTTAAGCAAAAAGTTCTTTAAAATTATTACATGCTTACAACAGAAATTGACTCTATCTGAAGATCAAATAAATGAACTAAGCAAAGAAAATAAAATACTTAATGAACAACTAAATTTAAACTTAACAATTAAGCCAATTCAACCTGAAATTCTGACTCAAGTTTCACAACCTGAGGAGGATAATTCCATATTGAAAAATGAAGTATTTGAACTAAAATAACTACTAGAAAAATTTACAACTAGATCTAAGTATCTTGATATGATAATTGGATCACAAAGAGCTGTGTACAATAAGTCCGGACTCGGATACAACTTCATCTCAACTAATAAAACCTTTGTATCTTTAGTCAATCAATATAAAAATCAAACCAAAGCCTAGGTTCTAAAAGCATGCCTAACCACGCAATTAAGAATCAATCAATACTACATACTTAAAAATAAATAAACCAAATAAGTCAACCTTAATCTAAAAAATTAAAACCTCTCAGCTAAATTCAGTAAAGTCAACCAAGGTTATAAGTAAACCTAAATTAAATAAAAATAAAATTAATCTAAAGTCAAATTGTAACCAAGTCTATTATAACTATAAAGTAAATCGACACAAACCTAAAACCTAAAAGCCAATCTAATAATTATGGGGGAGGCTCCAAACTAGTTGGCACTTTCAAAATTAATGAACTTACCCAAATGGTTAATTAAGACTAGGTTAAATAAGGGGCAAAGTTTAACTTGATAAATGGTACTGGTGAAATTTTAAATGATAGTAGGTTAGGAAAACTCTATTTATGCATGTCTAGGAAGATATGACTTTGACCTGGTACATTTGACTTAGTGAAACTAACTGAAGCTACCTCTTACGAATCCTAACTGGTTAGATTAGAGTTTTATATTTAGTTTAGCGGATAGGACTATTTAGAAAATTTTGAAGGCGTGGTTACTCTAATGATGTCCAGGTGACTCACCACAACTTAAAAGTTCATCCAAAAAATGTCTATTTGTTGAACCCAAAGTTAAACTTGAATCTAACACAAAGTTAAATCTAGCCCTAAAATTCAACCTAACTCATTTCATAAAATTATAGGATTCCCTAATTTAAAATGTAAATCGGGTGAGATGATTAAGAATACAAAATTTAAATTAAATTAAAAAATTAAATTAAATTAAATTAAAAATTAAAATTATATAAAAATTAAATTAAAATTAAAAATGTAAATTAAATTTAAAAATTAAAATTAAAAGTTAAATTAAAATTAATATTAATATTAAAAAATTAAAAAATTAAAATTAAATTTAAAATAAAAATTAAATTTAAAATAAAAATTAAATCGAAAATTAAAATTAAATTTAAAAAATGAATCAAAATTAAATTAAATTAATAATGACTCCCACCTTTTGTAGAAACCCAAGTGCATGTTGAATAGTAGTTGTTCCAGACACATGATTGGAGATCGCACCAAATTCACTCAACTCACATACAAATGCTTAAGAACGGTTACCTTTGGAAAGAGACAAACTTAAGGTAATTATGATAGGTAATATCGAACTCAAAACTGACTTCATTGTTACAAAGGTATTACTTGTTGATGATTTTAAATATAATTTGCTTAGCATTAGCCAATTGTGTGACTCAGTATATATGTAACGCCCGCCCTCCCTGCTAACCCTAAAGGACGGGGCTACAATACTCTACGTACATATTACAGCGGAAGACTTAAATAATTTTTTCTTAGATTAATAAAACTTTTCTTTTGTTTGCATACCCGAACTACACTAATATGGTTTCCATAACATGATAACAAGATAAATAGAAACATAACATCAAGTCACCCATTTAGTACTACAATTTATGAAACCAAAGCGTAATTCTTAAAAGTTCTTAAAGCAGGTTCTTATTTGGTTGCCTAGCCACAGCCACACACATCTCCTTGCCTCTCCTGCTGCTCCTTTAGCACATCCAGCTTTTTCCTTTATCTATGGTACAAGGAAAGTAAGCTGTGAGCACTCATGGCTCAGTAAGTTCCTTTCCTACTCACTAAAACCGAAAATCATCACATGATCAAAGAATATCACAACTAGTCATGGCATAACATATCATACTCTTTAAGCATATCATGCAACATAACAAAATCATATCTAATCATGACACATCATCTCTTAAAGCATAGCATGATACATAACATAATCATATCTAATCATGGCATATCATAGCATCATCATAAGGTAGCATGGCATATCAAGCAAAGCATGAAATATAACATAATCATATCTAATCATGGCATATCATAACATCATCATAAGGTAGCATGGCATATCAAGCATAGCATGAAATATAACATAATCATATCTAATCATGGCATATCATAAATCATAGCATCATCACAACATGATCATAAGGTATATGCAATATGATTTTGAAAACATGTATCCGAAAAACATGTGTATGTCTCATGATCTTTAAAACCATTTCTTCTTACATATATACTTGAACGTAATATCAACATATTCAGGGCCCCGGCTTAGTACCACATACATACATAATGTGCGCATCCGAAGTAGATCCAAGGTAGCTAGTCTTGAACCTACTAGGAAACTAGGCCCGTAGCTCGACCTAGGGGCACGTAAGGAGCCCACCCTTTACTAGGCCCGTAATTCGACCTAAGGGCGCATAAGGAGCCCACCCTTTTGGTACAAGTCATTCAAAGTAAAATACATGTCATACTTATACATATCATACATCATACTAGCATGCATCACTTAGGCATACATCATATAAAAGTATGCATCACTTAGGCATACATCATGTCATAAAAGTATGCATCACTTAGGCATACATCATATAAAAGTATGCATCACTTAGGCATACATCATGTCATAAAAGTATGCATCACTTAGGCATACATCATGTCATAAAAAGTATGCATCACTTAGGCATATCTCATGTCATAAAAGCATGCATATTTTAGGCACATAGCATATCATCAAAGCATGCACATTTCTATCCACATAGCATATCATAAAAAGCATGCATATTCTAAGCATATAGCATATCATCAAGCATGCATATTCTAAGCACATAACATATCATCAAAGCATGCATATTTCTAAACACATATCATATCATAAAACATGCATATTCTAAGCATATAGCATATCATCAAGCATGCATATTCTAAGCACATAACATATCATCAAAGCATGCATATTTCTAAACACATATCATATCATAAAAACATGCATATTCTAAGCATATAGCATATCATCAAGCATGCATATTCTAAGCACATAACATATCATCAAAGCATGCATATTTCTAAACACATATCATATCATAAAAAGTATAAATCACAAGCATACATATTTAAGCATAAGGGTGTATCATGTGATTATACTATCATAAGAAACATGGTAACATAGTTAACTTGGGTTCTAAGCTTCCTAATCCCTTGGGTTCTTATCATGGCCGAACCCCCTTAGATCTTAATTTAGGTAGAAATAACCTCCAAGCATGTGGGACCTAAATTATCATTACATCAATTTCATAGGGAGCATTATAAGCATGATTTACTTGGTTTCTAAGTTCTCCAAGTCCCTAAACTTCATGTGGCCGAACCCTATCAGGTGTGAAACAAGGTCTCAAATGTCATGAAAGCATGAAAACCTTAAACCACATTTATAGCATTTTTTTCCAAGTAACATAGTAAGCATATTGAGCTAGTTCCTAAGTCCTTCAAGCCCTTAACATATGTCATGGTCAAACTTTTAACAAGTGTTCATTAGGGCTAAAAACAAATATACAATCATGTGAACTTGAACTAACATCATGTATAAATTCATAACAAGACATTATACAATATGTATGGCCGAAACTTACCCTAGCCTCAATTAGGTCATTAAACAACATATAACATAGGAACTTTGTCTTTCTACTTATCATATTTCATGTAGAGTGACATAAGCATATTTAATTTTTGTTCTAGGGTTTCTAGGGCATCTATCCCTTCATGGACGAAACATACAATGGTCCATTTAGGTCATGGAAAAATTGTACAAGCATGTGACACAATCAACACATTATCATATTTCCATAAGAAGCATTTTTAACACCTTTGGTTTCATTTCTAAGGCCTCTAGGTCTTTTAAACCCTACTTGGCCGAAACTCAACAGTATATAAACTTGCTTCAAATTTCCTAAAAGCATAAGAAATCATACAAGTTTCATAGCATGTATAAAGACAAGCATAATAAACATACATGTGAATTGTGTCTTAGGCTTCCTAGGTTTCTTTCCCTTTTCCTTTTATTTTTCCTCATGGACGAAACCTACCAATCTCTAAACTAGGTTTTAAGTGGCCTAAAGCATGGAAAACCTAAGTAAGTTTCATGGCAAAAATTACTAAGAACATCATATACAAAGTTGGTTCATAAACAAGCTAGGACCCTTGTGATCTTACATGTCATATATCATGTAACTAATTTTCTATACTCCAATTAAACATGAGAGCATTAAATAACTTTCATATCATAATATCACAGAGGTCTTGAGCATATTAGAATTTTGTTCAAGCTTTTCTAAACTATCCATCTTATCATGGCCGAAAATCTAAAATAAGAGTTCATGAATTTCTAGCAATGTTCAACATGCAATTCTTTAAGAAAACTCTATATTCTATCATACAAACATGGTTACTTAAATTTAAAGGTCTTCCTAACCCTAAGCCCTTTTCTTGGCCAAAACATATAAATGGATTTCTTTTGGTTCCAAGTAACTTTCAAGCAAGAAAACCAATAAAAGACCCTTAGTAGTTCATGGAGGGAATCTTGTACTAGTTTGGTTACACCATGTTTTCCCTAACCTCCTTAAAATATTTTTGGCCAAAATTCTAGGGTTAGGCACTCCTCTGATCAAGCATCAATTAGGTATAAAAACATGAAGAAAATCCTTCCTACATAGCATAGAAAACATATCATAAAATAAAGACTTGTTTAAACCTTCCTAGATTTGAAAACCCTTTCTTTAGCCGAACTTTCTAAAATTCTTTACTAGGTTTTCTAATCCTCATAAAATCCAAAAATCACAAAGAAAGCCTTGTACCATAGGTGAGGGGAAGCTTACAATCTTTTCGCTTGTGGATCTAAGGTATGGTGATGGAAGAAGTAGCCTCTTCTTCTAATTCCTTTCCCTTGATTCCCTTGCTAAGTCCTCCTTGTATCTTAGGCTTTCTTAGGGGAAAAACCTTGGCTTTGGGGCCGAAGATGGAGGAGAGGGAACTGATGGTTTCGGTGAGGGAGAGGAAGAATGAGAGAAAATGAGAGAAAAATAAACTTCTCTTTTCTTGCTCCCTTTTATGTTAGGGGGAAGAGGTAGCAAAGTTGATTTTTGCTTTCCTTCTCCCTTAGCCTTTTTGTTCTATTTCCTATTTATTTTATTTATTCATTTATTCTTACCATTCATGATGAAACAAGGGGGATTGAATCCTCTTAATTTCCTCTTTAAATTTTCGGTAAAAGCAAAGAGGAAGAGGGAGAGAAAGGGAGGAAGGCAAGTTGCCTTTCTCTTGCTCTTTTCTTGTCTTCTTTTGGCTAGCTTTTACTCTCACCCTTATCATGAATTTCCCTCCTTTGCTATCAACATCTTCTCTCTATCCGAATTGGTTTCTACTAATTAATTCTATGAATAATATAAGAGGTTCAAGGTTCAATCCTTGACCTTCACTTCTTTTTATTTCATTTTATTCCTTTTTGCTTCAACTCACTTCCTATTATTTTTCTAAGGCAAAATCCCACATTCATATATTTATCTTACAAGCTTAGTGGGTATTACAGTACCTCGTACCTCATAAAAAGTTCATCCTCGAACTTTAAAATAGTTAAATCAGGTGGCACTGAACTTTCGGCTGAGTGCATCTGCCACTTTGTTCGCCTTCCCTGGGTGATAAAGATTCTCGCAGTCGTAATCTTTAACTAACTCGAGCCATCGGCGTTGCCTCATATTTAGGTCTTTTTGCGTGAAGAAATATTTCAGACTCTGATGGTCGGTATAAATCTTACACTGAGCTCCATATAAATAATGTCTCCATATTTTGAGAGCGAAGACCACGGCTGCTAGTTCTAAGTCGTGAATGGGATAATTCTTCTCATGTTCTTTAAGTTGTCTTGAAGCGTAGGCAATAACTTTGCCATCTTGCATGAGTACAGTTCCAAGTCCTGTGATGGAAGCATCGCTGTACATATCGAAGCCTTTGTTGGTTTCCGGAAGAGTAAGAATTGGAGCACTGGTCAGTCTCCTTTTTAATTCCGCGAAACTCTCCTCGCAAGCTTCTATCCATTCATACTTTGTATTTTTCTTGGTGAGGGTTGTCATAGGAGCTACGATTTTGGAGAAATTCTCTACGAATTTCCTGTAATAGCCTGCTAGTCCGAGAAAACTCCTGACTTCGCTGGCATTCCTTGGTCGGTTCCAATTATTTACAGCTTCGATTTTACTTGGATCCACCATAACTCCATCCTTGGAGATGACATGTCCTAGGAATATTACCTGGTCAAGCCAAAACTCGCATTTGGAGAATTTTGCATATAGTTGTTTCTCTTGGAGGATCTGTAGTACAGTATTCAGGTGTTCAGCATGTTCTTCTGGGGTTCTCGAGTAGATAAGTATATCATCAATGAAGACGATTACAAATTTATCAAGATATGATGTAAATATTCGATTCATCAGGTCCATAAATACTGCAGGAGCGTTGGTTACTCCGAAAGGCATAACTATGAACTCATAGTGTCCATATCGGGTTCGAAATGCTGTTTTTTGGTATATCATCTGGTTTCACCTTCACTTGATGATAACCGGATCGTAGATCTATCTTTGAGAAAATGGTCGCACCCTTCAGTTGATCGAGCAGGTCATCGATTCGTGGGAGTGGGTACCGGTTCTTGATCGTCACATTATTCAGCGCTCGGTAGTCTATACACATTCGCATAGACCCATCCTTCTTCTTTACGAATAGCACTGGAGCTCCCTATGGAGAGTGACTAGGACGAATAAGTCCCTTGTCGAGTAATTCGGATAACTGTTCCTGAAGTTCCTTTAATTCAGTCAGAGCCATACGATAAGGTGCTTTTGAAATCGGCTGAGTACCAGGAATCAATTCGATTCCGAATTCTATCTCTCTGTCAGGGGCTAATCCTGGTAGTTCATCAGGAAATACTTTTGGATAGTTGCACACTACCCTGACATCTTCTAACTTCGGGTCTTTGACTTGATTGGTATCAACCACGTGCGCTAGAAATCCCATACATCCTTTATCTAACATCCTTTGTGCTTTAATAGATGGCAATAACTTCTCCGTTCCTTTTGATTCTCCGTAAAATTCAAACTCTGGTCCATTTTCAGGTCGGAAAATCACTTTTCTTTTGCGGCACTCGATTGAACCGCCGTACTTGCTAGGGAAGTCCATGCCCAAAATTTTTGTCATAATCTTGCATATCAAGTACTATCAGATTGCAGTAGAGTTCTCTATTTGCGATCCGAATAAGTACTGCTTGCAACATATGGTCTGATGGCATAATCTCCCCGATGGTAAGGTTGTTAAGAATGTGTCCTCTAGAGTTCGGAGTGGTATATCTAGCCTCTTCATAAAAGGTATTGAAACGAACGAGTGTGTTGCCCCGGTATCAAATAATACTACAGCATACTGATTGTAAATAAGTAGCTGACCTGTGACAACGGTAGAGGCATTCGCCACGTCCTCCTTGGTAAGAGAGTAGACTCTTGCATTCATCATAGTGGGAGGGGCCTCCAATCTTCCTTGGCTGATTGAAGTCCCTTCTGTGGCAGCTTGCATCTGGTGAAGCTGTGCAGGGGTACTCATATTCTGGCTGTTCTGCAGAGGTAGTTCCTGAGACTGAGTAGGGCAATTTCTTGCCAAATGACCTTCCTTTCTGCAGTTGTAGCACTTCCTGGTGTTCAGAAAACATACTCCAGATGCATCTTCCCACATGTGGCACACTGAGGGTACTTGGTTTGCTTATTGGCCGGACCACCTTTTGTGTTATTCCACTATTTCCTCTCGGTTCGGGCATTGCGTGTCTTAACCATGTTTGTCTAAATAAGGACAACTAGACTAGTGTAAGTGGTTATCGTTTTTTTTTTTTTTTTAGCCAATCTAACGTACTGTTTTGTTTCTATCTATTTGTTCTGGTATTATTCCTAAACTACCTATATGTAATCCTAATCTAAATTATAACTAAAAGCATAGAATAAAATATCAAACATAAGCAAGCAAATACATGAAACTAAAGCATAAACAACATAAAGAAATGTAAGAAGTAGAGTGACAACAATATGACATAAGGAAATAAAGCATAAGCAATATAGCAAAGAAAATAAATAGCAAGCAAATAATGTGACACAAGCAATAAAGCAAATAAAGCATAAATATATAACAAGAAATTTAAGCATAAGCAATATAAGAAATTCAAAGAATAAATCAAGCAAGTAATATAACACAAGAAAATAAGCATGAGCATATAAAATTAAGCATAAACATTCTTACTTGGAGCCGCAGGTCGGAGGCTTGATGTGTGTGTAGTGAGCTGGCAAAAACTTTGGCTCTGATACCAACCTGTAACGCCCACCCTCCCTGCTAACCCTAAAGGACGGGGCTACGATACTTTACGTACATATTACAGCGGAAGACTTAAATAATTTTTTCTTAGATTAATAAAACTTTTCTTTTGTTTGTATACCCGAACTACACTAATATGGTTTCCATAACATGATAACAAGATAAATAGAAACATAACATCAAGTCACCCATTTAGTACTACAATTTATGAAACCAAAGCGTAATTCTTAAAAGTTCTTAAAGCAGGTTCTTATTTGGTTGCCTAGCCACAGCCACACACATCTCCTTGCCTCTCCTGCTGCTCCTTTAGCACATCCAGCTTTTTCCTTTATCTGTGGTACAAGGAAAGTAAGCTGTGAGCACTCATGGCTCAGTAAGTTCCTTTCCTACTCACTAAAATCGAAAATCATCACATGATCAAAGAATATCTCAACTAGTCATGGCATAACATATCATACTCTTTAAGCATATTATGCAACATAACAAAATCATATCTAATCATGGCACATCATCTCTTAAAGCATAGCATGATACAAAACATAATCATATCTAATCATGGCATATCATAGCATCATCATAAGGTAGCATGGCATATCAAGCATAGCATGAAATATAACATAATCATATCTAATCATGGCATATCATAACATCATCATAAGGTAGCATGGCATATCAAGCATAGCATGAAATATAACATAATCATCTCTAATCATGGCATATCATAAATCATAGCATCATCACAACATGATCATAAGGTATATGCAATATGATTTTGAAAACATGTATCCGAAAAACATGTGTATGTCTCATGATCTTTAAAATCATTTCTTCTTACATATATACTTGAACGTAATATCAACATATTCAGGGCCCCGGCTTAGTACCACATACATACATAATGCGCGCATCCGAAGTAGATCCAAGGTAGCTAGTCTTGAACCTACTAGGAAACTAGGCCCGTAGCTCGACCTAGGGGCACGTAAGGAGCCCACCCTTTACTAGGCCCGTAATTTGACCTAGGGGCGCATAAAGAGCCCACCCTTTTGGTACAAGCCATTCAAAGTAAAATACATGTCATACTTATACATATCATACATCATACTAGCATGCATCACTTAGGCATACATCATATAAAAGTATGCATCACTTAGGCATACATCATGTCATAAAAGTATGCATCACTTAGGCATACATCATATAAAAGTATGCATCACTTAGGCATACATCATGTCATAAAAGTATGCATCACTTAGGCATACATCATGTCATAAAAAGTATGCATCACTTAGGCATACCTCATGTCATAAAAGCATGCATATTTTAGGCACATAGCATATCATCAAAGCATGCACATTTCTATCCACATAGCATATCATAAAAAGCATGCATATTCTAAGCATATAGCATATCATCAAGCATGCATATTCTAAGCACATAACATATCATCAAAGCATGCATATTTCTAAACACATATCATATCATAAAAACATGCATATTCTAAGCATATAGCATATCATCAAGCATGCATATTCTAAGCACATAACATATCATCAAAGCATGCATATTTCTAAACACATATCATATCATAAAAACATGCATATTCTAAGCATATAGCATATCATCAAGCATGCATATTCTAAGCACATAACATATCATCAAAGCATGCATATTTCTAAACACATATCATATCATAAAAACATGCATATTCTAAGCATATAGCATATCATCAAGCATGCATATTCTAAGCACATAACATATCATCAAAGCATGCATATTTCTAAACACATATCATATCATAAAAAGTATAAATCACAAGCATACATATTTAAGCATAAGGGTGTATCATGTGATTATACTATCATAAGAAACATGGTAACATAGTTAACTTCTAAGCTTCCTAATCCCTTGGGTTCTTATCATGGCCGAACCCCCTTAGATCTCAATTTAGGTAGAAATAACCTCCAAGCATGTGGGACCTAAATTATCATTACATCAATTTCATAGGGAGCATTATAAGCATGATTTACTTGGTTTCTAAGTTCTCCAAGTCCCTAAACTTCATGTGGCCGAACCCTATCAGGTGTGAAACAAGGTCTCAAATGTCATGAAAGCATGAAAACCTTAAACCACATTTATAGCATTTTTTTCCAAGTAACATAGTAAGCATATTGAGCTAGTTCCTAAGTCCTTCAAGCCCTTAACATATGTCATGGTCAAACTTTTAACAAGTGTTCATTAGGGCTAAAAACAAATATACAATCATGTGAACTTGAACTAACATCATGTATAAATTCATAACAAGACATTATACAATATGTATGGCCGAAACTTACCCTAGCCTCAATTAGGTCATTAAACAACATATAGCATAGGAACTTTGTCTTTCTACTTATCATATTTCATGTAGAGTGACATAAGCATATTTAATTTTTGTTCTAGGGTTTCTAGGGCATCTATCCCTTCATGGCCGAAACATACAATGGTCCATTTAGGTCATGGAAAAATTGTACAAGCATGTGACACAATCAACACATTATCATATTTCCATAAGAAGCATTTTTAACACCTTTGGTTTCATTTCTAAGGCCTCTAGGTCTTTTAAACCCTACTTGGCCGAAACTCAACAGTATATAAACTTGCTTCAAATAGCCTAAAAGCATATGAAATCATACAAGTTTCATAGCATGTATAAAGACAAGCATAATAAACATAAATGTGAATTGTGTCTTAGGCTTCCTAGGTTTCTTTCCCTTTTCCTTTTATTTTTCCTCATGGCCGAAACCTACCAATCTCTAAACTAGGTTTTAAGTGGCCTAAAGCATGGAAAACCTAAGTAAGTTTCATGGCAAAAATTACTAAGAACATCATATACAAAGTTAAACAAGCTAGGACCCTTGTGATCTTACATGTCATATATCATGTAACTAATTTTCTATACTCCAATTAAACATGAGAGCATTAAATAACTTTCATATCATAATATCACAGAGGTCTTGAGCATATTAGAATTTTGTTCAAGCTTTTCTAAACTATCCATCTTATCATGGCCGAAAATCTAAAATAAGAGTTCATGAATTTCTAGCAATGTTCAACATGCAATTCTTTAAGAGAACTCTATATTCTATCATACAAACATGGTTACTTAAATTTAAAGGTCTTCCTAACCCTAAGCCCTTTTATTGTCCGAAACATATAAATGGATTTCTTTTGGTTCCAAGTAACTTTCAAGCAAGAAAACCAATAAAAGACCCTTAGTAGTTCATGGAGGGAATCTTGTACTAGTTTGGTTACACCATGTTTTCCCTAACCTCCTTAAAATATTTTTGGCCAAAATTCTAGGGTTAGGCACTCCTCTGATCAAGCATCAATTAGGTATAAAAACATGAAGAAAATCCTTCCTACATAGCATAGAAAACATATCATAAAATAAAGACTTGTTTAAACCTTCCTAGATTTGAAAACCCTTTCTTTAGCCGAATTTTCTAAAATTCTTTCCTAGGTTTTCTAATCCTCATAAAATCCAAAAATCACATAGAAAGCCTTGTACCACAGGTGAGGGGAAGCTTACATCCTTTTCGCTTGTGGATCTAAGGTATGGTGATGGAAGAAGTAGCCTCTTCTTCTAATTCATTTCCCTTGATTCCCTTGCTAAGTCCTCCTTGTATCTTAGGCTTTCTTAGGGGAAAAACCTTGGCTTTGGGGCCGAAGATGGAGGAGATGGAACTGATGGTTTCGGTGAGGGAGAGGAAGAATGAGAGAAAATGAGAGAAAAATAAACTTCTCTTTTCTTTCTCCCTTTTATGTTAAGGGGGAAGAGGTAGCAAAGTTGATTTTTGCTTTCCTTCTCCCTTAGCCTTTTTTTTCTATTTCCTATTTATTTTATTTATTCATTTATTCTTACCATTCATGATGAAACAAGGGGGATTGAATCCTCTTAATTCCCTCTTTAAATTTTCGGTAAAAGCAAAGAGGAAGAGGGAGAGAAAGGGAGGAAGGCAAGTTGCCTTTCTCTTGCTCTTTTCTTGTCTTCTTTTGGCTAGCTTTTACTCTCACCCTTATCATGAATTTCCCTCCTTTGCTATCAACATCTTCTCTCTATCCCAATTGGTTTCTACTAATTAATTCTATGAATAATATAAGAGGTTCAAGGTTCAAGGTTCAATCCTTGACCTTCACTTCTTTTTATTTCATTTTATTCCTTTCTGCTTCAACTCACTTCCTATTATTTTTCTAAGGCAAAATCTCACATTCATATATTTATCTTACAAGCTTAGTGGGTATTACAATATAAGGTTAGATTTCTATCTTCTGAATGCTTAATTAAGCACATAGATAACCCTAACATAAACCTAAAAGGGTTTAGCAAGGACCACATCTAGGCAATTAACCTAACTATCTCTTCAATTAAGTGTCACTTGACACAAAAAGAAGAAATCTGGTTATGACACAGAAGAATGTCACAAACAAACTTTAGAAACCTAACAAAATTATATAGCTTAGTTAGAGGCTTACCAAAACTATCTAACTTAGACTCAACAATTTGTAATGGTTGTCAACAAGGGAAGCAAATTAAATCAACTCACAAATTAACAAATCACATACCAACAAATTCAATACTAGAATTGTTGCGCCTAGACCTATTTGACTCCCATGAAATCAAATCATTAAGTGGAAGTCTTTATTGTCTAGTAATAATAGATGATTACTCAAAATTCACCTGGGTAAAATTATTAAAAAATAAAGATGAAACATTTGAAGTCTTCAAAAACTTTTGTAAATAAACTGAAAATGAAAAAGATCAAAAAATCAAAAGAATTAGAAGTAATAACAGAGGTGAATTCAAGAATCATAAATTTAATATATTTTAACCTAGAAAATGGCTATCATCACAAATTTTCATGTCCTAAAATACCCCAACAAAATGAAATAGTTGAAAGAAAGAAAAGATCCCTACTTGAAGCCTCTAGGACAATTGAAAAATACCGGAAAAAAATTACGAATAATGATAACGGAATTTTTTAGAATTTTTAGAAATATTTCTAGAATTTTTCGGAGACCGTATGGACGAGTTTACGGGGATAAAACTGGGCCCCGAGAAAGCCTATTTACGTTACTCCGTTTTAGCGAGAAATGTTTATTTTCTAAATTCTTTTTCTTTTTCTTTATGTTCTTTTTATTCCTTCGTTTACTTCCTTCCCCGTCGAAGCCCTCGCATGCTCGACACCTCACCGCGCCTACTCTTCTCCCAATCCCGTGCCCTAACTGCAAAACATCCCACGCGGTTCCTTCTTCCCCTCCTCGCGTGCCCTAGCGACACCTTTCCCCTCTGCGGTCGAGCCCTCCTCTTCATCTTCTCATCTTCCTCGACTCTGATCGGTGCCGAATCCTGCCGCCCTCTCGATCCCTTTGTCTCCTCTGTGCGCCGACGTTGAGCCCCGACGTCGGCCCTCTTCATCTTCTTCATCGCCCCGACGCCAACGCCACAAGGGAGTCGATCGGCCTGCCGAACCCTAGGTCTGGTCCGGAAGTGACAACCGAAGCTTCCCTTCCTCCTCACGCCAAGCGACAGCGCTCCTGTGCCCTAGACTTGGTCCACCGCCACCCCTGCATGAGTTAGTTTTCAACTAGAGGCAAAGATCCAAGCCCTAGTTGCTTCACCCGTGCCCTAGACCTCACCATCGGGACTTCTATCTTCGCCACCAATCACCGACAGAGAGGATATCGAGTACGTAAGGTGCACAGATTGTTATGAGATTAGGTGGTTGTTGGCTGTTATGATTCTTGAGTTCATTTTGATCTGGACACAAAAATGCAGGTCTTGGCGATACAGACAGAACCTAAAGATCAGTGGTGTTGGGTGTTGAAGGTAAGATCCCTTATTTAAGAGTTGTGTATTTAGGTTTAGGACTAATGCAGATACAAATGGGTTGGTGGTGATGTAGGGTATTTGATTTAGAGGGCAGCACCATTTACCTCGCTTCGGTCAAGTTTACTGGCAGCAAGAACGACTGTGAACTTAAGGTAAGAGTATGGATTTGATATATGTGTTGAATTAGGGCTAAATTGGGTAAGTTGCTATGATTTGATTATGCTTATTGCAAGTCCTAATTCGAATGGATTAGTTTAAGTCGATTGAGGAGTTAGATAATCCAATTAGGTTTATAATTGGATTTGGATTTATGTTAGCTTCTCGGGGATTTGTTTTAGCTAATTGATTTATATTTAATTAGCTAAATCTGTATACCAGGTATTACAGGACTTTGACGCGAGACGAGCATCTCGACGTCAGATTTGGACTGGATTAGACTTGCTATTTGAGGTGGGTACCTTGACTTATCTTTGATAATGTCATGTTGATATGTTTAGTATGTTATACCTTTTAGTAATGATTATGTTCATCTTTGCTTCGGTTGGTCACTACCCAATACCTGTTACATGCTTGTTTTGTTTACCTATTATGCACTTCATGTTAGTACCTACCTGATTATACATGCTTATAGGGGTAGTGACACAACCATGTATTTATTATGTTCAGGATCTAGGTTTTTATACCTTATCTGATCTGTGTACCTTTGATTTGGTTCATTGTCCTATGGTACCCATTTTATATATATGGATATTGCTATGCTGTTCAGGATATTGTCATGTTTAGTGTCATGCATCATCTCACACGATTGCATGCTGTGCGATAGTCTGCTCCATTATTGTCGAGCACATCGCCAGTTACATGTATCTGCACACACCACCACTCATGGGTTAGTGGTATATCAGACAGGTGTGTGGCAGTTCTGCTGTTTGGCTCCATTGGTCTGGTGACTCAGCGTGGTAGCTGACAGACAGTTCTGCTATGTTTGGCTCCGCTGGTTTAGTGTAGCAGCGTGGTAGCCGGCAGGCGATTGGACTTTGTTTGGCTTCGTTGGTCCGCTCATGGGTAGTGTGACGCAGCTTAGTAGCCGGAAGAGATTCCTCCCCGTCATCGTGTACTGGGAGATGAGAGCATTGAGCTCCCCCATTTATGATTTGGGGTAGGAGAATAAGTGTACTCCGACAGCATCCCATCCACTCGGTCACTCATCAGGAGCAGTGATGGCAGAGTGCACGATTGTCACAGCCCTACCCACTCGGTCTCACCATTGTGTGTGAGATGGCTGACTGGCGTCAGGGGTGACCATGTCATTGATATCATATGCATTTATGCATTTACTGATTGTGTTTGTTGCATTTATATGCTGCATTTGGATGGATGTATATGTTTGACATGCATACAGGATTTATGATACTCTCGGTCTGACGACCTGACTATTCTGATAGGAGGCCCTGGTGAGTACAGTTCTCTTCAGCCTTTTCTATTGTGCATCTTCCAACTTTTGCCCAGGAGACTGTACTCCATAGTTATTACTATTTGTTATAGTTTACTATACATGTCAACTAGGTATCTGCTCAGTTATTGAACTCACCCCTGTGGATACTATTTTCAGGTACCAGGTTGTTTACGGAGTCGCTTGGAGCATCTTGTCTGTCGGTTCCCACGTCACATCTGAAGACTTACCAGTTTCATTTATGTTTTTATTTGTTTTGTGTATTAAGAGTACTTAGCATTGTATATTCTGGTTTTAGCGTTGGAGTGTTGTTATGGAGTGTTTTGTGTTGTTTGATGGTTGTGTAAGCCTAGCCGGCTAGCAGTCTTGTATTTTGGTTTGTATTTGGTTTTCTATAATCTTCCGCTATGTTTTGGTTTTAGTACAGCCGAGTGGGCTGCTACATATATAATTGCATGGTTGTTTAATTATTTTATTGTTATTATTCCGGCCGTGTTGGCCGAGGTATATGTGGCCCTGAGGGCATTGTAGATATGTCTCAGATTGTCACTCGTACAGGGGAGATGTTGCCAAAATTTCTTTTAGTAGGGACTCTTCTGGGGCGTGACAATTTAGTGGTATCAGAGCAGGTATACGATACTTGCTATATGTTCTGGATTTTCGAGATTTATTTGATACCAATTTATTTGGTATCAGAGCATGGTTTATGAGTCTTATATCCCGTGTTTCGGATTTCGTGTTTTTGTTTTCTCGATGTGGCTTTTCGGGTTTTGGGACCTAGCAGCTGCAGGGCATCTCCAAGCTATAGGAGGTATGTTGGTATACTGTTATCCTACCTTTTTGTTAGTATGCAGTGTTGACTATGATAGTTATGCCATGTATTAGCACTTTGTATTTAGTACCTGTCAGGTTGTTGTAGCACATATTACATGTGATGGGTTAGCCACTGATGATGATCGACCCTAATAGAGATTTAGGACTATAGTCTCTGGTGATTTTTCATACCATACCATCAGTAGTTTTAGTTTATGTTACTACTAGTTGGTTAGGAGATGGAGGCATATACCAGCCTTTGCTATTATTAGCTGGGTAGTGGATAGTATCTACATATTCTTGTTGACTTAGCCAGTAGAATACCATGTTATCTTAGTTAATTTCATCAGTAGATAATTGATTTACTCTTGTTACATCGGTCAGAAGAAGTATGATTTACACTTGTTGATTTGGGTAGTCGTGGATTGATATACCTTAGTTGCTTGTGGAGGATTAAGGTATTCTTGATTAGTTAGTAGATGACTGATTTAGTTTTGTTGGTCTGATCAGTAGAGAATTGTCATACTCTATTTTTAGAGGTTCGAATCTTTGGGTTATTTATGCTTAGTTAGGTATCTAGAGTAGATTTGAGTACATATTTTGTACTAACGTGGAAAAGACTGAATTAACTGTATACCATTGACGATTTGGGTCGGTCTATAGAGGATCGATGTATCTTATTCCATGTGGACTTTAATTTTTAACTGTATGTACCTAGTTGGATAACATAGAAGGTAGCATAGGGAATATCAGGTTGATTGTGTTATATATGCTGATTATTCCTAACTATGTTGCATGTACATATGATTGTTATGTGTTGTAGGAGTCCTGTGGTAGACTGTCCATTTGCAAGTGGTATTTATATACATGTTCTGATATGGTTATTGTAGGTTCCTTGTGGATTTTAGCTATGTAGTTAGGTGTACGTGTCTGATCTTACTATTGAAGGTATCATGTCGATTAAATCTGTGTTATGGTATGTGTATATGTGTTTGGTGTTTTATGGGAGGTATCTTGTTATTTATGATTGTTCTGAGTGTACACTCGTGTCTATTATGATTGATGGAGGTATTACGTTGATTATACTCTTGGCATAGGTGTATATATATGTTAGGTGAATGTTGTTTGAGGTGTATTGTCGATTATACCTACCTTGATATATGCACACGGGTTAGAAATGTATTTTTTTGGAGGTATCACGCTGATTTATACCTGTGTTATGAGTATGAGGATTTTTTCGATCATACCTATGTTGTGTGTGCACATGTGCCAGGTGTATTGTTAGCAGCATCATGATGATTCTACTTATGTGGAGTGTCTACATTATGTCATTTGTTGTATTACCTTGTCAACTAATTCTCCTATTAGTGGGTGACCCACTAGGATGTTGATAGAGTTGACGATGGATTTGATTTGCTTACTGGATTGTGATACCCTTGGTTGCTCACAATGATATGTGGTAGAGTGATCTTGTGCAGTCTCTAGTTGGATAGTTAGATGTCTTGGTCACTTATAGATTATTTGTGGTAGAGCATTGCTCCCACATATTTTGGATTGTTTGTGGTGGAGCGTTGCTCCCACATATTTTGGATTGTTTGTGGTGGAGCGTTGCTCCCACATATTTTGGATTGTTATGGTGGAGCGTTGCTCCCATATGTTATGGATTGTCTGTGGTGGAGCATTGCTCCTACATATTTTGGACTGTGGTGGTGAAGCGCTGCTCCCATATAGGTTGCCTTGTTGGTGGTAGAGCGTTGCTCCCATATATGTAGTATTTCTTATGATGGAGCATTGCTCTCACATTAGATGATCTATTCTTTGGTGATTTATAGTTAGTGATCAGATTCCGGACTTGTTGAGAATGTTGTTGTACAGACATTATGAGTTTTTATGGTAAGGTCATTTGGGCTTACCGATGCTCCAGCGGTATTTATGGATTCGATGAACCGCATATTTATGGAGTATCTAGACTAGTTCATTGTCAATTTCATCGACGACATATTGATCTACTCGCATTCTGAGGAGGAACATGCACAGCATCTTCGCAAAGTCTTGGAGACTCTGCGATGCCATCAGCTATACGCGAAGTTCAGCAAGTGTGCCTTCTGACTATCTTCAGTCGGTTTTCTAGGTCATGTGGTCTCTAGCCGAGATATTTCAGTAGACCCTCAGAAGATCGAGGTTGTCACCAGTAGGGAGCAGCCGAAATCAGTTCAGGAGATCCGTAGTTTTCTGGGACTGGCAGGATATTACAGACCTTTTGTCGAGAGTTTCTTCCGTCTAGCTATGCCACTGACACGCCTGACCAAAAAATGCGTGAAGTTCACTTGGTCAGAGGACTGCGAGACCAGCTTCCAGGAGCTGAAGCGGAGTTTAGTGTCGGCTCCGGTTTTGGTTTTACCCTCCGGAGAGGATGGATTCGTTCTCTACACCGACGCATCTTTTCAGGGTTTGGGTGCTGTTCTGATGCAGCATGACAAGGTAGTCTCCTATGCTTCTTGACAGTTGAAGGAGTATGAGAAGAACTACCCAGTACATGATTTGTAGCTGGCCGCTATTATTTTTGCCTTGAAGATTTGGCGGCATCACCTTTATGGTATTACAGTTGAGATTCTCACTGAGCATAGAGTCTCAAATATATTTTTCACCCAGAAGAAACTTAATCTCCGATAGAGGAGATGGATGGATTCCTGAAGGATTATGACTGTACTTTTAGCTACCACCCGGGGAAAGCTAATGTGGTTGCCTATGCACTTAGCAGGAAGTCCAGAGGGACTTGGCTTGCCACCGAGTTTCAGTCACAGACTTAATTCAGGATTTCTCCGAGTTGGGCCTTGCAAAACAGGGACAGACATAGCAGGGTATTATGGTTACCATGGTTGCTCAGTCGTCGATCAGGACGAGGATCCGAGAGGCCCAGGCTGGTGATCAGCATTTGCCATTTATTGGCAGCCAGATAGCTTCTGGACAGCAGACCGAGTTCACACGAGATGGGGAGGGTATTATATACTTCCGAGGTAGATTATGCGTACCTCAGTCTCACCCGGTCTTACAAGAGCTACTTCAGGAGGCTCATCGCTCCCGATTTACGATCCACCCAGGCGGGACTCGCATGTATCGAGATTTGAGGCATTCCTACTAGCGGAACGGTATGAAGAAAGACATCACAAAATTTGTAGCGAGATGTCTTGTCTGTCAGCAGGTGAACGCCGAGCACCAGAGACCTGCAGGATTACTTCAGCGGATTCCTATTCCTGAGTGGAAATGGGAACATATTACCATGGAATTTGTGGTGGGTTTGCCTAGGACACGACGAGGCCATGACGCGATTTGGGTAATCGTTGATCGATTAACCAAATCGGCGCACTTCTTAGCGATCTGGAGGATAAATTCCCTGGATCGATTGGCAGATCTGTATTACCAGGAGATCATCAGATTGCATGGTCTCCCTTTGAGTATTATTTCGGACAGAGACCCCCGGTTCACGTCTCAATTCTGGCAGATTCTGTAGCAGACCTTGGGCACTCAGCTCTGTTTTAGTACAGCTTTCCATCCGCAGATAGATGGACAGTCAGAGCGGACTATTCAGACTCTAGAGGACTTGTTGAGATCTTGTGTATTGGATTTTGGAGGCAGTTGGGAGGACCATTTGCCGTTGGTAGAGTTCGCCTAAAACAATAGCTTTCATTCGGCTATCCAGATGGAACCATTTGAAGCGTTGTATGGTAGGCCTTGTCGGACACCCACCCTCTGGGATGAGGTTGGGGAGGCCCAGCTGTTGGGACCTCATAGAGCTCAGCAGGAGGCAGAGTTGGTCCGTACTATCAAACGGAGGATGTTAGAGGCGCAGGACCACCAGAAGAGTTATGCTGATCGGAGACACAGACCCTTGGAGTTCTCTACTGGCGACCATGTATTTCTACGAGTTTCACCGATGAAAGGGGTGAAGAGATTTAACCTCAGAGATAAGTTAGCTCCACGATACATTGGACCTTTCCAGATCTTGGAGAGGATTGGAGGGGTAGCTTATCGGCTGGCACTACCACCGTCCTTGACCGATGTTCACGACGTATTCCATGTGTCTATGCTGAGGAGATACGTAGCCGACCCAGCATATGTGCTGACAGATATCTCAGTCTCGTTCAGCCTGACGTTACTTATGAGGAGGTTCCGGTACGGATTTTAGACCGGAAAGAGCGTCAGCTGCGGAACAAGACTATCTGACTGGTTAAAGTCAGATGGCAGCATCATACGGACGAGGAGGCTACTTGGGAGCTCGAGGATACTATCCGAGCTCGAGGATACTATCCGAGCTCGATACCCCCATCTTTTCACTGGAGGTATGTGATTTAATTTACCGTTCAACACTTATATTCTTTACCTGTTATTAGTATTTGCTAATGGTAGATAACGAAATTTGGGGGACCAAATATTTATTAGTGGGGGAGAATGTAAAATACCGGGAAAAAATTTCGAATAATGATAAGGGAATTTTTCGGAACTTTTAGAAATTTTTTTGGAATTCTTCGGAGATCGTGTGGACGAGTTTACGGGGATAAAACTGGGCCCCAGGAAACCCTGTTTAGGCTACCCCGTTTTAGCGAGGAAATGTTTATTTTCAAAATTCTTTTTATTTTTCTTTATGTTCTTTTTATTCCTTCGTTTCCTTCCTTCCCCGCCGAAGCCTTCGCGTGCCTGACACCTCGCCGCGCCTACTCTTCTCCCGATCCTGTGCCCTAACCGCAAAACTGCCCACACGGTTCCTTCTTCCCCTTCCTCGCGTGCCCTAGCGACACCTTTCCCCTCTGCAGTCGAGCCCTCCTCTTCATCTTCTCATCTTCCTCGACTCTGATCGGCGCCGAATCCTGCCGCCCTCCCTATCCGTTTGTCTCCTCTGTGCGCCGACGTCGAGCCCCAACGCCAGCCCTCTTCATCTTCTTCATCACCCTGACGCCAACGCCACAAGGGAGTTGATTGGCAAGCCGAACCCTAGGTCTGGTCCCGAAGTGCCAGCCGAAGCTTCCCTTCCTCCTCACGCCAAGCGACAGTGCTCCTGTGCCCTAGACTTGGTCCACCGCCACCCCTGCATGAGTTGGCTTTCAACTAGAGGCAAAGATCCAAGCCCTAGTTGCTTCACCCGTGCCCTAGACCTCACCATCGGGACTTCTATCTTCACCACCAGTCGGCGGCAGAGAGGATATCGAGTAGGTAAGGTGCACAAATTGTTATGAGATTAGGTGGTTGTTGGTTGTTATGATTCTTGAGTTCATTCTGATCTGGACACAAAAATGCAGGTCTTGGCAATACAGACAGAACCTAAAGATTAGTGGTGTTGGGTGTTGAAGGTAAGATCCCTTATTTAAGAGTTGTGGATTTAGGTTTTGGGACTAATACAGATACAAATGGGTTAGTGGTGATGTAGGGTATTTGATTTAGAGGGCAGCACCATTTACCTCGCTTCGGTCAAGTTTACTGGCAGCAAGAACGACTGTGAACCTAAGGTAAGAGTATGGATTTGATATATGTGTTGAATTAGGGCTAAATTGGGTAAGTTGCTATGAATTGATTATGGTTATTGCAAGTCCTAATTCGAATGGATTAGTTTAAGTCGATTGAGGAGTTAGATGATCCAATTAGGATTTATAATTGGATTTGGATTTATGTTAGATTCTCGGGGATTTGTTTTAGGTAATTGATTTATATTTAATTAGCTAAATCTGTATACCAGGTATTATAGGACTTTGACGCGAGACGAGCATCTCGACGTCGGATTTGGACTGGATTGGACCTGCTATTTGAGGTGGGTACCTTGACTTATCTTTGATAATATCATGTTGATATGTTTAGTAGGTTATACCTTTTAGTAATGATTATGTTCATCTTTGCTTCGGTTGGTCACTACCCGATACCTGTTACATGCTTGTTTTGTTTACCTATTATGCACTTCATGTTAATACCTACCTGATTATACATGCTTATAGGGGTAGTGACACAACCATGTGTTTATTATGTTCAGGATCTAGGTTTTTATACCTTATCTGATCTGTGTACCTTTGATTTGTTCATTGTCCTATGGTACCCATTTTATATATATATGGATATTGTCATGTTTAGTGTCATGCATCATCTCGCACGATTGCATTCTGTGCGATAGTCTGCTCCATTATTGTCGAGCACATCGCCAGTTACATGTATTTGCACACACCACCACTCATGGGTTAGTGGTATATCAGACAGGTGTGTGGCAGTTCTGCTGTTTGGCTCCGTTGGTCTGGTGACTCAGCGTGGTAGCCGGCAGACATGACGGAATCAAATACAAGAAGAAGAAAAGGATATCTTAGGAAGTCCAACCGGTTATCCTTGTGGAATAGTACAGGTACAAGCCCGTACTAAACAAACCCAAATGAATGCATGGTCCATTATTCTAGATTTATATCATGATTTGGGAGTGGGTACGGCGGGTACGGTCGAGGTAGGTACCTCTGAAATCGTCAAAGTCTGAGAGCCCGACGCGACCGCAGTACCATGTAGAGTCTATCCCTGACCGACAGCTCGACCCAGTAGACATCTTTGGTGACTTTGCTGCCAGGTATTCCAACATCCTCTTATGTGATCATCCTACGCCACATCTCGACAAGGGAACACGTGTAGATCTCGTCATATTTGTTAAATTATTACCCAAATATTACTACAAGTACCAAAAGTAATCATCATACCTATTTACCATTTGGAGATGTTCCGTCGCTGTCCAGTCCCTATTTATGACCTCGTCTAAAAATACCTCAGAATTCCAAAATATAAAAATCGACTGAAATCCGTACAAATCCGAAAAGTACCCAGATTGACTCACAAAAATCTGGGCTCTGATACTAAATAAATTGGTATCAGATTAATTCGAAAATCTAAATCATGAAAAACAACACATCATAAGCCTTCTCTGATACCAAAAATATTGGTATCAAATTAACTCACAAAATATCCAAAATGAAAATCAAATATCGTATACCTTGCTCTGATACCAAAAATATTTGTATAAGATTAACTCGAAAATCTATAACACCAAAAGAAACAAGCCTCATAAACCTTGTCTGATACCAAAAATATTGTCACGCCCCAGGTAGTCTCTTCCAGAAGAAATTTTGGTAGCATCTCCCCTGTAGGGGTGACAATATGAAACTTTACTACAAGCCCTCCGGGCCACACAAACCTCGGCCAACACTGCCAGAATAATAATAATAAAATGTATGCATTCCACGCAGTTTATATATTCAGCCTCCGGCTGACACAACCACACAGTTTATATTAAATGAAAACCTACTCTACTACAACAACGGAAAAACACAAACCCACAACAGAAAATCCAACGCAGTGGAAAACAGCGGTAGTAGACCAAACTCGATAAAAAACCTCGAGTACAATCCTACATCACAAGTGTATATAAATACATAACAAGGAACCAAAAGTCCAAAGAGTAGAAACCCGTCGTGAAGCAAAGTGGTGGGGGACTAGCGACTGGAACCTCCTGATAGCATCAACCTGAAATGGTAATATCAACGGGGTGAGTCAAATCCTCATCGGGTATCGGGCTGACATGCATAATAAGAAATAACTAATAGTAATAAATATGTGTACAATCTTTTGGAGTAATGGAAAATGCAAAACAGAAAGAAAAGGAAAGTTGTACTCACCAGGACCTCCTATCATAATAATAAGGTCGTTAGACCAAAAGTAACATGTCCCTGTATGCATGTCAAACATATGCATCCATCCAATATGTAGCAAATAAAATGCAACAAATACAAGCAATAAATGCAATCATGCATATGATGCTAATGACATGTCCTGGTCACCCCTAACGCCAGTCATCCATCTCACACACGATAGTGAGACCGAGTGGGTAGGGCTATGACAACTGTGCACTCTGACATCACTGCTCCTGATGAGTGGCCGAGTGGACAGGATGTGTCGTAGTACACCTATCCTCCTACTCCAAATCATAAGTAGGGGAGCTCAATGCTCTCATCTCCCAGAGATAGTCCAGAGGAGGGATCCCTACCGGCTACCATGCTGCGTCACCACTACCCATGAGCGGACCAACGGAGCCAAACAGGTCAACCTGCTGCAACACACCTTGCCTGAATAAAAACCACTAACCCATGAGTGGTTGTGTGTGTAGATCCATGTAATTAGCGATGAGCTCAACAATAATGGGGCTACCAATCGCACAGCATGCAATCATGCAAAATGGTGCATGACACTAAGCATGCAAATCCTGACCATATCTACCTCCATAAAACATGTGCCAAAAATTAATGGATCAAATAAACAGATCTAGGTACACGGGTCAGATATGGTAAATGTCTAGTCCAGTGTATCACAAGGCATGGTATGTCACTACCTCTATGAGCATAAATAATCATGGCAATAAACAAGAGGGTATAAAACATGAATGCAGAATAAATAAAAGCATGCAACAGGTATCATGTAGTGATATACCAAAGCAAAGATAAACATAATTATTACTAAAGGCTATAACTTACTACGCATATCAACATGACATATCAAAAGAGATAAGTCAAGGTACAGGTTGTTAGAGTGTATACTAAAAGCCTAGATTTTTGTAAACATTTATTTTGAAATAAAGAATCACATTGGTCAAATGTCTACATTTATATGCTAAGTGTAGTTATTCAATTAATTTATATTGTAGATAACATGGTGTGTGGTGTCACACACAGAAGATCATGTTATCAGTTCCTTATAAATTATAAACAATAGCTCACGGCTAAGATGGATAGGAACAAACCATTGGAATAGTCGTAGTGTAATTTGGTATTAGTTTATCTTGACTATAAAATTATACTAGTACACTCTGAGTATATTGAGCAGGATCATTTAAGGTAAGTTGTTTTTATAGTGACTGCATAAAAGAACAAGACCTTTGTTATTATGAAAGTGTGTGCTCTTAATCATGATATAATAACAAGCACATATACTCAATATTCATTTCTTTAATTTATCAAAGGGTACGATTTAGTTTGATAAA
Organism: Zingiber officinale; assembly: GCF_018446385.1. Lineage (NCBI taxonomy): Eukaryota > Viridiplantae > Streptophyta > Magnoliopsida > Zingiberales > Zingiberaceae > Zingiber > Zingiber officinale. Next base: position 49,885,867 of record NC_055990.1, read on the forward strand.
TCAATAGGCCCAATAAGTTGAAAAATGGTATTATTTATATGGTGTGTTGTTAATTATAGAATGAAACTGTGTCCTAGTAATCTAGGTTGATAATGTCCCCAAGAGGAGCTCATAAGGATTGTCATGTAAACCCTGCAGGTGGACTTAGTCCGACATGACAATAAGGTTGAGTGGTACTACTCTTGGAGTTAGATATTAATTGAGTTGACAGTAACTCATTTAATTAGTGGGCATTCGATATCTTAAACATAGGGAGATTAATACACTCATGATAAGAAGGAGCCCATATAATAATATGGGATTGGTGCGGTAGTTCAATAATAACTTTTTAGTGGTATGATTTATTATTGATGAACTCGAGTTGGGTGTTCGGGGTGAACACGGGAAGCTCAAGTTCATCGGGAGACCAAAACCAATTCCTCCTCTCAGTCCCTATCGTAGCCTCTTATTTATAAAGTCTTATACCCACCTATACCCAACTTCTTACCCACCTTAAGGTGGTCGGCCAAGCCTAGCTTGGAGCCCAAGCTAGGGCTCGCCAAACCAAGGCATGATAGGCCAAGTTGTGGCCGACCCTAGCTTGAACCCAAGCTTAGGTGGCCGGCTAAAATAAAATAAAAGGGGAGTTTAAATTTAAATCTTTCCTAATGTGGAAGACATGATTTTAAAAGAGAGTTTTAAAATTAAATCTTTCCTTTTGTATCTTTCTATAAAGGATTAAGGAAAAGGTTTGATATCTTTTCTTATTTGTAGTTTAAAGGAAGATTTTAATTATTGATAAAACTTTGCTTTTTGTAATCATCCACATGTTTTAAAAGAGAGATTTTAATTTATAAAACTTTCCTTTTATAACCAACCATGAAGGGAATTTTAAAAGAGAAATTTTTATTTTAAAAATTTCTGGAAACAAATTAGGAAGTTTTAATTTTGTGTTTAAAACTTTCCTTGTTTGGAGGAGATGGTGGCGGCCGGCCATTAAGGGTTTATAAGGATATTTTTAATTAAATTTTCCTTCTTAAACATTGGCAAGGAATATAAGGAAGTTTTATTTATAAAACTTTCCTTATTTGCCAAGACCAAGGAATATAAAAGAGAGGGTAGGGGTGCCTCACCTTACAACATATCATTTAGTATTCCTCTCTTCTCTTCTTTGGTGGTGGTCGGCCCTCTCTTCCTCCTTTTCTCCTATTCTTCTTCCTTGTGTAGCCGGTGGCATCTTCATCTCAAGGAGCTTGGTGGTGGCTGGATCTTGTTAGAAGAAGAAGGAGATATAGGAGGCTTTGTTTCTTAGCATCCCTTGAAGCTTGGTTGGTGGCCAAAAGTTCTTCATCTCTTGAAGATTGTTAGTGGTCGAAACTTGCTTGGAGAAGAAGGAAGCTTGGGTGGATTCTCGTCTCGGTAGATCGTCGCCCACACGACGTCCGAGATAAGAAGAGGAATACGACAGAAGATCGTGAGGTCTATAAGCTACAAAAGGTATAACTAATTATTAGTTTCCGCATCATAACTGGTTCATCCTTTTGTTTAGATCTTGAAATACCAAACACAAGAGGCTAGTGATTCTAGGTTTTCGGATTTATGATTCGATTTGTGTTTCTTTTGTTTTTCGATCTTGTGATTCGAGTGTTCTTATTGGTTAAACCTAGGGTTACTTTAACGAGATTAAATATTGAATTTCGTTGAAAGGCTTTGTCTAGGAAGTGATGGATGATCCTATACCCAAGAAGGTATAATGCCTCGCCATGTTTAACCTGGAAGTCAATCTCTGAAATAAATATTTAATCAAATTTGTAACATAGGTGGATTTGGATTAAGAATGTTAAGCATCGTTTGTGATCCAAGTCTAAACCTCTAAGAACAGATAAATTGAATTTGGAATCAATAATGTTAAGTTCTGTTTGTGATTCCTAATTTAATTTCTAAAGAACATAATAGGTTGTTAGGAAAGGCTCAGGACTTGTACAAAATTTTTGTACAGGGGAACCGGTATGATATTCCGAGTAGCAACCAACACAGGTATCATGTAGTGACATACCAAAGCAAAGATAAACATAATTATTACTAAAGGTTATAACCTACTACGCATATCAACATGACATATCAAAAGAGATAAGTCAAGGTATCCGCCACAAAAAGTGGAGATCATCTCCGAAATAGACCCTACGTCGAGACGCTCGTCTCGAATCAAAGCCCTGTAACAACATATTTAATTTAGCTTCTATCACAAATATTAAATAGCTAAATCAAATTCTTATTTTCCAGGGACACTAATTCATTCATTAATCTTGATTAATTAAATAAAACAGATATAACCCGAAGTTCATATTAGATCCAACATTTTAACCTTAATTAGATATAACTCAACTGTCAACTAGGGTTAATTTCCATTAACCCTAGCTATTCCAAAATAACGCATTCTAAAACTAATTCCAATACCTTCATTGATCGGATTAAAGCTTATCATGATAAACTAACCTTTGCAACCTCTTCCTTTAAATCCTCAGCCGCAACATGATTACCACAGCAACTTCTAAAAGCCCTAAATCAAAAATCATCACATCCATATCAAGGTATTCAATCCAAGGATTCAATCCAAATACTCACCTGAATTCGATGCCTCAACCGCTGATTCACTGCCGGAGATGCGTGCTGTCGGCAAATAATTGCTATCCGGAGGTAGCTCCTGCCAAAGATCTATGGTCGATGCTACTGTGAAGTTACTGCAAACAACCCCTAGTTAGCACAAACACCCCTTACTACAATTAAACCCCAAAACACTACAACCTTACCCAAATCTGAAGCCTCGGCCGGTGTTCCACAGCCGGAGACAACTTGCTGCCAAAACAAAGTAGTTAGTCCTAGGAGAAATTACTGCCAGAATCCAGTGGCCAGGTCCCAAATCTGTACTGGCAGCTTACCCTTTGCCGGAGGTGGAAGGGGATCGGGCTACCGACGCTACTCTAGGGGTAGAGGGAAAGTGGTCGCGAAGAGGAGATCGAAAGGGAAACTGGGAAGCTCAGTTGGTGTGAGGTGAGAAACGCCCGCGAGCTCAACCTCGTCTCATCACCGCGATCACAACTTGAGCAGGGAGACGGCGCTGTCACAGCAGATCAGGAGGAGAACGACGACAAAAAGGGCCAGGAGAAGGATTTGGCGTCGGGGATGGTTAGGGCAGAGGGAAGGCGGTGCCCAGGCGACAAGGTGGCGATCGGGGCGATGAAGATCCATGGGGAAGTTGAGAGGGGGAAGGCGATCGGTTTGGGGGAAGAAGAAGAGAATGAAATGATGAGAAGATGACTAGGGCACATGCAGTTTTTTTTTGGGGGGGGGGGGGGGGGGGGGGGGGAGGAGGAAAAAGAAAAAGGAAAACAAAAATCAAATTTTTCCTCGTTTAAATGGGGTAGCTTAAACATGTTTTCTGCTAGCCCCATAATTTATTCCCGTAACCTACACCATACGACCTTCGAAAAATTCCCAGAAAATTTCTAAAAATTCCATTAAAGTTATTCTTTTATTTAACCATATTATTTAATTAATATTTTTCTCTCTATTTAACCTTATTATTTAATTAATTTTTTTTGCCATATTTTACAAGGGCGGGGCACCCGGAGTGGCATCTGGGCGCCCCTGAAGGCTATACCAGGGGGCGCCTACCCTTGGTTTTTCACTTTTTTTAAATTTTTTTTTAAGTTAAAATTTTAAGTTTAATTTTTAAAATAATAATTTTTAAGTTAAAAAGATTTAAAATAATTTTAAAGTTTAAAATAAATTTTAAGTTCAAAATATTTAAAATAATTTTTAATTTTAAAATAATTTTTAAGTTGAAAAGATTTAAAATAATTGTTTAAGTTTAAAATAAATTTTAAGTTAAAAAGATTTTAAAATAATTGTTTAAGTTTAAAATAAATTTTATGTTAAAAAGATTTTAAAATAATTTTTAAGTTAAAAAAATAATTTTTAAGTTAAAAAGATTTAAAATAATTTTTAAGTTAAAAAGATTTAAAATAATTTTTAAGTTTAAAATATTTTTTAAGTTGAAAAATTAAAAATAATTTTTGAGTTTAATATATTTTTTAAGTTGATATGATTTAAAATAATTTTTAAGTTTTAAAATAAATTTTAAGTTAAAAAAATTTTAAAATAAATTTTAAGTTAAATAGATTTTAAAATAATTTTTAAGTTTAAAATAATTTTTAAGCTAAAAATATTTAAAATAATTTTTAAGTTTAAAATATTTTTTAAGTTGAAAAGATTAAAACAATTTTTAAGTTTAAAATAAATTTTAAGTTAAAAAGATTTTAAAATAATTTTTAAATTTAAAATAAATTTTAAGTTAAAAATATTTTAAAATAATTTTTAATTTTAAAATATTTAATATAATTTTTAAGTTAAATTAATTTTTATTTTTTTTTAAAATAAATTTTTAACTAAAAATAATTTTTAGAATAATTTTATATTGAAATTTCAATTGAATTTAATTTGATTTGGTTTAGTTTACTTTTAATTAGATCTTATTCAATTAGATTTAATTAGATTTAATTTTAATTTATTTTATTTTAATTTATTTTAATTTTATTTAATTTAAATTTAATTTAATTTAATTTAATTTAATTTAATTTAATTTAAATTTAATTTAATTTAATTTAATTTTAATTTAATTTAATTTAATTTAATTTAATTTAATTTAATTTAATTTAATTTAATTATATTTAATTTAATTATATTTAATTTAATTATATTTAATTTTAAACTAATTTAATTTAATTTTAATTTAATCCTTAGTCATGCCACCCGATCTAAATTTTCAATTAGGGGAAACCTATAATTTTGTGAGATGAGTTAACTTTGATTTTTATGATTTGGTTTAACTTTGTGTTAGATTTAGGTTTAACTTTGGACTCAACAAACATGTATTGTTTGGATAAACTTCTGGACTATGGTGAGTCACTTGGCAATCATTAGAGTAACCATGCCTTCGAAGTTTTCCAAATAGTCCTATCTACTAAACTTAATACAAAAGTCTAACTGGTTAGCATCCGTAAGGGGTAGCTTCTGTTAGTTCTACTTAGCCAAATGCAGCAGGTCAAAGCCATATCTTCGTAGACATTCATAGACTAAGCTTTCCTAACCTACTATCATCCAAAACTTCACCAGTACCGTAGGTTAAGTTAAACTTTTATCTTTTTTTAACTAGCCTTAATTACTCTGCCAGGTAGGTTAGTTTTGGAGGTGTCAGCTATTCTGGAGCCTCCCCCTGAATTATTGACCTGTATTTTTATGTTTTAGTTCTAGATTTATATCTATTACTTTTATAATTATATTTAACTTTATGATAGTCTAATTTTGGCGGGTTTTAAAATATTTTGATTTTGATTTAGTTAGTCTAGGTTTGTGTTTTGGGTTTTGATTTGGTTTATTAGATTTTATATAGTATATTTTATCTTTGGGTATGTAATATTGGTTAATTCCTACTTGTGTGGTTAAACATGCTTTTGAAATCTAAGTTTAGTTTGTTGTTTGTGTTGGGGTATTGTGATTTAAATGATTTATTTAAACTTGACTCGTAGCCAAGTCCGATTTTATTATAGAAGGATTTTTGCCTATTTAAAATAAGATCTAAATTTTTAGATCTTGTTGTAAATTTTTATAAAAGCCCTTTTAATTTATTAATTTCTATTTTTAGTGTTGAATTTTCCTCCTCAAGTGTTAGGTCGTGAGTTGGATTAGAATTTATGATTTGTTCCTTGAGGTTATGGTTTTCCTCAAGGAGAAATTTATTTTCATTTTCAATTACAGTTAATTTTTTATCTAAATAAGCAATAATTTTAAAAAAATTCTTATTTAAGCTACGGTATACCTCTTCGGAAATGAGTACGGACTCGTGGCTCGATTCGGGTTCGGACCCATCTTCTGATTCATCCTCCGATTCTTCTTCGCGAGCCATCAATGCGAGGTGACTTTGATGCTTCTGATCTTTGACCTCCGATTCTTCTGAAGACGAGTTGTCCCAGGTTGCTTTGAGAGCCTTCTTTTTAGTTGTTTTCGACTTGTTGCTCTTTAATCTCGGACACTCGTTCTTGTAATGGCCTTTCTTATTGCACCCGAAGCAAGTCACATTCCTTGGTTCAATCGGGGAGTTGATCTTTTGTAGGTCCCTTTTGTTGAAGTTCTTCTTCCTCCTGGTGAACATCTTCCTTACCAAATTCAATAGGTACTCTTTGTCTTCAGAATCTTGGTCGGACTCATCTTCAGGTTCAGGCTTGGTTTTGTCCTTTCCTTGGAGGAACCTACAAACAAAGCGATACATTTCTCGGTTCTGGCATTAGTCTGTTCATGTAATTCAAGTTCGCAAAACAACTCGTCTAATTTTAATTTAGAAAGGTTCTTTGAAATCTTGTAGGCATCCATGATGGATGCCCACAATGTATTTCACAGAAACACGTGTAAGGCATACCTGATTAAGTCGTGATTCTCCATCTGGTGGCCTATCGGGTGAAGTCCGTTGAAGATGTCTTTGATCCTCACATGAAGTTAACTTGTTATTTTTCCTTCCTGCATTTTAATATTAAATAGTTTATTTAAAAGAAGGTCATGCTTAGTTACCTTGGCGTCGCTCATTCCTTCATGTAGTTCGATTAGCTTGTCCGATAACTCCTTCGTATTTTGGTGTGGTCCCACTCGGATCAACTCTTCCTTCGTCAGCCCGCATTGTAGTATGTTGAGAGTTTTGAAGTCTGTTGACGATTTCTTTTTCATATCTGGAGTCCACTGTTCCGGGTTCAATGGATTTCCGGAGTTGTCGACCGACACCTTGTAGCCTCTGGTGGCGTTGAACCACTAGTCGAAGTCAGTCTTCAAGTAGACCTCCATTCACTTCTTCTAGTAGGGGAAGTCATCCTCGTTGACTAGAGGGGGTGAACTATGCTGAAGCCTTCGATTTGAGACATTTTTTACCGACACGGACACAAAAAAAACACGGAATCCCAAGACTTGGTCTTGATTAGTAGTGCGGTATTTAAACAAAAAGTATCTAAAACTGGATTGGTGTTGCACCAGTTCAGCTTAATTGCTACGAAAAAAAATTCCAAAATGGTAATAATACCAGTTTGGATTATAGCGTAAAATTGAAAATTAGAAAAAAAAAATTTAAAGAAAAATCTCACCCTCTTGTCTGATTGGTGGTTGCACCAAGTCAGAGCGGTACCTACTCTGATACTACTTGCTGGATCGTGAAAGTCGATAGAGGGGGGGGTGAATATCGATTGAAAGATTTTAAGCGAGTACGCAGCGGAAAAATGAAATCGCAATGCTAACAAGAACGGTTTTACTTGGTTTGAAGCCTTCGTCGGCTCCTACTCCAAGGCCTGCACTCGTCGAGTACTTTCATTGGGCATCCACTAGCAATCCGAAAAGTTATTACAAAATGAAAGTACAGGAATGCTAAAAAATGAAATACCGACAATAATTAAGGAAAAGAAGAAACAGCGTATTGTCGGAGAAGCTTCGCAACATCGCAGGAGCACAACACAGCAGAGCAAGCGTTAGATGGCGTTGTCATGAATTGTTCTTTGATCTAGGGCTTACCCTCCTTATATAGGAGGTTCCGAGTGCCCGGATCCCTTCCGGACACTTGGAGTGTGACGTAGCCTAGCTAACCATAGAGCTCCACATGGCGACGTGGTAAGGAGATAAAATTTGCACTCCGGGCGCCCGGACCCCTTTCGGGCACTCGAACCTCTGGGCACCCGGATCCCTTCCGGGCGTCCGGACCCCATTTTCCAGCAGCTTCAACTCTCTGCAAGAAAATGTTAGTCCGAAACATAATGTAAATTATATTACCCTGCAAAACAAAGTATTAGCACAATTATAATAATCAAACAGAGTGTTAATTAGATTTCATCCCACCGAGACTGGAATCTAGTCAAGATTTCAACTTAGAGTTTCGAAATGACTCTAAGTTTGATCGGCGCCTAAGTTCCCTTCCCGGGAACGCGTCCTCACAGTCACTCCCCTCTAGTGACTTACCTTAACTTACTTGCCAGATGTTTGGTCAGCCCTTCTACCCGTCTAGACTTCGTGCCAGACGTCCGGTCAGCCCTTCGACCCGTCTAGACTTTGTGCCAGCTATCTGATCGGTCCGTTGACTTAGCTGGGCTTCGTGCCAGCTATCTGGTCGGCCCGTCGACCTAGTTGGGCTTCTCCTGCACACTTGGTCAAAGCGTTAGATCACAATGAAACTAACTTAACCTACTTTTTCATTCATCAAAACCTGAGTTAGACTATTAGTGATAACTGCACCAACATTGAGGAGTCTTCCCCACAGCTCTGGCAATCAGTCTCTGACAGATTCAACACTCTTCTAGGAAAGATAACCACCGGATTCTCCTCGCTTCAGGAGGAGATGACCATCGGACTTCAGTAGATTCATCGAGCCTTGTGAGTACCTGAGTACTCCCCATCTTCTCCAGTTGATGAGGACCAGACTTGATCATCTTAGTGCACTATCATACTTTGTATACTTGGTTGACTTGATCTATTTAGCTATCCACTTTTTGTCATCTTATTTGGATAATCTAGGATTATGTTTCATAGACTAGGCCCGCTATTTTCAAAATATTTTCCAAATAATTTGAAAATTCTAGGGAAAATTTCTTACTTTTATTTTTCTAAATATTTCCCAATTCCTTAGATTTTCAAAAATTGACTTTAGCCTTAGATTAGACCAAATCCATAAAAAAGTATGTTCCTATAGAACTAGGATTTGAGCATCTCATAAGCACAGTAGGACAACCTTAATTGTGTTTTAAAAAACTTAGAATAATATGAGATGCATAGACAACTTGCTTGGACTTAAGATGCTTATATCCATGCATCAACACAAGTCTGGGTGAGAAACACCAAATTACAGTGATCAAGTTAAGTAATCCATCTTAGTCAAATACTAACTGGATATATGTACTTAACTTGACTAACCAACTAAATATTATCATCTTCTGATAAGTTAATTAATAACTAATGGTTAGACATTTAAGGATAATTTCTAGATGATTATTTTCCTTAAATTATATCAGGTTCAGGGGGAGAATATTGTCTAAAATACTTTTTAAATTTTCTTACTAATTTTTTAAAGATGTTGAATGATAGTCTCAAAATTGTTTTGAAAAGTAATCAATACTTCAAAATTAACTTAAATTGCTTTTGCAATTTTTTTTTAAAAAAATCATATTTGGAAAAACTTTGTACAATATATTTAAAAAAAGTGATATACATTCAAAAGTACTTTGCTTAATTTTTATGAAAAATATTCAACAAGATACTTTCAAAACTTATTTTCAAATTTACTTGAATAATACTCTCATTCTTTTCAAATGTCTATCTTAAAAAATGAAAGTGTTTTGAAAATTATACTAATATATTTTGAACAATATTTTGAAAACTATTTTTGGAAGCACTTTACCAAGTTTTGAAAGTTTGACGGTTATCCTTTATAAAATTCCAAACTTATTTTTCTTGGATAAATTTCTTTAATAAATCCTTTAAAAATATTGTGGAAAGATAAGTTGCAAAACTTTTTCAAAGAGTTGCCAATAATTGACACTCTAAAAATTACTTTACAACAAATTACTTATTTTGAACAGTGTTTTGCAATATATCTTTAAAAATATTTTCTAATATTGGAAATTTTTTAAGCTTACCTATAAATTTTTAACTCAGTGTTTTCTATTCAGACCTTTCCCTAAGTCTGAGATATACAAAAACAAAAAAAAAACTTTCAATTAGTTACTGCATTTCTCGTCAAAATGTTATTACTTTCCATGTTTCTTTTACATATTTTGATTCATCTATCTGCACAATTTTTTTGATGAATGTCAAAAGGGGAGGGTTAGAGTTTTAGTTAGAAATCAAAGAAAATCAGAAGAACATAACCCTAAAAATGATTAAGAGAATAAAACTAACTGCCTTACTTTAACCTAGGTTGTCATTTCATAAAAAGGGAGAGATTGTTAGTGTACTATGTACTAACAATCTAACTCAGATTTTGATGAATGATAAGTGAGTTAAGTTAGGTATCTTTGTGATCCAAGTACTTTACCAAGTGTTCAGGAGTTGATGGGTCTGAAAGACCTGACACCAGGCTGAAATCCAGTTAGGTTTGTGGGACTAGATAGTTAGTGCGAAGTCCAAATAGGTCAATGGGCCCGAAGAGCATGAAAAGCTTTGCAAGGCAAGAAGAGCATGAAAAGCCTTAGGTGAACAGTGTCTGAGGCGCCTTCCGGGAGATGGAAGGCGCCTTTATGGAAGGTGCCTTCAAGCTCTGAAGGTGCCTTGGGACTGTTCATAGAAGGTGCCTCCAGTGCATAGAAGGCGCCTTCTGTAGTATAAAGTTCAGATTTAGTCAAAGATAAGGACTGAGCTATTTGGGATTAGACTTGCCACATTGGAGGTGTCGTTAAGGCCTTTGAAGGCGCCTTCCATGCTCAATAAAGGACGTGTTCACCCAAGTCATGAAACAACTCACTCATATGAACATCTGTGCTTCCAATTGGACTTCTAAACGCTCTAGCTTCTTTCTACAACTCTGCTACGACGCTGCTACACTCATCTACCGCTAAGAAGCCCCCAAACATCGAGCTCAAGCTGACCATTTCTGAAAGAGTGTTTGGTAACTCTCATTTGTGTACTTAATTATTGCAAAAGGACAAGTGCAGTGTGTTACACCTATTTCAAATTTCTTTGTACTTGATTCCCTCTTTCGGAGGTACTGGAAGATGTATTTTAGTGGATTATCGATCGATAAGTTTGCGAGACCTAGGCCTTGGAGTAGGAGTCGTTGAAGGCTCCAAACCAAATAAAACGGTCTGTGTCTGTTTCTGTCTTCTTATTTACTTTATTTAATTTCTATATTTTTCCACTGTGCACTTTATTTTAAAAATGAAAAAGATTTATTTTTGAAAACCATGTGATTCATCCCCTCTCACATGTGACTAGATCCAACAAGTTTTACTATCAATAACTACTCATGCATTATATATTACTGCCCTAAATTTATTTTGTAGGAATATTTGTTTAACTCTATTTTGTAGGAACTGGTCTGATCGTTCGACTGAACCCATGAATCGGTCAACCATACCAAGTTGATATAGAACAGAGTGTTAGGATCTTCGGATGCGGCTAGAGAGGGGGGGTGTGAATAGCCGACCCCAAATTTCTCGTTTCTTCCTACAATTTGAGTTAGCGCAGCGAAAATAGAAGATAAAAACGAAACGAAGAATATCAAACCACAAACGCGACGATATAACGAGGTTCGGAGATGATACTCCTACTCCTCGGCGTGTCCGTAAGGTGGATGAATCCTATCAATCCGTCGGTGGATGAGACCCCGGAAAACCGGCTAATTGAAACTCCTTCTGGGTGGAGAAACCTCGCCACAATCTCTCTTGCAACAGCAAGATCGGAGTACAAAGATATAGCAAGAAGCAAGAACAATATGAATGTAAAAACACTAGTTTGCTTGCCTTCTCGTCGACTGTTGATGAAGCAGCAACTTCACGGAGGTCAATCACAGCAGCAACTATCAGTTGGAGACCCAGCCGAGGGAAGCTCACACGAAGCTTCAGTAATGGAGAGCTCAGCAAAGCTCTGATCACAAGGAACAAGCAGGAGCAAGAAGAAGAGCTCATCTCTACTGTAGAGGCCCTTGATTTATATGAACCTGCGAAGAAGAAGAAAGAAGAAATCTAGCCGTTGTGTCTCAACGGCTAGACCTGGACCGATCAGGCTCCACCCTGATCGGTCCAGGATAGATCTGATCGGTTAGGGGACCGATCAGGCCCTACGCTGATCGGTCCCCAGACCGATCCCAACTCTCACAGAGAGTTGGTTGCGATCCCTGATCGGTCTGTGGACCGATCAGGCCCTAGGCTGATCGGTCCCCAGACCGATCCCAACTCTCACAGAGAGTTGGTTGCCAGAGCCCTGATCGGTCTGTGGACCGATCAGGCCATTCCTACTCTCAATCTGTTTGGTTACTGATCAGTCACCAGATCGATCAGGTAACCCAGTGTATCACTGGATCGGTCAGCAGACCGATCCAATTTCCCAGCCTTAAACCTAAAGCCTTCCTGATCTAGAGAACAAGCTACCGAGCCCTCTCTGACCTAGTCCGGAGAACGAGCTACCGAGCCCTCTCCGACTTCCACGTCCGGTCCAGAGAACGAGCTACCGAGCACTCTCTGACCTAGTCCGGAGAACGAGCTACCGAGCCCTCTCCGACTTCCACGTCCGGTCCATAGAACGTGCTACCGAGCCCTCTCTGACCTAATCCAGAGAACGAGCTACCAAGCCCTCTCCGACTCCATCCATTCCAGAGAACGAGCTACCGAGCCCTCTCTGACCTCCCATGTCCCCGTGCCAAGCTCCCTGCTTGGACTTTTCCCGTGCCAAGCTCCATCCTTGGACTTTTCCCGTGCCAAGTTCCCTGCTTGGACTTTTCCCGTGCCAAGCTCCCTGCTTGGGCTTTTCCGTGCCAAGTCTCCATACTTGGACTTTTCCCGTGCCAAGCTCCCTGCTTGGACTTTTCCGTGCCAAGTCTCCATACTTGGACTTTTCCCGAATCAGGTCAACTCAAGTCAGGTCAACTAGGTCAACCTTGACCAAAGGTTGCACCCACAATCCCCCAAGTTCCTATTCTTGTCAAACATCAAAATATAACTTCTCTATTCTTGTCAAACATCAAAATATACCTCGAGTCAGGTCAACTCGAGTCGGGTCACCCAGGTCAACCTTGACCTAAGGTTGAACCAACAATCTCCCCCTTTTTGATGTTTGACAAAAACCATAATCAAGTTAGGTTAACCCGATAACCTAACTTAGGTTTTCCAATAGTTCTCCAATGTTCTTCCTCGAACATTCTCTAAACATTCTCCCCATACTCCAATGTTCTTCCTTGAACATTCTCTGGACATTCTCCCCCTTTTTGACACACATCAAAAAGGTGTGATTCAAGGTCAAGAGTTTCTTCCTAATAAAATTCCCATACCTTTCATTGAAACCCTTAATTTCCCCCTTGATACTAAAATCAACAATCAACTCAGTGATATTCCCATATCACTGATCCTCATAAATCTTGACTAGTAAAAACTCCCCTTAAAGGTCAACTCCCCCTTGACCAATAGGTAAAACTCCCCCTAAAGGTCAACTCCTCCTTGACCATTGCACCAACAATGTCTTGGAGAGTTTCAACCCTTTAGAAATCTAAAACACCAACTTCCACAGCTGAAATTTCAGACAACAGTCGAAAATCAGCATTTTGGCACGCTCTGATCGGTCACCAAACCGATCAGGACTCCCCTGGATCGGTCACCAGACCGATCCACACTACCCTGGATCGGTCCAGTGACCGATCCAGACTTCCCTGGACCGATCAGAATCCTCTCTGATCGGTCCACAACTCTCTGATAAGGATTTCTGATTTTTCTCCCGAAATTCAAAAACCCCTAAAAAATTACAGAAAATTCTAAAAATTGTAAAATTTTGAGGATGCATTCCTCATAACATATATTATCATGAAAAAATAGTTTTCTATGAAAATAACTCCCAATTTTTAATCTTGATACAAAGTTCGAAATACTTTGAAATAGCTCAAGGTTAATCCATCTTTGTATCAACTTGCTCAATGATGAATGCTATCACTAGAAAAGCTTCATCAAGGTTTTTCAAATCAATTTTGAAATGATCTTAAACCATTCAATTTAGGACCACAATCTTAGGGCTAAATGTACATGACTTTTACACAAGTTTTCCCTATGATCCTCAAATTCGAATTAGCCTCATCTAGGTACAAGAACTATGCATCTTGATCCTAACTCATAATCCTAATATCTCACACACATATAAAGTGTATCAAACACATCCAAGTCAATTTTGATGTGAGATATGGATTTAGGTCATCTTAAGCTAAGTTCTCATGCATTTTCTAAACAACCATTTGATCTCCATATCAAATTGTGTTTTTATCCTTAAATCAATTTAATTGATCATAAATGCAAGAGATGATGACATGGCATAAAATAATATCATAAGTAGAAATATGTGCCAATGTCATGATGTCATGGCATAAAGTATGAAACTTAAATAAGGCATGACATATAACTAACCTAAGCATTATCATGACATTTCAAATGATAATAAATATGATGTCATGACATGGCATATGACAAACAATGTATGACAAATAACATATAAAGGTATAGAAAATACCTAATTCTAGCCTTAATTGTCATTTTTGATAATTTTGATCATTTTGCCATAAATTCTATATTCCTAAGTGTAATAGACCTAAAATCATAAACTAGAGATTTTTAGATCACTATGTGCCAATTAGATTGATCCTAGGAAACTCCTCAAATGTGGTTGGCACATCCTAATCACCTTAGGAATAATTTTTAATTTCATTTTCAAGGCTTGATTACACCTTGAAAATTCCTAAAATGCCACCTTTTGCCATGAGTAGGTTAACTACCTATCCAATTAAGGTTGGCACACCCTAAACCATCTAGCGTGAAGGGATCATGCTCCTAGGAACCCAATACCTATTTGAGCTCATTGGGTTCACTAAATATTCACTAGGGATGACTTCCCTAGCAACCCTCCTAATGACCCTCCTAGGCTTTAAAGCCTTGGTCATTTGGAACTCATCAAGATCAACTCTAGGGGTGACTCCCCTTGTGACCTTGGTGATGGTCTTCTTAGCCCTAGGTCTTGTTCCATAATCGAATGGAACATTATGATAAGTGGGCTTGACCACTTGAGACTTAGGTTTGTGACCCAAACCTCTCATGTCCTTGGGCTTTGATTTTTGACCCTTAGACCCTAGAGTTGGCTTCTCCAACTTCTTAAGAGTCTTTTCTAAAGTGTCAAGTCTTGACCTCAAGACTTGATTTTCCTTCTTTAATACCTCAAGCTTTAATTTTCCATTTTTCTTTGAGGTATTCCTAGGCATATGTCTAGTTGTTTTGGGATTCCTATCTAGGTTTTCCTTAACCTTAGATGAGTTAACTCTAAGGTTGGCATTTCTAGCATTGTCCTTATCTAGGCTAACATGTTTGGCACCTAAGGACATGTATTGGTTTCTATGGTTATCATGCTTATCATTATTGACAATTGCAATAAGACTACTAGCATGTGTCTTATTAGAATTGCAAGAATGTGCCTTAAAGGATACCTTAGGGTTTGCCTTAGCTCCCCCTATAGATGTGCTTGGTCTCTTGTCCTTGTGAGGTTGCCTCCCCCTTGGACATTGACTCCTATAATGCCCCCTTTGCTTGCATTAGAAGCACACCACGTGCTCCTTGCCTTTGCTTATCGGGACTCCGGCTTCCTTGACTTTTGGTGACGGTGGAGTCTTCCTAATCCTCTTTGGACATTTACTTTTGTAATGCCCATATTCCCTACACTCAAAGCACATTATATGTAATTTATTTGAAATTAAGTTGCTTGAGTTACCTAGGGTTGAGGATGGATATAAGCTCTCTCCTTCATCCCTTCCTAAGGTAGAGGCTTCTTCTTCTTGCTCCAGTCTTGAAGAAGAACTCTCCTCCTCTTCTTCCTTAGATGTTGAGTAGCCCTCAACTTCTAATTCCATACCTCCATGATGTGAGCTACTTGGCTCACTTGACTCCTCTTCATGACTTGAATTGGAGCTCTCCTCATGGAAATTAGCCAAGTTGTTCCACAACTCCTTGGCATTGTTGTATCTACCTATCTTACATAAGATATCATTAGGTAATGAAAATTCAAAGATTTTCGTTACCTCGTCGTTGATTATGGATTGGTGGATTTGTTCCTTCGTCCACTTCTTCTTCTCAAGAGGTTCTCCCTTTTTATCTACCGGAGGAATAAAACCTACTTGTACACAATTCCAATTTACTAGGTTAGTCATAAGAAAATACTTCATTCTTACCTTCCAATACGCGAAGTCGTCGCGATCGTAGAAGGGTGGAATTGTGATGTCTACTCCAAGTTGATCCATACTCTAGCTCGTGCTCCCCCGGGTGTTAATCCGACGAAGAGCGACCTCGCTCTGATACCACTTATTAGGATCTTCGGATGCGGCTAGAGAGGGGGGTGTGAATAGCCGACCCCAAATTTCTCGTTTCTTCCTACAATTTGAGTTAGCGCAGCGAAAATAGAAGATAGAAACGAAACGAAGAATATCAAACCTCAAACGCGACGATATAACGAGGTTCGGAGATGATACTCCTACTCCTCGGCGTGTCCGTAAGGTGAATGAATCCTATCAATCCGTCGGTGGATGAGACCACGGAAAACCGGCTAATAGAAACTCCTTCTGGGTGGAGAAACCTCACCACAATCTTTCTTGCAACAGCAAGATCGGAGTACAAAGATATAGCAAGAAGCAAGAACAATATGAATGTAAAAACACTAGTTTGCTTGCCTTCTCGTCAACTGTTGATGAAGCAGCAACTTCACGAAGGCCAATCACAGCAGCAACTATCAGTTGGAGACCCAGCCGAGGGAAGCTCACACGAAGCTTCAGTAATGGAGAGCTCAGCAAAGCTCTGATCGCAAGGAACAAGCAGGAGCAAGAAGAAGAGCTCCTCTCTACTGTACAGGCCCTTGATTTATATGAACCTGCGAAGAAGAAGAAAGAAGAAATCTAGCCGTTGTGTCTCAACGGCTAGACCTGGACCAATCAGGCTCCACCCTAATTGGTCCAGGATGGATCTGATCGGTTAGGGGACCGATCAGGCCCTACGCTGATCGGTCCCCAGACCGATCCCAACTCTCACAGAGAGTTGGTTGCGATCCCTGATCGGTCTGTGGA
Source organism: Zingiber officinale (assembly GCF_018446385.1). Taxonomy (NCBI): domain Eukaryota; kingdom Viridiplantae; phylum Streptophyta; class Magnoliopsida; order Zingiberales; family Zingiberaceae; genus Zingiber; species Zingiber officinale. Next base: position 49,902,713 of record NC_055990.1, read on the forward strand.
CCGATCAGGCCCTAGGCTGATCGGTCCCCAGACCGATCCCAACTCTCACAGAGAGTTGGTTGCCAGAGCCCTGATCGGTCTGTGGACCGATCAGGCCATTCCTACTCCCAATCTGTTTGGTTACTGATCGGTCACCAGATCGATCAGGTAACCCAGTGTATCACTGGATCGGTCAGCAGACCGATCCAATTTCCCAACCTTAAACCTAAAGCCTTCCTGATCTAGAGAACGAGCTACCGAGCCCTCTCTGACCTAGTCCGGAGAACGAGCTACCGAGCCCTCTCTGACTTCCACGTCCGGTCCAGAGAACGAGCTACCGAGCACTCTCTGACCTAGTCCGGAGAACGAGCTACCGAGCCCTCTCCGACTTCCACGTCCGGTCCAGAGAACGAGCTACCGAGCCCTCTCTGACCTAATCCGGAGAACGAGCTACCGAGCCCTCTCCGACTCCATCCATTCCAGAGAACGAGCTACCGAGCCCTCTCTGACCTCCCATGTCCCCGTGCCAAGCTCCCTGCTTGGACTTTTCCCGTGCCAAGCTCCATCCTTGGACTTTTCCCGTGCCAAGCTCCCTGCTTGGACTTTTCCCGTGCCAAGCTCCCTGCTTGGGATTTTCCGTGCCAAGTCTCCATACTTGGACTTTTCCCGTGCCAAGCTCCCTGCTTGGACTTTTCCATGCCAAGTCTCCATACTTGGACTTTTCCCGAATCAGGTCAACTCAAGTTAGGTCAACCAGGTCAACCTTGACCAAAGGTTGCACCCACAATCCCCCAACTTCCTATTCTTGTCAAACATCAAAATATAACTTCTCTATTCTTGTCAAACATCAAAATATACCTCGAGTCAGGTCAACTTGAGTCGGGTCACCCAGGTCAACCTTGACCTAAAGTTGCACCAACACAGAGATTAGATTGTTCCAATACAAACATGGAAACCAGGCTAATCGGTCGACTGAACCTAGGGATGGATCGATCGAACAATAAAAGCATTAATGGAGAATTAATTTCAAATCTTGGCGAATAGGAAAACTGCTCTGTTCGGTTGACCAAACAACGTGATCAGTTGATCGATCAATTAATGCTCATAAATGTGTGAAGATAAGATCTCAGCGAAGAAGGAAAGCACGGGGTTCAGTTGACCGATAGGAGGATCAGTTGACTAAAAGGATTAGTTGATCGAATGACTTTTTGGTTGACTGAATAAGACTTATATAAGGGGTGCTTGAGGTCCAAAACTAGGCAAAATTTTTATCTGTTCCGAATTAGCTCTTTGTTCATGCTTCTGATATTCTACACATCATCTTCACGTGCAAGCTACTACATTGAGGATTGTCGGCAAGCATCGCTTCTTACTCTTTTATGGGTATAATTTTTATTAGCTTACATTGTTTTAATTTCAAGAAGATAGTTGTGTGTTACTATCTTCTAGTTGCATTGTACGGATTACCTGTCTTTGAAGATTTCAGGAAGAAAAATTATAGTGAATTGCCCAACGGTGAGATCAAGGATCGTGGGTCTTGGAGTAGGAGTCGACATAGGTCCGAACCAAGTAACCACCTGAGTTACGTTCTTTCTTTTTCTATCTTATTTTCAGTTGTCTTACTTTGATATTTGTTTTACAAATCAATACAAAAAGAAAAAATTTTAACGATGAATATTCACCCCTCTTTATCTTTTCATTTTGATCCATCAATTGGTATCAGAGTAGGCCACTCTGAATTTATTTAACAATTTTTTGAGCACTTTTAAAAACTTTTTATTTTTTAAAAAAGATTTTTTTGATCATATTTTTCTTTTTCATCTCGTACTGCTAATCCCAAGACGAGAGTCTTGGAAACCTTCTTTTGTTAATTCCCTTGTGCAAGAATGTCGATGTTATATCAAGAAGGGCAAAACATCTATGACCATCCATCGTACAATCAAGTCTACTTCAATTGTTGGAGGCGAGGAATGGAATCTTTCATAGGAAGTGAGAGTTTTGATAACTGGATTATATTGAAACAATCTTCTCAAAACTCAGAAGCAAACACAAAGGTAATGAATATATTAATTAATGTTTTGCCTAACAAAATTGTGTCTACTAGAAAATTATGAGAATGCATTCGAGTTGTGGACCCAATTGATCAAGCTTCATAAGACACTATCAAGGCTAGAAGAACAAGGCAAAAGTGAGTTCGAACCCGAGTCTAAATCCAGAGAGTTATCTTCAGAGTCAAACTTAGAAGAGCAAGACCAAGTCCACTTCATTACACTAATGGCTGAGGAGGTGGCTGATGGATCCGAACTTGAGTTAGAACAAGAGTTCGAATCTGAATCCAAGATGACAATAGTCAAAGGGGAGAATCCTAACAAGGGTTTAAAAGGTAACATTGTAAATACAAAATCTAAAGATCACATAATATGTTTTAAATGCAGTAAAAGATGGCACTACAAAAATAAGTGTCCTACTTATAAGAGTGGATTCACATAACTGGAAGTAAAGGAGGAACCGATGCCTAGTGTCTGGAAAAGGAAGCACCACATTGAATGCTCCAAGTGCAAAAGAACGGGACATTACAAATTTCAATGCCCAGAGAGAAGACCTAAGGACTTAGGGGAAGCAATTAAGATAAATCAACTAAAATTTTATAAAAATTTGCATGCTTTACAATTTTCATATTTAGATTGCACTGAAGAACTAGAAATGCATGAATGTTCTAAATTAACATTGTTTAACAAAAATAATTTAATTAATAAAAATTTAACTAATTTAAATGTAACCAAACTTGATAAAATTAACTCAAATCTTAATTTATTTGATCAAAACGTAGATCCAAATATATTAAATTTTACTTTAAATCTGGATAATAAAAATTTAAAGATAAATAAAAATAAATAAAATTTGATTAAAAATATAAAAAATGAAAATAAGGATTTAATAAAAAAAAAATCTTTAAACTTTAAAAACAAGAATTTAGAAAATAAATTTTCAACTAATAATAATCAAAATTCTACCTTAAGATTAAATAAAAAAAAAATTAAAGTTAAGAAAATTAGAAAAGTAAAATAACTTCTTAAAAAATAAAATAACTTCTTAAAAAATAAAATTGATAAACTAGAAAATATTATTAATAATTTTACCAACTCACAAAATCTAGATCTAGGTTACAAGTTAAAGTCAAATCTAAAATAAAACTTCAAACTCCACAAATTTAATTATAATAATGTACCCTTTAATTAAGAAAGCGATCAATAAAAAAAAATAATAATAATAATAATAATAATAATAATAATAATAATAAGACTTGTTTGACTTGATTGGTTACATGCTCATCTTGCTATGATCATGCATATGTTAAATTAAATGTTATATGTCATTTTATTCTTATGTTAATGTGTTAATTTAGAATGGTTAGTTAGAAAGGTTTAACCGGCCCTAATAACATAGTATTGGAATTGATTGGGATGATAGTAAACCAAGGAAACTTTGTCGAAGACATGTCTAGGCTGAATCAAATGTATTCTACTTGGTACATTAGACCTAGTGGATCTGGCTGAAGCTATCCCAGTCAAACATGAACTAGTTAGACCAAAATCTAGTATTAAGTTCTTTAGACAGGACTATTTTGAAAAATATTCAGAAAATGGTCTACCATTAATACACAAGAAGGCCATATGTGTGAGATACAGTAATTAAATAATAAGTGTGAGATACCGTAAATTTAAAATAATAAATATTATTGGACGAAAAATCTTATGGGATTTTTTTCAGAATTTTTAGAAAATTTTCGGGATTTAAACGGAGTCCGTATGATCCGTTTTGAGGAGATGGATTCGGGGAACAAAGGAGACCTATTTGGATACCTAATTAAGTGGGAGTTGATTTAGGGATGGACTTAGACTTTGATTGATCAAATCTAGGGTTAAATCTCAATTTCCCTAATTTTTTTTACCCCGATTCTTATTCTCTTCATCCCCGATTTCCTTCTGCCCGAAACTCCCCTTCCTCTCTCGCGCTCTCTCCTCGCCCGATCGCCGGCCGCCGCGAGCCCACCGCCGGCAACCATCTCTTTCTCCAGCGTGTCTCGGCTGAGCCTCCCGCCCCTCTCGCGACTTTGCCCTAGATCGCCGACCGCGCCTCCTCACGCCATCGCCCGACGCTATGCCACAACAGTCGCCGGTGAGTCTCGATGTTGTGATTATCCGAGGGTTGGCTTACCATATCTCTCTCTCTCGATTTATTGGCCGTGCCCTAGCTCAGATTTGTCAATTGCCACAGCCCTGATTCTCCGGTCATCGACTCCTTGTTGCAGCTTTCTCTTGTGGCCAGACATCGCAACCAGGTGCGAGCCCTAGTTTTGGTTCACTGCTGCATCGTTCTTCCTGATTGGATTGTCGCCGTGGATATGAGGGATCGCTACTTGATCTCTCCAACCGATCCCTGTATTGGTTGGAGCTTCCATTCTTGATCTTGGTCTGTGCTTACATATCTTGATCTTTTCTTTGTATATGGATTCAGTTCTGTTCTAATTGTGGAGACCAAGTGTTCTCCCAGATTCCAGCCACGGGAAGGTGTTTTGATGAAATTCCTTGAAATCTAGTCTCCTCTGTTTGTGCCAGATCAGCTGTGAATGGGTGGGAAAGCTCTATTCTTCTCCACAGTAAACTTTGGATTTCTTCCTCAAAGGGTATGGATCTATTTTGGATCAAGGTAAGCTAAGTATGTAGATTTAGTTTGATACTAGGAGGAATTCTCTCTTGACTACCCTATTTAGTTGATACTATTTCCTGGAATTGCGGTGGCAGATTTAGGATGCTTGATTTACTATGGCGATCTTTCTTTAGCTGAGGATGGAAAGAAGAAAGCTATTAAGGTTAGTTTTCATGGTAAACATTGATCCGATCAATGAATATATTGATACTAGTTTAAGTATGTGATATTATGTGGTGGTATGGTTAGTTGTTGATGGAGATGCTAGGTTGATGTGGGTTTATGGTGGAGATTTGATTTTGTGATAGATTGTAGTGGATTGACATCATTATGTAGTGAATTTAAAAGGATTTATGATGAGATTTGATTAGTGTTTGATTGATGATAGATTATGTGAATTGAATTGGATTAATTCATGAGGAGATTTGATTGTGGATTGTGTTTGGATTTAGAAAGAGTTGGATTAAGGATGATCTTATCATCTACTTTGGGTTGGATATTTAGATGGAATTAAACAGTGTTACCTAATCGACGTAGGATTAGGTTATGGGTCTAGCTAGTTGTTGATTATGTGATTAGCTAAATAATATATGTATATATCATGTGATCGCAGGACTTGGATTCGGGACGAGCATCTCGACTCGAGATTACTTGACATGACCTACACTTTAAGGCGGGTATTTCTTCCTTGACCTCTATGTAGATTTTCTTATACTTAGTGCATGGTTATTATTGGATGAATTAGGCTGCTTTATCTTATATCATGATCGGTTGCTGTTTTCCTGCATGACACTTACGCTTGATCCTTGCGATGATCTATTTAATTCATATACAGTCTCTACTCTTGATATCTACTCTGTTGTTATTTCACGTGTAGAGTGTGTCTTGTAGGGATTGTCGGGTTGTTGGTATTACCATGCTGATTGGGTATATGATATTGATTGTACATAGGTGGGGATGTGTTATAGGAGTCATCTTGTTGACCGTGCATTTACATATGGTGTGTACATACGTATTTGTCATGTACTTTTGGAGGAGTGGTGTTGATTGTATGTTTGGGGTATATACACCTGTCTGTTGTGTTTTTACTGGAGGATATATGTTGATTGTACTTATATTTTTGTGTACATGTGTCTGGTGGGATTATTGGAGATTTTTGGTTGATTATACATATGTAGTGTGTACATATGTTTGGTGGGATATGTGGATGTATCATGACGATTATACTCTTGTTGGAGGTATTTATGAGGTTTAGGGTGTTGCATGGATGATGATTATATATATATATATATATATATATATATATATATATATATATATATATATATATATATATATATATATATATATATATATATCATGTTCATCATTTATTGCATCTGATGACTATTGTCTCCCTTGTGGTTGAGAGAGTCATCGGTTTGGTTTAGTGCCGCACACTCGGCCACTCATGGGTAGTGGTAGCCGGAGCAGTTGTCGCTCATCCTGTCGTGCCACCCGGTCACGAGGTTTAGTGAGATCCGGCGTTGTGAGCAGTCAGGGACCCTGATACTATGTAGCTAGATAGTTACTAGTGGACTGTCCGCCTCGACCACTATATAGTGGGCTGGAGGGTAGTACAGTCGTCACAGACCCAAGCCTCTCGGCCATACAGGGGTCGTGGTGTCTGGAGAGGTGGCGGGGTGACCATGGAGCATGCATACGCAGTTATTATTCTTGCATTTGATGCGCGGTGCATCTGCATTTGCATACATGCCTAGTAGATACTAGTTACATGTGATTGTCGTTGTTGCACTTGTTTGAGATATGGTTGTTGCATTTGGTTGCCATACTGCATACATGTCATTTATTTTACATGTATATGCAGTCGTACTTATATTGCACAGGTGTCACGGGTATATCTGTTGCAGATCCGGTGAGTTTACTGATCATTGTACCATGTGTCGATTCCAGATTGGGTATGTATCTGTCATTATGTTAGTTGTGGTTTGTACGGTTTATATGTCAGGTTATTATGTCAGATATGTTTAGGTGCATTGATTATGATAGTATGATCATGTTCTTTATTCCCTACTGAGACTGTATACTTGTGATCTCCATGTTGTTTATGGACCATGCACTATCTTTTCTATTACCCGCTGAGTTACCTATACTCACCACCGCATGTAAACATTTATGTTTTCAGGTAGATGGTTGGTGTCGCTCGGAGTATCCTGTCTGCCGGGTCCTACGTCACATCCGAAGATCGTGATTGTTTTCTTTTGTATATTCTTTTCTTATTTTTGGCATTGTATTTGTGTATAGCCATGTGGCTATCCTATGGTTTTGGTGATGTATTTGTGTTTAAGTCGTGCCGGCATGCGTTGTAACTATTTGTCTTGTGTGGGCTTTCCGTTTTCGTTTTTCCGCTGTGTTGGTTTTTAGTACAGCCGTGTGAGCTGTTTTATATATAACTGCGTGGTTGTGATTGTTTCATTCCAGCCGTGTGGGCTGTTATTATAACTGCTTGGTTGTGTATATAAATATTCCAACCGCATGTGGCTGATGTATTGTGCTTGTAGTGATGCTTCATATTGTCACTGGTATAGGGGAGATTTTGCCGGATTTTTGTCTGGCAGGGACTCCTTTGGGGGCGTGACAATTTAGTGGTATCAGAGCAGGTTTACGTTACTTGCTATGTGTTTTGGATTTTCGAGATTTATCTGATACCAATTAAGTGGTATCAGAGCAGGTACGATGCCTATTATTCGTGTTTTGGATTTTGTGATTCGATTTTCTTGATGTGACTTTTCGGGTTTTGGGACCAGGCAGCAGCAGGACATCTCCAGGCTATAGGAGGTATGTTTGCATATTGTTATCATGCATTTATGTTGGTGTATGTATTGTTGCCCATATAGTGATGATGTGTGTTAGTGTTCTCTTGTTAGTACTTGCCTATTTGTTTGTAGTATGCATTGCATATGCTGGGTCAATCACTGATCACGGTTGACCTAATGGAGATCAAGGATTACAGTCTCAGGGGATTCGTCATATCATGCTACCAGTAGTTCTAGTGTCTGTTACTACTAGTTGGTTGAGAGTCAGAGTCATATACTAGTTTCTGTTATCATTAGTTGGGTAGTGGATGATATCTGTATACCCATATTGATTCAGTTAGTAGAGTATCAGTTTACTCTTGTTGGCTCGATTAGTTGAGGATTGTTTTACCAGGTTGACTTTGGTGGGTAGGTATCGATTTACCTTAGTTAGTTTCATCAGTGGATGATTGATTTACTCTTATTGGATCAGTTAGGAGATGATCGATTTATTTTGTTGGTCCGACCAGTAGGGGACTGACTTACTCTATTTTTAGAGATTCCTATCTTTGGGATGTTTCATACTTGGTTAGATATTTTGACTTGTACCGGTGTAGAAAGGACTGAATTGGCCGTATACCATTATCGGCTTAGTCAGTGTATAGAGGATCGATGTATCCTATTTCATGGGGACTTCGACCATGGACTGTCTGTACCTGGTAGGATGACTTAGAAGGTACATTCGGATAGGATACTCCACTGATAGGGAAAAGTGTAAAGCTACCTGCTTAACACTTATGAGATACAATCATTATTGGGGCGTATGAGTTGGAGAGTACATTCGGACATATGAGTTGTACTGACGTGAGAGAGTTGAAATTAGCTGCTTAACCTTTACGTGACCCGGTACCACGTGAAGGAAGAAGCAGAGAATGCTTTTTGGAGATCAGGTCATCACTTAGTGATTTCCTTGAGGTGTTTGGAGAGAGAGTAGTTCTCTACTTCTTCGTTAGCATGATGGATTTTAAGGCGATGACTAGTAGACTCGTCTAACGTTGCTCCATGGGAGATCCTGACTCATAGAGCTATCGGATGTAGTTAGATATCTTTGATGTACCTAGTGACCTACGACCTGTAATGATACGGAGGTAGTGGTATTAGTTGAGTAATACCTAGAAGTTCCGATCATAACTAGGTATGATTTCAGATGATGATCTTCGAGGGGTAGAGCGTTGATTGACAGATATTTTGATCAGCTATTTAGTTATAGCGTTCCTCTATCTTTGTATTCATTGCTTGATACTGAAGGTTGCTGAACCTCAGGGTGGAGCAATCATAGTAGGATGTGGTACAAGATAATGGTTAGACGACTCAGCTAACATTGTCTCTATCGGGTGGCTCAAGACCTTAACCACGTGATCATTTTACCCGATCTTGTAGTCTATATCTCGGATCAGAGGATTCGATCTTTTATCGATATCTGTCGAGGGGCATTTATAGGATGGTTATGAGAGTTGTGGAGATACTTTCTAGATGGGTAGACTCTTAGTCAGAAGGTTGTGTGACCCTTTGACTTTGGATTGACATTCCTTTATTATGGATATTTGATTATCAAAAAGGATGAGACGATGAGATTTGACAGACTTTATGGATACAGTTAGTTTGTTGGCAGTAGGTGTTGAGGGTAGGATGCTTTCGTTTTTCTCTATCATTGTTTATGAGACTATCTGGTATGATTGATTGATGTTGAGGACGATTTTGATTGGTGGATATTGAGAGATCAGGTGTAGTGATATGATATCTTTTGATGATCTATTAGTGGATATTTGATTTAATGATCTATTGTTTAGTATTTGATGTTGATAGATGTGAGGAGTAGCACTTGTGTGGTATATATGGATTTGTTGATTTGTAGTGCGTGATCAGATCACAGGTTTGTCGAGGATCTTACGGTTGGATCTGCTTATTGTACGGATATTATGAGGATATGGTTTTATCATTTAGGCATACAGTGCTCTAGATGTTTTGATGGACTCGATGTACTTGGTATTCTTAGGGTTTGGATCAGTTTTCATTGTCTTTATTCGCGATGTTGTGATCTATTCCCGATCTGAGGTGGATCACGTACACTAGCTTCGCATAATTCTAGAGATGTTTCGACGGGAACATCTATATGTGAAGTTAGTAGTACGTATTGTGATTGTCTTTTATGAGTTTTTGGGACACATTGTCTCTGATAGAGGGATATCGGTGGATCCACAGGAGATAGAGGTGGTTATCAGTTGGGAGTGGGCGTAGTCTATATTGGAGACTCGCAGCTTCCTTGGTCTAGCTGGATATTACTGGAGATTTGATTGAGGGTTTTCTCCAGCATTTACGCAATTGACCGGAGTGTCTAGGAAGAGTATGGAATTTTCCTGGATAGATGTTTGTGAGATCAGTTTAGATAACTGCACCGTCTTAGTTATGCTTTCTAGTGTAGACGGATTTACACTCTACACAGATGTATCGTATCTGCGAGTTGGTGTAGTTCCGATATAGTATGAGCGGAGCAGTCTCATGCCAGTATATCGAATTATCGTGTGATGGGAATGAGATTCATAGATCTCTATGGGAGATTGTGTGTGTTTTCGAGTCACTTCTTATCCGGGAGGAGTTACTGCAGGAAACACATTGATCTGGATTTGTAATATATTCGGTTGACACCTGATGTATGGAGATTTGGAGCGTTCTTATTGGTTGATTGACCTGAAGAAAGACATTGCGGATTTTGTAGCTTGATGTCTATTATGTCAGTAAGTGGAGGCGGAACATCAGAGATTAGTAGGATTGCCTCCGTTGATTTGGATACTAGAGTGGAGTGGGAGTATGTTATGATGGATCTTGTTGTGGGATTACCCAAGACTCGGAGGGGATATGATGGTTTGGGTAATCATGGCTGGGTGATGACTTGCTTTCTAGCTATGGATTTGTAGGATAGATTCTTTTGGATTGAGTAGTAGGATTATACTCTAGAGGGATTATCGGACTGGATGATGTATCTCTGAATATGGTTTTGGATGGAGATCTACGATTTCACATCCTGGTTTTGACTGTGGTTACAACAGATTTTGGGATTGGAGCTTTACTATAGTATGGATTTTCACCCTTAGACTGATGGATAGTCTGAGTGTTTTGTACAAATGTTGGAGGATTTGTGGATAGTGGATTTTGAATTTTAGAGGTGTTTGATTTATCCACAGTTGGCTAGATTGCATAGTTGGAGTAGCGGGAGTAGGGTGAGTTCATAGCTCACAAGTTGTCGTTAGTCACTTGGAGGAGGATTATCATGTTTGGAGATATGTTTATGATACTAGGGTTGGAGATTTGTTTATGATACTTGGATGAGTGACTTATGAGCATGTTGATTGGTAGTTACCTCGGAGGAGGGTCCCTGAGTTGACCAGTAAATTTGGGGACCAAATTTCTATTAGTGGGGGAGAATGTGAGATACCGTAAATTTAAAATAATAAATATTATTGGACGAAAAATCTTATGGGATTTTTTCAGAATTTTTAGAAAATTTTCGGGATTTAAACGGAGTCCGTATGATCCGTTTTGAGGAGATGGATTCGGGGAACAAAGGAGACCTATTTGGATACCTAATTAAGTGGGAGTTGATTTAGGGATGGACTTAGACTTTGATTGATCAAATCTAGGGTTAAATCTCAATTTCCCTAATTTTTTTTACCCCGATTCTTATTCTCTTCCTCCCCGATTTCCTTCTGCCCGAAACTCCCCTTCCTCTCTCGCGCTCTCTCCTCGCCCGATCGCCGGCCGCCGTGAGCCCACCGCCGGCAACCATCTCTTTCTCCAGCGTGTCACGGCTGAGCCTCCCCCCCCTCTCGCGACTTTGCCCTAGATCGCCGACCGCGCCTCCTCACGCCATCGCCCGACGCTATGCCACAACAGTCGCCGGTGAGTCTCGATGTTGTGATTATCCGAGGGTTGGCTTACCATATCTCTCTCTCTCGATTTATTGGCCGTGCCCTAGCTCAGATTTGTCGATTGCCACAGCCCTGATTCTCCGGTCATCGACTCCTTGTTGCAGCTTTCTCTTGTGGCCAGACATCGCAACCAGGTGCGAGCCCTAGTTTTGGTTCACTGCTGCATCGTTCTTCCTGATTGGATTGTCGCCGTGGATATGAGGGATCGCTACTTGATCTCTCCAACCGATCCCTGTATTGGTTGGAGCTTCCATTCTTGATCTTGGTCTGTGCTTACATATCTTGATCTTTTCTTTGTATATGGATTCAGTTCTGTTCCAATTGTGGAGACCAAGTGTTCTCCCAGATTCCAGCCACGGGAAGGTGTTTTGATGAAATTCCTTGAAATCTAGTCTCCTCTGTTTGTGCCAGATCAGCTGTGAATGGGTGGGAAAGCTCTATTCTTCTCCACAGTAAACTTTGGATTTCTTCCTCAAAGGGTATGGATCTATTTTGGATCAAGGTAAGCTAAGTATGTAGATTTAGTTTGATACTAGGAGGAATTCTCTCTTGACTACCCTATTTAGTTGATACTATTTCCTGGAATTGCGGTGGCAGATTTAGGATGCTTGATTTACTATGGCGATCTTTCTTTAGCTGAGGATGGAAAGAAGAAAGCTATTAAGGTTAGTTTTCATGGTAAACATTGATCCGATCAATGAATATATTGATACTAGTTTAAGTATGTGATATTATGTGGTGGTATGGTTAGTTGTTGATGGAGATGCTAGGTTGATGTGGGTTTATGGTGGAGATTTGATTTTGTGATAGATTGTAGTGGATTGACATCATTATGTAGTGAATTTAAAAGGATTTATGATGAGATTTGATTAGTGTTTGATTGATGATAGATTATGTGAATTGAATTGGATTAATTCATGAGGAGATTTGATTGTGGATTGTGTTTGGATTTAGAAAGAGTTGGATTAAGGATGATCTTATCATCTACTTTGGGTTGGATATTTAGATGGAATTAAACAGTGTTATCTAATCGACGTAGGATTAGGTTATGGGTCTAGCTAGTTGTTGATTATGTGATTAGCTAAATAATATATGTATATATCATGTGATCGCAGGACTTGGATTCGGGACGAGCATCTCGACTCGAGATTACTTGACATGACCTACACTTTAAGGCGGGTATTTCTTCCTTGACCTCTATGTAGATTTTCTTATACTTAGTGCATGGTTATTATTGGATGAATTAGGCTGCTTTATCTTATATCATGATCGGTTGCTGTTTTCCTGCATGACACTTACGCTTGATCCTTGCGATGATCTATTTAATTCATATACAGTCTCTACTCTTGATATCTACTCTGTTGTTATTTCACGTGTAGAGTGTGTCTTGTAGGGATTGTCGGGTTGTTGGTATTACCATGCTGATTGGGTATATGATATTGATTGTACATAGGTGGGGATGTGTTATAGGAGTCATCTTGTTGACCGTGCATTTACATATGGTGTGTACATACGTATTTGTCATGTACTTTTGGAGGAGTGGTGTTGATTGTATGTTTGGGGTATATACACCTGTCTGTTGTGTTTTTATTGGAGGATATATGTTGATTGTACTTATATTTTTGTGTACATGTGTCTGGTGGGATTATTGGAGATTTTTGGTTGATTATACATATGTAGTGTGTACATATGTTTGGTGGGATATGTGGATGTATCATGACGATTATACTCTTGTTGGAGGTATTTATGAGGTTTAGGGTGTTGCATGGATGATGATTATATATATATATATATATATATATATATATATATATATATATATATATATATATATATATATATATATATATATATCATGTTCATCATTCATTGCATCTGATGACTATTGTCTCCCTTGTGGTTGAGAGAGTCATCGGTTTGGTTTAGTGCCGCACACTCGGCCACTCATGGGTAGTGGTAGCCGGAGCAGTTGTCGCTCGTCCTGTCGTGCCACCCGGTCACGAGGTTTAGTGAGATCCGGCGTTGTGAGCAGTCAGGGACCCTGATACTATGTAGCTAGATAGTTACTAGTGGACTGTCCGCCTCGACCACTATATAGTGGGCTGGAGGGTAGTACAGTCGTCACAGACCCAAGCCTCTCGGCCATACAGGGGTCGTGGTGTCTGGAGAGGTGGCGGGGGTGACCATGGAGCATGCATACGCAGTTATTATTCTTGCATTTGATGCGCGGTGCATCTGCATTTGCATACATGCCTAGTAGATACTAGTTACATGTGATTGTCGTTGTTGCACTTGTTTGAGATATGGTTGTTGCATTTGGTTGCCATACTGCATACATGTCATTTATTTTACATGTATATGCAGTCGTACTTATATTGCACAGGTGTCACGGGTATATCTGTTGCAGATCCGGTGAGTTTACTGATCATTGTACCATGTGTCGATTCTAGATTAGATATGTATCTGTCATTATGTTAGTTGTGGTTTGTACGGTTTATATGTCAGGTTATTATGTCAGATATGTTTAGGTGCATTGATTATGATAGTATGATCATGTTCTTTATTCCCTACTGAGACTGTATACTTGTGATCTCCATGTTGTTTATGGACCATGCACTATCTTTTCTATTACCCGCTGAGTTACCTATACTCACCACCGCATGTATACATTTATGTTTTCAGGTAGCCTGTAGATGGTTGGTGTCGCTCGGAGTATCCTGTCTGCCGGGTCCTACGTCACATCCGAAGATCGTGATTGTTTTCTTTTGTATATTCTTTTCTTATTTTTGGCATTGTATTTGTGTATAGCCATGTGGCTATCCTATGGTTTTGGTGATGTATTTGTGTTTAAGCCGTGCCGGCATGCGTTGTAACTATTTGTCTTGTGTGGGCTTTCCGTTTTCGTTTTTCCGCTGTGTTGGTTTTTAGTACAGCCGTGTGAGCTGTTTTATATATAACTGCGTGATTGTGATTGTTTCATTCCAGCCGTGTGGGCTGTTATTATAACTGCGTGGTTGTGTTTATAAATATTCCAGCCGCATGTGGCTGATGTATTGTGCTTGTAGTGATGCTTCATATTGTCACTGGTATAGGGGAGATTTTGCCGGATTTTTGTCTGGCAGGGACTCCTTTGGAGGCGTGACAATAAGTGCTCACTACAACAAAATTACTAATAGACAATAATTAAAAACCGTTATGAAAGATAAAAAATTGTTGTTAATTGATGCGTTGAGAAAGATAAGGGTGTTCAAAGACAACAGTTAAAAACAGTTGTCTTTTTACTTTAAACATAACGATTAAAAACCGTTGTCATTTAGGAAATAACTATTGTCTTTTTACTTAAACATAATGATTCAACTTGAAACACAACGGTGAAAAACTGTTGTGTTTCAGTTGAAAAGACAACGATTTTTAACCGTTGTCTTTGAGCGCTCCTATCTTTCTCAATGTATCAATTTACAACAAATTTTTTGGTCTTTAACAATGATTTTTAACCGTTTTATTTCAAGTGTAAAGACAATGAATTGTACCCGTTGTCTTTGAATGACCTATCTTTTTCAACGCATCAATTTCTCACAATTTATATATATATATATATATATATATATATATATATCTCATCCTAGTTTAAATGATCACTTCACACACACACACACACACACACACACACACACAAACTTTTAGCAAAATATATATACACAATTATATTCAATCCTACAAGTTTACAAATCCTCTTCATCTTCTTGATTTTCAAGTGCAAGCAGTTTTCTAAAAGCAGACTAATGGTAACATGTCAATACCCATGTCAATCTTCAGTAATCTTCCTCTATGTCAAGACCCTTCTTTGTTTTGACCATACTTCAACCTGAGAAATTTAAGAAGCAACAACTAATAAAAAGCAAGAACAAACTTTATAAAAGGCAGTTCAGCTATGCAGCTCACTTTAAGGTGGCTAAATAAGCAATCCAAACCTTGCTGTGCATCCCAAAATTTCTCAATGGATGTTCCGTCGTCTAAATTCTTGAGAATATATGCCTACAAATTAAGAAAATCTAGTGACAAGAAAAAAAAGGATTTTAACACACATTAAAGTAAAAGAGAGTAGATTGCTAAAATGAGTATACTGTATATAGTTAGTTGTTCACTACAACGAACCATATAATTTTAGTTACAGACTCATTATACATGAGAAAAAATATTACAAGAAGAACAAATTACCTCTAACTCAAGAGTGACTAACAAAAGGCAGCTTCTGAACACAAGAACTATGGTATGCATTTCTTGTATGTTCTTGATGTTTATAGTTGCATGAAAATGCTTTAGCTGATATGCGAAAGGAACCTGGATGGGCAACTCACCATATGTCCAGACCTAGAATTTGAGAAAACATAGTTATTAAAAACTACTAGCAGATGCACCCAATAGGGGTAATTCAAAAGAAAATAAAGAAAATCCAAAGACCTTGAATGCTTCTTTGCGGAGTACAATCTTCTTAATACTGGGAAGATGGTTAACGATTCTAAATAATTTACAAACTACTTCAGGGTATGCATAATACTTGTCAATCTTCTCAATGAAGGAGACGGACAATGTAGCTAATAACGGAACATTTTCAAAAGAAAGATCTATGTGTTCTCCATCAAAATTGAAGTTAACTAGACTTGGGGAACAAACCTTAAGACCGCTAAAATCAAACATGTTTATCAAGCATAGTTCATTTAGTAGAGGGCAATTAGTGATTAAAGCCTCAAGCAAGCCCATCCTGTAACATGGAAGCACATCCAAGAAACAGAGACGTAAGACTTGGAAAGCCTTGGAAATGAACAGGTCGAACATGCACCTTGACAGACCTAGAGACATGATCCCTTTACATGTGAGAAGACATGTAGACAACTTATACACATCTCCTGTCCATCTATGTATACTATTTCTTTAATATCACACTTGAAAGAGATGACTTGAGGGCATAATGATCTCTCCTATTGAGATTGTATTTATAATAATTTACAATATAATTACAGCTCAATGATTTACAGCAATTAAGAATAATTAATGCTAATTAATGCTAATTAAAGCTAATTAAAGCTTGCTAAAAATAATCAAGACAGCTAGCTAGCATAATTTACACCTCAGAGCTTTCCTAAATAATCTATATTCTCGACACTCCCCCTCAAGCTGGTTTAAAGATATCTTCCATACCCAGCTTGCTTACTAGACATTCAAATTGTCTTTTGTGTAGCCCTTTTGTAAGTAGATCAGCAACCTGTTCAATGGTGGGAATATAGTCCACACTAATCACATGATTGTCTATTTTTTCTTTGATGAAGTGCTTGTCGACTTCCACATGCTTTGTGCGATCATGAAGTACTGGATTGTGTGCAATTGAAATTGCTGCTCTGTTGTCACAGTGCATCTTTATTGGCGCCAACTCTGATATCTTCAATTCCAATAATAGTCTCTTGATCCACAAAACTTCACATATTCCATGAGCTAAGGCTCTAAACTCAGCCTCTGCGCTGCTTCGAGCTACCACATTTTGTTTCTTGCTACGCCAAGTGACCAAATTACCACCCACAAACGAGCAATATCCCGAAGTAGACCTTCTATCAGTTAGACTTCCTGCCCAGTCAGCATCAGTGTAAGCTTCAACTTGTAGATGTCCCCGGGTTTTAAACAGAAGTCCTTTACCAGGTGTTCTCTTTAGATACCTTAGGATCCGATACACAACATCGAAGTGTTCAGACCCAGGCGAGTGCATGAATTGGCTAACTACACTTACTGGAAATGCTATATCAGGCCGAGTGTGTGATAGATAAATCAGTCTCCCGACAAGTCTTTGATAGCGCTCCCTTTCCTTTACTGATTCTGTTGCTGCTGGTTGTAGTTTGACGTAAGGCTCCATAGGCGTCTCAGCTGGCTTACATCCCAGCATACCAGTTTCGGTCAGCAAGTCAAGGACATATTTTCGTTGGTTGACAAATATACCTTCTTTGGACCTTGCAAACTCCATGCCAAGAAAGTATTTTAACACTCCCAAGTCCTTGATTTCAAATTCTTTTGCAAGCTTTCCTTTAAGTTCTTCAAGTTCCTTGTAGTCACTCCTTGTTAGGATAATATCATCAACATATACAATAAGCACAGCTGTTTTACCTTCCTTTGAGTGTTTGTAAAACATGGTGTGATCAGCTTGACTTTGAACATAACCAAGTCGCTTCACAGCTTTGCCAAAGCGTTCAAACCATGCCCTTGGGGATTGCTTTAGACCATACAAGGCCTTCTTCAGTTTACACACCTTTCCGACTCCGAACTTTCTTTCAAAACCTGGAGGGAGGCTCATAAGTACTTCTTCATCTAGATCTCCATTTAGGAAGGCATTTTTAACATCCAGCTGATATAAGGGCCATTTGAGATTGACCGCAAGTGACAGAAGAACTCGAATTGAGTTAATTTTTGCGACAGGAGCAAATGTTTCCTGGTAATCTATTCTATATGTCTGTGTAAAGCCTTTTGCTACAAGTCTTGCCTTATATCTCTCTACACTTCCATCTGGTTTACTCTTTATAGTGAAGAGCCATCTGCACCCTACTATCTTTTGATCCTTAGGTGCTTCAACAATTACCCAAGTACCATTTTTCTGTAAGGCATTCATTTCTTCAAACACTGCTAATCTCCAATCCTTGTCCTCCAGTGCTTCCTGAATATTTCTAGGTACAACAAGTTTTGAAATATTAATAGTAAATGCCTTATGTGATTCGGATAAATGATCATGGGTTATGTATCTGGCAATGGGATGTTTGGTACAGGTTCGGGTACCTTTTCGAAAAGCAATGGGGAGGTCAAGATTGTCAGGGTCATTTTCTTGTGGAACAATTGAGGTTGGACTAGTAGACTCTAGAATAATAGGTAAAGTGGAGTTTTCATGTGAGTTAGGGGAAAAAGAGGTACCTGGAGTATTCAGTGTTCCTTCGCCCGGGGCTTCCAAAGAGGCTTGTGCTGGAATGGTTAATTCATCTCTACTTCTTCCAAGGACATTTCTCCTAGAATAAACTAAAGGTTCAAGGATATTTCGGTTTTTTTCCATTCGAAGTATTTCCTTTTCTGATAGACCAATTTCATGGTTGACAATTATGGGTTCGGACTCCCCATTATTTTCATTTTGAGATTTTTGAGGTTGGTCAATAACCAAATTTGGAAGAGTTCTAGTTATCTCCCAAAAATTTGGTTCCCTTAGATTCTCCCCCTGAATCAAATTTTTCGTAAAATATGGTTTGGTTTCCATGAAAGTGGCATCCATTGTTATAAAGAACCGTGTTTTTAGAGGACAAAAAAATTTGTAGCCTTTGCGATTTGCAGCATAGCCTATAAAAACACATTTTTCTGCCCTAGGATCTAATTTTGACCGTGATCTCTTAGGTATGTGTACATAAGCGGTGCAACCAAATACTTTAAGGGGTAAATCAGAATTGATGCGAGATTCAGGGAAGTATTTTTTCAAACATTGCAACGGCGTGATGTAGTTTAAAACTCTAGTAGGCATCCTATTAATTAAATAAGTTGCTGTTAGAATTGCATCTCCCCACAAGTACTTTGGAATATTCATGTAAAACATTATGGCCCTAGCAACTTCAAGCAAGTGCCTATTTTTTCTTTCAGAGACTCCATTTTGTTCTGGAGTATCAGGACATGTTGATTGATGTAAGATGCCTTTTTCCCTCAAAAATATTTCTACAGATTGATTGAAATATTCTGTACCATTATCTGTTCTCAAAATACTTATTTTTGTTTGAAATTGGTTTTCAATCAAATTGTAGAATTCTTTAAAAATTTTCTCAACCTCATTCTTGTTTCTCATCAAAAAAACCCAACAGAGTCGAGTATGGTCATCGGTAAAGCTTACAAACCATTTTTTTCCTGATGATATAGTTACCTTTGAGGGTCCCCACACATCACTGTGGAATAAGTAAAAAGGCTTTGATTCAAGGTAAGGTCTAGAGACATATGTTTTACGAGGACTTTTTGCAAGAGTACAACTTTCGCATTGAAAATCTAAGGGGTTCATATTTTTAAACAAATCAGGGAATAAATGTTTCATATATGAAAAACTAGGGTGACCTAAACGGCAATGCCAAACCATTATTTGATCATAAACAGAAAGAGAACTAATACTACTAAGTCCTTGCACAATTTCCTTACTAGGTAAAATGTCCTCAAAGTAGTAAAGACCATTCACCATTTTAGCACTGCCAATCGTCTTCCCCGAGCTCCGGTCCTGAAAGGTACAATGAGAGTCACAAAAAACTACACGACAGTTAGAGTCTTTGGATAATTTACTGACTGAAAGAAGATTGCATGTAAGTTTAGGTACATAGAGAACAGACTTAAGATCTATATTCTCAGAAATTTGGACTGAACCTTTTCCGGCAATAGGTGAAAAACTTCCATCTGCAATCTTAACCTTTTTATTTTCAAGACAGGGTGAGTATAGTTTTAACAATTTCAAGGAATTGGTCATATGATCAGATGCTCCAGAATCAATTATCCATGGAGCAGAAATTCCGAAACCACATGGAAAGGCAATTATTTCGTTACCTGTATGCGCCACAGAAACATTAGGAGTACTGGATGATGGGTTTGAAGTTAACAGTGCTAGAAGTTGCTCCAGATGCTCTTTTGTGATGGTGCTAGCAGTAGTCATTGCCTCATTCGCAGTGGGAAAGATACGTCCATTTTTCTCACCTGATTTGCTTTTAAAGTTGGCAGGTTTGCCATGAATTTTCCAGCAAGTTTCTCGGGTGTGACGTGGCTTGTTGCAAAAGTCGCACCACAGAACTGATTTTTCTTCTGGTTTACGTAGATTGGCAGTGCCTCTGCGTATGTTTGAGCCTGTAGAGGTAAGGGCTGAACCTTCAATGATAGTCGTAGGTCCTTTTTTGCCAAGCATAACATTCCTCCGGCTCTCCTCCCTTCTAACTTCGGAGAAGACTTCACCGAGGGATGGTAGTGGTCTCCTACCAATGATTCTTCCTCTTACCTCATCGAACTCAACATTGAGGCCAACCAAGAATTTGAAGATACGACTGCGTTCCACTGTTTTCTTGTGGTACTGTCCATCTTCAACATTCTTCCACTCATATGCATCAAAAAGATCAAGGTCCTGCCAGATCCTCTTCAAGGAGTTGAAATACTTGGTGACCGGTTCTTCTCCTTGCCGCAATTCACCAAGTTTGAGAGTCAACTCAAAGATTTGGGACTGATTTCCCAAATCAGAGTACATCTGATTTATGTTTTCCCATAATTCATATGCCGTAGGGAAACACATATAATTTGCGCCAATCTCCTCTTCCATGGAATTTACGAGCCATGTCATTACCATGGAATTTTCGGCATCCCATGTAGCATACATTGGGTCTTTTTCCGATGGAGTTTTCTTTTCACCCGTTAAATAGCCCATCATTCCTCGGCCCCGAATATACATCTTCACTGATTGCGACCACCGTAAGAAGTTGTCGCCGTTCAGCTTGATGGTGGTTATCTGGGTGGGATGTGAGGAGGACTGAGGAATGGTGGTGGATTCGCTGGAGTGTTCAGACATGACTTTGGCTTAAGAAATTTCTGGACAGGGAAGGATGGCTCTGATACCAACTTGAAAGAGATGACTTGAGGGCATAATGATCTCTCCTATTGAGATTGTATTTATAATAATTTACAATATAATTACAGCTCAATGATTTACAGCAATTAAGAATAATTAATGCTAATTAATGCTAATTAAAGCTAATTAAAGCTTGCTAAAAATAATCAAGACAGCTAGCTAGCATAATTTACACCTCAGAGCTTTCCTAAATAATCTATATTCTCGACAATCACTTCTTGAAAGAAAGAGAAGACAGCCATCGATATTTTTGTAGCTTTTTAAGTGACCAGAAAGTTCAAACCTGTGAATTGGGAGCACAGATCTCTTGGACCACAAAAAGTGATCTAGAGGATGTGCCACTCATATTTAAGGTTGGATCGTGGCCGCTATCCAGCCGCAAATTTTTGGGATCCTTTCCTGAGTTCACCGTCCCCACCAGGTTATAATTTTTTTTCGGAGCAGATGGCTAGAGGCCTCCGGTGGTGGATAAGTGGCCAGGTTACTGGGCGCCGAGCGATGGTGTCCTCCGAGCGACCTCCGGCCGTCCGCTCCGAACAAAAACTATAACCTGATGGGGACGGTGAATCCAGGAAGGGATCGCAACAGTTTACGGCCGGATCGCGGTCACGATCCGCCCACAAATACGAGTGACACATCCCCTAGACCACAAAAAATGATCCAGGAGATCCTGCCTCGTGAATTGGTCCTTGGTGGAGTAGGAGGACGTGATAAATAATCTATAAGCTGACCGTTAAAATTAGCTTGTTTTTGATTGCTTAAGAATACAAGGATGTCAGTTTAACAATTACAAGAAAAATTGAGTTTAAAATATTATATGTTTATTTAATTTTTAGAAGAAAATAAAAATAAAAACTTGACAGTATCAATCAAAGATTCATTGTTAAGGGAAAATATTTCATTTGGTTAGAATAACTAAAACAAAAAAAATAGCTTTTGATGGTTCTTGACTGTAAAAGTATCTATATACGGAAACAAAACAAAAATCAAGAGGTTTGAAAATGATATAATAATGTACAGACAATTAGTTTCTAAGTAAAGCAACACCATTATAGCAATGGTATCTCATTCAATAGGACAAACAGGAATAGAGTTTATCACATTATCTAGCCATGCTATTCTTCTAGAAAACATGATACCAATAAAAGATCTAATCATGAATCCAATTCTTCAGTTGAATAAAACTTCCATGATTTCTTACTTTCAGGTGGGAACAAATATCAAAATCTCATATCTCTAAAGTGTATATGAAGCATTTCCAGAGCAATGATTGAGCCTTGTGCACTATCCCAACCATTTCTATGCTTTCTTGTGTGCTTAGGTAAATCAACATCCACTCTCATGTAAACAACATGAGGATGAATAATTAACATAATGTCAAATTATTATAACCACTCCATGAAGAATTTACTCCAACTCTAGATTCAACCAAAAGTCAAAAGGCACATATCCAATTCAAATCTATACTTGTTGTCAAAGTAGCAGTGCAGGTTGTCTAAAGAAGCAACATAATCATCATGATAAAGAGCATTTAAGTATTGCAAGTAATCAACCGACAAATAAATTGAAGGGTTAAGTGTCCTGAAGCAAGAACCATCCAATCAATGCCTACTTACTATGTTTGCATCCAGTAGGTCCCCAACATACACGATGAAGTTCTAGAGCTAGCTTTTGTAACTGCTTTAGAGTAGCCACAAGTGAATTTAAGGAAAATGAGGCCGCGTTCCTGGCAAGGAAAAGATGTAACAACAAACAACAATTTTGCTAGGCAAGTTAATCAATACTCACTTCATAAGCAAAACGCAAAAGGTAAAGTTCATTAAGGCCATAAAGATTGGCACAAAATGCAAAATAGTTTGAGAAAATGACTAAAGTGGTCTTGATTCTAATTTTATTGGGTCCCTAATTTTATTGGGGCACTAGGCATACGCCTTAATGGCCTATGCCTTAGGTTAGGTAAAGGTAAGAAATTATATAGCGATTTAGCCATAGATGTCTCGATGATACCTGGCACAAACCAATTGGTACTACTATTATTCTTAGCCCATTCGCAAGAGAGACATTTAGTGAGTTGGTTCATGGCTCCTAAAGACAACCAATCCAAATTTTGGTTAGATACCAAGCTTCATATTGCATTTAAATATTAGAATGGATTTTTTTTTAAAGAAAAAAATAAGGTACGTACGTACCCTTAGATTATCCATATACATACAAAGAAGAGTATCCTTTGAGACCTGCAATCGAGGAAATGAAGATGATATTGCCCCATCCAGATGCCTTGAGAAGAGGATGAACATGTTAACTCAAATGGAAACCGACTTCCAAGTTGGTGTTCATGATGTGCTTGTATTCCTCTTGAGTCACCTCTAAAACTTGTTTAATGTAATGAAATGCTACATTATTAACCTTCACAGATAGTCAACCGAATTCAATTAACAATTAGAGAAACAAAAAAATTTAACAATTTTATCAAAGCTATTATAGAATTAGGTATGTTTTGCTGATATCTATCCAAAAGTACCAAGATACTTTGTCTAATTAAAAACTCCCAATTTTCTTTATTTTAGCAGAAATGTTTGACCAAAGTAGCAGAGACTACTCTTTAAACCGACATTAAAATTGAGATAAAATAAATTCAGGATAGAAAAATTCTCAATGACAGTTACTTAAAACAATGCGCAGAGGCAAATAAGATTCCTTATCCAAGAAATATTCACCTCTAAATCACCGGAGCATCTAGAATAAGATTTCTTGGTTTAGACATGCAAATCAAATTGACAAAAATAAGTGGACCAAAACCATAGAGGCAACTCACTTAAGTAAGAATAATCACCCCAACCAAGGGAAACCACTTCGAAGATCCCTTAATCTCTTAACTTAATCCGGCAATAACTCAGTAAATAATGTGCTACATCAATCAGAAGGAAACTTAACCACATAGCAAAGACATCCAAATCACAAAACTGCCTCAAAATTCAATTTTTTGGGCAGTTAGTAAGGAAAAGAAAGATTTTTTTTTGGCTGGGATCAACGCATCTAACCTAGACGCAACTCATCCAAACAAGAACCATATCCAACATCCATTAGAATGATAAACAACTCCTACTTTTTCTTTTAAGAAAATTAAATAAATTAGTTTTGTACAAAAAAAAGAGAAGAAATTTGGCCAAACAAACAATCATAAACCATAAGGAAATCCATCCAAGCAGCAAGGAACGATCACCTTGGGCCCCAAGCTTCATGATCCGAACTCATCAGCAATCAACAAAAAGAATAAAAAGGGAAAAAACTGATATAAACATGATTCGGTGTACTGAAGCAGCATGTATGTTTTACTTACGCGAAGGGAGAAGGCTCAACGAAGAGAGCAATGCGGCGATGCTTAGCATCAGTCTCCTGGTCTTCCAGCAGAGGAGGCATCTTCTCATTCCCCCATCAGCAGCTCCTTGATCTTCTCCATGGTCATGGATCTGCAACTAGCAGACCAGAAAACTCTGATCCACCTCCTTTCAATGAGCAGCAAGAGCTAAGTCTAGCACTCCACAAACAAAAAAAAGACGCAAGCAAGATTGGAATCGAGAAGCAACACTTTTTAGGACATTGTTTCAGCAAAACATAACACAATGCCTAGTTAATCCTGATTCCTCACGCAGAAGTTTCAATCTCTGAAAAGAAGTATGAAGAGGGCGATGGTAGGAAAGCGGAGTTCCCTTCTAGAGTCGACAAAATAGAAGGAGTAGGAGTTATATTGCTGGTAGTCGTCATCGTCGTCGTCGTCAAAGGGGCAGGCGGAGGAAGGAGGGATGGCAGGTGCCTCCTCGTCACAGACCCAGCCAGCCACCGTAGCCACCAGGACTTGTTGCCACCGCCTGTCCATACGCTCTTAAACTTGAGAACGACGATGCAGAGACGACGAAGAGGGCGAGGAAGAGGAAGAAGAGACAATTGCTGTGAGATTCTGCATCTTCTCCATCTTCCTCTTCTATTTCGTTTTATGGCAGAGTGGTGAAGACAATGGTTTTGTAAAATTTTATTATCTTTTGTCAAATTTATAATAATTTTTCTTAAAATGATTGTCCATGTGGTGTTATCTTTGTATAGTTTTGTTATAGTGTCTATTGAAGAAATGATCTTATAGAATATTTTAAAAAATTTTAGAATATTTTTGGGATTTAAATAGAGTTCGTATGACAAGTTTAAGGAGATGAATCGATTAGGTTCAGAGGAGACATGTTTAGAATACTTAATTAATTAAAGTGAGAGTTAATTGATTTGATTAACCTATGGTAGAAATTATTTAACCTAGGTATTTAATATAAATACATAATGTTTTCATTTCTTCTCCTGATTCCTTTTCCTAGTCAATCCCAATCTCTTGTCCTTCGCCCGACCCCCTCTCCTGCAATTTCTGTAACGACCACCCTTCTACCACTACTCTCTAAGGACGACCGTTACCTAACTACTACTCTACTTACTAGTGTCACTGATGCTGTTATTAGCATCAGTTAGATTTATCACGACCCAGAGAAATTTCTACCGAAAAATTTCAGCAGAGTCTTCCCTGTACCGGTGACCAAATCCATAATACAAACAATATATACGCAGCCACAGGCGGTTGGAACACATTTTTCACAACCACGCAGTAATAAAATCACACTATAACCAAAGCAACTACTTGAGCAAAAGCAACCAACTACATCACTCCACAAATAATAAAAGTAAAGTGCGGAAAAATTTAAATACAGTCTCAACTCATAATAACACTTAAGGAAATTAAAAGAATTAAACATAAAGTCTTGATAATTTTGCCAGCTAATTTTGGATCTCTCCACAGTCCAGTTATCACACACCTTCATCACCACCACCACCCTGTCGCCTCCCTTTCATATCTTAGCTTTTCCTTTATCTGCAGTAGGAGGAAAGAAAATAAAACTATAAGCGAAACGCTTAGTAAGTACTAATCTATCTCACAAAAACTCGAAGTGCATAAAAAGAATGCAACAATACTAAAACTGAAATGCTAAAAGCAAAGCTGCATGTACTCATGGTATACAGAAATAAAACTGAATACTAAACATGCTCACTAACTGATAGGAAAATAATGAAACTAATACTGTAGGCTCAGAATTAAAGAACTAAACTTCTATTGATTCTAAGCATAATACTCATTTCATTTTCTTACATCTTTATACTAGAAATTAATCTTTTAATTTCTCTTTCACTTTCTTCTTCTTTTCTTCTTTCTTTCTTTTCTTTTCTTCTTCTTTGGGCCCAGGCTTAGTACCATCTTTTATGCGCGCTCTCTAATAGTGACTGAGGTAGCGAGCCTCTATTCCTATGAGGTAAAGACCTTGGTCTTGCCAGGGCCAAGACCTTGGAATTGGTCACCTGGATTTGTTTAACGACAACCTTGGAAGTCGGGTACTAGCCTCTTACTTTAATTTACTTGTTATCTCTTTTAACTAGACTCTAGTTTTTTCTTTACTCATACTTCTCATACTCCTTTATTAGAGCTTATTAGAATCCTGTAGATATATCTAACAAGTATAGGATTACAACTAACCAAGCATGCTATATAAAAATAACACAAGGGAAGCATATCTGAACTCTCTAAGCATATTATAAAACAAAGCAAAGGAAAGCAAATCTGAACTCTCTAAACATGCTATAAAATAAAGCAAAGAAAGCAAATTTGAACTTTCTAAGCATGCTATAAAATAGAGCAAAAGAAGCAACTTTGAGCTTACTAATCATGCTATAAAATAGAGCAAAAGAAAACAACTTTGAGCTTACTAATCATGCTATAAAATAGAGCAAAAGAAAACAACTTTGAGCTTACTAATCATGCTATCAAATAGAGCAAAAGAAAGCAACTTTGAGCTTACTTTAAATTACTTGTTATCTTTTCTAACTATACCTTGGTCTTTTCCTTTACTTCTAACTTCTACTAAATTCCTAAAAGGATTTAATAGAACACATAAATTTTTGCACTAAAATTTTGTTCATGATAATCTAATAGCAAAGAGGACTAGTCATGCTCAACTAATAAATAAAAGCTGTACATGCTCATTTAATAACAATGAATGCTACTGGTGATCACTAATAGCAATGAGAGTTGTACATGTCCAACTAATAGCAATGAAAGCTACCTATGTTCAACTAATAGAAATGAAGACTGTACTCGTGCACATGATAACAAACAGAAGCTACAGGTGTTCAAATAATGGCATTGAAAGGCTGTACACGCACAATAATAGAAAATAAAAGCTACTGTTAAGGAACTACATACTGGAATGCTTACGTACAGCTAAAAGGGTAAATGACATCCACACATGAAACCTGTACAATAGACTTTATAAAGAAAAATCTGCTCATGTGCCTAAAAATTCTCTAAACTAAAATTAGAATGCTACATATAGGCTGTTGATTCTGCGACAAATTATCTAATTTAAGCTAGCACAATCTGGAGATGATTAGCAATCAAGATGAAGCATCCAATCCGAATTTTGTTGCAACCAACAAAAACACCTCAAAGAAAATGGGTTACCAACTTCCAAATCCGGTCAAAAATTCGTTCTACATGAATTAAGCAAGAACATCTCCTAAACTTCAACCGAACTCTTGGGAGTTATCCTTAAACCTCTAGCAATCAATTCTTAAAGTAAGCTACTGTCACATTAAAAAGAAGTAAGCGAATCTCATATAGAATTCTCTAAGCATGCTATAGAATGCTACGGCAGAAATAACATGAAGAAAACCAATCCCGGAAATTCCCCTTAATCACAAAATTTCTGCACACATGAACCAAACAAGAGGAACTATATCCCTAGCACAATAAATTCGGCACAACTAAATTCGGAAGCACGGAAGAAAATCGAAGCTCGGAGCAACTCCTACCACAGGTAAGTAGTACTTACCCCTTGTTCTTGCACTTACAACCGAGAAGGAGGAAGGAGAAGGCTCTTAGGGTTTTCGGAGGGCTCGGGTTTGCAGAATTTCCGGCTTCTTCTTGTGCCCGCGAGCTCTTCTCTATCGGGATGACCACCCACGGGTGAGGGCTGGCCGGAAGAAAACTTCGCCGGCGCCGGAGACCCAAAGCCTAGCTTCTTCTTCGTTTCCGCTGAGAGAGAAGGCGCCGTCGCGAGGGAGAAGGAGAGGGATTTTTGAGAGAAAATGTTTTGGTTTTCCGAAAATCCAAAACCTAATTCCCTTTCTTATATTCGGGTTTAATCAAAACTATGCTATAAACTTAATTCTCTCCTTATAAGGTTAACAAAACCGTGTAACTCAGCTGGTTGGGCCGATTTTGCTTGAGTCAGTTCGACCCGAGGTCGTAGGTTCGAACCTCTCCTTCAACGGTTTTTGTCAAAATTTCTTTCTTTTTGAAAACATACTAAACGACCTCCAAAAATTGCATAAAAATACTCTAAAAATTTCTAAAAATCTCTAGAATATTTTAAAAGCATTTTCAAATATTTTTAAGGACATTTAGAACTCGAAATAGGAAAAATTGGGTGGTTACAATCCCCCATACCTTATAAAAAGTTCGTCCTCGAACTTAGAATAGTTCTAGATATTTCTGTCTCATACTGTCCTCACGTTCCCAAGTGACTTCCTCGTGCTTCTGGTTCTGCCAGATGACATTCACTAGTGGCACTTCTTTGCTTCTTAGTCTCTTGACTGCTCTGTCCACTATCTGTGTAGGTCTGCTCTCATAGCTAAGATCCTCTTGGATCTGCACTGTTTGAGGCTAAATCACTTGACTAGGGTTGTGGAGACTCTTCTTTAGCATGGAGACATAAAATACGTTATGTATTGCCGACATGTCCTACGGTAAGTCCAGCTTGTAAGCTACTCTCCCAATCCTTTCTGTGATTAGGTAAGGTCCTACATAACGAGAACTTAATTTGTCCTTCTCGCCAAATCTCATCACTCCCTTCATAGGAGGAACCTTGAGAAAGACTGAATCCCCTATTTGGACTTCAAGTGGCTTACGGCGTGTGTCAACATAACTCTTCTGTCTACTCTGGGCAGTTTCAATTCTTTGTCTGATCTTCTGGATAGCTTGAGTGGTCTCATCTATCATCTCAGTCTGAATGCCCAGCTCTACTTCCATTTCTTTTCTTTCACCTAATTCTTGCCAGCAAATAGGTGATCTGCACTTCCTGCCATACCACGCCTCATATGGTGTCATCTTGATAGTGGCTTGATAGCTATTGTTGTAGGCAAACTCAACTAAGCACAGATGCTTACACTAACTTTCCTTGAAATCTAGTGCACAAGCCCTGAGCATATCTTCTAAGATCTGGTTTACTCGCTCTATCTGTCCATCAGTTTGAGGATGAAAGGTTGTGCTGAACTTGAGTTTGGTGCCTAGTGCATTCTGAACGCACTCCCAAAAGTGTGAGGTGAAACGCCCATCTCTATCAGAAACAATAGATTTAGGAACTCCATGAAGTCTGATCACCTCCTTAACGTATAGTTGTGCCAACTGCTCTATAGAGTGGAACACCTTGATGGTTAGGAAATGGGCAGACTTAGTCAATCTGTCCACTACTACCCATATTGCGTCATATCCATTTGTGGTTCTTGGAAGACCTGTTATGAAGTCCATGGATATGTCTTCCCACTTCCACTCTAGTATTGGGAGAGGCTGAAGAACCCCTCCTGGTCTCTGGAGTTCTGCTTTGACTCTCTGGCATGTCAGGCAGGTACTGCCATATTTAGCAACGTCTCTTTTGAGTCCTAACCACCAGAACCTCTGTTTCACATCTTGGTACATCTTGGTAGAACCAGGATACATGGAGTATGGTATGCTATGAACTTCTTCTAAAATCTTCTTTCTCAGTTCTTCATCATTGGGCACACAAATGCGACTTCCCTGATAGAGAATCCCGCTATCTGTTACTCGAAACTTTGATTTGTTTTCTTTCTGTATCCCTTGCTTGATCTTCTGAATGTCTGGATCTTCACTTTGCTTTCTCTGTATGTCCTCAAGCAAGATAGACTCTAAGGTCAATGCGGAGAGCTGTCCATAATTAATTTCAAGTCCAAAATCTGACAACTCCTTCTGCAGTGGCAGAGCTAATGATGACAGAGACATCAGGGATACACTGGACTTTCTGCTTAGTGCATCTGCCACTTTGTTAGCTTTGCTTGGGTGGTAGAGGATTTCACAGTCGTAATCTTTGACCAACTCCAGCCACCTGCGCTGTCTCATGTTTAAGTCCTTCTGAGTGAAGAAGTACTTAAGACTCTGATGATCTGTGAAGATTCTACACTGAACTCCATACAAATAATGTTGCCAGAGTTTCAGTGCAAAAACCACAGCTGCCATCTCAAGATCGTGAGTGGAATAGTTCTTCTCGTAGTCTTTGAGTTGTCTGGAAGCATAGGCTATGACTTTTCCTTCTTGCATGAGTACAGCTCCTAAGCCCATCTTGGAAGCATCACTGTAGATGTCAAAACTCTTATCACTCTCTAGAACTGTCAGGATAGGAGCACTGGTCAGTCTCTTCTTGAACTCTTGGAAACTCTGCTCACATTTATCTGACCATTCAAACTTCTTGTTTTTCCTGGTGAGGGCTGTTAGTGGAAAGGCTATCCAGGAAAAGTCCTCCACGAACTTCCTGTAGTACCCAGCTAAACCAAGGAAGCTTCTGATCTCCCTGGCGTTCTTGGGTCTGCTCCAGTTGCTGACCGCTTCTATTTTGGTTAGATCCACTTGGATGCCTTCTTTAGAAATTATGTGACCTAGAAATGCCACCTGATTTAAACAGAACTCGCACTTTGAGAATTTAGCATACTGCTGCTTCTGCTGTAGGGTCTGCAGTACTATCCTCAAGTGCGCGTCATGCTCCTCTAAGGTCCTTGAATAGACCAGAATGTCGTCGATGAATACGATGACAAATTTGTCAAGGTATTCTCTGAACACTCTGTTCATTAAGTCCATGAAGACCGCTGGCGCATTAGTCACACCAAAAGGCATGACTACAAACTCGTAGTCTCCAGATCTAGTCCTGGAAACTGTTCTGAGTGTATCACTTTCTTTCACTTCCAACTGATGATACCCCGAGCGCATGTCTATCTTTGAGAACACTGTTACCCTTCTTAACTGATCAAATAAGTCGTCGATCCTGGGAAGGAGGTACTTGTTCTTGATGGCCACTTGATTCAGAGCTCTGTAATCTATGCACATCCGCTTTTCCACATAGATTCATCTTTCTTCTTGACAAACAACACAGGAGCTCCCCAAGGCGAGTGACTAGGGCGGATGAAGCCTTTGTCAAGTAACTCCTGAAGTTGTTCTTGTAACTCTTTCAGCTCTGCTGGAGACATGCGATACGGAGCTTTTGAAATTGGACTGGTACCAGGAATCAATTCAATTTCAAACTCCACTTCTCTGTTGGGAGGTAGTCCAGGTAGCCTTTCTGGATATACCTTTGGATACTCACAGACTACCCGAACATCTTTCTGCTTGGGTCTTTCTTATTATCTTTGTCCTTCCAGTTCTGATTACTTGACTGGGGTCTCTGTTTCCCCACTGTCTTGTCTTCGATCTTGACTGACTTGTATTGAGTTTGTTGTGTCTTGATGTTGTTCAGATAGTGCTCACTAATACCCTGCTGACCAGCTCTTCACAAATCTGTGGTCGGTGAGTTTCATTACTCACATTAAGTGCTATTTCTGGTCTCAGCCTTTGGAGCATCTGTCTGACTCATTCCTTCTCTGTACTTACTAACTCTAGGCAAAGACGAGCTAGCCTGTTGAATCTTTTGACCGCTTCTTCTACTGGTAGGTCACCTGGTCTAAATTTTATAAGCTCTTCATAATGTTTATTGGTGATCCGTTGACGGAAGAATTCTTCGTAAAACTCTATCTTGAAGTCAACCCAACTCATCTGGTTGACTACTCTCCTACTCTTAACTCGCTCCCACTACATACAAGCATCTCACGATAGATAGAAAGAGGCACACTTAACCTTCTCGACTTCTGGCCAGTCAAGAAGCTCTATTGTGCTCTCCAGTGTTTTGAACCAAGCCTGGGTATCCCAGGGCTCAGTCGTGCCTGAGAAGCTTTCTGGTTTCAACTTCAGCCACTGGATGAGGTATGCTTCTTGTCTTCTAGGAGTTGTGGTGACTTCCAGGGCAACCGATAGGACTTCAGTCACCACTGGGGTCTCCACATTAATGGTTGGGGGAGTGGGAGGAGCTGGCTTCTGATTGGTCATCAAGTTGGCAATCACTTGTTGCTGCTCTACTACTTGTCTCCGGGGTTGGGCAACAACTTAAGAGAGATTAGGCTCAGTTGATCTAAGCTCTTCGTTCTCCTGATCTTGGTTCTCAGTACGAATGGTACGGGGATGTTCTCTTATTGCCATCTAATTATGCAAAGAAAGAGACTTGATATCTTCTCTATCCTTTCTAAACATACATATATATGGATCAAGAAAGGAGAAACAATAACTTCTATCTTACTTAAGTACTTATAAGCAATTACTCTATACTGCAGTTAATAATAAGGAAAGCAGAATAAAGAAAGAATTTAAATACTTTCTTACTTGAAGACGGCAAGGATGATGCTGATGTGTGTGTGATGCTGGAGAATGGGAACTGCTCTGATACCAACTGAAACGACCACCGTTCTACCACTACTCTCTAAGGGCGACCGTTACCTAACTACTACTCTACTTACTAGTGTCACTGATGTTGTTATTAGCATCAGTTAGATTAATCACGGCCCAGAGGAATTCCTACCGAAAAATTTCGGTAGAGTCTCCCTTGTACCGGTGACCAAATCCATAATACAAACAATATATACGCAGCCATAGGCGGCTGGAACACATTTTTCACAACCACGCAGTAATAAAATCACACTATAACCAAAGCAACTAGTCTAGCAAAAGCAACCAACTACATCACTCCATAAATAATAAAAGTAAAGTGCGGAATAAACTTAAATACAGTCTCAACTCATAATAACACTTAAGGAAACTAAAAGAATTAAACGTAAAGTCTTGACAATTTTGCCAGCTAATTCTGGATCTCTCCACAGTCCAGTCATCACACACCTTCATCACCACCACCACCCTGTCGCCTCCCTTTCGTATCTTAGCTTTTCCTTTATCTGCAGTAGGAGGAAAGAAAATAAAACTATAAGCAAAACGCTTAGTAAGTACTAATCTATATCACAAAAACTCGAAGTGCATAAAAAGAATGCAACAATACTAAAACTGAAATGCTAAAAGCAAAGCTGCATGTACTCATGGTATACAGAAATAAAACTGAATACTAAACATGCTCACTAACTGATAGGAAAATAATGAAACTACTACTGTAGGCTCAGAATTAAAGAACTAAACTTCTATTGATTCTAAGCATAATACTCGTTTCATTTTCTTACATCTTTATACTAGAAATTAATCTTTTAATTTCTCTTTCACTTTCTTCTTCTTTTCTTCTTTCTTTCTTTTCTTTTCTTCTTTCTTTCTTTAATTTTCTTCTTCTTTGGGCCCAGGCTTAGTACCATCTTTTATGCGCGCTCTCTAATAGTGACTGAGGTAGCGAGCCTCTAGTCCTATGAGATAAAGACCTTGGTCTTACCAGGGCCAAGACCTTGGAATTGGTCACCTGGATTTGTTTAACGACAACCTTGGAAGTCAGGTACTAGCCTCTTACTTTAATTTACTTGTTATCTCTTTTTAACTAGACTCTAGACTTTTCTTTACTCATACTTCTCATACTCCTTTATTAGAGCTTATTAGAATCCTGTAGATATATCTAACAAGTATAGGATTACAACTAACCAAGCATGCTATATAAAAATAACACAAGGGAAGCAGATCTGAACTCTCTAAGCATATTATAAAACAAAGAAAAGGAAAGCAAATCTGAACTCTCTAAACATGCTATAAAATAAAGCAAAGAAAGCAAATTTGAACTTTCTAAGCATGCTATAAAATAGAGCAAAAGAAAGCAACTTTAAGCTTACTAATCATGCTATAAAATAAAGCAAAAGAAAACAACTTTGAGCTTACTAATCATGCTATAAAATAGAGCAAAAGAAAACAACTTTGAGCTTACTAATCATGCTATAAAATAGAGCAAAAGAAAGCAACTTTGAGCTTACTAATCATGCTATCAAATAGAGCAAAAGAAAGCAACTTTGAGCTTACTTTAAATTACTTGTTATCTTTTCTAACTAGACCTTGGTCTTTTCCTTTACTTCTAACTTCTACTAAATTCCTAAAAGGATTTAATAGAACACATAAAATTTTGCACTAAAATTCTGCTCATGATAATCTAATAGCAAAGAGGACTAGTCATGCTCAACTAATAAATAAAAGCTGTACATGCTCATTTAATAACAATGAATGCTACTGGTGATCACTAATAGCAATGAGAGTTGTACATGTCCAACTAATAGCAATGAAAGCTACCTATGTTCAACTAATAGAAATGAAGAATGTACTCGTGCACATGATAACAAACAGAAGCTACAGGTGTTCAAATAATGGCATTGAAAGGTTGTACACGCACAATAATAGCAAATAAAAGCTACTGTTAAGGAACTACATACTGGAATGCTTACGTACAGCTAAAAGGGTAAATGACATCCACACATGAAATCTGTACAATAGACTTTATAAAGAAAAATCTGCTCATGTGCCTAAAAATTCTCTAAACTAAAATTAGAATGCTACATATAGGCTGTTGATTCTGCTACAAATTATCTAATTTAAGCTAGCACAATCTGGAGAGGATTAGCAATCAAGATGAAGCATCCAATCCGAATTCTGTTGCAACCAACAAAAACGCCTAAAAGAAAATGGGTTACCAACTTCCAAATCCGGTCAAAAATTCGTTCTACATGAATTAAGAAAGAACAACTCCTAAACTTCAACCGAACTCTTGGGAGTTATCCCTAAACCTCTAGCAATCAATTCTTAAAGTAATCTACTGCCACATTAAAAAGAAGTAAGCGAATCTCATATAGAATTCTCTAAGCATGCTATAGAATGCTATGGCAGAAATAACATGAAGAAAACCAATCTCGGAAATTCCCCTTAATCCCAAAATTTCTGCACACATGATCCAAACAAGAGGAACTATATCCCTAGCACAATAAATTCGGCACAACTAAATTCGGAGGCAAGGAAGAAAACCCTAACATGTATTTCTACTCGGCACTGTGAAATCCGGAAGCAAGGAAGAAAATCGAAGCTTGGAGCAACTCCTACCACAGGTGAGTAGTACTTACCCCTTGTTCTTGCACTTACAACCGAGAAGGAGGAAGGATAAGGCTCTTAGGGTTTTCGGAGGGCTCGGGTTTGCAGATTTTCCGGCTTCTTCTTGTGCCCGCGAGCTCTTCTCTGTCGGGATGACCACCCACGGGTGAGGGCTGGCCGGAAGAAAACTTCGCCGGCGCCAAAGACCCAAAACTTAGCTTCTTCTTCATTTTCGCCTAGAGAGAAGGCGTCGTTGCGAGGGAGAAGGAGAGGGATTTTTGAGAGAAAATGTTTTGTTTTTCCGAAAATCCAAAACCTAATTCCCTTTCTTATATTCGGGTTTAATCAAAACTATGCTATAAACTTAATTCTCTCCTTTTAAGGTTAACAAAACCGTGTAGCTCAGCTGGTTGGGCCGATTTTGCTTGAGTCAGTCCGACCCGAGGTCGTAGGTTCGAATCTCGCTTTCAACGGTTTTTGTCAAAACTTCTTTCTTTTTGAAAACATACCAAACGACCTCCAAAAATTGAATAAAAATACTCTAAAAATTTCTAAAAATCTCTAGAATATTTTAAAAGCATTTCCAAATATTTTTAAGAACATTTAGAACTCGAAATAGGGATAATTGGGTCATTACAATTTCTCTCCCAACGACACTAAGCATGCCACCATTTGCACCTGACCACCGGTGTATCTCAACCGACCATCCCTCCGATCTTCCCTGGTCATCACGCCTTCCTTCTCGTGATTTCACCATGCTACTAGAGTGATGGTCGTTGCCACCCCGATCATCGTCGTCGGTTACGAGTTGTGCCCTAGCTTTCTATCGTTGCATTGCCTCACTCAATCACTGCGAGCTCTAGCACCTTCATCGCTTATCTCCCCTCACATCACCAACGGTCTCCCTTATTCGCGTCTTCTCGTCGAACACTCATTCGTAGGTCGCCCCACTTTCGGCCACAAGAAGGTATGAGGTGTTGTTGATTCTTGTTTCCCTTTTCTTGTCCGATTTTAATTTACCATAGTTTGTCACCAGATCAACATGTTCTAGATTATAGATCCCTATTTGTAGTGACCCCATCTTGTACCATATCCCGGCCACCAAAGTAGGTCGTCATCCCTGAGGTGGTGAGGTTGTTGGACGGATTTATCACTTTTGGAGAAGGGGCCAAGCTTTGTGCCATAGAGGTAATGGAATCCATAGGATACAAATTTTGTAATTCTAGGGTTTCTAATGCGTGTAAGAATCTGAAGTATGGAAGGGCTAGTAGTGTGGATTAGATTGGTTATTAACAATAGGTTGAGGGGATGTCTTTCTTTCAAAAGGATTGTTCTAAATAAACTTGGAATCAGTTCATTTCTGGCTTGGGGGGATTAATCAAAGATCATGTTTGATTAGGGTTACCTAAATTAGATTGGGGATTTTATTTAGCTACTTACTACTATTAGCATTAACCCTAGTATCAATTATGAGATAATTAACAAGGGCATCTTTTGTATCATATTTCACTTGTTAATAAAAGGCAAAGTTAGTTTTTATATTTACTTTAATTCAATGTTGAATAAATAAGTATAATAATGTCCTAGAGTAGGAGGTTCTAATCTATAATATATATTAATTAGTTGAATTGATAGTGAGATATTATAGATATATATAGAAGATACCCTTAACTATTCCTAGTCAAGCATTAATATACAAGGACAATATTAATGTATTAAAACTAGCATGTAGGTCAACGGATGACTTAATCTCACAAGTCATGGATATAAGATATCAGGTTGACACATGGATATATATTAGAGAATATGTACTGAATGACCCACCATGAGAATGTTTCATAGATCGTTATATTAGTGTCATAAACATTCTCATATGACTATTGGTATGAATAGTCCTTAGACCTGAAGTCACTACGGTTCCCTACATAAGAAGTTGTGTACTTTGGTATCGACAAACATCACCTGTAACAAGGTGGACAATAAAGTTGATCATTGGGTATGTGATAAGTTATGCGGAGGGATATGAGTAATGTAGATGAGGTCTATCCCTTCCATATAATAGAAGCGATATCTGTGGACCCATTGATTAGTATGACACAAGAATGTATGACCATGCTCAAATAAGTTAATATGAGATAATGAGCTTATTTATTTAAGTGTGTCTACTTAGAGATCAAGAAACACAAAGATTAATAAGAGGATGATAAGGTCTATGCCTTATTGATCAATTTAGACATCAAGATTAGAAGGATTGAGTCATACAAGATAATAAACATGGAATGGTTAAGTCAGATCTTGACATTCTCGCTACTTGGGTAGCAATGATACCTTGTTAGATGCCACTCATTATTTATGTATCTAAAATAACTTTAGAGACATTGCCAATATTACAAGAACCTATTAGGTCACACACAAAGAATAAGTTAATTTGGAGATGGGTCCATATGATGGATCATTGAAATAAGTCTAATTTAAATTAGACTCATTGAGTTAGACTCAATTAGATCCAACTATAGGATTGAGTCCAATTTGAATTAGACTTATTGAGTCAATTCAGATTGATGATTAATGAGTTAGACTCATTGAGTGATTTGATGAATTTGAATTCATGAAGGAAGAGGAGTGTTCAATCTAGAATTGATTATGCATTGGATGAAGAGTAGTTAATTTTGAATTTCTCATGTATTGGATGCATTGGATGAAGGCAAATATTAATGTCAATTAAGGCAATTGACATTAAGGTAATTTCATGAATGAGTACAAAGCATATGATTTTCCTTCGCATGGATCTTCTAAAAAGAAACTTATTTTTCCGCTGCGCTTTCTGCATGTTTAGCACTACAATTCCTTACAACTACATATGTAATTAACTAAATATATTATGTCATTGCAGGACTTTGATTCAGGACGGAGTGTCTTGATGTGAAATTTATTGGACACGAGCTATATATTAAAGGCAAGTACTTCTTTCTTGGCCTCTATAGTTCATTAAACTTAGTACATATGCTGATTATAGGAGTTATCATACTGATTATGTATATGCTAGTGTGCACATGTGTATAAGTGTTGCTACATATTGTATATGTTGTTGGTGGATCCTTGTTGGATCTTTTCATGTATATAGGTATATGTGATTGATGAATCATATTTTTGGATATATGTGTGTTGAGTGTGCACACGTGTTTGATATGTTTTATTAGAGGTATCTTGTTGATTATATATATATTGTGTGTGCACACGTGTCTAGTATATTTTATTAAAAGTATTATGTTGATTACACTCATGTCATATGTACATTACATATCGAGTGAGTATTATTGGTAGTGTTATATTAGTTATACATATGTTGTGTGTGCTCATGTGCCTGTTGTGTGTGCACGTGTGTCTGGTGTATTATTAGTCGTATCATGTCGATTATACCTATGTTGCATGTGCACGTGTGTCAGGTGTATTATTGGTAGTATCATGTTGATTATACCTATGTTGTATGTGCTCATGTGCCTGTTGTGTGTGCACGTGTATTTAGTGTATTATTGTAGAATCGTGATGATTATACCTATGTTGAGTGTCTACACTGTGTCGTTGTCTGGATATCCTGTCAATTAAGTCTCCTACAAGTGGATGCCCGACTATGATGTTGAGAGAGTTGATAGTGATCTGTCAACTAAGTCTCCTATTAGTGAGTGACTCACTATGATCTTGAGAGAGTTGACAGTGATTGTGATATATATACCCTGTCAATTAAGTCTCCTATGAGTGGATGACCGACTATGATGTTGAGAGAGTTGACAGTGAACTTTCAACTAAGTCTCCTACTGTGAGTGACCCACTACGATGTTGAGATAGTTGATAGTGGAGTTGATATGCTTGCTGAGTTATTATACCTTTAGCTACCGATAATTACCTGTGGTAGAGTGATCTTGTGTATCCCTTAACTAGATAGCTACTTTCTGTCTACCCACAGTGATTTGTGGTAAAGTGATCTTGCACAGATAGAGACTCTGATATTTCAGACTGCCCATAATGATCTGTGGTAAAGTGATCTTGTATAGTCCTTAGCTAGATAGCCAGATATCTTGGTCACTTGTATTTCTTGTGGTGGAGCATTGTTCCCATATATGATGATTTGCTTGTAGTTTTATCCTTGGGTTATTATACCCCAGGCTGCCCACAGTGATCTATGGTAGAGTGATCTCGCGCAACTTGTAACTAGATAGCTACTTCCTATTTGCCCACGGTGATCTATGGGAGAGTGATCTCGTACAGACAGGGACCTTGCCATATGATGATTTGTTTGTAGTTTTATCCTTGGGTTATTATACCCTGGGCTACCCACAGTGATCTATAGTAGAGTGATCTCGCACATCCTGTAACTAGATAGCTACTTCCTATTTGCCCACAGTGATCTATGGTTGAGTGATCTCGTGTAGTCCCTATTTAGATAGCTAGATGTCTTGGTCACTTGTATTTCATGTGGTGGAGCGTTGTGCACACATATGATAGTTTGCTTGTGATTTTATTCTTAGGTTATTACACCCTTAGCTGCACACAGTGATCTGTGATAGAGTGGTCTCGCGCAGCCTATAGCTTGATAGCTACTTCTTATCTATCCATAATGATCAGTGGTAGAGTGATCTCACATAGATAGGTATCTTGACATTTCAGACTACCCATAGTGATTAGTGGTAGAGTGATCTCGCGCAGTACCTAGTTAGATAGCTTGATTTCTTGGTCACTTGTGGATTACTTGTGGTGGAGCGTTGCTCCCACATATGATGGATTGCTTGTGGTGCAATGTTGCTCCCGCATACGATGAATTACTTGTAGTGGAGCATTGCTCCCAGATATGATATATTCTTATGATGGAGCATTGCTCTCATATTTGATAATCTATTACAATTATATGTAGTAG
The DNA here is from genome assembly GCF_018446385.1 of Zingiber officinale. Lineage (NCBI taxonomy): Eukaryota > Viridiplantae > Streptophyta > Magnoliopsida > Zingiberales > Zingiberaceae > Zingiber > Zingiber officinale. The sequence goes on from NC_055990.1 coordinate 49,942,974, forward strand.
CACATGCTTAAGTTTTGTAGTACCCATGTAGCTTATGTTGTAGTCGCATGTTGCATATATTTGAGATCTTGCTATGATTTATATATGTGCATTTATAATACATGGATATACTATCATATATCTTACCCAGGTGTTATGAGTAGGTCTGTTGCTGATCCCTAGTGATTTACTGATCATTATACTATATGTGTTAGACTGGTACTGGTATGTATGTTTATCATGTTCTTATTTTCCTACTGATACTGTATATCTTTAATCACCTTACATATTTGTTCATGCACTACCATTTGTCTATTACCTGTTGAGTTATCCGGACTCACCACCCCTTTTACTAATTTTTCTTTCGCCAAGTAACAAGTAGATGTTTGAGGAGTTGCATAGAGGATCCTGGCTGCTAGTCCCACGTCACATCTGATATCTGTTTTCTCGGTTATTTCATACTGTGCTATTCTTACTTTGTTTTTCGAACTTGGTGTGTAATAATTCATCTTGCTTTTGGATTTTAACCTTGTGACTACCTTATTTCGGTTGTGTTATGGTTTTTTAAGTCATGCCGACATGTAGTCAGTGTAATATCTTACATGGTTTGTGTTTGTACCAATCGTGTAGGTTGTGTATTGTTCTTATATTTCTCTGTGTTTATTTCCAACCGTGTGAGCTATTGATATCTTGTGAGTAGCCTTATGGCATTGTATATGGTTTTAATTAACACTGTTACTTGGGAGGTGTTGTCCAATTCTCGTCGGACAACCTTTCTCTCAAGGCATGGCAATTTATTAGTATTAGAGTGATAGGTTTACAAGGCCTATTTTTTTATATTTTGGATTTTATGATTTATTTTCTCGATGTGACTTGTAGAGTTTTAGGACCAGGTAGCAGCAACATATCTCCAAGCTATAGAAAAAAAAGGTATGTTCTAGTGATTATCATACTTGTTTGGGTTCATTACCTTGTTTAGTTATGTTAGATTGTATAGCCATTTCTATGCATGTTTGTTAGGTATCCACTAATTTGGCGTTAGCATGGTGACACTTAGTGAGTCAACTTTATTTGTAGTCATGGTCGAGGACAACCATATATGTGATTGGCTGACACTTTGGGACTCGAACCTGATATAGAGAATGTAGAATTTTCTATGTTACCAACTGATACCGAGTTGGGAAATAGGGGTCGGGTCCATCGACAAATTATTGGAGGTCAAAATTTACAGTCTCAAGGAATACTACTAGTTAAACTAACCTTAGTTATTACCTGCTAGGTGGAAGATAGAGCCTGCATACCCTTGTTGGCTCGGTCAATAGAGGACCAATTTAGACTTGTTGACTTGAGTAGTAGATCAAAGTTTATAGTCTTAGGGAATACTACCAGTTAAACTAACCCCGGTTATTACCTGCTAGATGGAAGATGGAGCTTGCATACCCTTATTGGCTCGGTCAATAGTGGACCGATTTAGACTTGTTGACTTGAGTAGTAGAAGATCGATGTACTCTTATTGGTTTAGTTAGTAGAGTACCGATTTACTCTTGTTGGTTTAGTCAGTAGAGGGCTAACTTACTCTATTTCATGGAGATTTTGATCCTTAGATTCCTCGTGCCTGGTTATATAACCTAGAAGGTACATTCGAGTACATGACTTGCGCAAATGTAGGAAAGACTGATTTAACTATATACCATCTATGGGATTAGACCATTACTTGGCGAAAAATATAGAGGATGACTTTCGAGGAAACAAAGCATCACTTGTTGATGATTTCGAGATTCTCTAGAGAGATAGTATTTCTGTACCTCTTTCTATATAACATCATAAGGTATTCTTGAACTTGAAAAGGAGGAATCGAGGCATAATGGTTAACAAGGTGATGGTTAGTTGACTCGCCTAACGCTATTCCATGGGAGATCCTGTTGGTGCAATTGACCTCCAAGGTTTTAATATCTTATAAATATGTTTAATAGAGCTTTATCAAGGGAAGTCCTAGTTGTGACTAAGCAAGGGTGAGAAGTTAACCAAGGACTAGTCCTAACTGCGGTTAGGCAAGCGAAGTCCTAGTTGTGGCTAGGTAAGGAAAATCTCGATACATCGTGGAAGCCAGGTAGAAGGATTTGATAGGTCTGGAGGACCCAATATCGAATCCATGGTGGATCGATCCAATGATGAGTCTTGGTGAGTGAAGTCAAGTGGAGAAAACCCCTAGGGGATGGTAACCTTAAGTCCTGGTGAGTGAAGTCAGATGGAGAAACCCCTAGACGGAGGTAACTCTAGGTTCTGGTGAGTGAAGCCAGATGTAGAAAATACTAGGGGGAGGTAACCTTAGGTAATAGAAGTCTTGGAGGAAGGAACTCTAAGAAAGGTTGATTGGATGGTTTTCGGTCGACCACACACAGTCGACCAGACCAACGAATCTTGGTAAATCTAAGGTTAGTTTTACCATAGTGTTTTGTATTACTATTATTGCTGCTAGCCAATGTGATATTGTAGGAAAAGTTTTAGTGGATCAAGCCATCAGACATTGATTCCAATTTTAACTTATCTGTTCTTGATGGTTTAGATTTGGATCGCAAGCGGAACTTAACACTATTGATCCAAATCCACCTATGTTATAAAGTTGATTAAATATTTATTTCTAAAATCGGCTCCCAGGTCAAACATGCGAGACACTAGGCCTTCTTGGGTATGGGATCATCCACCACTGCCTCGACAAAGCCTTTAATAGAAATTCAATATTTAATTTCCTAAAATAACATTAGGTTTAACCGAAAAGAACAATCGAATCACAAATTCGAAAAAACAAAAAAAAAAATACAACTTCGAAACAAATCCGAAATTCTAGAATCATATGCCTCTTATGTTTGGAATTCATGCAAAAGAAAAACTAGTATGATGCGGAAAATAATTACTAGTTATACCTTCCTTTGTATACAACAACCTCTTGATCTTCTACCGTATTCCTCTTCTTATTTCAGACGTTGTGTGGGCAACGATCTACCGAGATGAGAACCACCCAAGCCCTTCTTCTCCAAGCTAGTTTTGGCCACCACCAAATCTCCAATAGATGTAGAGGTTCGACCACCACCACCAAGCTCCAAGGGATGCAAGAGCAAAGTCTCCTTTCTCTCCTTCGCCTAGCTAGAACCGGCCACCAACAAGAGCTTCAAGAGAAAGATGATCCGACCACTCAAGAAGAAGTGAAGTGGAGAAAATAGGGCTGGCAACACACCAAGGAAAAGAGGAAGAACTATAGAAGAGATGTTTTTTTTTAAGGTGAAGGCATCTCTACCCCCTCTTTTATATTCCTTGGTCTTGGCAAATAAGGAAATTTAATTGTTATTAAAATTCCCTTATATTCCTTGCCTTTGGTTATTAAGGAAAAATTAATTAAATTTTCCTTTTAAACATGCTATGGCCGCCCACACACCAATGCTACAAATAAGGAAAGTTTTAAACACAAAATTAAAACTTTCTTATTTGTTTCCAGAAATTTTAAAATTAAAATTTCTCTAATAATTTATCCCTTCATGGTTGGTTATAAAAGGAAATTTTATAAATTAAAATCTTTCTTTTAAACATGTGGATGATTTCCAAAAAGGAAAGTTATCTTTAAAATTAAAATCTCCTTTCAATCTACGAATAAGGAAAGATATCAAATCTTTTCTTAATCTTTTGTAAAAACTTATAAAAGAAAATATTTAATTTTAAAACTCTCTTTTTAAATCATGAACATGGTTACAAAAAGAAAAGTTTTCTCAAAATTAAAATCTTCTTTCCAATCTTCAAATAAGGAAAGATATCAAATCTTTTCTTAATCTTTTGTAGAAAGCTATAAAAGGAAATATTTAAATTTTAAACTCTCTTTTAAAATCATGGAACCCACATAAGAAAAAATTTAAAAATTAAAAATCCTTTTAAATTGATTGGGGCCAACCACTTATGCTTGGGCTCCAAGCATTGGCCGACCCCCTTACTTGGCTTAATCTTTGGGTCTTGGCCGGCCCTAGCTTGGGCTCCAAGCTAGCTTGGCCGGCCACCAAAGAGTGGGTAAGAAGGTGGGTATAATTCTCTATATACAAGAGGCTACGATAGGGACCGAGAGGAGGAATTGGTTTTGGTCTCCCGATGAAATTAAGCTTCCCGTGTTCGCCCCGAACACCCAACTTAATTTCATCAATAATAATTTATACCACTAAAGAATTATTATTGAACTGCCGCACCAATCCCAAATTACGTTTTGGGCTCCTTCTTATTATGAGTGTGTTTGTCTCCCTGTGTTTAAGATGTCGGATGTCCACTAATTAATTGAGTTACTGACAACTCATTTTAATTAATATCTCAGTCCAAGAGTAGTACCACTCAACCTTATTGTCATGTCGGACTAAGTCCACCTGCATGGTTTAACATGGCAATCCTTATGAGCTCCTCTTGGGGACATTATCAACCTAGATTACTAGGACACAGTTTCCTTCTATAATCAACAACACACACTATAAGTAATATCATTTCCCAACTTATCGGGCCTATTGATTTATCGAACTAAATCTCACCCATTGATAAATTAAAGAAATAAATATTAAATATATGTGTTTGTCATTATATTAGGATTAAGAGCACACACTTCCATAATAACAAGGTCTTGTTCTTTTATTAAGTTAGTATAAAAAGAACTTGCCTTAAATAGTCCTACTCAATACACTTAAAGTGTACTAGTGTAATTTATTAGTCAAGATAAACTAATACCTAATTACACTATGACTATTCCAACGGTTTGATCCTTTCCATCTTAGTCGTGAGCAACTGTTTATAATTTTTAAAGAACTGATAATATGATCTTCTGTGTGTGACACCACTCACCATGTTATCGACAATATAAATTAATTGAACAACTACACTTAGCAAATAAATATAGATATTTTTGACCAATGTGATTCTTTTATTTCAAAAATAAATGTTTACAAAAGCTAGGCTTTTAGTATACACTCTAACAATTGAAACATCCTTCTCGAAACTCAAAAGCAAACACAAAGGTAATGGATATATTAATAAATATTATGCCTAATGAAATCTTGTGTCAATTAGAAAATTACAAGAACACATTCGAGTTGTGGACCAAAGTGATTAAGCTTCACGAGACTCCATCGAGGCTAGAAGATCAAGGTAAAAGTGAGTTCGAATCTAAGTCCGAATTCGAAGAGTTTTCCATAGAGTCAAACTCAAAAGAGCACGATCAAATCAACTTTATGGCATTAATAGCTGAGGAAGAGGCTGAAGGATCCGAACTCGAGTCAAAACAAGTGTTCAAGCTTGAATCTGAGATGACAATGGTCAAGGGGGAGAATCCTATCGAGAATTCAAAAGGTAAAATTGTTAATTCAAAATTTAAGGATCATATAATATGTTTCAAGTGCAGTAAGAAAGGTCACTATAAAAGTAAATATCCAAAGAATCGATCTACACAACTAGAGACAAAGGAGGAACAGATACCTAGAGTCTAGAAAAGGAAGGACCACATCGAATGCTTTAAGTGTAAAAAGACGGGTTATTACAAATTTTAATGCCTGGAGAAAAGACCCAAGGATCCAGGGGGAACAATTAAGATAAATAAATTTAAATTACATGAAAATTTACATGTTTTAGATCCTTCTTGTTTGTATTATAATATGAATTTTAAAAAGTATGAAAATTCTACATTAATATTGCTTAACAAAAATAACTTAATAAATAAAAAGTTAAGTAATTCAAATTTAAGAAACATTGATCAAATCAACCCTAACCTTAATCAAAACCTATATTCAATTAATCTAAATCCATTTATTCAATAAAATTAAAAATTAAATCAAAATGACAATTATCCAAAATAAATTAATAACAAACAAAATTTAACTAAGAATTTAGAAAATAAATTTTCAACTAATAAGAGTCAAAATTCTACCTTAAGATTAAATAACAAAGAAAATAAATTTTCAAAGTTTAAAAATTTAAATTTTAGAAAATTAGAAAATAAAAATAATTTGTTAAAAAATAAAATTGATAAACTAGAAAATATTATTAATAATGTTATCAACTGATAAAATCTAGATCTAGGTTACAAATCAAAGCCAAATATAAAACAAAACTTTAAACCATGTTACAAACATGTACCCTTTAACTATAAAACTAATTAATAATAATTATAACAATAATAATAAAACAACAAAATTCATAATAATTATAACAATAATAATAAAGCAATAATAATAATTATAACAATAGGGCCTTGGAAAGAATAATTTAGTGGATTACCCAACAGTGTGATCAAGGATCGTGGGTCTTGGAGTAGGAGTCGACTTAGGTTCTGAACCAAGTAACCGATACATGTTCTTTACTTTCTGCTGCACTACTCTTACTTTAACGCTTCAAAAGAAAAGTTTTTAACGTGTAATATTCACTCCCCTCTATCATATATTTCGATCCTTCAATTGGTATCAGAGCCTGGTAGCTCTAAAATTACTTAACCATTTTTGAGCTAATTTTAAAATCTTTTTCTTTTTCCTTATAGTATTTTTTTTTTCTTTTTTCTTTTATCCCAAACTACTAATTGCAAGATGATAGTCTTGGAATTTTGTTTCTTTTAATTCCCTTGTGCTAGAATGTCGATGGCATATCAAGAAGGGCGAAGTATCTACGACCCTCCACTGTACGATCAAGCCTACTTTAATTGTTGGAGGTAAGGATTGGAATCTTTCGTAGGAAGTGGCAATTTTGACAACTGGATTGCATTGAAACAACCTTCTCGAAACTCAGAAGTGAATACAAAGGTAATGAATATATTAATAAATATTTTGCCTAATGAAATCGTGTGTCAATTAGAAAATTACAAGAACACATTCGAGTTATGGATCAAAGTTATTAAGCTTCAAAAGACTCCGTCAAGGCTAGAAGATCAAGGAAAAAGTGAATTAGAATCCGAATCTGAATCCAGAGAGTTATCCTTAGAGTCAGACTCAAAAGAGCACGACCAAATCAACTTCATGGAACGAATAGCTGAGGAAGAGGCTGAAGGATCTGAGCTCGAGTCAGAACAAGTGTCTTAACTCGAACCCGAGACAGCAATGGTCAAGGGGGAGAATCCTACCAAGAATTCAAAAGGTAAAATTGTTAATTCAAAATTTAAATATCATATAACATGTTTCAGGTGCAGTGAAAAAGGACACTATAAAAGTAAATATCAAAAGAATCGATCTACACAACCAGAGGCAAAGGGGGAACAGATACCTAGAATCCAGAAAAGGAAGGACCACATCGAATGTTTCAAGTGCAAAAATATGGGTTATTACAAATTTTAATGTCTAGAGAGAAGACCCAAGGATGCAGGGGGAACAATTAAAGTAAATAAATTTAAATTACATGAAAATATACATGCTTTAGATCTTTCTTGTTTGTATTGTAATATTAATTTAAAAAAGTATGAAAATTCTACATTAATATTGCTTAACGAAAATGACTTAATTAATAAAAAGTTAACTAATTCAAATTTAACAAACATTGATCAAGTCAACCCTAACCTTAATCAAAACCTAGATTCAATTAATCTAAATCCATTTATTCAAGAAAATTTAAAATTAAATCAAAATGACAATTATCCAAAATTAATTAATAACAAACAAAATTTAACTAAGAATTTAGAAAATAAATTTTCAACTAATAAAATTCAAAATTCTACTTTAAGATTAAATAACAAAGAAAATAAATTTTCAAAATTTCAAAATTTCAAAATTTAAAGTTAAGAAAATTAGAAAAGCAAAATAATTTGTTAAAAAATAAAATTGATAAACTAGAAAATATTATTAATAATTTTATCAACTGACAAAATCTAGATCTAGGTTACAAATCAAAGCTAAATATAAAATAAAACTTTAAACCATGTTATAATCATGTACCCTTTAACTATAAAACTAATTAATAATAATTATAACAATAATAATAAAACAACAACATTAATAATAATTAACCATAATAATAAAGCAATAATAATAATTTTAACAATAGGGTCTTGGAAAGAAGAATTTTAGTGGATTGTCCAACAGTGCGATCAAGGATCGCGGGTCTTAGAGTAGGAGTCGACCTAGGCTCTGAATCAAGTAACTGAATCGTGTTCTTTACTTTCCGCTGCACTACTCTTATTTTAACACTTCAAAAGAAAAGTTTTTAACGTGACATATTCACCCCCCCTCTATCGTATATTTCGATTGTCACGCCCCAGAGGAGTCTCTGTCCGAAGAAATTTCGGCAGCATCTCCCCTGTACGGCGGACAATCTGAAACTTTTGTACAAGCACTATATACCTCAGCCACATGCGGCTGGAATAATAACAATAAAAGAAAACAAACACCACGCAGTTAATATCAAATTCAGCCTACTCGGCTGTACCAAAACCAAAACACAAAACTGCTAGCCGGCTAGACTTACACAACTAATAACATAAATACAAAATACCACATAACAACGTCAACACTCCAAAAATAAAACCAGAGTACAGAGCTAAACAAACTGATACATAAAACAAACAAAACATAAGTGAAATCGATAAGTCCTCTGATGTGACGTGGGGACCAGCAGATAGGATACTCCAAGCGACACCAAAACCAACCTGGTACCTGAAAAAGATAGTATCAACGGGGGGTGAGTTCAACAACTCAGCGAATACCAATGGACATGAGTAGTAAGATATATCTAACAGCAACAAACATGGAATACAGCTTCCTAATCATATATATAGGGAATAGGCAAAACTGAAAGGTAACTGAGGAAGCTGTACTCACCAGGAACTCTTATCCAGACAAAAAGGTCGTCAAAACAAAAGTGTCAATAATCCTGTATGCAGGTCAAAAGTATGCATCCAACCAAAATGCAGCAACCAAATGCAGCAAACACAATCATAAGAATATAAATACATCAATGCATATGATGCTAATGATGCGTCCTGGTCACCCCTGACGCCAGTCAGTCCTCTCACACATAAAAGACGAGACCGAGTGGGTAGGGCTGTGACAACCGTGCACTCTACCATCACTACACCTGACGAGTGACTGAGTGGATGGGATGCTGTCGGAGTACTCCTGTCCTGTGACCCCAAATCATAAATGGGGGAGCTCAATGCTCTCAAATCCCGGTACACGATGACGGGGAGGTATCTCTGCCGGCTACCACGCTGAGTCACCTGACCAACGGAGCCAAACAGAGTCCACCGTCTGCCGGCTACTACGCTGCTACACTAAATGCCAGCGGAGCCAAACAGAGCGGAACTGTCTGCCGGCTACCACGCTGAGTCCTCAGACCAACGGAGCCAAACAGCAGAACCGCCACACACCTGTATGATATACCACTAATCCATGAGTGGTGGTGTGTGCAGTACATGTAACTGGCGATGGGCTCAACCATAGTGGAGCTGACAATCGCACAGCATGCAATCATGATGCATGTCACTATGCATAACAAAAACTGATCAACATAACCATATCCATATATACAAAATGGGTACTGTAAAGTGATGGTCACATACCAAAATCTAGAATACACAGGTCAGATAGAATATCAAAAACCTATGTCCTGAACATAATAAGTATGAAATATCCTGATCAGCATAGAAAAATCCATATATACATAATATGGGTACCACAGTATCAGTAGGTCAATCCACGGATCTAGGGCATACAGGTCCTCTATGGTATAGCAACCTAGATCCTAAACATATCTCCTTCCATAACATACGTACCAACAATATGCACATATCAAGAATCAAGGTCTAGGTACACGAATCATATATGATATACAAATAGAGGTACACAAGCCAGTCATGGCATAAAACCTAAGTATCAGATAATCTCGATACACATGACTGAAACCAAAAGTCCAGAACCTAGTCCTAACCTCAATAAAACATGGTATGTCACTTATTCTAGAAACTAAGATACTCATGGTAATACAGTACTCATGGCAATAAATCACATGATATAAGCATGGATACGTCACAGGCGATAAACCTAACATGCTATGGATATCAAACAGTGACATACCAAAGACAAACATGTTCATTGCTTGTAGTTATAAAATACTATGCATATCCAAAGACATTATCATAAAAGATAAGTCAAGAGGTACCCGCCTCCGATATATATCGAATCGAACCAATCCGATGTCGAGACGCCCAATCTCGAATCACAGTCCTGTAACAACATGATATATGGATTTAGCTAATTACATATAAATTAATTAGCTAAATCATATCCCCGAGAAATTAACCTAAATCCAAATCCAATTATATATGTATCAATTCATACCTAAAACAACATGTATCAAGAGCGTGCCAACTCAATCCATACACCAAAATCCTTACCTTAATATACAGTCGTGCTTTTGTTGCTGGAACAAGAAAATGCTGTAGAGTTTGCTACCGAAACCATAAACTCCCCACCGTACAAAATTCCTCAATCCAGCCGCTGCTGGAATCAAGAAATCACTCAGAAACCCTAGGTCAGCGCTGGAAATTGTGAAGCTGAGCCTGTGGTATCCAAACAAAATATCAAATTTCCTACTAAGTAACCCCTTACCTTCATGATCGCAGTTAGGGCACCGGGTCGAGTATTAGGCACAGTGTGAAGATGGCCAGCGCTGGTCCCGTACGGTGGGTCGTGAGCATAGGGAGGAGAGGGAGTCGGCTGGCTATTACCCCAAGCAGGGCGCAGAGACGGCGTCGTTGGAGTCGGGGCAGAGGCTAGAGTCGGCGAAGCAGTCTCGGCGGTGGCACAACAAGGCAAGCCCTGCAGAGCTGCGGCAGCGAGCGATCGGAAGATGGCGTCGCGTCGGCCAGAGGAGAATAAGAGGGCGTCGGGGGCGCTAGGGCACGGCGACGGCGCTGGATTCCTGTGGCCTGTGATCGGCGCACGGCTCGGCATGGATGAGGAGGAAGATCGGGCTCAGAGAAGAGGAGGAGGCGGCTAGTATCGGCGCAGAGGAGGTTAGGGCAAGGAGAGGCGCGAGTGGTTTCGGGGAGAAAAGCAGAGGAAACGGCGAAAAAATGAAGGAAAAGGAAAATTAAATAAAGGAAAAGAAATAAGAAAAAATTCAACTTTTCCTCATTTAAATGGGGTAGCCATAATAGGCTTTTCCGGACCCCGTTTTTGTTCCCGTTAACTCATCCATACGAGCTCCGAAAAATTCCCGAAAAATTTCCAAAAATTTCGAAAAATTCCCTTATTAATATTCGCCTATTTTCGAGTATTTTACATTCTCCCCCACTAATAAAAATTTGGTCCCCAAATTTCGTTTCTACTATCAGCAAGTACTAACAACAGATATAAAGCATAAATGTTGAACGGTAAACAAATCAAATACCTCAAGTGAAAAGATGGGGGTATCGAGCTCGGATAATATCCTCGAGCTCCCAAGTAGCCTCCTCGTCCTAATGATGCTGTCATCCGACTTTAACCAGCCAGATAGTCTTGTTCCGCAATTGACACTCTTTCCGGTCAAAAACCCATACCGGAACCTCCTCATAGGTGTCATCAAGCTGAATAGGAACTGAGATATCTGTCAGCACATGTGTCGGGTCGGATATATATATCTTCTCAGTATAGCTTCGTGGAATACATCGTGAACGCCCGCCAAGGACAGCGTTAGTGTCAACCCGTAAGCTACTGCTCCAATCCTTTCCGAGATCTGGAAAGGTCCAATGTATTGCGGAGCCAGCTCACCAATGAGGCCGAATCTCTTCACCCCTTTCGTGGGTGAATCTTGCAGTAAAATATGGTCGCTTATAGAGAACTCCAAGGGTTTGCGTCTCCAATCAACATAACACTTCTGGCGACCCTGAGCCTCTAACATTCCTTCGTCTGATAATACGGACCAACTCTTCGTCCTGCTGAGCTTTATAAGGTCCCAACAGCTAGGCCTCTCCAACCTCATCCCAGAGGGTGGGTGTCCAACAAGACCTACCATACAACACCTCAAACGGTGCCATCTGGATACTCGAATGGAAGCTGTTGTTGTAGGCAAACTCTACTAACGGCAGATAGTCCTTCCAACTGCCTCTGAAATCCATACACATGACCTCAGTAGGTCCTCTTAAGTCTGAATGGTTCGCTTTGACTATCCATCTGTCTGAGGATGGAAAATTGTACTGAAACAGAGCTGCATGCCCAAGGCCTACTGCAGTCTCTGTCAAAATGAGACGTGAACCGGGGGTCTCTATCTGAAACAATAATCAACGGGACACCATGTAATCTGATGATCTCCCAGCAAAACAGATCTACCAATCGATCCAGGAAATCAGTCTTCCGGATCGCTAATGAGTGCGCAGATTGGGTTAATCAATCAACGATTACCCAAATAGTGTCATGACCTCGTCGTGTTCTAGGCAGACTCACCACACAGTCCATGGTAATATGTTCCCATTCCCACTCAGGAATAGGGATCCACTAAAATAATCCAGCAGGTATCTGGTGTTCTGCCTTCACCTGCTGACAGACAAGACCTCTCGTTACAAATTACGCGATGTCTTCCCTCATATCGTTCCACCAATAGGAACACCTTAAATCCCGTTACATGTGAGTCCCGCCTGGATGGATAGCACATCGTGAGCGATGAGCCTCCTGACGTAACTCCTATAAGACCGGGTGAGACTGCGGTATGCACAATCCGCCTCAGAAGTATACAACACCCCCCTCGTCTCGTGTGAACTTGGTCTGCTGCCCCGAAGCTATCTGGCTGCAAACAAACTGCAAATACTGCTCAGCAGCTTAGGGCTCTCGGATCCTCGTCCCGATCGACGACTGAGCAACCATGGTAACCAGAGTACCCTGCTCTGTCTGTCCTTACCCCTCAAGGCCCAACTCGGAAAACCTGGAATCAAGTCTGTGACCACAACTCGGTGGTAAGCTAAAGTCCCTCTAGACTTCCGGCTAAGTGCATCTGCAACCCCATTAGCTCTCCCCGGGTGATAGCTAATGGTACAATCATAATCCTTCAGGAACTCCATCCATCCCCTCTGTCGGAGATTAAGTTCCTTCTAAGTAAACAGATATTTGAGACTCTGTTGGTCAATGAGAATCTCAAATGTAACGCCATATAAATAATGTCGCCAAATCTTCATGGCAAAAATAATGGCGACTAGCTCCAGATCATGTACAGGGGAGTTCTTCTCATACTCCTTCAATCACCGAGAAACATAGAAGACTATCGTGTCGTGCTGCATCAGAACAGCACCAAATCCTGTAGAGATACGTCGGTATAAAGCACGAATCCATCCTCTCAAAAAGGAAAAACCAAAATCGGAGCCGACACTGGTCTCCACTTCAACTCCTAGAAGCTGGTCTTGCAATCCTCAGTCCAAGTGAACTTCACGCCTTTCCTGGTCAGGCGTGTAAGTAGCATAGTAATCCGTGAAAAACCCTCAACGTATCTCCGGAAATATCGGCCAAACAAGGGAAGTTGCGAGCCTCTTCCATAGACTCCGTCTACTCCCAACGGAAACAAACTCGATCTCCTGTGGAACCACAGTATACTCCTACTGGTCATCATGTGTCCTAAAAATCTCACAGAAGACACTCTCAAAATGCACTACTGAACTTCGCATCTAGATGTTCTCGTCGAAACATCTCCAGAACTATGCAAAATGGCGTGCGTGACTCACCGCGGATCCGAAATAGATCACAACATCGTCAACAAAGACAATGGAAACCGATCCAAACCTTCCAGGGATACCCAAATCATCGAGTCCATGACAACATCTAGGGCACCGCAAGCACTAATGGTAAAACCAAGACACAAAATGTCCGTATCACAGACATTCCTAACCATGAGATCCTCAACAATAAACAGATCTAATCACCAACGATATATAATCACCAAAGAATAGAACCTCCAGTGTGAGAGCAATGCTCTATCACACGAAATACCACATATGTGGGAGCAACGCTCTACCACAAGAAATCCTCCATATGTGGGAGCAACGCTCCACCACAAATAATCCAGAATATATATCCACAATAAATATGGGAGCAATGCTCCGCTACAAACAATCCGTAATATGTGGGAGCAACGCTCCACCACAAACAATCCAGAATATGTGGGAGCTACTCTCTACCACAACAATACATAAGTGCCCAAGCACCTAACTATCTAGCTAGAGACTGCACAAGATCTCTCTACCACAGATCACTGTGGGTAGCCTAGGGTATAACCACCCAGTAAGCAACTCAAATCCATAGTCAACTCTATCATCCTCCTAGTGGGTCGGTCACCCACTAATGGGAGAATTAGTTGACAGGGTAAAACAACCAATATCCTAATGTAGACATTTAATATTCTACATTTAACATAGGTAGAATCATCATGATGCTACCAACCATACACCCGGCGCACGTGCACCCACAATATATGTATGATCGACATAATCCTCCATTTAGTATACACCGAACATACTCATAACAAAGGTATAAACCATCGTGATACTTCCAACAATGTATACCGAACCCGTGTGCGCATATCAATATAGGTATAATCGACAATACACCTCAAACAACACTCACCTGACATATATACACACACGCCAAGAGTATAATCAACGTATACTTCCAATAAGGCATACTAAAACCCAGGTGCATTCACAAATCACAAAAAAATCAACAAGATACCCCAGATATGTCAATCAGACACGTACAGCTAACTAAGAAGCTGTAATCCACAAGGAACCTACAATAACCATATCTAGATGGGAATACCCACACTATCCACAATTGAACTATCCATCATAGAACTCCTTCAACTTATAACAATCATATGTACCCATCATAGATATGCAGAATCAGCATATTTGACCCAATCAACCTGACATTCCGAAACGGCAGGGTCACCTTCTAAGTTATCCAACTAGATACATACCGTCTAAAATTAAAGTACCCATAGAATAGGATACATCGATCCTCTATAGTCTGACCAAAATCGACAATGATATACGATCAACTCCGTCTTTTCCACGTCAGTACAAAACTTATACTCAAATGTGCTCTAGATATCAATTAAGCACATACAACCCAAAGATTCAGACATCTAAAAGTAAAGTAGGTTAATCTGCTACTGATCGGATCAACACAACTAATCGATCATCTACTAACTAATCAAGAATAAATTAAGCCTCTACAAGCATCTAAGGTAAATCGATCACAACTACCCAAATCAAACAAACGTCAATCTATCTTCTACTGACAGATCTAACAAGAGTAAATCAATATTTACTGATGAAATTTACTAAAATAACATGGTATACTACTGGCTAGGTCATCATAAAGATATAAATACTACTCACTACCTAGCTAATAATGACAGAGGCTTGTATATGCCTCAATCTGCTAACCAACTAGAAATAACAGAAGCTACAAACTACTGGTGTATGATATGATAAACCACCAGAACTATAACCCTTAATCTCTATTAAGGTCGATCATCATCAGGGTTTTACCTAATACATAAAATATATGCTATATCAACTAGACAGGTACCAGTAAGAGTGCTAATACACGTCATAAACAGTAATAGTCAACAGTGCATATACTAACAAAAATGTAGGATAACAGTATACCAACATACCTCCAAAAGCTTGGAGATGTCCTGCTGCTGCCAGGTCCCAAAACCCGAAAAGTCACATCGAGAAGACCAAAACACAAAATCCGAAACACCGGAAAAATAAGACACGTAAGTCGATCTCTGATACCAAATAAATTGATATCAGATAAATCTCGAAAATCCACAACACATAGCAAGTATCGTATACCTGCTCTGATACCACTAAATTGTCACGCCCCAGAGGAGTCTCTGTCCGAAGAAATTTCGGCAGCATCTCCCCTGTACGGCGGACAATCTGAAACTTTTGTACAAGCACTATATACCTCAGCCACATGAGGCTGGAATAATAACAATAAAAGAAAACAAACACCACGCAGTTAATATCAAATTCAGCCTACTCGGCTGTACCAAAACCAAAACACAAAACTGCTAGCCGGCTAGACTTACACAACCAATAACATAAATACAAAATACCACATAACAACGTCAACACTCCAAAAATAAAACCAGAGTACAGAGCTAAACAAACTGATACATAAAACAAACAAAACATACGTGAAATCGATAAGTCCTCTGATGTGACGTGGGGACCAGCAGACAGGATACTCCAAGCGACACCAAAACCAACCTGGTACCTGAAAAAGATAGTATCAACGGGGGTGAGTTCAACAACTCAGCGAATACCAATGGACATGAGTAGTAAGATATATCTAACAGCAACAAACATGGAATACAGCTTCCTAATCATATATAGGGAATATGCAAAACTGAAAGGTAACTGAGGAAGCTGTACTCACCAGGAACTCCTATCCAGACAAAAGGGTCGTCAAACCGAAAGTGTCAATAATCCTGTATGCAGGTCAAAAGTATGCATCCAACCAAAATGCAGCAACCAAATGCAGCAAACACAATCATAAGAATATAAATACATCAATGCATATGATGCTAATGATGCGTCCTGGTCACCCCTGACGCCAGTCAGTCCTCTCACACAAAAAAGGCGAGACCGAGTGGGTAGGGCTGTGACAACCGTGCACTCTACCATCACTACACCGACGAGTGACCGAGTGGACGGGATTCTCCTCTCCTGTGACCCCAAATCATAAATGGGGAGCTCAATGCTCTCAACTCCCGGTACACGATCTGACTGCCGGCTACCACGCTGAGTCACCTGACCAACGGAGCCAACAGAGTCCACCGTCTGCCGACTACGCTGCTACACTAAATGCTAGCGGAGCCAAACAGAGCGGAACTGTCTGCCGGCTACCACGCTAAGTCCTCAGACCAACGGAGCCAAACAGCAGAACCGCCACACACCTGTATGATATACCACTAATCCATGAGTGGTGGTGTGTGCAGTACATGTAACTGGCGATGGACTCAACCATAGTGGAGCCGACAATCGTACAGTATGCAATCATGATGCATGTCACTATGAATAACAAAAACTGATCAACATAACCATATCCATATATACAAAATGGGTATTGTAAAGTGATGGTCACATACCAAAATCTAGAATACACAGGTCAGATAGAATATCAAAAACCTATGTCCTGAACATAATAAGTATGGAATATCCTGATCAGCATAGAAAAATCCATATATACATAATATGGGTACCACAGTATCAGTAGGTCAATCCACGGATCTAGGGCATACAGGTCCTCTATGGTATAGCAACCTAGATCCTAAATATATCTCCTTCCATAACATACGTACCAACAATATGCACATATCAAGAATCAAGGTCTAGGTACACGAATCATATATGATATACACAGGTACACAAGCCAGTCATGGCATAAAACCTAAGTATCAGATAATCTCGATACACATGACTGAAACCAAAAGTCCAGAACCTAGTCCTAACCTCAATAAAACATGGTATGTCACTTATTCTAGAAACTAAGATACTCATGGTAATACAGTACTCATGGCAATAAATCACATGATATAAGCATGGATACGTCACAGGCGATAAACCTAACATGCTATGGATATCAAACAGTGACATACCAAAGACAAACATGTTCATTGCTTGTAGTTATAAAATACTATGCATATCCAAAGACATTATCATAAAAGATAAGTCAAGAGGTACCCGCCTCCGATATAGATCGAATCGAACCAATCCGATGTCGAGACGCCCAATCTCGAATCACAGTCCTGTAACAACATGATATATGGATTTAGCTAATTACATATAAATTAATTAGCTAAATCATATCCCCGAGAAATTAACCTAAATCCAAATCCAATTATATATGTATCAATTCATACCTAAAACAACATGTATCAAGAGCGTGCCAACTCAATCCATACACCAAAACCCTTACCTTAATATACAGTCGTGCTTTTGTTGCTGGAACAAGAAAATGCTGTAGAGTTTGCTACCGAAACCATAAACTCCCCACCGTACACAATTCCTCAATCCAGCCGCTGCTGGAATCAAGAAATCACTCAGAAACCCTAGGTCAGCGCTGGAAATTGTGAAGCTGAGCCTGTGGTATCCAAACAAAATCTCAAATTTTCTACTAAGTAACCCCTTACCTTCATGATCGCAGTTAGGGCACCGGGTCGAGTATTAGGCACAGTGTGAAGATGGCCAGCGCTGGTCCCGTACGGTGGGTCGTGAGCATAGGGAGGAGAGGGAGTCGGCTGGCTATGACCCAAACTAGGGCACAGGAAATCGGCCGGAGATGAGAGCTCGGGTGGCTAGTGATCGACCGCGACGGCTGTGGCGTCGGGAGTGGGGCGTCGATGCTAGGGGCAGAGGGGAGTCTCGGCTGTGGCGACAACAACGGCGCTAGAGCTCAGATGCCGGAGATCAGGGTCGGCGTCGCGTCGGCCAGAGGAGAGAAAGAGGGCGTCGGGGGCGCTAGGGCACGGCGACGGCGCTGGATTCCTGTGGCCGGTGATCGGCGCACGGCTCGGCATGGATGAGGAGGAAGATCGGGCTCAGAGAAGAGGAGGAGGCGGCTAGTATCGGCGCAGAGGAGGTTAGGGCAAGGAGAGGCGCGAGTGGTTTCGGGGAGAAAAGCAGAGGAAACGGCGAAAAAATGAAGGAAAAGGAAAATTAAATAAAGGAAAAGAAATAAGAAAAAATTCAACTTTTCCTCATTTAAATGGGGTAGCCAAAATAGGCTTTTCCGGACCCCATTTTTGTTCCCGTTAACTCATCCATACGAGCTCCGAAAAATTCTCGAAAAATTTCCAAAAATTCCGAAAAATTCCCTTATTAATATTCGCCTATTTTCCGGTATTTTACATCGATCCTTCAATTGGTATCAGAGCCTGGTAGCTCTAAAATTACTTAATTGTTTTTCGAGCAAATTTTAAATTTTTTTTCTTTTTCCTTATTTCTTTTATCCTGCACTCCTAATCCCAAGATGATAGTCTTGGAATTTTAATTCTTTTAATTCCCTTGTGCTAGAATGTCGATAACATATCAAGAAGGGTGAAGCATCTACGCCCCTCCACTGTAAGATCAAGTCTACTTTAATTGTTGGAGGTAAGGAATGAGATCTTTCATAGGAAGTGGCAATTTTGACAGTTGGATTTCGTTGAAACAACCTTCTCAAAACTTAGAAGCGAACATAAAGGTAATGGATATATTAATAAATATTTTGCCTAATGAAATCTTGTGTCAATTAAAAAATTACAAGAACGCATTCGAGTTATCGACCAAAGTTATTAAGCTTCATGAGACTCCATCGAGGCTAGAAGATCAAGGAAAAAGTGAGTTCGAATCCAAATCCAAATTCGAAGAGTTACTTTTAGAGTCAGACTCAAAAGAGCATAATAAAATCAACTTCATGGCACTAATAGCTGAGGAAGAGGATGAAGGATCCGAACTCTAGTCAGAACAAGTGTCCAAGCTTGAATCTGAGATGACAATGGTCAAGGGAGAGAATCCTATCGAGAATTCAAAAGGTAAAATTGTTAATTCAAAATTTAAGGATTATATAACATGTTTTAGGTGCAGCAAAAAAGGACACTATAAAAGTAAATATCCAAAGAACCGATCTACACAACAACGGACAAAGGAGGAACAGATACCTAGAGTCCAGAAAAGGAAGGACCACATCGAATGCTTCAAGTGCAAAAAGATTGTTTATTACAAATTCTAATGTCCGGAGAGAAGACCCAAGTATCTAGGGGGAAAAATTAAGGTAAATAAATTTAAATTACATGAAAATTTACATTCTCTAGATCCTTCTTGTTTGGATTATAATATGAATTTTAAGAAGTATGAAAATTCTACATTAATATTGCTTAATAAAAATAACTTTATTAATAAAACGTTAACTAATTCAAATTTAACAAACATTGATCAAATCAACCCTAATCTTAATCAAAACCTAGATTCTATTAATCTAATTCCATTTATTCAAGAAAATTTAAAATTATATCAAAATGACAATTATCCAAAATTAATTTATAACAAACAAAATTTAACTAAGAATTTAGAAAATAATTTTTCAACTAATAAAAGTCAAAATTTTACCTTAAGATTAAATAACAAAAAAAAATAAATTTTCAAAATTTAAAAATTTCAAGTTAAGAAAATTAGAAAAGTAAAATAATTTGTTAAAAAATAAAATTTATAAACTAGAAAATATTATTAATAATTTTATGAACTCACAAAATCTAGATATATGTTACAAATCAAAGTCAAATATAAAACAAAATTTTAAACCATGTTATAATCATGTACCCTTTAACTATAGAACTAATTAATAGTAATTATAACAATAATAATAAAACAACAATATTAATAATTGATCCCATCTGAGATCTGCAGAGATAAGCACTGGTTCTGATAAATGATGATGACCTCTGATGAAGATGAACTTCGATGATCCGAAGAGACTCCTTCACTCTCCTACGCACAGTGAGACGAGCCTACAAAGCCTTAGAGACCTAAGACTGGGGTGAGGATCCCTGGATAGGCCCTCCGACATTCAAGTAAGTTCCTCTCCTAGATGGAAGAAAAAGAAGTAGAAGAAGAAGAACAGTAACTGAAGTGAAAATAGAGTTTCGATGCTAGAACTTGCGTACCTCGCCAATGGAGAAGATTCCCCTTTTTATACCACCTCACATGACCTCCGTAGTCATGAGGTGGTCCCTGGTTCATTAGGATTTGTTAGGAGATGATATCATGTTTGATACTTCATGCAATAATCTTTTAAGGAATCTTTTCTATACACCATATGTACCCATATTGTCGTTTATGACTTATATTTATAATGGGGGCTCGTCATCATAATTAGAGAAGCTTCTAGAAGATATTTCCTGCCAAATATTCTGCCAAGTATGTCTTGGTCGGCTGCTTAAGCTAGTCGTATGTATTGTTGAGAATACCTCATGCTAAAAATGTTTCGACCGGTCGTTCAAGCCGGTTGTATGTATTGTTAAGAATACCTCCTACTGAATATATTTTAGCTGGTCGTTCAAATTGGTCGTATGTATTGTTAAGAATACCTCCTATTGAATATATTTCGGCCGGTCGTTCAAGTCGTTCGTATATATTGTTAAGAATACCTCTTGCTGATCCTTTCTTGATACTCGGGCGGGCTTTGCCCGGACGAGCATGTACGAGCGCGGGTGCGTTCACTCGGCCTACGATCAACCGGTAAGATACAAAGAATATTATATAAGGCTAAATGCCTTTATGCTCGGGTAGACTTTGCTCGGTTGAGCATGTATGAGCGCGGGGGCGCTCACTCGGCCTGCGATCGGTCAGTAAGATACTGAGAATATTATATAAGGCTGAATGCCTTTATGCTCGGGCGAGCTTTGCCCGGTCTAGCATGTACGAGCGCAGGGGCACTCACTCGGCCTGCGGTCGACCGGTAAGATACTGAGAATATTATATATGACTAAATACCTTTATGTTCGGGTCGGCTTTGTCCGGTCGAGCATGTACGAGCGCGGGGTGTTTACTCTGCCTACGGTCGGTCGATAAGATACTGTGAATATTATATAAAGCTAAATGTCTTTATGCTCGGGCGAGCTTTACTCGGTCGAGCATGTACGAGCACAGGGCCGCTCACTCAACCTGTGGTCGACCGGTAAGAAATTGAGAATATTATATATGGCTAAATGCCTTTATGGTCGGGCGGGTTTTGCCCGGTTGAGCATGTACGAGCGCGGGGTGCTCACTCGGCCTGCAGTCGATCGGTAAGATACTGAGAATATTATATAAGGTTAAATGCCTTTATACTTGGATGGGCTTTGCCCGGTCGAGCATGTACGAGCGCGGGGGCGCTCACTCGGCCTGTGGTCGGCCAGTAAGATACTGAGAATATTATATAAGGCTAAATGTCTTTATGCTCAGGCGGGCTTTGCCCGGTCGAGCATGTACAAGCGTGGGGCACTCACTCGGCCTGCGGTCGACCTGTAAGATACTGAGAATATTATATAAGGCTAAAAACCTTTATGCTCGGGCGGGTTTTACCCGGTCGAGCATACATGGACACAGAAGAAACCATTTGGCCTTTGTTCAACCATTAATTATACCTCTCCCATGTTTCTGGAGTTAAATTCCTCCTTCATTTGCTTGACCCATCTAACATAATCTATATCACTAGCCTCCCCTTCAAGTCTAGTCGAAGGAGGTGTAGTCGACTGACTAGGTCAAAGTCTATTTATGTCTTTTTTACTATTCACTGTAGTAATCTCGTGATTCCTTATATAGTGATCTCGTGACCCTCTCTACAGTGATCCCCTGACACCTTCAACAAGTTAAATAGAGGTGAGATCCTATCCCTTACAACACCAACTTTTGTTCTTTCTTGCTCTACCCTCTTCTAAGGATTTTACTGGGAGTTATGGATTCTGATCTTTTCCTCTGGGATCAATTGCTATATGAGAAGGGAAAATCATTAGCTGAGGCCATGTAATCTCTAGATCTACATCATTCACACCAAAGAGAACTAGAGGTACATTTAGTGGCAGCTCAATCACAAGTCCAGTCAGAAGTGGCTTTGTAAAATACTGAACAATTAATAATTTAATAATAAGGTTATTTGAGGAAATAATCTTATTGAAATTTTTAGGAATTTTTAGAAATTTTTTGTGATTTAATCGGAACCGATATGGCATACTTAGAGGGGATGCACTCATGGGCCCGAGAAAGACCTGTTGGGAATACCCGGAGGCGGGAGTTGATCGAGGAACTTATCTAGGGTTTAATTGAAAAATCCCTAAGTCCTAAGTTATAAAAGTCCCTCTTCCCCGAACCCTCTCCCTCTCGTGAATTTCTCGCACCCCGCCGACTCTCCCCCTCATGCCATTATTCCTCCAGATCCCCAAATCCGGCCGAACTCCTCTTCGTTGCCGCCGCCACCTACTCCGGAGCCATCTCTTCTTCTTGTGCCCTAGACATCACCGCCACCCAAACCCCCTTCCTCTTCTCGCCTCCTTCGCGAGCGATCTCCGCCTGATCCATGCCGTCGCCCTCTTCCTTTCCCCTCGGTGTGGTCTCTGCCCAACACCCTCGACAGCCCCCCTCCCTCACGCGGGCGCCATCCGTCGAGTACCAAGACGTCGCCGGCTCTCTTCCTTGGGTGAGCACTGCAACAACCGCTAGTCTCCTCTCTTTGAGCTGTGCCCTCACGATTCCGGTAGGTGAATTTTCCCTTATAGATCTTCTTAGTAGGTTATAGGATGAATGTTTCTTCTTGTGGGTTTGCGAATAAGCCGACCAATGCCCTTGTTCGTATCAATGTTTTCTCGATTTACTATTCTAGATTTGTGAGATGTGGTTTGGTCTTTGAGGATTTCCAACTTGAAAAGGTTTTGATTCATTAGAACAGGAATTTGGGAAGTTGGCTAATTTATTTCCTTTTCCCCATTGCCTCCTGGAGGATTTCTATTGGTTGATCAGTTTTGAATGGAAGGGTTTGGATTTGATGAAATGTCTAATTTCCCAAGCTTGTGGTGATGTAGGGGATAGATTTATGAGGTTATAAATGGTTGTAATATTGTTCCTGTACCTGTGAAAGCTTGATTTTGTTTTTTTTTTATTTGTGTAGATTAAAATGGGCATGTTCTATGTTTTTGGTTTGGTTTCGGCCTTGGGGGCAGTTTCAGTTTCTTTTTCGACTAGATTTTCGGTTATGGTACAGGACTCCGTGTTCTGTTCTATGAAGGTTCCGGGTCTTGATAGTTGATGTAGATAGTAATGCTAGGATTGGGTTAGATAGGGTTTGAGATTGGTATTAGCTATTTGATTCATATGAAGATAGCTAATTGGTGTGCCCTGATGCAGGACTTTGATTCGAGACGGGCGTCTCGATGTAGGATTTCTGGTCACGATCTTCTTTTAAGGCGAGTACTTCTTACCTTGCCTCTTTAGTTCTTTGAACTTAGTGCATGAGCTATTTTTGGATAAGGACTATTTTACCTTAACTCCACTCTTATTTACTTGCGCTTGATACTTCCACTCAAACCTTTGAGTTATTCGTTTCTATATCCATACAGTCTCTTGTTGTCATCTATGATATTTAGCAGATACTAGATACTAGATACCATATTTGCATATTTTGATTGTTGTTTAGTTATGTTTTGTATTGAGCATGTTGGCTTCCTGTAGCATACCTGATTCTTGTTTATATAAATATAGATGATGACTGTTGCATTTAGTGCATCATATCATGGCAGACATGTCAACGACCAATTCTCCCTTGTGGTCGAGAGAGTCGTTGACCAGGGTCGCATCCTCGGCCACTCGACAGAGTGGTAGCTGGAGTTGATGTCGCTTGTCCTGTCGTACCGCACTCGGCCACTTGTAGTTGGTGGTAGCTGGAGTTGTGAGCAGCAGGGACCCCCTTCGCTGTGTAGCTAGTTAGCTACTCAGCACCTGCCCACTCGGTCACTTGATAGGAGTGGCAGCCTTTGAGTGGTATAGTTGTCATCGATCCGGCCTCTCGACCATACAGGGGTCGTGATGCAGTGACGTGGGCGGGGTGACCATCCGTGCATATGTTGTTATTATACTTGCTTTGGCTGTTGTTGTTTATATATGCTGTTATTGCTTACTTATGTTGCTGTGTTATATTTATGTTGTCGTTACTTCTTGCTGTTGTTCATGTTAGTTAGAGCCCTGGAGCCAATCATTTGATGATTGTATGGACTCATGTATATCATATTCTTGTATATTAATAAAGGCATTTGTTTGGTTATTATACTTATTTATATTAGTGCCAAATAGACTAAGTATAATAGCGTCCTTGAGTAGAAGGTTCATACCTATATCAATCGATTAGTTGAATCGATAGTGAGATGATATAGGGAACACTACTCTAAATCATTCCTAGTCGAGTATTAGCATTCAGGGATAATGTTAATACAATAAGACTAGCATGTAGGTCAGCTCGATGACTTGATCTCACAAGTCATGGATATAGAGATATCAAGCTGACACATGGGTATGCATTAGAGAATGTATACTGAATGACCCGCCATGAGAAAGTATCATAGATCGTTATATGAGTGTCATATACTTTCTCATATGGCTATTAGTATGACTATTAGTCCTTAGACCTGAAGTCACCATGGATCCCTACATAAGGAGTTATGTACTTTTGTTTCGTCAAACGTCACCCGTAACTGGGTGGACTATAAAGGCGATTACTGGGTATATAACGAATTATGTAGAGGGATGTGAGTGATGTAGATGGGATCTATCCCTCCCATATGACGGGAGCGACATCGGTATTCTTGATAGAGTGAGACCACTAAGTGCATGGCCATGCCCAAATGAGTCAACATTAGATGTTGAGCTCATTTGATCAAGTGAGTCTACTTGGAGTTCAAGATTTAGATTGATTAGAGGATGACACGGTCTATGCCTCATATTGATCAATCTAGATGTCCAGGATAGAAGGACACTTGTCATTATTTTGTGAGTAGTCACAATTGGTAGTCACAAGGTGATGTCGGGTCTCGACATTCTTGTAACTTGGGTAGTAATGATGTGTTGCTAGATACCGCTCATTACTTATGCTCCTAAATGGGTTTAGGGCATTGCCAACGTTACAAGAACCTATAGGGTCACACACTTAGGACAATTAGATAGAGATTAGGTTCATATGATGAACCAAGAGGATTAGATTCATTTGATGAATCAAATTGGATTAAGAGTAATCCTAATTGGGCTAACTTGAGTTCGACTCAAGTTGATTCATGTATTTAATGAGTCTAATTTAGATTATGACTTATTAAATCAATTTAATTTAATGAATTAGATTCATTATATTAAGTTGGCTCGAATCAAATGGTTGGATTAGATCAACCATGGTAGAGATTGGGTCAAGTTTGACTTGACTAGAGAAGGAAGACCAAAGGTCAATTTTGACTTGACCTTTTGCCACCTCATTGGTGAGTTGGCATTAGGTGGACCAATGATGATGTTCCACATCATCATGGTGTGCCACCTCATGGAAGTTACAAAGCCATTTTCTTATTAACTTCACATTAATTGCATTTAATGGGGAGTTACACTTGATGAGAAGTGGCCGACCACTTTTGAATTGGAATTGATTTTCATTCAATTGATTCAAGTGTGGTGAATCTTCCTCCTTCTTCCTCTAAAGCTCTTCCTCTCCCTCTCCTCCTTGCTTGGCCGAATCTCACCAAGGTGCTAGCACACCTTTGTATGAGGTTTTCTCCACCTACGTGTCCGTGTGGATACTTCTAGAGGACCGGCGCTTGACGGTCTAGAGATCCGACAACTCCTTGGACGAGCGGGATAAGCGAAAGGCACGCTTCGAAGGTATAACCCTTATCTAGTGTAGATATAAAGGTTTTACAAACTCGTACTAGAAAAGGTTTTTCGAAAAGTTTTGTTTACGAATCTTTGCAACTCGGGGTTTCCGCAACGCGAAAAAGCGGTTTTCGCGGCCCGAAGAACCCAACAGTGGTATCAGAGCCATGTGCAAAGACTTGTACGAGTTCGTTTGTATTTTTATGAAAAATATACCTTCTGTGATTTTCTGTAAAAATTAAGTTTTTAGAGATTTTATGAGTAATTTTTCCATGGAAGCGAAGCACAAGTGTCTCGGCACTTGTAGGCTTCGGCTACCGGAAAGTTTTCTTTTAAACGGCTTCGTTTTGCCCCAAATCCGTTTGGGACAGCGGGGTCGGGTGCCATTAGATCGCAAAGTAGCAACTCACGATGGTTAGATCGTGGGTAGGGGTACTGCCCCTAACCCCGCAAGGGGATTTGCTCCGCGGTTGCACCCGAAATCGCTAAAAACGAACCCGCCGGGAAGATTTTTCCGAAACGGTAATGTCTCGGCCCAAATCGTTTTGGGACAGCGGGTTTAGGCGCTGTTGGATCGCAAAGGAACCCTCGCAATGGTTAGATCGCGGGTAGGGGCGCTGCCCCTGGGCCCCGCAAGGGGATCTGTTCCGCGATTGCGCCCGAAACCGCTAAACGGGACCGCCGGGAAATTTTTCTCGTAAAATTTGTAAAAATTAATTTTAAAATTATAGAAAATTATGAAAATATATAATTTTGAATTATATATTAATTTTGTGATAGTCATGGCCCAAAAACCCAATATGATTGGTTGTGTTGTAATTCATAATACGGCCTGCGTGCCGTTATATGTTTGCGCGTGTTGTATGTTTTTATTTATTCGCGACCTCCGCGTCGTGCCTTCTCTTATATTCTTGTTGTAAATTAGATTTAGACTCGAATGTAACTCGAGTTTCAAATTGTAATGTACAAGTTGGAGCGGTGGAGGGTCCACACGAGACGGAGTTCCGAGGCGGGCACGAGCAACACAAGGTGGTCAAAGGGAGGAGCTTGGAGAAGCTGTTGACCCTAGGTTGACCATTCGATCTTCTCATTGGCTTGAGAAGATCATAGTAGGGCCATGACTAAATCACAAATATATTAATTAGTTAATTGCTTATGTATATGATGCATGTTTAATAAGTAATTAATTAATTAGTGTCTTAACGATTAGATTAGATCTAAGTCGTGCACATGATGCACCCTTGCTATTAGATTAGATCTAAGTCATGCACAAGATGCATCCTTCTTGATTAGATTAGATCTAGATCGAACCAACTCTAAAATGCCTAACAGTGCCGTGATACCTATCACTACCTCGATCACATGTATTGTTGAATCTGCCAAAGCAGAGCAATACATATTATCTTGGTAGGGTACGGAGGGACAATCTTGGTCCCTCCTATCAACGCATGGGTGAATACAAACTCAATTAGAATGAGTATTCATAGTTACTCGGTTGGATCGAGTCAACTATAGGCATTCTTCCAATAGTTGGAAAGATAGGTCAAAATCACATCTATATTAACTCTCGGGCGTATTAGCCAAAGTTAACTCGAGTTTTAATATAAATGCAGATATTGATTCTATTAACAAGAGTTGCATAGAGATGTAATTGGTAATCGTTACCTACCGATCATACTAAGCCTTGGGCGTATTAGCCAAAGCTAACTCAAGGGTTAGTATGATGTGGATCTTGTCCCACAAGAATTATAGAATTCAATGGGAGCATCATTTAATTAAAGGCCTAATTAAATGTTTTTAAAGAATATGATATTTATTTCTGCAAATTTTCTGTTGTAGATAACCATGACGTCGAACACGAATTCCTTCTCCCTGCGATCTGTCCTTGAGAAGGACAAGCTCAACGGAGCGAATTTCCTGGACTGGTACAGGAACTTGAGAATAGTTCTCACCGAGAGCGTAAATCTGGAGCAGCCCATTCCGGAGGCTCCTCCTGCCAATGCCCCGCGAGCCGACAAAGATGCTTACAAGAAGAATCAAGACGACGCATTAGATGTGTCCTGTCTAATGCTCGCGACCATGAACTCAGAGCTTCAGAAGCAACATGAGTTGATGGGCGCTTTTGATATGGTTGAGCATCTTCGCCAACTATATTAGGGACAAGCGAGGCATGAAAGATTTGAGATCTCGAAGGCACTGTTTCAGTGCAAGATGTCAGACGGGGCTCCTGTAGGTCCTTATGTACTCAAGATGATTGGGTACATAGAGAACCTACAAAGACTGGGGTTCCCACTTGGCCAAGAGCTGGCCACTGACTTGATCTTGCAGTCCTTGCCGGATAGCTATAGTCAATTCGTTCTCAACTATAACATGAACGAGATTGACAAGCCACTGCCCGAGTTACTTAGTATGTTACGAACTGCTGAAATTAACCTTAAGAAGGTTAAGCCCATTCTGATGGTCCAGAAGCACAAGGGCAAGGGCAAGCCCAAAGGTAAGGGAAAGTCCCAAACCAAGGGCAAAGGCAAGGCACTGAAGCCTAAAGGAGGGGTTGCCAAGGATGCTACCTGCTTCCACTGCGGTCAGACCGGGCACTGGAAGAGGAACTGCAAGGTATACTTGGAGGATCTTAAGAAGAAGCGAAGTGAGACTTCCACTTCAGGTATATATGTTATAGAAGTCAATCTATCTATTTCTACATCATGAGTATTAGATACTGGATGTGCTTCTCACATTTGTACTGATGTGCAGGCGCTGAGAAATAGCAGAGCATTGGCTAAGGGCGAGGTGGACCTACGAGTAGGCAATGGAGCACGGGTTGCTGCTGTTGCTGTAGGAACTTATCAGCTATCTCTGCCCTCTGGGCTTGTACTAAATTTAGATGATTGTTGTTATGTGCCTGCTCTTACTAAGAACATAATTTCAGTTTCTTGTTTAGACAAGAAAGGATACTCTTTTATAATAAAAGACAAATGTTGTTCTGTTTATTTAAAAGATATGTTCTATTGTAGTGCACCACTAATAAACGGACTCTATATTCTAGACCTTGAGAGCCATATCTATAACATTAGTACCAAAGAGGTTCAAGTCAAATGACATGAACCAAACTTATCTCTGGCACTGTCGCTTAGGTTATATAAATGACAAGCGCTTATCCCAGCTCCATAAGGATGGTTTGCTGGACTCATTTGATTTTGAATCATATGAGATATGCGAGTCATGCCTACGAGGCAAGATGACTAAGACTCCCTTTAGTGGGCACAGCGAGAGAGCGACTGATTTGTTAGGACTCATACATAGTGATGTATATGGCCCTTTCAATGTCGCTGCTAGAGGCGGTTATAGGTACTTCATCACATTTACTGATGATTTCAGTAGATACGGTTATGTGTACTTGATGACACATAAGTCGGAATCCTTTGAAAAGTTCAAAGAATTCAAGAATGAAGTACAGAACCAGCTTGGCAAGAGTATTAAAATACTTCGATCAGATCGAGGTGGAGAATACCTTAGCCATGAGTTTCGTGACTACCTAGCTGAGTGTGGGATTCTATCCCAACTCACTCCTCTTGGAACACCACAGTGGAATGGTGTATCCGAAAGGAGGAATCGTACCCTATTAGATATGGTACGATCTATGATGAGTCACACAGATCTTCCGACATATCTATGGGGATATGCTCTAGACACGGCAGCTTTCATACTCAACCGAGTTCCATCAAAGGCCGTGATAAAGACACCATATAGGATATGGACTGGGAGAGATGCCCAGGTGTCATTCATGAGGATTTGGGGCTGTGAGGCTTACGTACGACGTCAAGTCTCAGACAAATTAGGACCCAAATCCGACAAGTGCTATTTCATCGGATATCCCAAGGAAACTAAGGGATATTATTTCTACATTCCCAGTCAGCACAATGTAGTTGTGGCAAAGACTGGGATCTTTCTAGAAAGGGACTTTGTTTCTAGAAAGACTAGTGGGAGCGCGTTCGATCTTGAAGAATTTCAAGATGCGAACAATAGCACTAATGCCTCGATGGAAATTGAACTGGAACCACAAAGTGTTGTGGATAATGTTGTTCCACAAGGAGTTGAGGAACAACAACCGATTCAAGTAGACATACCTCTTCGCAGGTCTGATAGGGTACATCGTCAGCCTGAGAGATACTCATTTCTCTTGTCTGACCATGACGACATTGTGCTCATAGAGGATGAGCCTACCACCTATCAAGAAGCTGTGATGAGATTCTCAGAAATGGCTAGAAGCCATGAGATCCGAGATGGAATCCATGTACACCAACCAAGTATGGACTTTGGTTGATCCACCTGAAGGGGTAAAACCCATTGGGTGCAAGTGGGTCTTTAAGAGAAAGACTGACATGGATGGACCTATCTATAAGGGTCGCTTGGTAGCTAAAGGTTTCAAGCAGATTCATGGTATTGACTATGATGAAACCTTTTCTCCAGTAGCGATGTTTAAGTCCATTCGGATCATGCTTGCTATTGCAGCCTACCATGACTATGAGATATGGCAGATGGATGTCAAAACCGCGTTTCTGAATGGAAACCTACTCGAGGATGTGTACATGACACAACCTGAGGGTTTTATAGATCCACAGGATACTAGTAGAGTATGCAAGCTGCATAGGTCCATTTATGGACTAAAGCAAGCTTCTCGGAGCTGGAATCTTCGATTCGATGATGCGATCAAACAGTTTGGTTTCATCAAGAACGAAGATGAGCCTTGTGTCTACAAGAAGGTTGTAGGGGACATAGTTGTCTTCCTCATATTGTATGTGGATGACATACTACTCATTGGGAAGGACATCCCTATGCTTCAGTCTGTCAAGACATGGCTAGGGAGTTGCTTCTCAATGAAGGACTTAGGTGAGGCATCCCGTATTCTAGGGATACAGATCTATAGAGATAGATCTAAGAGATTACTTGGCCTAAGTCAGAGTACATACATTGACAAGGTACTCCTTCGGTTTGCCATGCAGAATTCCAAGAAGGGATTTCTGCCGATGTCACATGGCGTGAGTCTTTCGAAGACTCAAGGTCCCTCTTCTAGAGAGGAGAGAGACCGCATGGATCAGATCCCTTATGCCTCAGCCATAGGATCGATCATGTACGCCATGCTGTGTACTCGACCTGATGTCTCGTATGCTTTGAGCATGACGAGCAGATACCAGTCAGATCCAGGTGAAAGTCACTGGATAGCGGTCAAGAATATTCTTAAGTACTTACGAAGGAC
The DNA here is from genome assembly GCF_018446385.1 of Zingiber officinale. NCBI lineage: Eukaryota > Viridiplantae > Streptophyta > Magnoliopsida > Zingiberales > Zingiberaceae > Zingiber > Zingiber officinale. Next base: position 49,974,590 of record NC_055990.1, read on the forward strand.
TAGAGAATATTTCTTGATATATGGAGGCAATGATGAGCTAACTGTAAAGGGTTACAGTGATGCCAGCTTTCAGACCGATCAGGATGATTACCGATCGCAGTCAGGGTTCGTATTTTGCATGAATGGTGGTGCTGTCAGCTGGAAGAGTTCGAAGCAGGATACAGTAGCTGATTCTACAACAGAAGCCGAGTATATTGCTGCATCAGAGGCAGCAAAGGAGGCAGTTTGGATCCGCAAGTTCATCACTGGACTTGGGGTGGTTCCTAGCATCGCTGACCCAGTTGAGCTCTATTGTGACAACAATGGAGCTATAGCACAGGCGAAGGAACCTCGCTCACACCAGCGGATCAAGCACATACTACGGCGCTTCCATCTCATTCGAGAGATTATCGATAGAGGAGATGTGAAGATTTGCAGAGTACCTACAGAAGCTAACATCGCAGATCCCTTGACCAAGGCTTTGGCACAGAGGAAGCATGATGGTCACACTAGGCCTTTAGGCCTTAGAGCCTATACTGATTGGCACTAGTGCAAGTGGGAGATTGTTAGTTAGAGCCCTAGAGCCTATCATTTGATCATTGTATGGACTCATGTATATCATATTCTTGTATATTAATAAAGGCATTTGTTTGGTTATTATACTTATTTATATTAGTGCCAAATAGACTAAGTATAATAGCGTCCTTGAGTAGAAGGTTCATACCTATATCAATCGATTAGTTGAATCGATAGTGAGATGATATAGGGAACACTACTCTAAATCATTCCTAGTCGAGTATTAGCATTCAGGGACAATGTTAATACAATAAGACTAGCATGTAGGTCAGCTCGATGACTTGATCTCACAAGTCATGGATATAGAGATATCAAGCTGACACATGGGTATGCATTAGAGAATGTATACTGAATGACCCGTCATGAGAAAGTATCATAGATCGTTATATGAGTGTCATATACTTTCTCATGTGGCTATTAGTATGACTATTAGTCCTTAGACCTGAAGTCACCATGGATCCCAACATAAGGAGTTATGTACTTTGGTTTCGTCAAACGTCACCCGTAACTGGGTGGACTATAAAGGTGATTACTGGGTATATAACGAATTATGTAGAGGGATGTGAGTGATGTAGATGAGATCTATCCCTCCCATATGACGGGAGCGACATCGGTATTCTTGATAGAGTGAGACCACTAAGTGCATGGTCATGCCTAAATGAGTCAACATTAGATGTTGAGCTCATTTGATCGAGTGAGTCTACTTGGAGTTCAAGATTTAGATTGATTAGAGGATGACACGGTCTATGCCTCATATTGATCAATCTAGATGTCCAGGATAGAAGGACACTTGTCATTATTTTGTGAGTAGTCATAATTGGTAGTCACAAGGTGATGTCGGATCTCGACATTCTTGTAACTTGGGTAGTAATGATGTGTTGCTAGATACCGCTCATTACTTATGCTCCTAAATGGGTTTAGGGCATTGCCAACGTTACAAGAACCTATAGGGTCACACACTTAGGACAATTAGATGGAGATTAGGTTCATATGATGAACCAAGAGGATTAGATTCATTTGATGAATCAAATTGGATTAAGAGTAATCCTAATTGGCTTAACTTGAGTTCGACTCAAGTTGATTCATGTATTTAATGAGTCTAATTTAGATTATGACTTATTAAATCAATTTAATTTAATGAATTAGATTCATTATATTAAGTTGGCTCGAATCAAATGGTTGGATTAGATCAACCATGGTAGAGATTGGGTCAAGTTTGACTTGACTAGAGAAGGAACACCAAAGGTCAATTTTGACTTGACCTTTTGCCACCTCATTGGTGAGTTGGCATTAGGTGGACCAATGATGATGTTCCACATCATCATGGTGTGCCACCTCATGGAAGTTACAAAGTCATTTTCTTATTAACTTCACATTAATTGCATTTAATGGGGAGTTACACTTGATGAGAAGTGGCCGACCACTTTTGAATTGGAATTGATTTTCATTCAATTGATTCAAGTGTGGTGAATCTTCCTCCTTCTTCCTCTAAAGCTCTTCCTCTCCCTCTCCTCCTTGCTTGGCCGAATCTCACCAAGGTGCTAGCACACCTTTGTGTGAGGTTTTCTCCACCTACGTGTCCGTGTGGATACTTCTAGAGGACCGACGCTTGACGGTCTAGAGATCCAGCAACTCCTTGGACGAGCGGGATAAGCGAAAGGCACGCTTCGAAGGTATAACCCTTATCTAGTGTAGATCTAAAGGTTTTACAAACTCGTACTAGAAAAGGTTTTTCGAAAAGTTTTGTTTACGAATCTTTGCACGGATCTACGGCTTTGGGTGACTCGGGGTTTCCGCGACGCGAAAAAGCGGTTTTCACGGCCCGAAGAACCCAACAGTTCACTTATGCTGATATGCTGCCTTGTGTTGAGATATACTCTCATTGTAGGTGGTTAGACCTTCGGTTATTTATTGGAAATGTTTATATACCTTACGCATTACCTCTGTAGTTATGATCAGTACTGTAGCAGATTAGTTCTACTCCTGACCTTCTATTACCTAGCCTAGGATATGGTTTTAGGTATGAGCATTGATTATGATTTTATTTTGTATCTGCTACTTCCCTTATGAGACTGTATTCCTTTTGGTATTCTCTATTTGTTTATATATGTTCATGCACTATCTTTCCTTGCCCGCTGAGTTCCAATACTCACCACCTCACAAAATGGTTTTCTTTCGCCAGGTAACAGGTAGATGGCTCATGGATGCTTGGAGAGATGTCGGCTGCCAATCCTGGGTCTTACGCCACACTCAAGGATAGTTTTCTGTTTGGTTTTGTTATTATTTGGGTGGTATGTTGATTCTGTGTAAAATACCGAAAATAGGCGAATATTAATAAGGGAATTTTTTAAAATTTTTGGAAATTTTTCGGGAATTTTTCGGAGCTCGTACGGACGAGTTAATGGGGATAAAAACGGGGTCCGGGAAAGCCTGTTTAGGCCACCCCATTTAACGAGGAAAAGTTTTATTTTCTTTTACTTTTCCTTTTTGTTTAGTTTTTCTTCTTTTTCTTTCCCTCGCCGAACCCCTCACCCGACCCGACGGTTTTCCTTTCTTCCTTGATTCTTCACTGTGCCGTTCCTTCTCCACACCGGCGACGCTGACTTCACTGCCCTAGTGCCGGCCACTGCCTCTTCTTCTCCGAGCCTGATCTCTGCCCACCGACGTCGAGTCGTGCCCTAGTTTCCACTGCCGCCACCACCACAAGGAAAAGCGTCGACGCCCCATTTCCGACGCCACAGCGTCGTGGCTGGTCGCTAGCCACCCGAGCTCTCGTCGCCGGCTAACTCCTTGTGCCTTAGATTTTTGGGTTCACAGTCACCTGATCGTGCCGACGCCGACGCACAGAACTTCTTCGCTGTGCCCTAGCACCGGCAGCCGACTTCACCGTGCCCTAGCACTGTCGATGGATTCTTGATCACCTCTGACCAGTGGAGAGGAAGAAGGTTACAAGTTGGTGAGGAAGTGGTGATCTGTGGTGTTTTTGGGATCCGATAGTCCATTTCTGCCACCCGGGTCCAGCAGCCACGAACTTTGTAGTGGATCAGTGATCTTCTCCTCTGATTTTCTTCCCTGTTGTGTTTCTTTGCTGTGTATGTTCTTCCTCCTGGTTGTGGATCAAGGGTACGAGATTTGGAGAGGAAGAGTCAAGAAGTCTTTGCTGAGAGGTTGCTATTCTTATCCAGCGACACCTGGTTCCCAACAGTAACCCACCCATCCAGCACAGCTGTGATTTGAGGTAAGGATTAGATGTATTTGAATATTGGTTGTAGATCATGTTCCGAATTGGAGGATTTGGTTAGATGATCATGTGAATTTTGGTAAGGAACATGATTATGATACATATTGATTTAGGTAGGAATTGATACATACATAATTGCTTATGTGTTGGAATTGGTGATATGTGGTGAATTGTGAAGGGGATGTGGATCTATTGGATTGATTCACCATGATTTATTCCTAATAGGTTTAGGATTTGGTCATTTTATTTAATGATATAATTAATTGTAAAATGTGATTACAGGAGGTTGATTCGAGATGAGTATCTCGACGTCAAATTTGGATCGGATTGGACCTTACCGATTAGAGGCGGGTACCTCTTGACTTATCTTTTATGATATTGTCATTTGGATATGCATAGTATTTTATAACTACAAGCAATGAACATGTTTTCCTTTGGTATGTCACCGTTTGATATCCATAGCATGTTAGGTTTGTCGCCTGTGATGTGCCCATGCTTATATCTCGTGATTTGTTGCCATGAGTATCTTATTGCCATGAGTATCTTAGTTTCTAGAGTGACATACCATGCTTTACTGAGGTTAGGATTAGATTCTGGATTTTTATTTCTGGCATGTGTATCCAAATTATCTGATACTTAGGTTTTTATGCCATGTCTGGATTGTGTATTTCTATTGGTATATCATATATGATTCGTGTACCTAAACCTTGTGGCTTTGATCTATGCATATTGTTGGTACATATGCTATGGAAGGGGGATATGTTTAGGATCTAGGTTGCTATACCCTAGAGGACCTGTATACTCTAGATCCGTGGATTGACCTACTGATACTGTGGTACCCATATTATGTATATATGGATTTTTCTATGCTGATCAGGATATTCCATACTTATTATGTTCAGGACATAGGTTTTTGATATTCTATCTGACCTGTGTACTCTAGATTTTGGTATGTGACCGTTGCTTTTACAGTACCCATTTTGTATATATGGATATGGTTATGTTGATCAGTTTTTGCTATGCATAGTGACATGCATCATGATTGCATGCTGTGCGATTGTCGGCTCCACTATGGTTGAGCCCATCGCCAGTTACATGTACTGCACACACCCCCACTCATGGTTTAGTGGTATATCAGGCAGGTGTGTGGCGGTTCTGCTGTTTGGCTCCGTTGGTCATATGACTCAGCGTGGTAGCCGGCAGTCAGTTCCGCTCTATTTGGCTCCGCTGGCATTTAGTGTAGCAGCGTGGTAGCCGGCAGATGGTGGACTCTGTTTGGCTCCGTTGGTCAGGTGACTCAGCGTGGTAGCCGGCAGAGATTTCCTCCCCGTCATCGTGTACCGGGAGATGAGAGCATTGAGCTCCCCCATTTATGATTTGGGGTCACAGGACAGGAGTACTCCGACAGCATTCCGTCCACTCGGTCACTGTTCAGGAGCAGTGATGTTAGAGTGCACGGTCATCACATGCATTGATTGCCTTTATTTGTTTGTGTTTGCTGCACTTTATGCATTTTGGTGGATGCATTTGTTTGACATGCATACAGGAGACATACTGCGTATCGGTTTGATGACCCTTTAGTTCAGGATAGGAGTTCCTGGTGAGTACAGCTTCCTTGGTTACTTATCAGTTTTGTATATTTCCTATGTATTATTCGGAAGCTGTATTCCATGTTTATTGCTGTTAGATATATCTTACTAGGCATGTCTATTGGTATTCGCTGAGTTGTTGAACTCACCCCCGTGGACACTATCTTTTCAGGTACCAGGTTATTTATGGTGTCGCTTGGAGCATCCTGTCTGCTGGTCCCCGCGTCACATCAGAAGACATATCGCTGCCTTTCTATTGTTTTATCTTGGTATATGAAATTTCTGTATTTCGATTGGTGTTCTGATTTTGTTTCCGGGTGTTATGTTGTTGGTTGTGTAAGCCTAGCCGGCTAGCAGTTTTGTGTTTGGTTGTATTTGGTTTATGTCAGTTTTTGTTGTGTTTTGGTTTTGGTACAGCCGAGTGGGCTGCTTTACTTTTAACTGCGTGGTTGTGTCAGCCAGAGGCTGAATTTGATATTAACTGCGTGGTGTTTGTTTTCTTTTATTGTTATGATTCCAGCCGCATGTGGCTGAGGTATATTATGTCTGTAGAAATGCTTCAGATTGTCACCGGTATAGGGGAGGTGCTGCCGAAATTTTCTTCGGACAGGGACTCCTCTGGGGCGTGACATTCTGTGTATTTTTCTTTTCAATAAGTCGATGTGAATTTTGGAGGCAAGTCTGGTGATTACAGGTATTTTTGTTAGTGTCGTTGTTGGTCTTACGTTCGTATTATTTTGTGTTTTTCGCTGCGATTATTTTGTTCCAGCCGTGTGGATTGTTGTTATACTTCGTGGTTGTGTGTTTATTTCATTGTTGTCTAGCCGGGTAGGCTGAGTATATTAAATTGCATGGTTATGTTGTTTCTATTATGTATATATTCCAGTCGAGTGTGGCTGATGTATATTTTGTATGTAGTAATGCTTCAGATTGTCACCCGTACAGGGGAGATGCTGTCGAATTTTTGTCTGGCAGAGACTCCTCTGGGGCATGACAAATTAGTGGTATCAAAGCCAAGTATACGATACTTGCTTTTTGTTTTGGATTCTTTGAGTTAATCTGATACCAATTTGTGGTATCAGAGAATGGTTTGAGTCAAATGCTGGACTTTGTGTTTTGAGATTTTGACTCGGTTTCGATTTATGATTCTTTTCGAGTTAATCTAATACCAATTTATGGTATCTGAGCACAGGTTTATGATACCTATTTTCTTGAATTTTGGATTTTGTGTTTTGGTTTTCTCGATGTGATTTTTTTGAGTTTTGGGATCAGGCAGCAGCACGACATCTCCAAGCTATAGGAGGTACATTTATATATTATTATCGTACATTTTATTGGTACTGGGCTAGTTATTTATACCATTTGTGATGTGTTGTGTCAGTCATTAGTATAATTACACTTGGTGAGTTGTAGTGTTTATTTATGGACATACATTGCCTTATATTCAAGGCTTAAAAGGTTTTGCATATAAGCCAATCCTTAGTACTGCATATTACAATATGACATAAATGAAGATGTGAATATTCTGTAAGTGTGTTCGCGTTGATCTAATGTTTCTGCTCGAGTTGGTTTAAAGGTTATATGGTTCCCACAATTGGTTTTAGGCTTACCTATAAGGTTTCATGATCTAAGTTGTTGTTGCAAGGTCTGGTCACATTTAGTTTAGCATATCTATGTAATCTGGTAACAAGATTATTATGCTCATATATTGCTTCGTTTAATGTTGAACTTGCACATTTTTAGTTGTAAGAAGTAGTTGGTATACATGTGTAGTGTAATGTTTTTAGTGACGATTTAAAGCTTTGCTAATAGTTGATCTTCCAACCTATGAAACAGATAGATGAAGGTTAATGCCGCACATTCCTAGTAGTAGAGGATAGTTTGTACATCGGTTTAGTCTAATGTTTCACATTTGTTTAGTTTAAAGTTTTCCTTATTCACGCTTTAAGGTTCTTTAGTATTGAGTTATGCTGTATGTATCATCTGCAGGAATAGCCAAGGATGAACTATGCAAAGGTACATATTGACTTTGATTCAATCTGTTTATGATTTGATTTAGTAAATTATACGTAGAATTTGGATAAAACTTATAGATTAGTGTTGGATAATCTGGAATTTCATAAGAAAAGTTCTTTACTATAGCTATCTTTTCTTCTATCGGTAGGTTCATTAGACTAGCAGGTGTCTATGAACTAACAGTTTGCTTCTGATCCTCAAACTGCTTGAGTAGTACATTTTTTTTCTCTTGCTCCTATTGTTGGGAATTGTGATATCAAAATACAATTGATATGCTATGGTATACTTGAGAAGGATAAACATCGGCTACTAGCATGATGGTTCATAAGACGATAATTAATCAACTCGCCTAAGCTTGGTCCATGTGGGATCCTGACTCTTGGACCATTTGGATTTTGGATTATAATTGTTGTATTGTGGATATTTGAATATTTGAATAGGTTCTAGGTAAATGGCTTTGAATATTATGGAAATTTTCTGATTTTTATGCTGACTGGGGAAATATTTCAAGTTTGATTTAGGCATTCAATAGAATTTGACTTTACCCACAGTTGGCTGGGTAGCAGTGTGAGAGTAGCGGAAGCAGGGTGAGCTCATAATCCACAGAGTCATCCCTTGAGGTTGGAGATTTGTTCATGATATTTGGTTGGGGTAGTATATGAGTATGTTGCTTAGTTGTTATCCTTGGATGAGGATCCCTGAGTTGAGTAGTAAATTTGGGGACTAAATTTTTATTAGTGGGGGAGAATGTAAATACTGAACAATTAATAATTTAATAATAAGGTTATTTGAGGAAATAATCTTATTGGAATTTTTAGGAATTTTTAGAAATTTTCTATGATTTAATCAGAACCTGTATGGCATACTTAGAGGGGATGCGCTCATGGGCCCAAGAAAGACCTGTTGGGAATACTCGGAGGCGGGAGTTGATCGAGAAACTTATCTAGGGTTTAATTGAAAAATCCCTAAGTCCTAAGTTATAAAAGTCCCTCTTCCCCGAGCCCTCTCCCTCTCGTGAATTTCTCACACCCCGTCGGCTCTCCCCCTCACGCGATTTTTCCTCCAGATCCCAAAATCCAGCTGAACTCCTCTTCGTTGTTGCCGCCACCTACTTCGGAGCCATCTCTTCTTCTTGTACCCGAGACATCACCGCCACCAGAACCCCCTTCCTCTTCTCGCCTCCTTCGCGAGCGATCTCCGCCCGATCCATGCCGTCACCCTCTTCCTTTCCCCTCAGTGTGGTCTCTGCCCAACACCCCTGACGGCCGCCCTCCCTCACGCGGGCGCCATCCGTCGAGTACCAAGACGTCGCCGGCTCTCTTCCTCGCGTGAGCACTGCGACAGCCGCCGGTCTCCTCTCTTTGAGCTATGCCCTCACGATTCCGGTAGGTGGATTTTCCCTTATAGATCTTCTTAGTAGGTTATAGGATGAATTCTTCTTCTTGTGGGTTTACGAATGAGCCGACCAATGCCCTTGTTCGTATCAATGTTTTCTCGATTTACTATTCTAGATTTGTGAGATGTGGTTTGGTCTTTGAGGATTGCCAACTTGAAAAGGTTTTGATTCATTAGAACAGGAATTTGGGAAGTTGGCTAATTGATTTCGTTTTTCCCATTGCCTCTCGGAGGATTTCTATTGGTTGATCAGTTTTGAATGGAAGGGTTTGGATTTGATGAAATGTCTAATTTCCCAAGCTGGTGGTGATGTAGGGGATAGATTTAGGAGGTTATAAATGGTTGTAATATTGTTCCTGTACCTGTGAAAGCTCGATTTTGTTTTTTTTTTTATTTGTGCAAATTTAAATGGGCATGTTCTATGTTTTTGGTTTGGTTTCGGCCTTGGGGGCGTTTTCAATTTCTTTTTCGACTAGATTTTCGGTTGTGGTAAGGGACTCTGTGTTCTGTTCTGTGAAGGTTCCGGGTCTTGATAACTGATGTAGATAGTAATGCTAGGACTGGGTTAGATAGGGTTTGAGATTGGTATTAGCTATTTCATTCATATGAAGATAGCTAATTGGAGTGGTGGCCTTGAGTGGTACAGTTGTCATCGATCCAGCCTCTCGACCATACAGTGGTCGTGGTGCAGTGAGGTGGGCGGGGTGACTATCCGTGCATATGCTGTTATTATACTTGCTTTGGCTGCTGCTGTTTACATATGCTGTTATTGCTTACTTTTGCTGTGGTATATTTATGTTGTCGTTGCTTCTTGCTGTTGTTCACTTATGCTGATATGCTGCCTTATGTTGAGATATACTCTCATTGTAGGTGGTTAGACCTTGGGTTATTTATTGAAAATGTTTATATACCTTACGCATTATCTCTGTAGTTATGAGCAGTACTGTAGCAGATTAATTCTACTCCTGACCTTCTATTATCTAGCCTAGGATATGGTTTCAGGTATGAGCATTGATTATGGTTTTATTTTGTATCTCCTACTTCTCTTATGAGACTGTATTCCTTTTGGCATTCTCTATTTGTTTATATATGTTCATGCACTATCTTTCCTTACCCGCTGAGTTCCAATACTCACTACCTCACAAAATGGTTTTCTTTCGCCAGGTAACAGAATCAACTGCCAGTCCTGGGTCCTATGTCACACTCGAGGATAGTTTTCTGTTTGGTTTTACTATTATTTGGGTGGTATGTTGATTCTGTGTATTTTGCTTTTCAATAAGTCGATGTGAATTTTGGAGTCAAGTCTGGTGATTGCAGGTATTTTTGTTAGTGTCGTTGTTGGTCTTATGTTCATATTATTTTGTGTTTTTCACTGCGATTATTTTGTTCCAGCCGTGTCGGTTGTTGTTATACTGCGTGGTTGTGTGTTTATTTCATTGTTGTCCAGCCGGATAGGCTGAGTATATTAAATTGCATGGTTATGTTGTTTCTATTATATATATATTCTAGCCGAGTGTGGCTGATGTATATTTTGTATGTAGTAATGCTTCAGATTGTCACCCATACAGGGGAGATGATGTCGGATTTTTGTCTGGCGGGGACTCCTCTAGGTGTGACAGGCTTTGAGGAACAATGCCTATTCAGAGTTGAAGCAAAAAACTGAGGTGTTCGATGATTTAAAAGCCTAGCACGCTTCAGAAATAACCATCTTGACTAGGAAAGTTCATGTAGACGGTTTACTATTATCATAACAACAACAAGATTTAGACCAGTATAAAGCTAAGGTGGATCTTCTGCAAGCTGAGTTGGATCAGATCAGGCTAGATATGACCTCTCAGTCACATGTTTCGAAGGGTGAATCATACAAGCGCTCGAGGGCAGGACAAACTCCTCCCTTCTGTCCGAGCTGCCATTCTACTACACGCCCACACTTGAGATGGGAAGAACAATAAGGTGGTTCTAACTGAAAGTTAAATTCCGTTGGATGATAGATTTTCCAATCGATAATAGTACTGGGTAAAATTTATTTTCATCCCACAGAATGTGATAATGAGTCGGCTTGTTCATTCCCTTTGTTCCAAAATTTATTTAGGTTGTTACTCTACCATATGTTTCTACTGGAAGTGGATAGAATGTTTCATTAACTCTGGGTAACGAAATCTTACTATATTTGTTTTTGGAAGTTTAAGAGTTATGATTGTAATATTGCAAATGTTAATGTAAAGTACTCTATTTGATTATGTTTCTTATCTTGCTAAATGTTTTTTGTGGTTAGCCGTGTGAAAATCGGTCAAGTAAGGGGTCCTACGTGTATGTCCGACTGAATATGAGTCCAACCGGACTTACTTGTTCGGTCAGGATTACAATAAATTAGGACCTTTTTCTTACTTACAAGTTTGGTTACTCTTCTATATTTTAAGATTCACACGATTTTTCAAAGTGGTCTTACTGGTAATTGATCCTTCAATGGAAAGAGAATGTTAGAAGATATGGTGGTTCAATGTGTGATTCGATTTGTTCTGTCTATCATAAATGCTCCTTCCTGGGCGAGCGCCACGTACCCTTCTTTCTCGCTTTTTCCAAGTAACTCTCGGTACATTTTTTGTTCGTGTCTTATCACATATTCTCTTTGGTAAATCAACGACTCTTCTCTACCAACCTACTTTATTTGTGCGGTGATCCTTAGATCATCCTAAAACCCAAAACCTTTTTTAACCTTTCGTTGTTCGCCTTCTTCCCATTACTCTCTAGCGATTCCCTTTTTCTCGATTTCCTTCAGTGACCCGCACTTCTTCATCTCCCCTGCTTTTAATTTCATGACCTTTTCTCTCTTAGGATTTAGTAAGTTATTTACTTTCTAAGTATTTTAATTTCTACACATGGCTGAAGAATCTTTACTCCCCTGGTACACTCAAATTTGTTCCTCCTTCACCTCCACCAACCAAACTTCTATTCACTCTCGGTATGAAATCCCTGAAGGATACTACATTAGGGTTCCACCATGTAACGACCCGACCCTCTTGGCCCATTTGGCGGCCCATTTGGCGACCTCTCATGTTGTCGACCCTCGGCCCTTATGTCGTCGGCCCATTTGGCGACCTCTAATATCGTCGACCGACGACCCTTGGCCGTGTCGTTACTCACTAGGACTTTCCACCCCTGGTCAGTGGATTTTTGCCTCCCCCAGGATTCGAACTCTAAACCTCCAGGCTTAAGTATTAGAGTTTATGAATCCTCTCACTTGGTTACCAGGATTCATAAACTCTAATACTTAAGCCTGGAGGTTTAGAGTTCGAATCCTGGGGGAGGCAAAAATCCACTGACCAGGGGTGGAAAGTCCTAGTGAGTAACGACACGGCCAAGGGTCGTCGGTCGACGATATTAGAGGTCGCCAAATGGGCCGACGACATAAGGGCTGACGGTCGACGACATAAGAGGTCGCCAAATGGGTCGCCAAATGGGCCAAGAGGACCGGGTCGTTACAATAAAAGGCGCCTTTTTATTGTAACGACCCGACCCATTTGTCAACCCATTTGGCGACCCTCGGGTCGTCGACCGTCGGTCGTGCCGTTACTCACTAGGACTTTCCACCCCTGGCCAGTGGATTTTTGCCTCCCCCAGAATTCGAACTCTAGACCTCCATGCTTAAGTACTAGAGTTTATGAATCCTGGTAACCAAGTGAGATGATGCTCACCCTTATCTTCCTCCCGATGATTATATCACCTTTTTTAAGGATCATCTAGTCAGGGGCTTATGCTTTCCTATTCCAACATTTTTGGTAGATATTAGCCAGTATTTTGGTATTCCTCTTCAACAATTTGCCCCAAATGCTTTCAGATACCTATGTGGATTATACATAGTGTATCACCTTTTCGATATACCTCCTACTCCTCAAAACTTTTTTATGTTTTCTTATTCCAAGAAATCAAAACCTGGTATTTTCCTCTTTCAATCTCGTTTGAAAATGGTATTCTTTGAAGAAATGTCTTCTTATATCAAGGGTTGGAAATCTCATTTTTCCTTTGTCCAATTTCTTGGTCCTGTTAGGTGGTCTACTAAATAGCAATCTTCTCTTCCTCCTCTCCCTGATGTAAGGGAACTTCATCAACAATCTCTCTTCATTGAATACCCTAAGAAATTACTAGGTCATCGCTTTTATATTCATAAGTGGATACATGATGACCTCTTATACTTTTTTGGTTTAAGCCTTGTTCAAATGAGCCAACAATACTCTTTTGGTAAGTTTCAAAATTCCTAGCTATCCCTCCTTTATTGACTAAAATACTTTTTTATGTATTGCAGTATATACTCTGTATAGAGCTTTGGTTGACAATGCAATTTGTCTAGATGATGAGAAAGTGTTGGCTAAGGAGCGAGAGCTTAGGGTGGAACTTAATGTTGTGGCTCTAGCATCTGGTACTCTTCTACCTGAGTCCTTCAATCAACCAGCTCTTGTTCCTAGCACTTCAGCTGCTCTTGAGGAAGCATCCACTAGCAAACCTCCAGGAGACACTCCTCAAGAGACATAAGAATAGGAACTTGAGGCGGTTCCTACAAGAAAATGTCCTGGGCGTCGCTTGACCCTGGCACCCCGACCCAAAAAAGGAATTGTTTCTACCTCCGAAGAGACAACTACAGGAGATATTTGTTGGTTGCTACTTGGAATATCGTACTGGTTCTCCTGTACAAAAATTTTGTTCAAGTCCTGAACCATTCCTAACAACCTATTGTGTTCTTTAGAAATTAAATTTGGAATCGCAAACAGAACTTAACATTTGATTCCAAATTCAACTTATCTGTTCTTAGAGGTTAAGCTTGGATTGCAAATGATGCTTAACATTATTAATCCAAATCTACCCATGTTATAAATTCGATTAAATATTTATTTCAGAGATCGGCTTCTAGGTTAAACATGGCGAGGCACTATGCCTTCTTGGGTATAGGATCATCCACCACTTCCTAGACAAAGTCTTTCAACAAAATTCAATATTTAATCTCCTTATAGTAACCCTATGTTTAACCATTAAGAACAATCGAATCATAAGATCGAAAAAAATAAAAGAAACACAAACTCGAATCATAAATTCAAAACCTAGAATCGTTAGCCTCTTGTGTTTGGTATTTCAAATTCCATACAAAGAAAACTAGTATGATGAGTAATCCTGTCTGAGAAGCTGGACAAAACGGAGAGCCGGGAGAAAAAAACCTATTGCTGATGGAGAATAATACCAATGGAACGCCGATCCGAGAAACCCAAAGCGGATCCAAGAATATGAAGCCACCAGAGTGTCCTCTCGATGCAAGATACCACTGGCGGTGAAGAGATCCGATGGAAGAACACCCAGATTCGGAGCTCCAAAGGCTTCCTGCGCACAAGAGACCAACCAACACTACCATCAGTGACCTAAGACCGGGGTGGGAATCCCTGGCTCGGTCCTTCGATGCTCAAGTCAGTGATCTCTCTTGGTGTGGAAGAAGGAGGAAGAAGATGAACAGTAGTTGAAAAATTAGGATTATGAATGTGTGCAATGATGTGAACTTACCTCGCCAACGGAGAGGATTCCCCTTTTTATACCACTTCATATAACCTCCGTAGTCATCAAGTGGACCTCGATTTGTTAGAGTTTGTTATGAGATGATGTAAGCTGCGTACTTGTGGTAAATGACTTTTAAGGAATCTTTTTTGTACCCCAGATGTACCTTCTTTGTTATCTAGTAACTACAAAATAGTCTAGAAACACATTTCCCGCCAAAGTATATAACGTCTGTTATACAATCATGTACTACAAATATCTTCATTAACTATTTTATTTACAATATCTACTTCTATCTTGTTCCACAGGTCCTTTAAAGTGTTACTATCATTCCTACTTGCCCCTCCTATCTTTGCCATGTCATAGATAGCTTAATGTACCAATGTTCCTTATATCAGTTGGAACTGGGCCTAGCTAGGTTTGACCAATTATTATTACCTCTCATGAGGCTCCTAGAAGCAGTGCTCGTCTGAGCTTCTTTATTTATTATTCTAGCTAGCATTGGGCTATATTTTATCAAATATCTTTTCATGGTATTAGTCAACCTGGCCAATATTGACTTTCCTTCTTAAAGGTATGTTTCGATTGATATTAGTCTACTCATTCGGAAGTATATCTCGGCCGATATTAACCTACCTCCTTTGAGGCATATCCCGGCCGATACTGGCCTACTCCCTTTGAGGCCTATGTTGATTGATATGAGTCTTCCTTCTTGGAGGCCTTTGAGGCATATCCCGACCGATATTGGCCTACCTCCTTTGAGGCATATCCAGGCCGATATTGGCCTACCTCCTTTGAGGTATATCTCTACCAATATTGACCTTCCTTCTTAAAGGTATGTTTCGATTGATACTAGTCTACTCATTCGGAAGTATATCCCGGCCGATATTGGCCTACTCCCTTTGAGGCATATCCTGGCCAGTATTGGCCTACTCCCTTTGAGGCATATCCCGGCCGATATTGGCCTACTCCTTTTGAGGCATATCCCGGCCGATATTGGCCTACCTCCTTTGAGGCATATCCCGGCGGATATTGGCCTACCTCCTTTGAGGTATATCTCAGCCAATATTGACCTTCCTTCTTAAAGGTATGTTTCGATTGATACTAGTCTACTCATTCGGAAGTATATCCCGGCCGATATTGGCCTACCTCATTTGAGGCATATCCTGGCCGATATTGGCCTACTCCCTTTGAGGTCTATGCTGATCGATATGGGTCTTCCTTCTTGGAGGCATATCTCGGCCGATATCGACCTACCTCTTTTGAGGCATATCTTGGCCGATATTGACCTATCTCCTCTGTTTGGTTATATCCCTTCCCTTTCTTATCGGGAACCCATGAAACCTAACCCATATCACTAGCCTTCCCCTCGAGTCTAGTCGAAGGAGGTGTAGACGACTGACTAGACACAAGTCTGATTTTGTTTTTCCCTACCCGTGACTCTGCCACAGATATTGAGGTGACCTTATAACTTTTTTGTACAGTTATCTCGTGGCTCTGTGTACAGTGATCCCGTGAACCTTAGTATAGTGATTCCTTGGGTCCTTTAATCCTTTAAATAGAGCTACAACCTTCTCTTCGTTCATCGCCTACCTCAGTTCTTTTCCTTCCCTGCTGATCTTTCTTGCTAAGAGTATGGCCTTGGATCCCCCTCTTTGGGGGCGATTTTTGTTGGACAAGGTGAGATCTATATATGAGTTTATTCAAGTTTTTACTTCGGCTAACTCTAGGGTTCAAGGAACCTTCCCAAAAAAATGTCGTTTCTCGAGGTCTAGAATTTTTATCCAAAGGTGCCAATGTTCTGAAGGCACAAGAAACTTCGGAGAGGTTTTCGTTACTCATGGAGGACCAGCTAAATAGCCCATGGATGTTGCTACAAACGCGTAGCCCATGTTGCCCTTGGGCTAGGATTGGTTGCTCTAGTTGCAGAACTTCGGAGCTTGAACAGGGGAAAGGCTCTTTCAGTCACCTTTTCATCATGGTCTGAATAGATCCATCCTCTTCCCCTTGCCCTTGAGTCTTTCTACTTCATAGTTTTCTTCGTCCGGGGAAAAATATTGCCACTTATGTGCCTTGACAAGCTCGGACGGGCTTCCTGTACGTTAGGTAAAATGTTTCCACTTCTGCTTCATGGTAAGTTTGACTCCAGTGGGGTTGAAATTTTCTAAGCATCTCGAGAGCTTATGTGTATAATTTTTGTTATCTGTGTGAGGTTTAATGTTCTGAGGGGAAATGTAATGTTATGTACTTAACCCGATTATAAGTGTAACCACAATCTTTTATATTGAATCGGGTAACTCTATTGAATCCTTCTAATCCATAAGAATAAAGGTGATGTTGTGCTCATTACCCCTTCGTATATCCTATGTTTCGATATCTCGACAAATATTTTTCATTTATCATGACCACAACTATCTTGACCACTGGAATACTTTCTTATAGCTAACATTATACCGATCAGCATTAACTTGTTGATCGCAAATAATGTTATTTAAACCAATGTTATACTTGTCTAACATAGCAGAAGTTATGTCGGTCGATATAAAATTATCTTGATCAACGCCAGTTTGTATTTAATTTAAAATCTTTTATTCGCCTAAATCACTATCTTTAAATGTTCTTGTCCTTAGCCTGGACTTAGTCAAACTCAGTCTCTCTACCTTTATTATGCCTAGTTAATTACGTCTCCTTTCAATGCTTCCTGATTGGTGATTGGCTCTACCTCGGGTGAGAGAATGTTGGAAGTGTACAACGAGGTGTTACCAACCCCCAGCGTGATCCGATCTGTCACATCCAGTATAAATGTTTCTTTATGACTATATGACACATACTTTCTCTTACTGCCACGTCATGTACGTCTTTGTCTTTTCCCTATGATCCTCAGCATTTGCTGAGATAAAAACATTTTGATCTGACGACGGCTGTGTGTTTTTCAAACCCTAAACCCTTTGTCTTCTTTTCAACTTTGTCTCTTCTTTTTTCACCTCAGTGTTCTTCTTTTGCTGCAGTTTTTGACCAAACCTCGTGCTTGTCGTTTCTCGGCGATCTCCTTTCTTGCTTTCAGTAAGTAATCTGTTGTTTTGCTAGCCTCTACTCTTGTCTATGGCTGAGGAAGCAATTGCTCCTTGGTATGTCCACATATCTTCTTCCTTTGATAAAATTGCTAGGCTCACCATCCGTCGTCAATATGAAATTCCCCGGGAGTATGACATCATAATCCCAAAACCAGATGATCGTCCTCATCGTCCTCCTGTTAATTGCGTGACTTTTTTCAAGGATCAGTTGATAGGAGGTTTAAGGTTTCCCATTCCTCCTTACCTGATCGAAATAAGCCAGTATTTTGATATTCCTCTGCAATAATTTGCCCCCAACGCCTTTTGTTATCTATTTGGTGCTTACATGTTATTTCGCTGCGAGATATTCCTCCTACTCCTCAAAATTTCTTCATGTTTTCTTATCCCAAGTGTTCGGAACCTGGTGTTTTCTTGTTTCAGTCACAAACTAAAATGGTTCTTTTTGAGGATATGCCCTCGTCTCTTAAAGATTAGAAATCCCGTTTTTTCTTCATAAAGTTTCCCGGACCCATTCCTTGGTCTTATGCTTGGAAATCCTCCTTACCTTCTTTGCCTGATATCAAAGAATTCCATCTTCATTCTTCTTTTCCTATTTATTGTGAAAAGTTGTTAAATCGTCGACTTTCTATTTCCAAGTGGCTGAGAGTCGATCTTCTATACTTGTTCGGCCTATGTCCCGTCAAACCTGATACACAAGTCTCTTTAGGTAAAACCTTGTTTCTTTCTTCTTGATTTTAACTAACTAAACTATTTTTCTTTTCTATGTAGTAGAGAGCTTTTATGACGCTTTGATTGATGAAGAACTACGTCTGGAGGAGGACGCAATTCGCGCTAAAGAAGCAGAGCTTCTGGCTGCTATTACTCCGCCACCTTCAATCGAAGAGCCGGCTCCTTTAGCTGGGGTACCCAGTTCTTCGGGAGTTCTTAAGGCTCCTGAAGGTCTTCCTGCAGAAATCCCTGCTGTCGATTCTCCAGTGGTTGCTGCTACCTCGTCGTCCGCCCCTCTTCCCATCATTAAACTCACATCTCCTGGTAGCCCAGGTAAATCGAAAGCTAAAATTACTACCGGCAAACGTCCGGGGTGCAAACTTACAAGGGTTACTCCGTCAAAAAGGAGGTTTATCCTTCCCATTGACGAACTGGTTTCAGAAGGTTTTGCTCTCGCTGACCTTCCTTCTGATGAGCCTACGCTGGCTAACCTTTACCCTTCTCTTAGTTTTCCTGCCTCCCCTTTCTCCAATGCCAATGCTTCTGGCGATGTCTCTTTCACCTTTCCATTGTCTATTCCAACGTCTGGATCTTTACCCTGTAACGCCCCGCCCCTTCCTGCTCAAGCTGACGGAAGTCTTGTTTATAGTATATTTTTTTCTCTTTTTAAAACTTTTCTTTTACTTTTCAAATCATCATTACTAACTACTTATCATATAAAGTCACATAGCATGCTTAACATAAATTTAAGTCATAATACTAATAAACATGATGAAATGTCATGGAGTCATGAAAGAATGACATAAGCATAATTCTTATTAGATAAAAGCAGGTCTTTCTCTTTTAGCCGAGCCACTACTACACACATCCTTCTTGCCTCTCCTGCAGCTCCCTTAGTACATCCATTCCTTGCCTTTATCTGTGGTACAAGGAAAGTAAGCTATGAGCACACAAGGCTCAGTAAGATTCTTCCTACTCACAAAAACCGTAAAGCATAGCATATTCATAAGGCATAAAGCATAAAGACAACTCATCATATCATGTATAGAAGCATCATATCGTAACATAATCGTAAGGTATCATGGCATATCATAAAGTGCATCCTAGCATAACATAACATAATCATAAGTATCATGGCATATCATAACATAATCATAAAGTGCATCCTAGCATAACATAACATAATCATAAGTATCATGGTATATCATAACATAGTCATAAGTATTATGCGAGATGACTTTCAAAAACATGTATCATGAAAAATATATGCAATATGTCTTTTGAAAACTTATTACATACATACTTAAACATAATCTCAACATGATTAGGGCCCCGGCTTGTACCACATACATAAATGTGCGCGTCCTATGTAGGTCCAAGGTAGCAAGTCTCGAACCCTACAAGGCATACATACTAGGCCCGTTTCTTAGTCCATCGACCTAGGGGCACTTAGGAGTCCATCCCTAACGAGGCCCGTTTCTTAGTCCATCGACCCCGGGGCGCTTATGGAGCCCACCCTTGGTACAAGCCATATAAAGTAAAGTAGCATGTCGTACATATCATGGTTCTTATTATTTCATGCACATCATATTTCTTAACGTATCATATCATACAAAATTTGGGCACACAACTCATCATAATAGCATGCATAATTTGGGCACACAGAACATCATAAATACATGCATAGTTTGGGCACACAGCTCATCATAAAAGCATACATAATTTGGCACACAGCTCATCATAAATAGCATGCATAATTTGGGCACACAGCACATCATAAGGGTTATCAACATGCATAGATCATGAGCATACATAATTAAACATAGAAGCATAGCAAGCTCTTATCATATCATGAAAACATTGCATGTGAGACACATGGGAATCATATTTAGGTCTCTAACCCTAATATCATATAGTGGCCGAAACATATACTTGTGACTTAGGTTAAAAATCAACATACAAGCATGTGAACCCTAAACTAATATCGTATCATGCATCACAAGGAACATCATGAGCATGCTTAGTTTAGGTTCTAGGTTTCCTAAGCTTAGAAATATTGTCATGGCCGAATCTTATCAGGCATTACATTGGGCAAAAAGCAACATACAAGCATGTGAACCCTAAACCAATATCATATCATAAATCGTGAGGAACATCATATGCATGTTTAGTTTAGGTTCTAGGTTTCCTAAGCTTAGAAATCTTGTCATGGCCGAATACCGTCAAGCATCACATTTGGTTAAAAATCAACATACAAGCATATGAACCCTAACCCAATATCATATCATATGTCATAAGGAACCTCATAAGCATGTTTAGTTTGGGTTCTAGGTTACCTAAGCTTATAAAGCTACCATGGCCGAACTTGTTAATCATGGGACTAGGTTTCATGTGGCATAAAAGCATGAAAACCCTAAACCAATTTCATAGCATTTATTACAAGGAACATCATAAGCATAGTTAGGTTGGGTTCTTAGTTTCCTAGGCCTTTAAACTAGTTGTGGCCGAAAGTTTATAAAGCATGAAAAGTTCTAATCAACCCTACAAGCATGAGCATGTCATGTTAACTTCATATTTTTGTCTTAAGGAACATCATGTCATGCTTAGTTTAGGTTTAAAGTTCTCCTAGGCCCTAGAACCTACCATGGCCGAATATTCATGAGCATGGAATAAAATTCTAATAAATATACAAGCATGAGCATATCATGTTAACCACATATCTTGTCTTAAGGAACATCATGGCATGCTTAGTTTAGGTTTAAAGTTCTCCTAGGCCCTAAAACCTACCATGGCCGAATATTCATGAGCATGGAATAAAATTCTAATCAATATACAAGCATGAGCATATCATGTTAACTACATATCTTGTCTTAAGGAACATCATGGCATGCTTAGTTTAGGTTTAAAGTCCTTCTAGACCCTAAAACCTACCATGGCCGAATATTCATGAGCATGGAATAAAATTCTAATCAATATACAAGCATGAGCATATCATGTTAACTACATATCTTGTCTTAAGGAACATCATGACATGCTTAGTTTAGGTTTAAAGTCCTTCTAGACCCTAAAACCTACCATGGCCGAATGTTCATGAGCATGAAATAAAGTTCAAATCAACATACAAGCATGAGCATATCATGTTAACTCCTTATCTTATCTTAGGTAAAAAATCATGGCATGCTTGGTTTGAGTCTTAACTTACCTATTTCCTTTATTCATGCTTGGCCGAGAGTCTAGGGGCATGACTCTAAGTTCTAACCAAACATTCTAGCATATGAACATTAGATAAATCCTCTACCATAAGGTACATGTTACAAGAAACATATTGAGCATGCCAAATTTGGGTCTTTGCATTCCCTAGGTCCTTCTTGTCTTGGCCGAAAATTCCATGAAGGTATCCTAGGTTTTAGGCAACCAAATCTCATAGGAAATACACAAGCTATTGTACCACAGGTGAGGGGAAACTTACCTCCTTTCGCTTGTGGTTTTTCTTAAGGAAAAAGGTACCCTAGGTGCAAAGGAAGGAGAGAGCTTCTTCTTCTTGCACTTCCTTTTTGTTTCTCTTGCTTGGAAGGGGTAGATCTTGAAGGCTTCTTCTTGTAAATTAGTTTTATTAGAGAGGAATCTTAGCTTAGCTTTTGGAATGAGGAGAGGGAGGGCTCTTGGTTTCGGTGGAGAATGAAGAAGGAGAAGGAAGGAGGAAGAAGAAGAATTTAATCCCTTGCTTTTCTTCTCCCAATCCTATTTATTCCTATGTAAATGAAGCATGTCTTCATTCATTCCCTCAACTCCTCTTTTCCCTCATTCCTTTAATCCCACGAAAATAGAGAGAGGGAAGGAAGTAGGCAATTTATCTTTTGCTTGCTTCTTCTCTTAACCAAGAGGAAGAGAAGGTAAGCAACTTGGTTTTCTCTTGCTCTTTTACTTAATCATCTTCTCTCCTTTAACTACCATTTCCATTCTCTTTTATTCACTTATCATTCATTACTCTAGTGGTTCCATCCACTACTTTAACTCTATTACTTGTGGGAGGTTCAAGGTTCAATCCTTGGCCTCACCTCTTCTTATTCTATTTTGGTTTCTATTTTTCCTTCTCTTTTATTTTTAAAGAAAATACTCCTAGACATAGCTTAGCATTTCGTGGGTGTTACATACCCTCCTCACATTCTTCTTATTTAGTCTTTGCTCCTCCATCTATTCCTACCTCCTCTTTTTCTACTGGTTCTTCTACTATTCCTGTCCTCCCCATATTGCTAGGGGGTTCCTTTGCCGATGCTTGGGATAAAGTTCGTCCCGTTTTGAAGAGCTCACTACTCCCGAAACAATTGATCATTTCTCCCATAATGAGAATCAGGTATGTTTACTAACGTCTACTTTCTATTTCTTAGCGATCATCTCATGCCCCTTTATTATATTTCTAGTGATGGATAGAAAACATGGGCTTGTCTTGGCTGATGCACAATTTATACCACGAGAACAAGAAGCTGAGATATGAGAATGATAAGCTGAGACAACAGGTTACTGCGTTATCTTCTACCTCATTTTTCGCTGCTGCCAAGAAACAACTTGAAGCTCAGATTGAAATTCTTCAAGCAAAATTCCAATCAGCCACGGATCTTAACCAAGAATTAACTTCCAAACTTGGTGAATTAAAGGCTGATTATGAAGCGGAATTGGATGAAAAACTCAAAGTCTTGCAGCTGAAGGAAGATGAAATAACTTCCTTGAACACCTCCCTTAATTCAGTTAAAACCGAGGTTTCTGTTAAAGAAAATGAATTGAAGACTTCCCAAACGGCTCTGGTGGTCTACAAGGCGAACGAAGATACTCGTTACAAGGAACGGGCCACCATCATGATTGAATCTCCTGAATTCAATAGGATGATTGTGAAGTCAATCCTAGCGGCCTTTACTGCGGGAGCTAAAGGGACGATTCAGCAATTGCAAGAAGAAAACGACTTATCTCGCGATCCTCCTCCCAACTTCCTAAATCGTCGCAAACTTATTGAGGACAAGCCTCTTGATCTATTCCCTTGGCTGACTTTAGTATGACTTTCTTTTATTGCTTATATTTGAATCCCTGTAAAATGGGGCTAAAACTTTGTGATGACAATCTAGCAAACTCATGTAAAGTTGATTATCCCTTTTCATTGTTAAATTTACTCTTCCTTATGACGATCGTCTGTTTTGTTTAAATATGTTAAATGTTGCTTGGCTGGTTATCATAAAACCTCACCCAATATATTATTATGTTTATCTATTTTAAACTGTTTTATCATGACCGGGCGGTATATATCAATGCTGACAAATATCGTCCAATACTTTATAGATTAATTGTGTCTCATTTGCTCTAGTACAATCCTATTACGATTTTCTCAATATTCTACTTGATTGATTTACGCTCGTATCTATGTATGCCCTCTTATGTATTAACCAAATTTTATATGGTTTTATCATTGTGTATGTCATTTGACTTATCCTGATAAGCCTTTGATCGACATATTTGAATTGCATTTATTTCGGCCGATCTATTATGACCGACCGATTCATATTTATGAATCTCGTCCGGTATCCTTTAACCAAGTCCCGTTTATTAACTAATGCATTGTACCCAACTTTTGCCTGGTCTTATTATGTCCCTTTGGGTTAGACAAATAATCCAAACTTATACTACTTGACCAATTTTTCTTTATATTCGTCAGACTTTCTTAAGAATTAAAATTATATTTAGGGAAACTTTTCACATTTTTCGAGGAAAATTACTTAACTTCACCTCTCTTCCTCTAGATTCATTCCCATTTTCTAGAATTCGATTTTATCCTTTAATGTTGCCACCCCTTTATAACGATTGAGTATTTTTTTTCCTTTCTTGTTTCCTTCTGCTATCTCTGTGTGGGGGTTTTAGCACAGGACGAAAGGAAAACAAGGGTTTTAAGAAGTTCTCTCCCACTTTTCTCTTCATCTCCCTTGATTCCTCTTCCTTCTACTGTTTCACTATGGCAACTTCCCCTCCTGCGTGGTTTCTTTCGTGTGTTTCCGACCTTATAGAGACAGAAGAGGTGGATTTGAAGGCGACTTATGGTTTTTCTTCTTATATAGCTCATCCTACTCCGCTGGATAGTCCACATCTTCCTCCTTTAGGGTGTATATCTATCTTCCGAGATCAAGTACTTCAAGGTTTTCGATTTCCTCTTCACCCTTTTTTTTTCTAACGTTAGCCTTTATTTTAACATTCCGCTCAATCAGTTTGTCCCTCAGTCCTTTTCTATCCTTATGAGTTTTATTGGGGTATCTAAACTGTTAGATTTTCCCTTATCTCCTCGTCTTTTCCATCACTTCTTTGTTCCTCGTCAAGTAGATGTTGGTGTTTTCAAATTCCAATCTCGTCCCAAGGCCATTTTGTTCAACCGAATTCCTCCTCAGGGGGAATGGTATCACAAATTTTTCTATATGTGTCTCCCTTCTCCTCCTCCATTTCCCATTCAATGGATATATGATCTACCTCCGATTCCTAGTACCCATAATCTTCTTAACGATCCCTCTGTTGCCTTTGCCCTCTCTAAACTGAGGGGAGCAAAATTCAGCTTGCCGCATCTAATTATAGAGGGGTTGATGTTTCCTTTTGAGATAGGCAATATTGACACTCCCTTGGATGACTCTTTTGGTACGTATAAACATTTCACCCTGCGCTTACTGATTAGTATATTTCTTTTATAATGGTGTTTAATTCCTGTGTTTCAGCTGATGCTCTTCTTCCAGCTTTTATGTACAAGAATCCTACTATGACTAAGTCCTTTGTTAATAATCTTGGAGAAGAGTGGTTATGAGCTCGCCGGGCTAATCCTAATTCCTCAACCTTGGGCTTGCTATCCGAAGAGGAACGATAGGCAGAGGTTGTCGTAGCCATGGAAGAGGAAGAAGAAGAGCCTTTTATTGCCTTAGTCAAAAAGCCAAAGCTTACTGAGGATGCCTCCTTTGGCGATCTTTTTGGTACTTTTGTGCAAACTCCTCTGGTTCCGACGCCCATTTCTCTTGAGAGAGGTAAGGCACCGATAACTCCTACCCATATTATCTCTAATCCTTCTCTTAGGATGATGAGACCTGGTCTGCTCATCCCCTCTTCTTGTGCTATTATTTCAGCTCCTTCTGCTTCTGCTTCTGCTTCTGCTTCTGCTTCTGAGATGGCCATTATCCCTTCTATGTCTTCTACTCCTCTTGCATTGGCCTTGCCTCCTTTGGCTTCTGGACCCCGGGCCAAACGGACGCCTTGCCGGAGATCTTCTCCTAGTGTCAGGCCCTCAGCTATTCGCGTTTCCACGGCTGCATCAGTATCCCTTGCATTACCACCTCCTATTCCATCTAGTTCTTCTTCTGCTGCTCTTGTTTCTACCACTTCTTTCCCTTCCATTGCTTCTTCTTCTTCCTTACCTACTTCTTCCTCCGTTCCCCGGCCTTTGTTTAAATAGGCCGTGGGTATGCCCTCTTAATTGGGACAAACCTCTGATCCACTTAGCTATGGTTCTCTACAACTACAAGGCCTATTGGCCGAATCTTGGCTACAGGGGCAAGAACAACTGAGGGGTCTTAGTCTTCCAAATCGAGCCGACTACCACAGTCGTCAGGCAGTAGCTGTAAGCATTCTTGGTTATATGTTGTAAACTTCGCATCCTTATCTTTAATTGCATTATCATTTTGTTTAGTTCCTTGCCTCGAGTCTGCATATCAACCAGCAACTTATGACTCGGGACCGGGAAAATAATAAGTTGAAAGCTCAACTAGAGACATTGAAGGCTACTTTATCTCCTTCTGATAATGACCTGGCTCAGTTACAAGAGAAAGTGATTTTACAAGAGCAACAATTAGGGGCATTGAGACAGGAATTAGAGGAATCACAACAATTACTGAAAGACAAAGAGCTTGCAAGGAGAACTCTGGAATTACAGGTGGATCGATTACATTCTGGTCTCCGACAGAAAATTGCTTTAAAGGAGAAAGCTCTCTCTTAGATGCTTCTCATAAAAGTCTTAATTTAGAGAAAGTAGAGAAGCTTCATAATGCATGTCTTTCTGAACAAGCTCAAGACCTAGCCTCTCATGATTTCACTATCCTACAGGAACAAGAGAAAAGGAAAGCTCAAGATGTTGAGTTGTCACTGCTCCAGAAGGAATTGGAACAGCTTAAATTGGAAAAGGATGCTTTAAAAGATCAACACACTAAACTGCAAGCTGATTTTCAAAGCTATAAGGAGCAAGAGAAGAGTCGGTGGGAAGAGTGGCGTCTGTCTTATCTAAAGTCTTCGGTGTTTGCCCAAGAATTTGTCCGTCGGATAGTGGGTGCTTTAAATCATTCTATATCGGGAGTTCTTCGACAACTGAGAGAAGGTGGTTATCTACCCAAGGAACCTCCCTCCTCTTTCATAAGTCGTTGCAGACTTAATGAAGAACTGCCCGTAGATTTAAAAAGTCCTTTTAATTAATCATGTCTATGTATCTAAAAAGATTGTCCACAAAAAGACTTGTATTAGAAAAACTGGTAATGAAAAGAACTGTGACAAAAAAAATGGTAATTAAGTGATTGCGATATATAGGAAATTTTTGATACTTACCTATTTCTCCCTTGTGTTAGTTTGTGAATGCCTCCTTAGAAATGCTTCCGAGTATTGAGTAAAAGTTTTATTCAAGAATTCCTTGCTTACCTCTTGAAGTTAAGTCTTATCTTAATGAATCCTTCTACAGATAATATCTAGTGTGCTCCATATTTCAAAAGAATGAATAATCCTGAATAATTTTAGATAAGAAATTGTATAAGAATCCTGAATTCCGAGCTAAGTATAATACTCCAAGCGATTCTAAATAAAGATTTTCATGTGAATAGGCCTCTAGATAGAAAATGTGCCATATGCATAAAGTCCTTCTTGAACCCTGACTTCTGATCCAGTGTAAAATGTCAACTGATTTTGTGAATAAATCCATGTAACCTTGCATTTACTATGCCAATGAAGACTAAGTTCTGTGATAGTTTAAAGCCTTCAGTTCCTCCCATGAAGACCCGCCCGAGTTATTTCATGAGATTTCCCAATTGACTATGTTCTGTGATAGTTTAAAGTCTCCGGTTCCTCTCTATAAAGACCCGTCCAAGTTACTTCATGAGATTTCCCGATCGACTATGTTCTGTGATAGTTTAAAGTCTCCGGTTCCTCTCTATGAAGACCCGTCTGAGTTACATCATGAGATTTCCTGATCGACTATGTTCTTTGATAGTTTAGAATCTCCGGTTCCTCCCATGAAGACCCGTCCGAGTTCCTTCATGAGATTTCCTGATCGACTATGTTCTGTGATAGTTTAGAGTCTCCGGTTCCTCCCATGAAGACCCGTCCGAGTTACTTTATAAGATTTCCCGATCGACTATGTTCTGTGATAGTTTAAAGTCTCCGGTTCCTCCCATGAAGACCAGTCCGAGTTACTTCATGAGATTTCCCGATCGACTATGTTCTTTGATAGTTTAGAGTCTCCGGTTCCTCCCATGAAGACCCATCCGAGTTACTTCATGAGATTTCCTGATCGACTATGTTCTTTGATAGTTTAGAGTCTTCGATTCCTCACATGAAGACCCGTCCGAGTTACTTCATGAGATTTCCCGATCGACTATGTTCTTTGATAGTTTAGAGTCTCCGATTCCTCCCATGAAGACCCGTCCGAGTTACTTCATGAGATTTCCCGATCAACTATGTTCTTTGATAGTTTAGAGTCTCCGGTTCCTCCCATGAAGACCCGTCCAAGTTACTTCATGAGATTTCCCGATCGACTATGTTCTGTGATAATTTAGAATCTCCGGTTCCTCCCATGAAGACCCGTCCGATTTACTTCATGAGATTTCCCGATCGACTATGTTCTGTGATAGTTTAGAGTCTCTGGTTCCTCCCATGAAGACCCGTCCGAGTTACTTCATGAGATTTCCCGATAGACTATGTTCTGTGATAGTTTAAAGTCTTCGGTTCATCCCATGAAGACCCGTCCGAGTTACTTCATGAGATTTCCCGATCGACTATGTTCTTTGATAGTTTAGAGTCTCCTGTTCCTCCCATGAAGACCCGTCCGAGTTACTCCATGAGATTTCCCGATCGACTATGTTCTGTGATAGTTTAAAGTCTCTGGTTCCTCCCATGAAGACCCGTCCGAGTTACTTCATGAGATTTCCCGATCGACTATGTTTTTTGATAGTTTAGAGTCTCCGGTTCCTCCCATGAAGACCCGTCCGAGTTACTTCATGAGATTTCCCGATCGACTATGTTCTTTGATAGTTTAGAGTCTCCAGTTCCTCCCATGAAGACCCGTCCGAGTTACTTCATGAGATTACCCGATCGACTATGTTCTGTGATAGTTTAAAGTCTCCGGTTCCTCCCATGAAGACCCGTCTGAGTTACTTCATGAGATTTCCCGATCGACTATGTTCTTATGCCAAATTATGATGTTTATACTGACCTTGTGATGGTTTTAAAATTTCTGGATTTTTCTTAGAGGAACTGAATAGGTCTTTAGGATTCCCCACTATTGATTGCTTGAAAATAGATTATGAAAGTTCTGTCAATACTTGTCAATCTGTATGAACCACATTTATTTCTGTGGCAGTATTTGTCTTGCATTGCATTTATTGAAAGAAATGGAGTACATAAACTGTAAAAATACTTGTCTTCATCTCACTGGGAACTTACTTCAGATAGTTATGATTTGTTCCTTCTGACGTATTCTTGAGTGGCATGATCTTGTCAGGTTCGGTAAGGTTGTAAATGATTTACACTCCACGGGCGTTCCAGAATTCTTCCTTCAATATCTTGGAGATAATATGAACCTGATGCGAGCTTTTCCACCACTTTATAGGGTCCTCCCCACTGTGGTGCCAACTTACTGACATCCCCAACAGGTTTAATACGCTTCCATACTAAATCTCCTACTTGGAAAAATCTGGGGATGACCATTTTATTATAATTTTGCCTCATTCTTTGTCGGTATGATACGAGACGAGTGGCAGCATTATCTCTAACTTCCTCTATCAAGTCTAGCTCCATGAGTCGTCGACCCTCATTGTCTGCATCATATAATTGTCTTCTGTCAGATTCTACTCCCACCTCAATGGGAATTATTGCTTCTCTCCCATAAACTAATTGAAAGGGAGTGATTCCTGTAGCTTCTCGAGGTATAGTACGGTATGCCCAAAGAACACTGGGTAATTCATCTACCCAACTACCTCCGACATGATCAAGTTTGGTTTTTAATCCCCTTATAATTTCTCTATTAGTTACTTCCGCTTGACCATTACTCTGCGGATAAGCTACAGAGGTGAAGGCTTGAATAATACCATAACTTTTACACCAAGCTAAGATTCTATCCCCTTGAAATTGCCTTCCATTATCAGAGACTAATTTATGAGGAATGCCAAATCTGCATATGATATTTTTCCACAAAAATTTAATAGCTGCATCTTCAGTAATCCGGGCAAGTGGTTCTGCTTCTACCCATTTGGAAAAAATAATCCACTGCTACCAATAAAAACCTTCTTTGTGCAGTCGCCATAGGAAATGGGCCTACTATGTCCATGCCCTTTGATCGAAGGGACATGAGGCTATAGAGGTTCTCAACAACTGTGTGGGATGATGCAAAATATTTTGATATTTCTGGCAAGACATACAAGTTCTTACCAACTTGTTGGCATCCTCGTGTAGAGTAGGCCAGAAATATCCTTCTAATAAGATTTTACGGGCCAAGGATCTCCCTCCTACATAACTACCACATGAACCTTGATGAACTTCCTGTAAAATAAATTGTATATCTTCTGTGCCGATACACTTGAGCAAAGGTCTAGAAAAAGCTCTCTTATATAACTGTTCTCCTACCATAGTGTACTGAGCAGCTCTTTTCTTAAATACCCTTGCCTGTTCTGTATTACTTGGAAGAATACCTTGCTGTAAATACAATATGATTTGAGCCCTCCAGTCACCTTGAATTTCTACGTCAGCTTGTCTTTCGATACAGGATATTAACAGAGTTTGTTCTACGGGCCGATCAAGACTCCATGGCACTATAGCAGAGGCCAGCTTAGCCAATTCATCTGCTACCTGATTCTCAGATCAAGGAACCTTTTGTATATTTACTTCTTGAAACAGAGACTTCAACTTATCAAATGCCTCAGCATATAACTTGAGCCTATCATTATTAATTTCAAAATTACCTGATAGTTGTTGGGCTGCTAATTGAGAGTCAGAATAAATGAGGACCCGAGCTGCCCCTATATGTCGAGCGGCTTGCAATCCAGCGATTAAGGCTTCATATTCTGCCTCGTTGTTAGTAGCTCTATAATTCAATCTGATAGAGAGTTGAAGTCTGTCTTCCCTGGGAGATATAAGAAGAACACCAATTCCGCTACCTTGTCTAATTGAGGAGCCATCCACATAAACTTTCCAGATGTTTTCTTCCTCAGGGCCTTGAACTTCTATGATAAAATCTGCTAGAGCTTGTGCTTTGATGGCCGAGCGAGGTTGATATTGAATGTCATATTCTCCAAGTTCAGTTGTCCATTTGACCAATCGACCTGCTGCCTCTAGGTTGAGTAACACCCGTCCGAGAGTACTGTTGGTTAATACAACAATTTCATGTGCTAAGAAATATGGTCGCAGCTTCCGAGCAGTCAACACTAATGCATAAGCCAATTTTTCTAGTGTAGTATATCTACACTCAGCCTCTTTTAATAAATGGCTGGAAAAATATACAGGTTGTTGTTCCTTTCCATCTTGTCTGACTAATACAGAGCCTACAGCGTTTTCATTAGCCGACAAATATACCCAAAGAGTCTCTCCTACTATAGGTTTAGTTAATACAGGAAGAGTAGACAAGTAGTTTTTTAACTCTTGAAAGGCCTTATCACATTCCTCGTTCCACTGAAATTTGTTTGCCTTCCTGAGTATTTTGAAGAAATGGAAGCTACGATCGGGTGACCTGGAAATGAACCTAGACAAGGCTGTAATTCGGCCGGTCAGTCTTTGAGCTTCTCTCATGTTGCGCGGAGGCTCCATGTTCTGAAGTGCCTTTACTTTGCTCGAGTTGGCCTCTATTCCTCGTTCGGACACCATATACCCCAGGAATTTTCCTCCTTTCGCTCCGAATAAACATTTGCTCGGATTTAACTTGAGCCCATACTGTCTCAATGTCTTGCAGGCCTCCTCTACATCCCTGCACAGATGAACATCTTGAAGAGACTTAATTAAGATATCATCAACATATACTTCCATATTTCTTCCTATCTACTTCTGGAAGACCTTATTCATAAGCCTTTGATAAGTTGCTCCTGCATTTTTTAGTCCGAAGGGCATAACATTGTAACAATAAGTACCTTCAGATGTTATAAAACTGACCTTTTCTTGATCTTCTTTAGCTAAGGGAACCTGATGATAGCCTTGATAAGCGTCTAGCATAGAGATGTACTCACATCCAGCAGTAGAGTCTACCAATTGATCGATCCTGGGTAATGGATAATAATCTTTTGGGCAAGCCTTGTTGAGATCCCAGAAATCAATGCACACTCGCCATTTGTTTCCTTGCTTAGAGACTAACACCACATTAGCTAACCAGCTAGAAAATTGTACCTCCCTGATGTAACCAGCCTCCATAAGTTAGTTTATTTCTTCTTTGATGATTTGGTTCTATTCCGCATTAAAATTCCTCTTTCTCTGCATGAACGGGCGGGCATCTGGGAAAACATGTAAGGAATGCTCCATGACTGTAGAAGAAACGCCTGAGGCTTCTTTAGGCGTCCAGGCAAATACATCATTATTCTTCTTTAGGCATTGCACCAGTTTGACTTTCAGAATGGGATCAAGATCAGCCGCAATATACGTAGTAGCTTCAGGCCGACCGGTTTGGATCTGAACTTCTTCTTTTTCCTCATAAACCAGAACAGGCCGTTTCTCCTGAATGGCATTGACTTCCATTCTTTGAATCTTTCGGGCAGCGTTAGCTTCAGCCCGAACTATTTCCACATAACATTTTCGGGCTGTCTTCTGATCACCCCGCACCTCCCCGACTTGATCATCAACAGGAAATTTAATTTTCTGACAAAAAGTAGAAATGACCGCCCTAAACTCGTTTAAGATCGGTCGACCCAGTATCACATTATAAGAGGACGGGGCGTCTACCACCATAAAATAAGATCTCCTTGTTCTCATCAGAGGTTCCTCTCCTAGAGATATGACCAACTTTATTTGACCCAGCGGTTGTACTTCGTTGCCTGTGAATCCATATAAAGGAGTGACCATCTGTTGAAGTTCACTTGGGTCAATCTGTAATTGATCGAAAGCCTTCTTGAATATAATATTGACAGAACTGCCCGTGTCTATGAAGGTACGAGAAATAACATAGTTGGCTATCACGACTTTGATAATCAAGGCATCATCATGGGATATTTCTACCCCCTCAAGATCTCTTGGCCCAAAACTTATCTCGTGACCAGCTACTCGTTCTATGCTACACCCCACGGCATGAATTTCCAGTCTTCGGGCATGTGCTTTCCTGGACCTATTAGAATCCCCATCAGTGGGCCCCCCTGCAATTATATTGATACTGCCCCGAGCGACATTACTCCTGTTTTCTTATTGTCTAGTTGTCATGGCTTCAGAAGAAGCCTTTTCCAATACTTGACTTGTACCGCCTGGGGTTGGCAATGCATCCTGCCGAGGCTCGACCAGGCGATATTCCAACTTGAGCGGACTTTGTTGTCTAGGGTACTGCTGCCGATAATAATTTTGCCTCTGATAACCCTCCTTATTAGCCCGTTTATTTCTTAAAACAAAACAGTCTTCAGTATGATGACTGCTAGTTTTATAATAAGTGCACCATCTTCTTGGTGCCTCTGGCTGTATCTCCACGTGTTGTACTGCCTGTGGATGATATTCTGGTTGATGGTGAGGTGGATGAGTTGCTCGAGGCCCTCTTGGTGGAGGAACAGGGGTAGGAGCTTTCTCCTTAACCTGGATAGGAGAAGAAGTAACACCCTCCTTCCTACGGGCGGCTTGAGCTTCTTCAACATTAATGAATTCAGTAGCACGCTCAATCAAGGAATCAAAATTAACAGGAGGATTTCTCACTAAATCTTTAAAGAAATCATTATCATTTAAACCTTGAGAAAAAGCGCTTACTAAGATTTCTGTGGTAGCATTAGGTACATCGATAGCTACCTGATTGAACCTTTTGATGTAGGCTTGGATGGACTCCTTGGATGTCTGCTTAATTGAAAATAGACTCTAAGGAGTCTTATGATATCTCTTGTTGTTGGAAAAATGATGCAGAAAAACTTTCTTGAAGTCTTTGAATTTTCGGATAGACTTCTCTGGCAGTCTCTTGAACCAGCGTTGTGCGGCTCCACCGAGAGTAGTAAGAAACATTCGACATTTCACCCCATCAGAGAATTGTTGTAATAGTGCTACATTCTCAAATTTCAATAGATGATCTTCTGGATATGTTGTTCCAGTGTACTCGCCGATCTGAAGATTTTGATACCGCTTAGGAAGCGGATCATCCAGTACGCTTTGAGAGAATGGAGAGATGACCTTTTCTGGTGAGCTATCACTAGTTATCATTTTGATCTTACGCTTTTCTCTGTCTGGTACTTTACCAGAGGATTCTTGAAACACAGGCCTCCGACCCCCCTACTCCATGGGAGTGCGAAGAAAGACTCGTGGACGTCTTGTCGGAGAAACGGCAACTGGGGGAAAATACGCATGTTCTTCCTCTTCCGGCTCTTTTCCTTTCCGATGCTTAGTAGTCGAAATCGCTGGATTATGAGTTGTTGGTAGAGTAGCTCCAGTGTGAGCTTGAAGTTGTTGTTGTTGTAAGGCTTTTTATACATGAGAATTGATGAGAAAATCCAGATCCTCACGACTAATGGTGAGTAGGTTTGATTTTTCGGACTCTTCCATATTGTAGTCTCAGATTCAGGTGAAGTTCCCATAGACGGCGCCAAATTTGATCCTATCTGAGAAGCTGGACAAAACGGAGAGCCGGGAGAAAAAAACCTACTGCTGATGGAGAATAATACCTATGGAACGCCGATCCGAGAAACCCAAAGCGGATCCAAGAATATGAAGCCACCAGAGTGTCCTCTTGATGCAAGATAACAATGACGATGAAGAGATCTGATCAAAGAACACCCAGATTCAGAGCTCCCAAGGCTTCCTGCGCACAAGAGACCAATCAACACTACCATCAGTGACCTAAGACCGGGGTGGGAATCCCTGGCTAGGCCCTCCGACGCTTAAGTCAGTGATCTCTCTTGGTGTGGAAGAAGGAGGAAGAAGATGAACAATAGTTGAAAAATTAGGGTTATGAATGTGCACAATGATGTGAACTTACCTCGCCAACGGAGAGGATTCTCCTTTTTATACCACTTCATATAACCTCCGTAGTCATCAAGTGGACCCCGGTTTGTTAGAGTTTGTTATGAGATGACATAAGTTGCGTACTTGTGGTAAATGACTTTTAAGGAATCTTTTTTGTACCCCAGATGTACCTTCTTTGTCATCTAGTACTTGTAAAATAGTCTAGAAACACATTTCCCGCCAAAGTATATAATGCCTGTTATACAATCATGTACTGCAAATATCTTCATTAACTATTTTATTTACAATATCTACTTCTATCCTGTTCGACATGTCCTTTAAAGTGTTACTATCATTCCTACTTGCCCCTCCTGTCTTTGCCATGTCATAGATAGCTTAATGTACCAATGTTCCTTGTATCAGTTGGAACTGGGCCTAGCTAGGTTTGACCAATTATTGTTACCTCTCATGAGGATCCTAGGGGCAGTGCTCGTCCGAGCTTCTTTATTTATTATTCTAGCTAGCATTGGGCTATATTTTATCAAATATCTTTTCATGGTATTAGTCAACCCGGCCGATATTGACCTTCCTTCTTAAAGATATGTTTCGATTGATACTAGTCTACTCATTCATAAGTATATCCCGGCCGATATTGGCCTACCTCCTTTGAGGCATATCCCGGCCGATACTGGCCTACTCCCTTTGAGGCCTATGCTGACTGATATGGGTCTTCCTTCTTGGAGGCATATCTCGGTCGATATCGACCTACCTCTTTTGAGGTATATCCCGGCCAATATTGACCTTCCTTCTTAAAGGTATGTTTCGATTGATACTAGTCTACTCATTCGGAAGCATATCCCGGCCGATATTAGCCTACTCCCTTTGAGGAATATCCCGGCCGATATTGGCCTACTCCCTTTGAAGCATATCCCGACCGATATTGGCATACCTCCTTTGAGGCATATCCCAGCCGATATTGACTTACCTCCTTTGAGGTATATCTCGGCCAATATTGGCCTTCCTTCTTAAAGGTATGTTTCGATTGATACTAGTCTATGTTGGGTTTTTCGGGCCGTGAAAACCGACTTTTCGCGTCACGAAAACCCCGAAAGCCCCGCCACCGGATCCGTGCGAAGAATAAAACTTTGAAAACATTACGAGTACGAGTTTACAAACTCTAGATCTACATTAGAGTTTGAGTTTTACCCTTGATGCGTGCCTTTCATGAATCCCGCTCGTCCAATGGTGTCGGATCTCAAGATTGTCAAAGTAGACAACCCTCTAGAAGTATCCACACGAACACAAGAAGGAGATCACCAAACTAAAGTGTGCTAGCACCTTAGTAGGGTTCGGCAAGATGAGGAGAGGAAGAGCAAGAAGAGAGAGCACTAGGAGGAAGAAGATGAGGGAATGAATGAGAATTACTCACAAAATGAAACTCACCACCAAATTGATGTGGCCGGCCACATTAAGAGGTGTTGTAACCTCCATGGAATTCCAAGAGTCACAACTCTTGGTAACTCCCATGAGGTGGCATCCTACTTAAGCAACCATGATGATGTGGAGCATCATCATTGGCCCAATCAATGCCAACTCACCAATGAGGTGGCATAAAGTCAAGTCAAACTCGACTCTTCATCTTCCTCTCAAGTCAAGTCAAACTTGACTTAATCTCTCTCATGGTTGATCTAATCCAACCATTTAATTCAAGCTCATTTAATATAATGAATCTAATTCATTTAATTAAATTGATTCAATGAGTCATAATCTAAATTAGACTCATTAAACACATGAATCAACTTGAGTCCAACTCAATTAGCCCAATTAGGATTACTCTTAATCCAATTTGATTCATCACATGAATCTAATCCTCTTGGTTCATCATATGAACCTAATCTCCATCTAATTGTCCTTAGTGTGTGACCCTATAGGTTCTTGTAACGTTAGAAATGCCCTTAAACCCATTTAGGAGCATAAGTAATGAGCGGTATCTAGCAATACATCATTACTACCCAAGTTACAAGAATGTTGAGATCCAACATCACCTTGTGACTACTAATTGTGACTCCTCACAATATATGACAAGTGTCCTTCTATCCAAGACATCTAGATTGATCAATGTGAGGCATAGACCGTGTCATCCTCTAATCAATCTAAATCTTGAACTCCAAGTAGACTCACTAAATCAAATAAGCTCAATATCTCATATTGACTCATTTGGGCATGGCCATGCATTTCGTGGTCTCACTCTATCAAGAATATCGATGTCGCTCCCGTCATATAGGAGGGATAGATCCCATCTACATCACTCACATCCCTCTGCATAATTCGTTACATACCTAGTAATCGTCTTTATAGTCCACCCAGATACGGGTGGCGTTTGACGAAACCAAAGTACATAACTCCTTATGTAGGGAACCATGGTGACTTCAGGTCTAAGGACTAGTAGTCATACTAATAGCCACATGAGAAAGTATATGACACTCATATAACGATCCATTATACTTTCTCATAGCGGGTCATTCAGTATACATTCTCCAATGCATACCCATGTGTCAACTTGATATCTCTATATCCATGACTTGTGAGATCAAGTCATCGAGTTGACCTACATGCTAGTCTTATTGCATTAACATTGTCCCTGAATGTTAACACTCGACTAGGAATGATTAAGAGTAGTGTTCCCGATATCATCTCACTATCGGTTCAACTAACCGATTGATATAGGTGAGAACCTTCTACTCAAGGACGCTATTATACTTAGTTTATTTGACACCAATACAAGTAAGTATAATAACCAAAAATAAATGCCTTTATTTATATAAGAATATGATACAACAAGTCCATAATACAATCATCAAATGATTGACTCTAGGGCTCTAACTAACAATCTCCCACTTGCACTAGTGCCAATCAGTGTAGGCTCTAAGCCCCAATGACCTAGTGTGACCATCATGCTTCCTCTGTGCCAAAGCCTTGGTCAAGGGATCTGCGATGTTAGCCTCTATAGGTACTCTGCAAATCTTCACATCTCCTCTCTCGATAATCTCTCGAATGAGATGGAAGCGTCGTAGTATGTGTTTGGTCCGCTGGTGTGAGCGAGGTTCCTTCGCCTGTGCTATAGCTCTATTGTTGTCACAAAAGAGCTCAATAGGGTCAGCGATACTAGGAACCAGCCCAAGTTCAGCGATAAACTTGCGGATCCAAACTACCTCCTTTGCTGCCTCTGATGCAGCAATGTACTCGGCCTCTGTCGTAGAATCAGCTACTGTGTCCTGCTTCGAACTCTTCCATCTCACAGCACCACCATTTATGCAAAATACGAACCCTGACTGCGATCGATATGTAACACCCATGGAATACTTAGCAGGATTTTAGATATATTTTTATCATAATAAAAATAAATAGGCCTTATGTGTACATTTGCAAAAATGATAAAACAAAATAGAACCAAAAAGAGATGACCAAGGCTTAAACCTTGGATCTCTTATTAGATATATGTAAGTGTAAACCAATAGACCAAGAGAAGTTATTATTAAAGAGAGAAGTAACAATATAGTTAAGAGTAAGAGAAGAGTTTTTCATTGAGAAAGAGAAGTTAGAGTTGCCTTCTCCCTCTCAAAAGGAAAGAGGATTCTTGTTTCCTCTTTTCATTAAGGAGAAATAAAAGAAAGGAGAAGGAAAAGTACATTTTCCCTTCCTTCTCTCATGATGAATAAAAGGGAAATTAAAGAGGAAAACTCATTTTCTCCTCTTCCTCCTCCCTCCTTCTCCTCACCATGACCAAGACCTCTCCTCACCTCTCCTTGCCGAAATCCAAAAACAAAGGAGGACCCCTCTCTAGGAAGGCTCCACAAGCAAGATATTTCCCTTAAGTAAATCAAACAAGGAGGTAAGTATTCCCTCACCTGTGGTACAAGTCGCTTACGGTATTTCGAAAGATTTGAACTCTTGAAATTTAAAATAAAAAGAGAAGAAATCATGCTCATGAATCTTAGTAGGTTATGATATGAATTTAGTTAGAAAAAAATTATGTGTATGATATTTTAAGCTTGATCTTCTTATGAATATGTTTATTGACCTTCTCTTTTCTTTATAAGGTTCGGCCATGATGAAATTGTAGGGTTCATGAAGCTTAAAACTTAATTTAACATGCTCATGGACTTATTTATGATGTGTTATGAAATTAACTAGAGATTCATGTTTATAGGTTGTCTAGAAGTTATTTTCTTGCTTGAGGAAGTTTCGGCCATGATGAATTTGTAGGGTTCATGAAGCTTAAAACTTAATTTAACATGCTCATGGATTTATTTATGATGTGTTATGAAATTAGCTAGAGATTCATGTTTATATGTTGTTTAAAAGTTTAACTCTTGCTTGAGAAAGTTTCGGCCATAATGGAAATTTTAGGGTTCATGAAGCTCAAAACCTAATCTAGTATGCTCATAGATCTCCATATGATATGTTATGAAATTAGTTAGAGATTTATGTTTACATGTTGCTTATAAGTTTACTCCTTAGCTTATGAACTTTCGGCCATGATAGAGTTTTAGGGTTTCATAAAGCTCCAAACCTAATTTAGCATGTTCATAGGCTTCCTTGTGATATGTTATCAAATTGGCTAGGTATTCATGTTCAAAGGTTGCTTAGAAGTCTACTTCTTGTTGTATGATGTTTCGGCCATGATAAATTTTTTTAGGGTTCAAGAAGCTCAAAAACCTAAGTTAGTATGCTCATAGACTTTTTATGATATGTTATAAAATGTGCTAGAAACTCATGCTTATATGTTGCTTAGAAGTTCATTTCCTACTTGATGAAGTTTCAGCCATGATGAATTCTTAGGGTTCATGAAGCTCCAAACCCAATTTAGTATGCTCATAGACTTCTTTATGATATATGATGGAATTAGCTAGGTGTTCATGTTACATGTTGCTTAGAAGTGTATATTCTTGACTTATGAAGTTTCGGCCATGATAAGGTTTTAGGGTTTCATAAAGCTCAAAACCTAATCTAGCATGCTCATAGGACTTCTTTATGATATGTTATCAAATTGGCTAAGTATTTATGTTCATATGTTGCTTAGAAGTTTACTTCTTGTTATATGATGTTTCGGCTATAATGAGGTTTTAGGTTCATGAGGCTCAAAAACCTAATTTAGTATGTTCATAGACTTCTTATGATATGTTATGAAATTGCTAAGTATTCATGTTGTATGTTGCTTAGAAGTTATCTTTTGTTATGAACTATCGGCCATAACTATAACCTAGGATTCAAGAAAGTTTAAACTTAAACTTAGCAAGCCATGAATTTTCCTTATGATATGACATGAAAGTAGTTGTTGTTTTATGCTCATGTAGAACTTAAGTCCATACTCTTAGAGGTTCGGCCACAATTAAGTTGAAAGGGCTAAGAAGCTTAGAACCTACTACCTATGCTCATGACATTCTTATTAGCTTATGACATGAATTTGATTTAAGGATTCACATGTTTATATGTAGTTGTAACCTAAAACTTAGCATGGAGAATCTCGACCACCATATAAAACTAGGGTTAGAGACCCAATCATGACTTTGCTAGGTGTCTCACATACTAGAATATGAACTAGGAGATACTAGTAAATGTTTTCCATGTATGATTATGGTTGCCTACGATAATTTATGTACTTAATTAAGGATGCTCATGAATTATGCATGATGATGACCCTTATGATATGTTTTATGTTAAGTATGCATGCTTTATGACAAGACCAGTAACATGTTTGATTATGTATGTTATGAATTATGCATGATATGATTCTTATGATGATTATGTACTCAAGCATGTATGATTTCAAATATGTTGCATGCTCATTATGTAAGCTTATGAACCAAGCATGATAATGGTTTTATATGATGGCCATGTGCCAAGAATGTATGACTTATGATATGATAAGAAAATGGCAAAGAGTTGCTTTCCTTAAGTTGGGATTGTTGGTTGCTACTCGGAAAACCTATAGGTTCCACTGTACAAAAATTTTGTACAAAGGTCTGAACCTTTTCCTAGCTACCATGTGTTCTTTTAAATTAAATTTTGGATCGCCTGCGGAACTTAACACGTTTGATCCAAAACTTAATCTATTTGTTCTTTTAGGTTTTGACTTGGATCTCCTGCGGAACTTAACACGTTCGACCCAAGTCTCCTTAAGTTATTAATTCCATTAAATATTAATTTCCATAAAAGGTTCCCAGTACTGACGTGGCGAGGCACATGGCCTTCTTGGATATGGGAGCAACCACCACCGACTAGACAAAACCTTTAATAGAAAGCTAATATTTAAT
Source organism: Zingiber officinale (assembly GCF_018446385.1). Taxonomy (NCBI): domain Eukaryota; kingdom Viridiplantae; phylum Streptophyta; class Magnoliopsida; order Zingiberales; family Zingiberaceae; genus Zingiber; species Zingiber officinale. Next base: position 50,015,382 of record NC_055990.1, read on the forward strand.
TTCCTAAAATAACTTTAGGTTAACCAAAGAGAACAATCAAATCACAAGGAAAAGAAAGAAACAAAAGAACACAACTTCGAAAAAACATATTCGAAATACTAGAGCGTAAGCCTCTTGTATTTGGTATTATTTCCATAAATAACTAGCATGATGCGAAATAGAAATTACTAGTTATACCTTGTAGAAAAACCTCTTGATCTTCTACCGTATTCCTCTTCTAACCTTGGACGTTGTGTGGGCAACGATCTTCCAAGATGAGAAACCACCAACCACCTTCTTCTCCTCCAAGCAAGGTTCGGCCACAAAAGAAAAGCTTTACCAAGGAGAAAAAACCAAAATACTAACCAAGCTCCAAGAGATGCTAGCTTTCTCTCCTTCTTCTTCTTCTTCTCCGAGTAGTATCCGCCACCACAAGAACTCCAAGGGAGAGAGAGAGGTTCGGCCACCACAAGAGGAAGAGAAGGAGATGATGGCCGGCCACACCAAGGAACAAAAGAGGAGAGAATAATAGATGTTGTGTCTCTTGAAGGCACCTCACCCCTTCTTTTATATTCCTTGGCCTAGGTAAATTAGGAAATTTAATTACAATAAATTTTCCTTAATTTCCTTGACATGATTTAATTGAGAAAAATAAAATAATATTTCCCAATTAAACAATGATGGCCGGCCAAATCAATAGGAAGCAAATTGGACAAGTTTCAATCAACAATTAAAACTTTCCTTATTTGTTTCGGAAATTTTAAAAATAAAATTTCTCTTTAAAATCTCTTCATGGTTAATAAAAGGAAATATCTATAATTTTAATTTTATTAACATGTGAATAATTTTAAAGAGAAAATAAAACATCTCTCAATCTACAAATAAGGAAAGAGATCTAATCTCTTTCTTTAATCTTTGTAAATCTTTTACAAGAGAGATATTTTAATTTTAATTCTCTTTTAAATTAAATCTTCCACATAATAATAAACATTAAAATTAAATTTTCTTTTAATTAATTATGGCGGCCCTACTAGCTTGGGTTCAAGCTAGCCCAGCTTAAGCCGGCCCTAGCTTGGTTCCCAAGCTAGCTTGGCCGGCCCCTTTAGGTGGGTATAGAAGGTGGGTATATGTGGGTATAGTACTCTATAAATAAGAGGCTACGATAGGGACCGAGAGGAGGAATTGGTTTTGGTCTCCGATAAAATTAAGCATCCCATGTTCGCCCGAACACACAACTTAATTTTATCAATGATAATTCATTCCACTAGAGAACTATCATTGAACTACCGCACCAATCCCAAATTACATTTTGGGCTCCTTCTTATTATGAGTGTGTTAGTCTCCCTGTGTTTAAGATATCGAATGTCCACTAATTAAGTGAGTTACCGACAACTCATTTAATTAATATCTAAGTCCAAGAGTAGTACCACTCAACCTTATTATCATGTCGGACTAAGTCCACTGCAGGTTTAACATGACAATCTTTATGAGCTCCTCTTGAGGACATTATCAACCTAGTATCACTAGGACACGGTTTCTTTCTATAATCAACAACACACTATGAGTGATACCATTTCCCAATTTATCGGGTTTATTGATTCATCGAACTAAATCTCACCCATTGATAAATTAAAGAAATAAATATCAAACATATGTGCTTGTTATTATATTAGGATTAAAGCACACACTTCCATAATAATGAGGTCTTTGTTCCTTTATAAAGTCGGTATAAAAGAACGACCTCAAATGGTCCTACTCAATACACTCGAGTGTACTAGTGTAATTATATAGTCAAGATAAACTAATACCTAATTACACTCGACCTTCTAATGGTTTGTTCCTTTCCATTCTGGTCGTGAGCTCTGTTTATAATTTATAAGGTCTGATAACATCATCTTACGTATGTGACACCACATACTATGTTATCTACAATATAAATTAAATGAACAACTACAAATAAATGTAGATAATTAGACCAAATGTGATTCTTTATTCATAATGAATGTTTACAAAGCTTAGGCTTTCGTATACACCCAACAATCTCCCACTTATACTAATGACTAAGCTGTCATATCTTCTACCATACATCGATTCCCATTCCCTCTACATGCCGATCGAAAGCTTTTCGCGGAAGGGCCTTAGTGAAAGGATCCGCCAGGTTATCTGCCGATGCAATCTTGGCGATGACAACTTCTCCTCGCTTCACGATATCTCGTATCGTGGTACTTGCGCTCTATATGTTTACTCGCCTTATGAGCTCGTGGTTCCTTCGAGTTTGCAATCACCGCTATTATCACAATAAATTGTGATGATCTTGGGCAAACCAGAATCACATCTAAGTCCATTAGAAAGTTCTGAGCCATACTTCTTTAGCCGCCTCAGAGGCTGCTACATACTCGACTTCCATGGTTGAGTCCGAACGCATTTCGCTTAACACTCCTCCATGAAATGGCTCCACCTCCTAAAGTAAACACATAGCGATGTAGACTTACTATTGTCCCTATCGATTGAAAATCAATCGTGTAACCCACAGGAGCAAATCATCCGCTTGGTAAACTAGCATATAATCCCTAGTCCTTCTCGGTACTTTAATATATGCTTTACCGCAGTCCAATGTCCTTGTCCAGGTTACTCATATCTGCTGACCATGCCTACGGCAAAGCAGATATCGGTCTCGTACATAGCATTGCATACATTAGGCTTCCTGCAGCATAAGGAGCTGCTTTCATGTCCTCTATCTCTTTTGATGTCTTTGGAGACATCTCTTTAGATAGAGCTACTCCATGTCTAAAAGGTAAGAAACCTTTCTTGGAGTCTTGCATGCTAAAACGAGCAAGGATTGTATCTATATATGAAGCTTGGGATAGACACAACATTCTTTTCTTACGATCCTTATAACTTTGATCCCAAGAATGTGTGCACATTCTCCTAAGTCCTTCATATCAAATTGTTTGGACAACCATACCCTTACGTCTGATAATACCTTGACATTGTTGCCAATTAACAAAATATCATCTACGTATAGTACAAGAAATACTACCACGTTTCCGTTACACTTCTTATATACACAAGACTCATCCGGACTTTGAATAAATCCATATGACTGGATTACTTCATTAAACCGGATGTTCCAAGACCTTGAAGCTTGCTTCAGTCCATAAATGGACCGATTGAGCTTGCATACTAGATGCTCTTTGCCTTTTTCAATAAATCCTTCTGGTTGCTTCATATGGATGTTCTCTTCAAGACTTCCATTAAGGAAAGCTGTCTTGACATCCATTTGCCAAATCTCATAATCCATATGAGCAGCAATGGATAAGAGTATCCGGATAGACTTAAGCATGGCTACCGGTGAAAAGGTTTCCTCATAATCGATTCCCTCTTTCTGAGTGTACCCTTTCGCAACAAGCCTAGCTTTGAAGGTTTCTACCTTCCCGTCTGTCCCTCTTTTCCTTTTGTAGATCCACTTGCATCCAACGGCTTTTACACCATCAGGTGGTTCTACAAGCTCCCAGACCTTATTAGAGTACATAGACTCTATTTCAGAATTCATCGCATTTTGCCAAGATGCTGCATCTATATCTTGGAGTGCTTCGTCATATGACCGGGGATCAGGTTCATGTTTTCCCGGGATCAAGTCCGAAGACTCTCCCAAAAACATGAATCTTTCAGGCTGCCTCACAACCCTCCCACTACGACGAGGCACTATCTGTGGTTGTGTATCATGTGTGACACGTGTTGCAGTCTCTTGTGGTACTTCATCTTGTACTGTTGGTATTGAAGTAGACATGTCCTCTCTAAGTTCTTCTAAAACGACTTTACTACTGGGCTTGTGATCCATTATATAGTCTTCTTCTAAAAGCGGGCATTGGTGCTAACAATGACCTTCGATCTTAGGACTATAAAATAAACCACCTTTTATTCCTTTGGGATATCCTACAAACACGCGTTCTGTGCGAGATTCTAACTTATCAGATCTGGTTTCAAGACATGTGTTGGACTACCCCAAATCCGAATATGTCTGGGTTTTCGCCCATTCCTCAATTCTATGGGAGTAGAAGAAACGATTTAGAAGGTACTAAGTTCGGAATGTCGCTGCTGTTTCCAGAGCATATCCCCAAAACGAATTTGGTAATTTCAATAACTCATCATTGATCTAACCATCTCCATAAGAGTCCTATTCCTTCGTTACGCCACACCATTCGTTGGGGTGTTCCAGGTGCAATTGGGATTGAATCCGGCCTTCGATAAGTAATTCCTAAACTCTCCTAAGAGGTATTCGCCACCACGATCGAGTAGTGTCTTGATACTTTTACCTAGTCATTTCTCCACATCAGCCTTGTATTCTTTGAACTTATCAAAGCACTCGGACTTGCGGCGCATTAGGTAAATGTATCCATATCTTGAATAATCGTCTATGAAAGAGACGAAATATTCAAAACCTCCTCTTGCCTGGACAGATATAGGACCACACAAATCAGAGTGAACCAACTCTAACACTTCTTTGGCTCTATACCCCTTGGCCTTGAACGGCCTCTTGGTCATTTTACCTTCCAAGCAAGATTCACAAGTTGGAAAATTTTCCAACTCAAATGAACTCAAAAGTCCATCGGCTATGAGCCTCTGAATCCTACTTAAGTTAATATGTCCAAGCCTTAGATGCCAAAGATATGCTTGGTTCATTTGCGAAGGTTCTTTTCTCTTATTAGAATTAGAAGATGAGTTATAAATTTCCATGTTTTGCTTTGTGGAAGAAATTGGATTTAAAGTATACAAATTGCCAACTAATGTACCAGAACAGATAATCACTTTATTTCTTTTAATAACTACATCGTTACTGAAAGAAACTGAATATCCATCTAAAAACAGTTTAGAAACTGAAATTAAATTCTTTCTAAAACTGGGTACATAAAGACAATTTCTTAAAATCAAATTTTTATTTCTACTAAAAGATAAGTAGACGTCTCCCACTGCAACAGCTGCCACCTTAGTAGCATTGCCCATGTAGACGGTAATCTCCCCTTCAGATAGTCGTCGGGTTTCCTGGAACCCCTGCAGGGAATTGCAGACATGATCAGTGGCTCCCGTATCTACACACCAGGTGCTGGTAGATAACACCGCTAAACATGTTTCAATAACTAGAGTATGAGATATACCTTTGTTTTGGTTCCTACGAGGACAGTCCGCCTGCCTGCTTACAGATGAAGCACTTGCCCTTCGGCTTCTTCATTCCAGCTTTAAATCCCGTACTCTGAGTTTTATTCACTTTCTTTGCTGAACCAGTTTGTTTCTTCTTCTTCTTTCCTTTCGGTTTAGAAGTAGAACCATTTTCAGCATAGTGAATTTGAGCATTGTGACGAAATAATCCTTCTGCTGCTTGAAGTTCTGTCAGTAGTTCCGCTAATGAATAAACCCTCTTATTCATATTATAGTTCAGGCGAAACTGCTCAAAACTTCTAGGTAGCGTTTGGAGGATCATATCGATCTGGGTTTCCCCATCAATTTCTCCTCCAAGGATCTGTATCTCGTTCAGATAAGCCATCATCTTTAGGATATGATCCCTTACAGGAGTACCCTCTTGCATGGTGGCTGTCATTATCTTTCTCATGGCTTCTTGCCTAGAAGCCCTATCCTGATGACCAAAGAGTTCCTTGAGATTGTTCATAATATCATAGGCTGTTGGTAAATCTTGATGCTGATGTTGCAATACATTTGACATTGAAGCCAAAATGTAACACCGCGCCATCTCATCTGCTTTTACCCATTTCCTATGATATTCAATCTCCTCTTGGGTAGATTCACCAGTAGGTGCATCAGGGCACTACTCAGTCAGTACAAATTTATAGCTTTCAGCAGTAAGAACAATGTCCAGGTAAGTCTATTCTGTTGAAGTATGATGGACAGTGGGTTGAAAGACATCCTAAGAATCACAAATAACTTTTGGTCAGAACTCTAAATTTAGAATAATATTGATTCCTCAAACAATACTATTTTAAATTAACCAACACCTCATCACACCGTGAATTTTGTATGCCACGTTAGTGTGGACGTATACAAATTCAACATTTGTAAAAGGAGGGTTTTAACCCATTAATTTTATTATCTTGTCAACCTAACTTTTTGACAAATAAAATTTATAGTTGGTATTATTTGGTCACACAAATAATAATAGTGACTCCGTTGGGGAGGATACGATTAGATGTGTCTAAGTGTATACCATTACTTGACACTAAGTCCATTAATAAGATTATGCCCCTTCCGTTGGGGAAGATCACACGCTCTTAATTAATTTCCTATAGTCATCCAAAAATGGAAGTCTGTTCTAGTGATCCACAAACAAGCTCATCCGTTATGGAGGAAGGCACTCGAGCCAACGCGCAAGCTTGTTTGCATCACTTACAAACCAGTAATGGAGACCATGGATTTATTTAAAATCCCTCTCCCACTTAGTTATTTATAAATGAGGAATTTTAACTATGCTAGCCTACTAGACTTGTAAACTAACATGCACACACAGACAATATAAAAGCAATAAATAGAAAATTATGGCTTTTTTCTCTAAATTGTCCTCCGTGTGTTGTCATCCCAAGCTGCTGCCATATTTGGCCACCGCCAGGGTCTAGCTGTCGCATCCATCTTGCTCCTAGTTCCACTGCGCCTCTGGTCCTTAGAAGGTTCCACGCTTTGCAAGATTCGATCCATGACATAAATAGAATTTTACATTTTGATCCTATATTCCATAAAAGGAATGTACATGTATTTAGATCAAAAATAAAATCCTAATAAAACTAAATACAGCTCCTGCTGTATTTTAATACAATCATGCACACACATATAAATTGCCCTTGACATGTCCAAGGGTCCAATCACACACATAATTAACTAAAAGGCATAATAGTTGGATCCTGCATCCACAAAGTTAGCACATCCTACTATTATCCTGCCTAAATTATGTATGACATGTGCATAATTAAACTAAATACCAAATACACAGAGGCAAAACCCTAGCTCTGATACCAATTGTTGGTTGCTACTCGGAAAACCTATAGGTTCCACTGTACAAAAATTTTGTACAAAGGTCTGAACCTTTTCCTAGCTACCATGTGTTCTTTTAAATTAAATTTTGGATCGCCTGCGGAACTTAACACGTTTGATCCAAAACTTAATTTATTTGTTCTTTTAGGTTATGACTTGGATCTCCTGCGGAACTTAACACGTTCGACCCAAGTCTCCTTAAGTTATTAATTCCATTAAATATTAATTTCCATAAAAGGTTCCCAGTACTGACGTGGCGAGGCACATGACCTTCTTGGATATGGGAGCAACCACCACCGACTAGACAAAACCTTTAATAGAAAGCTAATATTTAATTTCCTAAAATAACTTTAGGTTAACCAAAGAGAACAATCAAATCACAAGGAAAGAAAGAAACAAAAGAACACAACTTCGAAAAAACATATTCGAAATACTAGAACGTAAGCCTCTTGTATTTGGTATTATTTCCATAAATAACTAGCATGATGCGGAAATAGAAATTACTAGTTATACCTTGTAGAAAAAACCTCTTGATCTTCTACCGTATTCCTCTTCTAACCTCGGACGTTATGTGGGCAACGATCTTCCAAGATGAGAAACCACCAACCACCTTCTTCTCCTCCAAGCAAGGTTCGGCCACAAAAGAAAAGCTTTACCAAGGAGAAAAACCAAAATACTAACCAAGCTCCAAGAGATGCTAGCTTTCTCCTTCTTCTTCTTCTTCTCCGAGTAGTATCCGGCCACCACAAGAACTCCAAGGGAGAGGGAGAGGTTCGGCCACCACAAGAGGAAGAGAAGGAGATGATGGCCGGCCACACCAAGGAACAAAAGAGGGAGAGGAATAATAGATGTTGTGTCTTGTGAAGGCACCCTCACCCCTTCTTTTATATTCCTTGGCCTAGGTAAATTAGGAAATTTAATTACAATAAATTTTCCTTAATTTCCTTGACATGATTTAATTGAGAAAAATAAAATAATATTTCCCAATTAAACAATGATGGCCGGCCAAATCAATAGGAAGCAAATTGGACAAGTTTCAATCAACAATTAAAACTTTCCTTATTTGTTTCGGAAATTTTAAAAATAAAATTTCTCTTTAAAATCTCTTCATGGTTAATAAAAGGAAATATCTATAATTTTAATTTTATTAACATGTGAATAATTTTAAAGAGAAAATAAAACATCTCTCCAATCTACAAATAAGGAAAGAGATCTAATCTCTTTCTTTAATCATTTGTAAATCTTTTACAAGAGATATTTTAATTTTAATTCTCTTTAAATTAAATCTTCCACATAATAATAAACATTAAAATTAAATTTTCTTTTAATTAATTATGGCGGCCCTACTAGCTTGGGTTCAAGCTAGGGCCAGCCACCGCCGGCCCTAGCTTGGTTCCCAAGCTAGCTTGGCCGGCCCCCTTTAGGTGGGTATAGAAGGTGGGTATATGTGGGTATAGTACTCTATAAATAAGAGGCTACGATAGGGACCGAGAGGAGGAATTGGTTTGGTCTCCCGATAAAATTAAGCATCCCATATCCTTGAACACACAACTTAATTTTATCAATGATAATTCATTCCACTAGAGAACTATCATTGAACTACCGCACCAATCCCAAATTACATTTTGGGCTCCTTCTTATTATGAGTGTGTTAGTCTCCGTGTTTAAGATATCGAATGTCCACTAATTAAGTGAGTTCTGACAACTCATTTAATTAATATCTAAGTCCAAGAGTAGTACCACTCAACCTTATTATCATGTCGGACTAAATCCACTGCAGGGTTTAACATGACAATCTTTATGAGCTCCTCTTGAGGACATTATCAACCTAGTATCACTAGGACACGGTTTCCTTCTATAATCAACAACACACACTATGAGTGATACCATTTCCCAATTTATCGGGTTTATTGATTCATCGAACTAAATCTCACCCATTGATAAATTAAAGAAATAAATATCAAACATATGTGCTTGTTATTATATTAGGATTAAGAGCACACACTTCCATAATAACTGAGGTCTTTGTTCCTTTATAAAGTCAGTATAAAAAGAACGACCTCAAATGGTCCTACTCAATACACTCTGAGTGTACTAGTGTAATTATATAGTCAAGATAAACTAATACCTAATTACACTACGACCTTCTAATGGTTTGTTCCTTTCCATTCTGGTCGTGAGCTACTGTTTATAATTTATAAGGTACTGATAACATCATCTTCTGTATGTGACACCACATACTATGTTATCTACAATATAAATTAAATGAACAACTACAAACAAATGTAGATAATTAGACCAAATGTGATTCTTTATTCATAATGAATGTTTACAAAGCTTAGGCTTTCAGTATACACTCCAACAGGGATTAAGAGCACTCTTCATATTAAGACAAGAGCATGACATCTATGATGATATGATATGACTGTTATGATGATATGATATGCATGACATGTACTTTACTTTTATGGCTTGTACCAAGGGTGGGCTCCATAAGCGCCCCTAGACCGACGGACTATGAACGGGTCTAGTAAAAAGGGATGGGATCCTTAGTATGCCCCTTGGCCGACGGACTATGAACGGGTCTAGATCCCTAGTAGGTTCGGGGCTAGCTACCCTGTCCTAGGGATTGCGCGCATTTATGTATGTATGTGGTACAAGCCGGGCCCTCATGATGATGATATTATGTTCAAGTATTAAAAGATATGTTTAAAGACATTTTGCACTCGACATGGCATATGTTTTAAAAGGATATTTTGCATAATGCACCCATTCATATATGATATGTTTCTTCTATGTTTCATGTAATCTGATGATATGTTATGCTTCTCATGACTCTCCTCATATGATTCCTTTATTTATGATATGTTAGAAACGTGGTTTATAAGGATATGTTATGATCAGAAATTATGCTCACATTTCATATTGATAGATGATTATGTTTTCAATGATGATATGCTTATATGATTATGCTTGAGATATGGTTTTTGTGAGTAGGAAAGAATCTTACTGAGCTCATGTGCTCATAGCTTACTTCCTTGTACCACAGATAAAGGCAAGGGATGGAGGACCTATGGGAGCTGCAGGAGAGGCAAGGAGGTGTGTGTGGAAGTGGCTCGACTGAGACAAATAAGACCTGCTATAATGTTTTGTTATGTTTGACATGAACCATTGTATTTATGTTACATTCCAGTATAACTTTATGACATTTTCCGCTGCTTTATGTTATAAGAAAGAAATTTTAAATATGTATGTATCCTGGAATAGTTAAGTAAGTAAGTAACTCCGTCCCTTTGAGTAGCAGGGAGGGCGAGCATTACACGATAATCATCCTGATCGGTCTGGAAGCTTGCATCACTATAACCCTTTACAGCTAGCTCATCATTGCCTCCATATATTAAGAAATATTCTTTAGTCCTTCTTAAGTACTTAAGAATATTATTGACCGCTATCCAGTGACTTTCACCTGGATCTGACTGGTATCTGCTCGTCATGCTCAAAGCATACGAGACATCAGGTCGAGTACATAGCATGGCGTACATGATAGATCCTATGGCTGAGGCATAAGGGATCTGATCCATGCAGTCTCTCTCCTCTCTAGAAGAGGGACCTTGAGTCTTCGAAAGACTCACGCCATGTGACATTGGCAAAAATCCCTTCTTGGAGTTCTGCATGGCAAACCGAAGGAGTACTTTGTCAATGTATGTACTCTACTTAGGCCAAGTAATCTCTTAGATCTATCTCTATAGATCTGTATCCCTAGAATGTGGGATGCCTCACCTAAGTCTTTCATTGAGAAGCAACTCCCTAGCCAGGTCTTGACAGACTGAAGCAAAGGGATGTCCTTCCCAATGTGTAGTATGTCATCCACATACAATATGAGGAAGACAACTATATCCCCTACAACCTTCTTGTAGACACAAGGTTCATCTTCGTTCTTGATGAAACCAAACTATTTGATTGCATCATCGAATCGAAGATTCCAGCTCCGAGAATATTGCTTTAGTCCATAAATGGACCTATGCAACTTGCATACTCATCTAGTATGCTGTGGATCTACAAAACCCTCAGGTTGTGTTATGTACACATCCTCGAGTAGGTTTCCATTCAGAAACGCGGTTTTGACATCCATCTGTCATATCTCATAGTCATGGTATGCTGCAATAGCAAGCATGATCCGAATGGACTTAAACATCGCTATTGGAGAAAATGTTTCATCATAGTCAATACCATGAATTTGCTTGAAACCTTTAGTTACCAAGCGACCCTTATAGATAAGTCCATCCATTTCAGTCTTTCTCTTAAAGACCGACTTACACCCAATGGGTTTTACCCCTTCAGTTGGATCAACCAAAGTCCATACTTGGTTGGTGTACATGGATTCCATCTCGGATCTCATGGCCTTTAGCCATTTCTCGGAATCTGGTCTCATCACAACTTCCTGATAGGTGGTAGGCTCATCATCTATGAGCACAACGTCATCATGTTCAGACAAGAGAAATGAGTATCTCTCAGGCTGACGATGTACCCTATCAGACCTGCGAAGAGGTATGTCTACTTGAACTGGTTGTTGTTCCTCAACTCCTTGTGGAACAACATCATCCACAACACTTTATGGTTCCAGTTTAACTTCCATCGAGGCTTCAGTGCTATGGTCCACATCTTGAACTTCTTCAAGATCGAACGTACTCCCACTAGTCTTTCTAGAAACAAAGTCCCTTTCTATAAAGACCCCAGTCTTTGCCACAACTACCTTTTGCTGACTGGGAATGTAGAAGTAATATCCCTTAGTTTCCTTGGGATATCCAATAAAGTAGCACTTGTCGGATTTGGGTCCTAACTTGTCTCAGACTTGACGTCGAACGTAAGCCTCACAACCCTAAATCCTCATGAAAGACACCTGGGCATCTCTCCCAGTCCATATCCTATATGGTGTCTTTATTACGGCCTTGGATGGAACTCGGTTGAGTATAAAAGCTGCCGTGTCTAGAGCATAGCCCCAAAGGAATGTCGGAAGATCTGTGTGACTCATCATAGATCGTACCATATCTAATAGGGTACGATTTCTCCTTTCGGATACACCATTCCACTGTGGTGTTCCAGGAGGAGTGAGTTGGGATATAATCCCACACTCAGCTAGGTAGTCACGAAACTCATGGCTAAGGTATTCTCCACCTCGATCTGATCGAAGTATCTTAATACTCTTGCCAAGCTGGTTCTGTACTTCATTCAAGAATTCTTTGAACTTTACAAAGGATTCTGACTTATGTGTTATAAAGTACACATAACCATATCTACTGAAGTCATCAGTAAATGTGATGAAGTACCTATAACCGCCTCTAGCAGCGACATTGAAAGGGCCACATACATCACTATGTATAAGTCCTAACAAATCAGTCGCTCTTTCGCTGTGCCCACTAAAGGGAGTCTTGGTCATCTTGCCTAGTAGGCATGACTCGCACGTCTCATAAGATTCAAAATCAAATGAGTCCAGCAAACCATCCTTATGGAGCTGAGATAAGCGCTTGTCATTTATATGACCTAAGCGACAGTGCCAGAGATAGGTTTGGTTTAGTCATTTGACTTGAACCTCTTGGTATTTATGTTATAGATAGGGCTTTCGAGGTCTAGAATGTAGAGTCCGTTCATCATTGGTGCACTACAATAGAACATATCTTTTAAATAAACAGAACAACATTTGTCCTTAATTATAAAAGAGAAACCTTTCTTGTCCAAACAAGAAACTGAAATTATGTTCTTAGTTAATGCAGGCACATAACAACAATCATCCAACTCTAATACAAACCCAGAGGGCAGAGATAGAAAATAAGTCTCTACAGCAACAGCAGCAACCCGTGCTCCATTGTCTATGCGTAGGTCCACCTCGCCCTTCGCCAATGCCCTGCTATTTCTCAGCGCCTGCACATTAGTACAAATGTGAGATGCACATCCGGTATCTAATACCCATGATGAAGAAATAGATAGATTGACTTCTATAACATATATACCTGAAGTGGAAGTCTCACTTCGCTTCTTCTTAAGATCTTCCAGGTACACCTTGCAGTTCCTCTTCCAGTGCCCGGTCTGACCGCAGTGGAAGCAGGTAGCATCTTTGGCAACCCCTCCTTTAGGCTTCAGCGCCTTGCCTTTGCCCTTGGCTTGGGACTTTCCCTTGCCTTTGGGCTTGCCCTTGCCCTTGTGTTTCTGAACCATCAGAACAGAGTGGGGCTTTGCCTTCCCTGGGTTCATCTCAGCAGTTCTCAACATGCTAAGCAGCTTGTTAGGTTCGTCGGGCCGCGAAAACCGCTTTTTCGCGTCGCGGAAACCCCGAGTCACCCAAAGCCATGGATCTCGTGCAAAGATTCGTAAACAAAATTTTTCGAAAAACCTTTTTCTTGTACGAGTTTGTAAAAAACTTTAGATCTACACTAAAGTTAAGATCATTACCCTTGTAGCGAAGCCCTTCGCGTTCCCGCTTGTCCAAGATGTCGCCGGATCTCTAGTTGTTAAAGTAGACAACCTCTATATGTATCCACACGGACACAAGTAGAAGGAGATGACCAAAACACAAGGTGTACTAGCGCCAATGGAGTGTTCGGCCAAGGAATGGGAGAAGGAGAAGAGAGAGCACCCAAGGGAGAAGAAGAGAGAATGAAATCAATGAGAGGAAATTCAAAACAACCCCTTAGCCATCAAGTGGCCGGCCACTCTAGGAGGTGTAACCCCCACATTAATTCCAATTAATGTGGAGACCATTAAGAGTTGTAACCCCCATGAGGTGGCACTCTAGGATGATGTGGATCAACACTATTGGTCCACATCTTGCCACCACACTAAATGACATGGCAACAAGTGTAACCTCCTCATTTAATGTGGGCCGGCAACATTAAATGCTATGGAGGCTTGTAACCTCCATGAGGTGGCACACATTGATGATGTGGAGCAATCCTATTGGTCCACATCTTGCCAACTCACTAGTGATGTGGCAAAAAGTCAAGTCAAACATGACTTTTTCTCTTCCTCTCAAATCAAGTCAAACTTGATCAAATCTCTCTCATGGTTGATCTAATCCAACCATATGATTCAAGCCAACTTAATATAATGAATCTAATTCATTAAATTAAGTTGATTTAATGAGTCATAATCTAAATTAGACTCATTGAATACATGAATCAACTTGAGTCTAACTCAATTAGCCCAATTTGGATTACTCTTAATCCAATATGATTCATCCAATGAATCTAATCCTCTTGGTTCATCATATGAACCAAATCTCCATCTAATTGTCCTTAGTGTGTGACCCTATAGGTTCTTGTAACGTTGGCAATACCCTAAACCCATTTAGGAGCATAAGTAATGAGCGATATCTAGCAACACATCATTACTACCCAAGTTACAAGAATGTCGAGATCCGACATCACCTTGTGACTACCAATTGTGACTCCTCACAAAATATGTGACATTGTCCTTCTATCCTAGACATCTAGATTGATCAATATGAGGCATAGACCGTGTCATCCTCTAATCAATCTAAATCTTGAACTCCAAGTAGACTCACTCGATCAAATGAGCTCAACATCTAATGTTGACTCATTTGGGCATGGCCATGCACTTCGTGGTCTAACTCTATCAAGAATACCGATGTCGCTCCCGTCATATGGGAGGGATAGATCCCATCTACATCACTCATATCCCTCTACATAATTCGTTATATACCCAGTAATCGCCTTTATAGTCCACCCAGTTACGGGTGACGTTTGACGAAACCAAAGTACATAACTCCTTATGTAGGGATCCATGGTGACTTCAGGTCAAAGGACTAATAGTCATACTAATAGCCACATGAGAAAGTATATGACACTCATATAACGATCCATGATACTTTCTCATGGCGGGTCATTCAGTATACATTCTCTAATGCATACCCATGTGTCAGCTTGATATCTCTATATCCATGACTTGTGAGATCAAGTCATCGAGCTGACCTACATGCTAGTCTTATTGTATTAACATTGTCCCTGAATGTTAATACTCGACTAGGAATGATTTAGAGTAGTGTTCCCTATATCATCTCACTATCGATTCAACCAATCGATTGATATAGGTAAGAACCTTTCTACTCTAGGACGTTACTATACTTATTTTATCTGGCACTAATACAAATAAGCATAATAACCAAAAACCAAATGCCTTAATATATATACATGAATATGATATACATGAGTCCATACAATCATCAAATGATTGGCTCTAGGGCTCTAACTAACACAGCTCGGGCAGTGGCTTGTCAATTTCGTTCATATTGTAGTTTAGAACGAACTGACTATAGCTATCTGGCAAGGATTGCAAGATCAGGTCAGTGGCCAGCTCTTAGCCAAGCGGGAATCCCAACCTCTGTAGGTTTCTATGTACCCAATCATTTTGAGTACATATGAGCCTACGGGAGCCCCATCTGATATCTTGCACTGAAACAGTGCCCTTAAGATCTCAAATCTCTCATGCCTCGCTTGTCCTTGATACAGTTGACGAAGATGTTCAACCATATCGTAAGCGCCCATTAACTCGTGTTGCTTCTGAAGCTCAGAGTTCATGGTCGCGAGCATTAGACAGGACACATCTAATGTGTCATCTTGATGCTTCTTGTAAGCATCTTTGTCTGCTCGCGTGGCATTGGCAAGAGGAGCCTCCGGAATGGGCTGCTCCAGAACGTACAGTTTACGTTCCTGGGTGAGAAGTACCAGTCCAGGAAATTTGCTCCGTTGAGCTTATCCTTCTCAAGGACAGAACGCAGAGAGAAGGTGTTCGTATTCGACGTCATGGTTATCTACAACAGAAAATGCAGAAAATAAATATCATATTCTTTTAAATCATTTAATTAGGCCTTTAACTAAATGATGCTCCCACTGAATTCTATAATTCATGTGGGACAAGATCCACATCATACTAACCCTTGAGTTAGCTTTGGCTAATACGCCCAAGACTTAGTATGATCGGTAGGTAACAATTTACCAATTACATCTCTATGCAACTCTTGTTTATAGGATCATTATCCTCAGTTATATTAAAACTTGAGTTAGCTTTGGCCAATACGCCCAAGAATTAATATAAATGTGATTTATGTCCTATCTTTCCAACCGTTGGAAGAATGCCTATAGTTGTACTCGATCCAACCGAGCAAACTAGGAATACTCAATCTAATTGAGTTTGTACTCGCCCATGCGTTGATAAGCGGGACCAAGATCCCTCCGTACCCTACTAAGATAATATGTGTTGCTCTGCTTTGGCAGATTCAACAACACATGTGATCGAGGTAGTGATAGGTATCACGGTATGGTAGGCATTAGAGTTGACATGATTTAGATCTAATCTAATCGTCGATGTGTATCAAATACATGATAGATCTAATCTAATCGAAAGGGTGCATCTTGTACACGATTTAGATCTAATCTAATCGTTAGGCACTAATTAATTACTAATCATGCATCACATACACACAAGCAATTAATTAAATTTATTTGTGATTAGTCATGGCCCTACTACGATCTTCTCAAGCCAATGAGAAGATCGGATGGTCAACCTAAGGTCAACAGCTTCTCAAGCTCCTTCCTTTGACCACCTTGTGTTGCTCGCGCCTTCCTCGTAACTCCGTCTCGAGTGGACCTTCCACGGCTCCAATTTTGTACATTACAATTTTGAAACTCGAGTTACATTCAAGTCTAAACTAATTTATAACAAGAATATAAAATAGAGAAAGGCACGACGCGCAGGTCGCGAATCAAATGTACAACACGCACAACACAAATGACGGCACGCAGGCCGTAATATGAATTACAACACAAATCCAATCAGATTGGGTCTTTTTGGGACATGACTATCACAAATTATACATAATTCTAAATTATGTAATTTCCATAATTTTCTGTAATTTTAATACAAATTTTTACAATTTTTACGAGTAAAATTTTCCGGCGGTCCCGTTTAGCGGTTTTCGAGCACAATCGCAGAACGAATCCAATTGCGGGGCCAGGGGCAGCGCCCCTACCCGCGATCTAACCATCGCGAGTGTCCCTAAGCGATCCTACAGCGCCTTAGCCCGCTGTCCCAAAAAGTTTTGGGGCGAAACCTTGCCGTTTCGGAAAAATCTTCTCGGTAGTCGAAGCCTACAAGTGTATAAACACTTGTGCTTCGCTTCTATGAGAAAATCACTCATAAAAAACCATAAAAACTTAAATTTACAGAAAATCACAGAAGCTATATTTTTCATAAAAATCAAACTAAACTCGTACAAGTCTTCGCACGTGGCTCTTATACCACTGTTGGATTTTTCGGGCCTCGAAAACCGCCTTTTCGCGTCGCGGAAACCCCAAAAGCCCTGCCACCGAATCCGTGCGAAGAATAAAACTTCAAAAACATTACGAGTACGAGTTTACAAACTCTAGATCTACATTAGAGTATGAGTTTTACCCTTGATGTGTGCCTTTCACGAATCCCGCTCGTCCAATGGTGCCAGATCTCAAGAT
This sequence comes from Zingiber officinale, assembly GCF_018446385.1. Classification (NCBI taxonomy): domain Eukaryota; kingdom Viridiplantae; phylum Streptophyta; class Magnoliopsida; order Zingiberales; family Zingiberaceae; genus Zingiber; species Zingiber officinale. Next base: position 50,032,916 of record NC_055990.1, read on the forward strand.
TGTCAAAGTAGACAACCCTCTAGAAGTATCCACATGAACACAAGAAGGAGATCACCAAACTAAAGTGTGCTAGCACCTTAGTAGGGTTCGGCAAGATGAGGAGAGGAAGAGCAAGAAGAGAGAGCACTAGGAGGAAGAAGATGAGGGAATGAATGAGAATTACTCACAAAATGAAACTCACCATCAAATTGATGTGGCCGGCCACATTAAGAGGTGTTGTAACCTCCATGGAATGCCAAGAGTCACAACTCTTGGTAACTCCCATGAGGTGGCATCCTACTTAAGCAACCATGATGATGTGGAGCATCATCATTAGCCCAATCAATGCCAACTCACCAATGAGGTGGCATAAAGTCAAGTCAAACACGACTCTTCATCTTCCTCTCAAGTCAAGTCAAACTTGACTTAATCTCTCTCATGGTTGATCTAATCCAACCATTTAATTCAAGCCCATTTAATATAATGAATCTAATTCATTTAATTAAATTGATTCAATGCGTCATAATCTAAATTAGACTCATTAAACACATGAATCAACTTGAGTCCAACTCAATTAGACCAATTAGGATTACTCTTAATCCAATTTGATTCATCAAAAGAATCTAATCCTCTTGGTTCATCATATGAACCTAATCTCCATCTAATTGTCCTTAGTGTGTGACCCTATAGGTTCTTGTAACGTTGGCAATGCCCTTAAACCCATTTAGGAGCATAAGTAATGAGCGGTATCTAGCAATACATCATTACTACCCAAGTTACAAGAATGTTGAGATCCAACATCACCTTATGACTACTAATTGTGACTCCTCACAATATATGACAAGTGTCCTTCTATCCAAGACATCTAGATTGATCAATGTGAGGCATAGACCATGTCATCCTCTAATCAATCTAAATCTTGAACTCCAAGTAGACTCACTAAATCAAATGAGCTCAATATCTCATATTGACTCATTTGGGCATGGCCATGCACTTCGTTGTCTCACTCTATCAAGAATATCATTGTCGCTCCCGTCATATAGGAGGGATATATCCCATCTACATCACTCACATCCCTGTGCATAATTCGTTACATACCTAGTAATCACCTTTATAGTCCACCCAGTTACGGGTGACATTTGACAAAACCAAAGTACATAACTCCTTATGTAGGGAACCATGGTGACTTCAGGTCTAAGGACTAGTAGTCATACTAATAGCCACATGAGAAAGTATATGACACTCATATAATGATCCATTATACTTTCTCATGGCGGGTCATTCAGTATACATTCTCCAATGCATACCCATGTTTCAACTTGATATCTCTATATCCATGACTTGTGAGATCAAGTCATCGAGTTGACCTACATGCTAGTCTTATTGCATTAACATTGTCCCTGAATGTTAACACTCGACTAGGAATGATTAAGAGTAGTGTTCCCTATATCATCTCACTATCAGTTCAACTAATCGATTGATATAGGTGAGAACTTTCTACTCAAGGACGCTATTATACTTAGTTTATTTGGCACCAATACAAGTATAATAACCAAAAACAAATGCCTTTATTTATATAAGAATATGATACAACAAGTCCATAATACAATCATCAAATGCTTGGCTCTAGGGCTCTAACTAACAGTCTACTCATTCGGAAGTATATCCCGGCCGATATTGGCCTACTCCCTTTGAGGCATATCTCGGCCAATATTGGCCTACTCCCTTTGAGGCATATCCCGGCCGATATTGGCCTACTCCTTTTGAGGCATATCCCGGCCGATATTGGCCTACCTCCTTTGAGGCATATCCCAGCCGATATTGGCCTACCTCCTTTGAGGTATATCTCGGCCAATATTGACCTTCCTTCTTAAAGGTATGTTTCGATTGATACTAGTCTACTCATTCGGAAGTATATCCCGGCCGATATTGACCTACCTCCTTTGAGGCATATCCTGGCCAATATTGGCCTACTCCCTTTGAGGCCTATGCTGATCGATATGGGTCTTCCTTCTTGGAGGCATATCTCGACCGATATCGATCTACCTCTTTTGAAGCATATCTCGGCCGATATTGACCTATCTCCTCCGTTTGGTTATATCCCTTCCCTTTCTTATCGGGAACCCATGAAACATAACCCATATCAATGAGGAATAAAACTACTAGTTATACCTTTCTTTGTAAGCAACAATCTCTTGATCTTCTATTGTATTCCTCTTTTTTCTTGGGCGTCATGTGGGCGACGATCTACCCAGAAGAAAACCACCAAAGCCTTCCTTGCTTCCAAGTTTCGGCCACCACCACAATGCTCCAAGGGATGCTAGAAAACAATGCCTCCTTTCTCTGTTCTTCACCTCCAAGCTATCGGCCACCAAGAGCTCCACAAGAGATGATGCCGCCGGCCACAATGAAGAAGAGAAAGAGAAGAGGTAGGCGTTCACCAAGGATGGAGGAGAGGAACAATAGAATAAGTTGTGTGTCCCATGAAGGCACCCTCTCCCCCTCTATTATATTCCTTGGAGAATCCAAAAAAGAAAAGTTTTATAACAAAAATAAAACTTCCTTGTATTCCTCTCTATGGCCTGCCACCATATGTTTAAACAAACAAGGAAAGATTTTAAACAAAAATTAAAATCTCTCTTTTATAAATCCCTTTTGTGGTTGGCTATAAAAGGAATATTTTATAAATTAAAATCTCTCTCTTTTAAATCCATTTATGGATATCTATAAAAGATAAGATCTTATAAAAAACTCCTTTTATATTATGGTTACAAAAAAGAAAAGTTTTGTCAAAATATTAAAATCTTCCTTTCACATTATACATAACTACAAATAAGGAAAGATTTCTAATCTTTCTTTTAATCCTTTGTAGAAAATCTATAAAAGGAAAGATTTTAAAATTTAAAACTCTCTTTTAAAACCATATGGATAAAAACATAAAAGGAAAGATTTTATCAAAATTTTATTTTTAATAAAAACTCTCTTTCCTTTTCATACTTGGTCGGCCCCTTGCTTGGGCACCAAGCAAGGCTTGGCTGGCCCTAGCCTTAGCTCCAAGCTTGGTTTGGCCGACCCCTAGCTTGGGCTCCAAGCAAGGATAGGGGCCGGCCCCTAGCATGGGCTAAGAGGCTAGGCTTTGGGTGGATATAAAGCTATATATAAGAGGCTACAATAGAGACTGAGAGGAGGAATTGGTTATGGTCTCCCGATAAACTTGAGCTTCCCGTGTTTGCCCCAAACACCCAACTCAAGTTCATCAGTAATAACTCATACCACTAAAGAGCTATTATTGAACTATCGCACCAATCCCAAATTACATTTTGGGCTCCTTCTTATCATGAGCGTGTTAGTCTCCTTGTGTTTAAGATATTGAATGTCCACTAATTAAATGAGTTACTGACAACTCACTTAATTAATATCTACCTCCAAGAGTAGTACCACTCAAACTTATCGTCATGTAGGACTAAGTCCGTCTGTAGGGTTTACATGACAATCCTTATGAGCTCCTCATAGGGACATCATCAACTTAGATTACTAGGACACAGTTTCATTCTATAATCAACAACACACCATATAAATAATATCATTTCCCAACTTATCGAGCCTATTGATTTAACAAGCTAAATCACACCCTTTGATAAATTAAAGAAATAAGTATTAAGTATATGTGCTTGTTATTATATCATGATTAAGAGTACACATTTCGATAATAACATAGGTTTTGTTCTTTTATATAGTCAGTATAAAAAAAAACTACCTCAAATGGTCCTGTTCAATACACTCAGAGTGTACTAGTGTAATTTTATAGTCAAGATAAACTAATACCAAATTACACTATGACTATTCCAATGGTTTGTTCCTATCCATCTTAGTCGTGAGCTACTGTTTATAATTTATAAGGAACTGATAACATGATCTTCTGTGTGTAACACCACACACTATGTTATCTACAATATAAATTAATTGAACAACTACACTTAGCATATAAATGTAGACATTTGACCAATGTGATTCTTTATTTCAAAATAAATGTTTACAAAAAGCTAGGCTTTTAGTATATACTCTAACAATCTCCCACTTATACTAAAAGACTATGCTGTCATAAACGCTGACATACATCTGATTCTCATTCCTTCAACATGTCGATCAAAAGCTTTCACCAGAAGGGCCTTAGTGAAAGAATCTACCAGGTTATCTGCTGATGCAATTTTGTCGACAACAACTTCTCCTCGCTTTACGATGTCTCGTATCAGGTGATACTTACGCTCTATGTGTTTACTCATCTTATGGGATTGTGGTTCCTTCGAGTTTGCTACTGCACCGCTATTATCACAATAAATTGTTATGATTTTGGGCAAACCAGGAATCATATCTAAGTCCATTAGAAAGTTCCTAAGCCATATAACTTCTTTGGCTGCCTTAGAGGCTGCCACATACTGAGCTTCCATGGTTGAGTCTAAAACACATTTCTACTTAACACTCCTCCATGCTATGGCTCCACCTCCTAAAGTAAACACATAGCCTGATGTAGACTTACTATTGTCCCTATCTGATTGGAAGTCAGAATCCGTGTAACCCACAGGAAACAAATCATCTGCTTGGTATACCAGCATATAATCTTTAGTCCTTCTCAGGTACTTTAATATATGTTTTACGGCAGTCCAATGTCCTTGTCCTGGATTACTTTGATATATGCTAACCATGCCCACAGTAAAATAGATATCCAGTCTCGTGCACAACATAGCATACATTAGGCTTCCTACAGCTGAAGCATAAGGAACTGCCTTCATCTCTTCTATCTTTTTTGATGTCTTCGGAGACATCTCTTTAGATAAAGATACTCCATGCTTAAAGGGTAGAAAACCTTTCTTGGAGTCTTGCATGCTAAAACGAGCTAGGATTGTATCGATATATAAAGCTTGGGATAAGCACAACATTCTTTTCTTGCGATCCCTTATTACTTTGATCCCGAGAATATGTGCACATTCTCCCAAGTCCTTCATATCAAATTGCGTCGACAACTATACTCTTACTTCCGACAACACTTTGATATTATTTTCAACTAACAAAATGTCATCTACGTATAGTACAAGAAATACCATCACATTTCCATCACACTTCTTGTATACACAAGACTTATCCGGACACTGAATAAATCCATATGACTGGATTACTTCATTAAACCGAATGTTACAAGACCTTGAAGCTTGCTTCAGTCCATAAATAGATAAATTGAGCTTACATACTAGATGTTCTTTGCCCTTTGCAATAAACCCTTCTGGTTGCTTCATATGGATGTTTTCTTCAAGACTTCCGTTAAGGAAAGCTATCTTGACATCCATTTGCCAAACCTCATAGTCCATATGAACAGCAATAGATAAGAGTATCCGGATAGACTTAAGTATAGCTACTGGCGAAAATGTTTCCTCATAATCGATTCCCGCTTTCTGAGTATACCCCTTCGCAACAAGCCTTGCTTTGAAGGTTTCCACCTTCCCGTTTGTCCCTCTTTTCCTTTTGTAGATCCATTTACATCCAATAGCTTTTACACTATTTGATGGTTCTACTAGCGCCCAGACCCTGTTAGAATACATAGATTCTATTTCTGAATTCATTGCTCTTTGCCAAGATGTTGCATCTTTATCTTGGAGTGTTTCGTCATATGTTCAAGGGTCAAGTTCATGTTTACCTGCGATCAAGTCCGACGACTCTCCCAAAAACATGAATCTTTCAGATTGCCTAGCAACCCTCCCACTATGACGAGGCACTGTCTGTTGTTGTGTATCATTTGTAATACGTGTTGCAGTTTCTTGTGATATTTCATCTTGCACTGTTGGTACTAAAGTAGGCGTGTCCTCTTGAATTTCTTCTAGAACAATTTCACTCATGGGCTTATGATTTATTACATAATCTTCCTCTAAAAATTGAGCATTGGTGTTAACAATGATCTTCTAATTTTTGGATTATAAAATAAACCACCTTTCGTTCCCTTAGGATATCCTACAAACAGACAAACTTCTATACGTGATTCCAACTTGTCAATATCTCCCTTTAGCACATGCGTTGGACTACCCGATATCCGAATATGACTCAGACTAGGCTTACGCCCATTCCGCAATTCCATGGGAGTAGAGGGTACTGATTTAGAAGGTATCATATTCAGAATGTACACTGCTGTTTCCAGAGCATATCCCCAAAACGAATCTGGTAATTCTGAATAACTCATCATCGATCTAACCATCTCCATAAGAGTTCTATTCCTTCTTTCTGCCACACCATTCTGTTGGGGTGTACCAGGTGCAGACAATTGGGATTGAATCCCGACCTCTGATAAGTAATTCCTAAACTCTTCAAAGAGGTATTCACCACCAAGAGCAGACCGTAGTGTCTTAATACTTTTACCATGACGTTTCTCCACATCAGCCTTGTACTCTTTGAACTTATCAAAGCATTCAGACTTACGGCGCATCAAGTAAATGTATCCATATCTCGAATAGTCGTCTATGAAAGAGACAAAATATTCGAAACTACCTCTTGCCTAGATAGACATAGGACCACACAAATCAGAATGAACCAGTTCTAACACATCTTTGGCTCTATACCCCTTGGCCTTAAAAGGTCTCTTGGTCATTTTACCTTCCAAGCAAGATTCACAAGTTGGAAAGTTTCCCAACACTAATGAACCCAAGTGTCCATCGACTATAAGCCTTTGAATCCTACTCAAGTTAATATGACCAAGCCTTAGATGTCAAAGATATGTTTGGTTCATTTCCGAAGGTTCCTTTCTCTTATTAGAATTAGAAGATGTGCTATTAATTTCCATTTGTTACATCGTGGGAGTTATTGGATTTAGAGTATACAAATTTCTAACCAATGTACCAAAATAGATAACTTTCCTATTTTTCTTGATAACACCTTTGTTATCAAAATAGACAGAATATCCATTCTTGTATTGTTTAGAAACTGAAATCAAGTTCTTTCTAAAACTTGGTACGTAAAGATAATTTCTCAAAACCAATATTTTATTCCTATAAACATCTCCCACTGCAACACTTGCTACTTCTGTAGCATTGCCCATGTAAACAGTGATTTCTCCTTCGTGTAGTTGTCGGGTTTCCTGGAACCTTTGCAAAGATTTGCAGACATGATCAATGGTTCTCATATCTACATGTCAGGTACCGGTAGATAACACCACTAAACATGTTTCAACTACTAGAGAAAAAGATATACCTATATTGTTCTCTTCCTACGAGGACAACCCGCCTACAAATGTCTAGATTGCTTGCAAATGAAGCACTTGCCTTTCGGCTTCTTCATTCCTGGTTTTAGTCCAGTACCTATAGATCATACAGTCTTACCTGTCAGCCCGATTCTAGTGTCCGAAGAGTTCCTTGAGATTATACATCATGTCATGGTCAGTAGGCATGGTCTGATGCTGATGTTGCAACACATTTGATATAAAAGCCAAATGTAACTTCGCGCCATCTCATCTGCCTTGACCTATTTCCTATGATACGTAATCTCCTCTTCACTAGAATTGCTATTAGGCACATTAGGGCAGACCTCCAACAGTACAAACTTATAGCTTTCAGCAGTTAGGACAATATCCAGGTTTCTTTTCCAATCTATGTAATTGAGACCAGTAAGTTTGTTCTCGTTCAGTATAATAGCCAGTGGGTTGAAAGTCATCCTAAGAATCACAAAATAAACTTTTGGTCAAGACTCTAAATTTAGAATAATATGATTCCTCAAACAATATTATTTAAATTTACCAAAACCTCAAAACACCGTAAATTTTGCATGCCACGTTAGTGTGGACGTATACAAAATCAAACATTTGTAAGAGGAGGTTTTACCAATTAATTTTATTCTTGTCATCCTAACTTTATGACAAATAAAATTAATAGTTGGTATTCCTTTGGTTACACAAATAATAGCAGTGACTCCGTTGGTGAGGATACTATTAAATGTGCCTAAGTGTGTACCATTACTTGATACTTAGTCCATTAAATAAGATTGTGCCCCTTCAGTTGGAGAAGATCACACGCTCCAAAATAATTTCCTATAATCCTCCATAAAGGTAGTTTGATCTAGTGATCTGCAAACAAACTCATCCGTTGTGGAGGGAAGCACTCAGAGCCAACAAGCAAGTTTGTTGCATCACTTACAAACCAGTAATGGAGACCGTGGAATTTATTTACTAATCCCTCTCCCACTTAGTTATTTAAGGTGAGGAATTTTAACCATGCACACACACATCATAGCAAATAAAGCAATAAATATGGAAAAACAATTTTCCAACTATTATGACCTTTTCCATCACTGTCCTTCGTGTACTGCCAACCCTAGCTGCTGCCATCTTTAGCCACCGCAATCGGGTCTAGTCACCGCATCTTTCTTGCTTCTTTTTTCACTGCGCCTCTGGTGCACAAATATTATCATGCCTCGCAAGGATACGATCCACGACAAAAATAGAATTTTACATATATCGATCCTATATTCCACAAAGGAATGCACATGTAATCTAGATCGAAACAAAAAAGTAAAATCCTAAAACTAATACAGCTCCTGCTGTATTTAATACATACAATCATGCACACACATAAAATGCCCTCGACATATCTGAGATTCCAATCACACACAATCACATTAGGGTCATAATAGTTGGATCTAGGATGCCTACAACCACAGAGTTAAATCTATTTGCACATCCTACTATTATCCTACCTAAAATATGTATGACATGTGCATAATTAAACTGAAAACCAAACACACAGAGGCAATCCCTAGCTCTGATATCAATTGTTGGTTGCTACTCGAAATATAGTACTGGTTCCCCTGTACAAAAATTTTGTATAAGTCCTGAACCATTCCTAACAATTTATTGTGTTCTTTAGAAATTAAATTTGGAATCGCAAACAGAACTTAACATTATTGATTCTAAATTCAACTTATCTGTTCTTAGAGGTTTAGACTTGGATTGCAAATGATGCTTAACATTATTAATCCAAATCCACCCATGTTACAAATTTGATTAAATATTTATTTCAGAGATCGGCTTCCAGGTTAAACATGGTGAGGCACTAGGCCTTCTTGGGTATGGGATCATCCACCACTTCCTAGACAAAACCTTTCAATGAAATTCAATATTTAATCTCCTTATAGTAACCCTATGTTTAACCATTAAGAACAATCGAATCACAAGATCGAAAAAAAAAATAAAAGAAACACAAACTCGAATCATAAATTCGAAACCTAGAATCGTTAGCCTCTTGTGTTTGGTATTTCAAAATCCATACAAAGAAAACTAGTATGATGCGGAATAAAACTACTAGTTATACCTTTCTTTGTAAGTAACAACCTCTTGATCTTCTATTATATTCCTCTTCTTTTCTTGGACGTCGTGTGGGCGATGATCTACCAAGAAGAAAACCACCAAAGCCTTCCTTGCTTCCAAGTTTCGGCCACCACCACAATACTCAAAAGGATGCTAGAAAACAATGCCTCCTTTCTCTACTTCTTCACCTCCAAGATACCGGCCACCAAGAGCTCCACAAGAGATGATGTCGCTGGTCACAATGAAGAAGAGAAAGAGAAGAGGTAGGGTCGACCACCAAGGATGGAGGAGAGGAATAATAGAATAAGTTGTGTGTCCCATGAAGGCACCCTCTCCCCCTCTTTTATATTCCTTGGTGAATCCAAAAAAGGAAAGTTTTATAACAAGAATAAAACTTCCTTTTATTCCTCTCTATGTCCAGCCACCATATGTTTAAACAAACAAGGAAATATTTTAAACAAAAATTAAAATCTCTCTTTTATAAATCCCTTTTGTGGTTGGCTATAAAAGGAATGTTTTATAAATTAAAATCTCTCTCTTTTAAATCCTTTTATGGATATCTATAAAAGATAAGATCTAAAAAAAACTCCTTTTATATCATGGTTACAAAAAAGAAAAGTTTTGTTAAAAAATTAAAATTTTCCTTTCACATTATAGATAACCACAAATAAGGAAAGATTTCAAATCTTTCTTTTAATCCTTTGTAGAAAATCTATTAAAGGAAAGATTTTAAAATTTAAAACTCTCTTTTAAAATCATGTGGATAAAAACATAAAAGGAAAGATTTTATCAAAATTTTATTTTTAATAAAAACTCTCTTTCCTTTTCATACTTGGTCGGCCCCTTGTTTGGGCACCAAGCAGGGCTTGGTCAGCCCTAGCCTTAGCTCCAAGCTTGGCTTGGTCGGCCCCTTGCTTAGGCTCCAAGCAAGGATAGGGGCCGCCCCCTTGTAAAATATCGAACCAGATAATGATTAAATAATAAGGTTTAATAGGCTAATAGCCTTAACAAAATTTTTAGGAAATTTTAGAAATTTTTCTGGAATTAATCGGAGCTCGTACGACATATTTAGAGGGATGTACTTATGAAGCGAGAAAAGCCTATTTATAATACCCAATTAAAGTGGAAGTTAATTGAGGAATCAACTTAGCCTTTAATTGAGCAAACCCTAAGTTTATTTCGTTAATTCTTTTTTTTCCTCCCCGATTCCTTTCTCTCCTCTCCTTCATTGCGCCGAACTCTTTTCCCCGAGTCCTCACCTCGCGATCCACCGCACCACCGCCAGTCGCGATGAACCGCACAGCCGGCGACTTCTTCTCCCTCGAGCTATAGCCGCTGGCTCTTCTCCTCGCAAGGGCACCACACAGCTAGCCTTTCCTCCCTCACGCGAGCACCGGAGACATGCCACGGTACCTGATCGCACGGCGTTGCTCAGGCCGCCGCTCGCCGGAGCTCTATATTCCTCAGCCTCTCATCTACAGCTTTGCTAGGTACACACCTTCTCAGACCTTTGCTCTGCACAGCCCGATCTTCAGGGAAAGGGTGGGAAATCTGAGCCCTAGCTTTTTCCCTCGTCGCTGCACTCGTGCGCTACAGCTTCGACCACAACTGTCTGCGTTGCTGTCTGACCGTCGACCGAGACCTTCTTCCGATCCAGCGAGACGCTGCCCCGATTTGGCTGATCCTCTCTGTATCACGACCACAGACTCTGTTGTGGCTTGGACAAGGAAGAAGGCTAGCTCTCACCTAATCCAGAGTCGTGCCCTAGCTTCCATCGCAGCTGATCTTCACTGATTGCCACGCTCCTCTGCTTTGGGACGACACCATAGTAGTATTTGGATTTCTTCATAGAGGAGGTTATAGGTTTGTTTTAAGGGGTAAGGTAATGTTTAGAAATGGATTAACATAGATTGTTTTTCCATTATATGTATTGGTGTGTGGAGATTTTGATATTTAGCTGCTTCTTGTTGTTTCAGCTAGCGCTATTTGCCGACAATTCACAATTCAGTCCATCATTTCTGGAAGCCACTTTCCTTGGTTGTGAGCCCACAAAGGAGGCTTCCTATTAGGGTGAGTTGCTGGAATTAATTTATATTTAGCTTAAGCTGAGTTGAGTATGGAATGGTTATGAATAGTTGAGATTATTATAGTTTGGGTTAATTAAGTTAGATGAATTAAGTAGAATTGATTTATGATGCCTAGTTGATTTAAGACGTGGATTAAATGATGTATTAATTGAGGGTTAATTGATACATGATTGATTATAATAGTTGGATTGTTAGTTTTACCTTGATGGATAGTCGAAGCATGTTAACAAAGAGGGTTAACTAATTGAATTGAATTAAATCATAAGGGGATTTGGTGTGAAAGAAGTGTTGGAGCAGTAAAGGGAATTAAAATGTTGATTCCTAATCGGATTGGGGTTAGTATTAGTTATCTAGATTATGATATAACTTAGCAGTATTATGTATTCTGTGTTGCAGGATACTAGTCGGAGACACACCTCGACGTGGCATTATTTATCACTATCGGCAGATAAAGGCGGGTACTTCTTACTTTATCTCTTTAGTATTTTGATCCTAGTGCATGAGCTTTATGTTCAGATAGTTGCTGTATCTATCTTGACTCCACTCTTATTTTTCCTGCGTTTGATACTTCCACTCAATCTTTGAGCTACTCGTTTCTGTATCTATACAGTCTCTCGTTGCTATCGATGATATTTAGCAGATACTATATTACTAGGTATTAGATACCAGATACCAGACATTAGATATTATGTATTGGATATATGGGCACCTGATACCATGTTTACATGCTTTGGTTTGCCGTTTATTTACACACCTTACTGAGCATGCTGGCCTCATGTAGCATACCTATTTCTGTTTATATATATATGATGACTGTTGCATTGTTTGCATCATGTCATTGCATGCATTGCCAGCGACCTTGGCTCCCTTGTGGTTGAGACGGTCAATGGCTTGGGCCGCACGCTCGGCCACTCATGGGTAGTGGTAGCTAGTGCGTGCCGCTTGTCCTGTCGTGCCCCCCACTCGCGCACTCATAGGTAGTGATTGCTGGAGTCGCGGGCAGCAGGGACCCCCGTCGCAGACGTAGCTATTTAGCTACTATGCACCTGTCCATCCGGTCACTCGAGAGTAGTGGCGTCCTTTGGGTGGTACAGTTGTCATCGATCCGGCCTCTCGACCATACAGGGGTCATGGTGCAGAGAGGTGGGCAGGGTGACCATCGGTACATACGTTGTTGTTATTATATCTGCTGGTTGCTTACTTATGCTGTTGTTGCTTATCTATCCTGCTGTTACTAGCTTATGTTGTTGTTATTTACTTATGCTGATATGCTTACATAGGTTGAGATATATGCCTATGGTATGTGTTTAGACACTATCTTACTTACTATTGACATGTATATACCTCACATGATACCATATAGTTATGAGCAGTACTGTAGCAGGATTTTGCTACACCTACCTTTCATTACTAGCCTAGGATATGGTTTCAGGTATGGACACTTATTATGATATCACTGTAGTATCTGCTATTTCTATACGAGACTGTATATCTTTGCATCTCTAGTTCTTTACTATACTCATGCACTATCTGTCTATTACCCGCTGAGTCTTTATACTCACCACCCCGTATATTGGTAATTTCGCCAGGTAGCAGGTAAAGGATTTATGGAGTCGCCTGGAGATCCTGTCCGCCAGTTCCACGTCACATTCGAGGACGATATTATGGTTTTGGTATACCGTACGCTAGTTGTGCTTTGGTTTTGTTTCTTATTCTTGTGGTTGTGTATCTTGTATTTAGTTTGATTTTATTGTGTCAAGCCGAGCCGGCTCACAGTTAGTTGCTTTGTGTTTTGTGATCGTTGTTTGTGATTTTCGCTGTGTTGATTTTAGTACAGCCGTGTGGGCTGATTAATATGTTTATATAACTGCGTGGTTGTGTTTATTTCTGTTCCAGCCGAGTGGGCTGATTATATAACTGCGTGGTTGTGTAAATATATTCCAGCCGTATGTGGCTGATGTATTTTGTATGTGTGTATGCCTCAGATTATCACCCATACAGGGGAGATGCTGTAAAATTTTTCGATAAGGACTCCTCTTGGGGCTTGACAATTTATTGGTATCAGAACCAAGTTTATGAGGCCTATTTTTTGTGGTTTGGATTTTTCGCGATTTGGTTTTTCGATGTGACTTTTCGGGTTTTGGGACCAGGCGGCGACAGGATTCTCCAAGCTATAGGAGGTATGTTTGCATATTGTTATCTTACATTTCTGTTAGTCCATGCATAGTTGTTATGTTATTTATGTTATGTATTAGTATGCTTTTGTTAGTACCTGTCCAGTTGTTTGTAGCATACATCAAATGTGCTGGGTCAATCACTGATCACGGTTGACCCTACTAGAGATCAAGGAATACAGTCTCATAGGACTTCTTTTACCATACCACTAGTGTTAATAATTTCTGTTATCACTAGTTTAGTAGTGGTTAGTATCTGCTAAATATCATATTGCTTCGGTTCGTGAAGAACCAATTTACTCGTATTGCCTTGGTTCGTAGAGAACCGATTTACTCTTATTGGCTTGGGTAGTAGAGGATTGATTTATCCTAGTTGGTTCGGTTTGTAGAGGACCAGTTTACTCTTGTTGCTTCGGGTAGTAGAGGACCGATGTACCCTTGTTGACTTGCTTAGTAGGGTTGATTTACTCTGTTGGTTTGGTTAGTAGAGGATCGACGTATCCTAGTTGCTTTAGCCTATAGAGGTTTGATTTACCGTTGTTGACTTGGTCAGTAGAGGACTGATCCATTCTTATGTTCTTAGTTCGGTCAGTAGTCCAATCGGTAGGAGACCGACTTACTCTATTTCATGAAGATTCTGACCCTTGGGTTAGTTGTATTCGGTGAGATAACCTAAAAGGCACATTTGAGTTCATGACTTGTACAGACGGAGAATTGACTGAGTTAGCTGGATACCATTGCTGGCTTGACTAGTTTGTAGAGGATCGATGTATCCTATTCTATGGAGACTTTAACCATGGACTGTATGTACCTAGTAGGATGACCTTGAGGGTACATTTAGATAGATGACCCCCACTGACGTGGAAAGTGTGGAGCTAGTTGCTTAACACTTACGAGATACAACCGTTATAGGGTGTATGAATTGGTAAGTACATTCAGATACTAGAGTGCAGTTGGGAGCATGTTATGATGGATTTTGTTGTGAGATTACCCAGGACATGGAGAGGATACGATGCATTGGGAAATCAGTGATAGGTTGATGAATTTGCTCCCTAGTTATTGATTTGTAAGATTATATGGTAGAGAGATTACCGGACCTCAGGGTATATCTCTGAGTTTTGAACTGGATGGAGATTCATGATTCACATTACGATAGTGGCAGATTTTACAGTAAATCATGAGTATAAAGTTCTGTTTTAGAACCGCTTTACATCTTTAGACAGATGAACAGACTGAGAGCTTAATGTGGATGTTAGAGGATTTACTTATGCTAGGTGTGGTGGATTTTGGAGATGATTGATTTACTTATAGTTGGCTAGACAACAGTGTGAGAGTAGCGGAAGCTGGATGAGCTCATAACCCATAGTGTCATCTTTGACAGTTGGAGATTTGTTATGATACTTGGATGGAGTGGTATATGAGTATGTTGTTTGGTTGTTACTCTTAGATGAGGATCCCTGAGTGAAGTAGTAAATTTGGGGACCAAATTTTTATTAGTGGGAGAGAATGTAAAATACCGAACCAGATAATAATTAAATAATAAGGTTTAATAGGCTAATAGCCTTAACGGAATTTTTAGGAAATTTTAGAAATTTTTCTGGAATTAATCGGAGCTCGTACGGCATATTTAGAAGGGATGTACTTATGGGCTCGAGAAAAGCCTGTTTATAATACCCAATTAAAGTGGAAGTTAATTGAGGAATCAACTTAGGCTTTAATTGAGCAAACCCTAAGTTTATTTCGTTAATTCTTTTTTTTCCTCCCCGATTCCTTTCTCTCCTCTCCTTCATTGCGACGAACTCTTTTCCCCGAGTCCTCACCTCGCGATCCGCCGCACCACCGACGGTCGCGATGAACCGCACAATCGGCGACTTCTTCTCCCTCGAGCTATAGCCGCTGGCTCTTCTCCTCGCAAGGGCACCACACAGCTAGCCTTTCCTCCCTCACGCGAGCACCAGAGACATGCCACGGTACCTGATCGCACCGCGTTGCTCAGGCCGCCGCTCGCCGGAGCTTTCTATTCCGCAGCCTCTCATCTACAGCTCTGCTAGGTACACACCTTATCAGACCTTTTCTCCGCACAACCCGATCTTCAGCGAAAGGGTGGGAAATCCGAGCCCTAGCTTTTTCCCTCGTCGCTGCACTCGTGCGCTACAGCTTCGACCTCCACTGTCTGCGTTGTTGTCTGACCGTCAGCCGAGAGCTTCTTCCGATCCAGCGAGACGCTGCCCCGATTTGGTCAATCCTCTCTGTATCACGACCACAGACTCTGTTGTGGCTTCAACAGGGAAGAAGGCTAGCTCTCACCTAATCCAGAGTCGTGCCCTAGCTTCCATCGCAGATGATCGTCACTGATTGTCATGCTCCTCTGCTTTGGGATGACACCGTAGTAGTATTCGGATTTCTTCATAGAGGAGGTTACAGGTCTGGTTTAAGGGGTAAGGTAATGTTTAGAAATGGATTAACATAGATTGTTTTCCATTATATGTATTGGTGTGTGGAGATTTTGATATTTAGCTGCTTCTTGTAGTCTTAGCTAGCGCTATTTGCCGACAATTCAAAGTTCAGCCCATCATTTCTGGAACCCAATTTCCTCAGTTGTGAGTCCACAAAGGAGGCTTCCTATTAGGGTGAGTTGCTGGAATTAATTTATATTTATCTTAAGCTGAGTTGAGTATGGAATGGTTATGAATGGTTGAGATTATTATAATTTGGGTTAATTAAGTTAGATGAATTAAGTAGAATTGATTCATGATGCCTAGTTGATTTAAGACGTGGATTAAATGATGTATTAATTGAGGGTTAATTGATACATGATTGATTATAATAGTTGGATTGTTAGTTTTACCTTGATGGATAGTCGAAGCATGTTAACAAAGAGGGTTAACTAATTGAATTGAATTAAATCATAAGGGGATTTGGTGTGAAAGAAGTGTTGGAGCAGTAAAGGGAATTAAAATGTTGATTCCTAATCGGATTGGGGTTAGTATTAGTTATCTAGATGTAACGCCCGAAAATTCTCAAAATTATTTTAAAAATATTCTATGATTTTTCTGGAATTTTAGAATATTTTTATGGAATTTTTAGAATAGCGGAAGTAGCAAAAATAAATAGAAACGTAAAATAGCTTAAGCGGGAATCAAACCCGAGACCTATTGGGTCCTACGACTTATAGTGGACTCTAGTAACCAAGTGAACCCAGCAGGGTCGTGCTGAAAGGAAAGGGAAAAAATTTTATTTAAGTTAGAGTTGGGTGGATTAATTCCTTAATATAAATAGGGAATTAAGTGAGGAATTTTAATTTTTACCGTGACTTACCTCTTCCCCTCACCCTAGTCACGCCGCCCCCTTCTCCTCTTCTTTCTCTCGGCGCACCAAGCCCCAAGGGCTAGGGTTTCGTCCCAAGGGTTTCTAGGAGCACCTTTCCGGCGACAACTCCGGCACGAGGACGTTCCCCTCCGCGAGAAGAGCACGTAGACGCCGGAGGATCGTCGAGGGAATCGTCTCCACCGGAAAACTAGCGAATAGAATCGTAAGAAATCTAGCGCAGGAGGTAAGAAACCCCTCACCTGCAGTATAATTAGCTCTCGTGTGAATTTCTGCTTTGTTTAGTAGCATACGAAATTTTGACACATAGGTTGTACAATAGTGCACACTAGGTGTTCGATAATATGTGCAGCACAGGAAAAGAATGCAACTTAGGCATTTTAATAGCTTAGTAAATGCAATAGAAGCATTTATTTAGTATGTATAGTTTTATTATAGTCATATGGGACTACAGTCCAATGGGTGGGCTCCCACAGTCGCCTCTAGGTTCAGATAACCTAGCTCTAGGTTCAGATAACCTAGAAATAGTAATATAAGAAGAACTCAGCTATAATCAGTATTTTATTTTAGCAGTGGCACTGTACTGGATTAGATATCCATTGGGTTGGGCTCTCATAGTCGCCCCTAGGTTCAGATAACCTAGTAACCTTACTAAATTCGGGACTTGCAAACCCGGGTCTAGTTAGGGATGCGCGCATAGCACGTACAGATGTCGGGCCCATCAGCAGCATGATTATTATTTTAATCTATTTATGGTAAATAGTTTTCAAAACTCACAAATCAGTTGTGTATACAGTTTAAATTCAGTTCTCGTTTAGTTTTAGTTTCAGATCAGTTCATGATTCAGCTTAGTTTCCATTATTGATACATGTGATAGCTCTATAATTAGTTTTGGTTTCTATGTTGTATGATACCATGCCATGCTCTCACCTGTTCAGCATGTATTTCAAATAGCATGTTTTCAAATCATAAATTGCATCGTATGCATGTTTTGTGAGGTAGATGGTTTCTTACTAAGCGAAAGCTTACAGATTCTTCCTTTCCTTATACTGCAGATAAAGGTAAAGGAAAGATGGACTAGCGGAGGCTGGAGGTTAATGCGATAAAGATGTGTGTGGATGGAACCTGGAATAAAGACCTTGGAAGAACTAGTACATTTAAGAACTTAGTGTTTCTTATCATGTTACTCTTTGCTTACTCAGTATCTAAATGCATGAAATTGTAGAAAATCTGCTTAGATTGCTAGTAACTATGTTTAGAATGTTAGTTGTTTGATATTAGAATGTTCTCCAGTTATTTTAGAACTCTTGTAGGCGAGTTTGGCACGAATCAGTGCTGAAATCAGAGCCTTGCTGCGAAATCAGAAACCCCAATCGATCAGTGGATCGATTGGGAGCCTGATTCCAGAAACACTAAGCTTCTGGATCGATCAGTCGATCGATCCAGTCGCATTCTATCGCATACAGTAAGCTTCTGGATCGATCAGCCGATCGATCCAGTCACATTCTATTGCGAACAGAGAGTTTGGGGAAATCGCTCCCGCGAACAGAGAGCGCTAGAATCGATCACTGGATCGATTGACCAGTCTGGATCGATCAGTCGATCGATCCAGAATACTACCCCGAGCACAGTAGCCATCTGAATCGATCCATGGATCGATCCAACAGCTTGCAATCGATTGAGTTCAATCTGGATCGATTGGGAAGTGGGGTTTCGACCAAGAGACATTGTAGTTCAGCTCCTTGACCATAGAGGATGTCGGGCATGCCATGAATACCTTAGATTGCATCCCTTAGCACATGTAGGACCAAGAACTTGTATTAGCTTAGTAAAGTTTTAAATTGGTACAGTTTTCTGCACCTAGACTTAGTAATGGTCATCGATATAGCTTAGCACAGCATAATGTGACGGTCCGGCCTTACAGCCCAGCCAGTTGAAGGCGGGTCGTTACAGAGTGGTATCAGAGCAAAGTTCCATACTTCCTACACACACATCAGCATTGAACCTGCAGCTTCCAAGTAAGAACACCTCTCCTCTTACTTATGTTTTCTTACTGTCATGTTTATAGATAGCTAAAGCATGTTGATATATGATAATGTTTAACATGGTTGATTATAGCAATTAGTTAAATGTGATAGTATTGGTTATGTATGTCCTCTCTTCCTTTAGAAATGGCAAGGGGACGCCCAGCTAGAAGGGCACCAGCTATTGAGCCCCAGCACGAGGCAGGTAGTTCAGTGCCTCCCCCAGACCTTACAGCATTAGTGGCTCAGTTACAGCAGCATCTAGCTGAACAGCAACAGGAGATAGCCACCTTAAAGGCTAATCAGCAGAATACTCCCAATGTCACCCCGGAACCAAACATAGCAACCCCAATAGTTATAGAGGTTCCACCTTTCCAGCCTACAGCACTAGTAGCCCCAGCAACAGAGGTAAAGAGAGAAGCCTATCTGATCCAGTGGCAGAGAATCAAGCCCGAGAACTTCTCAGGCACCAGTGAACCATGGGATGCTCAAGCCTGGTTTAAAACACTAGAGAGCACGATGGAGCTTCTGGACTGGCCAGAACACGAGAAGGTGAAGTGCGCCTCATTTTGCCTAACAGGAGACGCACGTATGTGGTGGGAGAGAATTAGAGTGAAGCGCCCAGTAAACCAGATGGCATGGGCTAACCTCGAGAAAGAATTCTTCGAGGAGTTCTTTCACATGCGGGTCACAAACCACCACTACGACGAGTTCACTGAGTTTCGCCAGGGCAACCTTTCAGTGGAGGAAGCCGTGAAGAAATTCAACAGATTGGCTCGTCTATGCCCTAAAAGAGTCAGCACAGAAAAAAAACGAGTTCGGTTGATGCTCAAGATGCTAAGGCCGGAAATAGCGATGAACGTGGCTGGCGGCGTTCATAGGCCGCAAACCACCGAAGAACTAGTCAGCAGTGCTCTGACCACCGAGCACTACCAGAACAATATCAAGCAGCAGAAGCAAGTCCTCTCAGAGTCCAAAAGACAAGGAGGTTCAGGTATTCAGAAACAACAGAGACACAGTTCTAACTGGAAAGGGAACTCCAGCAGCAAGCGCAAACCAGGGAGTTACCCGAAAGGAGGACCAGCTAGTAAACAGCCTAGTTATCCCAAATGTGCTACTTGTGGGAAATTCCACCCTGGAATTTGTCGTAAGGGCACACGAGGATGCTTTGAATGTGGACAGGAAGGGCATATGGCTAAGCAGTGCCCAAACAAGACAATTTTTCCTCAACCACAGCCGATTCAGTACGGAGGCCAGCCAGCACAGCTACATCAGATGCAGGCCATTCTAGATGGTCCACACATCAGACAGGGCAGATTAGAAGCCCCTCCAGCTATGACCAATGCGAGGATCTACTCACTCACCAGAGAGGACGTAGCAAATGCCTTGACAGTTGTTACAGGTCAGATCAGTATTTTACAGCAAAGTACAACTGTCTTATTCGATACTGGGGCAACCCATTCTTATATATCCAGGGCATTTGCCGAAAAGTTAGCGATACCTCCAGAGGTACTCAGTAGCCAATTTTTGACGACGCTACCTTCCGGAGAAATTATGACATCCACGCACTGGCTCCGAGCAGTGCCAATTATTATAGCAGACAGAGAACTCTTTTGTGATCTGATAGTGCTAGATATGAATGATTATGATGTCATCTTTGGAATGGACTTCCTGATCAGATACGGTGCCTCTATAGAGTGTCGGAAACAAAAAGTCGTATTCCAACCGGAAGCAGAAGTACAGTTCGAGTACATCGGAGAACCAAAGAGAAAGGCCAAGAAGTTTCTCTCAGCTCTAAAAGCACAGAAATTAATGGATTCAGGATGTACAGGATTCCTAGCACAAGTAGTCAATACCAGTCAGGACAAGGACCAACAGCTAGCAGAGGTCCGAGTCGTATGTGACTACCCAGCAGTCTTCCCTGAGGAGTTACCAGGTCTAGCACCAGACAAGGAGATTGAATTTGAGATAGAACTCATTCCCGGTACAAATCCTATCTCTAAGGCACCCTACCGCATGGCTCCAGCAGAACTGAAGGAACTTCATGAGCAACTACAGGAGCTGCTTGACAAGGGCTTCATACGTCCTAGTCACTCACCATGGGGAGCGCCTGTATTGTTCGTGAAGAAGAAGGACGGGAGCATGCGCCTTTGTATAGATTACATAGCACTGAACCAAGTCACGATTAAGAACAGGTATCCTCTTCCCAGAATAGATGACCTGTTCGATCAGCTAAAGGGAGCAGCAGTGTTCTCTAAGATAGACCTCAGGTCAGGTTATCATCAGGTGAAAGTTAAAGAAAGGGATATACCCAAGACAGCATTCAGGACTAGATACGGACATTACGAGTTCGTAGTCATGCCCTTTGGCGTGACAAATGCTCTAGCTACTTTCATGGACCTCATGAACAGAGTATTCAGGGACTACCTAGATAGATTTGTTATTGTATTAATCGATGACATTCTTATCTATTCAGAAACTCAGGAAGAACACGCAGAGCACCTGAAAATAGTATTGCAGACTCTTCAGCAGAACCAGCTGTACGCCAAATTCACGAAATGTGAATTTTGGTTAGATCAGGTGTCCTTCCTGGGTCACATCATCTCAAGGGATGGTATCATGGTAGACCCTAATAAAATAGAAGCTGTGAGTAACTGGAAAAGACCCAAGAACGCCAGTGAGATCAGAAGCTTTTTGGGACTAGCAGGTTATTACAGAAAATTTGTAGAGGACTTCTCCAGAATAGCCTCCCCATTGACAGCTCTCACCAGGAAGAATAGAAAATTTCAGTGGACGGAAGACTGTGAGAACAGCTTTAGTGAGCTAAAGAGGAGATTGACCAGTGCTCCCATTCTGGCACTACCTGAAAACACAGACAGCTTTGATATTTATAGTGACGCCTCTAAATTGGGATTAGGAGCAGTACTGATGCAAAATGGCAAGGTGATCGCCTATGCCTCCAGACAACTCAAGGAATATGAGAAGAATTACCCTACTCATGACCTTGAGCTTGCAGCAGTAGTGTTCGCTCTCAAAATTTGGAGACATTACTTGTATGGAGCTCAGTGCAGAGTGTATACAGATCATCAGAGCCTGAAGTACTTCTTCACTCAGAAGGATCTGAATATGCGACAGTGTAGATGGCTTGAGCTAGTCAAAGACTACGACATAAACATCCTCTACCGTCGAGGAAAAGCCAATAAGGTGGCAGACGCACTTAGCAGGAAGTCCAGCGCCACCTTACTATCCCTAGCAGCCATGTCACCGCCCCTACAGAAAGAGATCAAAGATTTTGGTCTCGAACTCATAGTGGGATAGCTCTCTACTATGACATTAGCATCTACCCTGCTTGGTGACATTCAGGCAGCTTAAGAGCAGGATCCTGAAATTCAGAAAATCAAGCAAGGGTTAGCAGAATCAGAAAGTAGAGAATTCAGAGTGTCTGTTAGTGGGGTATTATACTTCGGTGACAGACTCTGTGTTCCAGAACAGGAGGAACTAAAGAGGAAGATTTTAGATGAGGCTCACAGGACTCCTTATACGATGCATCCAGGTTCCACCAAGATGTACCAAGATCTAAAGAAGCGATTTTGGTGGGCCGGGATGAAAAGAGACATCGCTAGATATGTTAGCACCTGTCTGACTTGCCAAAGGGTCAAGGCAAAACACCAGAGACCAGGAGGAATTCTGCAGCCTATCCAGATCCCAGAATGGAAGTGGGAAGATATTTCCATGGATTTCATAGTGGGATTACCCAGAACCACGAATGGTTTTGACACCATTTGGGTAATAGTCGACAGATTGACTAAATCAGCCCACTTCTTAGCTATCAGAATATCCTACTCCATGGAGCAGTTAGCTCAGTTGTATCTCAAGGAGATCATCAGACTGCATGGAGTCCCACGAACCATCATTTCAGACAGAGACAGTAGGTTCACGCCACACTTCTGGGAGTGTGTACAGTCAGCATTGGGCACTAAGTTAAAATTCAGCACAGCCTTCCATCCTCAGACAGATGGTCAGACGGAGCGAGTAAATCAGGTACTCGAAGATATGCTCTGACCATGTGCCCTAGACTTCAAGGGAAGTTGGTGCAAATATCTGAGTTTAGCAGAATTTGCATACAACAATAGCTATCAGGCCACTATCGGTATGGCACCTTACGAGGCTCTCTACGGGCGGAGGTGTAGATCTCCAATCTGATGGTATGAGGGTGGTGAACAGAAAGAACTAGAACTTCAGACAGATCTAGTGGCAGATACCACGGCAGCTATACAGCAGATCCGCCAGAGGATAGAGACAGCTCAGAGCCTCCAGGAAACCTATGTTGATACACGGCGCAGACCTTTAGAGTTTTCAGTTGGGGATACAGTATTCCTCAGAGTGGCTCCCATGAAGGGAGTAAGGCATTTTGGGAAGAAGGGCAAACTAAGTCCCAGATATATGGGACCATACCTTATCACTAGAAGAGTTGGCAAGGTAGCATATGAGCTAGAGCTACCCCAGGAGATGTCAGCTATCCACAATGTATTTCATGTCTCTATGCTGAAGAAGCATATCCCAGATGCCACCCAGGTGATTGAGCCCCAGTCGGTACAAGTCCGTGAAGACCTCAGCTATGATAGTCGGCCTATTCAGATAATAGACCGAGCAGTTAAGAAATTGCGGAATAAAGAGGTACCATTAGTAAAAGTTATTTGGCAAAGTCACACAGCAGAAGAGGCAACTTGGGAGACAGAAGCTAGTATGAGACGGAAGTACCCAGAATTATTCTAAATTCAAGGATGAACTTTTTATAAGGTATGGGGGATTGTAACGCCCGAAAATTCTCAAAATTATTTTAGAAATATTCTATGATTTTTCTGGAATTTTAGAATATTTTTATGTAATTTTTAGAGTAGCGGAAGTAGTAAAAATAAATAGAAACGTAAAATAGCTTAAGCGGGAATCGAACCCGAGACCTATTGGGTCCTACGACTTATAGTGGACTCTAGTAACCAAGTGAACCCAGCAGGGACGTGCTGAAAGAAAAGGGAAACAATTTTATTTAAGTTAGAGTTGGGTGGATTAATTCCTTAATATAAATAGGGAATTAAGTGAGGAGTTTTAATTTTTACCGTGACTTACCTCTTCCCCTCACCCTAGTCACGCCGCCCCCTTCTCCTCTTCTTTCTCTCGGCGCACCAAGCCCCAAGGGCTAGGGTTTCGTCCCAAGGGTTTCTAGGAGCACCTTTCCGGCGACAACTCCGGCACGAGGACGTTCCCCTCCGCGAGAAGAGCACGTAGATGCCGAAGGATCGTCAAGGGAATCGTCTCCACCGGAAAACTAGCGACTAGAATCGTAAGAAATCTAGCGCAGGAGGTAAGAAACCCCTCACCTGCAGTATAAGTAGCTCTCGTGTGAATTTCTGCTTTGTTTAGTAGCATACGAAATTTTGACACATAGGTTGTACAATAGTGTACACTAGGTGTTCGATAATATGTGCAGCACAGGAAAAGAATGCAACTTAGGCATTTTAATAGCTTAGTAAATGCAATAGAAGTATTTATTCAGTATGTATAGTTTTACTATAGTCATATGGGACTACGGTCCAATAGGTGGGCTCCCACAGTCGCCTCTAGGTTCAGATAACCTAGCTCTAGGTTCAGATAACCTAGCTCTAGGTTCAGATAACCTAGCTCTAGGTTCAGATAACCTAGAAATAGTAATATAAGAAGAACTCAGCTATAATCAGTATTTTATTTTAGCAATGGAACTGTACTGGATTAGATATCCATTGGGTTGGGCTCCCATAGTCGCCCCAAGGTTCAGATAACCTAGTAACCTTACTAAATTCGGGACTTGCAAACCCGGGTCTAGTTAGGGATGCGCGCATAGCACGTACAGATGTCGGGCCCATCAACAGCATGATTATTATTTTAATCTATTTATGGTAAATAGTTTTCAAAACTCACAAATCAGTTGTGTATACAGTTTAAATTCAGTTCTCGTTTAGTTTTAGTTTCAGCTCAGTTCATGATTCAGCTTAGTTTCCATTATTGATACATGTGATAGCTCTATGATTAGTTTTGGTTTCTATGTTGTATGATACCATGCCATGCTCTCACCTGTTCAACATGTATTTCAAATAGCATGTTTTCAAATCATAAATTGCATTGTATGCATGTTTTGTGAGGTAGATGGTTTCTTACTAAGCGAAAGCTTACAGATTCTTCCTTTCCTTGTACTGCAGATAAAGGTAAAGGAAAGATGGACTAGCGCAGGCTGGAGGTTAATGCGATAAAGATGTGTGTAGATGGAAACTGGAATAAAGACCTTGGAAGAACTAGAACATTTAAGAACTAAGTGTTTCTTATCATGTTACTCTTTGCTTACTCAGTATCTAAATGCATGGAATTGTAGAAAATATGCTTAGATTGCTAGTAACTATGTTTAGAATGTTAGTTGTTTGATATTAGAATGTTCTCCAGTTATTTTAGAACTCTTGTAGGCGAGTTTGGCACGAGTCAGTGCTGAAATTAGAGCCTTGCTGCGAAATCAGAAACCCCAATCAATCAGTGGATCGATTGGGAGCCCTTAATCGATCAGTGGATCGATTGGAAGCCTGGTTCCGCGAACAGTAAGCTTCTGGATCGATCAGCCGATCGATCCAGTCGCATTCTGTCGCATACAGTAAGCTTCTGGATCGATCAGCCGATCGATCCAGTCGCATTCTGTTGCGAACAGAGTTTGGGGAAATCGCTCCTGCGAACAGAGAGCGCTGGAATCGATCACTGGATCGATTGACCAGTCTGGATCGATCAGCCGATCGATCCAGAATACTACCCTGAGCACATTAGCCATCTGAATCGATCCATGGATCGATCCAACAGCTTGCAATCGATCGAGTTCAATCTGGATCGATTGGGAAGTGGGGTTTCGACCAAGAGACCTTGTAGTTCAGCTCCTTGACCATAGATGATGTAGGGCATGCCATGAATACCTTAGATTGCATCCCTTAGCACATGTAGGACCAAGAACTTGTATTAGCTTAGCAAAGTTTTAAATTAGTATAGCTTTCCGCACCTAGACTTAGTAATGGTCATGGATATAGCTTAGCACAGCATAATGTGACGGTCCGGCCTTACAGCCCAGCCAGTAGAAGGCAGGTCATTACACTAGATTATGATATAACTTAGCAGTATTATGTATTCTGTGTTGTAGGATACTAGTCAGAGACACACCTCGACGTGGCATTATTTATCACTATCGGCAGATAAAGGTGGGTACTTCTTCCTTTATCTCTTTAGTATTTTGATCCTAGTGCATGAGCTTTATGTTCAGATAGTTGTTGTATCTATCTTTACTCCACTCTTATTTTTCCTGTGTTTGATACTTCCACTCAATCTTTGAGCTACTCGTTTCTGTATCTATACAGTCTCTCATTGCTATCGATGATATTTAGCAGATACTATATTACTAGGTATCAGATACCAGATACTAGATACCAAACATTAGATATTAGGTATTGGATATATGGGCACCTGATACCATGTTTACATGCTTTGGTTTGCCGTTTATTTACACACCTTACTGAGTATGCTGGCCTCATGTAGCATACCTGTTTCTGTTTATATATATATGATGACTGTTGCATTGTTCTCATCATGTCATTGCATGCATTGCGGCGACCTTGGCTCCCTTGTGGTTGAGACGGTCAATGGCTTGGGTCGCACGCTCGGCCAATCATGGGTAGTGGTAGCTGGAGTGTGCCGCTTGTCCTATCGTGCCCCCCACTCGCACACTCATGGGTAGTGATTGCTGGAGTCGCGGGCAGCAGGGACCCCCGTCGTAGACGTAGCTATTTAGCTACTATGCACCTGTCCATCCGGTCACTCGAGAGTAGTGGCGGCCTTTGGGTGGTACAATTGTCATCGATCCGGCCTCTCGACCATACAGGGGTCATGGTGCAGAGAGGTGGGCAGGGTGACCATCCGTACATACGCTGTTATTATTATATCTGCTGGTTGCTTACTTATGCTATTGTTGCTTATCTGTGCTGCTGTTACTAGCTTATGCTGTTGTTGTTTACTTATGCTGATATGCTTACATAGGTTGAGATATATACCTGTGGTATGTGTTTAGACACTAGATTACTTACTATTGACATGTATATACCTCACATGATACCATATAGTTATGAGCAGTACTGTAGTAGGATTTTGCTACACCTACCTTCCATTACTAACCTAGGATATGGTTTCAGATATGGACACTTATTATGATATCACTGTAGTATCTGCTATTTCTATACGAGACTGTATACCTTTTCATCTCTAGTTCTTTACTATACTCATGCACTATCTGTCTATTACCCGCTGAGTCTTTATACTCACCACCCCGTATATTGGTAATTTCGCCAGGTAGCAGGTAAAGGATTTATGGAGTCGCCTGGAGATCCTGTCCGCCAGTTCAACGTCACATTCGAGGACGATATTATGGTTTTGGTATACCGTACGTTAGTTATGCTTTGGTTTTATTTCTTTTTCTTGTGGTTGTGTATCTTGTATTTAGTTTGATTTTATTGTGTCAAGCCGAGCCGGCTCGCAGTTAGTTGCTTTGTGTTTTGTGATCGTTGTTTGTGATTTCCGCTGTGTTGATTTTAGTACAGTCGTGTGGGCTGATTAATATGTTTATATAACTGCGTGGTTGTGTTTATTTCTGTTCCAGCTGAGTCGGTTGATTATATAACTGCGTGGTTATGTAAATATATTCCAACCGTATGTGGCTGATGTATTTTGTATGTATGTATGCCTCAGATTGTCACCCATACAGGGGAGATGCTGCGAAATTTTTCGGTAAGGACTCCTCTGGGGGTGTGACACCCCTAGCATAGGTTAAGAGGCTAGGCTTTGGGTGAATATAAGGCTATATATAAGAGGCTACAATAGAACCGAGAGGAGGAATTGGTTATGGTCTCCCGATGAACTTGAGCTTCCCGTGTTCGCCCCAAACACCCAACTCAAGTTCATCAATAATAACTCATACCACTAAAGAGCTATTATTGAACTACTGCACCAATCCCAAATTACATTTTGGGCTCCTTCTTATCATGAATGTGTTAGTCTCCCTGTGTTTAAGATATTGAATGCCACTAATTAAATGAGTTACTGACAACTCACTTTATTAATATCTAGCTCCAAGAGTAGTACCACACAACCTTATCTTCATATAGGACTAAGTCCACTTGTAGGGTTTACATGACAATCCTTATGAGCTCCTCAAGGGAACATCATCAACCTAGATTATTAGGACACAGTTTCATTCTATAATCAACAACACACCATATAAATAATATCATTTCCCAACTTATCAGGCCTATTGATTTAACGAGCTAAATCACACCCTTTGATAAATTAAAGAAATAAGTATTAAGTATATATGCTTGTTATTATATCATGATTAAGAGTACAGACTTCCATAATAACAGAGGTTTTGTTCTTTTATATAGTCAGTATAAAAAGAAATTACCTCAAATGGTCCTGCTCAATACACTCAAAGTGTAGTAGTGTAATTTTATAGTCAAGATAAACTAATATCAAATTACACTACGACTATTCCAATGATTTGTTCCTATCCATCTTAGTCGTGAGCTACTGTTTATAATTTATAAGGAACTGATAACATGATCTTCTGTGTGTAACACCACACATCATGTTATCTACAATATAAATTAATTGAACAACTATACTTAGCATATAAATGTAAACATTTGACCAATGTGATTCTTTATTTCAAAATAAATGTTTACAAAAAGCTAGGATTTTAGTATACACTCTAACAATATTCCCCCTCCTCCTCTAGAGCCGACTCTCTCTTCTTTATATCCTGCCCTTACTTCTTCTTTCTCTCACTTACCAGAAGGTCCTTCGCTTCCGAGTGTTGGCTCCAATCCTGCCTTTATGATGAATATTCCTGAGTCAACTTCTCTACCACCCTCAGTAACCGAGGGTTCCCCTATTCTTATTTTTCCCCTCTTTCTCTCTATAGCTCCCTATCATCCTCTTCCATTCCCATTCCTACCTTCCTAATATTATTGGGAGGTTCTTTAACGATAGCCTGGTCAAAGGCTTGCAAGGAAATTGAGAAACTCACTCCAACTAAATGGGTTGATCATGCTTCTTTTGAGGAAACTAAGGTAACCTACTCTTCCTACCTTTTCTTTTATTAATGCATTCTAATGATAACCTTTTGACAGCTGTAGATCACCAATATGAATATGCACCGACACATGTATGAACTAACCCAATAGGTGGCCAAGCTAAGGTTACAAACTCCTGAAACCTCCTTCTCTCAAGCCTCGAAGGAATTATCTCACCAGCTACAAGAAACTCGTGAGCTTCTTGAGGTGGACCTGTTGGATCGAGATGCGCTAGAGGGGGGTGAATAGCACCCGCGGCTATTTCGTTCGATTATCGGAATCGTAAAACAATCGTCGAGTAATTAAAGCAGCGGAATGAAAATAAGCAAACACATAAGAACACAGTCGTTTACTTCGTTCGGAGCCTAGATCGACTCCTACTCGAAGGCTCGCGATCCTTGATCGCTTTCCGTGGGCAACAAATAAAATATCGTGAATAAGTACAAGAAAATAAGTACAATTGAAATTGAAATAATACCGACAACAGAATAATAATAAATGAAGCTTCGGGTCATCGACGACTGCAACAACACTTTAGAATCGACTCTTGAGCAGCACACAACAGAAGGAAAGCTTGTAAATTGTTGATATGAAGTGCTGCTCGAACCCTGCTTTTAAACAGTGTTCAAGGTGCCTCGAAGCTGAGTTCTATCCCGATCAGTTCGCTGCGATAAGCCTTTAACTTCTTGGACCTGAAGGCACCTTCAACACCCTTCAAGGCACCTTCATGCTTCTGTCCAAGGCGCCTTGGCTTCCTCCAAGGCGCCTCCAAGCTGGTTTCGCAGCCAGATCAGGTTTTGCACCCGAGGCGCCTCCAAACTCCATGGAGGTGCCTCGGACACTGTTCATCCGAGGGTAGTTGTGCACTTTGGTCCCTGCAAGATATGTTAATCACAAAAAAACACCCTTTAGCACAAAGTTAGCATAAAATGACAGTATAAATATAATAAAGAATATTGTGACAGTCTCTGGACTGTCCGAGTCTGACTTCGGATTTCTGACTGGAAATCCTAGGTCGACCCGACGCCTACTGTTCCCTCTACGGGGAACGCGTCCTCACCTACTCCACTCAGGAGATTTACCTGTTGCCAGTGCGATCCTCCAGATCGACTGGACTTTTGCTCAGCACTCGACGCTTCCAGACTTTCTGCTGGACATCCGCTTCCCGGCTAGTCCAGTCTTTCACCTGGTTCGCGACACCAGGACTTTCCACCTAGGGTTACCACCCCCTAGGACTTTTGTCTGAAGCCATCGACCTGCCAAGACTTTCCGCATAGGGTTACCGCCCCCTATGACCTAGGGTTACCACCCCCTAGGTTTTTTCCTTTGCCTAACCGTAGCTAGGACTTTCCTGAAATACTCAAGCAGACATGTTAAATCACAAAACACCTTAACTTTGAATCCTTTGCCATTATAAAAACACGAGTTCGATCGTCGGATGCTTCCCACACCAACAATCTCCCCCTTTTCGATTATGGCAACTCAAATTCAAAGTTAAGTAAACATATATCAAATAACGAGTAGATGAAAACATTTAAATCTAGTTTAGCAATTTTGCTAAAGTAAATTCCATGAATTTAAAGTATAGCACCAAGTATAGGCTCCCCCTTAACTGTTACTCCCCCTTTAATATTCATTATTTTATATTTGAATTTGACAATCAATTATTTGAGTATTTGAATTTTGAATTTGCTACAAGTGTATTTGAATTTGCTACAAGTGTATTTGAATTTGCTACTCTCCCCCCTTTGCCATATATCAAAAATAAGCAAAAATAGGCATTTAATTTTTAAAGAGGGATAACAACATTTTGAAAATACTTAACAGTTTATAATTTTCATTTCTTACTTTTAGCTAAGTGAAAGGATGATGTTAGCTCTTTGGAAACTTGGTTGAAATTATAAAACTACTAGAAGGTAAAACCTTTTGACAGTTTTTGAAAAGCTAGTAAAACTATACATAGAGAAGTATTTGTTTAGATTTTGAAAATTTGTTAGTGAAATATTTGGAGCCAAGTGATTTTTAAGAAAACATTTTTATGGTCTAAGTTTTTTAAAAATTTGAAAATAAAGATTGGACCTTAGCTAAGCTCTTTGCAAGTATTGTATTTTGAAAACTATAGCTTCAGGTTTAAAAAAAACTTAGCTTAATTTTAAACAATATTAAATTTTAGGACAAGGAGGGAGTAGCTAAAAATTTGGTTTAGGTTATTAAGTTGGTCCTTAAGTCCAAGCATGAGTCAAGTTCAATAGATTTCAAATTATTCAGTTTTACTTTTAGAGGTATCAGAGCCCTAAAGATCACAAATGCTTAATCTGAAAACTGAGTATCCCTTTACCAACTGTCTAACCTTTAGCTACTTGCTCATTGCCTAGAGGGCAACAACTTTCACTTGGTTAGTCAAGTTAAGTCAATTTGGTCCAATTAGATTTGACTAGAGATGGAAAACTTGACTTGATTGATGTATATTGCATGTTTAACGCCCAGACTCATATTGATGCACAGATATAAGCATTCTTGAGTCCAGGCTGTACCCTATGCATCTCACACCAATCTATGTCTTTAAAACACAATCAAGGTATACCTAGGTGTTTGTGAGATGCTCTGGCTTAAATCTAGGGGAACATGATTTCTAGGGGGGAAAGCCTAAATTAAGTCCAATTTTTTAAACTTCTAATAAAAAGGGAATTTTGAAAACTATTTTTCCTAGAATTTGAAAAAATTAAACAAAACAAGACACCTACTTTACCCAACACATTCCTATTTGCCTTCTAAGTGCACTGAACTCAAGTTCAGGTAAGGGTTTTGTGAAAATGTCAGCTAGGTTTGATTTGGACTCAACATGGTTGAGTGCAATTTCACCCTTAGCTACGTGATCCCTTACAAAATGATGTTTTACCTCTATGTGTTTAGTCCTAGAATGGTGAATAGGATTTTTGATCAGATTAATTGAGCTGATATTATCAATAAAATTTTTTGTATTTTTATATTCTAGTTGATAGTCTTTTAACGTATGCATCATCCACAACAGTTGAGATGCACATTCTCCTAGAGCTATGTATTCAGCTTCTGTAGTGGATAGAGCAACACAATGTTGCTTTCTGCTTGACCAACTTACTAGGCACTGACCTAGAATCTGGCAGCTACCATTTCTACTTTTTCTGTCTAATTTGCACCCAACATAGTCTGAATCAGAATAGCCATAAAGGTCAAAGGTGCAAGTTCTTGGGTACCACAGTCCTACATTTAGAGTTCCTTTAATATACCTAAGTATTCTTTTAACATATGTTAGGTGTGACTCTTTTGCACAGGATTGATATCTTGCGCGCATACCTACTGCAAACAATATGTCGAGTTGGCTTGCGGTTAGGTAAAGTAAGCTACCTATGACACTCCTATAGTACTTTGGATCTACTGATTTTCCTTCAGGGTCAAAGTCAATGTTAATGTTGGTTGCCATTGGAGTATTTATAATTTTTGAATTTTCCATGCAAAATTTTTTAATTAACTCCTTAGCGTATTTAGTTTAAAATAATTTTGAAATTAAGTTTTAAAATAATTTTGAAATTAAGTTTTGAATTAATTTTGAAATTAAGTTTTAAAATAATTTTGAAATTAAGTTTTGAAATAATTTTGAAATTAAGTTTTAAAATCATTTTGAAATTAAGTTTTAAAATAATTTTGAAATTAAGTTTTGAAATTATTAAGTTTTGAAATTATTTTGAAATTAAGTTTTAAAATCATTTTGAAATTAAGTTTTAAAATCATTTTGAAATTAAGTTTTGAAAAATTTTGAAATTAAGTTTTGAAATTATTTTGAAATTAAGTTTTAAAATAATTTTGAAATTAAGTTTTAAAATTATTTTGAAATTAAGTTTTGAAATCATTTTGAAATTAAGTTTTAAAATAATTTTGAAATTAAGTTTTAAAATTATTTTGAAATTAAGTTTTGAAATCATTTTGAAATTAAGTTTTGAAATTATTTTGAAATTAAGTTTTAAAATAATTT
The DNA here is from genome assembly GCF_018446385.1 of Zingiber officinale. NCBI lineage: Eukaryota > Viridiplantae > Streptophyta > Magnoliopsida > Zingiberales > Zingiberaceae > Zingiber > Zingiber officinale. The sequence continues at coordinate 50,066,034 of NC_055990.1, forward strand.
TGAAATTAAGTTTTGAACTTAAGTTTTAAAATTAAGTTCAAGTCAATTTTAATTTCTAATTTCTTAGTCATCTCACCCGATCTAAATTTTCAATCAGAGAACCCTATAATTGTTGTGAGATGAATTATGGTTAAATTTTAAGGTAAGGTTTAACTTTGTGTTAGATTCAGGTTTAACTTTGGGTTCAACAAGTAAGCATTATTTGGATAAACTTCTGGGCTATGGGGAGTCACAAGGAACTCATTAAAGTAACCATGCCTTCGAGGTTTTCCAAATAGTCCTACCCATTGAACTTAATACTAAACCTTGGTCTAACTAGTTAGGATCCATTTAAGGGTAGCTTCGGTCAGTCCCACTTGGCCAAATGCACCAGGTCGAAACCATATCTTCCTAGACATGTGATGCCCAAGCTTCCCTAACGTACTATCATCCAAAAATTTACCAGTACTGTGGGTCAAGTTAAACTTAGCCCATTTTAATCTAACCTTAATTATCCTACCAGGTAATCTACTCATGTTTTACCCATTTCGGGTAGATTAAGTTCAGTTACCCTGTCGGGTAGTTCAGTTGGGGGTGCCAGGTATTCTAGATCCTCCATCTATATTTTGATTTGAATTCGAATTATTAATTTGATTTTGAATTTTGAATTTATATTTTAATTTTGAATTTTTTATTTGATTTTGATTTTTGAATTTTGAATTTATATTTTAATTTCAAATTTTTAATTTGATTTTGATTTTTGAATTTATAATTTAATTTCAAATTTTTAATTTGATCTTGATTTTTTAATTTAGAATTTAATTTCGAATTTTTAATTTGATTTTGAATTTTGAATTTAGAATTTAATTTAGAATTTTTAATTTGATTTTAATTTTGAATTTGAATTTATATTTTAATTTCGAATTTTTTATTTTATTTTGAATTTTGAATTTATAATTTAATTTCAAATTTTTAATTTGATTTTGATTTTTGAATTTAGAATTTAATTTCGAATTTTTAATTTGATTTTGATTTTAAAATTTTTGAATTTAGAATTTAATTTCGAATTTTTAATTTGATTTTGATTTTTGAATTTTGAATTTATATTTTAATTTCGAATTTTTAATTTGATTTTGATTTTTAAATTTTGAATTTATAATTTAATTTCGAATTTTAAATTTGATTTTGAATTTTAAATTTTGAATTTATAATTTAATTTCGAATTTTTAATTTGATTTTGAATTTTAAATTTTGAATTTATAATTTAATTTCGAATTTTTAATTTGATTTTGATTTTTGAATTTATAATTTAATTTCAAATTTTTAATTTGATTTTGATTTTTGAGTTTTGAATTTATAATTTAATTTCTAATTTTTAATTTGATTTTTGAATTTTTAATTTGATTTTGATTTTTGAATTTTGAATTTAATTTTGAATTTTTAATTTGATTTTGATTTTTGAATTTTGAATTTTTAAATTTGTTTTATTAAGATCATTTTTCTTTTAACTCCCCCTAGATCATAGCCTCGATATGGTCTATCGAGGTAGCGTATTTGATCCTTCGAGACCCAGTATTGACCAAGTCCAACCTGATTGACCAAATTGGACTTGGGGACCCATGCTTGGACTGATTTAATATTTTGTTTGTTTATTAAGGATAAATAAGATTTATATTTCTTTTTAATTTTATATCCTAGCCCAGTTCTATTGTAAACGACTCTTTGTGTCCCAAGAATTAGGTCAAGATTCTTGGAGCCCAAAGAAAACCGTTCTAAGGTATTTTTTAAATCCTTGACCTGATTTTTCATACTAGAATTTTCTTCCTCAAGTTTTTGAACTTGAGTTGAATTTCTAGTCTGAACTTGATCAGGTAAGAATTTAGTGTTAGTCATTTCTTTAAGGGCAGCTACTTCCTTTAGAAGTGACTTAATCTTAAGGTTTGACTTAGCTAACTTACGTAATAAATAATTGACTAAATTGTTAAGTCTAGGAATACTTACAGTGGAGTCTGGCCCTTCGGAAACGGATGCAGATCCGTGGCTTCACTCGGACTCGGCCTCTGACTTGCTCTCGCTCTCGGATTCGACGATCTGGTCCCGGGCCATCAATGCGAGTAAACTCGTCTGATCGAGTTCGTCGTCGTCGTCCTTCGAAGAAGATTCATCCCACGTCGCCTTTAGGGTCTTCTTTCTTCTTTGCTTTTGGTTGGGGCAGTTGGCTTTGATGTGCCCCTTTTGGTTGCATCCGTAGCAGGTTACTTCAAATTTTACCTTCGAACTCAGTTGGGCCTCCTTGGATTGTACCGCCTTCTTTAGGTCTTTCTTGTTGAAGCCCTTCTTCTTCTTGTAGATCTTTTTTACGAGGTTCACGAGTTCGCTGGTCAGTTCGTCTTCTTCATCTTCTAAGTCGGGTTCGTCTTCAGATTCCGGTTCAATTTTTCGCCGTACTTTTGGTTCCCGTGTTCGACTAGTACCTGCAAGTAAAGCTACACCTTTCTCGGGTGGGTGTGCATTAGTCTGCTCGTGAAGTTCGAATTCCGAAAATAGTTCATCTAATTTAATACAAGATAGATCCTTAGAGACTTTGTAGCATCTACCATTGATGTCCACAATGTGCTCCTAGGAAAGGCGTTGAGTGCATACCTTATAATGTCCCTATTCTCGACCTTCTGCCCAATTCCGTGGAGGGAGTTGAGGATGTCTTGGATTCTTGTGTGTAGTGAACTCGCCGTCTCGCCTTCCTGCATTTTCATATTATATAATTTATTAAGTAAAAGATCCCTTTTACTCACCTTAGTGTCGGAAGTGCCCTCGTGGAGTTCGATCAGTTTCTCCCATAGCTCCTTTGCAGAAGAGAATGGGCCGACTCTGTTGAGCTCCTCCTTGGTAAGACCGCACTGGAGGGTGCAGGTGGCTTTGGCGTCGGCTTCCACCTTTTTGATAAGGGCTGGATCCCAGTTTTCGCAGGATGTAGGCTTGCCGTCTGCATCAGTTGGTAGTCGCATTCCCGTCTTGACTATCATCCAGGTGTCGAACTGGATCTTCAGATATGTCTCCATTCGCCCCTTCCAATACCCGAAGTCTTCTCCGGAGAATAGTGGGGGACGAACAGTGCTATATCCTTCTTGTTGTGTAAAATACCGAAAATATGCGAATATGAATAAGGGAATTTTTGGACATTTTTCGGGAATTTTTCGGAGCTCGTACGGACGAGTTGACGGGGATAAAAACAGGGCCCGAAAAAGCCTGTTTAGGCTACCCCATTTAAGTGAGGAAAAGTTGATTTTTCCTTTTTAAATTCTTTTTCCTTTTCTCTCTCGCCGAAACCGTGCCGCGCCCCTTCTTCCTCACACGCGATCACCGTGCCCTAACCGCCGGCCGGCGGTTCCTCCTCCCCGAGTGCACAAAACCCCTCGGCCACTTCTTATTCTTGCTTCTTCTCGCCACTGCCGAAGCTTCTTCTTCTTCCTTGACTCTGAATTGGCGCCGACTCCTCCTCCCCTTTGGGCTCGCGACGCCGCCGACCTATCTCCTTTCTTCTTACCACCGGCCAAAGCCCGAGCAGTGCCGATCAAGCCGCCGACCTCCTCTGTGTCGCGACGCTACTGCCTCCTCTTCTCCAAGCCTGATCTCTGCCTATCGACGCTGAGTTGTGCCCTAGCGCCGGCTGCCACCATCACTGTGCCTGCCGACGCCGCTGTCTTTCGACCTCAGCGTCGACCTCCTCCACTTGACCGTGCCCTAGCTCCGAACCAAGTCTTCTTCCTCAGTTTTTCTAGTTGTTATCGCCAGTGTAACTCTAGCCAGTATTCAACAGCTGCTGGGACCAATCGTCGAAGAAGGAACTGTTGATTTGAGGGTAAGCCAGCCTCAATAACCTTGCTCTATTGATTTGTCATCATGCCCTAGTTACTGTGCTTGCTGTTCTGATGGTTGGGAAGTTTCTTTGTGTTGCTGCCACAGAAACACAGGGTTCCCGGCAGCAACTTCGCTGTGACTTAGGCAACAAATTTCCAGCATCAATAGGGGGCTTCAAATTAAGGTAAGGATTAGGTGATTGAATATATGTGTGATGAAGTATAAGTTGACACATAATTAATTGATAATTATTTGATCATTAGGTTTGTGTAGATTTATTTGGTTATCTAGATTTGGATCTTATAATTGTTTATGGGTAATGGATCCTTGATGTAGATTAGTTTGGTTTAAAATGGAACGAGGGTTAAGACAATTAACCCTAGTCAATTGTTAGATTTATTTTAGGGTTAAAGAATTTATTTAGCTATTTATAAGCATTTAGCTAAATAATCGTATATGTATTGGTGACACAGGACTGTGACGCGAGACGAGTATCTCGGAGTCAGATTTGGAATTTTCTTATCGGAGGCGGGTACTTTTGACTTATTGTCTTTGATATGCTTAGTAATTAAATTAACAAGATGCATTAATTGTGTTTCTTACTTGTTTCGGTTAATCACTGCCTAATACTTGCTACCTGTTGATTGATTGTTTGTTTACATCTTGTATGGATATGTACTTGATTCCACATGCTCATGGGTAGTGATATAACCATATTTTACCATGTCAGGACCTAAGTTTGATACCTTATAGGATCAGATACCTTGATATGATTCATTCGGTTTGGTGCACATTATGATATATCCAGAGATTGGTTTAGTATATTACCATGTTTAGTGACATGCACTATTCGCATGATTGCATGCTGAGTGATTGATTGCTCCTTTATTGTCGAGCACTTTGCCAGTTTCATCACTGTTCGGTGCTCCGTTATGACGCTCATGGGTAGCGGGACACAGCGTGGTAGCACGTCAGTTTGGCTCTTCCGGTGCTCCGCTCATGGGTAGTGTGACGCAGCGTGTAGCACGTTAGAGATCCCTCCCCGTCACAGCGTACCGGGAGTTGAGAGCATTGCGCTCCCCCATTTATGATTTGGGGTAGGAGTACGTATGTACTCCGACAGCATCCCGTCCACTCGATCACTCATCAGGAGTAGTGTTGCAGAGTGCACGGTTGTCACAGCCCTACCCACTCGGTTCCACTGTTGATGTGAGTCGGCTGACTGGCGTCAGGGGTGACCATGACATTGGCATCATGTGCATGATGCATTTATTGTTTGTGTTTGTGTTTGTTGCACTTATATGCTGCACATTGCTTGGATACCTTGATTGACATGCATACAGGTCTTCTATACCTTTCGGACTGTTTGTCCTTTTACCGGGTCCTGGTTAGTACAGATTCTCTCCTGTCTTCTTCAGTTTGTAGTTACCTTTATCTTTATCAGGAGACTGTACGCATGATTAGTGCTAGGTGTTATTTCTTTACTTTGCATATCAACTGTACCTGCTGAGTGTTGGACTCACCCCGCCTCCATTGTTGTTATTTTCAGGTTGATGCTGTCAGGAGGGAGTTCCAGTCGCTAGTCCCCACTGCACGTAGTGCTACTCCGCTGCTGGTTTTTGAGTTGTTTCATTTTAGCTTTTCGCTATCAGACTTTATTTTAGTTTTGTTTTGGACTTACATATGGATATTGTATGGAATCTTTCCGTTGGATGGACTTTTAGTATGATTTGGATTTACTCTACTACATGCCTGCCTGGACGGCAGAAGAGGTAAAAAAAATCGGATTTGGGCTTTACGAGTGTAGTTGAGTAGGGTTGATTTCGAGTCAGAGTATTTCTATGTTGTTTATTTTATTAACTGCGTGGTTGTGACAGCCAGAGGCTGAATACATATATAAACTGCGTGGTGATTGATTTTATTTACTGTTATTATTCCAGCCGCCTGTGGCTGAGTATTTAGTGCTTGTAGAAAATTTTTGATTGTCCGTCGTACAGGGGAGATGCTGCCGAAATTTTCTCGGACAGGGACTCTTCTGGGGGCGTGACAATTTAGTGGTATCAGAGCCAGGTATTACGATCTTTTGTTTTCGTATTTTGGATGTTTGGGATAACCTGATACCAATTTATTTACTTGGTATCAGAGCGCCAAGTTTGGCGATACTTGTGGATTTTTGTATTATGGATTTTCGGGATTTATCTGATACCAATTTATTTGGTATCAGAGCGGGTTATGATACCTGCTTATGGTGTTCTGGAGATTTATCGGATACCTGTTGTTGGTATTCTGGATATTTGGGTTAGCCAGGTTTGCGAGTCAAACTGGGCATTATCGGATTTTCGATATGGTTATGTTTCAGATTTCCGTTTCGAATTTATTTGGATTTCCGGCGATATGTACGTTCGGAATTTTGAGGTCAAATTGGGGACTGGACAGCGACGGAACATCTCCAGACGGCAAATAGGTATGTTGTTATTTTATGATGGTTATATTGGTATTGATATCTGTAATTTAATTTAACAGATATGAGACGATCTACTCGTATTGCTGCGAGACGTGGTGCTGGACGACCACGTGCGAGGACCACGGGATCTCTGGATATGCCAGAGATGCCCACTGTTAGTGAGCCTGTCAGTCAGGGACAGACTCAGGATGCAGCGGGAGCATCGGGCTCTCAAATCCCGATAGCTCCTGTAGAGATACCTACTTTGGCCACACCGACGGTATCCACGCCTACCCTGTTTACAGTACCATCAGGGGTACCATTGGTGTACCCGACATCTGCTCCAGCGCAGCCTACGGCGTATTCAGTGCCGCCACCACTTGGATCTACAGTGTACCCGACACCAGTGGCACCAGTGCCCCAGTGCCTACAGTAGCAGCAGCTGCACCATATCCGGTACCATTACCTACCGTACCTCCAGCTGCCACCACTTTTGTTCCCCAGGCAGTACCACCGACGGCTTATGCTCCGGTATATACAGCAGCACCGGGAGTTCCTCCTCCGGTCTATTCCGCGGTACCACCTGTAGTATCAGCTCCAGTGTTTCCGCCAGCTCCTACAGCCGTCCCGACACAGCTCACTGATATTGTCGCTGCACGAGCTAGGATTCCAGCACTGGCTGAGTCGATGAAGACTCGTTTCACTCTTTTCCGCGGGGATCTCGATCCGAGTATGGCTCTGTTATGGATAGAGACTATGGAGCAGACTTTCTTCTATATGGCTTGCTCCGAGTGGGAGAAAGCAGAGCTGGCTGCTTACCATTTACGGGATGAAGCAAATGTCTGGTGGGTTACTCAGCGTGCTATTATTGGTGAGCGCAACGTCACATGGACCAGGTTCAGAGAGGCTTTTGAGAGCCGTTTCTTTCCACTGTCCTATCAGATGGCTCGCTTACAGGATTTTATGAGTCTGAGGCAGAATAATCGCTCAGTGACCGAGTATAATACAGAATTCGTCCGGTTGGCTCAGTTTTGTCCAGAGTTAGTTGCGGAGGACAGAACTCGCATGATGCAGTTTATACAGGGATTGGATGGTTATCTGCATGTACAGCTTGCCGGATTAGGGATTACATCTTACTCTGATGCATTGAATCGAGCTTTGATGATAGAGTTAGCTCGGCAGACAGCATATCCGGACAGGAAAAGAAAGCATACGGGTCAGACATCAGGGCAGGTCCAGCAGACACAGGCGACAGGACAGCATCAGAGTAGTCGCAGACGATCAGGTCAGAGTTCTTCTGGGGTTTCTCGTAGGCCTCAGAAGTCAGGACAGTCTTCCTCAGGACGTTTCCGGTCTCCTCGGCAGGATCGGAAACAGTCCACCAGCGATATACAGTGTTTCCGATGTGGTTCCAGAGACCACATCACTTCAGCCTGCACTCTGGAACAGTCAGTTTGCTTTTATTGCAAACTGCCTGGGCACCAGAGCCGAGATTGTCAGCTGAAGGCTCAGCACACGGCTTCCGGAGGGTCAGAGCAGAGGGGACAGTCTAGTCAGTCAGTGTCTCGACGAGGAGGGCGGAGATTCACACCCTCACAGCGTCAGCAGGGAGCAGCTCCCTCCGCAGCAGCATTTGGCATGCTTGGACAGGAGTACTCCAGTGCTTCTGTAGCACCCCAGAGTTTTGTTCCAGGATCTTATTATCCGACTCAGGGGCAGTACCAGACTCAGTCCCAGCCAGCTGCACAGTATCATCCGCCTCAATGGCAGGCTTCTGCCCAGCCATAGCAGCCGCTGGCAGCGTTACCTCCTCCTCCTCCGCCGGAGACTGGACGAGTTCATGCTATTACCAGAGAGGATGCTCAGCGGGCCGATGGATCCGTTTTCCGCGGTACGATTTCCATTTATGCATTTACTGCTGATATTTTGATTGATACTGGTAGTTCGCACTCTTTTATATCCCGTACTTTTATGCGGGAGATTGGTAGATTACCTACTGTTAGGTTGCGGCGATTGACTGTCTCCCTACCGTCCGGTGATACTTTAGACGTCACCCAGGAGATCAGAGGTTGCCCGTTAGATTTTGGCAACATGATACTTACGTAGATCTTCTAGTATTGGAGATGGTCGAGTTTGATATCATTCTTGGTATGGATTGGCTATCAGTATATCATGCTACCGTTGATTGCCAGACGAGGGTGGTCACCTTCCGGCCTCCGAACCAACCCTCGTGGAGTTTCACTGGCATTAGAGACGACGGCATCTCGATTATTTCGGCGATTCAGGCGCAGAAGCTGCTGTCTCACGGCTGTCATGGTTTTCTGTTGTCGTTGATCAGTACTGAGGACAGTAGTAGTTCGCAGCTCTCCGACGTTCCTGTTGTCCGGGAATACCCAGATGTATTTCCAGAGGAGCTGCCAGGTTTGCCTCCCAGAAGGCCAGTGGAGTTCGCTATTGAGCTGATTCCGGGAACCTCACCGACATCGAAAGCTCCGTATCATATGGCACCAAAAGAGTTGAACGAGCTGAAGGTTCAACTCCAGGAGCTTTTAGACAGGGGATTTATTCGCCCTAGTGTTTCACCATGGGGTTCTCCAGTTCTGTTTGTCAAGAAGAAAGACGGCACCATGAGGTTATGTATTGACTACAGGCAGCTGAATTCAGTGACCGTCAGAAATAAATATCCATTACCACGGATTGAGGATTTATTTGATCAGCTCAGAGGTACATCAGTGTATTCTAAGATTGATCTGCGATCTGGATATCATCAGCTGAGAGTCAGAGACTCAGATATTCAGAAGATAGCTTTCCGTACCAGATACGGTCATTATGAGTTTTTGGTAATGCCATTTGGGCTTACCAATGCTCCAGCGGTGTTTATGGATTTGATGAACCGCATCTTTCTGGAGTATCTGGATCAGTTTGTTATCATTTTCATTGATGACATATTGGTCTACTCTCGTTCCGAGGAGGAGCATGCACAGCATCTTCGCACAGTCTTGGAGATTCTTCGACGACATCAGCTGTACGCGAAGTTCAGCAAGTGTGCATTCTGGTTATCCTCAGTCGGTTTTCTGGGACACGTGGTTTCTAGCAGAGGTATTTCAGTTGATCCTCAGAAGATCGAGGCTGTCACCAGTTGGGAGCAGCCGAAGTCAGTTCAGGAGATCCGCAGTTTTCTGGGATTGGCCGGATATTACCGACGTTTTGTCGAGGGCTTCTCGCGTATTGCTATGCCGCTGACACGTCTTACCAGGAAAGGCGTGAAGTTCATATGGTCCGAGGATTGCGAGATCAGCTTTCAGGAGCTGAAGCGGAGATTAGTGTCGGCTCCAGTTTTGGTTTTACCTTCTGGAGAGGATGGATTTGTACTTTACACCGACGCGTCTCTACAGGGTTTGGGCGCTGTTCTGATGCAGCACGGCAGGGTAGTCTCTTATGCTTCTCGTCAGCTGAAGGAGCATGAGAAGAACTACCCAGTTCATGACTTGGAGTTAGCTGCCATCATCTTTGCTCTGAAGCTTTGGCGTCATCATTTATATGGTATCACATTTGAGATTCTCACTGATCATAAGAGTCTCAAATACATTTTTACTCAGAAGGAGCTTAATCTCCGACAGAGGAGATGGATGGAGTTCCTGAAGGACTACGATTGTACCATTAGCTACCACCCGGGGAAAGCTAATGTGGTTGCAGATGCACTCAGCAGGAAGTCCAGAGGGACTTTAGCTTGCCACCGGATTTCGGTTACGGATTTGATTCAGAGTTTCTCGGAGTTAGATCTTGAGGAGCAGGGACCGACAGAGCAGGGTATTCTGGTTACCATGGTTGCTCAGTCGTCGATCAGGACGAGGATCCGAGAGGCACAGGCTGGTGATCAGCATTTGCAGTTCATCATCAGTCAGATAGCTTCTGGGCAGCAAACCGAGTTCACACGAGACGAGGAGGGTGTTATATACTTCCGAGGCAGATTATGCGTACCTCAGTCTCATCCGGTCTTACAGGAGCTACTACAGGAGGCACATCGTTCTCGGTTTGCGATCCATCCAGGCGGAACCCGTATGTATCGAGACTTGAGGCGTTCCTACTGGTGGAACGGCATGAAGAAAGACATCGCGAATTTCGTAGCTAGATGTCTTGTCTGTCAGCAGGTGAAGGCTGAACACCAGAGACCTGCAGGATTACTTCAGCGGATTCCTATTCCTGAGTGGAAGTGGGATCACATTACCATGGACTTTGTGGTAGGGTTGCTGAGGACACGACGAGGTCATGATGCGATTTGGGTAATCGTTGATTGATTAACCAAATCCGCGCACTTTTTAGCGATTCGGAGGACTGATCCCCTGGATCGATTAGCGGATTTGTATTGTCGAGAGATTATCAGACTACATGGTGTTCCACTGAGTATCATTTCGGATAGAGATCCACGGTTTACATCTCGTTTCTGGCAGAGTCTGCAGCAGGCCTTGGGCACACAACTCCGTTTCAGTACAGCCTTCCATCCACAGACAGATGGACAGTTAGAGCGGACCATTCAGACTTTAGAGGACCTGCTGAGGTCATGTGTTATGGATTTCGGAGGCAGTTGGGAGGACCATCTGCCGTTGGTAGAGTTTGCCTACAACAACAGCTTCCATTCGGTTATCCAGATGGTACCGTTTGAGGCGTTGTATGGTAGACCTTGTCGGACACCCGTCCTTTGGGATGAGGTTGGAGAGGCTCAGTTGTTGGGACCTCATAGAGTTCAGCAGGATGCAGAGTTGGTCCGTACTATCAGACGGAGGATGTCAGAGGCGCAGGATCGCCAGAAGAGTTATGCAGATCGGAGACGCAGACCACTAGAGTTCTCTGTTGGCGACCATGTATTTCTACGAGTTTCACCCACGAAAGGGGTGAAGAGATTTGGCCTCAGAGGTAAGCTAGCTCCGCGGTACATTGGTCCCTTCGAGATCTTGGAGAGGATCGGAGCAGTAGCTTACCGACTGGCACTACCACCGTCCCTGTCAGGAGTGCACGATGTATTTCATGTATCCATGCTGAGGAGATATGTACCTGACCCGACGCATGTACTGGCTGATATTCCAGTTCCAGTTCAGCCTGACATTACATATGAGGAGGTTCCGGTACGGATACTCGACCGGAAAGAGCGTCAGTTGCGGAACAAGACTATCCGGCTGGTTAAAGTCGGATGGCAGCATCATTCAGACGAGGAGGCTACTTGGGAGCTCGAGGACACTATCCGAGCTCGATATCCCCATCTTTTTACTTGAGATATGTGTTTCAGTTTACCGTTCAGCATTTATACTTCCTGTCTGTTGTTAGTACTTGCTGATGGTAGATAACGAAATTTGGGGACCAAATTTTTATAAGTGGGGGAGAATGTAAAATACCGAAAATATGCAAATATGAATAAGGGAATTTTCTGGAATTTTTGGACATTTTTCGGGAATTTTTCGGAGCTCGTACGGACGAGTTGACGGGGATAAAAACAGGGCCCGGAAAAGCCTGTTTAGGCTACCCCATTTAAGTGAGGAAAAGTTGATTTTTCCTTTTTAAATTCTTTTTCCTTTTCTCTCTCGCCGAAACCGTGTTGCGCCCCTTCTTCCTCACACGCGATCACCGTGCCCTAACCGCCGGCCGGCGGTTCCTCCTCCCCGAGTGCACAAAACCCCTCGGCCACTTCTTATTCTTGCTTCTTCTTGCCACTGCTGAAGCTTCTTCTTCTTCCTTGACTCTGAATTGGCGCCGACTCCTCCTCCCCTTTGGGCTCGCGACGCCGCCGACCTATCTCCTTTCTTCTTACCACCGGCCAAAGCCCGAGCAGTGCCGATCAAGCCGCCGACCTCCTCTGTGCCGCGACGCTACTGCCTCCTCTTCTCCGAGCCTGATCTCTGCCTATCGACGCTGAGTTGTGCCCTAGCGCTGGCTGCCACCATCACTGTGCCTGCCGACGCCGCTGTCTTTCGACCTCAGCGTCGACCTCCTCCACTTGACCGTGCCCTAGCTCCGAACCAAGTCTTCTTCCTCAGTTTTTCTAGTTGTTATCGCCAGTGTAACTCTAGCCAGTATTCAACAGCCGCTGGGACCAATCGTCGAAGAAGGAACTGTTGATTTGAGGGTAAGCCAGCCTCAATAACCTTGCTCTATTGATTTGTCATCATGCCCTAGTTACTGTGCTTGCTGTTCTGATGGTTGGGAAGTTTCTTTGTGTTGCTGCCACAGAAACACAGGGTTCCCGGCAGCAACTTCGCTGTGACTTAGGCAACAAATTTCCAGCATCAATAGGGGGCTTCAGATTAAGGTAAGGATTAGGTGATTGAATATATGTGTGATGAAGTATAAGTTGACACATAATTAATTGATAATTATTTGATCATTAGGTTTGTGTAGATTTATTTGGTTATCTAGATTTGGATCTTATAATTGTTTATGGGTAATGGATCCTTGATGTAGATTAGTTTGGTTTAAAATGGAACGAGGGTTAAGACAATTAACCCTAGTCAATTGTTAGATTTAATTTAGGGTTAAAGAATTTATTTAGCTATTTATAAGCATTTAGCTAAATAATCGTATATGTATTGGTGACACAGGACTGTGACGCGAGACGAGTATCTCGGAGTCAGATTTGGACTTTTCTTATCGGAGGCGGGTACTTTTGACTTATTGTCTTTGATATGCTTAGTAATTAAATTAACAAGATGCATTAATTGTGTTTCTTACTTGTTTCGGTTAATCACTGCCTAATACTTGCTACCTGTTGATTGATTGTTTGTTAACATCTTGTATGGATATGTACCTGATTCTACATGCTCATGGGTAGTGATATAACCATATTTTACCATGTCAGGATCTAGGTTTGATACCTTATAGGATCAGATACCTTGATATGATTCATTCGGTTTGGTGCACATTATGATATATCCAGAGATTGGTTTAGTATATTACCATGTTTAGTGACATGCACCATTCGCATGATTGCATGCTGAGTGATTGATTGCTCCTTTATTGTCGAGCACTTTGCCAGTTTCATCACTATTCGGTGCTCCGTTGTGACGCTCATGGGTAGCGGGACACAGCGTGGTAGCACGTCAGTTTGGCTCTTTCGGTGCTCCGTTGGTCCGCTCATGAGTAGTGTGACGCAGCGTGTAGCACGTTAGAGATCCCTCCCGTACCGGGAGTCTGGAGTTGAGAGCATTGCGCTCCCCATTTATGATTTGGGGTAGAGTACGTATGTACTTCGACAGCATCCCGTCCACTCGATCACTCATCGGAGTAGTGTTGCGAGTGCACGGTTGTCACCCTACCCACTCGGTTCCACCGTTGATGTGAGTCGCGTCGAGGTGACCATGACATTGGCATCATGTGCATGATGCATTTATTGTTGTGTTTGTGTTTGTTGCACTTATATGTTACATTGCTTGGATACCTTGATTGACATGCATACGGTCTTCTATACCTTTCGGATTGTTTGTCCTTTTACCGGGTCCTGGTTAGTACAGATTCTCTCCTGTCTTCTTGTAGTTACCTTTATCTTTATCAGGAGACTGTACGCATGATTAGTGCTAGGTGTTATTTCTTTACTTTGCATATCAACTGTACCTGCTGAGTGTTGGACTCACCCCGCCTCCATTGTTGTTATTTTCAGGTTGATGCTGTCAGGAGGGAGTTCTAGTCGCTAGTCCCCACTGCATGTAGTGCTACTCCGCTGCTGGTTTTTGAGTTGTTTCATTTTAGCTTTTCGCTATCAGACTTTATTTTAGTTTTGTTTTGGACTTACATATGGATATTGTATGGAATCTTTCCGTTGGATGGACTTTTAGTATGATTTGGATTTACTCTACTACATGCCTGCCTGGACGGCAGAAGAGGTAAGAAAAATCGGATTTGGGCTTTACGAGTGTAGTTGAGTAGGGTTGATTTCGAGTCAGAGTATTTCTATGTTGTTTATTTTATTAACTGCGTGGTTGTGACAGCCAGAGGCTGAATACATATATAAATTGCGTGGTGATTGATTTTATTTACTGTTATTATTCCAGCCGCCTGTGGCTGAGTATTTAGTGCTTGTAGAAAATTTTTGATTGTCCGCCGTACAGGGGAGATGCTGCCGAAATTTTCTCGGACAGGGACTCTTCTGGGGGCGTGACATGTTGGGCCATTTAAATCTTGCAAAAATAAAAAACAAGAAGATCTGTTCCAAGAATGAGTCTTGAATTAGTAATGCGGGAAGAATAGAAAAAAAAACGAGCTCAAGTGGTATTAACCAACTTTGAGCAACACCGATTTTGAAAAGAATTAGAATTTTAGCTACTAAGCTAATTTCTAATTGACTCCGAAAAACCAAAAAAAATACCACGAAAAAATATTTTGAATGGTGGTTGCACCAATTCAAAACGACCCCGCTCTGATACCAATTGTTGGATCGAGATGCACTAGAGGGGGGTGAATAGCGCTCGCGGCTATTTCGTTTGATTATCAGAATCGTAAAACAATCGTCGAGTAATTAAAGCAGCGGAATGAAAATAAGCAAACACACAAGAACACAGTCGTTTACTTCGTTCGGAGCCTAGATCGACTCCTACTCGAAGGCCCGCTATCCTTGATCGCTTTCCGTGGGCAACAACTAAAATATCGTGAATAAGTACAAGGAAATAAGTACAACTGAAATTGAAATAATACCGACAACAGAATAATAATAAATGAAGCTTCGGGTCGTCAGCGATTGCAACAACACTTTAGAATCGACTCTTGAGCAGCACACAGCAGAAGGAAAGCTTGTAAATTGTTGATATGAAGTGCTGCTCGAACCCTGCTTTTAAACAGTGTTCAAGGCGCCTTAAACAAGCTCCAAGGCGCCTTGAAGTTGAGTTCTATCCCGATCAGTTCGCTACGATAAGCCTTTGACTGCTTGGACCTGAAGGCACCTTTTACGCCCTTTAAGGCGCCTTCATGCTTCTATCCAAGGCGCCTTGGCTTCCTCCAAGGCGCCTCCAAGCTGGTTTCGCAGCCAGATCAGGTTTCGCACCCGAGGCACCTCCAAACTCCATGGAGGCGCCTCGGACACTGTTTATCCGAGGGTAGTTGTGCACTTTGGTCCCTGCAAGATATGTTAATCAAAAAAAACACCCCTACAGCACAAAGTTAGCATAAAATGACAGTATAAATATGATAAAGAATATTGTGACAGTCTCCGGACTGTCCGGGTCTGACTTCGGATTTTCGATCGGAAATCCTAGGTTGACCCGACGCCTACTGTTCCCTCTACGGGGAACACATCCTCACCTACTCCACTCATGAGATTTACCTGTTGCCAGTGCGATCCTCCAGATCGACTGGACTTTTGCTCAGCACACGATGCTTCCGGACTTTCTGTTGGACATCCGCTTCCCGGCTAGTCCAGTCTTTCACCTGGTTCGCGACACCAGGACTTTCCACCTAGGGTTATCACCCCCTAGGACTTTTGCCTGAAGCCATCGACCTGCCAAGACTTTCCGCATAGGGTTACCGCCCCCTATGACCTAAGGTTACCACCCCCTAGGGTTTTCCCTTTGCCTAACCGTAGCTAGGACTTTCCTGAAATACTCAAGCAGACATGTTAAATCACAAAACACCTTAACTTTAAATCCTTTGCCATTATCAAAACACGAGTTCGATCGTCGGATGCTTCTCGCACCAACAGGAACTTCTAAATTCAATTAAATGGAAAGCCTCTGCAACAGATTTTGAGGAGAAAGCTAAGTTAAAGACCCTTCTTTGCACTGAATTAACATCCAAAGTGGATACCTATGCCGCTGAGAATGCTCAATTGTTATCCTAACTATAGGCGTTGAAGGTGGAATTAGCTGCGAAAGATGTTGCTATAAAATCTAAGAATTCTGAATTAAATTCCTTAAGTTCGTCCGTAGATTTGATTAAAGCAGAGCTAGCCTCCAAGGAGATCAAGTCAAAAGCCTCCCAAGATGCTTTAGTAACCTTTAGGCAAGGGAAGCTGAGCGATTTGAAAAGAGGACAAGAGCCCTCCTTGAATCTTTTGAGTTTAACGATCCTATTGCTACCTGTATCGCCAAAGCTTTCACTCATGGAGCTGAGGGAGGTATAATGCAATTGAAAAAGAAAGGGCTGTTAGTTTCTGATCCTCCTGCTAACTTCCTCGACCGTCAGGAACTACTTGCTACCATTCCCTCTGACCTGTTTCCTAATTTGCTCTCAGTTTGTGTTTTCACTATAGAACAATCTTGAGTGTTAATTTTTCTGTATGATGTTATAATCATGGATTTCTCTTTGTTATTGCCTATGTTTAGTGATTATTCATCAATTTATATGGCTTTTAATGTGGCTTTGATTGGTAGGGTTTTATTGTTGAAGAGTTAAGTTATTAGAAATGTTTTGTCATTTCACAATTATTGCATATTTATTTAATAATTTTTCCTTGCTTTTTGTAACTATACAAAATCATTCCTATGTTGAATTTCATCTAGGCTTAATATTCAATCAACTATCAGTGATCAATCAAATTTATCTTTATGTCATTTAAATTTAATATTCATTCGGTCGTTAGCAACTAACCGAATTTATTTGTACGTTTAATACCATACCTGGTTGATCATTAATAACT